>NC_140579.1:377649751-378890194 GCF_964204655.1 Triturus cristatus | reverse complement strand
GAATGGCCCAGGGAGTGGGCCGAAGGGCCCCATGTTCATCTGATGATTGCACGTGTGCAGCCTTAGGTTCTTGAGAAGGGCCCAGGCAGTGGGCCGAAGGGCTCCTTGTTCATCTGATGCTTGCATCAGTGCAGCCGTAGGTTCTTGAGAAAGGCCCATGGAGTGGGCCGAAGGGCTCCTTGTTCATCTGATGCATGCATGTGTGCAGCCTAAGGTTCTTGAGAAGGGCCCAGGGAGTTGGCCGAAGGCACCCTTGTTCATCTGATGCACACATGTGTGCAGCCTTAGGTTCTTGAGAAGGGCCCAGGAAGTGGGCCGAAGGGCCCCTTGTTCATCTGATGCAAACATGTGTGCAGCCTTAGGTTCTTGAGAAGGGCCCAGGAAGTGGGCCGAAGGGCCCCTACTTCATCTGATGCATACATTACACGTGTGCAGCCTTAGATTCTTAAAAAGGGCCCAGGGAGTGGGCCGAAGGAACCCTTGTTCATCTGATGATTGCACGTGTGCAGCCTTAGGTTCTTGAGAAGGGCCCAGGCAGTGGGCCGAAGGGCTCCTTGTTCATCTGATGCTTGCATCAGTGCAGCCGTAGGTTCTTGAGAAAGGCCCAGGGAGTGGGCCGAAGGGCTCCTTGTTCATCTGATGCATGCATGTGTGCAGCCTGAGGTTCTTGAGAAGGGCCCAGGGAGTTGGCCGAAGGCGCCCTTGTTCATCTGATGCACACATGTGTGCAGCCTTAGGTTCTTGAGAAGGGCCCAGGAAGTGGGCCGAAGGGCCCCTTGTTCATCTGATGCATACATGTGTGCAGCCTTAGGTTCTTGAGAAGGGCACGGGAAGTGGGCCGAAGGGCCCCTACTTCATCTGATGCATACATTGCACGTGTGCAGCCTTAGATTCTTGAGAAGGGCCCAGGGAGTGGGCCGAAGGGCCCCTTGTTCATCTGATGATTGCACGTGTGCAGCCTTAGGTTCTTGAGAAGGGCCCAGGCAGTGGGCCGAAGGGCTCCTTGTTCATCTGATGCTTGCATCAGTGCAGCCGTAGGTTCTTGAGAAAGGCCCAGGGAGTGGGCCGAAGGGCTCCTTGTTCATCTGATGCATGCATGTGTGCAGCCTTAGGTTCTTGAGAAGGGCCCAGGATGTGGGTCGAAGGGCCCCTTGTTCATCTGATGCTTGCATGTGTGCTTGCTTAGTTTCTTGAGAAGGGCCCAGGGAGTGGGCCTAAGGCGCCCCTTGTTTATCTCATACATACATCTGTGCAGCCTTAGTTTCTTGAGAAGGGCACAGCGAGTGGGACAAAGGGCTCCTTGTTCACCTGATGCTTGCATGTGTGCAGCCTTATGTTCTTGGGAAGGGCTCAGGGAGTGGGCCGAAGGCGGCGCCCTTGTTCATCTGATACTTGCATGTGTGCAGCCACAGGTTCTTGAGAAATGCCCAGAGAGTGGGCGGAAGGGCCCCTTGTTCATCTGATGCATATAAGTGTGCAGTCATAGGTTCTTGAGAAGGGCAAAAGGAGTGGGCCAAAGGGCCCCTTGTTGATCTGATGCATGCATGTGTACAACCTTAGGTTCTTGAGAAGGGCCCAGGAAGTGGGCCGAAGGGCCCCACTTCATCTGATGCATACATTGCACGTGTGCAGCCTTAGATTCTTGAGAAGGGCCCAGGGAGTGGTCCGAAGGGCCCCTTGTTCATCTGATGCTTGCACGTGTGCAGCCTTAGGTTCTTGAGAAAGGCCCAGGGAGTGAGCAGAAAGGGCCCCTTGTTCATCTGATACATGCATGTGTGCAGCCTTAGGTTCTTGAGAAGGGCCCAGGGAGTGGGCCGAAGGGCCCCTTGTTCATCTGATGTCTGCATGTGTGCAGCCTTAGGTTCTTGAGAAGGGCCCAGGGAATGGGCCGATGGCACTCTTGCTCATCTGATGCATATATGTGTGCAGCCTTTGGTTCTTGAGAAGGGCCCAGGGAGAGAGCCGAAGGGCCCCTTGTTCATCTGATGCTTGCATGTGTGCAGCATTAGGTTCTTGAGAAGGGTCCAGGGAGTGGGCCGAAGGGCCCCTTGTTCATCTGATGCATACATGTGTGCAGCCTTAGGTTCTTGAGAAGGGCCCAGGATGTGGGTCGAAGGGCCCCTTGTTCATCTGATGCTTGCATGTGTGCAGGCTAAGTTTTTCGAGAAGGGCCCAGGGAGTGGACCGAAGGCGCCCCTTGTTTATCTCATGCATACATCTGTGCAGCCTTCGTTTCTTGAGAAGGGCACAGCGAGTGGGACAAAGGGCTCCTTGTTCATCTGATGCTTGCATGTGTGCAGCCTTATGTTCTTGGGAAGGGCTCAGGGAGTGGGCTGAAGGCGACGCACTTGTTCATCTGATGCTTGCATGTGTGCAGCCACAGGTTCTTGAGAAATGCCCAGAGAGTGGACGGAAGGGCCCCTTGTTCATCTGATGCATATAAGTGTGCAGTCCTAGGTTCTTGAGAAGGGCGAAAGGAGTGGGCCGAAGGGCCCCTTGTTGATCTGATGCATGCATGTGTACAACCTTATGTTCTTGAGAAGGGCCCAGGAAGTGGGCCGAAGGGCCCCTACTTCATCTGATGCATACATTGCACGTGTGCAGCCTTAGATTCTTGAGAAGGGCCCAGGGAGTGGGCCGAAGGGCCCCATGTTCATCTGATGATTGCACGTGTGCAGCCTTAGGTTCTTGAGAAGGGCCCAGGCAGTGGGCCGAAGGGCTCCTTGTTCATCTGATGCTTGCATCAGTGCAGCCGTAGGTTCTTGAGAAAGGCCCAGGGAGTGGGCCGAAGGGCTCCTTGTTCATCTGATGCATGCATGTGTGCAGCCTAAGGTTCTTGAGAAGGGCCCAGGGAGTTGGCCGAAGGCACCCTTGTTCATCTGATGCACACATGTGTGCAGCCTTAGGTTCTTGAGAAGGGCCCAGGAAGTGGGCCGAAGGGCCCCTTGTTCATCTGATGCATACATGTGTGCAGCCTTAGGTTCTTGAGAAGGGCCCAGGAAGTGGGCCGAAGGGCCCCTACTTCATCTGATGCATACATTACACGTGTGCAGCCTTAGATTCTTAAAAAGGGCCCAGGGAGTGGGCCGAAGGAACCCTTGTTCATCTGATGATTGCACGTGTGCAGCCTTAGGTTCTTGAGAAGGGCCCAGGCAGTGGGCCGAAGGGCTCCTTGTTCATCTGATGCTTGCATCAGTGCAGCCGTAGGTTCTTGAGAAAGGCCCAGGGAGTGGGCCGAAGGGCTCCTTGTTCATCTGATGCATGCATGTGTGCAGCCTTAGGTTCTTGAGAAGGGCCCAGGAAGTGAGCCGAAGGGCCCCTTGTTCATCTGATGCATACATTGCACGTGTGCAGCCTTAGGTTCTTGAGAAGGGCCCAGGAAGTGGGCCGTAGGGCCCCTACTTCATCTGATGCATACATTGCACGTGTGCAGCCTTAGATTCTTGAGAAGGGCCCAGGGAGTGGGCTGAAGGCGGCGCACTTGTTCATCTGATGCTTGCATGTGTGCAGCCACAGGTTCTTGAGAAATGCCCAGAGAGTGGACGGAAGGGCCCCTTGTTCATCTGATGCATATAAGTGTGCAGTCCTAGGTTCTTGAGAAGGGCGAAAGGAGTGGGCCGAAGGGCCCCTTGTTGATCTGATGCATGCATGTGTACAACCTTATGTTCTTGAGAAGGGCCCAGGAAGTGGGCCGAAGGGCCCCTACTTCATCTGATGCATACATTGCACGTGTGCAGCCTTAGATTCTTGAGAATGGCCCAGGGAGTGGGCCGAAGGGCCCCATGTTCATCTGATGATTGCACGTGTGCAGCCTTAGGTTCTTGAGAAGGGCCCAGGCAGTGGGCCGAAGGGCTCCTTGTTCATCTGATGCTTGCATCAGTGCAGCCGTAGGTTCTTGAGAAAGGCCCAGGGAGTGGGCCGAAGGGCTCCTTGTTCATCTGATGCATGCATGTGTGCAGCCTAAGGTTCTTGAGAAGGGCCCAGGGAGTTGGCCGAAGGCACCCTTGTTCATCTGATGCACACATGTGTGCAGCCTTAGGTTCTTGAGAAGGGCCCAGGAAGTGGGCCGAAGGGCCCCTTGTTCATCTGATGCAAACATGTGTGCAGCCTTAGGTTCTTGAGAAGGGCCCAGGAAGTGGGCCGAAGGGCCCCTACTTCATCTGATGCATACATTACACGTGTGCAGCCTTAGATTCTTAAAAAGGGCCCAGGGAGTGGGCCGAAGGAACCCTTGTTCATCTGATGATTGCAAGTGTGCAGCCTTAGGTTCTTGAGAAGGGCCCAGGCAGTGGGCCGAAGGGCTCCTTGTTCATCTGATGCTTGCATCAGTGCAGCCGTAGGTTCTTGAGAAAGGCCCAGGGAGTGGGCCGAAGGGCTCCTTGTTCATCTGATGCATGCATGTGTGCAGCCTGAGGTTCTTGAGAAGGGCCCAGGGAGTTGGCCGAAGGCGCCCTTGTTCATCTGATGCACACATGTGTGCAGCCTTAGGTTCTTGAGAAGGGCCCAGGAAGTGGGCCGAAGGGCCCCTTGTTCATCTGATGCATACATGTGTGCAGCCTTAGGTTCTTGAGAAGGGCACGGGAAGTGGGCCGAAGGGCCCCTACTTCATCTGATGCATACATTGCACGTGTGCAGCCTTAGATTCTTGAGAAGGGCCCAGGGAGTGGGCCGAAGGGCCCCTTGTTCATCTGATGATTGCACGTGTGCAGCCTTAGGTTCTTGAGAAGGGCCCAGGCAGTGGGCCGAAGGGCTCCTTGTTCATCTGATGCTTGCATCAGTGCAGCCGTAGGTTCTTGAGAAAGGCCCAGGGAGTGGGCCGAAGGGCTCCTTGTTCATCTGATGCATGCATGTGTGCAGCCTTAGGTTCTTGAGAAGGGCCCAGGATGTGGGTCGAAGGGCCCCTTGTTCATCTGATGCTTGCATGTGTGCTTGCTTAGTTTCTTGAGAAGGGCCCAGGGAGTGGGCCTAAGGCGCCCCTTGTTTATCTCATACATACATCTGTGCAGCCTTAGTTTCTTGAGAAGGGCACAGCGAGTGGGACAAAGGGCTCCTTGTTCATCTGATGCTTGCATGTGTGCAGCCTTATGTTCTTGGGAAGGGCTCAGGGAGTGGGCCGAAGGCGGCGCCCTTGTTCATCTGATACTTGCATGTGTGCAGCCACAGGTTCTTGAGAAATGCCCAGAGAGTGGGCGGAAGGGCCCCTTGTTCATCTGATGCATATAAGTGTGCAGTCATAGGTTCTTGAGAAGGGCAAAAGGAGTGGGCCAAAGGGCCCCTTGTTGATCTGATGCATGCATGTGTATAACCTTAGGTTCTTGAGAAGGGCCCAGGAAGTGGGCCGAAGGGCCCCACTTCATCTGATGCATACATTGCACGTGTGCAGCCTTAGATTCTTGAGAAGGGCCCAGGGAGTGGTCCGAAGGGCCCCTTGTTCATCTGATGCTTGCACGTGTGCAGCCTTAGGTTCTTGAGAAAGGCCCAGGGAGTGAGCGGAAAGGGCCCCTTGTTCATCTGATACATGCATGTGTGCAGCCTTAGGTTCTTGAGAAGGGCCCAGGGAGTGGGCCGAAGGGCCCCTTGTTCATCTGATGTCTGCATGTGTGCAGCCTTAGGTTCTTGAGAAGGGCCCAGGGAATGGGCCGATGGCACTCTTGCTCATCTGATGCATATATGTGTGCAGCCTTTGGTTCTTGAGAAGGGCCCAGGGAGAGGGCCGAAGGGCCCCTTGTTCATCTGATGCTTGCATGTGTTCAGCATTAGGTTCTTGAGAAGGGCCCAGGATGTGGGTCGAAGGGCCCCTTGTTCATCTGATGCTTGCATGTGTGCAGGCTAAGTTTTTCGAGAAGGGCCCAGGGAGTGGACCGAAGGCGCCCCTTGTTTATCTCATGCATACATCTGTGCAGCCTTCGTTTCTTGAGAAGGGCACAGCGAGTGGGACAAAGGGCTCCTTGTTCATCTGATGCTTGCATGTGTGCAGCCTTATGTTCTTGGGAAGGGCTCAGGGAGTGGGCTGAAGGCGGCGCACTTGTTCATCTGATGCTTGCATGTGTGCAGCCACAGGTTCTTGAGAAATGCCCAGAGAGTGGACGGAAGGGCCCCTTGTTCATCTGATGCATATAAGTGTGCAGTCCTAGGTTCTTGAGAAGGGCGAAAGGAGTGGGCCGAAGGGCCCCTTGTTGATCTGATGCATGCATGTGTACAACCTTATGTTCTTGAGAAGGGCCCAGGAAGTGGGCCGAAGGGCCCCTACTTCATCTGATGCATACATTGCACGTGTGCAGCCTTAGATTCTTGAGAAGGGCCCAGGGAGTGGGCCGAAGGGCCCCATGTTCATCTGATGATTGCACGTGTGCAGCCTTAGGTTCTTGAGAAGGGCCCAGGCAGTGGGCCGAAGGGCTCCTTGTTCATCTGATGCTTGCATCAGTGCAGCCGTAGGTTCTTGAGAAAGGCCCAGGGAGTGGGCCAAAGGGCTCCTTGTTCATCTGATGCATGCATGTGTGCAGCCTAAGGTTCTTGAGAAGGGCCCAGGGAGTTGGCCGAAGGCACCCTTGTTCATCTGATGCACACATGTGTGCAGCCTTAGGTTCTTGAGAAGGGCCCAGGAAGTGGGCCGAAGGGCCCCTTGTTCATCTGATGCATACATGTGTGCAGCCTTAGGTTCTTGAGAAGGGCCCAGGAAGTGGGCCGAAGGGCCCCTACTTCATCTGATGCATACATTACACGTGTGCAGCCTTAGATTCTTAAAAAGGGCCCAGGGAGTGGGCCGAAGGGCCCCTTGTTCATCTGATGATTGCACGTGTGCAGCCTTAGGTTCTTGAGAAGGGCCCAGGCAGTGGGCCGAAGGGCTCCTTGTTCATCTGATGCTTGCATCAGTGCAGCCGTAGGTTCTTGAGAAAGGCCCAGGGAGTGGGCCGAAGGGCTCCTTGTTCATTTGATGCATGCATGTGTGCAGCCTGAGGTTCTTGAGAAGGGCCCAGGGAGTTGGCCGAAGGCGCCCTAGTTCATCTGATGCACACATGTGTGCAGCCTTAGGTTCTTGAGAAGGGCCCAGGAAGTGGGCCGAAGGGCCCCTTGTTCATCTGATGCATACATGTGTGCAGCCTTAGGTTCTTGAGAAGGGCCCAGGAAGTGGGCCGAAGGGCCCCTACTTCATCTGATGCATACATTGCACGTGTGCAGCCTTAGATTCTTGAGAAGGGCCCAGGGAGTGGGCCGAAGGGCCCCTTGTTCATCTGATGATTGCACGTGTGCAGCCTTAGGTTCTTGAGAAGGGCCCAGGCAGTGGGCCGAAGGGCTCCTTGTTCATCTGATGCTTGCATCAGTGCAGCCGTAGGTTCTTGAGAAAGGCCCAGGGAGTGGGCCGAAGGGCTCCTTGTTCATCTGATGCATGCATGTGTGCAGCCTTAGGTTCTTGAGAAGGGCCCAGGATGTGGGTCGAAGGGCCCCTTGTTCATCTGATGCTTGCATGTGTGCAGGCTTAGTTTCTTGAGAAGGGCCCAGGGAGTGGGCCTAAGGCGCCCCTTGTTTATCTCATACATACATCTGTGCAGCCTTAGTTTCTTGAGAAGGGCACAGCGAGTGGGACAAAGGGCTCCTTGTTCACCTGATGCTTGCATGTGTGCAGCCTTATGTTCTTGGGAAGGGCTCAGGGAGTGGGCCGAAGGTCCCCTACTTCATCTGATGCATACATTGCACGTGTGCAGCCTTAGATTCTTGAGAAGGGCCCAGGGAGTGGGCCGAAGTGCCCCTTGTTCATCTGATGATTGCACGTGTGCAGCCTTAGGTTCTTGAGAAGGGCCCAGGCAGTGGGCCGAAGGGCTCCTTATTCATCTGATGCTTGCATCAGTGCAGCCGTAGGTTCTTGAGAAGGGCCAAGGATGTGGGTCGAAGGGCCCCTTGTTCATCTGATGCTTGCATGTGTGCAGGCTTAGTTTCTTGAGAAGGGCCCAGGGAGTGGGCCGAAGGCGCCCCTTGTTTATCTCATACATACATCTGTGCAGCCTTAGTTTCTTGAGAAGGGCACAGCGAGTGGGACAAAGGGCTCCTTGTTCATCTGATGCTTGCATGTGTGCAGCCTTATGTTCTTGGGAAGGGCTCAGGGAGTGGGCTGAAGGCGGCGCACTTGTTCATCTGATGCTTGCATGTGTGCAGCCACAGGTTCTTGAGAAATGCCCAGAGAGTGGACGGAAGGGCCCCTTGTTCATCTGATGCATATAAGTGTGCAGTCCTAGGTTCTTGAGAAGGGCGAAAGGAGTGGGCCGAAGGGCCCCTTGTTGATCTGATGCATGCATGTGTACAACCTTATGTTCTTGAGAAGGGCCCAGGAAGTGGGCCGAAGGGCCCCTACTTTATCTGATGCATACATTGCACGTGTGCAGCCTTAGATTCTTGAGAAGGGCCCAGGGAGTGGGCCGAAGGGCCCCATGTTCATCTGATGATTGCACGTGTGCAGCCTTAGGTTCTTGAGAAGGGCCCAGGCAGTGGGCCGAAGGGCTCCTTGTTCATCTGATGCTTGCATCAGTGCAGCCGTAGGTTCTTGAGAAAGGCCCAGGGAGTGGGCCGAAGGGCTCCTTGTTCATCTGATGCATGCATGTGTGCAGCCTGATATTCTTGAGAAGGGCCCAGGGAGTTGGCCGAAGGCGCCCTTGTTCATCTGATGCACACATGTGTGCAGCCTTAGGTTCTTGAGAAGGGCCCAGGAAGTGGGCCGAAGGGCCCCTTGTTCATCTGATGCATACATGTGTGCAGCCTTAGGTTCTTGAGAAGGGCACGGGAAGTGGGCCGAAGGGCCCCTACTTCATCTGATGCATACATTGCACGTGTGCAGCCTTAGATTCTTGAGAAGGGCCCAGGGAGTGGGCCGAAGGGCCCCTTGTTCATCTGATGATTGCACGTGTGCAGCCTTAGGTTCTTGAGAAGGGCCCAGGCAGTGGGCCGAAGGGCTCCTTGTTCATCTGATGCTTGCATCAGTGCAGCCGTAGGTTCTTGAGAAAGGCCCAGGGAGTGGGCCGAAGGGCTCCTTGTTCATCTGATTCATGCATGTGTGCAGCCTTAGGTTCTT
Source organism: Triturus cristatus (assembly GCF_964204655.1). Classification (NCBI taxonomy): domain Eukaryota; kingdom Metazoa; phylum Chordata; class Amphibia; order Caudata; family Salamandridae; genus Triturus; species Triturus cristatus. The sequence continues at coordinate 378,881,133 of NC_140579.1, read as the reverse complement.
GAGAAGGGCCCAGGATGTGGGTCGAAGGGCCCCTTGTTCATCTGATGCTTGCATGTGTGCTTGCTTAGTTTCTTGAGAAGGGCCCAGGGAGTGGGCCTAAGGCGCCCCTTGTTTATCTCATACATACATCTGTGCAGCCTTAGTTTCTTGAGAAGGGCACAGCGAGTGGGACAAAGGGCTCCTTGTTCATCTGATGCTTGCATGTGTGCAGCCTTATGTTCTTGGGAAGGGCTCAGGGAGTGGGCCGAAGGCGGCGCCCTTGTTCATCTGATACTTGCATGTGTGCAGCCACAGGTTCTTGAGAAATGCCCAGAGAGTGGGCGGAAGGGCCCCTTGTTCATCTGATGCATATAAGTGTGCAGTCATAGGTTCTTGAGAAGGGCAAAAGGAGTGGGCCAAAGGGCCCCTTGTTGATCTGATGCATGCATGTGTATAACCTTAGGTTCTTGAGAAGGGCCCAGGAAGTGGGCCGAAGGGCCCCACTTCATCTGATGCATACATTGCACGTGTGCAGCCTTAGATTCTTGAGAAGGGCCCAGGGAGTGGTCCGAAGGGCCCCTTGTTCATCTGATGCTTGCACGTGTGCAGCCTTAGGTTCTTGAGAAAGGCCCAGGGAGTGAGCGGAAAGGGCCCCTTGTTCATCTGATACATGCATGTGTGCAGCCTTAGGTTCTTGAGAAGGGCCCAGGGAGTGGGCCGAAGGGCCCCTTGTTCATCTGATGTCTGCATGTGTGCAGCCTTAGGTTCTTGAGAAGGGCCCAGGGAATGGGCCGATGGCACTCTTGCTCATCTGATGCATATATGTGTGCAGCCTTTGGTTCTTGAGAAGGGCCCAGGGAGAGGGCCGAAGGGCCCCTTGTTCATCTGATGCTTGCATGTGTGCAGCATTAGGTTCTTGAGAAGGGTCCAGGGAGTGGGCCGAAGGGCCCCTTGTTCATCTGATGCATACATGTGTGCAGCCTTAGGTTCTTGAGAAGGGCCCAGGATGTGGGTCGAAGGGCCCCTTGTTCATCTGATGCTTGCATGTGTGCAGGCTAAGTTTTTCGAGAAGGGCCCAGGGAGTGGACCGAAGGCGCCCCTTGTTTATCTCATGCATACATCTGTGCAGCCTTCGTTTCTTGAGAAGGGCACAGCGAGTGGGACAAAGGGCTCCTTGTTCATCTGATGCTTGCATGTGTGCAGCCTTATGTTCTTGGGAAGGGCTCAGGGAGTGGGCTGAAGGCGGCGCACTTGTTCATCTGATGCTTGCATGTGTGCAGCCACAGGTTCTTGAGAAATGCCCAGAGAGTGGACGGAAGGGCCCCTTGTTCATCTGATGCATATAAGTGTGCAGTCCTAGGTTCTTGAGAAGGGCGAAAGGAGTGGGCCGAAGGGCCCCTTGTTGATCTGATGCATGCATGTGTACAACCTTATGTTCTTGAGAAGGGCCCAGGAAGTGGGCCGAAGGGCCCCTACTTCATCTGATGCATACATTGCACGTGTGCAGCCTTAGATTCTTGAGAAGGGCCCAGGGAGTGGGCCGAAGGGCCCCATGTTCATCTGATGATTGCACGTGTGCAGCCTTAGGTTCTTGAGAAGGGCCCAGGCAGTGGGCCGAAGGGCTCCTTGTTCATCTGATGCTTGCATCAGTGCAGCCGTAGGTTCTTGAGAAAGGCCCAGGGAGTGGGCCAAAGGGCTCCTTGTTCATCTGATGCATGCATGTGTGCAGCCTAAGGTTCTTGAGAAGGGCCCAGGGAGTTGGCCGAAGGCACCCTTGTTCATCTGATGCACACATGTGTGCAGCCTTAGGTTCTTGAGAAGGGCCCAGGAAGTGGGCCGAAGGGCCCCTTGTTCATCTGATGCATACATGTGTGCAGCCTTAGGTTCTTGAGAAGGGCCCAGGAAGTGGGCCGAAGGGCCCCTACTTCATCTGATGCATACATTACACGTGTGCAGCCTTAGATTCTTAAAAAGGGCCCAGGGAGTGGGCCGAAGGGCCCCTTGTTCATCTGATGATTGCACGTGTGCAGCCTTAGGTTCTTGAGAAGGGCCCAGGCAGTGGGCCGAAGGGCTCCTTGTTCATCTGATGCTTGCATCAGTGCAGCCGTAGGTTCTTGAGAAAGGCCCAGGGAGTGGGCCGAAGGGCTCCTTGTTCATTTGATGCATGCATGTGTGCAGCCTGAGGTTCTTGAGAAGGGCCCAGGGAGTTGGCCGAAGGCGCCCTAGTTCATCTGATGCACACATGTGTGCAGCCTTAGGTTCTTGAGAAGGGCCCAGGAAGTGGGCCGAAGGGCCCCTTGTTCATCTGATGCATACATGTGTGCAGCCTTAGGTTCTTGAGAAGGGCCCAGGAAGTGGGCCGAAGGGCCCCTACTTCATCTGATGCATACATTGCACGTGTGCAGCCTTAGATTCTTGAGAAGGGCCCAGGGAGTGGGCCGAAGGGCCCCTTGTTCATCTGATGATTGCACGTGTGCAGCCTTAGGTTCTTGAGAAGGGCCCAGGCAGTGGGCCGAAGGGCTCCTTGTTCATCTGATGCTTGCATCAGTGCAGCCGTAGATTCTTGAGAAAGGCCCAGGGAGTGGGCCGAAGGGCTCCTTGTTCATCTGATGCATGCATGTGTGCAGCCTTAGGTTCTTGAGAAGGGCCCAGGATGTGGGTCGAAGGGCCCCTTGTTCATCTGATGCTTGCATGTGTGCAGGCTTAGTTTCTTGAGAAGGGCCCAGGGAGTGGGCCTAAGGCGCCCCTTGTTTATCTCATACATACATCTGTGCAGCCTTAGTTTCTTGAGAAGGGCACAGCGAGTGGGACAAAGGGCTCCTTGTTCATCTGATGCTTGCATGTGTGCAGCCTTATGTTCTTGGGAAGGGCTCAGGGAGTGGGCCGAAGGTCCCCTACTTCATCTGATGCATACATTGCACGTGTGCAGCCTTAGATTCTTGAGAAGGGCCCAGGGAGTGGGCCGAAGTGCCCCTTGTTCATCTGATGATTGCACGTGTGCAGCCTTAGGTTCTTGAGAAGGGCCCAGGCAGTGGGCCGAAGGGCTCCTTATTCATCTGATGCTTGCATCAGTGCAGCCGTAGGTTCTTGAGAAGGGCCAAGGATGTGGGTCGAAGGGCCCCTTGTTCATCTGATGCTTGCATGTGTGCAGGCTTAGTTTCTTGAGAAGGGCCCAGGGAGTGGGCCGAAGGCGCCCCTTGTTTATCTCATACATACATCTGTGCAGCCTTAGTTTCTTGAGAAGGGCACAGCGAGTGGGACAAAGGGCTCCTTGTTCATCTGATGCTTGCATGTGTGCAGCCTTATGTTCTTGGGAAGGGCTCAGGGAGTGGGCTGAAGGCGGCGCACTTGTTCATCTGATGCTTGCATGTGTGCAGCCACAGGTTCTTGAGAAATGCCCAGAGAGTGGACGGAAGGGCCCCTTGTTCATCTGATGCATATAAGTGTGCAGTCCTAGGTTCTTGAGAAGGGCAAAAGGAGTGGGCCGAAGGGCCCCTTGTTGATCTGATGCATGCATGTGTACAACCTTATGTTCTTGAGAAGGGCCCAGGAAGTGGGCCGAAGGGCCCCTACTTCATCTGATGCATACATTGCACGTGTGCAGCCTTAGATTCTTGAGAAGGGCCCAGGGAGTGGGCCGAAGGGCCCCATGTTCATCTGATGATTGCACGTGTGCAGCCTTAGGTTCTTGAGAAGGGCCCAGGCAGTGGGCCGAAGGGCTCCTTGTTCATCTGATGCTTGCATCAGTGCAGCCGTAGGTTCTTGAGAAAGGCCCAGGGAGTGGGCCAAAGGGCTCCTTGTTCATCTGATGCATGCATGTGTGCAGCCTAAGGTTCTTGAGAAGGGCCCAGGGAGTTGGCCGAAGGCACCCTTGTTCATCTGATGCACACATGTGTGCAGCCTTAGGTTCTTGAGATGGGCCCAGGAAGTGGGCCGAAGGGCCCCTTGTTCATCTGATGCATACATGTGTGCAGCCTTAGGTTCTTGAAAAGGGCCCAGGAAGTGGGCCGAAGGGCCTCTACTTCATCTGATGCATACATTACACGTGTGCAGCCTTAGATTCTTAAAAAGGGCCCAGGGAGTGGGCCGAAGGGCCCCTTGTTCATCTGATGATTGCACGTGTGCAGCCTTAGGTTCTTGAGAAGGGCCCAGGCAGTGGGCCGAAGGGCTCCTTGTTCATCTGATGCTTGCATCAGTGCAGCCGTAGGTTCTTGAGAAAGGCCCAGGGAGTGGGCCGAAGGGCTCCTTGTTCATCTGATGCATGCATGTGTGCAGCCTGAGGTTCTTGAGAAGGGCCCAGGGAGTTGGCCAAAGGCGCCCTAGTTCATCTGATGCACACATGTGTGCAGCCTTAGGTTCTTGAGAAGGGCCCAGGAAGTGGGCCGAAGGGCCCCTTGTTCATCTGATGCATACATGTGTGCAGCCTTAGGTTCTTGAGAAGGGCCCAGGAAGTGGGCCGAAGGGCCCCTACTTCATCTGATGCATACATTGCACGTGTGCAGCCTTAGATTCTTGAGAAGGGCCCAGGGAGTGGGCCGAAGGGCCCCTTGTTCATCTGATGATTGCACGTGTGCAGCCTTAGGTTCTTGAGAAGGGCCCAGGCAGTGGGCCGAAGGGCTCCTTGTTCATCTGATGCTTGCATCAGTGCAGCCGTAGGTTCTTGAGAAAGGCCCAGGGAGTGGGCTGAAGGGCTCCTTGTTCATCTGATGCATGCATGTGTGCAGCCTTAGGTTCTTGAGAAGGGCCCAGGATGTGGGTCGAAGGGCCCCTTGTTCATCTGATGCTTGCATGTGTGCAGGCTTAGTTTCTTGAGAAGGGCCCAGGGAGTGGGCCTAAGGCGCCCCTTGTTTATCTCATACATACATCTGTGCAGCCTTAGTTTCTTGAGAAGGGCACAGCGAGTGGGACAAAGGGCTCCTTGTTCATCTGATGCTTGCATGTGTGCAGCCTTATGTTCTTGGGAAGGGCTCAGGGAGTGGGCCGAAGGTCCCCTACTTCATCTGATGCATACATTGCACGTGTGCAGCCTTAGATTCTTGAGAAGGGCCCAGGGAGTGGGCCGAAGTGCCCCTTGTTCATCTGATGATTGCACGTGTGCAGCCTTAGGTTCTTGAGAAGGGCCCAGGCAGTGGGCCGAAGGGCTCCTTATTCATCTGATGCTTGCATCAGTGCAGCCGTAGGTTCTTGAGAAAGGCCCAGGGAGTGGGCCGAAGGGCTCCTTGTTCATCTGATGCATGCATGTGTGCAGCCTTAGGTTCTTAAGAAGGGCCAAGGATGTGGGTCGAAGGGCCCCTTGTTCATCTGATGCTTGCATGTGTGCAGGCTTAGTTTCTTGAGAAGGGCCCAGGGAGTGGGCCGAAGGCGCCCCTTGTTTATCTCACGCATACATCTGTGCAGCCTTAGTTTCTTGAGAAGGGCACAGCGAGTGGGACAAAGGGCTCCTTGTTCATCTGATGCTTGCATGTGTGCAGCCTTATGTTCTTGGGAAGGGCTCAGGGAGTGGGCCGAAGGCGGCGCCCTTGTTTATCTGATGCTTGCATGTGTGCAGCCACAGGTTCTTGAGAAATGCCCAGAGAGTGGGCGGAAGGGCCCCTTGTTCATCTGATGCATATAAGTGCGCAGTCCTAGGTTCTTGAGAAGGGCGAAAGGAGTGGGCCGAAGGGCCCCTTGTTGATCTGATGCATGCATGTGTACAACCTTATGTTTTTGAGAAGGGCCCAGGAAGTGGGCCTAAGGTCCCCTACTTCATCTGATGCATACATTGCACGTGTGCAGCCTTAGGTTCTTGAGAAGGGCCCAGGCAGTGGGCCGAAGGGCTCCTTGTTCATCTGATGCTTGCATCAGTGCAGCCGTAGGTTCTTGAGAAAGGCCCGGGGAGTGGGCCGAAGGGCTCCTTGTTCATCTGATGCATGCATGTGTGAAGCCTTAGGTTCTTGAGAAGGGCCAAGGGAGTGGGCCGAAGGCGCCCTTTTTCATCTGATGCACACATGTGTGCAGCCTTAGGTTCTTGAGAAGGGCCTAGGGAGTAGGCCGAAGGGCCCCTTGTTCATCTGATGCATACATGTGTGCAGCCTTAGGTTCTTGAGAAGGGCCAAAGGATGTGGGTCGAAGGGCCCCTTGTTCATCTGATGCTTGCATGTGTGCAGGCTTAGTTTCTTGAGAAGGGCCCAGAGAGTGGGCCGAAGGCGCCCCTTGTTCATCTCATGAATACATCTGTGCAGCCTTAGTTTCTTGAGAAGGGCACAGCGAGTGGGACAAAGGGCCCCTTGTTCATCTGGTGCTTGCATGTGTGCAGCCTTATGTTCTTGGGAAGGGTTCAGGGAGTGGGCCGAAGGCGGTGCCCTTGTTCATCTGATACTTGCATGTGTGCAGCCACAGGTTCTTGAGAAATGCCCAGAGAGTGGGCGGAAGGGCCCCTTGTTCATCTGATGCATATAAGTGTGCAGTCCTAGGTTCTTGAGAAGGGCAAAAGGAGTGGGCCAAAGGGCCCCTTGTTGATCTGATGCATGCATGTGTACAACCTTAGGTTCTTGAGAAGGGCCCAGGAAGTGGGCCGAAGGGCCCCTACTTCATCTGATGCATGCATTGCACGTGTGCAGCCTTAGATTCTTGAGAAGGGCCCAGGGAGTGGGCCGAAAGGCCCCTTGTTCATCTGATGCTTGCACGTGTGCAGCCTTAGGTTCTTGAGAAAGGCCCAGGGAGTGAGCCGAAAGGGCCCCTTGTTCATCTGATACATGCATGTGTGCAGCCTTAGGTTCTTGAGAAGGGCCCAGGGAGTGGGCCGAAGGGCCCCTTGTTCATCTGATGTCTGCATGTGTGCAGCCTTAGGTTCTTGAGAAATGCCCAAAGAGTGGACGGAAGGGCCCCTTGTTCATCTGATGCATATAAGTGTGCAGTCCTAGGTTCTTGAGAAGGGCGAAAGGAGTTGGCCGAAGGGCCCCTTGTTGATCTGATGCATGCATGTGTACAACCTTATGTTCTTGAGAAGGGCCCAGGAAGTGGGCCGAAGGGCCCCTACTTCATCTGATGCATACATTGCACGTGTGCAGCCTTAGATTCTTGAGAAGGGCCCAGGGAGTGGGCCGAAGGGCCCCATGTTCATCTGATGATTGCACGTGTGCAGCCTTAGGTTCTTGAGAAGGGCCCAGGCAGTGGGCCGAAGGGCTCCTTGTTCATCTGATGCTTGCATCAGTGCAGCCGTAGGTTCTTGAGAAAGGCCCAGGGAGTGGGCCAAAGGGCTCCTTGTTCATCTGATGCATGCATGTGTGCAGCCTAAGGTTCTTGAGAAGGGCCCAGGGAGTTGGCCGAAGGCACCCTTGTTCATCTGATGCACACATGTGTGCAGCCTTAGGTTCTTGAGAAGGGCCCAGGAAGTGGGCCGAAGGGCCCCTTGTTCATCTGATGCATACATGTGTGCAGCCTTAGGTTCTTGAGAAGGGCCCAGGAAGTGGGCCGAAGGGCCCCTACTTCATCTGATGCATACATTACACGTGTGCAGCCTTAGATTCTTAAAAAGGGCCCAGGGAGTGGGCCGAAGGGCCCCTTGTTCATCTGATGATTGCACGTGTGCAGCCTTAGGTTCTTGAGAAGGGCCCAGGCAGTGGGCCGAAGGGCTCCTTGTTCATCTGATGCTTGCATCAGTGCAGCCGTAGGTTCTTGAGAAAGGCCCAGGGAGTGGGCCGAAGGGCTCCTTGTTCATCTGATGCATGCATGTGTGCAGCCTGAGGTTCTTGAGAAGGGCCCAGGGAGTTGGCCGAAGGCGCCCTAGTTCATCTGATGCACACATGTGTGCAGCCTTAGGTTCTTGAGAAGGGCCCAGGAAGTGGGCCGAAGGGCCCCTTGTTCATCTGATGCATACATGTGTGCAGCCTTAGGTTCTTGAGAAGGGCCCAGGAAGTGGGCCGAAGGGCCCCTACTTCATCTGATGCATACATTGCACGTGTGCAGCCTTAGATTCTTGAGAAGGGCCCAGGGAGTGGGCCGAAGGGCCCCTTGTTCATCTGATGATTGCACGTGTGCAGCCTTAGGTTCTTGAGAAGGGCCCAGGCAGTGGGCCGAAGGGCTCCTTGTTCATCTGATGCTTGCATCAGTGCAGCCGTAGGTTCTTGAGAAAGGCCCAGGGAGTGGGCCTAAGGCGCCCCTTGTTTATCTCATACATACATCTGTGCAGCCTTAGTTTCTTGAGAAGGGCACAGCGAGTGGGACAAAGGGCTCCTTGTTCATCTGATGCTTGCATGTGTGCAGCCTTATGTTCTTGGGAAGGGCTCAGGGAGTGGGCCGAAGGTCCCCTACTTCATCTGATGCATACATTGCACGTGTGCAGCCTTAGATTCTTGAGAAGGGCCCAGGGAGTGGGCCGAAGTGCCCCTTGTTCATCTGATGATTGCACGTGTGCAGCCTTAGGTTCTTGAGAAGGGCCCAGGCAGTGGGCCGAAGGGCTCCTTATTCATCTGATGCTTGCATCAGTGCAGCCGTAGGTTCTTGAGAAAGGCCCAGGGAGTGGGCCGAAGGGCTCCTTGTTCATCTGATGCATGCATGTGTGCAGCCTTAGGTTCTTGAGAAGGGCCAAGGATGTGGGTCGAAGGGCCCCTTGTTCATCTGATGCTTGCATGTGTGCAGGCTTAGTTTCTTGAGAAGGGCCCAGGGAGTGGGCCGAAGGCGCCCCTTGTTTATCTCATACATACATCTGTGCAGCCTTAGTTTCTTGAGAAGGGCACAGCGAGTGGGACAAAGGGCTCCTTGTTCATCTGATGCTTGCATGTGTGCAGCCTTATGTTCTTGGGAAGGGCTCAGGGAGTGGGCCGAAGGCGGCGCCCTTGTTTATCTGATGCATGCATGTGTGCAGCCACAGGTTCTTGAGAAATGCCCAGAGAGTGGGCGGAAGGGCCCCTTGTTCATCTGATGCATATAAGTGTGCAGTCCTAGGTTCTTGAGAAGGGCGAAAGGAGTGGGCCGAAGGGCCCCTTGTTGATCTGATGCATGCATGTGTACAACCTTATGTTCTTGAGAAGGGCCCAGGAAGTGGGCCTAAGGTCCCCTACTTCATCTGATGCATACATTGCACGTGTGCAGCCTTAGGTTCTTGAGAAGGGCCCAGGCAGTGGGCCGAAGGGCTCCTTGTTCATCTGATGCTTGCATTAGTGCAGCCATAGGTTCTTGAGAAAGGCCCGGGGAGTGGGCCGAAGGGCTCCTTGTTCATCTGATGCATGCATGTGTGAAGCCTTAGGTTCTTGAGAAGGGCCAAGGGAGTGGGCCGAAGGCGCCCTTTTTCATCTGATGCACACATGTGTGCAGCCTTAGGTTCTTGAAAAGGGCCCAGGGAGTAGGCCGAAGGGCCCCTTGTTCATCTGATGCATACATGTGTGCAGCCTTAGGTTCTTGAGAAGGGCCAAAGGATGTGGGTCGAAGGGCCCCTTGTTCATCTGATGCACACATGTGTGCAGCCTTAGGTTCTTGAAAAGGGCCCAGGGAGTAGGCCGAAGGGCCCCTTGTTCATCTGATGCATACATGTGTGCAGCCTTAGGTTCTTGAGAAGGGCCAAAGGATGTGGGTCGAAGGGCCCCTTGTTCATCTGATGCTTGCATGTGTGCAGGCTTAGTTTCTTGAGAAGGGCCCAGAGAGTGGGCCGAAGGCGCCCCTTGTTCATCTCATGAATACATCTGTGCAGCCTTAGTTTCTTGAGAAGGGCACAGCGAGTGGGACAAAGGGCCCCTTGTTCATCTGGTGCTTGCATGTGTGCAGCCTTGTGTTCTTGGGAAGGGTTCAGGGAGTGGGCCGAAGGCGGTGCCCTTGTTCATCTGATACTTGCATGTGTGCAGCCACAGGTTCTTGAGAAATGCCCAGAGAGTGGGCGGAAGGGCCCCTTGTTCATCTGATGCATATAAGTGTGCAGTCCTAGGTTCTTGAGAAGGGCAAAAGGAGTGGGCCAAAGGGCCCCTTGTTGATCTGATGCATGCATGTGTACAACCTTAGGTTCTTGAGAAGGGCCCAGGAAGTGGGCCGAAGGGCCCCTACTTCATCTGATGCATGCATTGCACGTGTGCAGCCTTAGATTCTTGAGAAGGGCCCAGGGAGTGGGCCGAAAGGCCCCTTGTTCATCTGATGCTTGCACGTGTGCAGCCTTAGGTTCTTGAGAAAGGCCCAGGGAGTGAGCCGAAAGGGCCCCTTGTTCATCTGATACATGCATGTGTGCAGCCTTAGGTTCTTGAGAAGGGCCCAGGGAGTGGGCCGAAGGGCCCCTTGTTCATCTGATGTCTGCATGTGTGCAGCCTTAGGTTCTTGAGAAGGGCCCAGGGAATGGGCCGATGGCACTCTTTCTCATCTGATGCATATATGTGTGCAGCCTTTGGTTCTTGAGAAGGGCCCATGGTGAGGGCCGAAGGGCCCCTTGTTTATCTGATGCTTGCATGTGTGCAGCATTAGGTTCTTGAGAAGGGTCCAGGGAGTGGGCCGAAGGGCCCCTTGTTCATCTGATGCATGCATGTGTGCAGCCTTAGGTTCTTGAGAAGGGCCAAGGGAGTGGGCTGAAGGCACCCTTGCTCATTTCATGCATACATATGTGCAGCCGTAGGTTCTTGAGAAGTGCCCAGGGAGTGGGCCAAAGGCGCCCTTGTTCATCTGATGCACACATGTGTGCAGCCTTAGGTTCTTGAGAAGGGCCCAGGGAGTGGGCCGAAGGGCCCCTTGTTCATCTGATGCATACATGTGTGCAGCCTTAGGTTCTTGAGAAGGGCCCAGGATGTGGGTCGAAGGGCCCCTTGTTCATCTGATGCTTGCATGTGTGCAGGCTTAGTTTCTTGAGAAGGGCCCAGGGAGTGGGCCGAAGGCGCCCCTTGTTTATCGCATGCATACATCTGTGCAGCCTTAGTTTCTTGAGAAGGGCACAGCGAGTGGGACAAAGGGCCCCTTGTTCATCTGATGCTTGCATGTGTGCAGCCTTATGTTCTTGGGAAGGGCTCAGGGAGTGGGCCGAAGGCGGCGCCCTTGTTCATCTGATACTTGCATGTCTGCAGCCACAGGTTCTTGAGAAATGCCTAGAGAGTGGGAGGAAGGGCCCCTTGTTCATCTGATGCATATAAGTGTGCAGTCCTAGGTTCTTGAGAAGGGCAAAAGGAGTGGGCCAAAGGGCCCCTTGTTGATCTGATGCATGCATGTGTACAACCTTATGTTCTTGAGAAGGGCCCAGGAAGTGGGCCGAAGGGCCCCTACTTCATCTGATGCAAACATTGCACGTGTGCAGCCTTAGATTTTTGAGAAGGGCCCAGGGAGTGGGCCGAAGGCCCCTTGTTCATCTGATGCTTGCACGTGTGCAGCCTTAGGTTCTTGAGAAAGGCCCAGGGAGTGAGCCGAAAGGGCCCCTTGTTCATCTGATACATGCATGTGTGCAGCCTTAGGTTCTTGAGAAGGGCCCAGGGAGTGGGCCGAAGGGCCCCTTGTTCATCTGATGTCTGCATGTGTGCAGCCTTAGGTTCTTGAGAAGAGCCAAGGGAATGGCCCGATGGCACTCTTGCTCATCTGATGCATATATGTGTGCAGCCTTTGGTTATTGAGAAGGGCCCAGGGAGAGGGCCGAAGGGCCCCTTGTTCATCTGATGCTTGCATGTGTGCAGCCTTAGGTTCTTGAGAAGGGCCCAGGGAGTGGGCCGAAGGGCCCCTTGTTGATCTGATGTCTGCATGTATGCAGCCTTAGGTTCTTGAGAAGGGCCCAGTGAGTGGGCCGAAGGGCTCCTTGTTCATCTGATGCTTGCACGTGTGTAGCCTTAGGTTCTTGAGAAAGGCCCAGGGAGTGAGCCGAAAGGGCTCCTTGTTCATCTGATAAATGCATGTGTGCAGCCTTAGGTTCTTGAGAAGGGCCCAGGGAGTGGGCCGAAGGGCCCCTTGTTCATCTGATGTCTGCATGTGTGCAGCCTTAGGTTCTTGAGAAGGGCCCAGGGAATGGGCCAGTGGCACTCTTGCTCATCTGATGCATAAATGTGTGTAGCCTTTGGTTATTGAGAAGGGCCCAGGGAGAGGGCCGAAGGGCCCCTTGTTCATCTGATGCTTGCATGTGTGCAGCCTTATGTTCTTGGGAAGGGCTCAGGGAGTGGGCCGAAGGCAGCGCCCTTGTTCATCTGATACTTGCATGTGTGCAGCCACAGGTTCTTGAGAAATGCCCAGAGAGTGGGAGGAAGGGCCCCTTGTTCATCTGATGCATATAAGTGTGCAGTCCTAGGTTCTTGAGAAGGGCAAAAGGAGTGGGCCAAAGGGCCCCTTGTTGATCTGATGCATGCATGTGTACAACCTTATGTTCTTGAGAAGGGCCCAGGAAGTGGGCCGAAGGGCCCCTACTTCATCTGATGCAAACATTGCACGTGTGCAGCCTTAGATTTTTGAGAAGGGCCCAGGGAGTGGGCCGGAGGCCCCTTGTTCATCTGATGCTTGCACGTGTGCAGCCTTAGGTTCTTGAGAAAGGCCCAGGGAGTGAGCCGAAAGGGCCCCTTGTTCATCTGATACATGCATGTGTGCAGCCTTAGGTTCTTGAGAAGGGCCCAGGGAGTGGGCCGAAGGGCCCCTTGTTCATCTGATGTCTGCATGTGTGCAGCCTTAGGTTCTTGAGAAGGGCCAAGGGAATGGCCCGATGGCACTCTTGCTCATCTGATGCATATATGTGTGCAGCCTTTGGTTATTGAGAAGGGCCCAGGGAGAGGGCCGAAGGGCCCCTTGTTCATCTGATGCTTGCATGTGTGCAGCCTTAGGTTCTTGAGAAGGGCCCAGGGAGTGGGCCGAAGGGCCCCTTGTTGATCTGATGTCTGCATGTATGCAGCCTTAGGTTCTTGAGAAGGGCCCAGTGAGTGGGCCGAAGGGCTCCTTGTTCATATGATGCTTGCACGTGTGTAGCCTTAGGTTCTTGAGAAAGGCCCAGGGAGTGAGCCGAAAGGGCTCCTTGTTCATCTGATAAATGCATGTGTGCAGCCTTAGGTTCTTGAGAAGGGCCCAGGGAGTGGGCCGAAGGGCCCCTTGTTCATCTGATGTCTGCATGTGTGCAGCCTTAGGTTCTTGAGAAGGGCCCAGGGAATGGGCCAATGGCACTCTTGCTCATCTGATGCAAAAATGTGAGCAGCCTTTGGTTATTGAGAAGGGCCCAGGGAGAGGGCCGAAGGGCCCCTTGTTCATCTGATGCTTGCATGTGTGCAGCCTTAGGTTCTTGAGAAGGGCCCAGGGAGTGGGCTGAAGGGCCCCTTGTTGATCTGATGTCTGCATGTATGCAGCCTTAGGTTCTTGAGAAGGGCCCAGTGAGTGGGCCGAAGTCGTCCTTGTTCATCTGATGCAGACATGTGGGCTGCCTTAGGTTCTTTTGTAGAACCCAGGGAGTGGGCCGAATTCACTCTTGCTCATCTGATGCATATATGTGTGCAGCCATAGGTTCTTGAGAAGGGCCCAGGGAGTGGGCCAAAGGGCCACTTACTCATCTGATGCACGCATGTGTGCAGCCTTAGGTTAATGAGAAAAGCCCAGGGAGTGGGCCGAAGGGCCCCCTTTTCACCTGATGCATACATGTGTGCAGCCTTAGGTTCTTGAGAAGGGCCCAGGGAGGGGACCGAACGGCCACTTGTTCATCTGATGCATACATGTTTGCAGCCTTAGGTTCTTGAGAAGGGACCATAGAGTTGGCCGAAGGGCCCCTTGTTCATCTGATGCTTGCATGTGTGCAGCCTTAGGTTCTTGAGAAGGGCCCAGGGAGTGGACCAAAGGCACCCCTTGCTCATCTCATGCATACATATGTGTAGCCTTAGGTTATTGAGATGGGCCCAGTGAGTGGGCCGAAGGCGGCACCCTTGTTCATCTTATGCTTACATGTGTGTAGCCTTAGGTTCTTGAGAAGGGCCCAGTGAGTGGGCCGAAGGGCCAATAGCTCATCTGACGCACGCATGCGTGCAGCCTTAGGTTCTTGAGAAAAGCCCAGGGAGTGGGCCGAAGGGCCCCCTGTTCATCTGTTGCATACATGTGTGCACCCTTAGGTTCTTGAGAAGGGCCCAGGGAGTGGGCCGAAGACGCCCTTGTTCATCTTATGCATGCATGTGTACAGCCTTAGGTTCTTGGGAAGGGCCCAGGGAGTGGGCCGAAGGGCCACTTGTTCATCTGATGTATGCATGTGTGCAGCCTAGGTTCTTGAGTAGGGCCCCGGGAGTGGGCCGAAGTGGCCCTTGTTCATTTGATGCATACATGTTTGCAGCCATAGGTTCTTGAGAAGGGTCCAGGGAGTGGGCCGTAGGGCCCCTTGTTCATCTGATGCTTGCATGTGTGCAGCCTTAGGTTCTTGAGAAGGGACCAGGGAGTGGACCGAGTGCGCCCCTTGCTCATCTCATGCATACATATGTGCAGCCTTAGGTTCTTTAGAAGGGACCAGGGAGTGGGCAGAAGGGCCCCTCTTTCATCAGAAGCATGCATGTGTGCAGCCTTAGGTTCTTGAGAAGGGCCCAGGGAGTAGGCCGAAGGCACCCTTGTTCATCGGATGCTTGCATGTGTTCAGCCTTAGATTCTTGAGAAGGGCCCAGGGAGTGGGCCGAAGGCACCCTTGTTCATCGGATGCATGCATGTGTACAGCCTTAGGTTCTTGGGAAGGGTCAGGTAGTAGGCCCAAGGGCCCCTTGTTCATCTGATGCATACAAGTGCGCAGCCTTAGGTTCTTCAGAAGGGCACAGGGATTAGGCCGAGGGGCCCCTTGTTCATCTGATGTACGCATGCGTGCAGCCTTAGGTTCTTGAGTAAAGCCAGCTGAGTGGGAAGAAAGGGCCCCTTGTTCATCTGATGCATACATGTGTGCAGCCTTAGGTTCTTGAGAAGGGCCCAGGGAGTGGGCCGAAGGCGCCCTTGTTCATTTTAGCATGCATGTGTTCAGCCTTAGGTTCTGGAGGTGGACCCAGGGAGTATGCCGAAGGTGCCCTTTTTCATCTGATACATGCATGTGTGCAGTCTTAGGTTCTTGAGAAGAGCCCAGGGGGTGAGCCGAAGGGCTCCTTGTTCATCTGATGCTTGCATGTGTGCAGTCTTAGGTTCTTGAGAAGGGCCCAGGGAGAAGTCCGAAGGACCCCTTGTTCATCTGATGCTTGCATGTGTGCAGCCTTAGGTTCTTGAGAAGGGCCCAGGGAGTGGGCCGAAGTCGCTCTTGTTCATCTGATGCACACATGTGTGCAGCCTTAGGTTCTTGAGAAGGGCCCAGGGAGTGGGCCGAAGGCACCATTGTTCATCTGATACATAAATGTGTGCAGCCTTAGGTTCTTGAGAAGGGCCCAGGTAGTGGTCCGAAGGTGCCCATTTTTCATCTGTTGCATGCACGTGTGCTGCCTTAGGTTCTTGAGAAGGGACCAGGGAGTGAGCCGAAGGGCCCCTTTTTTTATCTGATGCTTGCATGTGTGCAGCCATAGGTTCTTGAGAAGGGCCCAGTGATGAATACAGGCCCCAGCTAGGCCCGCAGGACACAAGGGTTCGCTCTCCTGTAATGGAATCTATAAGGAAGTTGGCACGGAAACTGCAAAGTACAAATACAGCATTTATTAACCCTTAAGGGTGGTCCTACAATCCACACAACACTCTTCAGTATTGCATAGAGTAGCACAAAGAACTTGCGTACACGGTCCCCTTTTATACACAACAGAGGGGCTCATAAGTGGGTGGATACAACATGAGGCCGAAGAACATTACCATTTATGGTCATTTTCGATACTGAATCAATATGTGGGCGGAGCTAACACACTTCTTGAGCCCGCGAAAACATGGTCAAGCAAGGCTAACTGATAACAGATGTGGTCAAGTCTGGGCATGTGCCAATTGGACAAAGGAGCTATTTATAGACTGTTACTAGGCAGATTACAAGAGCAACTAACACAGAGGTTGGACTCCTCTCGTGGGGAACACGTGGAAGCATGACAATACAAAATGGAGTCCAAACTTCGGTCAACATAACGGAAAAAACATGCTCTACTAAAGGGGAATTAATGTCTTTAGTAAATGCTTAATCACATCGTTGTTTCAATTTACAACAGACGACCCTTTCAGCATTTACTGAAGACATCCGGTTTGTTAGGATAATCATCATATATGTCAATTGTCATCATTTCTTCAACTTCTTTAGCTAGACGTTTCTGGTGAGCAACATTGGCAATAGTTTTCTTATCAGGGATACAAAATGATACACATAATGAGCAGAGTAAAGGACCACATTGAACGCAGATACAGCATGAAAACAGAACCACTACAATAATGCAGAGACCAGTTAGAACCTTCCATCCCCAGGCAGTAATTAACGCCCAAAACCATCCAGAAAAGGACCAAGTGCCGTTTTCTGTATGGATCTCAGCTGCAATTTTATGCAGTTTATTGATGGCATTATAAACTGATGGCGTATGATCAGGGATGAACACACAACAGCTACTTCCAATAATTTTACATGCTCCTCCTCTGTCAGCTAACATAACGTCTAATACCATACGATTCTGCAATGCAACAATTCTAGTAATTTGCAATTCCTCCGTAAGATTCCCAAGTGCAGCAGCAGTCTGATTTGTTACAGCTTCTACCACTCTTGTTAATCTTCGGATCTTCCTACTGTTCAGGGCAGCTCCAACAAAGAAAAACAGTCCTAAGTTAAAATCAATATACTGCTGCAGACTGGTATCAGTCTGATCTACATCGTCAAGTGATAAAGTACGTTTATACCTATTTACAGTCACATTATTCAATAATTTCAGATCCTTATGATAAGACGCGGGAGCTAGGAATACAGGAGGTAATAGAAATGATACATAGCATACCCCAGACCACCCAGCCGGCAGACGGTAATAACCTTTATTTCCACACACAAAGTACGTATTATGGGAGGCTAAGAAGGTACTATTGTTCAACCCATCAATATTCAGAACAGTAATACAATCACTAACACCAACAGGAATGAAACCCACACTCTGGACACATAGGTCCGCTTGAGCTTGTGCTACTTGAATCACAAATTTATCCTTTTCCACAGTGTCTCTTGTGTTCGTGAAGATGTAAGGAATGGATTCATTGTCTGGTCGGTACTCTTCCCACTCCCAAATTGTCCCATTCGCTTGTGGGTACCCATTTTTGTCTTGATGGCATTCTTTATTGAGTCTGAAGAGCAATCGTCCCACTGTTGGTTTCCGAGTAGCAAAAAGCAAAGTATACCATGCTCTACAAGAGCCATTATGAGAGAAAGGAAGTGGTATAAATGGCGTTCCTCCTTTCTTCTGATGAGCTGGCATCATCCCACATATCCAACAGTTCGTAGCATTCGTAGCAACGTGGGTATGATGCAGCATCTGGATGAAAGTGTTATTCAAGTAAGACTGTCGATGCTTCAACTCTTGATACGGTAATGTATAAAAGTAGTGCTCCTCAGGCACCGGAGTTGTCAACACAAGAATCTTCCGAGCGGGTGTTACATCCTCCACGAACCATGTGGTTATCCCAACAATGGCTACTGTCAACATGAACCCTAATGCACAAAGGATTTTCTTTTTCTCCATGTCAAGGTAAAAATAAAACCCAATATCTTCCTGAAACTAAAGTCTGTCAGAACTCTTCCCCTTGGGCAGCGGTTGATTTCTTCACCAGCGGGCCAAGACGGGTGTCACTACACTAATGCAGGGCTGATCCCCCCCCCCTTGCCTCATCGGCTCTCCGTTTCACTAACCCAAGGGCCGTTCTGACAGTATGTCCCGGTACTGGAAAACTCACTTCCTTGGTCGAAGATGATATCGCCTTCCTCCAGGGGTCGCATGGTCCGGAAAGAGCTCCTCAGTGGCGTTTGGCTCCGCAGCACGGCCTGTCTCTGCAGCCAAGATTTCTCGTTGATCGGTCAGCACGGCCGGTTCCACCAATCCGGGCGGCACCTTCCTACAGTGCAGGGAATGGATCCAATTCTTTCTGTTGGAGACTCGCACAGCCGTCCTCGTTGCGAGGAGGACCTGCTCAGGACCCACCCATCTCGGTTCCAAGCTGTTCGTCCTGTCGAAAACTTTCACCATCACGTGGTCCCCAGGCCGGAGACCATGTCCTTCACCGGTAGACCGATCAGGGAGCGCCTCTCGGACCTGTTGATGAATAGAAACCAAGTTATCCGTTAACTGTGCCAGATAATCGCTCATCATTACACAAGGTACATCATACATAGCCTTAGGTTTTGGTGGACCCCAAATATTCATTGGGCGTCCGAAGACAATTTCATAAGGTGTAAGGCCAGTTCGAGAGTGTGGTACCGATCTAATTGACAATAACGCCAGTGGCAGAGCGTCTGGCCAAGTCAAAGACGTTGAAGCTTGAATTTTAGCGATCTTAAGCTTCAGTGTACCATTATACTTCTCAACTAGGCCTGCAGACTGAGGGTGAAACACGGCGTGGAACTTCTGAGTGATGCCTAGGCCCTTCAAGACATACTTTATAACATCCGCTACAAAGTGAGGGCCGTTATCACTCCACAGAAGTCTACAGACGCCATATCGAGGGAAGAACTCTTTCAGCAGCAACTTCGCAGTAGTCATTGCAGTATTGTCTTTCGTAGGGTACGCTTCAACCCATTTGCTGAAAGCGCAGACCACTACTAGAACATACTTCAGATTGTTACAGCGCTCAAGCTGGATGTAATCCATCTGCAAAACCTCGAAGGGCGCAGTAGGTGTCACAAATCCTCCTGCTGGAGTTCGAGTACCCTTTCCTGGGTTATACCTCAGGCAGATCATACAGGTCTGCACCACCCTCTTCGCTGTGCTAGCAATCTCTGGATGCTCCCAGACTTGGGTAAGCAATTTCACAATTGCGGAAGCTCCAACATGTGCTAGCCCACGTGCCATCTGAACCATAAGCTGTACAAAAGCCGTGGGTAATTTCCATCTATCCATCTGCTTATTTCTCCAGCAACCCTCATCATCCAATTCTCCCTCACTAGCCCATTGTTCCTGCTCTTTGTCAGAAGCGGTCCTTTGCATTTCTCGCACTTCCTCCTTCGCATCATGCCATCTTTCCACCTGTGACTTTACTACATACACGGCAGTAGTACCGGGCTGCATCGCAGTCTCCCGTGCTACTCGATCTGCCAACGCATTCCCTTCTCCAACTTTATCAACTACTTTCCTATGGGCGCTACACTTAACGATGGCAATTTTCTTTGGGTATGTCAATGCGGTTAAAAGATTATGAACTAACTCTCCATGCATTATCTGTACTCCATGTGACGTCAGAAACCCTCTCTCCTTCCAGAGTAGGCCGAAGTCATGCGCTACTCCGAAGGCATAGCGGCTATCTGTATAAACATTCACACATAGTCCTGTACTGAGCTCACATGCTCGTGTTAATGCTATCAGTTCCGCTGCTTGAGCTGATTTCTGTGGTATGCGTGCTGTCTCCACTATCGTTTGCAATGTGGTAATCGCATACGCTGCTGAAGTCGTACCATCTGGTAGCTTCAGACATGATCCGTCCACCCACAGTTCTCCATCTACATCTGGAAAGGGCGTATCCTGGAGATCAATACGACCCTTTGTTTGTTCCTCAGTCACGAGAATACAATCATGCGCTTTCCGCGCCTCAGGCTGGGTTTCGGGGTATGGCAACAATGTTGCCGGGTTTAACGTTACGCACCTTTTTAACGTAATATGAGGAGCCAAAAGCGTCAACTCATATCCCGTTAAACGGGCGCTGGTCAAATGCTGCGTCTTCGTTTGATTGAGCAGGGCATCGACAGCATGGGGGACTAATACCAACAACTTATGAGATAACACAATTCCCTCACTTTGGTGTATTGACACAGCTGTCGCCGCAACCGAGCGAAAACACCCCGGTAATGCTCGGGCGACAGGATCAAGTACAGCCGAAAAATATGCACAAGGGCGCTGCTTATCGCCGTGCATCTGCACTAAAACTGACAATGCACATCCATCTTTCTCATGCACATACAACGAAAAGGGTTTTGCATAATCAGGGGTCCCTAACACTGGTGCTGAACAAAGGGCCTGTCGTAGTTGCTGAAAAGCAGTATCACACTCATCTGACCAAGGGATTGGGATAGGCGTGTCCTTTGTCAAGAGGGCTAATAATGGCTTAGCTATGTGCGAAAACCCCAATATCCACTGTCTACAAAAAGAAACAAGACCCAGAAATGCACGCACATCCTTCTGTGTGGACGGTCTCGGTGTATCCAGAATTACTTGGATACGATCCGGTGTGAGTGCACGTCCCTCCTTAGACAAAAGGTGACCCAAATAAGTCACCTTTGGTCTACAGAATTGCAATTTCTTCCTAGATACCTTATGATTGTGGGATGCTAAAAAGGAAAGTAAGGATAACGTACTTTTTTCACACAACTCCAGGGTGTCAGCCGCCAGCAAGATGTCATCGACATATTGAATGAGGGCGACACCCTCGAGCAGAACAAAAGAATCCAATTGTCTTTTCAAAGCCTGACTATAAATGCTAGGGCTTTCTGTGTAGCCCTGGGGAATCCTACAAAAACGATAAGATCTATTATTCAATGTAAACCCAAAAAGATATCGGCTATCAGGGTGAATGGGAATGGAAAAGAAGGCATTCTTCAAATCGATCACGGAGAACATAGTCGCCGTAGGTGGTACCAAAGTAAGCAACGTCGTGATATCGGAAACCACTGGGTACTGAGGTATCACGATCTTGTTCACTTCTCTCAAATCAATTATAAACCGATAAACTCTGGCATCCGTATCCTTTTTCAGTATGGGAAGAATCGGACTGTTACAAATGTTGTAGGGGACTTCCTCCACTACCCCTACCGCCATCAAATCCTGCACTATCTGTATGAGAGCCTCCTCACCTTCCTGGGAAATACGGTATTGAGGAAGGCGTGGTAACACCACCCCCTCCTGGACGCTAATGTGGACCGGTGGAATCACCATTTGTCCCACGTCAGTATCCGAAGTCGCCCACAAAGCACGAGGGAGGGTAGCTAACAGCGCATCCTCTGACATCGTACACATCCGTTCTGATCGGAGGTAATTATCATTCAATATCACCCGTACACCAGCAGGGGAGCAGCGGATCGTAGCCCTAAAATGCTTTAACATATCAAGGCCCATAATGTTGTCCGGTGTGTACGGGGCAAGCAGGAACGGACAGGGTGCAGAAAAAGAGTCAACTTTAAACATGAGGGGCTGCGAAAGAGGGCTTCGGGAGAGTGTACCGTCAAACCCTACCGATGTGACCATTAAGCCGGATGGGGGAGCCCCCGGAACCAATTGCTTAGACAGTGCACTACGTGTCGCTCCTGTATCCACTAGGAACTGATCAGTAGAGCCCAAAACCTCAGCCGATACATAAGGACCCTTCTGATCGACCGGCACCTCAACTGATTCTAACCCCCATCCAACGCATTCCTATGCATGCTGAGAGTCATGGTACCCCGACCGGTCAATCCCCGACGCTTGGTACTGATGCTGGCGATCAAAAACATTTGATCTGTCTCGGTGCTGCCCAGCAGAGTCAAAACGAGCCTGTTCGTTAGAATTCCCTCGAAAGTTCGAGAAACCCCCTTTACCTCGCGGGCCACCATGGGTATGCCCCTGACGCGATGCATGCAACACCGGGCAGTCCCTAGCCCAATGACCCGATTGCTTACAATACGCACATTGGTTCCTATTTAAGTCAGATCGGCCCGAGGGAGGACCATAAGATCCTCCCCTACCTCTATTACTACCCCGCCGGGGCGGGCCATAGACTTGTGCCAACATCACCTTTGTTTTCAAATCTTTCGATTTCTTTTCCTCCTGGCCCTTTGCTTCTTGCTCCTGACGCTCATAATACTGGGCAATAGTCAGGAGGGCCGTCGGTGTAGCGGAGGACCAAGAACTTTCACTCGCTTTTAAACGGGCCGCAACTGCCGGCAGCAGATTAGCCACATATTTATCCGCAAAAAGGTGGCGGCCCGTATCGTCAGTAAGCGACTGGCCACTAAAATCATGAAACTTCTCCTCAAAGCGCGTAAAGAAGTCCGCAACTGACTCGTCAGCTTTCTGTTTACATGCAGCTAACATATTCCAGTCAATCTTTTTAGGGGGGATAATTGTCTTCAACTTAGCCACAATAGCAGCAGGGAGATCTAAAATACTCTGGGGCGGTTTCTGCGCGGGCTTCCGCTCCCTATCCTCATCCTCAAGGTCAGACCACCGAGCCTTAAAGGCAACTACATCATCTACCTTTCGGACAGATCGCCACATATCCGGTGGTAAAATAAGGCCAAAGAACAGGTCTATATCTGCTAAAGTCATAACGCAAGAATTCAAGGCCCCCTCGACTTCTTCGTAGAAGGCCGCTGGATTCTTGCGGGGGTCAGGCAGCGCATTCTTTAATGCCATCACATCAGCTCTATGCCACGGAGTATAAACCCAATTATACACAAAATATCCCTTAGCATCGGCGGAGGTAATGTCCGAGCTAGTCCCCGCTCCTTTAGGAGGAACATACAAAGGCGCCGCCTCGCGCATTGGCTTAGCATGCACTAGATCGCTCTTATCTGATTGAGAGGTGGATGAGTGGCCTTCTGCGGTACACGAATCCGACTGCGTCTCCTCCCCTGCTCGTTGGCGCGCTTTTTCTCTATGGGCCAGCACCGCGTCCCGCAAGGCGAATAGCCGCCGAGCCGTATCAGGAGCCTTAAAGGGAGAAAAAACACCATCATGCAATGCTTTAGCATCCGATGTCACTTCTTCAGGCTCAAAGACACTAGAATATTTCCGAAAAGCAGCAATCACTTCCTCAGCGAAATGGTTCAAAAAATACAATCTCTCTCTATCCTGCCACGACCCCCAAGTATGGAACAATTCATCCACGGACACCTTACCCTTAAGTGCACGGAAGGAAATTTGCCGAAGCTCAGCCATATGCTCAGCCGATAACATGGACCGCGTATCTACCTTACCCGTACCCGGGACGGAATCTTGTGGCCTCGGAGCAGATGCGCCAACATAAGGGGGCGGAGAGCGATCTAGTAAATAAAAATCATCATCAAGATTATTAAGGACAGGATAGAGTGGCTGCCGAACAGCATATTGACCCGAGACTTGCAGCCTACGCTCTTTCTCTTGTCTCTCCGTTTGTTCTTTGTCCTCCCGACGCCTCGCTTCCTGTGCTCGCACATGATCATTCTTCCGTTGTTCTTTATCAAACAGCGCTTTCTCACGCTTCTCTCGCTCACGCACCTCCTTCACCCACAACCGCACACACTCAAACATATCCTGACGAGCACGCCGCTTGCACATACACTGTTCCACATACTCAATCTTACGTATATCAAACGATCCATACAAAGGCCATCGTAACTCAGGATCTTTTTTTGTATATTTCCTCCATACAGTGCTGTACATTATGGAAGAAAGACCATGCTTCACATACATATCCCTATTAGGAGTCCCCTCTGGGGGAGCTGGAGCAGATTCCTCGAGGTTCAACCGGTTTTCGAAACAGCAACACCACTTACGGAGTGCGCTGAAAGCAGGCATGCTCAGAAATAATGCAAAATATGCAATATTATAGAAAAATGGCACTTAATCGTTGCGCCGTTCAAAGTTACACAGCTCCGGAGAAATCTCTCCACATTACCTGCCTATATGTGTTGCAACGCATATATTTTCACAAAGACAAATACAAAATATGACTAGTCATCACAAATCAAACTCAAATAGCCGGACCAGGCTTCAAAAACTCGGAGCAAGTACCGTACACCGGTTCTTACCAATCAAGAGTCCAGATTCCAACTGCCAAGCTCCACAATCGCCCAAACGGCTTTCACGGCAGGACCGACAGAAGAGGTCTCAGTCGAGGACCGGCGCCACCCGGACGGTCAGCTCGGAAGGGAAGGAAGAAAAACCTCGGGATGCCAGGGCTAAAACGCCGCTGGCAGTGATCACGTCCCCGGCCAAGTTCCTCACCTTCGTCGCGACCAGTCCTTCGAGCATCCGAGTCACCGATGAGCCCCACGTGACGGGCGCCAATTGATGAATACAGGCCCCAGCTAGGCCCGCAGGACACAAGGGTTCGCTCTCCTGTAATGGAATCTATAAGGAAGTTGGCACGGAAACTGCAAAGTACAAAGACAGCATTTATTAACCCTTAAGGGTGGTCCTACAATCCACACAACACTCTTCAGTATTGCATAGAGTAGCACAAAGAACTTGCGTACACGGTCCCCTTTTATACACAACAGAGGGGCTCATAAGTGGGTGGATACAACATGAGGCCGAAGAACATTACCATTTATGGTCATTTTCGATACTGAATCAATATGTGGGCGGAGCTAACACACTTCTTGAGCCCGCGAAAACATGGTCAAGCAAGGCTAACTGATAACAGATGTGGTCAAGTCTGGGCATGTGCCAGATGGACAAAGGAGCTATTTATAGACTGTTACTAGGCAGATTACAAGAGCAACTAACACAGAGGTTGGACTCCTCTCGTGGGGAACACATGGAAGCATGACAATACAAAATGGAGTCCAAACTTCGGTCAACATAACGGAAAAAACATGCTCTACTAAAGGGGAATTAATGTCTTTAGTAAATGCTTAATCACATCGTTGTTTCAATTTACAACACCAGGGAGTGGGCCGAAGGGCCCCTTTTTCCTCTTATGCATGCATGTGTGCAACCTTAGGTTCTTGAGAAGGGTGTAGGGAGTGGGCCGAAGGGCCCCTTGTTCATCTGATGCATGCATGTGTGCAGCCTTAGGTTCTTGAGAAGGGCCAAAGGAGTGGGCTGAAGGCACCCTTGCTCATTTCATGCATACATGTTTGCAGCCTTAGGTTTTTGAGAAGGGCCAACGGAGTGGGCCGAAGGTGCCCTTGTTCATCTTATGCATGCATGTGTGCAGCCTTAGGTTCTTGGGAAGGGCCCAGGGAGTGGGTCGAAGGGCCCCTTGTTCATCTGATGCATGCATGTGTGCAGCCTTAGGTTCTTGAGTAGGGCCCCGGGAGTGGGCCGAAGGGGCCCTTGTTCATTTGATGCATACATGTTTCCAGCCTTAGGTCCTTGAGAAGGGCCCAGGGAGTGGGCCGAAGGGCCCCTTGTTCATCTGATGCTTGCATGTGTGCAGCCTTGGGTTCTTGAGAAAGGCCCAGGGAGTGGACCGAAGGCGCCCCTTCCTCATCTCATGCATACATATGTGCAGCCTTAGGTTCTTGGGAAGGGCCCAGGGAGTGGGCCGAAGAGCCCCTTGTTCATCTGATGCATGCATGTGTGCAGCCTTAGGTTCTTGAGTAGGGCTCCGGGAGTGGGCCAAAGGGGCCCTTGTTCATTTGATGCCTACACGTTTGCAGCCTTAGGTCCTTGAGAAGTGCCCAGGGAGTGGGCCGAAGGGCCCCTTGTTCATCTGATGCTTGCATGTGTGCAGCCTAAGGTTCTTGAGAAGGGCCCAGGGAGTGGGCCGAACGGCCCCTTGTTCATCTGATGTATTCTTGTGTGCAGCCTTAGGTTCTTGAGAAGGATCCAGGGAGTGGGCCGAAGGGCCACTTGTTCATCTGATGCATACAACTGCGAAGCCTTAGGTTCTTGAGTAGGGCCCAGGGAGTGGGCCGAAGGGCCCATTGTTCATCTTATGCTTGCATGTGTGCAGCCTTAGGTTCTTGAGAAGGGCACAGGGAGTGGGCCGAAGTCACTCTTGTTCATCTGATGCACACATGTGTGCAGCCTTAGGTTCTTGAGAAGGGCCCAGGGCGTGGGCCGAAGGCGGCCTTGTTCATTTTATTCATGCATGTGTTCAGCCTCAGGTTCTTGAGATGGGCCCAGGGAGTGGGCTGAAGGTTCCCTTGTTCATCTGACACATGGATGTGTGCAGTCTTCTGTTCTTGAGAGGGGCCCAGGGAGTGAGCCGAAGGGCCCCTTGTTCATCTGATGCTTGCATGTGTGCAGCCTTAGGTTCTTGAGAAAGGCCCAGAGAGTTGCCCAAAGGGCCCCTTGTTCATCTGATGCATGCATGTGTGCAGCCTTAGGTTCTTGAGAGGAGCCAAGGGAGTGGGCTGAAGGCACCCTTGCTCATTTCATGGATACATGTGTGCAGCCTTAGGTTCTTGAGAAGGGCCAAGGGAGTGGCCCAAAGGTGCCCTTGTTCATCGTATGCATGCATGTGTGCAACCTTAGGTTCTTGGGAAGGGCCCAGGGAGTGGGTCGAAGGGCCCCTTGTTCATCTGATGCATGCATGTGTGCAGCCTTAGGTTCTTGAGTAGGGCCCCGGGAGTGGGCCGAAGGGCCCCTTGTTCATCTGATGCTTGCATGTGTTCAGCCTTAGGTTCTTGAGAAGGGCCCAGGGAGTGGACCGAAGGCGCCCCTTCCTCATCTCATGCATACATATGTGCAGCCTTAGGTTCTTGAGAAGGGACCAAGGTGTGGGCCAAAGGGCCCCTCGTTCAACAGATGCATGCACGTGTGCAGCCTTAGGTTCTTGGGAAGGGCCCAGGGAGTGGGCCGAAGAGCCCCTTGTTCATCTGATGCATGCATGTGTGCAGCCTTAGGTTCTTGAGAGGGGACCAGGAAGTGGGCCGAAGGGCCCCTTGTTCATCTGATGCTTGCAGGCAGTGGGCCGTAGGCACCCTTGTTCATCTGATGCTTGCATGTGTGGAGCCTTAGGTTCTTGAGAAGAGCCCAGGAAGTGGGCCGAATGGTCCCTTGTTCATCTGATGCATACATGTGTGCAGCCTTAGGTTCTTGAGAAGGGCCCAGGGAATGGGCCGAAGGCACCCTTGTTCATCTGATGCATGCATGTGTGCAAACTTAGGTTCTTGAGAAGGGCCCTGGGAGTGGGTCGAAGGCGCCCTTTTTCATCTGTTGCATGCATGTGTGTAACGTTAGGTTCTTGAGAAGGGCCCAGGGAGTGAGCCGAAGGGCCCCTTGTTCATTCGATTCTTGCATGTGTGCAGCCTTAGGTTCTTGAGAAGGGCCCAGGGAGTGGGCCGAAGGGTCCCTTGTTCATCTGATGCTTGCATGTGTGCAGCCTTAGGTTCTTGAAAAGGGCCCAGGGAGTGGGACGAAGGGCCCCTTGTTTATCTGATGCATGCTTGTGTGCAGCCTTAGGTTCTTGAGAAGGGTCCAGGGAGTGGGCCGAAGGGCCACTTGTTCATCTGATGCACACAAGTGCAAAGCCTGAGGTTCTTGAGTAGGAGCCAGGGAGTGGGCCGAAGGGCCCCTTGTTCATCTTATGCTTGCATGTGTGCAGCCTTTGGTTCTTGAGAAGGGAACAGGGAGTGGGCCGAAGTCACTCTTGTTCATCTGATGCACACATGTGTGCAGCCTTAGGTTCTTGAGAAGGGCCCAGGGCATGGGCCGAAGGCACCCTTGTTCATTTTATTCATGCATGTGTTCAGCCTTAGGTTCTTGAGATGGGCCCAGGGAGTGGGCCGAAGGTTCCCTTGTTCATCTGACACATGCATGGGTGCAGTCTTCTGTTCTTGAGAAGGACCCAGGGAGTGAGCCGAAGGGCCCCTTGTTCATCTGATGCTTACATGTGTGCAGCCTTAGGTTCTTGAGAATGGCCCAGAGAGTGGCCCAAAGGGCCCCTTGTTCATCTGATGCTTGCATGTGTGCAGCCTTAGTTTCTTGAGAAGGTTCCGGGGAGTGCGCCGAAGGCACCATTTTTCATCTGATACATGCATGGGTGCAGCCTTAGGTTCTTGAGAAAGGCCCAGGTAGTGGGACGAAGGTGCCCTTTTTCATCTGTTGCATGCATGTGTGCTGCCTTAGGTTCTTGAGAAGGTACCACGGAGTGAGCCGAAGGGCCCCTTGTTCATCTGATGCTTGCATGTGTGCAGCCTTAGGTTCTTGAGAAGGGCCCAGGGAGTGGGCCGAAGGGCCCCTTGTTCATCTGATGAGTGCATGTGTGCAGCCTTAGGTTCTTGGGAAAAGCCCAGGAGTGGGCTGAAGGGCCCTTTGTTCATCTGATGCTTGCATGTGTGTAGCCTTAGGTCCTTGAGAAGGGCCCAGGGAGTGGGCCGAAGTCGTCCTTGTTCATCTGATGCAGACATGTGTGCAGCCTTAGGTTCTTGAGAAAAGGCCAGGGAGTGGGCCAAAGGGCCCCCTGTTCATCTGATGCATACATGTGTGCAGCCTTAGGTTCTTGAGAAGGGCCAAGGGAGTGGGCGGAAGGTGCCCTTGTTCATCTTATGCATGCATGTGTGCAGCCTTAGGTTCTTGGGAAGTGCCCAGGGAGTGGGTCGAAGGGCCCCTTGTTCATCTAATGCATACATGTGGGCAGCCTTAGGTTCTTGAGTAGGGCCCCGGGAGTGGGCCGAAGGGGTCCTTGTTCATTTGATGCATACATGTTTGCAGCCTTAGGTCCTTGAGAAGGGCCCAGGGAGTGGGCCGAAGTCGCTCTTGTTCATCTGATGCACACATGTGTGCAGCATTAGGTTCTTGAGAAGGGCCCAGGGAGTGGGCCGAAGGCACCATTGTTCATCTAATACATGCATGTGTGCAGCCTTAGGTTCTTGAGAAGGGCCCAGGTAGTGGGCCGAAGGTGCCCTTGTTCATCTGTTGCATGCATGTGTGCTGCCTTAGGTTCTTGAGAAGGGACCAGGGAGTGAGCCGAAGTGCCCCTTTTTCATCTGATGCTTGCATGTGTGCAGCCTTAGGTTCTTGAGATGGGCCCTGGAGTGGGCCGAAGGTTCCCTTGTTCATCTGACACATGCATGTGTGCAGTCTTCTGTTCTTGAGAAGGACCCAGGGAGTGAGCCGAAGGGCCCCTTGTTCATCTGATGCTTACATGTGTGCAGCCTTAGGTTCTTGAGAATGGCCCAGAGAGTGGCCCAAAGGGCCCCTTGTTCATCTGATGCTTGCATGTGTGCAGCCTTAGTTTCTTGAGAAGGTTCCTGGGAGTGCGCCGAAGGCACCATTTTTCATCTGATACATGCATGGGTGCAGCCTTAGGTTCTTGAGAAAGGCCCAGGTAGTGGGACGAAGGTGCCCTTTTTCATCTGTTGCATGCATGTGTGCTGCCTTAGGTTCTTGAGAAGGTACCACGGAGTGAGCCGAAGGGCCCCTTGTTCATCTGATGCTTGCATGTGTGCAGCCTTAGGTTCTTGAGAAGGGCCCAGGGAGTGGGCCGAAGGGCCCCTTGTTCATCTGATGAGTGCATGTGTGCAGCCTTAGGTTCTTGGGAAAAGCCCAGGAGTGGGCTGAAGGGCCCTTTGTTCATCTGATGCTTGCATGTGTGTAGCCTTAGGTCCTTGGGAAGGGCCCAGGGAGTGGGCCGAAGTCGTCCTTGTTCATCTGATGCAGACATGTGTGCAGCCTTAGGTTCTTGAGAAAAGGCCAGGGAGTGGGCCAAAGGGCCCCCTGTTCATCTGATGCATACATGTGTGCAGCCTTAGGTTCTTGAGAAGGGCCAAGGGAGTGGGCGGAAGGTGCCCTTGTTCATCTTGTGCATGCATGTGTGCAGCCTTAGGTTCTTGGGAAGGGCCCAGGGAGTGGGTCGAAGGGCCCCTTGTTCATCTGATGCATACATGTGGGCAGCCTTAGGTTCTTGAGTAGGGCCCCGGGAGTAGGCCGAAGGGGTCCTTGTTCATTTGATGCATACATGTTTGCAGCCTTAGGTCCTTGAGAAGCGCCCAGGGAGTGGGCCAAAGTCGCTCTTGTTCATCTGATGCACACATGTGTGCAGCATTAGGTTCTTGAGAAGGGCCCAGGGAGTGGGCCGAAGCCACCATTGTTCATCTAATACATGCATGTGTGCAGCCTTAGGTTCTTGAGAAGGGCCCAGGTAGTGGGCCGAAGGTGCCCTTGTTCATCTGTTGCATGCATGTGTGCTGCCTTAGGTTCTTGAGAAGGGACCAGGGAGTGAGCCGAAGTGCCCCTTTTTCATCTGATGCTTGCATGTGTGCAGCCTTAGGTTCTTGAGAAGGGCCCAGGGAGTGGGCCGAAGGGCCCCTTGTTCATCTTATGCATGCATGTGTGCAACCTTAGGTTCTTGAGAAGGGCGCAGGGAGTGGGCCGAAGGACCCCTTGTTCATCTGATGCATGCATGTGTGCAGCCTTAGGTTCTTGAGAGGAGCCAAGGGAGTGGGCTGAAGGCACCCTTGCTCATTTCATGGATACATGTGTGCAGCCTTAGGTTCTTGAGAAGGGCCAAGGGAGTGGGCCGAAGGCGCCCTTGTTCATCGTATACATGCATGTGTGCAACCTTAGGTTCTTGGGAAGGGCCCAGGGAGTGGGTCGAAGGGCCCCTTGTTCATCTGATGCATGCATGTGTGCAGCCTTAGGTTCTTGAGTAGGGCCCCGGGAGTGGGCCGAAGGGGCCCTTGTTCATTTGATGCATACATGTTTCCAGCCTTAGGTCCTTGAGAAGGGCCCAAGGAGTGGGCCGAAGGGCCCCTTGTTCATCTGATGCTTGCATGTGTGCAGCCTTAGGTTCTTGAGAAGGGCCCAGGGAGTGGACCGAAGGCGCCCCTTCCTCATCTCATGCATACATATGTGCAGCCTTAGGTTCTTGAGAAGGGACCAAGGTGTGGGCCGAAGGGCCCCTCGTTCAACAGATGCATGCACGTGTGCAGCCTTAGGTTCTTGGGAAGGGCCCAGGGAGTGGGCCGAATAGCCCCTTGTTCATCTGATGCATGCATGTGTGCAGCCTTAGGTACTTGAGTAGGGCCCCGGGAGTGGGCCAAAGGGGCCCTTGTTCATTTGATGCCTACATGTTTGCAGCCTTAGGTCATTGAGAAGTGCCCAGGGAGTGGGCCGAAGGGCCCCTTATTCATCTGATGCTTGCATGTGTGCAGCCTTAGGTTCTTGAAAAGGGCCCAGGGAGTGGGCCGAAGGGCCCCTTGTTTATCTGATGCATGCTTGTGTGCAGCCATAGGTTCTTGAGAAGGGTCCAGGGA
Organism: Triturus cristatus; assembly: GCF_964204655.1. Taxonomy (NCBI): domain Eukaryota; kingdom Metazoa; phylum Chordata; class Amphibia; order Caudata; family Salamandridae; genus Triturus; species Triturus cristatus. The sequence goes on along the minus strand of NC_140579.1, from coordinate 378,850,283 downwards.
GTGGGCCGAAGGGCCCCTTGTTCATCTGATGCACACAAGTGCAAAGCCTTAGGTTCTTGAGTAGGAGCCAGGGAGTGGGCCGAAGGTTCCCTTGTTCATCTGACACATGCATGTGTGCAGTCTTCTGTTCTTGAGAAGGGCCCACGGAGTGAGCCGAAGGGCCCCTTGTTCATCTGATGCTTGCATGTGTGCAGCCTTAGGTTCTTGAGAAGGGCCCAGAGAGTGGCCCAAAGGGCCCCTTGTTCATCTGGTGCTTGCATGTGTTCAGCCTTAGTTTCTTGAGAAGGTTCCTGGGAGTGCGCCGAAGGCACCCTTCTTCATCTCATGCATGCATGGGTGCAGCCTTAGGTTCTTGAGAAAGGCCCAGGTAGTGGGACGAAGGTGCCCTTTTTCTTCTGTTGCATGCATGTGTGCTGCCTTAGGTTCTTGAGAAGGTACCACGGAGTGAGCCGAAGGGCCCCTTGTTCATCTGATGCTTGCATGTGTGCAGCCTTAGGTTCTTGAGAAGGGCCCAGGGAGTGGGCCGAAGGGCCCCTTGTTCATCTGATGCGTGCATGTGTGCAGCCTTGGGTTCTTGAGAAGGGCCTAGGGAGTGGGCTGAAGGCACGCTTGCTCATTTCATGCATACATGTGTGCATCCTTAGGTTCTTGAGAAGGGCCCAGGTAGTGGGCTGCAGGCGCCCTTGTTCATCTGATGCACACATGTGTGCAGCCTTAGGTTATTGAGAAGGGCCCAGGGAGTGGGCCGAAGGGCCCCTTGTTCATCTGATGCATATATGTGTGCAGCCTTAGGTTCTTGAGAAGGGCCCAGGGAGTGGGCAGAAGGCGCCCTTGTTCATCTGATTCTTGCATGTGTGCAGCCTTAGGTTTCTTGAGAAGGGCCCAGGGAGTGGGCCGAAGGCGCCCCTTGTTCATCTCATGCATAAATGTGTGCAGCCTTAGGTTCTTGAGAAGGTTGCAGGTAGTGAGCCGAAGGGCCCCTTGTTCATCTGATGCATGCATATGTGCAGCCTTAGGTTCTTGAGAAGGGCCCAGGTAGTGGGCCGAAGGGGCCCTTGTTCATTTGATGCATACATGTTTGCAGCCTTAGGTCCTTAAGAAGTGCCCAGGGAGTGGGCCGAAGGGCCCCTTGTTCATCTGATGCTTGCTTGTGTGCAGCCTTAGGTTCTTGAGAAGGGCCAAGGGAGTGGGCCGAAGGGCCCCTTGTTCATCTGATGCATGCTTGTGTGCAGCCTTAGGTTCTTGAGAAGGGTCCAGGTAGTGGGCCGAAGGGCCCCTTGTTCATCTGATGCAAACAAATGCGAAGCCTTAGGTTCTTGAGTAGGGCCCAGGGAGTGGGCCGAAGGGCCCCTTTTTCATCTGATGCTTGCATGTGTGCAGCCTTAGGTTCTTGAGAAGGGTCCAGGTAGTGGGCCGAAGGGCCACTTGTTCATCTGATGCATGCATGTGTGCAGCCTTAGGTTCTTGAGAAGGGCCCAGGGAGTGGCCCGAAGGGCATCTTGTTAATTTGAGGCATACATGTTTGCAGCCTTAGGTTCGTGAGAAGGGCCCAGGGAGTGGGCCGAAGGGTCCCTTGTTCATCTGATGCTTGCATGTGTGTAGCCTTAGGTTCTTGAGAAGGGCCCAGGGAGTGGACCGAAGGCGCCCCTTGCTCATCTCATGCATACATATGTGCAGCCTTAGGTTCTTGAGAAGGGCCCAGGGAGTGGGCTGAAGGCCCCTTGTTCCTCTGATGCATACAAGTGTGCAGCCTTAGGTTCTTCAGAAGGGCCCAGGGATTAGGCTGAGGGGCCCCTTGTTCATCTGATGTACGCATGCGTGCAGCCTTAGGTTCTTGAGAAAAGCCCACTGAGTGGGTCGAAAGGCCACTTGTTCATCTGATGCATGCATGCGTGCAGCCTTAGGTTCTTGAGAAGGGCCCAGGGAGTGGGCCGAAGGCGCCCTTGTTCATTTTAGGAATGCATGTGTGCAGCCTTAGGTTCTAGAGATGGGCCCAGGGAGTATGCCGGAGGTGCCCTTGTTCATCTGATACATGCATGTGTGCAGTCTTAGGTTCTTGAGAAGGGCCCAGGGAGTGAGCCGAAGGGCCCCTTGTTCATCTGATGCTTGCATGTGTGCAGCCTTAGGTTCTTGAGAAAGGCCCAGAGAGTTGCCCAAAGGGCCCCTTGTTCATCTGATGCATGCATGTGTGCAGCCTTAGGTTCTTGAGAGGAGCCAAGGGAGTGGGCTGAAGGCACCCTTGCTCATTTCATGGATACATGTGTGCAGCCTTAGGTTCTTGAGAAGGGCCAAGGGAGTGGCCCAAAGGTGCCCTTGTTCATCGTATGCATGCATGTGTGCAACCTTAGGTTCTTGGGAAGGGCCCAGGGAGTGGGTCGAAGGGCCCCTTGTTCATCTGATGCATGCATGTGTGCAGCCTTAGGTTCTTGAGTAGGGCCCCGGGAGTGGGCCGAAGGGCCCCTTGTTCATCTGATGCTTGCATGTGTTCAGCCTTAGGTTCTTGAGAAGGGCCCAGGGAGTGGACCGAAGGCGCCCCTTCCTCATCTCATGCATACATATGTGCAGCCTTAGGTTCTTGAGAAGGGACCAAGGTGTGGGCCAAAGGGCCCCTCGTTCAACAGATGCATGCACTTGTGCAGCCTTAGGTTCTTGGGAAGGGCCCAGGGAGTGGGCCGAAGAGCCCCTTGTTCATCTGATGCATGCATGTGTGCAGCCTTACGTACTTGAGTAGGGCCCCGGGAGTGGGCCAAAGGGGCCCTTGTTCATTTGATGCCTACATGTTTGCAGCCTTAGGTCATTGAGAAGTGCCCAGGGAGTGGGCCGAAGGGCCCCTTGTTCATCTGATGCTTGCATGTGTGCAGCCTTAGGTTCTTGAATAGGGCCCAGGGAGTGGGACGAAGGGCCCCTTGTTTATCTGATGCATGCTTGTGTGCAGCCTTAGGTTCTTGAGAAGGGTCCAGGGAGTGGGCCGAAGGGCCACTTGTTCATCTGATGCACACAAGTGCAAAGCCTGAGGTTCTTGAGTAGGAGCCAGGGAGTGGGCCGAAGGGCCCCTTGTTCATCTTATGCTTGCATGTTTGCAGCCTTTGGTTCTTGAGAAGGGCACAGGGAGTGGGCCGAAGTCACTCTTGTTCATCTGATGCACACATGTGTACAGCCTTAGGTTCTTGAGAAGGGCCCAGGGCATGGGCCGAAGGCACCCTTGTTCATTTTATTCATGCATGTGTTCAGCCTTAGGTTCTTGAGATGGGCCCAGGGAGTGGGCCGAAGGTTCCCTTGTTCATCTGACACATGCATGTGTGCAGTCTTCTGTTCTTGAGAAGGACCCAGGGAGTGAGCCGAAGGGCCCCTTGTTCATCTGATGCTTACATGTGTGCAGCCTTAGGTTCTTGAGAATGGCCCAGAGAGTGGCCCAAAGGGCCCCTTGTTCATCTGATGCTTGCATGTGTGCAGCCTTAGTTTCTTGAGAAGGTTCCTGGGAGTGTGCCGAAGGCACCATTTTTCATCTGATACATGCATGGGTGCAGCCTTAGGTTCTTGAGAAAGGCCCAGGTAGTGGGACGAAGGTGCCCTTTTTCATCTGTTGCATGCATGTGTGCTGCCTTAGGTTCTTGAGAAGGTACCACGGAGTGAGCCGAAGGGCCCCTTGTTCATCTGATGCTTGCATGTGTGCAGCCTTAGGTTCTTGAGAAGGGCCCAGGGAGTGGGCCGAAGGGCCCCTTGTTCATCTGATGAGTGCATGTGTGCAGCCTTAGGTTCTTGGGAAAAGCCCAGGAGTGGGCTGAAGGGCCCTTTGTTCATCTGATGCTTGCATGTGTGTAGCCTTAGGTCCTTGAGAAGGGCCCAGGGAGTGGGCCGAAGTCGTCCTTGTTCATCTGATGCAGACATGTGTGCAGCCTTAGGTTCTTGAGAAAAGGCCAGGGAGTGGGCCAAAGGGCCCCCTGTTCATCTGATGCATACATGTGTGCCGCCTTAGGTTCTTGAGAAGGGCCAAGGGAGTGGGCGGAAGGTGCCCTTGTTCATCTTATGCATGCATGTGTGCAGCCTTAGGTTCTTGGGAAGGGCCCAGGGAGTGGGTCGAAGGGCCCCTTGTTCATCTGATGCATACATGTGGGCAGCCTTAGGTTCTTGAGTAGGGCCCCGGGAGTGGGCCGAAGGGGTCCTTGTTCATTTGATGCATACATGTTTGCAGCCTTAGGTCCTGGAGAAGGGCCCAGGGAGTGGGCCGAAGTCGCTCTTGTTCATCTGATGCACACATGTGTGCAGCATTAGGTTCTTGAGAAGGGCCCAGGGAGTGGGCCGAAGGCACCATTGTTCATCTAATACATGCATGTGTGCAGCCTTAGGTTCTTGAGAAGGGCCCAGGTAGTGGGCCGAAGGTGCCCTTGTTCATCTGTTGCATGCATGTGTGCTGCCTTAGGTTCTTGAGAAGGGACCAGGGAGTGAGCCGAAGTGCCCCTTTTTCATCTGATGCTTGCATGTGTGCAGCCTTAGGTTCTTGAGAAGGGCCCAGGGAGTGGGCCGAAGGGCCCCTTGTTCATCTTATGCATGCATGTGTGCAACCTTAGGTTCTTGAGAAGGGCGCAGGGAGTGGGCCGAAGGACCCCTTGTTCATCTGATGCATGCATGTGTGCAGCCTTAGGTTCTTGAGAGGAGCCAAGGGAGTGGGCTGAAGGCACCCTTGCTCATTTCATGGATACATGTGTGCAGCCTTAGGTTCTTGAGAAGGGCCAAGGGAGTGGGCCGAAGGCGCCCTTGTTCATCGTATACATGCATGTGTGCAACCTTAGGTTCTTGGGAAGGGCCCAGGGAGTGGGTCGAAGGGCCCCTTGTTCATCTGATGCATGCATGTGTGCAGCCTTAGGTTCTTGAGTAGGGCCCCGGGAGTGGGCCGAAGGGGCCCTTGTTCATTTGATGCATACATGTTTCCAGCCTTAGGTCCTTGAGAAGGGCCCAAGGAGTGGGCCGAAGGGCCCCTTGTTCATCTGATGCTTGCATGTGTGCAGCCTTAGGTTCTTGAGAAGGGCCCAGGGAGTGGACCGAAGGCGCCCCTTCCTCATCTCATGCATACATATGTGCAGCCTTAGGTTCTTGAGAAGGGACCAAGGTGTGGGCCAAAGGGCCCCTCGTTCAACAGATGCATGAACGTGTGCAGCCTTAGGTTCTTGGGAAGGGCCCAGGGAGTGGGCCGAATAGCCCCTTGTTCATCTGATGCATGCATGTGTGCAGCCTTAGGTACTTGAGTAGGGCCCCGGGAGTGGGCCAAAGGGGCCCTTGTTCATTTGATGCCTACATGTTTGCAGCCTTAGGTCATTGAGAAGTGCCCAGGGAGTGGGCCGAAGGGCCCCTTATTCATCTGATGCTTGCATGTGTGCAGCCTTAGGTTCTTGAAAAGGGCCCAGGGAGTGGGCCGAAGGGCCCCTTGTTTATCTGATGCATGCTTGTGTGCAGCCATAGGTTCTTGAGAAGGGTCCAGGGAGTGGGCCGAAGGGCCCCTTGTTCATCTGATGCACACAAGTGCAAAGCCTTAGGTTCTTGAGTAGGAGCCAGGGAGTGGGCCGAAGGTTCCCTTGTTCATCTGACACATGCATGTGTGCAGTCTTCTGTTCTTGAGAAGGGCCCACGGAGTGAGCCGAAGGGCCCCTTGTTCATCTGATGCTTGCATGTGTGCAGCCTTAGGTTCTTGAGAAGGGCCCAGAGAGTGGCCCAAAGGGCCCCTTGTTCATCTGGTGCTTGCATGTGTGCAGCCTTAGTTTCTTGAGAAGGTTCCTGGGAGTGCGCCGAAGGCACCCTTCTTCATCTCATGCATGCATGGGTGCAGCCTTAGGTTCTTGAGAAAGGCCCAGGTAGTGGGACGAAGGTGCCCTTTTTCTTCTGTTGCATGCATGTGTGCTGCCTTAGGTTCTTGAGAAGGTACCACGGAGTGAGCCGAAGGGCCCCTTGTTCATCTGATGCTTGCTTGTGTGCAGCCTTAGGTTCTTGAGAAGGGCCCAGGGAGTGGGCTGAAGGGCCCCATGATCATCTGATGCGTGCATGTGTGCAGCCTTGGGTTCTTGAGAAGGGCCTAGGGAGTGGGCTGAAGGCACGCTTGCTCATTTCATGCATACATGTGTGCATCCTTAGGTTCTTGAGAAGGGCCCAGGTAGTGGGCTGCAGGCGCCCTTGTTCATCTGATGCACACATGTGTGCAGCCTTAGGTTATTGAGAAGGGCCCAGGGAGTGGGCCGAAGGGCCTCTTGTTCATCTGATGCATATATGTGTGCAGCCTTAGGTTCTTGAGAAGGGCCCAGGGAGTGGGCAGAAGGCGCCCTTGTTCATCTGATTCTTGCATGTGTGCAGCCTTAGGTTTCTTGAGAAGGGCCCAGGGAGTGGGCCGAAGGCGCCCCTTGTTCATCTCATGCATAAATGTGTGCAGCCTTAGGTTCTTGAGAAGGTTGCAGGTAGTGGGCCGAAGGGCCCCTTGTTCATCTGATGCATGCATATGTGCAGCCTTAGGTTCTTGAGAAGGGCCCCGGTAGTGGGCCGAAGGGGCCCTTGTTCATTTGATGCATACATGTTTGCAGCCTTAGGTCCTTGAGAAGTGCCCAGGGAGTGGGCCGAAGGGCCCCTTGTTCATCTGATCCTTGCTTGTGTGCAGCCTTAGGTTCTTGAGAAGGGCCAAGGGAGTGGGCCGAAGGGCCCCTTGTTCATCTGATGCATGCTTGTGTGCAGCCTTAGGTTCTTGAGAAGGGTCCAGGTAGTGGGCCGAAGGGCCCCTTGTTCATCTGATGCAAACAAATGCGAAGCCTTAGGTTCTTGAGTAGGGCCCAGGGAGTGGGCCGAAGGGCCCCTTTTTCATCTGATGCTTGCATGTGTGCAGCCTTAGGTTCTTGAGAAGGGTCCAGGTAGTGGGCCGAAGGGCCCCTTGTTCATCTGATGCATGCATGTGTGCAGCCTTAGGTTCTTGAGTAGGGCTCCGGGAGTGGGCCAAAGGGGCCCTTGTTCATTTGATGCCTACACGTTTGCAGCCTTAGGTCCTTGAGAAGTGCCCAGGGAGTGGGCCGAAGGGCCCCTTGTTCATCTGATGCTTGCATGTGTGCAGCCTAAGGTTCTTGAGAAGGGCCCAGGGAGTGGGCCGAACGGCCCCTTGTTCATCTGATGTATTCTTGTGTGCAGCCTTAGGTTCTTGAGAAGGATCCAGGGAGTGGGCCGAAGGGCCACTTGTTCATCTGATGCATACAACTGCGAAGCCTTAGGTTCTTGAGTAGGGCCCAGGGAGTGGGCCGAAGGGCCCATTGTTCATCTTATGCTTGCATGTGTGCAGCCTTAGGTTCTTGAGAAGGGCACAGGGAGTGGGCCGAAGTCACTCTTGTTCATCTGATGCACACATGTGTGCAGCCTTAGGTTCTTGAGAAGGGCCCAGGGCGTGGGCCGAAGGCGGCCTTGTTCATTTTATTCATGCATGTGTTCAGCCTCAGGTTCTTGAGATGGGCCCAGGTAGTGGGCCGAAGGGCCCCTTGTTCATCTGATGCAAACAAATGCGAAGCCTTAGGTTCTTGAGTAGGGCCCAGGGAGTGGGCCGAAGGGCCCCTTTTTCATCTGATGCTTGCATGTGTGCAGTCTTAGGTTCTTGAGAAGGGTCCAGGTAGTGGGCCGAAGGGCCCCTTGTTCATCTGATGCATGCATGTGTGCAGCCTTAGGTTCTTGAGTAGGGCTCCGGGAGTGGGCCAAAGGGGCCCTTGTTCATTTGATGCCTACACGTTTGCAGCCTTAGGTCCTTGAGAAGTGCCCAGGGAGTGGGCCGAAGGGCCCCTTGTTCATCTGATGCTTGCATGTGTGCAGCCTAAGGTTCTTGAGAAGGGCCCAGGGAGTGGGCCGAACGGCCCCTTGTTCATCTGATGTATTCTTGTGTGCAGCCTTAGGTTCTTGAGAAGGATCCAGGGAGTGGGCCGAAGGGCCACTTGTTCATCTGATGCATACAACTGCGAAGCCTTAGGTTCTTGAGTAGGGCCCAGGGAGTGGGCCGAAGGGCCCATTGTTCATCTTATGCTTGCATGTGTGCAGCCTTAGGTTCTTGAGAAGGGCACAGGGAGTGGGCCGAAGTCACTCTTGTTCATCTGATGCACACATGTGTGCAGCCTTAGGTTCTTGAGAAGGGCCCAGGGCGTGGGCCGAAGGCGGCCTTGTTCATTTTATTCATGCATGTGTTCAGCCTCAGGTTCTTGAGATGGGCCCAGGGAGTGGGCCGAAGGTTCCCTTGTTCATCTGACACATGGATGTGTGCAGTCTTCTGTTCTTGAGAAGGGCCCAGGGAGTGAGCCGAAGGGCCCCTTGTTCATCTGATGCTTGCATGTGTGCAGCCTTAGGTTCTTGAGAAAGGCCCAGAGAGTTGCCCAAAGGGCCCCTTGTTCATCTGATGCATGCATGTGTGCAGCCTTAGGTTCTTGAGAGGAGCCAAGGGAGTGGGCTGAAGGCACCCTTGCTCATTTCATGGATACATGTGTGCAGCCTTAGGTTCTTGAGAAGGGCCAAGGGAGTGGCCCAAAGGTGCCCTTGTTCATCGTATGCATGCATGTGTGCAACCTTAGGTTCTTGGGAAGGGCCCAGGGAGTGGGTCGAAGGGCCCCTTGTTCATCTGATGCATGCATGTGTGCAGCCTTAGGTTCTTGAGTAGGGCCCCGGGAGTGGGCCGAAGGGCCCCTTGTTCATCTGATGCTTGCATGTGTTCAGCCTTAGGTTCTTGAGAAGGGCCCAGGGAGTGGACCGAAGGCGCCCCTTCCTCATCTCATGCATACATATGTGCAGCCTTAGGTTCTTGAGAAGGGACCAAGGTGTGGGCCAAAGGGCCCCTCGTTCAACAGATGCATGCACGTGTGCAGCCTTAGGTTCTTGGGAAGGGCCCAGGGAGTGGGCCGAAGAGCCCCTTGTTCATCTGATGCATGCATGTGTGCAGCCTTAGGTTCTTGAGAAGGGCCAAGGGAGTGAGCCGAAGGTGCCCTTGTTCATCGTATGCAGGCATGTGTGCAACCTTAGGTTCTTGGGAAGGGCCCAGGGAGTGGGTCGAAGGGCCCCTTGTTCATCTGATGCTTGCATGTGTGCAGCCTTAGGTTCTTGAAAAGGGCCCAGGGAGTGGGCCGAAGGGCCCCTTGTTTATCTGATGCATGCTTGTGTTCAGCCTTAGGTTCTTGAGAAGGGTCCAGGGAGTGGGCCGAAGGGCCACTTGTTCATCTGATGCACACAAGTGCAAAGCCTTAGGTTCTTGAGTAGGAGCCAGGGAGTGGGCCGAAGGGCCCCTTGTTCATCTTATGCTTGCATATGTGCAGCCTTAGGTTCTTGAGAAGGGCACAGGGAGTGGGCCGAAGTCACTCTTGTTCATCTGATGCACACATGTGTGCAGCCTTAGGTTCTTGAGAAGGGCCCAGGGCATGGGCCGAAGGCGCCCTTGTTCATTTTATTCATGCATGTGTTCAGCCTTAGGTTCTTGAGATGGGCCCAGGGAGTGGGCCGAAGGTTCCCTTGTTCATCTGACACATGCATGTGTGCAGTCTTCTGTTCTTGAGAAGGGCCCAGGGAGTGAGCCGAAGGGCCCCTTGTTCATCTGATGCTTGCATGTGTGCAGCCTTAGGTTCTTGAGAAGGGCCCAGAGAGTGGCCCAAAGGGCCCCTTGTTCATCTGATGCTTGCATGTGTGCAGCCTTAGTTTCTTGAGGAGGTTCCTGGGAGTGCGCCGAAGGCACCCTTTTTCATCTGATGCATGCATGGGTGCAGCCTTAGGTTCTTGAGAAAGGCCCAGGTAGTGAGACGAAGATGCCCTTTTTCATCTGATGCTTGCATGTGTGCAGCCTTAGGTTTTTGAGAAGGGCCCAGGGAGTGGGCCGAAGGGCCCCTTGTTCATCTGATGCGTGCATGTTTGCAGCCTTAGGTTCTTGAGAAGGGCCTAGGGAGTGGGCTGAAGGCACGCTTGCTCATTTCATGCATACATGTGTGCATCCTGAGGTTCTTGAGAAGGGCCCAGGTAGTGGGCTGCAGGCGCCCTTGTTCATCTGATGCACACATGTGTGCAGCCTTAGGTTCTTGAGAAGGGCCCAGGGAGTGGGCCGAAGGGCCCCTTGATCATCTGATGCATGCATGTGTGCAGCCTTAGGTTCTTGAGAGGAGCCAAGGGAGTGGGCTGAAGGCACCCTTGCTCATTTCATGGATACATGTGTGCAGCCTTAGGTTCTTGAGAAGGGCCAAGGGAGTGGGCCGAAGGTGCCCTTGTTCATCGTATGCATGCATGTGTGCAACCTTAGGTTCTTGGGAAGGGCCCAGGGAGTGGGTCAAAGCACCCCTTGTTCATCTGATGCATGCATGTGTGCAGCCTTAGGTTCTTGAGAAGGGCCTAGGGAGTGGGCTGAAGGCACGCTTGCTCATTTCATGCATACATGTGTGCATCCTTAGGTTCTTGAGTAGGGCCCAGGTAGTGGGCTGCAGGCGCCCTTGTTCATCTGATGCACACATGTGTGCAGCCTTAGGTTCTTGAGAAGGGCCCAGGGAGTGGGCCGAAGGGCCCCTTGTTCATCTGATGCATATATGTGTGCAGCCTTAGGTTCTTGAGAAGGGCCCAGGGAGTGGGCAGAAGGCGCCCTTGTTCATCTGATTCTTGCATGTGTGCAGCCTTAGGTTTCGTGAGAAGGGCCCAGGGAGTGGGCCGAAGGCACCCCTTGTTCATCTCATGCATAAATGTGTGCAGCCTTAGTTTCTTGAGAAGGGCACAGAGAGTGGGACGAAGGGCCCCTTGTTCATCTGATGCTTGCATGTGTGCAGCCTTATGTTCTTAGAAAGGGCTCAGGGAGTGGGCCGAAGGCGGCGCCCTTGTTCATCTGATGCTTGCATGTGTGCAGCCACAGGTTCTTGGGAAGGGACCAGGGAGTGGGCTGAAGGGCCCCTTGTCCATCTGATGCTTGCATGTGTGCAGCTTTATGTTCATGAGAAGGGCCCAGGGAGTGGGCCGAAGGGCCCCTTGTTCATCTGATGCATACAAGTGTGCAGCCTTATGTTCTTGAGAAGGGTGCAAGGAGTTGGCCGAAGGGCCCCTTGTCCATCTGATACATGCATGTGTTCAGCCTTAGGTTCTTGAGAAGGGCCCAGGAAGTGGGCCGAAGGTCCCCTTGTTCATTTGATGCTTGCATGTGTGCAGCCTTAGGTTCTTGAGAAGGGCCCAGGGAGTGGGCCGAAGTCGCTCTTGTTCATCTGATGCTCACATGTGTGCATCCTTAGGTTCTTGAGAAGGGCCCAGGGAGTGGGCCGAAGGCACCTTTGTTCAAATGATGCATGCATGGGTGCAGCCTTAGATTGTTGAGAAGGGCCCAGGTAGTGGGCCGAAAGCGTTCTTTTTCATCTATTGCATGCATGTGTGCTGCCTTAGGTTCTTGAGAAGGGACCAGGAAGTGAGCCGAAGGGCCCCTTGTTCATCTGATGCTTGCATGTGTGCAGCCTTAGGTTCTTGGGAAAAGCCCAGGAGTGGGCTGAAGGGCCCTTTGTTCATCTGATGCTTGCATGTGTACAGCCTTAGGTCCTTGAGAAGGGCCCAGGGAGTGGGCCGAAGTCGTCCTTGTTCATCTGATGCAGACATTTGTGCAGCCTTAGGTTCTTGAGAAAAGGCCAGGGAGTGGGCCAAAGGGCCCCCTGTTCATCTGATGCATACATGTGTGCAGGCTTAGGTTCTTGAGAAGGGCCAAGGGAGTGGGCAGAAGTTGCCCTTGTTCATCTTATGCATGCATGTGTGCAGCCTTAGGTTCTTGGGAAGGGCCCAGGGAGTGGGTCGAAGGGCCCCTTGTTCATCTGATGCATGCATGTGGGCAGCCTTAGGTTCTTGAGTAGGTCCCCGGGAGTGGGCCAAAGGGGTCCTTGTTCATTTGATGCATACATGTTTGCAGCCTTAGGTCCTTGAGAAGGGCCCAGGGAGTGGGCCGAAGGGCCCCTTGTTTATCTGATGCTTGCATGTGTGCAGCCTTAGGTTCTTGAGAAGGGCCCATTGAGTGAACCGAAGGTGCCTTTTGCTCATCTCATGCATACATATGTGCAGCCTTAGGTTCTTGAAAAGGGACAAGGGTGTGGGCCAAAGGGCCCCTCGTTCAACAGATGCATGCATGTGTGCAGCCTTAGATTCTTGAGAAGGGCCCAGGGAGTGGGCCGAAGGGGTCCTTGTTCATTTGATGCTTGCACGTGTGCAGCATTAGGTTCTTGGGAAGGGCCCAGGGAGTGGGCCGAAGAGCCCCTGCTTCATCTGATGCATGCTTGTGTGCAGCCTTAGGTTCTTGAGCAGGTTGCAGGTAGTGGGCCGAAGGGCCCCTTGTTCATCTGATACATGCATATGTGCAGCCTTAGGTTCTTGAGAAGGGCCCCGGTAGTGGGCCGAAGGGGCCCTTGTTCATTTGATGCATACATGTTTGCAGCCTTAGGTCCTTGAGAAGTGCCCAGGGAGTGGGCCGAAGGTCCCCTTGTTCATCTGATGCTTGCTTGTGTGCAGCCTTAGGTTCTTGAGAAGGGCCAAGGGAGTGGGCCGAAGGGCCCCTTATTCATCTGATGCATGCTTGTGTGCAGCCTTAGGTTCTTGAGAAGGGTCCAGGTAGTGGGCCGAAGGGCCCCTTGTTCATCTGATGCAAACAAATGCGAAGCCTTAGGTTCTTGAGTAGGGCCCAGGGAGTGGGCCGAAGGGCCCCTTTTTCATCTGATGCTTGCATGTGTGCAGCCTTAGGTTCTTGAGAAGGGTCCAGGTAGTGGGCCGAAGGGCCCCTTGTTCATCTGATGCATACAAGTGCGCAGCCTTAGGTTCTTGAGTAGGGCCCAGGGAGTGGCCAGAAGGGCCCCTTGTTAATTAGGGGCATACATGTTTGCAGCCTTAGGTTCGTGAGAAGGGCCCAGGGAGTGGGCCGAAGGGTCCCTTGTTCATCTGATGCTTGCATGTGTGTAGCCTTAGGTTCTTGAGAAGGGCCCAGGGAGTGGGCCGAAGGCGCCCCTTGCTCATCTCATGCATACATATGTGCAGCCTTAGGTTCTTGAGAAGGGCCCAGGGAGTGGGCTGAAGGCCCCTTGTTCCTCTGATGCATACAAGTGTGCAGCCTTAGGTTCTTCAGAAGGGCCCAGGGATTAGGCCGAGGGGCCCCTTGTTCATCTGATGTACGCATGCGTACAGCCTTAGGTTCTTGAGAAAAGCCCACTAAGTGGGCCGAAAGGCCACTTGTTCATCTGATGCATGCATGCGTGCAGCCTTAGGTTCTTGAGAAGGGCCCAGGGAGTGGGCCGAAGGCGCCCTTGTTCATTTTAGGAATGCATGTGTGCAGCCTTAGGTTCTAGAGATGGGCCCAGGGAGTATGCCGGAGGTGCCCTTGTTCATCTGATACATGCATGTGTGCAGTCTTAGGTTCTTGAGAAGGGCCCAGGGAGTGAGCCGAAGGGCTCCTTGTTCATCTGATGCTTGCATGTATGCAGTCTTAGGTTCTTGAGAAGGACCCAGGGAGTAGGCCGAAGGACCCCTTGTTCATCTGATGCTTGCATGTGTGCAGCCTTAGGTTCTTGAGAAGGGCCCAGGGAGTGGGCCGAAGTCGCTCTTGTTCATCTGATGCACACATGTGTGCAGCCTTAGGATCTTGAGAAGGGCCCAGGGAGTGGGCCGAAGGACCCCTTGTTCATCTGATGCTTGCATGTGTGCAGCCTTAGGTTCTTGAGAAGGGCCCAGGGAGTGGGCCGAAGTCGCTCTTGTTCATCTGATGCACACATGTGTGCAGCCTTAGGATCTTGAGAAGGGCCCAGGGAGTGGGCCGAAGGCACCATTGTTCATCTGTTGCATGCATCTGTGCTGCCTTAGGTTCTTGAGAAGGGACCAGGGAGTGAGCCGAAGGGCCCCTTTTTCATCTGATGCTTGTATGTGTGCAGCCTTAGGTTCTTGAGAAGGGCCCAGGGAGTGGGCCGAAGGGCCCCTTGTTCATCGTATGCATGCATGTGTGCAACCTTAGGTTCTTAAGAAGGGCGCAGGGAGTGGGCCGAAGGGCCCCTTGTTCATCTGATGCATGCATGTGTGCAGCCTTAGGTTCTTGAGAGGAGCCAAGGGAGTGGGCTGAAGGCACCCTTGCTCATTTCATGCATACATGTGTGCAGCCTTAGGTTCTTGAGAAGGGCCAAGGGAGTGGGCCGAAGGTGCCCTTGTTCATCATATGCATGCATGTGTGCAACCTTAGGTTCTTGGGAAGGGCCCAGGGAGTGGGTCGAAGGGCCCCTTGTTCATCTGATGCATGCATGTGTGCAGCCTTAGGTTCTTGAGTAGGGCCCCGGGAGTGGGCCGAAGGGGCCCTTGTTCATTTGATGCATACATGTTTCCAGCCTTAGGTCCTTGAGAAGGGCCCAGGGAGTGGGCCGAAGGGCCCCTTGTTCATCAGATGATTGCATGTGTGCAGCCTTAGGTTCTTGAGAAGGGCCCAGGGAGTGGACCGAAGGCGCCCCTTCCTCATCTCATGCATACATATGTGCAGCCTTAGGTTCTTGAGAAGGGACCAAGGTGTGGGCTAAAGGGCCCCTCGTTCAACAGATGCATGCATGTGTGCAGCCTTAGGTTCTTGGGAAGGGCCCCGGGAGTGGGCCGAAGGGCCCCTTGTTCATCTGATGCTTGCATATGTGCAGCCTTAGGTTCTTGAAAAGGGCCCAGGGAGTGGGCCGAAGGGCCCCTTGTTTATCTGATGCATGCTTGTGTGCAGCCTTAGGTTCTTGAGAAGGGTCCAGGGAGTGGGCCGAAGGGCCACTTGTTCATCTGATGCACACAAGAGCAAAGCCTTAGGTTCTTGAGTAGGAGCCAGGGAGTGGGCCGAAGGGCCCCCTGTTCATCTTATGCTTGCATGTGTGCAGCCTTAGGTTCTTGAGAAGGGCACAGGGAGTGGGCCGAAGTCACTCTTGTTCATCTGATGCACACATGTGTGCAGCCTTAGGTTCTTGAGAAGGGCCCGGGGCGTGGGCCGAAGGCGCCCTTGTTCATTTTATTCATGCATGTGTTCAGCCTTAGGTTCTTGAGATGGGCCCAGGGAGTGGGCCGAAGGTTCCCTTGTTCATCTGATGCTTGCATGTGTGCAGCCTTAGGTTCTTGAGAAGGGCCCAGAGAGTGGCCCAAAGGGCCCCTTGTTCATCTGATGCTTGCATGTGTGCAGCCTTGGGTTCTTGAGAAGGTTCCTGGGAGTGGGCCGAAGGCACCCTTGTTCATCTGATGCATGCATGGGTGCAGCCTTAGGTTCTTGAGAAAGGCCCAGGTAGTGTGACGAAGGCGCCCTTTTTCATCTGTTGCATGCATGTGTGCTGTCTTAGGTTCTTGAGAAGGTACCAGGGAGTGAGCCGAAGGGCCCCTTGTTCATCTGATGCTTGCATGTGTGCAGCCTTAGGTTCTTGAGAAGGGCCAAGGGAGTGGGCCGAAGGGCCACTTGCTCATCTGATGCACGCATGCGTGCTGCCTTTGGTTCTTGGGAAGGGCCCAGGGAGGGGGCTGAAGGGCCCCTTGTTCATCTGATGCATGCATGTGAACAGCCTTAGGTTCTTGAGTAGGGCCCATCGAGTGGGCCAAAGGGCACCTTGTTCATTTGATGCATACATGTTTGCAGCCTTAGGTTCTTGAGAAGGGCCCAGGGAGTGGGCCGAAGGGACCCTTGTTCATCTGATGCTTGCATGAGTGCAGCATTAGGTTCTTGAGAAGGGCCCAGGGAGTAGACCGAAGGCGACCCTTGCTCATCTCATGCATGCATGTATGTAGCCTTAGGTTCTTGGGAAGGGCCCAAGGAGGGGGCCGAAGGGCCCCTTGTTCATCTGATGCATGCTTGTGCACAGCCTTAGGTTCTTGAGTAGGGCCCAGGGAGTGGGCCAAAGGGCCCCTTGTTCATTTGATGCATACATGTTTGCAGCCTTAGGTTCTTGAGAAGGGCCCAGGGAGTGGGCCGAAGGGCCCCTTGTTCATCTGATGCTTGCATGAGTGCAGCATTAGGTTCTTGAGAAGGGCCCAGGGAGTGGACCGAAGGCGACCCTTGCTCATCTCATGCATACATATGTGCAGCCTTAGGTTCTTGAGAAGGGCCTAGTGAGTGGGCTGAAAGCGGCGCCGTTTTTCATCTTATGCTTGCATGTGTGTAGCCTTAGGTTCTTCAAAAGGGCAAAGGAATTGGGCCGAGGGGCCCCTTGTTCATCTGATGCTTGCATGTCTGCAGCCTTAGGTTCTTGAGAAGGGCTCATGGAGTGGGCCGGAGGGCGCCTTGTTCATCTGATGTCTGTATGTGTGCAGCCTTAGGTTCTTGAGAAGGGCCCAGGGAGTGGGAAGAAATCGCACTTGTTCATCTGGTTCAGACATGTGTGCAGCCTTAGGTGCTTGAGAAGGGCAGAGGGAGTGGGCCGAAGGCACTCTTGCTCTTCTGATGCATATATGTGTGCAGCCTTTGGTTCTTGAGAAGGGCCCAGGGAGTGGGCCAAAGGGCCACTTGTTCATCTCATGCACGCATGTGTGCAGCCTTAGGTTCTTGAGAAAAGTCCAGGGAGTTTGCTGAAGGGCCCCTTGTTCATCTGATGCATACATGTGTGCAGCCTTAGGTGCTTGAGAAGGGCCCAGTGAGTGGGCCGAAGGTGCCCATGTTCATTTTATGCATGCATGTGTTCAGCCTTAGGTTCTTGAGATGGGCCCAAGGAGTCGGCCGAAGGTTCCCTTGTTCATCTGACACATGCATGTGTGCAGTCTTCCGTTCTTGAGAAGGGCCCACGGAGTGAGCCGAAGGGCCCCTTGTTCATCTGATGCTTGCATGTGTGCAGCCTTAGGTTCTTGAGAAGGGCACAGAGAGTGGCCCGAAGGGCCCCTTGTTCATCTGATGCTTGCATGTGTGCAGCCTTAGGTTCTTGAGAAGGGCCCAGGTCGTGGGACGAAGGTGCCCTTTTTCATCTGTTGCATGCATGTGTGCTGCCTTAGCTTCTTGAGAAGGTACCAGGGAGTGAGCCGTAGGGCCCCTTGTTCATCTGATGCTTGCATGTGTGCAGCCTTAGGTTCTTGAGAAGGACCCAGGGAGTGGGCCGAAAGGCCCCTTGTTCATCTGATGAGTGCATGTGTGCAGCCTTAGGTTCTTGAGAAGGGCCAAGGGAGTGGGCTGAAGGCACGCTTGATCATTTCATGCATACATATGTGCAGCCTTAGGTTCTTGAGAAGGGCCCAGGGAGTAGGCCGAAGGCGCCCTTGTTCATCTGATGCACACATGTGTGCAGCCTTAGGTTCTTGAGAAGGGCCCAGGGAGTGGGCCGAAGGCACCCTTGTTCATCTGATGCATGAATGGGTGCAGCCTTAGGTTCTTGAGAAAGGCCCAGGTAGTGGGACGAAGGTGCCCTTTTTAATCTGTTGCATGCATGTGTGCTGCCTTAGGTTCTTGAGAAGGTACCAGGGACTGAGCCGAAGGGCCCCTTGTTCATCTGATGCTTGCATGTGTGCAGCCTTAGGTTCTTGAGAAGGGCCCAGGGAGTGGGCCGAAGGGCCCCTTGTTGATCTGATGAGTGCATGTGTGCAGCCTTAGGTTCTTGAGAAGGACCAAGGAAGTGGGCTGTAGGCACGCTTGCTCATTTCATGCATACATGTGTGCAGCCTTAGGTTCTTGAGAAGGGCCCAGGGAGTGGGCCGAAGGCGCCCTTGTTCATCTGATGCACACATGTGTGCAGCCTTAGGTTCTTGAGAAGGGCCCAGGGAGTCGGCCGAAGGCGCCCTTGTTCATCTGATGCTTGCATGTATGCAGCCTTAGGTTCTTGAGAAGGGCCCAGGGAGTGGGCCGAATTCTCTCTTGTTCATCTGATGCACACATGTGTGCAGCCTTAGGTTCTTGAGAAGGGCGCAAGGAGTGGGCCGAAGGGCCCATTGTTCATCTGATTCATGCATGTGTGCAGCCTTAGGTTCTTGAGAAGGGCCCAGGGAGGGGGCCGAACGGCCCCTTCTTCATTTGATGCTTGCACGTGTGCAGCCTTAGGTTTTTGAGAAGGGCCCAGGGAGTGGGCCGAAGGGCCCCATGTTCATCTGATGCTTGCACGTGTGCAGCCTTAGGTTCTTGAGAAGGGCACAGGGAGTGGGCCGAATGGCTCCTTGTTCATCTGATGCTTGCATGAGTGCAGCCGTAGGTTCTTGAGAAAGGCCCAGGGAGAGTGCCGAATGGCTCCTTGTTCATGTGATGAGTGCATGTGTCTAGCCTTTGGTTCTTGAGAAGGGCAAGGGAGTGGGCTGAAGGCACGCTTGCTCAATTCATGCATTCATGTGTGCAGCCTTAGGTTCTTGAGAAGGGCCCAGGGAGTGGGCCGAAGGCGCCCTTGTTTATCTGATGCACACATGTGTGCAGCCTTAGGTTATTGAGAAGGGCCCAGGGAGTGGGCCGAAGGACCCCTTGTTCATCTGATCCATACATGTGTGCAGCCTCAGGTTCTTGAGAAGGGCCCAGGGAGTGGGCATAAGGCACCCTTGTTCATCTGATTCTTGCATGAGTGCAGCCTTAGTTTCTTGAGAAGGGACCAGGGAGTAGGCCGAAGGCGCCCCTTGTTCATCTCATGCATACATGTGTGCAGCCTTAGTTTCTTGAAAAGGGCACAGGGAGTGGGACGAAGGGCCCCTTGTTCATCTGATGCTTGCATGTGTGCGGCCTTATGTTCTTGAGAAGGGCTCAAGGATGGGCCGAAGACGGCTCCCTTGTTCATCTGATGCTTGCATGTGTGCAGCCACAGGTTCATGAGAATGGCCCAGGGAGTGGGCCGAAGGGCCACTTGTGCATCTGATGCTTGCATGCGTGCAGCCTGAGGTTCTTGAGAAATGCCCAGGGAGTGGACCGAAGGGCCCCTTGTCCATGTGATGCTGGCATGTGTGCAGCCTTATGTTCATGAGAAGGGCCCAGGGAGTGGGCCGAAGGGCCCCTTGTTCATCTGATGCATACAAGTGTGCAGCCTTAGGTTCTTGAGAAGGGCACAAGGAGTGGGCCGAATGGCCCCTTGTTCATCTGATGCATGCATGTGTTCAGCCTTAGGTTCTTGAGTTGGGCCCAGGGAGTGGGCCGAAGGTGCTCTTGTTCATCTGATACATGCATGTGTGCAGTCTTCGGTTCTTGAGAAGGGCCCAGGGAGTGAGCCGAAGGGCCCCTTGTTCATCTGATGCTTGCATGTGCAGCCTTAGGTTCTTGAGAAGGGCCCAGGGAGTGGGCCGAAGGGCCCCTTGTTTATCGGATTCTTGCATGTGTGCAGCCTTAAGTTCTTGAGATGGGCCCAGGGAGTGGGCTGAAGTCACTCTTGTTCATCTGATGCTCACATGTGTGCAGCCTTAGGTTCTTCAGAAGGGCCCAGGGAGTGGGCCGAAGGCACCCTTGTTCATCTGATGCATGCATGGGTGCAGGATTTTGTTCTTGAGAAGGGCCCAGGTAGTGGGCCGAAGGCGTCCTTTTTATCTGTTGCATGCATGTGTGCTGTCTTCGGTTCTTGAGAAGGGACCAGGGAGTGAGCTGAAGGGCCCCTTGTTCATCTGATGCTTGCATGTTTGCAGCCTTAGGTTCTTGAGAAGGGTCCAGGGAGTGGGCCGAAGGGCCACTTCTTCATCTGATGCATGCATTTGTGCAGCCGTGGGTTCTTGAGAAGGGCCAAAGGAGTTGGCTGAAGGCACCCTTGCTCATTTCAAGCATACATGTGTGCAGCCTTAGCTGCTTGAGAAGGGCCCAGGGAGTGAGCCGAAGGGCCCCTTGTTCATCGGATGCTTGCATGTGTGCAGCCTTAGGTTCTTGAGAAGGGCCCAGGGAGTGGGCCGAAGTCGCCCTTGTTCATCTGATGTACACATGTGTGCAGCCTTAGGTTCTTGAGAAGGGCCCAGGGAGTGGGCCAAAGGGCCCCTTGTTCATCTGATGCATACATGTTTGCAGCCTTAGGTTTTTGAGAAGGGCCCAGGATGTGGGTCGAAGGGCCGCTTGTTCATCTGATGCTTGCATGTGTGCAGCCTTAGTTTCTTAAGAAGGGCCCAGGGAGTGGGCCGAAGGCGCCCCTTGTTCATCTCATACATACATGTGTGCAGCCTTAGTTTCTTGAGAAGGGCTCAGGGAGTGGGACGAAGGGCCCCTTGTTCATCTGATGTTTGCATGTGTGCAGCCTTATGATCTTGGGAAGGGCTCAGGGAGTGGGCCGAAGGCGGCGCCCTTGTTCATCTGATGCTTGCATGTGTGCAGCCACAGGTTCTTGAGAAGGGCCCAGGGAGTGTGCCGAAGGGCCATTTGTTCATCTGATGCTTGCATGTGTGCAGCCTTAGGTTCTTCAGAAATGCCCAGGGAGTTGGCCATATGGCCCTTTGTCCATCTGATGCTTGCATGTGTGCAGCCTTATGTTCATGAGAAGGGCCCAGGGACTGGGCCGACGGTCCCCTTGTTCATCTGATGCATACAAGTGTGCAGCCTTAGTTTCTTGAGAAGTGCCCAGGGAGTGGGCCGAAGGCGCCCTTGTTCATCTGATGCACACATGTGTGCAGCCTTAGGTTGTTGAGAAGGGCCCAGGGAGTGGGCCGAAGGGCCCCTTGTTCATCTGATCCA
Source organism: Triturus cristatus (assembly GCF_964204655.1). NCBI lineage: Eukaryota > Metazoa > Chordata > Amphibia > Caudata > Salamandridae > Triturus > Triturus cristatus. The sequence continues at coordinate 378,829,732 of NC_140579.1, read as the reverse complement.
TACATATGTGCAGCCTCAGGTTCTTGAGAAGGGCCCAGGGAGTGGGCCTAAGGCGCCCTTGTTAATCTGATTCTTGCATGTGTGCAGCCTTAGTTTCTTGAGAAGGGACCAGGGAGTGGGCCGAAGGCGCCCCTTGTTCATCTCATGCATACATGTGTGCAGCCTTAGTTTCTTGAAAAGGGCACAGGGAGTGGGACGAAGGGCCCCTTGTCCATGTGATGCTTGCATGTGTGCAGCCTTATGTTCATGAGAAGGGCCCAGGGAGTGTGCCGAAGGGCCATTTGTTCATCTGATGCTTGCATGTGTGCAGCCTTAGGTTCTTTAGAAATGCCCAGGGAGTTGGCCGATGGCCCTTTGTCCATCTGATGCTTGCATGTGTGCAGCCTTATGTTCATGAGAAGGGCCCAGGGACTGGGCCGACGGTCCCCTTGTTCATCTGATGCATACAAGTGTGCAGCCTTAGGTTCTTGAGAAGGGCACAAGGAGTGGGCCGAAGGGCCCCTTGTTCATCTGATGCATGTATGTGTGCAGCCTTAAGTTATTGAGAAGGGCCCAAGGAGTGAGCCAAAGGGCCCCTTCTTCATCTGATGCATGCACGTGTGCAGCCTTAGGTTCTTGAGAAGGACCCAGGGAGTGGGCCGAACGGCCCCTTCTTCATGTGATGCATGTACGTGTGCAGCCTTAGGTTTTTGAGAAGGGCCCAGGGAGTGGGCCGAAGGGCCCCATGTTCATCTGATGCTTGCACGTGTGCAGCCTTAGGTTCTTGAGAAAGGCCCAGGGAGTGAGTCGAAAGGGCCCCTTGTTTATCTGATGCATGTATGTGTGCAGCCTTAAGTTATTGAGAAGGGCCCAAGGAGTGGGCCGAAGGGCCCCTTCTTCAGCTGATGCATGCACGTGTGCAGCCTTAGGTTCTTGAGAAGGGCCCAGGGAGTGGGCCGAAGGGCTCTTGTTCATCTGATGCTTGCACATGAGCAGCCTTCGGTTCTTGAGAAGGGCCCAGGGAGTGGGCCAAAGGGCTCCATTTTCACCTGATGCTTGCATGAGTGCAGCCGTAGCTTCTTGAGAAAGGCTCAGGGAGTGTGCCGAAGGGCCCCTTGTTCATCTGATGCTTGCATGTGTGCAGCCTTAGGTTCTTGAGAAGGGCTCAGGGAATGGGCCGATGGCACTCTTGCTCATCTGATGCATATAAGTGTGCAGCCTTTGGTTCTTGAGAAGGGCCGAGGGAGTGGGCTGAAGGGCCCCTTGTTCATCTGATGCTTGCATGTGTGCAGCCTTAGGTTGTTGAGAAGGGCCCAGGGAGTGGGCCGAAGGGCCCCTTGTTCATCTGATGTCTGCATGTGTGCAGCCTTAGGTTCTTGAGAAGGGCCCAGTGGATGGGCCGAAGTCGTCCTTGTTCATCTGATGCAGACATGTGGGCTGCCTTAGGTTCTTGTGAAGAGCCCAGGGAGTGGGCCGAAGGGCCACTTGCTCATCTGATGAACGCATGCGTGCAGCCTTAGGTTCTTGAGAAAAGACCAGGGAGTGGGCCAAAGGGCCCCCTTTTCATCTGATGCATACATGTATGCAGCCTTAGGTTCTTGAGAAGGGCCCAGGGAGTGGGCCGAAGGCGCCCTTGTTCATTTGATGCATACGTTTTTGCAGCCTTAGGTTCTTGAGAAGGGCCCCTGGAGTGGGCCGAAGGGGCCCTTGTTCATCTGATGCTTGCATGTGTGCAGCCTTAGGTTCTTGAGAAGGGCCCATGAAGTGGACCGAAGGCACCCCTTGCACATCTCATACATACATATGTGCAGCCTTAGGTTCTTGAGAAGGGCCCAGTGAGTGGGCCGAAGGCGGCGCCGTTGTTCATCTTATGCTTGCATGTGTGTAGCCTTAGGTTCTTGAGAAGGGCACAGGGAGTGGGCCGAAGGGTCCCTTGTTCATTTGATGCTTGCATGTGTGCAGCCTTAGGTTCTTGAGAAGGGCCCAGGGAGGGAGCCGGAGGGCACCATGTTCATCTGATGTCTGCATATGTGCAGCCTTAGGTTCTTGAGAAGGGTCCAGGGAGTGGGCCGAAGTCGCACTTGTTCATCTGATGCAGACATTTCAGCAGCCTTAGGTTCTTGAGAAAAGCCCAGGGAGTGGTCTGAAGGGCCCCTTGTTCATCTGATGCATACATGTGTGTAGACTTAGGTTCCTGAGAAGGGCCCAGGGAATGGGCCGAAGTTGCACTTGTTCAGTTTATGCATGCATGTGTTTAGCCTTAGGTTCTTGAGATGGGCCCAGGGAGTGGGCCGAAGGTGCCCTTCTTCATCTGATACATGCATGTGTGCAGTCTTCGGTTCTTGAGAAGGGCCCAGGGAGTGAGCCGAAGGGCCCCTTGTTCATCTGATGCTTGCATGTGTGCAGCCTTATGTTCTTGAGAAGGGCCCAGGGAGTGGGCCGAAGAGCCACTTGTTAATCTGATACTTGCATGTGTGCACCCTTAGGTTCTTGAGAAGGGCCCAGGGAGTGGGCCGAAGGGCCCCTTGTTCATCTGATGTCTGCATGTGTGCAGCCTTAGGTTCTTGAGAAGGGCCCAGTGAATGGGCCGAAGTCGTCCTTGTTCATCTGATGCAGACATGTGGGCTGCCTTAGGTTCTTGTGAAGACCCCAGGGAGTGGGCCGAAGGCACTCTTGCTCATCTGATGCATATATGTGTGCAGCCATAGGTACTTGAGAAGGGCAGAGGGAGTGGGCCTAAGGGCCACTTGCTCATCTGATGCACGCATGCGTGCAGTCTTAGGTTCTTGAGAAAAGACCAGGGAGTGGGCCAAAGGGCCCCCTTTTCATCTAATGCATACATGTATGCAGCCTTAGGTTCTTGATAAGGGCCCAGGGAGTGAGCCGAAGGCGCCCTTTTTCATCTTATGCATGCATGTGTGCAGCCTTAGGTTCTTGGGAAGGGCCCAGGGAGGGGTCCGAAGAGCCCCTTGTTCATCTGATGCATGCATGTGCGCAGCCTTAGGTTCTTGAGTAGGGCCCAGGGAGTGGGCCGAAGGGGCCCGTGTTCATCTGATGCTTGCATGTGTGCAGCCTTAGGTTCTTGAGAAGGGCCCAGGGAGTGGACCGAAGGCGCCCCTTGCTTATCTCATAAATACATATGTGCAGCCTTAGGTTCTTGAGAAGGGCCCAGTGAGTGGGCCGAAGGCGGCGCCGTTGTTCATCTTATGCTTGCATGTGTGTAGCCTTAGGTTCTTGAGAAGGGCACAGGGAGTGGGCCGAAGGGCCCCTTGTTCATCTGATGCTTGCATGTGTGCAGCCTTAGGTTCTTGAGAAGGGCCCTGGGAGTGAGCCGGAGGGCCCCATGTTCATCTGATGTCTGCATGTGTACAGCCTTAGGTTCTTGAGAAGGGCCCAGGGAGTGGGCCGAAGTCACCCCAGCTTCATCTTATGCAGACATGTGTGCAGCCTTAGGTTCTTGAGAAGGGCCCAGGGAGTGGGCCGAAGGCACTATTGCTCATCTGATGCATATATGTGTGCAGCCTTTGGTTCTTGAGAAGGGCCCAGGGAGTGGGCCGAAGGGCCACTTGTTCATCTGATGCACGCCTGCGTGCAGCCTTTGGTTCTTGAGAAAAGCCCAGGGAGTGGGCTGAAGGGCCCCTTGTTCATCTGATGCTTGCATGTGTGCAGCCTTAGGTCCTTGAGAAGGGCCCAGGGAGTGGGCCGAAGTCGCCCTTGTTCATCTGATGCTTGCATGTGTGCTGCCTTAGGTTGTTGAGAAGGGCCCAGGGAGTGGGCCGAAGTCACTCTTGTTCAACTGATGCACACATGTGTGCAGCCTTAGGTTCTTGTGAAGAGCCCAGGGAGTGGGCCGAAGGCACTCTTGCTCATCTGATGCATATATGTGTGCAGCCATCGGTCCTTGAGAAGGGCAGAGGGAGTGGGCTGAAGGGCCACTTGCTCATCTGATGCACGCATGCGTGCAGCCTTAGGTTCTTGAGAAAAGACCAGGGAGTGGGCCAAAGGGCCCCCTTTTCATCTGATGCATACATGTATGCAGCCTAAGGTTCTTGAGAAGGGCCCAGGGAGTGGGCCGAAGGCGCCCTTGTTCATTTAATGCATACGTTTTTGCAGCCTTAGGTTCTTGAGAAGGGCCCCTGGAGTGGGCCGAAGGGGCCCTTGTTTATCTGATGCTTGCATCTGTGCAGCCTTAGGTTCTTGAGAAGGGCCCATGAAGTGGACTGAAGGCACCCCTTGCTCATCTCATACATACATATGTGCAGCCTTAGGTTCTTGAGAAGGGCCCAGTGAGTGGGCCGAAGGCGGCGCCGTTGTTCATCTTTTGCTTGCATGTGTGTAGCCTTAGGTTCTTGAGAAGGGCCCAGGGAGGGGGCCGGAGGGCCCCATGTTCATCTGATGTCTGCATGTGTGCAGCCTTAGGTTCTTGAGAAGGGTCCAGGGAGTGGGCCGAAGACGCACTTGTTCTTCTGATGCAGACATTTCTGCATCCTTAGGTTCTTGAGAAAAGCCTAGGGAGTGGTCTGAAGGGCCCCTTGTTCATCTGATGCATACATGTGTGCAGCTTTAGGTTCTTGAGAAGGGAACAGGGAGTGGGCCGAAGTTGCCCTTGTTCAGTTTATGCATGCATGTGTTTAGCCTTAGGTTCTTGAGATGGGCCCAGGGAGTGGGCCGAAGGTGCCCTTCTTCATCTGATACATGCATGTGTGCAGTCTTCGGTTCTTGAGAAGGGCCCAGGGAGTGAGCCGAAGGGCCCCTTGTTCATCTGATGCTTGCATGTGTGCAGCCTTATGTTCTTGAGAAGGGCCCAGGGAGTGGGCCGAAGGGCCCCTTGTTCATCTGATACTTGCATGTGTGCACCCTTAGGTTCTTGAGAAGGGCCCAGGGAGTGGGCCGAAGGGCCCCTTGTTCATCTGATGTCTGCATGTGTGCAGCCTTAGCTTCTTGAGAAGGGTCCAGGGAGTGGGCCGAAGTCGCACTTGTTCATCTGATGCAGACATTTCTGCAGCCTTAGGTTCTTGAGAAAAGCCCAGGGAGTGGTCTGAAGGGCCCCTTGTTCATCTGATGCATACATGTGTGCAGACTTAGGTTCTTGAGAAGGGCCCAGGGAGTGGGCCGAAGTTGCCCTTGTTCAGTTTATGCATGCATGTGTTTAGCCTTAGGTTCTTGAGATGGGCCCAGGGAGTGGGCCGAAGGTGCCCTTCTTCATCTGATACATGCATGTGTGCAGTCTTCGGTTCTTGAGAAGGGCCCAGGGAGTGAGCCGAAGGGCCCCTTGTTCATCTGATGCTTGCATGTATGCAGCCTTATGTTCTTGAGATGGGCCCAGGGAGTGGTCCGAAGGGCCACTTGTTAATCTGATACTTGCATGTGTGCACACTTAGGTTCTTGAGAAGGGCCCAGGGAGTGGGCCGAAGGGCCCCTTGTTCATCTGATGTCTGCATGTGTGCAGCCTTAGGTTCTTGAGAAGGGCCCAGTGAATGGGCCGAAGTCGTCCTTGTTCATCTGATGCAGACATGTGGGCTGCCTTAGGTTCTTGTGAAGACCCCAGGGAGTGGGCCGGAGGGCCCCTTGTTCATCTGATGCTTGCATGTGTGCAGCCTTATGTTCTTGAGAAGGGCCCAGGGAGTGGGCCGAAGGTCCCCTTGTTCATCTGATGCTTGCATGTGTGCAGCCTTAGGTTCTTGAGAAGGGCCCAGGGAGTGGGCCGGAGGGCCCGATGTTCATCTGATGTCTGCATGTGTACAGCCTTAGGTTCTTGAGAAGGGCCCAGGGAGTGGGCCAAAGTCACCCCCAGCCTCATCTGATGCAGACATGTGTGCAGCCTTAGGTTCTTGAGAAGGGCCCAGGGAGTGGGCCGAAGGCACTATTGCTCATCTGATGCATATATGTATGCAGCCTTTGGTTCTTGAGAAGGGCCCAGGGAGTGGGCCTAAGGGCCACTTGTTCATCTGATGCACGCCTGCGTGCAGCCTTTGGTTTTTGAGAAAAGCCCAGGGAGTGGGCTGAAGGGCCCCTTGTTCATCTGATGCTTGCATGTGTGCAGCCTTAGGTCCTTGAGAAGGGCCCAGGGAGTGGGCCAAAGTCGCCCTTGTTCATCTGATGTACACATGTGTGCAGCCTTAGGTTCTTGAGAAGGGCACAGGGAGTGGGCCGAAGGGCCCCTTGTTCATCTGATGCATACATGTGTGCAGCCTTAGGTTCTTGAGAAGGGCCCAGGATGTGGGTCGAAGGGCCCCTTGTTCATCTGATGCTTGCATGTGTGCAGCCTTAGGTTGTTGAGAAGGGCCCAGGGAGTGGACCGAAGAGCCCCTTGTTCATCTGATGTCTGCATGTGTGCAGCCTTAGGTTCTTGAGAAGGGCCCAGTGAATGGGCCGAAGTCGTCCTTGTTCATCTGATGCAGACATGTGGGCTGCCTTAGGTTCTTGTGAAGAGCCCAGGGAGTGGGCCGAAGGCACTCTTGCTCATCTGATGCATATATGTGTGCAGCCATCGGTCCTTGAGAAGGGCAGAGGGAGTGGGCCGAAGGGCCACTTGCTCATCTGATGCACGCATGCGTGCAGACTTAGGTTCTTGAGAAAAGACCAGGGTGTTGGCCAAAGGGCCCCCTTTTCATCTGATGCATACATGTATGCAGCCTTAGGTTCTTGAGAAGGGCCCAGGGAGTGGGCCGAAGGCACCCTTGTTCATTTAATGCATACGTTTTTGCAGCCTTAGGTTCATGAGAAGGGCCCCTGGAGTGGGCCGAAGGGGCCCTTGTTCATCTGATGCTTGCATCTGTGCAGCCTTAGGTTCTTGAGAAGGGCCCATGAAGTGGACCGAAGGCACCCCTTGCTCATCTCATACAAACATATGTGCAGCCTTAGGTTCTTGAGAAGGGCCCAGTGAGTGGGCCGAAGGCGGCGCCGTTGTTCATCTTTTGCTTGCATGTGTGTAGCCTTAGGTTCTTGAGAAGGGCCCAGGGAGGGGGCCGGAGGGCCCCATGTTCATCTGATGTCTGCATGTGTGCAGCCTTAGGTTCTTGAGAAGGGTCCAGGGAGTGGGCCGAAGACGCACTTGTTCATCTGATGCAGACATTTCTGCAGCCTTAGGTTCTTGAGAAAAGCCCATGGAGTGGTCTGAAGGGCCCCTTGTTCATCTGATGCATACATGTGTGCAGCCTTAGGTTCTTGAGAAGGGCCCAGGGAGTGGGCCGAAGTTGCCCTTGTTCAGTTTATGCATGCATGTGTTTAGCCTTAGGTTCTAGAGATGGGCCCAGTGAGTGGGCTGAAGGTGCCCTTCTTCATCTGATACATGCATGTGTGCAGTCTTCGGTTCTTGAGAAGGGCCCAGGGAGTGAGCCGAAGGGCCCCTTGTTCATCTGATGCTTGCATGTGTGCAGCCTTATGTTCTTGAGAAGGGCCCAGGGAGTGGGCCGAAGGGCCCCTTGTTCATCTGATACTTGCATGTGTGCACCCTTAGGTTCTTGAGAAGGGCCCAGGGAGTGGGCCGAAGGGCCCCTTGTTCATCTGATGTCTGCATGTGTGCAGCCTTAAGTTCTTGAGAAGGGCCCAGTGAATGGGCCGAAGTCGTCCTTGTTCATCTGATGCAGACATGTGGGCTGCCTTAGGTTCTTGTGAAGAGCCCAGGGAGTGGGCCGAAGGCACTCTTGCTCATCTGATGCATATATGTGTGCAGCCATCGGTCCTTGAGAAGGGCAGAGGGAGTGGGCCGAAGGGCCACTTGCTCATCTGATGCACGCATGCGTGCAGCCTTAGGATCTTGAGAAAAGACCAGGGAGTGTGCCAAAGGGCCCCCTTTTCATCTGATGCATACATGTATGCAGCCTTAGGTTCTTGAGAAGGGCCCAGGGAGTGGGCCGAAGGCGCCCTTGTTCATTTAATGCATACGTTTTTGCAGCCTTAGGTTCTTGAGAAGGGCCCCTGGAGTGGGCCGAAGGGGCCCTTGTTCATCTGATGCTTGCATCTGTGCAGCCCTAGGTTCTTGAGAAGGGCCCATGAAGTGGACCGAAGGCACCCCTTGCTCATCTCATACATACATATGTGCAGCCTTAGGTTCTTAAGAAGGGCCCAGTGAGTGGGCCGAAGGCGGCGCCGTTGTTCATCTTTTGCTTGCATGTGTGTGGCCTTAGGTTCTTGAGAAGGGCCCAGGGAGGGGGCCAGAGCGCCCCATGTTCATCTGATGTCTGCATGTGTGCAGCCTTAGGTTCTTGAGAAGGGTCCAGGGAGTGGGCCGAAGACGCACTTGTTCATCTGATGCAGACATTTCTGCAGCCTTAGGTTCTTGAGAAAAGCCCAGGAAGTGGTCTGAAGGGCCCCTTGTTCATCTGATGCATACATGTGTGCAGCCTTAGGTTCTTGAGAAGGGCCCAGGGAGTGGGCCGAAGTTGCCCTTATTCAGTTTATGCATGCATGTGTTTAGCCTTAGGTTCTTGAGAAGGGCCCAGCGAGTGGGCCGAAGGGCCCCTTGTTCATCTGATGTCTGCATGTGTACAGCCTTAGGTTCTTGAGAAGGGCCCAGTGAATGGGCCGAAGGTGCCCTTCTTCATCTGATACATGCATGTGTGCAGTCTTCGGTTCTTGAGAAGGGCCCGGGGAGTGAGCCGAAGGGCCCCTTGTTCATCTGATGCTTGCATGTGTGCAACCTTATGTTCTTGAGAAGGGCCCAGGGAGTGGGCCGAAGGGCCCCTTGTTCATCTGATACTTGCATGTGTGCACCCTTAGGTTCTTGAGAAGGGCCCAGCGAGTGGGCCGAAGGGCCCCTTGTTCATCTGATGTCTGCATGTGTACAGCCTTAGGTTCTTGAGAAGGGCCCAGTGAATGGGCCGAAGTCGTCCTTGTTCATCTGATGCAGACATGTGGGCTGCCTTAGGTTCTTGTGAAGAGCCCAGGGAGTGGGCCGAAGGCACTCTTGCTCATCTGATGCATATATGTGTGCAGCCATAGGTACTTGAGAAGGGCAGAGGGAGTGGGCCTAAGGGCCACTTGGTCATCTAATGCACGCATGGGTGCAGCCTTAGGTTCTTGAGAAAAGACCAGGGAGTGGACCAAAGGGCCCCCTTTTCATCTGATGCATACATGTATGCAGCCTCAGGTTCTTGAGAAGGGCCCAGGGAGTGGGCGGAAGGCGCCCTTGTTTATTTGATGCATACGTTTTTGCAGTCTTAGGTTCTTGAGAAGTGCCCCTGGAGTGGGCCGAAGAGGCCCTTGTTCATCTGATGCTTGCATGTGTGCAGCCTTAAGTTCTTGAGAAGGGCCCATGAAGTGGACCGAAGGCACCCCTTGCTCATCTCATACATACATATGTGCAGCCTTAGGTTCTTGAGAAGGGCCCAGTGAGTGGGCCGAAGGCGGCGCCGTTGTTCATCTTTTGCTTGCATGTGTGTAGCCTTAGGTTCTTGAGAAGGGCACAGGGAGTGGGCCGAAGGGCCCCTTGTTCATTTGATGCTTGAATGTGTGCAGCCTTAGGTTCTTGAGAAGGGCCCAGGGAGTGGGCCGGAGGGCCCCATGTTCATCTGATGTCTGCATGTGTGCAGCATTAGGTTCTTGAGAAGGGCACAGGGAGTGGGCCGAAGTCGCACTTGTTCATCTGATGCAGGCATTTCTGCAGCCTTAGGTTCTTGAGAAAAGCCCAGGGAGTGGTCTGAAGGGCCCCTTGTTCATCTGATGCATACATGTGTGCAGCCTTAGGTTCTTGAGAAGGGCCCAGGGAGTGGGCCGAAGTTGCCCTTGTTCAGTTTATGCATTCATGTGTTTAGCATTAGGTTCTTGAGATGGGCCCAGGGAGTGGGCCGAAGGTGCCCTTCTTCATCTGATACATGCATGTGTGCAATCTTCGGTTCTTGAGAAGGGCCCAGGGAGTGAGCCGAAGGGCCCCTTGTTTATCTGATGCTTGCATGTGTGCAGCCTTATGTTCTTGAGAAGGGCCCAGGGAGTGGGCCGAAGGGCCCCTTGTTCATCTGATACTTGCATGTGTGCAGTCTTTGGTTCTTGAGAAGGGCCCAGGGAGTGGGCCGAAGGGCCCCTTGTTCATCTGATGTCTGCATGTGTGCAGCCTTAGGTTCTTGAGAAGTGCCCAGTGAATGGGCCGAAGTCGTCCTTGTTCATCTGATGCAGACATGTGGGCTGCCTTAGGTTCTTGTGAAGACCCGAGGGAGTGGGCCGAAGGCACTCTTGCTCATCTGATGCATATATGTGTGCAGCCATAGGTACTTGAGAAGGGCAGAGGGAGTGGGCCTAAGGGCCACTTGCTCATCTGATGCACGCATGCGTGCAGCCTTAGGTTCTTGAGAAAAGACCAGGGAGTGGGCCAAAGGCGCCCTTTTTCATCTTATGCATGCATGTGTGCAGCCTTAGGTTCTTGGGAAGGGCCCAGGGAGGTGTCCGAAGAGCCCCTTGTTCATCTGATGCATGCATGTGCGCAGCCTTAGGTTCTTGAGTATGGCCCAGGGAGTGGGCCGAAGGGCCCCTTGTTCATTCGATGCATACGTTTTTGCAGCCTTAGGGTCTTGAGAAGGGCCCAGGGTGTGGGCCAAAGGGGCCCTTGTTCATCTGATGCTTGCATGTGTGCAGCCTTAGGTTCTTGAGAAGGGCCCAGGGAGTGGACCGAAGGAGCACCTTGCTCATCTCATGCATACATATGTGCAGCCTTAGGTTCTTGAGAAGGGCCCAGTGAGTGGGCCGAAGGCGGCGCCGTTGTTCATCTTATGCTTGCATGTGTGTAGCCTTAGGTTCTTCAGAAGGGCACAGGGAGTGGGCCGAAGGGCCCCTTGTTCATCTGATGCTTGCATGTGTGCAGCCTTAGGTTCTTGAGAAGGGCCCAGGGAGTGGGCTGAAGGGCCCCTTGTTCATCTGATGCATACATGTGTGCAGCCTTAGGTTAATGAGAAGGGCCCAGTGAGTGGGCCGAAGGCGCCCTTGTTCGTTTTATGCATGCATGTGTTTAGCCTTAGGTTCTTGAGATGGGCCCAGTGAGTGGGCCGAAGGTGCCCTTGTTCCTCTGACACATGCATGTGTGCAGACTTCGGTTCTTGAGATGGGCCCAGGGAGTGAGCCGAAGGGCCCCTTGTTCATCGGATGCTTGCATGTGTGTAGCCTTAGGTTCTTGAGAAGGGCACAGGGAGTGGGACGAAGGGCCCCTTGGTTATCTGATGCATACAAGTGTGCAGCCTTAGGTTCTTGAGAAGGGCCCAGGGAGTGTGCCGAAGGGCCCCTTGTTCATCGGATGCTTGCATGTGTGTAGCCTTAGGTTCTTGAGAAGGCACGGGGAGTGGGACGAAGGGCCCCTTGTTCATCTGATGCATACAAGTGTGCAGCCTTACGTTCTTGAGAGGAGCCCAGGGATCGAGCCGAAGGGCCCCTTGTTCATCGGATGCTTGCATGTGTGCAGCCTTAGGTTCTTGAGAAGGGCCCAGGGAGTGGGCCGAAGGCGCCCTTGTTCGTTTTATGCATGCATGTGTTCAGCCTTAGGTTCTTGAGATGGGCCCAGTGAGTGGGCCGAAGGTGCCCTTGTTCCTCTGACACATGCATGTGTGCAGACTTCGGTTCTTGAGAAGGGCACAGGGAGTGGGCCGAAGGGCCCCTTGTTCATTTGATGCTTGAATGTGTGCAGCCTTAGGTTCTTGAGAAGGGCCCAGGGAGTGGGCCGGAGGGCCCATGTTCATCTGATGTCTGCATGTGTGCAGCCTTAGGTTCTTGAGAAGGGCACAGGGAGTGGGCCGAAGTCGCACTTGTTCATCTGCAGCAGGCATTTCTGCAGCCTTAGGTTCTTGAGAAAAGCCCAGGGAGTGGTCTGAAGGGCCCCTTGTTCATCTGATGCATACATGTGTGCAGCCTTAGGTTCTTGAGAAGGGCCCAGGGAGTGGGCCGAAGTTGCCCTTGTTCAGTTTATGCATGCATGTGTTTAGCCTTAGGTTCTTGAGATGGGCCCAGGGAGTGGGCCGAAGGTGCCCTTCTTCATCTGATACATGCATGTGTGCAATCTTCGGTTCTTGAGAAGGGCCCAGGGAGTGAGCCGAAGGGCCCCTTGTTTATCTGATGCTTGCATGTGTGCAGCCTTATGTTCTTGAGAAGGGCCCAGGGAGTGGGCCGAAGGGCCCCTTGTTCATCTGATACTTGCATGTGTGCAGTCTTTGGTTCTTGAGAAGGGCCCAGGGAGTGGGCCGAAGGGCCCCTTGTTCATCTGATGTCTGCATGTGTGCAGCCTTAGGTTCTTGAGAAGTGCCCAGTGAATGGGCCGAAGTCGTCCTTGTTCATCTGATGCAGACATGTGGGCTGCCTTAGGTTCTTGTGAAGACCCGAGGGAGTGGGCCGAAGGCACTCTTGCTCATCTGATGCATATATGTGTGCAGCCATAGGTACTTGAGAAGGGCAGAGGGAGTGGGCCTAAGGGCCACTTGCTCATCTGATGCACGCATGCGTGCAGCCTTAGGTTCTTGAGAAAAGACCAGGGAGTGGGCCAAAGGCGCCCTTTTTCATCTTATGCATGCATGTGTGCAGCCTTAGGTTCTTGGGAAGGGCCCAGGGAGGTGTCCGAAGAGCCCCTTGTTCATCTGATGCATGCATGTGCGCAGCCTTAGGTTCTTGAGTATGGCCCAGGGAGTGGGCCGAAGGGCCCCTTGTTCATTCGATGCATACGTTTTTGCAGCCTTAGGGTCTTGAGAAGGGCCCAGGGTGTGGGCCGAAGGGGCCCTTGTTCATCTGATGCTTGCATGTGTGCAGCCTTAGGTTCTTCAGAAGGGCCCAGGGAGTGGACCGAAGGAGCACCTTGCTCATCTCATGCATACATATGTGCAGCCTTAGGTTCTTGAGAAGGGCCCAGTGAGTGGGCCGAAGGCGGCGCCGTTGTTCATCTTATGCTTGCATGTGTGTAGCCTTAGGTTCTTCAGAAGGGCACAGGGAGTGGGCCGAAGGGCTCCTTGTTCATCTGATGCTTGCATGTGTGCAGCCTTAGGTTCTTGAGAAGGGCCCAGGGAGTGGGCTGAAGGGCCCCTTGTTCATCTGATGCATACATGTGTGCAGCCTTAGGTTAATGAGAAGGGCCCAGTGAGTGGGCCGAAGGCGCCCTTGTTCGTTTTATGCATGCATGTGTTCAGCCTTAGGTTCTTGAGATGGGCCCAGTGAGTGGGCCGAAGGTGCCCTTGTTCCTCTGACACATGCATGTGTGCAGACTTCGGTTCTTGAGATGGGCCCAGGGAGTGAGCCGAAGGGCCCCTTGTTCATCGGATGCTTGCATGTGTGTAGCCTTAGGTTCTTGAGAAGGGCACAGGGAGTGGGACGAAGGGCCCCTTGGTTATCTGATGCATACAAGTGTGCAGCCTTAGGTTCTTGAGAAGGGCCCAGGGAGTGTGCCGAAGGGCCCCTTGTTCATCGGATGCTTGCATGTGTGTAGCCTTCGGTTCTTGAGAAGGGCACGGGTAGTGGGACGAAGGGCCCCTTGTTCATCTGATGCATACAAGTGTGCAGCCTTACGTTCTTGAGAGGAGCCCAGGGATCGAGCCGAAGGGCCCCTTGTTCATCGGATGCTTGCATGTGTGCAGCCTTAGGTTCTTGAGAAGGGCCCAGGGAGTTGGCCGAAGGCGCCCTTGTTCATTTGATGCATACGTTTTTGCAGCATTAGGTTCTTGAGAAGGGCCCCTGGAGTGGGCCGAAGGGGCCCTTGTTCATCTGATGCTTGCATGTGTGCAGCCTAAGGTTCTTGAGAAGGGCCCATGAAGTGGACCGAAGGCACCCCTTGCACATCTCATACATACATATGTGCAGCCTTAGGTTCTTGAGAAGGGCCTAGTGAGTGGGCCGAAGGCGGTGCCGTTGTTCATCTTATGCTTGCATGTGTGTAGCCTTAGGTTCTTGAGAAGGGCACAGGGAGTGGGCCGAAGGGTCCCTTGTTCATTTGATGCTTGCATGTGTGCAGCCTTAGGTTCTTGAGAAGGGCCCAGGGAGGGAGCCGGAGGGCCCCATGTTCATCTGATGTCTGCATGTGTGCAGCCTTAGGTTCTTGAGAAGGGTCCAGGGAGTGAGCCTAAGTCGCACTTGTTCATCTGATGCAGACATTTCTGCAGCCTTAGGATCTTGAGAAAACCCCAGAGAGTGGTCTGAAGGGCCCCTTGTTCATCTGATGCATACATGTGTGCAGACTTAGGTTCTTGAGAAGGGCCCAGGGAGTGGGCCGAAGTTGCCCTTGTTCAGTTTATGCATGCATGTGTTTAGCCTTAGGTTCTTGAGATGGGCCCAGGGAGTGGGCCGAAGGTGCCCTTCTTCATCTGATACATGCATGTGTGCAGTCTTCGGTTCTTGAGAAGGGCCCAGGGAGTGAGCCGAAGGGCCCCTTGTTCATCTGATGCTTGCATGTGTGCAGCCTTATGTTCTTGAGCAGGGCCCAGGGATGGGGCCGTAGGGCCACTTGTTCATCTGATACTTGCATGTGTGCACCCTTAGGTTCTTGAGAATGGCCCAGGGAGTGGGCCGAAGGGCCCCTTGTTCATCTGATGTCTGCATGTGTGCAGCCTTAGGTTCTTGAGAAGGGCCCAGTGAATGGGCTGAAGTCATCCTTGTTCATCTGATGCAGACATGTGGGCTGCCTTAGGTTCTTGTGAAGACCCCAGGGAGTGGGCCGAAGGCACTCTTGCTCATCTGATGCATATATGTGTGCAGCCATAGGTACTTGAGAAGGGCAGAGGGAGTGGGCCTAAGGGCCACTTGCTCATCTGATGCACGCATGCATGCAGCCTTAGGTTCTTGAGAAAAGACCAGGGAGTGGGCCAAAGGGCCCCCTTTTCATCTAATGCATACATGTATGCAGCCTTAGGTTCTTGGGAAGGGCCCAGGGAGGGGTCCGAAGAGCCCCTTGTTCATCTGATGCATGCATGTGCGCAGCCTTAGGTTCTTGAGTAGGGCCCAGGGAGTGGGCCGAAGGGGCCCTTGTTCATCTGATGCTTGCATGTGTGCAGACTTAGGTTCTTGAGAAGGGCCCAGGGAGTGGACCGAAGGCACCCCTTGCTTATCTCATAAATACATATGTGCAGCCTTAGGTTCTTGAGAAGGGCCCAGTGAGTGGGCCGAAGGCGGCGCCGTTGTTCATCTTATGCTTGCATGTGTGTAGCCTTAGGTTCTTGAGAAGGGCACAGGGAGTGGGCCGAAGGGCCCCTTGTTCATCTGATGCTTGCATGTGTGCAGCCTTAGGTTCTTGAGAAGGGCCCAGGGAGTGGGCCGGAGGGCCCCATGTTCATCTGATGTCGGCATGTGTACAGCCTTAGGTTCTTGAGAAGGGCCCAGGGAGTGGGCCGAAGGCACTATTGCTCATCTGATGCATAAATGTGTGCAGCCTTTGGTTCTTGAGAAGGGCCCAGGGAGTGGGCCGAAGGTCCTCTTGTTCATCTGATGCACGCCTGCGTACAGCCTTTGGTTCTTGAGAAAAGCCCAGGGAGTGGGCTGAAGGGCCCCTTGTTCATCTGATGCTTGCATGTGTGCAGCCTTAGGTCCTTGAGAAGGGCCCAGGGAGTGGGCCGAAGTCACCCTTGTTCATCTGATGTACACATGTGTGCAGCCTTAGGTTCTTGAGAAGGGCACAGGGAGTGGGCCGAAGGGCCCCTTGTTCATCTGATGCATACATGTGTGCAGCCTTAGGTTCTTGAGAAGGGCCCAGGATGTGGGTCGAAGGGCCCCTTGTTCATCTGATGCTTGCATGTGTGCAGCATTAGGTTGTTGAGAAGGGCCCAGGGAGTGGGCCGAAGGGTCCCTTGTTCATTTGATGCTTGCATGTGTGTAGCCTTAGGTTCTTGAGAAGGGCCCAGGGAGGGAGCCGGAGGGCCCCATGTTCATCTGATGTCTGCATGTGTGCAGCCTTAGGTTCTTGAGTAGGGCCCAGTGAATGGGCCGAAGTCGTCCTTGTTCATCTGATGCAGACATGTGTGCAGCCTTAGGTTCTTGAGAAGGGCCCAGGATGTGGGTCGAAGGGCCCCTTGTTCATCTGATGCTTGCATGTGTGCAGCCTTAGGTTCTTGAGAAGGGCACGGGTAGTGGGACGAAGGGCCCCTTGTTCATCTGATGCATACAAGTGTGCAGCCTTACGTTCTTGAGAGGAGCCCAGGGATCGAGCCGAAGGGCCCCTTGTTCATCGGATGCTTGCATGTGTGCAGCCTTAGGTTCTTGAGAAGGGCCCAGGGAGTTGGCCGAAGGCGCCCTTGTTCATTTGATGCATACGTTTTTGCAGCATTAGGTTCTTGAGAAGGGCCCCTGGAGTGGGCCGAAGGGGCCCTTGTTCATCTGATGCTTGCATGTGTGCAGCCTAAGGTTCTTGAGAAGGGCCCATGAAGTGGACCGAAGGCACCCCTTGCACATCTCATACATACATATGTGCAGCCTTAGGTTCTTGAGAAGGGCCTAGTGAGTGGGCCGAAGGCGGTGCCGTTGTTCATCTTATGCTTGCATGTGTGTAGCCTTAGGTTCTTGAGAAGGGCACAGGGAGTGGGCCGAAGGGTCCCTTGTTCATTTGATGCTTGCATGTGTGCAGCCTTAGGTTCTTGAGAAGGGCCCAGGGAGGGAGCCGGAGGGCCCCATGTTCATCTGATGTCTGCATGTGTGCAGCCTTAGGTTCTTGAGAAGGGTCCAGGGAGTGAGCCTAAGTCGCACTTGTTCATCTGATGCAGACATTTCTGCAGCCTTAGGATCTTGAGAAAACCCCAGAGAGTGGTCTGAAGGGCCCCTTGTTCATCTGATGCATACATGTGTGCAGACTTAGGTTCTTGAGAAGGGCCCAGGGAGTGGGCCGAAGTTGCCCTTGTTCAGTTTATGCATGCATGTGTTTAGCCTTAGGTTCTTGAGATGGGCCCAGGGAGTGGGCCGAAGGTGCCCTTCTTCATCTGATACATGCATGTGTGCAGTCTTCGGTTCTTGAGAAGGGCCCAGGGAGTGAGCCGAAGGGCCCCTTGTTCATCTGATGCTTGCATGTGTGCAGCCTTATGTTCTTGAGCAGGGCCCAGGGATGGGGCCGTAGGGCCACTTGTTCATCTGATACTTGCATGTGTGCACCCTTAGGTTCTTGAGAATGGCCCAGGGAGTGGGCCGAAGGGCCCCTTGTTCATCTGATGTCTGCATGTGTGCAGCCTTAGGTTCTTGAGAAGGGCCCAGTGAATGGGCTGAAGTCATCCTTGTTCATCTGATGCAGACATGTGGGCTGCCTTAGGTTCTTGTGAAGACCCCAGGGAGTGGGCCGAAGGCACTCTTGCTCATCTGATGCATATATGTGTGCAGCCATAGGTACTTGAGAAGGGCAGAGGGAGTGGGCCTAAGGGCCACTTGCTCATCTGATGCACGCATGCATGCAGCCTTAGGTTCTTGAGAAAAGACCAGGGAGTGGGCCAAAGGGCCCCCTTTTCATCTAATGCATACATGTATGCAGCCTTAGGTTCTTGGGAAGGGCCCAGGGAGGGGTCCGAAGAGCCCCTTGTTCATCTGATGCATGCATGTGCGCAGCCTTAGGTTCTTGAGTAGGGCCCAGGGAGTGGGCCGAAGGGGCCCTTGTTCATCTGATGCTTGCATGTGTGCAGACTTAGGTTCTTGAGAAGGGCCCAGGGAGTGGACCGAAGGCACCCCTTGCTTATCTCATAAATACATATGTGCAGCCTTAGGTTCTTGAGAAGGGCCCAGTGAGTGGGCCGAAGGCGGCGCCGTTGTTCATCTTATGCTTGCATGTGTGTAGCCTTAGGTTCTTGAGAAGGGCACAGGGAGTGGGCCGAAGGGCCCCTTGTTCATCTGATGCTTGCATGTGTGCAGCCTTAGGTTCTTGAGAAGGGCCCAGGGAGTGGGCCGGAGGGCCCCATGTTCATCTGATGTCGGCATGTGTACAGCCTTAGGTTCTTGAGAAGGGCCCAGGGAGTGGGCCGAAGGCACTATTGCTCATCTGATGCATAAATGTGTGCAGCCTTTGGTTCTTGAGAAGGGCCCAGGGAGTGGGCCGAAGGTCCTCTTGTTCATCTGATGCACGCCTGCGTACAGCCTTTGGTTCTTGAGAAAAGCCCAGGGAGTGGGCTGAAGGGCCCCTTGTTCATCTGATGCTTGCATGTGTGCAGCCTTAGGTCCTTGAGAAGGGCCCAGGGAGTGGGCCGAAGTCACCCTTGTTCATCTGATGTACACATGTGTGCAGCCTTAGGTTCTTGAGAAGGGCACAGGGAGTGGGCCGAAGGGCCCCTTGTTCATCTGATGCATACATGTGTGCAGCCTTAGGTTCTTGAGAAGGGCCCAGGATGTGGGTCGAAGGGCCCCTTGTTCATCTGATGCTTGCATGTGTGCAGCATTAGGTTGTTGAGAAGGGCCCAGGGAGTGGGCCGAAGGGTCCCTTGTTCATTTGATGCTTGCATGTGTGTAGCCTTAGGTTCTTGAGAAGGGCCCAGGGAGGGAGCCGGAGGGCCCCATGTTCATCTGATGTCTGCATGTGTGCAGCCTTAGGTTCTTGAGTAGGGCCCAGTGAATGGGCCGAAGTCGTCCTTGTTCATCTGATGCAGACATGTGTGCAGCCTTAGGTTCTTGAGAAGGGCCCAGGATGTGGGTCGAAGGGCCCCTTGTTCATCTGATGCTTGCATGTGTGCAGCCTTAGGTTGTTGAGAAGGGCCCAGGGAGTGGGCCGAAGGGTCCCTTGTTCATTTGATGCTTGCATGTGTGCAGCCTTAGGTTCTTGAGAAGGGCCCAGGGAGGGAGCCGGAGGGCCCCATGTTCATCTGATGCTTGCATGTGTGCAGCCTTAGGTTCTTGAGAAGGGCCCAGGGAGTGGGCTGAAGGGCCCCTTGTTCATCTGATGCATACATGTGTGCAGCCTTAGGTTAATGAGAAGGGCCCAGTGAGTGGGCCGAAGGCGCCCTTGTTTGTTTTATGCATGCATGTGTTCAGCCTTAGGTTCTTGAGATGGGCCCAGTGAGTGGGCCGAAGGTGCCCTTGTTCCTCTGACACATGCATGTGTGCAGACTTCGGTTCTTGAGATGGGCCCAGGGAGTGAGCCGAAGGGCCCCTTGTTCATCGGATGCTTGCATGTGTGTAGCCTTAGGTTCTTGAGAAGGGCACAGGGAGTGGGACGAAGGGCCCCTTGGTTATCTGATGCATACAAGTGTGCAGCCTTAGGTTCTTGAGAAGGGCCCAGGGAGTGTGCCGAAGGGCCCCTTGTTCATCGGATGCTTGCATGTGTGTAGCCTTAGGTTCTTGAGAAGGGCACGGGGAGTGGGACGAAGGGCCCCTTGTTCATCTGATGCATACAAGTGTGCAGCCTTACGTTCTTGAGAGGAGCCCAGGGATCGAGCCGAAGGGCCCCTTGTTCATCGGATGCTTGCATGTGTGCAGCCTTAGGTTCTTGAGAAGGGCCCAGGGAGTTGGCCGAAGGCGCCCTTGTTCATTTGATGCATACGTTTTTGCAGCGTTAGGTTCTTGAGAAGGGCCCCTGGAGTGGGCCGAAGGGGCCCTTGTTCATCTGATGCTTGCATGTGTGCAGCCTTAGGTTCTTGAGAAGGGCCCATGAAGTGGACCGAAGGCACCCCTTGCACATCTCATACATACATATGTGCAGCCTTAGGTTCTTGAGAAGGGCCTAGTGAGTGGGCCGAAGGCGGCGCCGTTGTTCATCTTATGCTTGCATGTGTGTAGCCTTAGGTTCTTGAGAAGGGCACAGGGAGTGGGCCGAAGGGTCCCTTTTTCATTTGATGCTTGCATGTGTGCAGCCTTAGGTTCTTGAGAAGGGCCCAGGGAGAGAGCCGGAGGGCCCCATGTTCATCTGATGTCTGCATGTGTGCAGCCTTAGGTTCTTGAGAAGGGTCCAGGGAGTGAGCCTAAGTCGCACTTGTTCATCTGATGCAGACATTTCTGCAGCCTTAGGTTCTTGAGAAAACCCCAGAGAGTGGTCTGAAGGGCCCCTTGTTCATCTGATGCATACATGTGTGCAGACTTAGGTTCTTGAGAAGGGCCCAGGGAGTGGGCCGAAGTTGCCCTTGTTCAGTTTATGCATGCATGTGTTTAGCCTTAGGTTCTTGAGATGGGCCCAGGTGTTGTAAATTAAAACAACGATGTGATTAAGCATTTACTAAAGACATTAGTTCCTTTCCGTTAGAGCATGTTTTCTCTGTTATGTTGACCGAAGTTCGGACTCCATTTTGTATTGTCATACCTCCACGTGTTCACCACGAGAAGAGTCCAACCTCTGTGTTAGTTGCTCTTGTAATCTGCCCAGTAACAGTCTATAAATAGCTCCTTTGTCCATCTGCTACATGCCCAGACTTGACCACATCTGTTATCAGTTAGCCTTGCTTGACCATGTTTTCGCGGGCTCAAGGAGTGTGTTAGCTCCGCCCACATATTGATTCAGTATCGAAAATGACCATAAATGGTAATGTTCTTCGACCTCATGTTGTATCCACCCACTCATGAGCCCCTCTATTGTGTATAAAAGGGGACCATGTACGTAAGTTCCTTGTGCTACTCTATGCAATACTGAAGAGTGTTGTGTGGATTGTAGGACCACCCTTAAGGGTTAATAAATGCTGTCTTTGTACTTTGCAGTTTCCGTGCCAACTTCCTTATAGATTCCATTACAGGAGAGCGAACCCTTGTGTCCTGCGGGCCTAGCTGGGGCCTGTATTCATCAATTGGCGCCCGTTACGTGGGGCTCATCGGCGACTCGGATGCTCGAAGGACTGGTCGCGACGAAGGTGAGGAGTTTGGCCGGGGACGTGATCACTGCCAGCGGCGTCTTAGCCCTGGCATCCCGAGGTTTTTCTTCCTTCCCTTCCGAGCTGACCGTCTGGGTGGCACCGGTCCTCGACTGAGACCTCTTCTGTCGGTCCTGCCGTGAGAGCCGTTTGGGCGATTTTGGAGCTTGGCAGTTGGAATCTGGACTCTTGATTGGTAAGAACCGTTGTACGGTACTTGCTCCGAGTTTTTGAAGCCTGGTCTGGCTATTTGAGTTTGGTTTGTGATGACTAGTCATATTTTGTATTTGCCTTTGTGAAAATATATGCGTTGCAACACATATAGGCAGGTAATGTGGAGAGATTTCTCCGGAGCTGTGTAACTTTGAACGGCGCAACGATTAAGTGCCATTTTCTCTATAATATTGCATATTTTGCATTATTCCTGAGCATGCCTGCTTTTAGCGCACTCCGTAAGTGGTGTTGCTGTTTTGGAAACCGGTTGAACCTCGAGGAATCTGCTCCAGCTCCCCCAGAGGGGACTCCTAATAGGGATATGTATGTGAAGCATGGTCTTTCTTCCATAATGTACAGCACAGTATGGAGGAAATATACTAAAAAAGATCCTGAGTTACGATGGCCTTTGTATGGATCGTTTGATATACGTAAGATTGAGTATGTGGAACAGTGTATGTGTAAGCGGCGTGCTCGTCAGGATATGTTTGAGTGTGTACGGTTGTGGGTGAAGGAAGTGCGTGAGCGAGAGAAGCGTGAGAAAGCGCTGTTTGATAAAGAACAACGGAAGAATGATCATGTGCGAGCCCAGGAAGCGAAGCGTCGGGAAGACAGAGAACAGACAGAGAGACAAGAGAAAGAGCGTAGGCTGCAAGTCTCGGGTCAATATGCTGTTCGGCAGCCACTTTATCCTGTCCTTAATAATCTTGATGATGATTTTTATTTACTAGATCGCTCTCCGCCCCCTTATGTTGGCGCATCTGCTCCGAGGCCACAAGATTCCGTCCCGGGTCCGGGTAAGGTAGATACGCGGTCCATGTTATCGGCTGAACACATGGCTGAGCTTCGGCAAATTTCCTTCCGTGCACTTAAGGGCAAGGTGTCCGTGGATGAATTGTTCCATACTTGGGGGTCGTGGCAGGATAGAGAGAGATTGTATTTTTTGAGTCATTTCGCTGAGGAAGTGATTGCTGCTTTTCGGAAATATTCTAGTGTCTTTGAGCCTGAAGAAGTGACATCGGATGCTAAAGCATTGCATGATGGTGTTTTTTCTCCCTCTAAGGCTCCTGATACGGCTCGGCGGCTATTCGCCTTGCGGGACGCGGTGCTGGCCCATAAAGAAAAAGCGCGCCAACGAGCAGGGGAGGAGACGCAGTCGGATTCGTGTACCGCAGAAGGCCACTCATCCACTTCTCAATCAGATAAGAGCGATCTAGTGCATGCTAAGCCAATGCGCGAGGCGGCGCCTTTGTATGTTCCTCCTAAAGGAGCGGGGACTAGCTCGGGCATTACCTCCGCCGATGCTAAGGGATATTTTGTGTATAATTGGGTTTATACTCCGTGGCATAGAGCTGATGTTATGGCATTAAAGAGTGCGCTGCCTGACCCCCGCAAGAATCCAGCGGCCTTCTACGAAGAAGTCGAGGGGGCCTTGAATTTCTGCGTCATGACCTTAGCAGATATAGACCTGTTCTTTGGCCTTATTCTACCACCGGATATGTGGCGATCTGTCCGAAAGGTAGATGATACAGTTGCCTTCAAGGCCCGGTGGTCTGAGCTTGAGGATGAGGATAGGGAACGGAAGCCCGCACAGAAACCTCCCCAGAGTATTTTAGATCTCCCTGCTGCTATTGTGGCTAAGTTGAAAACAATTATCCCCCCTAAAAAGATTGACTGGAATATGTTAGCTGCATGTAAACAGAAAGTTGACGAGTCAGTTGCAGACTTCTTTACGCGCTTTGAGGAGACGTTTCATGATTTTAGTGGCCAGTCGCTTACTGACGATACGGGCCGCCACCTTTTTGCGGATAAATATGTGGCTAATCTGCTGCCGGCAGTTGCGGCCCGTTTAAAAGCGAGTGAGAGTTCTTGGTCCTCCGCGACCCCAACGGCTCTCCTGACTATTGCTCAGTATTATGAGCGTCAGGAGCAAGAAGCGAAGGGCCAGGAGGAGAAGAAATCGAAAGATCTCAAGACGAAGGTGATGTTGGCACAAGTATATGGCCCGCCCCGAAGGGGTGTTAACAGAGGTAGGGGAGGTTCTTATGGTCCTCCCTCGGGCCTATCTGATTTGAATAGGAACCAGTGTGCGTATTGTAAGCAATCGGGCCATTGGGCCAGGGATTGCCCAGTGTTGCGTGCTTCGCGTCAGGGACATATTTCGGGTGGCCCGAGAGGTAGAGGGGGTTTCTCGAACTTTAGGGGGAACTCTAACGATAATGCTCGTTTCGATCCTGCTGGGCAACACCGAGACAGATCAAATGTTTTCGATCGCCAGCATCAGTATCACGTGTCGGAGATTGACCGATCGGGGTATCATGATTCTCAGCATGCATAGGAATGCGTTGGATGGGGGTTCGAATCAGTTGAGGTGCCGGTCGATCAGAAGGGTCCTTATGTATCGGCTGAGGTTTTAGGCTCTACTGATCAGTTCCTAGTGGATACAGGAGCGACACGTAGTGCACTGTCTAAGCAATTGGTTCCGGGGGCTCCCCCATCCGGCTTAATGGTCACATCGGTAGGGTTTGACGGTACACTCTCCCGAAGCCCTCTTTCGCAGCCCCTCATGTTTAAGGTTGATTCCTTTTCTGCACCCTGTCCGTTTCTACTTGCCCCGTACACACCGGACAACATTATGGGTCTTGATATGTTAAAGTATTTTAGGGCTACGATCCGCTGCTCCCCTGCTGGTGTGCGGGTGATATTGAATGACAATTACCCACGATCTGAACGGATGTGTGCGATGTCAGAGGATGCGCTGTTAGCTACCCTCCCTCGTGCTTTGTGGGCAACTTCGGATTCTGATGTGGGACAAATGGTGATTCCACCGGTCCACATTAGTGTCCAGGAGGGGGCGGTGTTACCACGCCTCCCACAGTACCGTATTTCCCAGGAGGGTGAGGAGGCTCTCATACAGATAGTGCAGGATTTGATGGCGGTAGGGGTAGTGGAGGAAGTCCCCTACAACATTTGTAACAGTCCGATTCTCCCCATTCTGAAAAAGGACACGGATGCTAAGGTTTATCGGTTTATAATTGATTTACGAGAAGTGAACAAGATCGTGATACCTCAGTACCCAGTGGTTTCCGATATCACGACATTGCTTACCTTGGTCCCGCCTACGGCGACCATGTTCTCAGTGATCGATTTGAAGAATGCCTTCTTTTCCATTCCCATTCACCCTGATAGCCGCTATCTTTTTGGGTTTACATTAAATAATAGATCTTATCGTTTTTGTAGGATTCCCCAGGGCTACACAGAAAGCCCTAGCATTTACAGTCAGGCTTTGAAAAGACAATTGGATTCCTTTGTTCTGCTCGAGGGGGTCGCCCTCATTCAATATGTCGATGACATCTTGCTGGCGGCTGACACCCTGGAGTTGTGTGAAAAAAGTACGTTATCCTTACTTTCCTTTTTAGCATCCCACAATCATAAAGTATCTAGGAAGAAATTGCAATTCTGTAGACCAAAGTTGACTTATTTGGGTCACCTTTTGTCTAAGGAGGGGCGTGCACTCACACCGGATCGTATTCAAGTAATTTTGGACACACCGAGACCGTCCACACAGAAGGATGTGCGTGCGTTTCTGGGCCTTGTTTCTTTTTGTAGACAGTGGATATTGGGGTTTTCACACATAGCTAAGCCATTGTTAGCCCTCTTGACAAAGGACACGCCTATCCCAATCCCTTGGTCAGATGAGTGTGATACTGCTTTTCAGCAACTACGACAGACCCTTTGTTCAGCACCAGTGTTAGGGACCCCTGATTATGCAAAACCCTTTTCGTTGTATGTGCATGAGAAAGATGGATGTGCATTGTCAGTTTTAGTGCAGATGCACGGCGATAAGCAGCGCCCTTGTGCATATTTTTCGGCTGTACTTGATCCTGTCGCCCGAGCATTACCAGGGTGTTTTCGCTCGGTTGCGGCGACAGCTGTGTCAATACGCCAGAGTGAGGGAATTGTGTTATCTCATAAGTTGTTGGTATTAGTCCCCCATGCTGTCGATGCCCTGCTCAATCAAACGAAGACGCAGCATTTGACCAGCGCCCGTTTAACGGGATATGAGTAGGCCTGGGCGGAAAATTCCGTTCCGCTCGCGGAATTTGCGGAATTTGCGTAATTTCGCGTTCCGCGGAGAACGCGAAATTGCTCAAAAGTCTGCTTTCCGCGATTTCGCGAAATTTTTGCTTGTTCGCGTTCTCAAAATGCGTGTTCGCGAGATATTTCTCCCCGAGCACGCAAACAGCAATTGTGAACAGGAAAAAAGCATCGCGAACAAGCAATTCCGCGTGTTCGCGGAATTTCTGCGTGTTCGCGGAGATTTTTTACCGTTTCGCGGAGATTTGCGTAACGCAACTACGCAAATTCCGCCCACCCCTAGATATGAGTTGACGCTTTTGGCTCCTCATATTACGTTAAAAAGGTGCGTAACGTTAAACCCGGCAACATTGTTGCCATACCCCGAAACCCAGCCTGAGGCGCGGAAAGCGCATGATTGTATTCTCGTGACTGAGGAACAAACAAAGGGTCGTATTGATCTCCAGGATACGCCCTTTTCAGATGTAGATGGAGAACTGTGGGTGGATGGATCCTGCCTGAAGCTACCAGATGGTACGACTTCAGCAGCGTATGCGATTACCACATTGCAAACGATAGTGGAGACAGCACGCATACCACAGAAATCAGCTCAAGCAGCGGAACTGATAGCATTAACACGAGCATGTGAGCTCAGTACAGGATTGTGTGTCAATGTTTATACAGATAGCCGCTATGCCTTCGGAGTAGCGCATGACTTCGGCCTACTCTGGAAGGAGAGAGGGTTTTTAACGTCACATGGAGTACAGATAATGCATGGAGAGTTAGTTCATAATCTCTTAACTGCGCTGACATACCCAAAGAAAATCGCCATCGTTAAATGTAGCGCCCATAGGAAAGTAGTTGATAAAGTTGGAGAAGGGAATGCGTTAGCGGATCGAGTAGCACGGGAGACTGCGATGCAGCCCGGTACTACTGCCATGTATGTAGTAAAGTCACAGGTGGAAAGATGGCATGATGCGAAGGAGGAAGTGAGGGAAATGCAAAGGACCGCTTCTGACAAAGAGCGGGAACAATGGGCTAGTGAGGGAGAACTGGATGACGAGGGCTGCTGGAGAAATAAACAGATGGATAGATGGAAATTACCCACGGCTTTTGTACAACCTATGGTTCAGATGGCACATGGGCTAGCACATGTTGGAGCTTCCGCAATTGTGAAATTGCTTACCCAAGTCTGGGAGCATCCAGAGATTGCTAGCACAGCAAAGAGGGTGGTGCAGACCTGTATGATCTGCCTGAGGTATAACCCAGGAAAGGGTACTCGAACTCCAGCAGGAGGATTTGTGACACCTACTGCACCCTTCGAGGTTTTGCAGATGGATTACATCCAGCTTGAGCGCTGTAAAAATCTGAAGTACGTTCTAGTAGTGGTCTGCGCTTTCAGCAAATGGGTTGAAGCGTACCCTACGAAAGACAATACTGCAATGACTACTGCGAAGTTGCTGCTGAAAGAGTTCTTCCCTCGATATGGCGTCTGTAGACTTCTGTGGAGTGATAATGGGCCTCACTTTGTAGCGGATGTTATAAAGTACGTCTTGAAGGGCCTCGGCATCACCCAGAAGTTTCACGCGGTATTCCACCCTCAGTCTGCAGGACTAGTCGAGAAGTATAATGGTACACTGAAGCTCAAGATCGCTAAAATTCAAGCTTCGACGTCCTTGACTTGGCCAGACGCTCTGCCACTGGCGTTATTGTCAATTAGATCGGTACCGCACTCCCGAACTGGCCTTACACCGTACGAGATTGTTTTCGGACGCCCAATGAATATTTGGGGTCCACCAAAACCTAAGGCTGTGTATGATGTACCTTGTGTAATGATGAACGATTATCTGGCACAGTTAACGGATAACTTGGTTTCTATTCATCAACAGGTCCGAGAGGCGCTCCCTGATCGGTCTACCGGTGAAGGACATGGTCTCCGACCTGGGGACCACGTGATGGTGAAAATATTTGACAGAACAAACAGCTTGGAACCGAGATGGGTGGGCCCTGAGCAAGTCCTCCTCGCAACGAGGACGGCTGTGCGAGTCTCCAACAGAAAGAATTGGATCCATTCCCTACACTGTAGGAAGGTGCCGCCCGGATTGGTGGAACCTGCCATGCTGACCGATCAACGAGAAATCTTGGCTGCAGATACAGGCCGTGCTGCGGAGCCAAACGCCACTGAGGAGCTCTTTCCGGACCACGCGACTCCTGGAGGAAGGCGATATCATCTTCGACCAAGGAAGTGAGTTTTCCAGTACCGGGACATACTGTCAGAGCGGCCCTTGGGTTAGTGAAACGGAGAGCCGATGAGGCAAGGGGGGGGATCAGCCCTGCATTAGTGTAGCGACACCCGTCTTGGCCCGCTGGTGAAGAAATCAACCGCTGCCCAAGGGGAAGAGTTCTGACAGACTTTTAGTTTCAGGAAGATATTGGGTTTTATTCTTTACTTTGACATGGAGAAAAAGAAAATCCTTTGTGCATTAGGGTTCATGTTGACAGTAGCCATTGTTGGGATAACGACGTGGTTCGTGGAGGATGTAACTCCCGCTCGGAAGATTCTTGTGTTGACAACTCCGGTGCCTGAGGAGCACTACTTTTATACATTACCGTATCAAGAGTTGAAGCATCGACAGTCTTACTTGAACAACACTTTCATCCAGATGCTGCATCATACCCACGTTGCTACGAACGCTACGAACTGTTGGATATGTGGGATGATGCCGGCTCATCAGAAGAAAGGAGGAACGCCATTCATACCACTTCCTTTCTCTCATAATGGCTCTTGTAGAGCATGGTACACTTTGCTTTTTGCCACTCGGAAGCCGACAGTGGGACGATTACTATTCAGACTTAATAAAGAATGTCACCAGGATAAAAATGGGTATCCGCAAGCGAATGGGACAATTTGGGAATGGGAAGAGTACCGACCAGACAATGAATCCATTCCCTACATCTTCACGAACACAAGAGACACTGTGGGAAAGGACAAATTCGTGATTCAAGTAGCACAAGCTCAAGCGGACCTGTGTGTCCAGAGTGTGGGTTTTATCCCTGTTGGTGTTAGTGATTGTATTACTGTTCTGAACATTGATGGGTTGAACAATAGTACCTTTTTAGCCTCCCATAATACGTACTTTGTGTGTGGAAATAAAGGTTATTACCGTTTGCCGGCTGGGTGGTCTGGGGTATGCTATGTATCATTCCTATTACCTCCTGTATTCCTAGCACCCGCATCTTATCATAAAGATTTGAAATTGTTGAATAATGTGACTGTAAATAGGTATAAACGTACTCTATCAATTGATGCTGTGGATCAGACTGATACCAGCTTGCAACAGTATATTGATTTTAACTTAGGACTGTTTTTCTTTGTTGGAGCCGCTTTGAACAGTAGGAAGATCCGAAGATTAACAAGAGTGGTAGAAGCTGTGACAAATCAAACTGCTGCTGCTCTTGGGAATCTTACGGAAGAATTGCAAATTACTAGAATTGTTGCATTGCAGAATCGTATGGTATTAGATGTCATGTTAGCCGACCGAGGTGGAGCTTGTAAAATTATTGGAAGTAGCTGCTGTGTGTTTATCCCTGATCATACGCCATCAGTTTATAATGCCATTAATAAGCTACACAAAATTGCAGCCGAAATCCATACAGAAAACGGCACTTGGTCCTTTTCTGGATGGTTTTGGGCATTGGTTACTGCCTGGGGATGGAAGGTCTTAACTGGTCTCTGTATCATTATAGCAATTCTGTTCTTTTGCTGTATCTGTGTTCAATGTGGTCCATTGCTCTGTTCCTTATGCGTATCGTTCTGTATCCCTGATAAGAAAGCTATTGCCGATGTTGCTCATCAGAAACGTTTAGCTAAAGAAGTCGAAGAAATGATGACAATTGACATATATGATGATTATCCTAGCAAGCCGGATGTCTTCAGTAAATGCTGAAAGGGTCGTCTGTTGTAAATTAAAACAACGATGTGATTAAGCATTTACTAAAGATATTAGTTCCTTTCCTTTAGAGCATGTTTTCTCTGTTATGTTGACCGAAGTTCGGACTCCATTTTGTATTGTCATACCTCCACGTGTTCACCACGAGAAGAGTCCAACCTCTGTGTTAGTTGCTCTTGTAATCTGCCCAGTAACAGTCTATAAATAGCTCCTTTGTCCATCTGGTACATGCCCAGACTTGACCACATCTGTTATCAGTTAGCCTTGCTTGACCATGTTTTCGCGGGCTCAAGGAGTGTGTTAGCCCCGCCCACATATTGATTCAGTATCGAAAATGACCATAAATGGTAATGTTCTTCGACCTCATGTTGTATCCACCCACTCATGAGCCCCTCTATTGTGTATAAAAGGGGACCATGTACGTAAGTTCCTTGTGCTACTCTATGCAATACTGAAGAGTGTTGTGTGGATTGTAGGACCACCCTTAAGGGTTAATAAATGCTGTCTTTGTACTTTGCAGGTTCCGTGCCAACTTCCTTATAGATTCCATTACAGGAGAGCGAACCCTTGTGTCCTGCGGGCCTAGCTGGGGCCTGTATTCATCACAGGGAGTGGGCCGAAGGTGCCCTTCTTCATCTGATACATGCATGTGTGCAGTCTTCGGTTCTTGAGAAGGGCCCAGGGAGTGAGCCGAAGGGCCCCTTGTTCATCTGATGCTTGCATGTGTGCAGCCTTATGTTCTTGAGAAGGGCCCAGGGAGTGGGCCGTAGGGCCACTTGTTCATCTGATACTTGCATGTGTGCACCCTTAGGTTCTTGAGAATGGCCAAGGGAGTGGGCCGAAGGGCCCCTTGTTCATCTGATGTCTGCATGTGTGCAGCCTTAGGTTCTTGTGAAGACCCCAGGGAGTGGGCCGAAGGCACTCTTGCTCATATGATGCATATATGTGTGCAGCCATAGGTACTTGAGAAGGGCAGAGGGAGTGGGCCTAAGGGCCACTTGCTCATCTGATGCACGCATGCATGCAGCCTTAGGTTCTTGAGAAAAGACCAGGGAGTGGGCCAAAGGACCCCCTTTTCATCTAATTCATACATGTATGCAGCCTTAGGTTCTTGATAAGGGCCCAGGGAGTGAGCCGAAGGCGCCCTTTTTCATCTTATGCATGCATGTGTGTAGCCTTAGGTTCTTGGGAAGGGCCCAGGGAGGGGTCTGAAGAGCCCCTTGTTCATCTGATGCATGCATGTGCGCAGCCTTAGGTTCTTGAGTAGGGCCCAGGGAGTGGGCCGAAGGGGCCCTTGTTCATCTGATGCTTGCATGTGTGCAGCCTTAGGTTCTTGAGAAGGGCCCAGGGAGTGGACCGAAGGCACCCCTTGCTTATCTCATAAATACATATGTGCAGCCTTAGGTTCTTGAGAAGGGCCCAGTGAGTGGGCCGAAGGCGGCGCCGTTGTTCATCTTATGCTTGCATGTGTGTAGCCTTAGGTTCTTGAGAAGGGCACAGGGAGTGGGCCGAAGGGCCCCTTGTTCATCTGATGCTTGCATGTGTGCAGCCTTAGGTTCTTGAGAAGGGCCCAGGGAGTGGGCCGGAGGGCCCCATGTTCATCTGATGTCGGCATGTGTACAGCCTTAGGTTCTTGAGAAGGGCCCAGGGAGTGGGCCAAAGTCACCCCCAGCTTCATCTGATGCAGACATGTGTGCAGCCTTAGGTTCTTGAGAAGGGCCCAGGGAGTGGGCCGAAGGCACTATTGCTCGTCTGATGCATAAATGTGTGCAGCCTTTGGTTCTTGAGAAGGGCCCAGGGAGTGGGCCGAAGGTCCACTTGTTCATCTGATGCACGCCTGCGTGCAGCCTTTGGTTCTTGAGAAAAGCCCAGGGAGTGGGCTGAAGGGCCCCTTGTTCATCTGATGCTTGCATGTGTGCAGCCTTAGGTCCTTGAGAAGGGCCCAGGGAGTGGGCCGAAGTTGCCCTTGTTCATCTGATGTACACATGTGTGCAGCCTTAGGTTCTTGAGAAGGGCACAGGGAGTGGGCCGAAGGGCCCCTTGTTCATCTGATGCATACATGTGTGCAGCCTTAGGTTCTTGAGAAGGGCCCAGGATGTGGGTCGAAGGGCCCCTTGTTCATCTGATGCTTGCATGTGTGCAGCCTTAGGTTGTTGAGAAGGGCCCAGGGAGTGGTCCGAAAGGCCCCTTGTTCATCTGATGTCTGCATGTGTGCAGACTTAGGTTCTTGAGTAGGGCCCAGTGAATGGGTAGAAGTCGTCCTTGTTCATCTGATGCAGACATGTGGGCTGCCTTAGGTTCTTGTGAAGAGCCCAGGGAGTGGGCCGAAGGCACTCTTGCTCATCTGATGCATATTTGTGTGCAGCCATCGGTCCTTGAGAAGGGCAGAGGGAGTGGGCCGAAGGGCCACTTGCTCATCTGATGCACGCATGCGTGCAGCCTTAGATTCTTGAGAAAAGACCAGGGAGTGGGCCAAAGGGCCCCTTTTCATCTGATGCATACATGTATGCAGCCTTAGGTTCTTGAGAAGGGCCCAGGGAGTGGGCCAAAGGCGCCCTTGTTCATTTAGTGCATACGTTTTTGCAGCCTTAGGTTCTTGAGAAGGGCCCCTGGAGTGGGCCGAAGGGGCCCTTGTTCATCTGATGCTTGCATCTGTGCAGCCTTAGGTTCTTGAGAAGGGCCCATGAAGTGGACCGAAGGCACCCCTTGCTCATCTTATACATACATATGTGCAGCCTTAGGTTCTTGAGAAGGGCCCAGTGAGTGGGCCGAAGGCGGCGCCGTTGTTCATCTTTTGCTTGCATGTGTGTAGCCTTAGGTTCTTGAGAAGGGCCCAGGGAGGGGGCCGGAGGGCCCCATGTTCATCTGATGTCTGCATGTGTGCAGCCTTAGGTTCTTGAGAAGGGTCCAGGGAGTGGGCCGAAGACGCACTTGTTCATCTGATGCAGACATTTCTGCAGCCTTAGGTTCTTGAGAAAAGCCCAGGGAGTGGTCTGAAGGGCCCCTTGTTCATATGTTGCATACATGTGTGCAGCCTTAGGTTCTTGAGAAGGGCAAAGGGAGTGGGCCGAAGTTGCCCTTGTTCAGTTTATGCATGCATGTGTTTAGCCTTAGGTTCTTGAGATGGGCCCAGGGAGTGGGCCGAAGGTGCCCTTCTTCATCTGATACATGCATTTGTGCAGTCTTCGGTTCTTGAGAAGGGCCCAGGGAGTGAGCCGAAGGGCCCCTTGTTCATCTGATGCTTGCATGTGTGCAGCCTTATGTTCTTGAGAAGGGCCCAGGGAGTGGGCCGAAGGGCCCCTTGTTCATCTGATACTTGCATGTGTGCACCCTTAGGTTCTTGAGAAGGGCCCAGGGAGTGGGCCTAAGGGCCACTTGCTCATCTGATGCACGCATGCATGCAGCCTTAGGTTCTTGAGAAAAGACCAGGGAGTGGGCCAAAGGGCCCCCTTTTCATCTAATGCATACATGTATGCAGCCTTAGGTTCTTGATAAGGGCCCAGGGAGTGAGCTGAAGGTGCCCTTTTTCATCTTATGCATGCATGTGTGCAGCCTTAGGTTCTTGGGAAGGGCCCAGGGAGGGGTCCGAAGAGCCCCTTGTTCATCTGATGCATGCATGTGCACAGCCTTAGGTTCTTGAGAAGGGCCCAGGGAGTGGACCGAAGGCGCCCCTTGCTTATCTCATAAATACATATGTGCAGCCTTAGGTTCTTGAGAAGGGCCCAGTGAGTGGGCCGAAGGCGGCGCCGTTGTTCATCTTATGCTTGCATGTGTGTAGCCTTAGGTTCTTGAGAAGGGCACAGGGAGTGGGCCGAAGGGCCCCTTGTTCATCTGATGCTTGCATGTGTGCAGCCTTAGGTTCTTGAGAAGGGCCCAGGGAGTGGGCCGGAGGGCCCCATGTTCATCTGATGTCTGCATGTGTACAGCGTTAGGTTCTTGAGAAGGGCCCAGGGAGTGGGCCGAAGTCACCCCCAGCTTCATCTGATGCAGACATGTGTGCAGCCTTAGGTTCTTGAGAAGGGCCCAGGGAGTGGGCCGAAGGCACTATTGCTCATCTGATGCATATATGTGTGCAGCCTTTGGTTCTTGAGAAGGGCCCAGGGAGTGGGCCGAAGGTCCACTTGTTCATCTGATGCACGCCTGCGTGCAGCCTTTGGTTCTTGAGAAAAGCCCAGGGAGTGGGCTGAAGGGCCCCTTGTTCATCTGATGCTTGCATGTGTGCAGCCTTAGGTCCTTGAGAAGGGCCCAGGGAGTGGGCCGAAGTCGCCCTTGTTCATCTGATGTACACATGTGTGCAGCCTTAGGTTCTTGAGAAGGGCACAGGGAGTGGGCCGAAGGGCCCCTTGTTCATCTGATGCATACATGTGTGCAGCCTTAGGTTCTTGAGAAGGGCCCAGGATGTGGGTCGAAGGGCCCCTTGTTCATCTGATGCTTGCATATGTGCGACCTTAGGTTCTTGAGAAAAGACCAGGGAGTGGGCCAAAGGGCCCCCTTTTCATCTGATGCATACATGTATGCAGCCTTAGGTTCTTGAGAAGGGCCCAGGGAGTGGGCCGAAGGCGCCCTTGTTCATTTAATGCATACGTTTTTGCAGCCTTAGGTTCTTGAGAAGGGCCCCTGGAGTGGGCCGAAGGGGCCCTTGTTCATCTGATGCTTGCATCTGTGCAGCCTTAAGTTCTTGAGAAGGGCCCATGAAGTGGACCGAAGGCACCCCTTGCTCATCTCATACATACATATGTGCAGCCTTAGGTTCTTGAGAAGGGCCCAGTGAGTGGGCCGAAGGCGGCGCCGTTGTTCATCGTTTGCTTGCATGTGTGTAGCCTTAGGTTCTTGAGAAGGGCCCAGGGAGGGGGCCGGAGGGCCCCATGTTCATCTGATGTCTGCATGTGTGCAGCCTTAGGTTCTTGAGAAGGGTCCAGGGAGTGGGCCGAAGACGCACTTGTTCATCTGATGCAGACATTTCTGCAGCCTTAGGTTCTTGAGAAAAGCCCAGGGAGTGGTCTGAAGGGCCCCTTGTTCATCTGATGCATACATGTATGCAGCCTTAGGTTCTTGAGAAGGGCACAGGGAGTGGGCCGAAGGCGCCCTTGTTCAGTTTATGCATGCATGTGTTTAGCCTTAGGTTCTTGAGATGGGCCCAGGGAGTAGGCCGAAGGTGCCCTTCTTCATCTGATACATGCATGTGTAGTCTTCGGTTCTTGAGAAGGGCCCAGGGAGTGAGCCGAAGGGCCCCTTGTTCATCTGATGCTTGCATGGGTGCAGCCTTATGTTCTTGAGAAGGGCCCAGGGAGTGGGCCGAAGGGCCCCTTGTTCATCTGATACTTGCATGTGTGCACCCTTAGGTTCTTGAGAAGGGTCCAGGGAGTGGGCCGAAGGGCCCCTTGTTCATCTGATGTCTGCATGTGTGCAGCCTTAGCTTCTTGAGAAGGGTCCAGGGAGTGGGCCGAAGTCGCACTTGTTCATCTGATGCAGACATTTCTGCAGCCTTAGGTTCTTGAGAAAAGCCCAGGGAGTGGTCTGAAGGGCCCCTTGTTCATCTGATGCATACATATGTGCAGACTTAGGTTCTTGAGAAGGGCCCAGGGAGTGGGCCGAAGTTGCCCTTGTTCAGTTTATGCATGCATGTGTTTAGCCTTAGGTTCTTGAGATGGGCCCAGGGAGTGGGCCGAAGGTGCCCTTCTTCATCTGATACATGCATGTGTGCAGTCTTCGGTTCTTGAGAAGGGCCCAGGGAGTGAGCCGAAGGGACCCTTGTTCATCTGATGCTTGCATGTGTGCAGCCTTATGTTCTTGAGAAGGGCCCAGGGAGTGGGCCGAAGGGCCACTTTTTCATCTGATACTTGCATGTGTGCAGCCTTAGTTTCTTGAGAAGGGCATAGGGAGTGGGACAAAGGGCCCCTTGTTCATCTGATGCTTGCATGTGTGCAGCCTTAGGTTCTTGAGAAGGGCCCAGGGAGTGGGCCGAAGGGCCACTTGTTCATATGATGCACGCCTGCGTGCAGCCTTTGATTTTTGAGAAAAGGCCAGGGAGTGGGCTGAAGGGCCCCTTGTTCATCTGATGCTTGCATGTGTGCAGCCTTAGGTTGTTGAGAAGGGCCCAGGGAGTGGGCCGAAGTCACCCTTGTTCATCTGATGTACACATGTGTGCAGCCTTAGGTTCTTGAGAAGGGCACAGGGAGTTGGCCGAAGGGTCCCTTGTTCATCTGATGCATACATGTGTGCAGCCTTAGGTTCTTGAGACGGGCCCAGGATGTGGGTCGAAGGGCCCCTTGTTCATCTGATGCTTGCATGTGTGCAGCCTTAGGTTGTTGAGAAGGGCCCAGGGAGTGGGCCGAAGGGCCCCTTGTTCATCTGATGTCTGCATGTGTGCAGCCTTAGGATCTTGAGAAGGGCCCAGTGAATGGGCCGAAGTCGTCCTTGTTCATCTGATGTAGACATGTGGGCTGCCTTAGGTTCTTGTGAAGAGCCCAGGGAGTGGGCCGAAGGCACTCTTGCTCATCTGATGCATATATGTGTGCAGCCATCGGTCCTTGAGAAGGGCAGAGGGAGTGGGGCGAAGGGCCACTTGCTCATCTGATGCACGCATGCGTGCAGCCTTAGGTTCTTGAGAAAAGACCAGGGAGTGGGCCAAAGGGCCCCCTTTTCATCTGATGCATACATGTATGCAGCCTTAGGTTCTTGAGAAGGGCCCCTGGAGTAGGCCGAAGGGGCCCTTGTTCATCTGGTGCTTGCATCTGTGCAGCCTTAGGTTCTTGAGAAGGGCCCATGAAGTGGACCGAAGGCACCCCTTGCTCATCTCATACATACATATGTGCAGCCTTAGGTTCTTAAAAAGGGCCCAGTGAGTGGGCCAAAGGCGGCGCCGTTGTTCACCTTTTGCTTGCATGTGTGTAGCCTTAGGTTCTTGAGAAGGGCCGAGGGAGGGGGCCGGAGGGCCCCATGTTCATCTGATGTCTGCATGTGTGCAGCCTTAGGTTCTTGAGAAGGGTCCAGGGAGTGGGCCGAAGACGCACTTGTTCTTCTGATGCAGACATTTCTGCATCCTTAGGTTCTTGAGAAAAGCCTAGGGAGTGGTCTGAAGGGCCCCTTGTTCATCTGATGCATACATGTGTGCAGCCTTAGGTTCTTGAGAAGGGCACAGGGAGTGGGCCGAAGTTGCCCTTGTTCAGTTTATGCATGCATGTGTTTAGCCTTAGGTTCTTGAGATGGGCCCAGGGAGTGGGCCGAAGGTGCCCTTCTTCATCTGATACATGCATGTGTGCAGTCATCGGTTCTTGAGAAGGGCCCAGGGAGTGAGCCGAAGGGCCCCTTGTTCATCTGATGCTTGCATGTGTGCAGCCTTATGTTCTTGAGAAGGGCCCAGGGAGTGGGCCGAAGGGCCCCTTGTTCATCTGATACTTGCATGTGTGCACCCTTAGGTTCTTGAGAAGGGCCCAGGGAGTGGGCCGAAGGGCCCCTTGTTCATCTGATGTCTGCATGTGTGCAGCCTTAGCTTCTTGAGAAGGGTCCAGGGAGTGGGCCGAAGTCGCACTTGTTCATCTGATGCAGACATTTATGCAGCCTTAGGTTCTTGAGAAAAGCCCAGGGAGTGGTCTGAAGGGCCCCTTGTTCATCTGATGCATACATGTGTGCAGACTTAGGTTCTTGAGAAGGGCCCAGGGAGTGGGCCGAAGTTGCCCTTGTTCAGTTTATGCATGCATGTGTTTAGCCTTAGGTTCTTGAGATGGGCCCAGGGAGTGGGCCGAAGGTGCCCTTCTTCATCTGATACATGCATGTGTGCAGTCTTCGGTTCTTGAGATGGGCCCAGGGAGTGGGCCGAAGGGCCACTTGTTCATCTGATACTTGCATGTGTGCACACTTAGGTTCTTGAGAAGGGCCCAGGGAGTGGGCCGAAGGGCCCCTTGTTCATCTGATGTCTGCATGTGTGCAGCCTTAGGTTCTTGAGAAGGGCCCAGTGAATGGGCCGAAGTCGTCCTTGTTCATCTGATGCAGACATGTGGGCTGCCTTAGGTTCTTGTGAAGACCCCAGGGAGTGGGCCGGAGGGCCCCTTGTTCATCTGATGCTTGCATGTGTGCAGCCTTATGTTCTTGAGAAGGGCCCAGGGAGTGGGCCGAAGGTACTCTTGCTCATCTGATGCATATATGTGTGCAGCCATCGGTCCTTGAGAAGGGCAGAGGGAGTGGGCCGAAGGGCCACTTGCTCATCTGATGCACGCATGCGTGCAGCCTTAGGATCTTGAGAAAAGACCAGGGAGTGGGCCAAAGGGCCCCCTTTTCATCTGATGCATACATGTATGCAGCCTTAGGTTCTTGAGAAGGGCCCAGGGAGTGGGCCGAAGGCGCCCTTGTTCATATAATGCATACGTTTTTGCAGCCTTAGGTTCTTGAGAAGGGCCCCTGGAGTGGGCCGAAGGGGCCCTTGTTCATCTGATGCTTGCATCTGTGCAGCCCTAGGTTCTTGAGAAGGGCCCATGAAGTGGACCGAAGGCACCCCTTGCTCATCTCATACATACATATGTGCAGCCTTAGGTTCTTAAGAAGGGCCCAGTGAGTGGGCCGAAGGCGGCGCCGTTGTTCATCTTTTGCTTGCATGTGTGTGGCCTTAGGTTCTTGAGAAGGGCCCAGGGAGGGGGCCAGAGCGCCCCATGTTCATCTGATGTCTGCATGTGTGCAGCCTTAGGTTCTTGAGAAGGGTCCAGGGAGTGGGCCGAAGACGCACTTGTTCATCTGATGCAGACATTTCTGCAGCCTTAGGTTCTTGAGAAAAGCCCAGGGAGTGGTCTGAAGGGCCCCTTGTTCATCTGATGCATACATGTGTGCAGCCTTAGGTTCTTGAGAAGGGCCCAGGGAGTGGGCCGAAGTTGCCCTTGTTCAGTTTATGCATGCATGTGTTTAGCCTTAGGTTCTTGAGAAGGGCCCAGCGAGTGGGCCGAAGGGCCCCTTGTTCATCTGATGTCTGCATGTGTACAGCCTTAGGTTCTTTAGAAGGGCCCAGTGAATGGGCCGAAGGTGCCCTTCTTCATCTGATACATGCATGTGTGCAGTCTTCGGTTCTTGAGAAGGGCCCGGGGAGTGAGCCGAAGGGCCCCTTGTTCATCTGATGCTTGCATGTGTGCAGCCTTATGTTCTTGAGAAGGGCCCAGGGAGTGGGCCGAAGGGCCCCTTGTTCATCTGATACTTGCATGTGTGCACCCTTAGGTTCTTGAGAAGGGCCCAGCGAGTGGGCCGAAGGGCCCCTTGTTCATCTGATGTCTGCATGTGTACAGCCTTAGGTTCTTGAGAAGGGCCCAGTGAATGGGCCAAAGTCGTCCTTGTTCATCTGATGCAGACATGTGGGCTGCCTTAGGTTCTTGTGAAGAGCCCAGGGAGTGGGCCGAAGGCACTCTTGCTCATCTGATGCATATATGTGTGCAGCCATAGGTACTTGAGAAGGGCAGAGGGAGTGGGCCTAAGGGCCACTTGGTCATCTAATGCACGCATGGGTGCAGCCTTAGGTTCTTGAGAAAAGACCAGGGAGTGGACCAAAGGGCCCCCTTTTCATCTGATGCATACATGTATGCAGCCTCAGGTTCTTGAGAAGGGCCCAGGGAGTGGGCGGAAGGCGCCCTTGTTCATTTGATGCATACGTTTTTGCAGTCTTAGGTTCTTGAGAAGTGCCCCTGGAGTGGGCCGAAGAGGCCCTTGTTCATCTGATGCTTGCATGTGTACAGCCTTAAGTTCTTGAGAAGGGCCCATGAAGTGGACCGAAGGCACCCCTTGCTCATCTCATACATACATATGTGCAGCCTTAGGTTCTTGAGAAGGGCCCAGTGAGTGGGCCGAAGGCGGCGCCGTTGTTCATCTTATGCTTGCATGTGTGTAGCCTTAGGTTCTTGAGAAGGGCACAGGGAGTGGGCCGAAGGGCCCCTTGTTCATTTGATGCTTGAATGTGTGCAGCCTTAGGTTCTTGAGAAGGGCCCAGGGAGTGGGCCGGAGGGCCCCATGTTCATCTGATGTCTGCATGTGTGCAGCCTTAGGTTCTTGAGAAGGGCACAGGGAGTGGGCCGAAGTCGCACTTGTTCATCTGATGCAGGCATTTCTGCAGCCTTAGGTTCTTGAGAAAAGCCCAGGGAGTGGTCTGAAGGGCCCCTTGTTCATCTGATGCATACATGTGTGCAGCCTTAGGTTCTTGAGAAGGGCCCAGGGAGTGGGCCGAAGTTGCCCTTGTTCAGTTTATGCATGCATGTGTGCAATCTTCAGTTCTTGAGAAGGGCCCAGGGAGTGAGCCGAAGGGCCCCTTGTTTATCTGATGCTTGCATGTGTGCAGCCTTATGTTCTTGAGAAGGGCCCAGGGAGTGGGCCGAAGGGCCCCTTGTTCATCTGATACTTGCATGTGTGCAGTCTTTGGTTCTTGAGAAGGGCCCAGGGAGTGGGCCGAAGGGCCCCTTGTTCATCTGATGTCTGCATGTGTGCAGCCTTAGGTTCTTGAGAAGTGCCCAGTGAATGGGCCGAAGTCGTCCTTGTTCATCTGATGCAGACATGTGGGCTGCCTTAGGTTCTTGTGAAGACCCGAGGGAGTGGGCCGAAGGCACTCTTGCTCATCTGATGCATATATGTGTGCAGCCATAGGTACTTGAGAAGGGCAGAGGGAGTGGGCCTAAGGGCCACTTGCTCATCTGATGCACGCATGCGTGCAGCCTTAGGTTCTTGAGAAAAGACCAGGGAGTGGGCCAAAGGCGCCCTTTTTCATCTTATGCATGCATGTGTGCAGCCTTAGGTTCTTGGGAAGGGCCCAGGGAGGTGTCTGAAGAGCCCCTTGTTCATCTGATGCATGCATGTGCGCAGCCTTAGGTTCTTGAGTATGGCCCAGGGAGTGGGCCGAAGGGCCCCTTGTTCATTCGATGCATACGTTTTTGCAGCCTTAGGGTCTTGAGAAGGGCCCAGGGTGTGGGCCGAAGGGGCCCTTGTTCATCTGATGCTTGCATGTGTGCAGCCTTAGGTTCTTGAGAAGGGCCCAGGGAGTGGACCGAAGGAGCACCTTGCTCATCTCATGCATACATATGTGCAGCCTTAGGTTCTTGAGAAGGGGCCAGTGAGTGGGCCGAAGGCGGCGCCGTTGTTCATCTTATGCTTGCATGTGTGTAGCCTTAGGTTCTTCAGAAGGGCACAGGGAGTGGGCCGAAGGGCCCCTTGTTCATCTGATGCTTGCATGTGTGCAGCCTTAGGTTCTTGAGAAGGGCCCAGGGAGTGGGCTGAAGGGCCCCTTGTTCATCTGATGCATACATGTGTGCAGCCTTAGGTTAATGAGAAGGGCCCAGTGAGTGGTCCGAAGGCGCCCTTGTTCGTTTTATGCATGCATGTGTTCAGCCTTAGGTTCTTGAGATGGGCCCAGTGAGTGGGCCGAAGGTGCCCTTGTTCCTCTGACACATGCATGTGTGCAGACTTCGGTTTTTGAGATGGGCCCAGGGAGTGAGCCGAAGGGCCCCTTGTTCATCGGATGCTTGCATGTGTGTAGCCTTAGGTTCTTGAGAAGGGCACAGGGAGTGGGACGAAGGGCCCCTTAGTTATCTGATGCATACAAGTGTGCAGCCTTAGGTTCTTGAGAAGGGCCCAGGGAGTGTGCCGAAGGGCCCCTTGTTCATCGGATGCTTGCATGTGTGTAGCCTTAGGTTCTTGAGAAGGGCATGGGGAGTGGGACGAAGGGCCCCTTGTTCATCTGATGCATACAAGTGTGCAGCCTTACGTTCTTGAGAGGAGCCCAGGGATCGAGCCGAAGGGCCCCTTGTTCATCGGATGCTTGCATGTGTGCAGCCTTAGGTTCTTGAGAAGGGCCCAGGGAGTTGGCCGAAGGCGCCCTTGTTCATTTGATGCATACGTTTTTGCAGCATTAGGTTCTTGAGAAGGGCCCCTGGAGTGGGCCGAAAGGGCCCTTGTTCATCTGATGCTTGCATGTGTGCAGCCTTAGGTTCTTGAGAAGGGCCCATGAAGTGGAACGAAGGCACCCCTTGCACATCTCATACATACATATGTGCAGCCTTAGGTTATTGAGAAGGGCCTAGTGAGTGGGCCGAAGGCGGCGCCGTTGTTCATCTTATGCTTGCATGTGTGTAGCCTTAGGTTCTTGAGAAGGGCACAGGGAGTGGGCCGAAGGGTCCCTTGTTCATTTGATGCTTGCATGTGTGCAGCCTTAGGTTCTTGAGAAGGGCCCAGGGAGGGAGCCGGAGGGCCCCATGTTCATCTGATGTCTGCATGTGTGCAGCCTTAGGTTCTTGAGAAGGGTCCAGGGAGTGAGCCTAAGTCGCACTTGTTCATCTGATGCAGACATTTCTGCAGCCTTAGGTTCTTGAGAAAACCCCAGAGAGTGGTCTGAAGGGCCCCTTGTTCATCTGATGCATACATGTGTGCAGACTTAGGTTCTTGAGAAGGGCCCAGGGAGTGGGCCGAAGTTGCCCTTGTTCAGTTTATGCATGCATGTGTTTAGCCTTAGGTTCTTGAGATGGGCCCAGGGAGTGGGCCGAAGGTGCCCTTCTTCATCTGATACATGCATGTGTGCAGTATTCGGTTCTTGAGAAGGGCCCAGGGAGTGAGCCGAAGGGCCCCTTGTTCATCTGATGCTTGCATGTGTGCAGCCTTATGTTCTTGAGCAGGGCCCAGGGATGGGGCCGTAGGGCCACTTGTTCATCTGATACTTGCATGTGTGCACCCTTAGGTTCTTGAGAATGGCCCAGGGAGTGGGCCGAAGGGCCCCTTGTTCATCTGATGTCTGCATGTGTGCAGCCTTAGGTTCTTGAGAAGGGCCCAGTGAATGGGCTGAAGTCGTCCTTGTTCATCTGATGCAGACATGTGGGCTGCCTTAGGTTCTTGTGAAGACCCCAGGGAGTGGGCCGAAGGCACTCTTGCTCATCTGATGCATATATGTGTGCAGCCATAGGTACTTGAGAAGGGCAGAGGGAGTGGGCCTAAGGGCCACTTGCTCATCTGATGCACGCATGCATGCAGCCTTAGGTTCTTGAGAAAAGACCAGGGAGTGGGCCAAAGGGCCCCCTTTTCATCTAATGCATACATGTATGCAGCCTTAGGTTCTTGATAAGGGCCCAGGGAGTGAGCCGAAGGCGCCCTTTTTCATCTTATGCATGCATGTGTGCAGCCTTAGGTTCCTGGGAAGGGCCCAGGGAGGGGTCCGAAGAGCCCCTTGTTCATCTGATGCATGCATGTGCGCAGCCTTAGGTTCTTGAGTAGGGCCCAGGGAGTGGGCCGAAGGGGCCCTTGTTCATCTGATGCTTGCATGTGTGCAGCCTTAGGTTCTTGAGAAGGGCCCAGGGAGTGGACCGAAGGCACCCCTTGCTTATCTCATAAATACATATGTGCAGCCTTAGGTTCTTGAGAAGGGCCCAGTGAGTGGGCCGAAGGCGGCGCCGTTGTTCATCTTATGCTTGCATGTGTGTAGCCTTAGGTTCTTGAGAAGGGCACAGGGAGTGGGCCGAAGGGCCCCTTGTTCATCTGATGCTTGCATGTGTGCAGCCTTAGGTTCTTGAGAAGGGCCCAGGGAGTGGGCCGGAGGGCCCCATGTTCATCTGATGTCGGCATGTGTACAGCCTTAGGTTCTTGAGAAGGGCCCAGGGAGTGGGCCGAAGGCACTATTGCTCATCTGATGCATAAATGTGTGCAGCCTTTGGTTCTTGAGAAGGGCCCAGGGAGTGGGCCGAAGGTCCACTTGTTCATCTGATGCACGCCTGCGTGCAGCCTTTGGTTCTTGAGAAAAGCCCAGGGAGTGGGCTGAAGGGCCCCTTGTTCATCTGATGCTTGCATGTGTGCAGCCTTAGGTCCTTGAGAAGGGCCCAGGGAGTGGGCCGAAGTCACCCTTGTTCATCTGATGTACACATGTGTGCAGCCTTAGGTTCTTGAGAAGGGCA
This sequence comes from Triturus cristatus, assembly GCF_964204655.1. NCBI lineage: Eukaryota > Metazoa > Chordata > Amphibia > Caudata > Salamandridae > Triturus > Triturus cristatus. The sequence continues at coordinate 378,786,940 of NC_140579.1, read as the reverse complement.
CAGGGAGTGGGCCGAAGGGCCCCTTGTTCATCTGATGCATACATGTGTGCAGCCTTAGGTTCTTGAGAAGGGCCCAGGGAGGGAGCCGGAGGGCCCCATGTTCATCTGATGTCTGCATGTGTGCAGCCTTAGGTTCATGAGTAGGGCCCAGTGAATGGGCCGAAGTCGTCCTTGTTCATCTGATGCAGACATGTGTGCAGCTTTAGGTTCTTGAGAAGGGCCCAGGATGTGGGTCGAAGGGCCCCTTGTTCATCTGATGCTTGCATGTGTGCAGCCTTAGGTTGTTGAGAAGGGCCCAGGGAGTGGGCCGAAGGGTCCCTTGTTCATTTGATGCTTGCATGTGTGCAGCCTTAGGTTCTTGAGAAGGGTCCAGGGAGTGAGCCTAAGTCGCACTTGTTCATCTGATGCAGACATTTCTGCAGCCTTAGGTTCTTGAGAAAAGCCCAGAGAGTGGTCTGAAGGGCCCCTTGTTCATCTGATGCATATATGTGTGCAGACTTAGGTTCTTGAGAAGGGCCCAGGGAGTAGGCCGAAGTTGCCCTTGTTCAGTTTATGCATGCATGTGTTTAGCCTTAGCTTCTTGAGATGGGCCCAGGGAGTGGGCTGAAGGTGCCCTTCTTCATCTGATACATGCATGTGTGTAGTCTTCGGTTCTTGAGAAGGGCCCAGGGAGTGAGCCGAAGGGCCCCTTGTTCATCTGATGCTTGCATGTGTGCAGCCTTATGTTCTTGAGAGGGGCCCAGGGAGTGGGCCGTAGGGCCACTTGTTCATCTGATACTTGCATGTGTGCACCCTTAGGTTCTTGAGAATGGCCCAGGGAGTGGGCCGAAGGGCCCCTTGTTCATCTGATGTCTGCATGTGTGCAGCCTTAGGTTCTTGTGAAGACCCCAGGGAGTGGGCCGAAGGCACTCTTGCTCATATGATGCATATATGTGTGCAGCCATAGGTACTTGAGAAGGGCAGAGGGAGTGGGCCTAAGGGCCACTTGCTCATCTGATGCACGCATGCATGCAGCCTTAGGTTCTTGAGAAAAGACCAGGGAGTGGGCCAAAGGGCCCCCTTTTCATCTAATGCATACATGTATGCAGCCTTAGGTTCTTGATAAGGGCCCAGGGAGTGAGCCGAATGCGCCCTTTTTCATCTTATGCATGCATGTGTGTAGCCTTAGGTTCTTGGGAAGGGCCCAGGGAGGGGTCCGAAGAGCCCCTTGTTCATCTGATGCATGCATGTGCGCAGCCTTAGGTTCTTGAGTAGGGCCCAGGGAGTGGGCCGAAGGGGCCCTTGTTCATCTGATGCTTGCATGTGTGCAGCCTTAGGTTCTTGAGAAGGGCCCAGGGAGTGGACCGAAGGCGGCGCCGTTGTTCATCTTATGCTTGCATGTGTGTAGCCTTAGGTTCTTGAGAAGGGCACAGGGAGTGGGCCGAAGGGCCCCTTGTTCATCTGATGCTTGCATGTGTGCAGCCTTAGGTTCTTGAGAAGGGCCCAGGGAGTGGGCCGGAGGGCCCCATGTTCATCTGATGTCGGCATGTGTACAGCCTTAGGTTCTTGAGAAGGGCCCAGGGAGTGGGCCAAAGTCACCCCCAGCTTCATCTGATGCAGACATGTGTGCAGCCTTAGGTTCTTGAGAAGGGCCCAGGGAGTGGGCCGAAGGCACTATTGCTCATCTGATGCATAAATGTGTGCAGCCTTTGGTTCTTGAGAAGGGCCCAGGGAGTGGGCCGAAGGTCCACTTGTTCATCTGATGCACGCCTGCTTGCAGCCTTTGGTTCTTGAGAAAAGCCCAGGGAGTGGGCTGAAGGGCCCCTTGTTCATCTGATGCTTGCATGTGTGCAGGCTTAGGTCCTTGAGAAGGGCCCAGGGAGTGGGCCGAAGTTGCCCTTGTTCATCTGATGTACACATGTGTGCAGCCTTAGGTTCTTGAGAAGGGCACAGGGAGTGGGCCGAAGGGCCCCTTGTTCATCTGATGCATACATGTGTGCAGCCTTAGGTTCTTGAGAAGGGCCCAGGATGTGGGTCGAAGGGCCCCTTGTTCATCTGATGCTTGCATGTGTGCAGCCTTAGGTTGTTGAGAAGGGCCCAGGGAGTGGTCCGAAAGGCCCCTTGTTCATCTGATGTCTGCATGTGTGCAGACTTAGGTTCTTGAGTAGGGCCCAGTGAATGGGTAGAAGTCGTCCTTGTTCATCTGATGCAGACATGTGGGCTGCCTTAGGTTCTTGTGAAGAGCCCAGGGAGTGGGCCGAAGGCACTCTTGCTCATCTGATGCATATTTGTGTGCAGCCATCGGTCCTTGAGAAGGGCAGAGGGAGTGGGTTGAAGGGCCACTTGCTCATCTGATGCACGCATGCGTGCAGCCTTAGATTCTTGAGAAAAGACCAGGGAGTGGGCCAAAGGGCCCCTTTTCATCTGATGCATACATGTATGCAGCCTTAGGTTCTTGAGAAGGGCCCAGGGAGTGGGCCAAAGGCGCCCTTGTTCATTTAATGCATACGTTTTTGCAGCCTTAGGTTCTTGAGAAGGGCCCCTGGAGTGGGCCGAAGGGGCCCTTGTTCATCTGATGCTTGCATCTGTGCAGCCTTAGGTTCTTGAGAAGGGCCCATGAAGTGGACCGAAGGCACCCCTTGCTCATCTCATACATACATATGTGCAGCCTTAGGTTCTTGAGAAGGGCCCAGTGAGTGGGCCGAAGGCGGCGCCGTTGTTCATCTTTTGCTTGCATGTGTGTAGCCTTAGGTTCTTGAGAAGGGCCCAGGGAGGGGGCCGGAGGGCCCCATGTTCATCTGATGTCTGCATGTATGCAGCCTTAGGTTCTTGAGAAGGGTCCAGGGAGTGGGCCGAAGACGCACTTGTTCATCTGATGCAGACATTTCTGCAGCCTTAGGTTCTTGAGAAAAGCCCAGGGAGTGGTCTGAAGGGCCCCTTGTTCAGATGTTGCATACATGTGTGCAGCCTTAGGTTCTTGAGAAGGGCAAAGGGAGTGGGCCGAAGTTGCCCTTGTTCAGTTTATGCATGCATGTGTTTAGCCTTAGGTTCTTGAGATGGGCCCAGGGAGTGGGCCGAAGGTGCCCTTCTTCATCTGATACATGCATTTGTGCAGTCTTCGGTTCTTGAGAAGGGCCCAGGGAGTGAGCCGAAGGGCCGCTTGTTCATCTGATGCTTGCATGTGTGCAGCCTTATGTTCTTGAGAAGGGCCCAGGGAGTGGGCCGAAGGGCCCCTTGTTCATCTGATACTTGCATGTGTGCACCCTTAGGTTCTTGAGAAGGGCCCAGGGAGTGGGCCTAAGGGCCACTTGCTCATCTGATGCACGCATGCATGCAGCCTTAGGTTCTTGAGAAAAGACCAGGGAGTGGGCCAAAGGGCCCCCTTTTCATCTAATGCATACATGTATGCAGCCTTAGGTTCTTGATAAGGGCCCAGGGAGTGAGCCGAAGGCGCCCTTTTTCATCTTATGCATGCATGTGTGCAGCCTTAGGTTCTTGGGAAGGGCCCACGGAGGGGTCCGAAGAGCCCCTTGTTCATCTGATGCATGCATGTGCGCAGCCTTAGGTTCTTTTTTTTTTTTTTTTGAAAACCTTTATTTCGAAATTCAGGACACAGCTATTCAGCCGACAGCCCGAGGGTTCGGCAGCATTGCAAGTTAGATACAGTAATGTGTCCCAGATACAGTACGATGAGTAATGCAAAGGTCCAATTTTAAATAAACACAGAAAAAACACACAACAAACCCCAGCAAGGCAGAAACATTGAAATCCCATGGCGAAAGCCCCCAGGGGAGGCAGGACCCCACTCATCTACTAAGTATAAGACTGTGTGCGGAGGAAGAAGGGGAACAGCAGAGGCCCAGAACGGTTACCAAAACCAAACTGTGCTGGAAGGCAGGTCAGGGGGAAAGCTGTTCCTCGGGAGGTTCCAGGTCCGGGGCAAGACATATTCCCCACCTGTGTTGGTTCCACCGCCCCCAGATGGCATGCCACTTCCGGGGGCGACCTCTAGAGCAGTAGACCGTCTTCTCCCTAAACATGCTCCAATCCATGTTCTCCTTCCACGCGGTCAGTGTAGGGGTTCCTGAGGAGCCCCATAATCGCGCGATATCCCTTTTAGCTACCATGTTACCCAGAGTCACCCATTGGGTCTGCACCTCATCGAGATCAGTGGGGCCCCAGACGTTCAGGAGGCAGCACCGCGCCTCCGGCTGTACCACAATGCCCGTCACCTCCCCCATAACTGCATGGACTCTCCTCCAGAAATCCACAATGACACCACATTCCCAGATGATGTGCAGGAAAGTACCCACCATACCACATCCCCTTCTGCACAGGCCGTCCTCCGAGAATCCCATGTGGACCAGCCTTGGCCCCGTAACATACACCCGGTGCAGTATTTTAAGCTGCACCAGCCTCAGACGCGACGGGATCGCAACCTCCTTAGGCGAAGAGACCGCTGACTGCCAGTCCTCATTATCCAACTCGAGGCCATCCCTGGTCCACTGTTCTCTCAGCCCCAATAGCAAGTCTGCCCGGACGTTTATCAACTTCTTATATATGAGCGAAATCGTGCTCTCGGGCATATGACCATCAAGGACTCGGTCCTCAAGGGGAGAGGACTCCGGCACCTTCTCACCCTCCACAAGGACTGATCGGAGGGCGTGACGCAGCTGGATATACCTAAAATACTCTGAAGGCCCTAGCTCAAACTCAGTCTGCAACTCCTCGAAGGACTTTACCCTCCCCTTATGCAGCACATCTCCCACCTTGGATATACCTATCAGGTCCCACTTATCAAAGCCCTTCGTGTGCCAGAGTCTTCCCAACCGTTCCGATTCAAACAATGGGGTAGCGAGGGTGAGCCTATCCTTCCAGCCCAGCGAGTCGGTCGCCATCTTCCATACGCGCACCGCCACACCTGTGGGCCCCGTGAGGGACGAGTCTAGGGACCGCGAATACAACGCCCTGTAGTAGTTGCCTCCGCGCAGCAGCCACCTATCCATGGCATACCCAGGGCTAAGGGCAGGGCCGTAAAACCCATGGTTGATCGCGCTCAGCTGCGTGGCCCAATAGTACCGTCGGATGTCTGGGAGTGCAATGCCCCCATCGTACCATGGGAGCGTCAACTTTGAAATAGCTATTCGCGGCCGCCCATCCCACAGCAACGTCCTTTGGAGGCCTTCGACCTCCCGAAAGTATTTGGCCGGTACCCAGTCCAAGGTGTTCTGGAGGGCGTAGAGGAAGCGGGGAAGGGACATCATTTTGAACAGGGCCGCACGCCCAACAAGGGAGAGCGGCAGCCTCCGCCAACCTTCAACATCTCGCCTCAAGCGTGCCAAGGGGGGGAGCAGGTTCCTCTCATAGCGCACAACAGGATCCATGGATATAAAAATCCCCAAATACACAAAACCTTGCTGGGCAACCTGTATCGAACATGTTCTAGGGATCGGTGGGACCTCGCCACTAAGAACGTACAAATACGATTTGCCCCAATTAATCACAAGCCCCGAGTTCCTACCGAACGATGCGAGTACGTCACAGACCACTATAAGTGACTTCTTCGGTGAGGCAAGATACAACAGGATATCATCGGCATAGAGCGAAATACGGTCCTCGTGATCAGGCGACCACCGAAGGCCCCGTATATCCGGGTGCCAACGTATCCACGCAGCCAACGGTTCAAGGGCGAGGGCGAACAACAGAGGCGACAGGGGGCAGCCCTGCCGAGTACCCCTACCAAGCTGAAACGGAGTAGATGCCCGACCATTCACCACAACATTCGCTAGTGGCCCCTCGTACAGCAACCGGACCCAACTCACAAACCCGCGACCGAAACCAAACTTGGCCAGCACGGCCCATAAGTATGCCCACTCCACCGTGTCAAAGGCCATCGTGGCATCAAGAGATGCCACAACAGCCGGTTCACGCAGCGTGCCCGCCCTGGCGATGACGCCATGAAGACGCCTAAGGTTCAATGCTGTGTTTCGGTGCGGGATAAAGCCAGATTGATCCGGGTGGACCAGATCGCCAAGTACCCTAATCAGACGGGTAGCCAGGAGTTTGGCCAGAATTTTCGGCTCAGCGTTGAGGAGTGAAATGGGCCGATAGGAGGCGCATCTATCTCGGGGTTTACCCTCTTTATGTATGACCACGATCGACGCCAGCCGCTGATCCAACGGAAGGATCCCATCCCCCCGCGCCTCCAAGTACATGGCGCGCAGGTGAGGGGCGACCCTGTCCGGGAACAGTTTGTACAGATCGATCGGCAGTCCGTTCGGTCCAGAGGCCTTACCCGAATTCAACGCGCGAATCGCCCCCGCCACCTCATCAACCGTGATGTCGCCATCCAAATCGTCCCTATCTATGTCAGAGAGGCAGGGCAACTCGATATCACGGAGGAGATCAGTCGAGTCTTCGGGCGGCCTGTCCGACACAGAGGAATAAACCCTATGAAAATACTCCGCAAAACACTCCACAATCCCCTCAGGTTCCACAATCGCCTCTCCCCCCTCTCCAATCAACTCTGGCACCACTCTATTGACCCGTTCCTTCCTGTCCAGCCACGCCAGGAGTTTCCCTGCCTTATCTCCAACATCATACAGACGGCCCTGTTGTTCCCTGCTAAGGGTCTTGGCGGCTTCTGTCACCAGGTCCCTATACTCCGCCTGCTTCAAGCAAAGCTCATGCAATGAGGACTCTGTGACCTCCTCCTCCATATCCCCCTCAAGGGCCGCAATCTCCTCCTCCACTTGCCGCACTTCGCAATCCCTCCGATTCTTGGCAGTCACCACCAGGGAGAGGGCCTCCCCCCGAAGCACGGTCTTAAAAGCTTCCCACAGCGAGATCGCCGAGTCCACGGTTCCCAGATTGTCCTTAAAGTAATTATCTACCTTCTTTACCAGGGCGCTGCGCATCTTGGGGTCTCGGAAATACCATGGGTTAATGGGGGCCACCCTCCCTCCTCCCTCCCGACCGAGATCCAGCCGGATCCACACTGGCGAGTGATCAGAGATACCACGTGCCATGTGCCTCGCCTCGGATATCAACGAGGCATGTGCGGCCAGAGTGAGCAGGTAGTCAATCCTGGAGAGGCTACCATGCGCCCCGGAGTGAAACGTGTATTGACTCTGTGTGGGGTGCCGGAGCCTCCAGCAGTCTATCAGGCCAAATGTGTCCAGGAGGTCTGGAAGCCATTTCTGAGCCCCCCCTGTGTCCCTGGGCGGGTATCTATCCAGCAGTCCGGAGCCCACAGCGTTGAAATCCCCTCCCACTACCAGCATGCCCCCCGGGAGAGTCAGCAAAGCCCTGCCCAATTCAGCAAATGTGGCGGCCTGCAGGGCCGGCGGGACATAAACCGAAACCAAAACCAAAGTCCTTCCTTCCCACCGCCCCGCCACCGCCACAAACCTCCCCCTATCGTCAACAATGGTGGAGTCCACCTCAAAGGGCAGCGATGCTCTAACAAGGATGCCCACACCCCTGGACCCAGAAGAAAATCCCGAGTGTGCAATGAATTTATACCCCTTCCTATTCAGGGCATAGCACGTATTGCCTATGAGATGCGTCTCCTGCAGCAGTACAACGTCTGGCATTGAGCGTTTCAGAAATTGCAAAACAATCCCCCTCTTAATGCGATCCCCCAAACCATTAACATTCCAGCTTATAACACTTAGGCCTCTACCCCCCATCCTCAAACGGAAAGAGGCCCACCCCACACCCGAGGCGCCACCATGGAACAACCCTGAGGATAATCATCATGCCTTGCAGAAATAAACCCCCCAACAACAAATTCAAACTCCCCATAACTCCCCCCACCCTGCACCCCTGCTGCAGCTTAAAAAGCCCCCCCAACTTGCAGTGTGCCTGTCGCCCTACAAAAACAAAAATCTACAAAAAGTACCCCAAGGGAGGAAAAGAGCACCCCTCGTCCTCCCGCAACCCTCCACAGTTACTGCACTCTGTTCAAATCTTCAAATATGGTCAAATCAAGTCAGGCCGGCTTTGAGGTATCAGCCCTGTCCATCCCGGCCACTATCTCCATGCTCAGCTGTGTCGTCCCCGGTCCGTCGCCGGGGCAAAGCGTCCAACCATTCGTCGGCCATAACAGGAGAGTCAAAAAAGAATGTCCGATCTTCATGCACCACCCGTAGTCTGGCGGGGAAAAGCATGGCATATTTTAGGTCCCGTTCCCGAAGTCTTCGCTTCACCCCCAGGAAGCTCTGTCTCTGTCTCTGCACCTGCTGGGTGAAGTCCGGATAAAAATTCACCGACGCATTCTGGAAGGGGACTGGGCCCGTCACCCTCGAAGCTTGCAGGATAGCGTCCCGATCTCGGAAATGAAAGAGCCGGGCGACAATCGGCCGCGGCGGGGCACCCGCCTTGGGCCGTCCGCCCGGCACTCTATGGGCCCTTTCCACCGCAAAAAACTTTCCAAGGCCCTTAGGCTTCAGATGATTGAGGACCAAATCTTCCACAAGCAGGTCCACCGAAGCCTCATCTGAGGACTCCGGGACCCCGATGACGCGCACGTTGTTGCGCCTGGACCGGCTCTCGAAGTCCTCCAGCCGGCGGGCGGCGAGGTCACTCTCGGCCCTCAGCTTCCGGACCTCGTTCTGCAGATCCGCAACCTCATCAGTGAGGCCCGTGGTCTTGTGGTCCAGGTCCTTAACGCGTTCGTTTGTCTTGCCCAGGTCCGAGCGGATCAAGTTGACATCCACCAGGATGGCATCCACCTTATGTGCCAGGGCCTCGAATTGCCGCCCCATCGAGGTCTGCATCCCATCAAGCGCGCCCATGACATCCTGCAGGGAGAGCTCCGGTGTCCCAGGCGAGTCCTCCTTCTGGGCATCCGGCGCCTGGCTCGATCCACTCGGCGATGTCTTCAGGAGGGCGTATCGGTCCATACTGTTGACTTGGGAATACGTTCCCCGCCTGGTGGACTTAGTCTTCAGCCGATCTCCTTCTGCCTTGCCCGACATGATGGACTCCAGGCAGTCCAATGCAGTGAAGACCGTCCCCTCTCAGAGAGAGGTATAAAGAGGGAGCAGGTCCGCCTTGTTCTTCCAAAGTAGCTCGCCGAGCGTCCCCGGGGTTATAAAGCCACCCAGAGCACTACAGTGTCCGGGCAGACAAAGGGAACGAAACCAAAAGTGAAAGAGCGAGGGCCTCCGTCCGACAGTTCACACCTCACCAGGCCGTTGTTGATCAACTAGGAGTCGGGCATCCTGCCAACTCTAGCCCCTGGCATCTCCGGGAGTTAGGCCGCAATCTTTCGCCAGTCATAAGTCCGGTTCCCGATGGACGATCCGACCGCAGGCAGCATCAATCGCCTCCCTGGCAACTCAGCGACACGATGCCATGCATACAATCAGGATTAGAGACAGGATAGTCGACGGAGGGCGCGAGGGTCTCGGGAGCTCTAAGCTCACGCGGCCATCTTGGTCAAGCGCTAGGCTCCTCCCCTTCAGCCTTAGGTTCTTGAGAAGGGCCCAGGGAGTGGACCGAAGGCGCCCCTTGCTTATCTCATAAATACATATGTGCAGCCTTAGGTTCTTGAGAAGGGCCCAGTGAGTGGGCCGAAGGCGGCGCCGTTGTTCATCTTATGCTTGCATGTCTGTAGCCTTAGGTTCTTGAGAAGGGCACAGGGAGTGGGCCGAAGGGCCCCTTGTTCATCTGATGCTTGCATGTGTGCAGCCTTAGGTTTTTGAGAAGGGCCCAGGGAGTGGGCCGGAGGGCCCCATGTTCATCTGATGTCTGCAAGTGTACAGCCTTAGGTTCTTGAGAAGGGCCCAGGGAGTGGGCCGAAGTCACCCCCAGCTTCATCTGATGCAGACATGTGTGCAGCCTTAGGTTCTTGAGAAGGGCCCAGGGAGTGGGCCGAAGGCACTATTGCTCATCTGATGCATATATGTGTGCAGCCTTTGGTTCTTGAGAAGGGCCCAGGGAGTGGGCCGAAGGTCCACTTGTTCATCTGATGCACGCCTGCGTGCAGCCTTTGGTTCTTGAGAAAAGCCCAGGGAGTGGGCTGAAGGGCCCCTTGTTCATCTGATGCTTGCATGTGTGCAGCCTTAGGTCCTTGAGAAGGGCCCAGGGAGTGGGCCGAAGTCGCCCTTGTTCATCTGATGTACACATGTGTGCAGCCTTAGGTTCTTGAGAAGGGCACAGGGAGTGGGCCAAAGGGCCCTTTGTTCATCTGATGCATACATGTGTGCAGCCTTAGGTTCTTGAGAAGGGCCCAGGATGTGGGTCGAAGGGCCCCTTGTTCATCTGATGCTTGCATATGTGCAGCCTTAGGTTCTTGAGAAAAGACCAGGGAGTGGGCCAAAGGGCCCCCTTTTCATCTGATGCATACATGTATGCAGCCTTAGGTTCTTGAGAAGGGCCCAGGGAGTGGGCCGAAGGCGCCCTTGTTCATTTAATGCATACGTTTTTGCAGCCTTAGGTTCTTGAGAAGGGCCCCTGGAGTGGGCCGAAGGGGCCCTTGTTCATCTGATGCTTGCATCTGTGCAGCCTTAGGTTCTTGAGAAGGGCCCATGAAGTGGACCGAAGGCACCCCTTGCTCATCTCATACATACATATGTGCAGCCTTAGGTTCTTGAGAAGGGCCCAGTGAGTGGGCCGAAGGCGGCGCCGTTGTTCATCGTTTGCTTGCATGTGTGTAGCCTTAGGTTCTTGAGAAGGGCCCAGGGAGGGGGCCGGAGGGCCCCATGTTCATCTGATGTCTGCATGTGTGCAGCCTTAGGTTCTTGAGAAGGGTCCAGGGAGTGGGCCGAAGACGCACTTGTTCATCTCATGCAGACATTTCTGCAGCCTTAGGTTCTTGAGAAAAGCCCAGGGCGTGGTCTGAAGGGCCCCTTGTTCATCTGATGCATACATGTATGCAGCCTTAGGTTCTTGAGAAGGGCACAGGGAGTGGGCCGAAGGCGCCCTTGTTCAGTTTATGCATGCATGTGTTTAGCCTTAGGTTCTTGAGATGGGCCCAGGGAGTGGGCCGAAGGTGCCCTTCTTCATCTGATACATGCATGTGTAGTCTTCGGTTCTTGAGAAGGGCCCAGGGAGTGAGCCGAAGGGCCCCTTGTTCATCTGATGCTTGCATGGGTGCAGCCTTATGTTCTTGAGAAGGGCCCAGGGAGTGGGCCGAAGGGCCCCTTGTTCATCTGATACTTGCATGTGTGCACCCTTAGGTTCTTGAGAAGGGTCCAGGGAGTGGGCCGAAGGGCCCCTTGTTCATCTGATGTCTGCATGTGTGCAGCCTTAGCTTCTTGAGAAGGGTCCAGGGAGTGGGCTGAAGTCGCACTTGTTCATCTGATGCAGACATTTCTGCAGCCTTAGGTTCTTGAGAAAAGCCCAGGGAGTGGTCTGAAGGGCCCCTTGTTCATCTGATGCATACATATGTGCAGACTTAGGTTCTTGAGAAGGGCCCAGGGAGTGGGCCGAAGTTGCCCTTGTTCAGTTTATGCATGCATGTGTTTAGCCTTAGGTTCTTGAGATGGGCCCAGGGAGTGGGCCGAAGGTGCCCTTCTTCATCTGATACATGCATGTGTGCAGTCTTCGGTTCTTGAGAAGGGCCCAGGGAGTGAGCCGAAGGGACCCTTGTTCATCTGATGCTTGCATGTGTGCAGCCTTATGTTCTTGAGAAGGGCCCAGGGAGTGGGCCGAAGGGCCACTTTTTCATCTGATACTTGCATGTGTGCAGCCTTAGTTTCTTGAGAAGGGCATAGGGAGTGGGACAAAGGGCCCCTCGTTCATCTGATGCTTGCATGTGTGCAGCCTTAGGTTCTTGAGAAGGGCCCAGGGAGTGGGCCGAAGGGCCACTTGTTCATATGATGCACGCCTGCGTGCAGCCTTTGGTTTTTGAGAAAAGCCCAGGGAGTGGGCTGAAGGGCCCCTTGTTCATCTGATGCTTGCATGTGTGCAGCCTTAGGTTGTTGAGAAGGGCCCAGGGAGTGGGCCGAAGTCACCCTTGTTCATCTGATGTACACATGTGTGCAGCCTTAGGTTCTTGAGAAGGGCACAGGGAGTTGGCCGAAGGGCCCCTTGTTCATCTGATGCATACATGTTTGCAGGCTTAGGTTCTTGAGACGGGCCCAGGATGTGGGTCGAAGGGCCCCTTGTTCATCTGATGCTTGCATGTGTGCAGCCTTAGGTTGTTGAGAAGGGCCCAGGGAGTGGGCCGAAGGGCCCCTTGTTCATCTGATGTCTGCATGTGTGCAGCCTTAGGATCTTGAGAAGGGCCCAGTGAATGGGCCGAAGTCGTCCTTGTTCATCTGATGCAGACATGTGGGCTGCCTTAGGTTCTTGTGAAGAGCCCAGGGAGTGGGCCGAAGGCACTCTTGCTCATCTGATGCATATATGTGTGCAGCCATCGGTCCTTGAGAAGGGCAGAGGGAGTGGGGCGAAGGGCCACTTCCTCATCTGATGCACGCATGCGTGCAGCCTTAGGTTCTTGAGAAAAGACCAGGGAGTGGGCCAAAGGGCCCCCTTTTCATCTGATGCATACATGTATGCAGCCTTAGGTTCTTGAGAAGGGCCCAGGGAGTGGGCCGAAGGCGCCCTTGTTCATTTAATGCATACGTTTTTGCAGCCTTAGGTTCTTGAGAAGGGCCCCTGGAGTAGGCCGAAGGGGCCCTTGTTCATCTGGTGCTTGCATCTGTGCAGCCTTAGGTTCTTGAGAAGGGCCCATGAAGTGGACCGAAGGCACTCCTTGCTCATGTCATACATACATATGTGCAGCCTTAGGTTCTTAAAAAGGGCCCAGTGAGTGGGCCAAAGGCGGCGCCGTTGTTCACCTTTTGCTTGCATGTGTGTAGCCTTAGGTTCTTGAGAAGGGCCCAGGGAGGGGGCCGGAGGGCCCCATGTTCATCTGATGTCTGCATGTGTGCAGCCTTAGGTTCTTGAGAAGGGTCCAGGGAGTGGGCCGAAGACGCACTTGTTCATCTGATGCAGATATTTCTGCAGCCTTAGGTTCTTGAGAAAAGCCCAGGGAGTGGTCTGAAGGGCCCCTTGTTCATCTGATGCATACATGTGTGCAGCCTTAGGTTCTTGAGAAGGGCCAGGGAGTGGGCCGAAGTTGCCCTTGTTCAGTTTATGCATGCATGTGTTTAGCCTTAGGTTCTTGAGATGGGCCCAGGGAGTGGGCCGAAGGTGCCGTTCTTCATCTGATAGACGCATGTGTGCAGTCTTCGGTTCTTGAGAAGGGCCCAGGGAGTGAGCTGAAGGGCCCCTTGTTCATCTGATGCTTGCATGTGTGCAGCCTTATGTTCTTGAGAAGGGCCCAGGGAGTGGGCCGAAGGGCCCCTTGTTCATCTGATACTTGCATGTGTGCACCCTTAGGTTCTTGAGAAGGGCCCAGGGAGTGGGCCGAAGGGCCCCTTGTTCAGCTGATGTCTGCATGTGTGCAGCCTTAGGTTCTTGAGAAGGGCCCAGTGAATGGGCCGAAGTCGTCCTTGTTCATCTGATGCAGACATGTGGGCTGCCTTAGGTTCTTGTGAAGAGCCCAGGGAGTGGGCCGAAGGCACTCTTGCTCATCTGATGCATATATGTGTGCAGCCATCGGTCCTTGAGAAGGGCAGAGGGAGTGGGCCGAAGGGCCACTTGCTCATCTGATGCACGCATGCGTGCAGCCTTAGGTTCTTGAGAAAAGCCCAGGGAGTGGGCCAAAGGGCCCCCTTTTCATCTGATGCATACATGTATGCAGCCTTAGGTTCTTGAGAAGGGCCTAGGGAGTGGGCCGAAGGCGCCCTTGTTTATTTAATGCATACGTTTTTGCAGCCTTAGGTTCTTGAGAAGGGCCCATGGAGTGGGCCGAAGGGGCCCTTGTTCATCTGATGCTTGCATCTGTGCAGCCTTAGGTTCTTGAGAAGGGCCCATGTAGTAGACCAAAGGCACCCCTTGCTTATCTCATACATACATATGTGCAGCCTTAGGTTCTTGAGAAGGGCCCAGTGAGTGGGCCGAAGGCGGCGCCGTTTTTCATCTTTTGCTTGCATGTGTGTAGCCTTAGGTTCTTGAGAAGGGTCCAGGGAGTGGGCCGAAGACGCACTTGTTCATCTGATGCAGACATTTCTGCAGCCTTAGGTTCTTGAGAAAAGCCCAGGGAGTGGTCTGAAGGGCCCCTTGTTCATCTGATGCATACATGTGTGCAGCCTTAGGTTCTTGAGAAGGGCCCAGGGAGTGGGCCGAAGTTGCCCTTATTCAGTTTATGCATGCATGTGTTTAGCCTTAGGTTCTTGAGATGGGCCCAGGGAGTGGGCCGAAGGTGCCCTTCTTCATCTGATACATGCATGTGTGCAGTCTTCGGTTCTTGAGAAGGGCCCAGGGAGTGAGCCGAAGGGCCACTTGTTCATCTGATGCTTGCATGTGTGCAGCCTTATGTTCTTGAGAAGGTTCCAGGGAGTGGGCCGAAGGGCCCCTTGTTCATCTGATACTTGCATGTGTGCACCCTTAGGTTCTTGAGAAGGGCCCAGGGAGTGGGCCGAAGGGCCCCTTGTTCATCTGATGTCTGCATGTGTACAGCCTTAGGTTCTTGAGAAGGGCCCAGTGAATGGCCCGAAGTCGTCCTTGTTCATCTGATGCAGACATGTGGGCTGCCTTAGGTTCTTGTGAAGAGCCCAGGGAGTGGGCCGAAGGCACTCTTGCTCATCTGATGCATATATGTGTGCAGCCATAGGTACTTGAGAAGGGCAGAGGGAGTGGGCCTAAGGGCCACTTGCTCATCGGATGCACGCATGCGTGCAGCCTTAGGTTCTTGAGAAAAGACCAGGGAGTGGGCCAAATGGCCCCCTTTTCATCTGATGCATACATGTATGCAGCCTCAGGTTCTTGAGAAGGGCCCAGGGAGTGGGCCAAAGGCGCCCTTGTTCATTTGATGCATACGTTTTTGCAGCCTTAGGTTCTTGAGAAGGGCCCCTGGAGTGGGCCGAAGGGGCCCTTGTTCATCTGATGCTTGCATGTGTGCAGCCTTAGGTTCTTGAGAAGGGCACAGGGAGTGGGCCAAAGGGCCCCTTGTTCATTTGATGCTTGCATGTGTGCAGCCTTAGGTTCTTGAGAAGGGCCCAGGGACTGGGCCGAAGGGCCCCATGTTCATCTGATGTCTGCATATGTGCAGCCTTAGGTTCTTGACAAGGGCCCAGGGAGTGGGCCGAAGTCGCACTTGTTCATCTGATGCAGACATTTCTACAGCCTTAGGTTCTTGAGAAAAGCCCAGGGAGTGGTCTGAAGGGCCCCATGTTCATCTGATGCATACGTGTTTGCAGCCTTAGGTTCTTGAGAAGGGCCCAGGGAGTGGGCCGAAGTTGCCCTTGTTCAGTTTATGCATGCATGTGTTTAGCCTTAGGTTCTTGAGATGGGCCCAGGGTGTGGGCCGAAGGTGCCCTTCTTCATCTGATACATGCATGTGTGCAGTCTTCGGTTCTTGAGAAGGGCCCAGGGAGTGAGCCGAAGGGCCCCTTGTTTATCTGATGCTTGCATGTGTGCAGCCTTATGTTCTTGAGAAGGGCCCAGGGAGTGGGCCGAAGGGCCCCTTGTTCATCTGATACTTGCATGTGTGCAGTCTTCGGTTCTTCAGAAGGGCCCAGGGAGTGGGCCGAAGGCCCCTTGTTCATCTGATGTCTGCATGTGTGCAGCCTTAGGTTCTTGAGAAGGGCCCAGTGAATGGGCCGAAGTCGTCCTTGTTCATCTGATGCAGACATGTGGGCTGCCTTAGGTTCTTGTGAAGACCCCAGGGAGTGGGCCGAAGGCACTCTTGCTCATCTGATGCATATATGTGTGCAGCCATAGGTACTTGAGAAGGGCAGAGGGAGTGGGCCTAAGGGCCACTTGCTCATCTGTTGCACGCATGCCTGCAGCCTTAGGTTCTTGAGAAAAGACCAGGGAGTGGGCCAAAGGGCCCCCTTTTCATCTGATGCATACATTTATGCAGCCTTAGGTTCTTGAGAAGGGCCCAGGGAGTGAGCCGAAGGCGCCCTTTTTCATCTTATGCATGCATGTGTGCAGCCTTAGGTTCTTGGGAAGGGCCCAGGGAGGGGTCCGAAGAGCCCCTTGTTCATCTGATGCATGCATGTGCGCAGCCTTAGGTTCTTGAGTAGGGCCCAGGGAGTGGGCCGAAGGGGCCCTTGTTCATCTGATGCTTGCATGTGTGCAGCCTTAGGTTCTTGAGAAGGGCCCAGGGAGTGGACCGAAGGCGCCCCTTGCTCATCTCATGCATACATATGTGCAGCCTTAGGTTCTTGAGAAGGGCCCAGTGAGTGGGCCGAAGGCGGCGCCGTTGTTCATCTTATGCTTGCATGTGTGTAGCCTTAGGTTCTTGTGAACGGCACAGGGAGTGGGCCGAAGGGCCCCTTGTTCATCTGATGCTTGCATGTGTGCAGCCTTAGGTTATTGAAAAGGGCCCAGTGAGTGGGCCGAAGGCGCCCTTGTTCGTTTTATGCATGCATGTGTTCAGCCTTAGGTCCTTGAGATGGGCCCAGGGAGTGGGCCGAAGGTGCCCTTGTTCATCTGACACATGCATGTGTGCAGACTTCGGTTCTTGAGATGGGCCCAGGGAGTGAGCCGAAGGGCCCCTTGTTCATCGGATGCTTGCATGTGTGTAGCCTTAGGTTGTTGAGAAGGGCACAGGGAGTGGGACGAAGGGCCCCTTGTTCATCTGATGCATACAAGTGTGCAGCCTTAGGTTCTTGAGAAGGGCCCAGGGAGTGTGGCGAAGGGCCCCTTGTTCATCGGATGCTTGCATGTGTGCAGCCTTAGGTTCTTGAGAAGGCCCCAGGGAGTGGGCCGAAGGGCCCCTTGTTCATCTGATGCTTGCATGTGTGCAGCCTTACGTTCTTGAGAAGGGCCCAGGGAGTGGGCCGAAGTCGCCCTTGTTCATCTGATGTACACATGTGTTCAGCCTTAGGTTCTTGAGAAGGGCCCAGGGAGTGGGCCGAAGGGCCCCTTGTTCATCTGATGCATACATGTGTGCAGCCTTAGGTTCTTGAGAAGGGCCCAGGATGTGGGTCGAAGGGCCCCTTGTTCATCTGATGCTTGCATGTGTGCAGCCTTAGTTTCTTGAGAAGGGCCCAGGGAGTGGGCCGAAGGCGCCCCTTGTTCATCTCATGCATACATGTGTGCAGCCTTAGTTTCTTGAGAAGGGCACAGGGAGTAGGACGAAGGGCCCCTTGTTCATCTGATGCTTGCATGTGCGCAGCCTTATGGTCTTGGTAAGGGCTCAGGGAGTGGGCCGAAGGCGGCGCCCTTGTTCATCTGATGCTTGCATGTGTGCAGCCACAGGTTCTTGAGAAGGGCCCAGGGAGTGTGCCGAAGGGCCACTTGTCCATCTGATGCTTGCATGTGTGCAGCCTTATCTTCATGAGAAGGGCCCAGGCACTGGGCCGAAGGGCCCCTTGTTCATCTGATGCATACATGTGTGCAGCCTTAGGTTCTTGAGAAGGGCGCAAGGAGTGGGCCGAAGGGCCCCTTGTTCATCTGATGCATGCATGTGTGCAGCCTTAGGTTATTGAGAAGGGCCCAGGGAGTAGACCGAAGGGCTCCTTGTTCACCTGATGCTTGCATGAGTGCAGCCGTAGGTTCTTGAGAAAGGCCCAGGGAGTGTGACGAAGGGCTCCTTTGTTCATCTGATGCTTGCACATGTGCAGCCTTAGGTTCTTGAGAAAGGCTCAGGGAGTGAGTTGAAAGGGCCCCTTGTTTATCTGATGCAGAAATGTGTACAGCCTTAGGTTCTTGAGAAGGGCTCAGGGAATGGGCCGATGGCACTCTTGCTCATCTGATGCATATATGTGTGCAGCCTTTGGTTCTTGAGAAGGGCCCAGGGAGTGGGCCGAAGGGCCTCTTGTTCATCTGATGCTTGCATGTGTGCAGCCTTTGGTTCTTGAGAAGGGCCAAGGGAGTGGGCCGAAGGGCCACTTGTTCATCGGATACATGCATGTGTGCAGCCTTAGGTTCTTGAGAAGGGCCAGTGAGTGGGCAGAAGTCGTCCTTGCTCATCTGATGCAGACATGTGGGCTGCCTTAGGTTCTTGTGAAGAGCCCAGGGAGTGGGCCGAAGGCACTCTTGCTCATCTGATGCATATATGTGTGCAGCCATAGGTTCTTGAGAAGGGCCCAGGGAGTGGGCCGAAGGGCCAGTTGCTCATCTGATGCACGCATGCGTGCAGCCTTAGGTTCTTGAGAAACGACCAGGGAGTGGGCCGAAGGCGGCGCCGTTGTTCATCTTATGCTTGCATGTGTGTAGCCTTAGGTTCTTGAGAAGGGCACAGGGAGTGGGCTGAAGGGCCCCTTGTTCATCTGATGCTTGCATGTGTGCAGCCTTAGGTTCTTGAGAAGGGCCCAGGGAGTGGGCCGGAGGGCCCCATGTTCATCTGATGTCTGCATGTGTACAGCCTTAGGTGCTTGAGAAGGGCCCAGGGAGTGGGCCGAAGTCACCCCAGCTTCATCTGATGCAGACATGTGTGCAGCCTTAGGTTCTTGAGAAGGGCCCAGGGAGTGGGCCGAAGGCACTATTGCTCATCTGATGCATATATGTGTGCAGCCTTTGGTTCTTGAGAAGGGCCCAGGGAGTGGGCCAAAGGGCCACTTGTTCATCTGATGCACGCCTGCGTGCAGCCTTTGGTTCTTGAGAAAGGCCCAGGGAGTGGGCTGAAGGGCCCCTTGTTCATCTGATGCATACATGTGTGCAGCCTTAGGTTATTGAGAAGGGCCCAGTGAGTGGGCCGAAGGTGCACTAGTTCGTTTTATGCATGCATGTGTTCAGCCTTAGGTTCTTGAGATGGGCCCAGGGAGTGAGCCGAAGAGCCCCTTGTTCATCTGATGCTTGCATGTGTGCAGCCTTAGGTTCTTGAGAAGGGCCCAGGGAGTGGGCCGAAGGTGCCCTTCTTCATCTGACACATGCATGTGTGCAGACTTCGGTTCTTGAGATGGGCCCAGGGAGTGAGCCGAAGAGCCCCTTGTTCATCTGATGCTTGCATGTGTGCAGCCTTAGGTTCTTGAGAAAGGCCCAGGGAGTGTGCCGAAGGGCCCCTTGTTCATCGGATGCTTGCATGTGTGTAGCCTTAGGTTCTTGAGAAGGGCACAGGGAGTAGGACGAAGGGCCCCTTGTTCATCTGATGCATACAAGTGTGCAGCCTTAGGTTCTTCAGAGGGGCCCAGGGGGTGAGCCGAAGGGCCCCTTGTTCATCGGATGCTTGCATGTGTTCAGCCTTAGGTTCTTGAGAAGGGCCCAGGGAGTGGGCCGAAGGGTCCCTTGTTCATCTGATGCTTGCATATGTGCAGCCTTAGTTTCTTGAGCAGGGCCCAGGGAGTGGGCCGAAGGCCCCCCTTGTTCATCTCATGCATATATGTGTGCAGCCTTAGTTTCTTGAGAAGGGCACAGGGAGTGGGACAAAGGGCCCCTTGTTCATTTGATGCTTGCATGTGTGCAGCCTTATGTTCTTGGGAAGGGCTCAGGGTGTGGGCCGAAGGCGGTGCCCTTGTTCATCTGATGCTTGCTTGTGTGCAGCCTCAGGTTCTTGAGAAATGCACAGGGAGTGGGCCGAAGGGCCCTTTGTCCATCTGATGCTTGCATGTGTGCAGCCTTATGTTCATGAGAAGGGCACAGGGACTGGGCCGAAGGGCCCCTTGTTCATCTGATGCATACAAGTGTACAGCCTTAGGTTCTTGAGAAGGGCGCAAGGAGTGGGCAGAAGGGCCCCTTGTTCATCTGATGCATGCATGTGTTCAGCCTTAGGTTCTTGAGATGGACCCAGGTTGTGGGCCGAAGGTGCCCTTGTTCATCTGATACATGCATGTGTGCAGTCTTCGGTTCTTGAGAAGGGCCCAGGGAGTGTGCCGAAGGGCCATTTGTTCATCTGATGCTTGCATGTGTGCAGCCTTAGGTTCTTTAGAAATGCCCAGGGAGTGGGCCGAAGGGCCCTTTGTCCATCTGATGCTTTCATGTGTGCAGCCTTATGTTCATGAGAAGGGCCCAGGGACTGGGCCGAAGGGCCCCTTGTTCATCTGATGTATACAAGTGTGCAGCCTTAGGTTCTTGAGAAGGGCGCAAGGAGTGGGACGAAGTCACCCATGTTCATCTGATACAGACGTGTGTGCAGCCTTAGTTTCTTGAGAAGGGCACAGGGAGTGGGACGAAGGGTACCTTCTTCATCTGATGCATGCCCGTGTGCAGCCTTAGGTTCTTGAGAAGGGCCCAGGGAGTGGGCCGAACGGCCCCTTCTTCATTTGATGGATGTTCGTGTGCAGCCTTAGGTTTTTGAGAAGGGCCCAGGGATTGGGCCGTAGGCTCCATGTTCATCTGATGCTTGCACATGTGCAGCCTTAGGTTCTTGAGAAAGGCTCAGGGAGTGAGTTGAAAGGGCCCCTTGTTTATCTGATGCAGAAATGTGTGCAGCCTTAGGTTCTTGAGAAGGGCTCAGGGAATGGGCCGATGGCACTCTTGCTCATCTGATGCATATATGTGTGCAGCCGTTGGTTCTTGAGAAGGGCCCAGGGAGTGGGCCGAAGGGCCCCTTGTTCATCTGATGCTTGCATGTGTGCAGCCTTTGGTTCTTGAGAAGGGCCCAGGGAGTGGGCCGAAGGGCCCAGGGAGTGGGCCGAAGGGCCACTTGTTCATCGGATACATGCATGTGTGCAGCCTTAGGTTCTTGAGAAGGGCCCAGGGAGTGGGCCGAAGGGCCCCTTGTTCATCTGATGTCTGCATGTGTGCAGCCTTAGGTTCTTGAGAAGGGCCCAGGGAATGGGCCGATGGCACTCTTGCTCATCTGATGCATATATGTGTGCAGCCATAGGTTCTTGAGAAGGGCCCAGGGAGTGGGCCGAAGGGCCACTTGGTCATGTGATGCACGCATGCGTGCAGCCTTAGGTTCTTGAGAAACGACCAGGGAGTGGGCCGAAGGCGGCGCCGTTGTTCATCTTATGCTTGCATGTGTGTAGCTTTAGGTTCTTGAGAAGGGCACAGGGAGTGGGCCGAAGGGCCCCTTGTTCATCTGATGCTTGCATGTGTGCAGCCTTAGTTTCTTGAGCAGGGCCCAGGGAGTGGGCCGGAGGGCCCCATGTTCATCTGATGTCTGCATGTGTACAGCCTTAGGTTCTTGAGAAGGGCCCAGGGAGTGGGCCGAAGTCACCCAACTTCATCTGATGCAGACATGTGTGCAGCCTTAGGTTCTTGAGAAGGGCCCAGGGAGTGGGCCGAAGGCACTATTGCTCATCTGATGCATATATGTGTGCAGCCTTTGGTTCTTGAGAAGGGCCCAGGGAGTGGGCCAAAGGGCCACTTGTTCATCTGATGCACGCCTGCGTGCAGCCTTTGGTTCTTGAGAAAGGCCCAGGGAGTGGGCTGAAGGGCCCCTTGTTCATCTGATGCATACATGTGTGCAGCCTTAGGTTATTGAGAAGGGCCCAGTGAGTGGGCCGAAGGCGCTCTAGTTCGTTTTATGCATGCATGTGTTCAGCCTTAGGTTCTTGAGATGGGCCCAGGGAGTGAGCCGAAGAGCCCCTTGTTCATCTGATGCTTGCATGTGTGCAGCCTTAGGTTCTTGAGAAGGGCCCAGGGAGTGGGCCGAAGGTGCCCTTGTTCATCTGACACATGCATGTGTGCAGACTTCGGTTCTTGAGATGGGCCCAGGGAGTGAGCCGAAGAGCCCCTTGTTCATCTGATGCTTGCATGTGTGCAGCCTTAGGTTCTTGAGAAGGGCCCAGGGAGTGTGCCGAAGGGCCCCTTGTTCATCGGATGCTTGCATGTGTGTAGCCTTAGGTTCTTTGGAAGGGCACAGGGAGTAGGACGAAGGGCCCCTTGTTCATCTGATGCATACAAGTGTGCAGCCTTAGGTTCTTGAGAGGGGCCCAGGGGGTGAGCCGAAGGGCCCCTTGTTCATCGGATGCTTACATGTGTGCAGCCTTAGGTTCTTGAGAAGGGCCCAGGGAGTGGGCCGAAGGGCCCCTTGTTCATCTGATGCTTGCATGTGTGCAGCCTTACGTTCTTGAGAAGGGCCCAGGGAGTGGGCCGAAGTCACCCTTGTTCATCTGATGTACACATGTGTTCAGCCTTAGGTTCTTGAGAAGGGCCCAGGGAGTGGGCCGAAGGGCCCCTTGTTCATCTGATGCTTGCATGTGTGCAGCCTTAGTTTCTTGAGAAGGGCCCAGGGAGTGGGCCGAAGGCCCCCCTTGTTCATCTCATGCATACATGTGTGCAGCCTTAGTTTCTTGAGATTGGCACAGGGAGTGGGACAAAGGGCCCCTTGTTCATTTGATGCTTGCATGTGTGCAGCCTTATGTTCTTGGGAAGGGCTCAGGGAGTGGGCCGAAGGCGGCGCCCTTGTTCATCTGATGCTTGCTTGTGTGCAGCCTTAGGTTCTTGAGAAATGCCCAGTGAGTGGGCCGAAGGGCCCTTTGTCCATCTGATGCTTGCATGTGTGCAGCCTTATGTTCATGAGAAGGGCACAGGGACTGGGCCGAAGGGCCATTTGTTCATCTGATGCTTGCATGTGTGCAGCCTTATGTTCATGAGAAGGGCCCAGGGACTGGGCCGAAGGGCCCCTTGTTCATCTGATGCATACAAGTGTGCAGCCTAAGGTTCTTGAGAAGGGCGCAAGGAGTGGGCCGAAGTCACCCTTGTTCATCTGATACAGACATGTGTGCAGCCTTAGTTTCTTGAGAAGGGCCCAGGGAGTGGGCCGTAGGCCCCATGTTCATCTGATACTTGCACGTGTGCAGCCTTAGGTTCTTGAGAAGGGCCCAGGGAGTGGGCAGAAGGGCTCCTTGTTCATCTGATGCTTGCATGAGTGCAGCCGTAGGTTCTTGAGAAAGGCCCAGTGAGTGTGCCGAAGGGCTCCTTGTTCATCTGATGCTTGCACATGTGCAGCCTTAGGTTCTTGAGAAAGGCCCAGGGAGTGAGTCGAAAGGGACCCTTGTTTATCTGATGCATGCATGTGTGCAGCCTTAGGTTCTTGAGAAGGCCCCAGGGAGTGGGCCGAAGGGTCCCTTGTTCATCTGATGTCTGCATGTGTGCAGCCTTAGTTTCTTGAGAAGGGCACAGGGAGTGGGACGAAGGGCCCCTTGTTCATCTGATGCTTGCATGTGGGCAGCCTTATGTTCTTGGGAAGGGCTCAGGGAGTTGGCCGAAGGCGGCACCCTTGTTCATCTGATGCTTGCATGTGTGCAGCCACAGGTTCTTGAGAAGGGCCCAGGGAGTGGGCCGAAGGACCCTTTGTCCATCTGATGCTTGCATGCGTGCAGCCTTATGTTTATGAGAAGGGCCCAGGGAGTGGGCCGAAGGGCCACTTGTTCATCTGATGCATGCCTGCGTGCAGCCTTTGGTTCTTGAGAAAAGCCCAGGGAGTGGGCTGAAGGGTCCCTTGTTCATCTGATGCATACATGTGTGCAGCCTTAGGTTATTGAGATGGGCCCAGTGAGTGGGCCAAAGGCGCCCTTGTTCGTTTTATGCATGCATGTGTTCAGCCTTAGGTTCTTGAGATGGGCCCAGGGAGTGGGCCGAAGGTGCCATTGTTCATCTGACACATGCATGTGTGCAGACTTCGGTTCTTGAGATGGGCCCAGGGAGTGAGCCGAAGGGCCCCTTGTTCATCTGATGCTTGCATGTGTGCAGCCTTAGGTTCTTGAGAAGGGCCCAGGGAATGGGCCGAAGGGCCCCCTGTTCATCGGATGCTTGCATGTGTGTAGCCATAGGTTCTTGAGAAGGGCACAGGAAGTGGGACGAAGGGTCCCTTGTTCATCTGATGCATACAAGTGTGCAGCCTTAGGTTCTTGAGAAGGGCCCAGGGAGTGAGCCGAAGGGCCCCTTGTTCATCGGATGCTTGCATGTGTGCAGCCTTAGGTTCTTGAGAAGGGCCCAGGGAGTGGGACGAAGGGCCCCTTGTTCATCTGATGCTTGCATGTGTGCAGCCTTAGGTTCTTGAGAAGGGCCCAGGGAGTGGGCCGAAGTCGCCCTTGTTCATCTGATGTAAACATGTGTTTAGCCTTAGGTTCTTGAGAAGGGCCCAGGGAGTGGGCCGAAGGGCCCCTTGTTTATCTGATGCATACATGTGCGCAGCCTTACGTTCTTGAGAAGGGCCCAGGATGTGGGTCGATGGGCCCCTTGTTCATCTGATGCTTGCATGTGTGCAGCCTTAGTTTCTTGAGAAGGGCCCAGGGAGTGGGCGGAAGGCGCCCCTTGTTCATCTCATGCATACATGTGTGCAGCCTTAGTTTCTTGAGAAGGGCACAGGGAGTGGGACAAAGGGCCCCTTGTTCATCTGATGCTTGCATGTGTGCAGCCTTATGTTCTTGGGAAGGGATCAGGGAGTGGGCCGAAGGCGGCGCCCTTGTTCATCTAATGCTTGCATGTGTGCAGCCACAGGTTCTTGAGAAGGGCCCAGGGAGTGTGCCGAAGGGCCATTTGTTCATCTGATGCTTGCTTGTGTGCAGCCTTAGGTTCTTGAGAAATGCCCAGGGAGTGGGACGAAGGGCCCTTTGTCCATCTGATGCTTGCATCTGTGCAGCCTTATGTTCATGAGAAGGGCACAGGGACTGGGCCGAAGGGCCCCTTGTTCATCTGATGCATACAAGTGTGCAGCCTTAGGTTCTTGAGAAGGGCGCAAGGAGTGGGCAGAAGGGCCCCTTGTTCATCTGATGCATGCATGTGTGCAGCCTTAGGTTATTGAGAAGGGCCCAGTTAGTGGGCCGAAGGGCTCCTTGTTCACCTGATGCTTGCATGAGTGCAGCCGTAGGTTCTTGAGAAAGGCCCAGGGAGTGTGCCGAAGGGCTCCTTGTTCAACTGATGCTTGCACATGTTTTTATTTTTTTATTTATTTTAGCGATTTCTACAGCGCCTGGTGACCCAAGGGTATCCCCGCGCTATGTAACTTGAACCTATTGAGACGGGAGGTAGTCGAAGGGTGTTACTTGGGAAACAAGTGGGTCTTAAGTTTTTTTCGGAACGCAAGGTAATTGGGTTCCAATCTGAGGGCCAGGGGGAGTGCGTTCCAGCCTTTGGCCGCCTGAACGGAGAATTGGCGGCCTCCCGTGCGGACTTTTTTGAATCTGGGAATGTGGACTCGATTCTCATTTTGCGATCGTAGCACTCTGGTTGCTGTATAGGGTGTAATCATATTGCTGAGGATCGCTGGGCCGGAACCGTTGTAGAGCTTGTGTGTGATACACATTGCTTTAAAGTGCACCCTTTGGCGCACCGGGAGCCAGTGCAGGGTTTTAAGGGCTGGCTTGGCAGATGTTCTGGAGGGGGTGTTGGTGATCATACGTGCTGCCGCGTTCTGTGTGCGCTGGAGTTTCGAGATGGTGGCCTCGGGGGCACCCAGATAGACTAGATTGCTGTAGTCTAAGCGGGACAGCACTAGGCCCTGGATAAGGAGCTTTCTGGACATAAGAGGGAGTAGGGGCAGGATTTTACGAGTCTTACACATGAGCCCAAAACATGTGCCCGAGGTTTTGGTAGCCTGGGTCTTCATCGTGAGTTGTGGCTCTAGCCACACCCCGAGTGTTTTGATTTCAGATTTAGGGGGGGGGATTTCACCGAACACATCGGGCCATATCGTGGGAGGGATAGATGTCCATTGCTTACCGAGTAACATTACCTCTGTCTTTGTCCCATTCAATTTCAAAGATGATTCGTTCATCCAGTTGTGGATGTTTATGAGGCAGTTAGTCAGGTTTTCCGGATGGTCAATCAGCTGGGACAGGGAGACAACCAGTTGGGTGTCATCGGCGTAACTCACCATTTTGATGTTAAATGGTGTTACCACGTCCTCGAGGGGGGCCATATAGACATTAAAAAGCGTGGGGCTCAGGGAAGAGCCCTGAGGCACGCCGCTGGTGAGTGGGAGGGTGGATGAGTGGTGACTGTCATCCCAGACTTGAAAGGTGCGTCCTGTAAGATAGGATTCGATCCATCCGATAGCTGTCCCGGTAAGTCCTGCTTTCGCCAGTCTGCTCAGAAGGACACGGTGGTTGACCGTATCGAAGGCTGCACTTAGATCCAGGAGGATCACTGCCACTGATCCTCCTGAATCTAGTAAGCCCCTTGCCTCT
This sequence comes from Triturus cristatus, assembly GCF_964204655.1. Lineage (NCBI taxonomy): Eukaryota > Metazoa > Chordata > Amphibia > Caudata > Salamandridae > Triturus > Triturus cristatus. The sequence goes on along the minus strand of NC_140579.1, from coordinate 378,760,931 downwards.
TCAATCACCGCAAGCAGTGCGGTGTCCGTTCCGTGGCCTGGGCGAAATCCGGTCTGGGATTGTCTGAGCAGTTTGTTTGTCTCAAGGAACTGAGATAATTGGATATTTACCAATTTCTCGGTGACTTTACTAATGCCAGGGAGTAGGGATATTGGCCTATAGTTGGTCAGGTCTGCTGGATCCAGCTGGGGTTTTTTTATGAGTGCTTTGACCACCGCACTCTTCCAGCTGTCGGGGACGATGCCATGTAAAAACGAACAGTTGATGAGGTCCGTAATGGTGGGAACTATTACTGGGGCTACTGTCTTAAGGAACCTGATAGGGGCTGGGTCCTTAGGTTCTTAAAAGGGCCCAGGAAGTGGGCTGAAGGGCCCCTTGTTTATCTGATGCTTGCATGTGTGCAGCCTTTGGTTCTTGAGCAGGGCCCAGGAAGTGGGCCGAAGGGCCACTTGTTCATCGGATACATGCATGTGTGCAGCCTTAGGTTCTTGAAAAGGGCCAGTGAGTGGGCAGAAGTCGTCCTTGTTCATCTGATGCAGACATGTGGGCTGCCTTAGGTTCTTGTGAAGAGCCCAGGGAGTGGGCCGAAGGCACTCTTGTTCATCTGTTGCAAATATGTGTGCAGCCATAGGTTCTTGAGAAGGGCCCAGGGAGTAGGCCGAAGGGCCACTTGCTCATCTGATGCACGCATGCGTGGAGCCTTAGGTTCTTGAGAAACGACCAGGGAGTGGGCCAAAGGGCCCCCTTTTCATCTGATGTATACATGTGTGCAGCCTTAGGTTCTTTAGAAGGGCCCAGGGAGTGGGCCGAAGGCGCCCTTGTTCATCTGATGCTTGCATGTGTGCATCCTTAGGTTCTTGAGAAGGGCCCAGGGAGTGGGCCGAAGGCGCCCTTGTTCATCTGATGCTTGCATGTGTACAGCCTTAGGTTCTTGAGAAGGGCCCAGGGAGTGGGCCGAAGGCACCCTCGTTCATTTTATGCATGCATGTGTTCAGCCTTTGGTTCTTGAGATGGGCCCAGGGAGTCGGCCGAAGGTGCCCTTGTTCATCTGATACATGCATGCGTGCAGTCTTCGGATCTTGAGAAGGGCCCAGGGAGTGAGCCGAATGGCCCCTTGTTCATCTGATGCTTGCATGTGTGCAGCCTTAGGTTCTAGAGAAGGGCCCAGGGAGTGGGCCGAAGGGCTCCTGGTTCATCTGATGCTTGCATGTGTGCAGCCTTAGATTCTTGAGAGGGGCCCAGGGAGTGGGCCGAAGGCAACCTTGTTCATCTGATGCATGCATGGGTGCAGCCTTAGGTTCTTGAGAAGGACCCAGGTAGTGGGCCGAAGGTGCCCTTTTTCATCTGTTGCATGTATGTGTGCTGCCTTAGGTTCTTGAGAAAGGCCCAGGTAGTGGGCCGAAGGGCCCCTTGTTCATCTGATGCATACAAGTGTGCAGCCTTAGGTTCTTGAGAAGGGCCCAGGAAGTGGGCCGAAGGGCCCCATGTTCATCTGATGCTTGCATGTGTGCAGCCTTAGGTTCTTGAGAAGGGCCAAGGGAGTGGACCGAAGGCCCCTTGTTCATCTGATGTCTGCATGTGTGCAGCCTTAGGTTCTTGAGAAGGGCCCAGGATGTGGGTCGAAGGGCCCCTTGTTCATCTGATGCTTGCATGTGTGCAGCCTTAGTTTCTTGAGCAGGGCCCAGGGAGTGGGCCGAAGGCCCCCCTTGTTCATCTCATGCATACATGTGTGCAGCCTTAGTTTCTTGAGAAGGGCACAGGGAGTGGGACGAAGGGCCCCTTGTTCATTTGATGCTTGCATGTGTGCAGCCTTATGTTCTTGGGAAGGGCTCAGGGAGTGGGCCGAAGGCGGCGCCCTTGTTCATCTGATGCTTGCTTGTGTGCAGCCTTAGGTTCTTGAGAAATGCCCAGGGAGTGGGCCGAAGGGCCCTTTGTCCATCTGATGCTTGCATGTGTGCAGCCTTATGTTCATAAGAAGGGCACAGGGACTGGGCCGAAGGGCCCCTTGTTCATCTGATGCATACAAGTGTGCAGCCTTAGGTTCTTGAGAAGGGCGCAAGGAGTGGGCAGAAGGGCCCCTTGTTCATCTGATGCATGCATGTGTTCAGCCTTAGGTTCTTGAGATGGACCCAGGTTGTGGGCCGAAGGTGCCCTTGTTCATCTGATACATGCATGTGTGCAGTCTTCGGTTCTTGAGAAGGGCCCCGGGAGTGTGCCGAAGGGCCATTTGTTCATCTGATGCTTGCATGTGTGCAGCCTTAGGTTCTTTAGAAATGCCCAGGGAGTGGGCCGAAGGGCCCTTTGTCCATCTGATGCTTTCATGTGTGCAGCCTTACGTTCATGAGAAGGGCCCAGGGACTGGGCCGAAGGGCCCCTTGTTCATCTGATGTATACAAGTGTGCAGCCTTAGGTTCTTGAGAAGGGCGCAAGGAGTAGACCGAAGTCACCCTTGTTCATCTGATACAGACATGTGTGCAGCCTTAGTTTCTTGAGAAGGGCACAGGGAGTGGGACGAAGGGTACCTTCTTCATCTGATGCATGCACGTGTACAGCCTTAGGTTCTTGAGAAGGGCCCAGGGAGTGGGCCGAACGGCCCCTTCTTCATTTGATGGATGTACGTGTGCAGCCTTAGGTTTTTGAGAAGGGCCCAGGGAGTGGGCCGTAGGCCCCATGTCCATCTGATGCTTGCACATGTGCAGCCTTAGGTTCTTGAGAAAGGCTCAGGGAGTGAGTTGAAAGGGCCCCTTGTTTATCTGATGCAGAAATGTGTGCAGCCTTAGGTTCTTGAGAAGGGCTCAGGGAATGGGCCGATGGCACTCTTGCTCATCTGATGCATATATGTGGGCAGCCTTTGGTTCTTGAGAAGGGCCCAGGGAGTGGGCCGAAGGGCCCCTTGTTCATCTGATGCTTGCATGTGTGCAGCCTTTGGTTCTTGAGAAGGGCCCAGGGAGTGGGCCGAAGGGCCACTTGTTCATCGGATACATGCATGTGTGAAGCCTTAGGTTCTTGAGAAGGGCCAGTGAGTGGGCAGAAGTCGTCCTTGCTCATCTGATGCAGACATGTGGGCTGCCTTAGGTTCTTGTGAAGAGCCCAGGGAGTGGGCCGAAGGCACTCTTGCTCATCTGATGCATATATGTGTGCAGCCATAGGTTCTTGAGAAGGGCCCAGGGAGTGGGCCGAAGGGCCACTTGTTCATCTGATGCACGCATGCGTGCAGCCTTAGGTTCTTGAGAAACGACCAGGGAGTGGGCCGAAGGCAGCGCCGTTGTTCATCTCATGCTTGCATGTGTGTAGCCTTAGGTTCTTGAGAAGGGCCCAGGGAGTGTGCCGAAGGGCCATTTGTTCATCTGATGCTTGCATGTGTGCAGCCTTAGGTTCTTTAGAAATGCCCAGGGAGTGGGCCGAAGGGCCCTTTGTCCATCTGATGCTTTCATGTGTGCAGCCTCATGTTCATGAGAAGGGCCCAGGGACTGGGCCGAAGGGCCCTTGTTCATCTGATGCATACAAGTGTGCAGCCTTAGGTTCTTGAGAAGGGCGCAAGGAGTGGGCCGAAGTCACCCTTGTTCATCTGATACAGACATGTGTGCAGCCTTAGTTTCTTGAGAAGGGCACAGGGAGTGGGATGAAGGGTACCTTCTTCATCTGATGCATGCACGTGTGCAGCCTTAGGTTCTTGAGAAGGGCCCAGGGAGTGGGCCGAACGGCCCCTTCTTCATTTGATGGATGTACGTGTGCAGCCTTAGGTTTTTGAGAAGGGCCCAGGGAGTGGGCCATAGGCCCCATGTTCATCTGATGCTTGCACGTGTGCAGCCTTAGGTTCTTGAGAAGGGCCCAGGGAGTGGGCCAAAGGGCTCCTTGTTCATCTGATGCTTGCATGAGTGCAGCCGTAGGTTCTTGAGAAAGGCCCAGTGAGTGTGCCGAAGGGCTCCTTGTTCATCTGATGCTTGCACATGTGCAGCCTTAGGTTCTTGAGAAAGGCCCAGGGAGTGAGTCGAAAGGGACCCTTGTTTATCTGATGCATGCATGTGTGCAGCCTTAGGTTCTTGAGAAGGGCCCAGGGAGTGGGCCGAAGGGTCCCTTGTTCATCTGATGTCTGCATGTGTGCAGCCTTAGTTTCTTGAGAAGGGCACAGGGAGTGGGACGAAGGGCCCCTTGTTCATCTGATGCTTGCATGTGGGCAGCCTTATGTTCTTGCAAAGGGCTCAGGGAGTTGGCCGAAGGCGGCACCCTTGTTCATCTGCTGCTTGCATGTGTGGAGCCATAGGTTCTTGAGTAGGGCCCAGGGAGTAGGCCGAAAGCACCCTTGTTTATCGGATGTTTGCATGTGTGCAGCCTTAGGTTATTTAGAAGGGCTCAGGGAGTGGGCCGAAGGTCCCCTTGTTCATCTGATGCATAGATGTGTACAGCGTTAGGTTCTTGAGAATGGCCCAGGAAGTGGGCCGAAGGGCCCTTTGTTCATCTGATGCATACATGTGTGCAGCCTTAGGTTCATCAGAAGGGCCCGGGGAGTGGGCTGGAACCACCCTTGTTCATCGGATGCTGGCATGTGTGCAGCCTTAGGTTCTTGAGACGGGCCCAGAGAGTGGGCCGAAGGTGCCCTTGTTCATCGTTTGCATGCATGTGTGCAGCCTTCGGTTCTTGAGAAGGGCCCAGGTAGTGGGCCGAAGGGCCCCTTGTTCATCTGATGCATGCATGTGTGCAGCCTTAGGTTCTTGAGAAGGGCCCAGGGAGTGGGCCGAATTGACACTTGGTCATCTGATGCATACATGTGTGCAGCCTTAGTTTCTTGAGAAGGGCCCAGGGAGTAGGCTGAAGTCGCTCTTGTTCATCTGATGCACACATATGTGCAGCCTTAGGTTCTTGAGAAGGGCCCAGGGAGTGGGCCGAAGGCACCCTTGTTCATCTGATGCATACATGTGCGCAGCCTTAGGTTCTTGAGAAGGGCCCAGGATGTGGGTCGAAGGGCCCCTTGTTCATCTGATGCTTGCATGTGTGCAGCCTTAGTTTCTTGAGAAGGGCACAGGGAGTGGGGCAAAGGGCCCCTTGTTCATCTGATGCTTGCATGTGTGCAGCCTTCTGTTCTTGGGAAGGGCTCAGGGAGTGGGCCGAAGGGCCCCTTGTTCATCTAATGCTTGCATATGTGCAGCCTTAGGTTCTTGAGAAGGGCCCAGGGAGTGCACCGAAGGCGCCCCTTGCTCATCTCATGCATACATATGTGCAGCCTTAGGTTCTTGAGAAGGACCCAGGGAGTGGGCCGAAGGCGGCGCCCTTGTTAATCGGATGCTTGCATGTGTGCAGCCTTAGGTTCTTGAGAAGGGCCCAGGGAGTGGGCCGAAGGCCCCTTGTTCATCTGATGCTTGCATGTGTGTAGCCATAGGTTCTTGAGAAGGGCACAATGAGTGGGACAAAGGGCCCCTTGTTCATCTGATGCATACAAGTGTGCAGCCTTAGGTTCTTGAGAAGGGCCCAGGGAGTGAGCCGAAGGGCCCCTTGTTCATCGGATGCTTGCATGTGTGCAGCCTTAGGTTCTTGAGAAGGGCCCAGGGAGTGGGACGAAGGGCCCCTTGTTCATCTGATGCTTGCATGTGTGCAGCCTTAGGTTCTTGAGAAGGGCCCAGGGAGTGGGCCGAAGTCGCCCTTGTTCATCTGATGTAAACATGTGTTTAGCCTTAGGTTCTTGAGAAGGGCCCAGGGAGTGGGCCGAAGGGCCCCTTGTTTATCTGATGCATACATGTGCGCAGCCTTACGTTCTTGAGAAGGACCCAGGATGTGGGTCGATGGGCCCCTTGTTCATCTGATGCTTGCATGTGTGCAGCCTTAGTTTCTTGAGAAGGGCCCAGGGAGTGGGCCGAAGGCGCCCCTTGTTCATCTCATGCATACATGTGTGCAGCCTTAGTTTCTTGAGAAGGGCACAGGGAGTGGGACAAAGGGCCCCTTGTTCATCTGATGCTTGCATGTGTGCAGCCTTATGTTCTTGGGAAGGGATCAGGGAGTGGGCCGAAGGCGGCGCCCTTGTTCATCTGATGCTTGCATGTGTGCAGCCACAGGTTCTTGAGAAGGGCCCAGGGAGTGTGCCGAAGGGCCATTTGTTCATCTGATGCTTGCTTGTGTGCAGCCTTAGGTTCTTGAGAAATGCCCAGGGAGTGGGACGAAGGGCCCTTTGTCCATCTGATGCTTGCATCTGTGCAGCCTTATGTTCATGAGAAGGGCACAGGGACTGGGCCGAAGGGCCCCTTGTTCATCTGATGCATACAAGTGTGCAGCCTTAGGTTCTTGAGAAGGGCGCAAGGAGTGGGCAGAAGGGCCCCTTGTTCATCTGATGCATGCATCTGTGCAGCCTTAGGTTATTGAGAAGGGCCCAGTTAGTGGGCCGAAGGGCTCCTTGTTCACCTGATGCTTGCATGAGTGCAGCCGTAGGTTCTTGAGAAAGGCCCAGGGAGTGTGCCGAAGGGCTCCTTGTTCAACTGATGCTTGCACATGTGCAGCCTTAGGTTCTTAAAAGGGCCCAGGAAGTGGGCTGAAGGGCCCCTTGTTTATCTGATGCTTGCATGTGTGCAGCCTTTGGTTCTTGAGCAGGGCCCAGGAAGTGGGCCGAAGGGCCACTTGTTCATCGGATACATGCATGTGTGCAGCCTTAGGTTCTTGAAAAGGGCCAGTGAGTGGGCAGAAGTCGTCCTTGTTCATCTGATGCAGACATGTGGGCTGCCTTAGGTTCTTGTGAAGAGCCCAGGGAGTGGGCCGAAGGCACTCTTGTTCATCTGTTGCAAATATGTGTGCAGCCATAGGTTCTTGAGAAGGGCCCAGGGAGTAGGCCGAAGGGCCACTTGCTCATCTGATGCACGCATGCGTGGAGCCTTAGGTTCTTGAGAAACGACCAGGGAGTGGGCCAAAGGGCCCCCTTTTCATCTGATGTATACATGTGTGCAGCCTTAGGTTCTTTAGAAGGGCCCAGGGAGTGGGCCGAAGGCGCCCTTGTTCATCTGATGCTTGCATGTGTGCATCCTTAGGTTCTTGAGAAGGGCCCAGGGAGTGGGCCGAAGGCGCCCTTGTTCATCTGATGCTTGCATGTGTGCAGCCTTAGGTTCTTGAAAAGGGCCCAGGGAGTGGGCCGAAGGCACCCTCGTTCATTTTATGCATGCATGTGTTCAGCCTTTGGTTCTTGAGATGGGCCCAGGGAGTCGGCCGAAGGTGCCCTTGTTCATCTGATACATGCATGCGTGCAGTCTTCGGATCTTGAGAAGGGCCCAGGGAGTGAGCCGAATGGCCCCTTGTTCATCTGATGCTTGCATGTGTGCAGCCTTAGGTTCTAGAGAAGGGCCCAGGGAGTGGGCCGAAGGGCTCCTGGTTCATCTGATGCTTGCATGTGTGCAGCCTTAGGTTCTTGAGAGGGGCCCAGGGAGTGGGCCGAAGGCAACCTTGTTCATCTGATGCATGCATGGGTGCAGCCTTAGGTTCTTGAGAAGGACCCAGGTAGTGGGCCGAAGGTGCCCTTTTTCATCTGTTGCATGTATGTGTGCTGCCTTAGGTTCTTGAGAAAGGCCCAGGTAGTGGGCCGAAGGGCCCCTTGTTCATCTGATGCATACAAGTGTGCAGCCTTAGGTTCTTGAGAAGGGCCTAGGAAGTGGGCCGAAGGGCCCCTTGTTCATCTGATGCTTGCATGTGTGCAGCCTTAGGTTCTTGAGAAGGGCCAAGGGAGTGGACCGAAGGCCCCTTGTTCATCTGATGTCTGCATGTGTGCAGCCTTAGGTTCTTGAGAAGGGCCCAGGATGTGGGTCGAAGGGCCCCTTGTTCATCTGATGCTTGCATGTGTGCAGCCTTAGTTTCTTGAGCAGGGCCCAGGGAGTGGGCCGAAGGCCCCCCTTGTTCATCTCATGCATACATGTGTGCAGCCTTAGTTTCTTGAGAAGGGCACAGGGAGTGGGACGAAGGGCCCCTTGTTCATTTGATGCTTGCATGTGTGCAGCCTTATGTTCTTGGGAAGGGCTCAGGGAGTGGGCCGAAGGCGGCGCCCTTGTTCATCTGATGCTTGCTTGTGTGCAGCCTTAGGTTCTTGAGAAATGCCCAGGGAGTGGGCCGAAGGGCCCTTTGTCCATCTGATGCTTGCATGTGTGCAGCCTTATGTTCATGAGAAGGGCACAGGGACTGGGCCGAAGGGCCCCTTGTTCATCTGATGCATACAAGTGTGCAGCCTTAGGTTCTTGAGAAGGGCGCAAGGAGTGGGCAGAAGGGCCCCTTGTTCATCTGATGCATGCATGTGTTCAGCCTTAGGTTCTTGAGATGGACCCAGGTTGTGGGCCGAAGGTGCCCTTGTTCATCTGATACATGCATGTGTGCAGTCTTCGGTTCTTGAGAAGGGCCCCGGGAGTGTGCCGAAGGGCCATTTGTTCATCTGATGCTTGCATGTGTGCAGCCTTAGGTTCTTTAGAAATGCCCAGGGAGTGGGCCGAAGGGCCCTTTGTCCATCTGATGCTTTCATGTGTGCAGCCTTATGTTCATGAGAAGGGCCCAGGGACTGGGCCGAAGGGCCCCTTGTTCATCTGATGTATACAAGTGTGCAGCCTTAGGTTCTTGAGAAGGGCGCAAGGAGTAGACCGAAGTCACCCTTGTTCATCTGATACAGACATGTGTGCAGCCTTAGTTTCTTGAGAAGGGCACAGGGAGTGGGACGAAGGGTACCTTCTTCATCTGATGCATGCACGTGTACAGCCTTAGGTTCTTGAGAAGGGCCCAGGGAGTGGGCCGAACGGCCCCTTCTTCATTTGATGGATGTACGTGTGCAGCCTTAGGTTTTTGAGAAGGGCCCAGGGAGTGGGCCGTAGGCCCCATGTCCATCTGATGCTTGCACATGTGCAGCCTTAGGTTCTTGAGAAAGGCTCAGGGAGTGAGTTGAAAGGGCCCCTTGTTTATCTGATGCAGAAATGTGTGCAGCCTTAGGTTCTTGAGAAGGGCTCAGGGAATGGGCCGATGGCACTCTTGCTCATCTGATGCATATATGTGTGCAGCCTTTGGTTCTTGAGAAGGGCCCAGGGAGTGGGCCGAAGGGCCCCTTGTTCATCTGATGCTTGCATGTGTGCAGCCTTTGGTTCTTGAGAAGGGCCCAGGGAGTGGGCCGAAGGGCCACTTGTTCATCGGATACATGCATGTGTGAAGCCTTAGGTTCTTGAGAAGGGCCAGTGAGTGGGCAGAAGTCGTCCTTGCTCATCTGATGCAGACATGTGGGCTGCCTTAGGTTCTTGTGAAGAGCCCAGGGAGTGGGCCGAAGGCACTCTTGCTCATCTGATGCATATATGTGTGCAGCCATAGGTTCTTGAGAAGGGCCCAGGGAGTGGGCCGAAGGGCCACTTGTTCATCTGATGCACGCATGCGTGCAGCCTTAGGTTCTTGAGAAACGACCAGGGAGTGGGCCGAAGGCAGCGCCGTTGTTCATCTCATGCTTGCATGTGTGTAGCCTTAGGTTCTTGAGAAGGGCCCAGGGAGTGTGCCGAAGGGCCATTTGTTCATCTGATGCTTGCATGTGTGCAGCCTTAGGTTCTTTAGAAATGCCCAGGGAGTGGGCCGAAGGGCCCTTTGTCCATCTGATGCTTTCATGTGTGCAGCCTCATGTTCATGAGAAGGGCCCAGGGACTGGGCCGAAGGGCCCTTGTTCATCTGATGCATACAAGTGTGCAGCCTTAGGTTCTTGAGAAGGGCGCAAGGAGTGGGCCGAAGTCACCCTTGTTCATCTGATACAGACATGTGTGCAGCCTTAGTTTCTTGAGAAGGGCACAGGGAGTGGGATGAAGGGTACCTTCTTCATCTGATGCATGCACGTGTGCAGCCTTAGGTTCTTGAGAAGGGCCCAGGGAGTGGGCCGAACGGCCCCTTCTTCATTTGATGGATGTACGTGTGCAGCCTTAGGTTTTTGAGAAGGGCCCAGGGAGTGGGCCATAGGCCCCATGTTCATCTGATGCTTGCACGTGTGCAGCCTTAGGTTCTTGAGAAGGGCCCAGGAAAAGGGCCAAAGGGCTCCTTGTTCATCTGATGCTTGCATGAGTGCAGCCGTAGGTTCTTGAGAAAGGCCCAGTGAGTGTGCCGAAGGGCTCCTTGTTCATCTGATGCTTGCACATGTGCAGCCTTAGGTTCTTGAGAAAGGCCCAGGGAGTGAGTCGAAAGGGACCCTTGTTTATCTGATGCATGCATGTGTGCAGCCTTAGGTTCTTGAGAAGGGCCCAGGGAGTGGGCCGAAGGGTCCCTTGTTCATCTGATGTCTGCATGTGTGCAGCCTTAGTTTCTTGAGAAGGGCACAGGGAGTGGGACGAAGGGCCCCTTGTTCATCTGATGCTTGCATGTGGGCAGCCTTATGTTCTTGCAAAGGGCTCAGGGAGTTGGCCGAAGGCAGCACCCTTGTTCATCTGCTGCTTGCATGTGTGGAGCCATAGGTTCTTGAGTAGGGCCCAGGGAGTAGGCCGAAAGCACCCTTGTTCATCAGATGTTTGCATGTGTGCAGCCTTAGGTTATTTAGAAGGGCTCAGGGAGTGGGCCGAAGGTCCCCTTGTTCATCTGATGCATAGATGTGTACAGCGTTAGGTTCTTGAGAATGGCCCAGGAAGTGGGCCGAAGGGCCCTTTGTTCATCTGATGCATACATGTGTGCAGCCTTAGGTTCATCAGAAGGGCCCGGGGAGTGGGCTGGAACCACCCTTGTTCATCGGATGCTGGCATGTGTGCAGCCTTAGGTTCTTGAGACGGGCCCAGAGAGTGGGCCGAAGGTGCCCTTGTTCATCGTTTGCATGCATGTGTGCAGCCTTCGGTTCTTGAGAAGGGCCCAGGTAGTGGGCCGAAGGGCCCCTTGTTCATCTGATGCATGCATGTGTGCAGCCTTAGGTTGTTGAGAAGGGCCCAGGGAGTGGGCCGAATTGACACTTGGTCATCTGATGCATACATGTGTGCAGCCTTAGTTTCTTGAGAAGGGCCCAGGGAGTAGGCTGAAGTCGCTCTTGTTCATCTGATGCACACATATGTGCAGCCTTAGGTTCTTGAGAAGGGCCCAGGGAGTGGGCCGAAGGCACCCTTGTTCATCTGATGCATACATGTGCGCAGCCTTAGGTTCTTGAGAAGGGCCCAGGATGTGGGTCGAAGGGCCCCTTGTTCATCTGATGCTTGCATGTGTGCAGCCTTAGTTTCTTGAGAAGGGCACAGGGAGTGGGGCAAAGGGCCCCTTGTTCATCTGATGCTTGCATGTGTGCAGCCTTCTGTTCTTGGGAAGGGCTCAGGGAGTGGGCCGAAGGGCCCCTTGTTCATCTGATGCTTGCATATGTGCAGCCTTAGGTTCTTGAGAAGGGCCCAGGGAGTGCACCGAAGGCGCCCCTTGCTCATCTCATGCATACATATGTGCAGCCTTAGGTTCTTGAGAAGAACCCAGGGAGTGGGCCGAAGGCGGCGCCCTTGTTAATCGGATGCTTGCATGTGTGCAGCCTTAGGTTCTTGAGAAGGGCCCAGGGAGTGGGCCGAAGGCCCCTTGTTCATCTGATGCTTGCATGTGTGTAGCCATAGGTTCTTGAGAAGGGCACAATGAGTGGGACAAAGGGCCCCTTGTTCATCTGATGCATACAAGTGTGCAGCCTAAGGTTCTTGAGAAGGGCCCAGGGATTGGACCGAGGGGCCCCTTGTTCATCTGATGCTTGCATGTGTGCAGCCTTAGGTTCTTGAGAAGGGCCCAGGGAGTGGGCCAGAGGGCCCCTTGTTCATCTGATGTCTGCATGTCTGCAGCTTTATGTTCTTGAAAAGGTCACAGGGAGTGGGCCGAAGTCGCCCTTGTTCATCTGGTGCAGAAATGTGTGCAGCATTAGGTTCTTGAGAAGGGCCCAGGGAGTGGGCTGAAGGCATTCTTGTTCATCTGATGCATATATGTGTGCAGCCTTTGGTTCTTGAGAAGGGCCCAGGGAGTGGGCCGAAGGGCCACTTGTTCATCTGATGCACGCATGCGTGCAGCCTTAGGTTCTTGAGAAAAGCCCAGTGAGTGGGCTGAAGGGCCCCTTGTTCATCTGATGTATACATGTGTGCAGCCTTAGGTTCTTGAGAAGGGCCCAGGGAGTTAGCCGAATGCGCCCCTTGTTCATCTCATGCATACATGTGTGCAGCCTTAGGTTCTTGAGAAGGGCCCAGGGAGTGGGCCTAAGGACCCCATGTTTATCTGATGCATACATGTGTGCAGTCTTAGGTTATTGAGAAGGGCCCAGGGAGTGGGCCGAAGGGCCCCTTCTTCAGCTGATGCATGCAAGTGTGCAGCCTTACGTTCTTGGGAAGGGCCCAGGGAGTGGGCCGAAGGGCTCTTGTTCATCTGATTCTTGCACATGTGCAGCCTTAGGTTCTTGAGAAGGGCCCAGGGAGTGGGCCATAGGGCTCCATTTTCACCTGATGCTTGCATGAGTGCAGCTGTAGCTTCTTGAGAAAGGCCCAGGGAGTGTGCCGAAGGGCTCCTTGTTCATCTGATGCTTGCAAGTGTGCAGCCTTAGGTTCTTGAGAAAGGCTCAGGGAGTGAGTCGAAAGGGCCCCTTGTTCATCTGATGCAGAAATGTGTGCAGCCTTAGGTTCTTGAGAAGGGCTCAGGGAATGGGCCGATGGCACTCTTGCTCATCTGATGCATATAAGTGTGCAGCCTTTGGTTCTTGAGAAGGGCCTAGGGAGTGGGCCGGAGGGTCCCATGTTCATCTGATGTCTGCATGTGTACAGCCTTAGGTTCTTGAGAAGGGCCCAGGGAGTGGGCCGAAGTCGCCCTTGTTCATCTGATGCAGACATGTGTGTAGCCTTAGGTTCTTGAGAAGGGCCCAGGGAGTGGGCCGAAGGCACTATTGCTCATCTGATGCATATATGTGTGCAGCCTTTGGTTCTTGAGAAGGGCCCAGGGAGTGGGCCGAAGGGCCACTTGTTCATCTGATGCACGCCTGCGTGCAGCCTTTGGTTCTTGAGAAAAGCCCAGGGAGTGGGCTGAAGGGTCCCTTGTTCATCTGATGCATACATGTGTGCAGCCTTAGGTTATTGAGTAGGGCCCAGTGAGTGGGCCGAAGGCGCCCTTGTTCGTTTTATGCATGCATGTGTTCAGCCTTAGGTTCTTGAGATGGGCCCAGGGAGTGGGCCGAAGGTGCCATTGTTCATCTGACACATGCATGTGTGCAGACTTCGGTTCTTGAGATGGGCCCAGGGAGTGAGCCGAAGGGCCCCTTGTTCATCTGATGCTTGCATGTGTGCAGCCTTAGGTTCTTGAGAAGGGCCCAGGGAGTGGGCCGAAGGGCCCCTTGTTCATCGGATGTTCGCATGTGTGTAGCCATAGGTTCTTGAGAAGGGCACAGGAAGTGGGACGAAGGGCCCCTTGTTCATCTGATGCATACAAGTGTGCAGCCTTAGGTTCTTGAGAAGGGCCCAGAGAGTGAGCCCAAGGGCCCCTTGTTCATCTGATGCATAGATGTGTGAAGCGTTAGGTTCTTGAGAAGGGCCCAGGAAGTGGGCCAAAGGGCCCTTTGTTCATCTGATGCTTGCATGTGTGCAGCCTTAGGTTCTTGAGAAGGGCCCAGGGAGTGGGCAGAAGGCGCCCTTGTTCATCTGAAGCATACATGTGTGCAGCCTTACGTTCTTCAGAAGGGCCCCGGGAGTGGGCTGAAGGGCCCCTTGTTCATCTGAATCATACAAGTGTGCAGCCTTAGGTTCTTGAGAAGGGCCCTGGGAGAGGGACGAAGGGCCCCTTGTTCATCTGATGCATAGATGTGTGCAGCATTAGGTTCTTGAGAAGGGCCCAGGAAGTGGGCCGAAGGACCCTTTGTTCATCTGATGCATACATGTGTGCAGCCTTAGGTTCTTGAGAAGGGCCCAGGGAGTGGGCCGAAGGCACCCTTGTTCATCGGATGCTTGCATGTGTGCAGCCTTAGGTTATTTAAAAGGGCCCAGGGAGTGGGCCGAAGGGCCCCTTGTTCATTTGATGCATAGATGTGTGCAGCGTTAGGTTCTTGAGAAGGGCCCAGGAAGTGGGCCGAAGGGCCCTTTGTTCATCTGATGCATGCATGTGTGCAGCCTTCGTTTCTTCAGAAGGGCCCAGGGAGTGGGCCGAAGGCACCCTTGTTCATCGGATGCTTGCATGTGTGCAGCCTTAGGTTCTTGAGACGGGCCCAGGGAGTGGGCCGAAGGTGCCCTTGTTCATCGGTTGCATGCATGTGTGCAGCCTTCGGTTCTTGAGAAGGGCCCAGGTAGTGGGCCGAAGGGCCCCTTGTTTATCTGATGCTTGTATGTGTGCAGCCTTAGGTTCTTGAGAAGGGCCCAGGGTGTATGCCGAAGGCGCACTTGTTCATCTGATGCATGCATGTGTGCAGCCTTAGGTTCTTGAGAAGGGCCCAGGGAGTGGGCTGAATTGCCACTTGTTCATCTGATGCACACATGTGTGCCGCCTTAGGTTCTTGAGAAGGGCCCAGGGAGTGGGCCGGAGGGCCCCTTGTTCATCTGATGCTTGCATGTGTGCAGCCTTAGTTTCTTGAGAAGGGCCCAGGTTGTGGGCTGAAGGCACCCTTGTTCATCTGATGCATACATGCGTGCAGCCTTAGGTTCTTCAGAAGGGCCCAGGGAGTGGGACGAAGGGCCCTTTGTTCATCTGATGCTTGCAGGCAGTGGGCTGTACGCACCCTTGTTCATCTGATGCATACATTCGTGCAGCCTTAGGTTCTTCAGAAGGGCCCAGGGAGTGGGCCGAAGGCACCCTTGTTCATCGGATGCTTGCATGTGTGCAGCCTTAGGTTCTTGAGACGGGCCCAGGGAGTGGGCCGAAGGCGCCCTTGTTCATCGGTTGCATGCATGTGTATAGCCTTCGGTTCTTGAGAAGGGCCCAGGTTGTGTCCCGAAGGGCCCCTTGTTCATCTGATGCTTATATGTGTGCAGCCTTAGGTTCTTGAGAAGGGCCCAGGGAGTGTGCCGAAGGCGCACTTGTTCATCTGATGCATGCATGTGTGCAGCCTTAGGTTCTTGAGAAGGGCCCAGGGAGTGGGCCGAATTGCCACTTGTTCATCTGATGCACACATGTGTGCAGCCTTAGGTTCTTGAGAAGGGCCGAGGAAGTGGGCTGAAGGGCCCCTTGTTCACCTGAATCGCACAAGAGTGCAGCCTTAGGTTCTTGAGAAGGGCCAAGGCCGAAGGGCCCTTTGTTCATCTGATGCTTGCATGTGTGCATGCTTAGGTTCTTGAGAAGGGACCAGGGAGTGGGCCGAAGGGCCCCTTGTTCATCAGATGGTTGCAGGCAGTGGGCTGTAGGCACCCTTGCTCATCTGATGCATACATTCGTGCAGCCTTAGGTTATTTAGAAGGGCCCAGGGAGTGGGCCGAAGGGCCCCTTGTTCATCTGTTGCATAGATGTGTGCAGCGTTAGGTTCTTGAGAAGGGCCCGGGAAGTGGGCCGAAGGGCCCTTTGTTCATATGATGCATACATGTGTGCAGCCTTAGGTTCTTCAGAAGGGCCCAGGGAGTAGGCTGAAGGCACCCTTGTTCATCGGATGCTTGCATGTGTGCAGCCTAAGGTTCTTGAGACGGGCCCAGGGAGTGGGCCGAAGGCGCCCTTGTTCATCTGATGCTTGTATGTGTGCAGGCTTAGGTTCTTGAGAAGGGACCAGGGAGTGGGCCGAAGGGCCCCTTGTTCATCAGATGGTTGCAGGCAGTGGGCTGTAGGCACCCTTGCTCATCTGATGCATACATTCGTGCAGCCTTAGGTTATTTAGAAGGGCCCAGGGAGTGGGCCGAAGGGCCCCTTGTTCATCTGTTGCATAGATGTGTGCAGCCTTAGGTTCTTGAGAAGGGCCCAGGGTGTATGCCGAAGGCGCACTTGTTCATCGGATGCTTGCATGTGTGCAGCCTAAGGTTCTTGAGACGGGCCCAGGGAGTGGGCCGAAGGCGCCCTTGTTCATCTGATGCTTGTATGTGTTTAGCCTTAGGTTCTTGAGAAGGGCCCAGGGAGTGTGCCGAAGGTGCACTTGTTCATCTGATGCATGCATGTGTGCAGCCTTAGGTTCTTGAGAAGGGCCCAGGGAGTGGGCCGAATTGCCACTTGTTCATCTGATGCACACATGTGTGCAGCCTTAGGTTCTTGAGAAGGGCCGAGGAAGTGGGCTGAAGGGCCCCTTGTTCATCTGAATCGCACAAGTGTGCAGCCTTAGGTTCTTGAGAAGGGCCCAGGGAGTGGGCCGAAGGGGCCCTTGTTCATCTGATGCTTGCATGTGTGCAGCCTTAGGTTCTTGAGAGGGGACCAGGGAGTGGGCCGAAGGGCCCCTTTTTCATCTGATGCTTGCAGGCAGTGGGCCGTAGGCACCCTTGTTCATCTGATGCTTGCATGTGTGGAGCCTTAGGTTCTTGAGAAGAGCCCAGGAAGTGGGCCGAATGGTCCCTTGTTCATCTGATGCATTCATGTGTGCAGCCTTAGTTTCTTGAGAAGGGCCCAGGGAGTAGGCCGAAGTCGCTCTTGTTCATCTGATGCACACATATGTGCAGCCTTAGGTTCTTGAGAAGGGCCCAGGGAGTGGGCCGAAGGCACCCTTGTTCATCTGATGCATGCATGTGTGCAGACTTAGGTTCTTGAGAAGGGCCCAGGGAGTGGGTCGAAGGCGCCCTTTTTCATCTGTTGCATGCATGTGTGTAGTGTTAGGTTCTTGAGAAGGGCCCAGGGAGTGAGCTGAAGGGCCCCTTGTTCATTCAATTCTTGCATGTGTGCAGCCTTAGGTTCTTGAGAAGGGCCCAGGGAGTGGGTCGAAGGGTCCCTTGTTAATCTGATGCATGCATGTGTGCAGCCTTAGGTTCTTGAAAAGTGCCCAGGGAGTGGGCTGAAGGCGCCCTTGTTCATCTGATGCATATATGCGTGGAGCCTTAGGTTCTTCAGAAGGGCCCAGGGAGTGGGCTGAAGGGCCTCTTGTTCATCTGAATAGTACAAGTGTGCAGCCTTAGGTTCTTGAGAAGGGCCCAGGGAGTGGGCCGAAGGGGCCTTTGTTCATCTGATGCTTGCATGTGTGCAGCCTTAGGTTCTTGAGAAGGGACCAGGGAGTGGGCCGGACGGCCCCTTGTTCATCTGATGCTTGCAGGCAGTGGGCCGTAGGCACCCTTGTTCATCTGATGCTTGCATGTGTGGAGCCTTAGGTTCTTGAGAAGAGCCCAGAAAGTGGGCCGAATGGTCCCTTGTTCATCTGATGCATACATGTGTGCAGCCTTAGTTTCTTGAGATGGGCCCAGGGAGTGGGCTGAAGTCGCTCTTGTTCATCTGATGCACACATATGTGCAGCCTTAGGTTCTTGAGAAGGGCCCAGGAAGTGGGCCGAAGGGCCCTTTGTTAATCTGATGCATATATGCGTGGAGCCTTAGGTTCTTCAGAAGGGCCCAGGGAGTGGGCTGAAGGGCCCCTTGTTCATCTGAATAGTACAAGTGTGCAGCCTTAGGTTCTTGAGAAGGGCCCAGGGAGTGGGCCGAAGGGGCCCTTGTTCATCTGATGCTTGCATGTGTGCAGCCTTAGGTTCTTGAGAAGGGACCAGGGAGTGGGCCGGACGGCCCCTTGTTCATCTGATGCTTGCAGGCAGTGGGCCGCAGGCACCCTTGTTCATCTGATGCTTGCATGTGTGGAGCCTTAGGTTCTTGAGAAGAGCCCAGAAAGTGGGCCGAATGGTTTCTTGTTCATCTGATGCATACATGTGTGCAGCCTTAGTTTCTTGAGATGGGCCCAGGGAGTGGGCTGAAGTCGCTCTTGTTCATCTGATGCACACATATGTGCAGCCTTAGGTTCTTGAGAAGGGCCCAGGGAGTGGGTCGAAGGCGCCCTTTTTAATCTGTTGCATGCATGTATGTGGCGTTATGTTCTTGAGAAGGGCCCAGGGAGTGAGCCGAAGGCGCCCTTGCTCATCTGAAGCATACATGCGTGCAGCCTTAAGTTCTTGTGCAGGGCCATGGGAGAGGGACGAAGGGCCCCTTGTTCATCTGATGCATAGATGTATGCAGCGTTAGGTTCTTGAGAAGGGCCCAGGAAGTGGGCCGAAGGGCCCTTTGTTAATCTGATGCATACATGTGTGCAGCCTTAGGTTCTTGAGAAATGCCCAGGAAGTGTGGCCGAAGGGCCCCTTGTTCATCTGATGCTTGCATGTGTGCAGCCTTAGGTTCTTGAGAAGAGCCCAGGGAGTGGGCTGAAGGGCCCCTTGTTCATCTGATTCATACATGTGTGCAGCCTTCGTTTCTTGAGAAGGGCCCAGGAAGTGGGCCGAAGGGCCCCTTGTTCATCTGATGCATACATGTGTCCAGCCTTAGGTTCTTATGAAGCACCCAGGGAGTGGGCCGAAGGCGCCCTTGCTCATCTGATGCTTGCATGTGTGCAGCCTTAGGTTCTTGAGAAGGGACCAGGGAGTGGGCCGGACGGCCCCTTGTTCATCTGATGCTTGCAGGCAGTGGGCCGCAGGCACCCTTGTTCATCTGATGCATACATGTGTGCAGCCTTAGGTTGTTGAGTAGGGCCCAGGGAGTGGGCCGAAATGTCACTTGTTCATCTGATGCACACATGTGTGCAGCCTTAGGTTCTTGAGAAGGGCCAAGGGAGTGGGCCGGCGGGCCCCCCGTCCATCTTATGCTTGCATGTGTGCAGCCTTAGGTTCTTGAGAAGGGCCCAGGGAGTGGGCCGAAGGCGCCCTTGTTCATCTGATGCATACATGTGTGTAGCCTTAGGTTCTTCAGAAGGGCCCAGGGAGTGGGACGAAGGGCCCCTTGTTCATCTGATGCATACAAATGTGCAGCCTTAGGTTCTTGAGAAGGGCCAAGGCCGAAGGGCCCTTTGTTCATCTGATGCTTGCATGTGTGCAGCCTTAGGTTCTTGAGAAGGGACCAGGGAATGAGCCGAAGTGCCCCTTGTTCATCTGATGCTTGCAGGCAGTGGGCCGTAGGCACCCTTGTTCATCTGATGCTTGCATGTGTGGAGACTTAGGTTCTTGAGAAGGGCGCAGAAAGTGGGCCGAAGGGGCCCTTGTTCATCTGATGAATACATGTGTGCAGCCTTAGTTTCTAGAGAAGAGCCCACGGAGTGGGCAGAAGGCACCCTCGTTCATCGGATGCATGCATGTGTGCAGCCTTAGTTTCTTTAGAAGGGCCTAGAGAGTGGGCCGAAGTCCCCCTTGTTCATCTGATGCTTGCATGTGTGCAGCCTTAGGTTCTTGAGAAGGTGCCAGGGAGTGGGCCGAAGGCCCCCTCGTTCGTCAGATGCATGCATGTGTGCAGCCTTAGGTTCTTGAGAAGGGCCCAGAGAGTAGGCCAAAGGCACCCTTGTTCATCGGATGCTTGCATGTGTGCAGCCTTAGGTTCTTGTGAAGGTCCCACGGAGTGGGCCGAAGGGCCCCTCGTTCATCAGATGTATGCATGTGTGCAGTCTTAGTTTCTTGAGAAGGGCCCAGAGAGTAGTCCGAAGGCACCCTTGTTAATTGGATGCTTGCATGTGTGCAGCCTTAGGTTCTTGAGAAGGGCCCAGGGAGTCGGCCGAAGGGCTCCTTGTTCATCTGAGGCATACATGTGTGCAGCCTTAGGTTCTTGAGAAGGGCCCAGGGAGTGGGCCGAAGGCGCTCTTGTTCGTCTGATGCATGCATGTGTGCAGCCTTAGGTTCTTGAGAAGGGCCCAGGGAGTGGGCCGAAGGGCCACTTGTTCATCTGATGCACACATGTGTGCAGCATTAGGTTCTCGAGAAGGGCCCAGGGAGTGGGCAAGAGGGCTCCTTCTTCATCTGATGCTTGCATGTGTGCAGTCTTAGGTTCTTGAAAAGTGACCAGGGAGTGGGCTG
Source organism: Triturus cristatus (assembly GCF_964204655.1). Lineage (NCBI taxonomy): Eukaryota > Metazoa > Chordata > Amphibia > Caudata > Salamandridae > Triturus > Triturus cristatus. Next base: position 378,741,136 of record NC_140579.1, on the reverse strand, counting down.
AAGGCGCCCTTGTTCATCTGATGCATATATGCGTGGAGCCTTAGGTTCTTCAGAAGGGCCCAGGGAGTGGGCTGAAGGGCCTCTTGTTCATCTGAATAGTACAAGTGTGCAGCCTTAGGTTCTTGAGAAGGGCCCAGGGAGTGGCCCGAAGGGGCCCTTGTTCATCTGATGCTTGCATGTGTGCAGCCTTAGGTTCTTGAGAAAGGACCAGGTAGTGGGCCGGACGGCCCCTTGTTCATCTGATGCTTGCAGGCAGTGGGCCGTAGGTACCCTTGTTCATCTGATGCTTGCATGTGTGGAGCCTTAGGTTCTTGAGAAGAGCCCAGAAAGTGGGCCGAATGGTCCCTTGTTCATCTGATGCATACATGTGTGCAGCCTTAGTTTCTTGAGATGGGCCCAGGGAGTGGGCTGAAGTCGCTCTTGTTCATCTGATGCACACATATGTGCAGCCTTAGGTTCTTGAGAAGGGCCCAGGAAGTGGGCCGAAGGGCCCTTTGTTAATCTGATGCATATATGCGTGGAGCCTTAGGTTCTTCAGAAGGGCCCAGGGAGTGGGCTGAAGGGCCCCTTGTTCATCTGAATAGTACAAGTGTGCAGCCTTAGGTTCTTGAGAAAGGCCCAGGGAGTAGGCCGAAGGGGCCCTTGTTCATCTGATGTTTGCATGTGTGCAGCCTTAGGTTCTTGAGAAGGGACCAGGGAGTGGGCCGGACGGCCCCTTGTTCATCTGATGCTTGCAGGCAGTGGGCCGCAGGCACCCTTGTTCATCTGATGCTTGCATGTGTGGAGCCTTAGGTTCTTGAGAAGAGCCCAGAAAGTGGGCCAAATGGTTCCTTGTTCATCTGATGCATACATGTGTGCAGCCTTAGTTTCTTGAGATGGGCCCAGGGAGTGGGCTGAAGTCGCTCTTGTTCATCTGATGCACACATATGTGCAGCCTTAGGTTCTTGAGAAGGGCCCAGGGAGTGGGCCGAAGGCACCCTTCTTCATCTGATGCATGCATCTGTGCAGACTCAGGTTTTTGAGAAGGGCCCAGGGAGTGGGTCGAAGGCGCCCTTTTTAATCTGTTGCATGCATGTATGTGGCGTTATATTCTTGAGAAGGGCCCAGGGAGTGAGCCGAAGGCGCCCTTGCTCATCTGAAGCATACATGCGTGCAGCCTTAAGTTCTTGTGCAGGGCCCTGGGAGAGGGACGAAGGGCCACTTGTTCATCTGATGCATAGATGTGTGCAGCGTTAGGTTCTTGAGAAGGGCCCAGGAAGTGGGCCGAAGGGCCCTTTGTTAATCTGATGCATACATGTGTGCAGCCTTAGGTTCTTGAGAAATGCCCAGGAAGTGTGGCCGAAGGGCCCCTTGTTCATCTGATGCTTGCATGTGTGCAGCCTTAGGTTCTTGAGAAGAGCCCAGGGAGTGGGCTGAAGGGCCCCTTGTTCATCTGAATCATACAAGTGTGCAGCCTTAGGTTCTTGAGAAGGGCCCTGGGAGTGGGCCGAAGGGCCCCTTGTTCATCTGATGCATAGATGTGTGCAGCGTTAGGTTCTTGAGAAAGGCCCAGGAAGTGGGCCGAAGGGCCAATTGTTCATCTGATGCGTGCATGTGTGCAGCCTTATGTTCTTCAGAAGGGCCCAGGGAGTGGGCCGAAGGCGCCCTTGTTCATCTGATGCTTGCATGTGTGCAGCCTTAGTTTCTTGAGAAGGGCCCAGGGAGTGGGCCGAAGGCGCCCTTGTTCATCGGTTGCATGCATGTGTGCAGCCTTCGGTTCTTGAGAAGGGCCCAGGTAGTGGGCCGAAGGGCCCGTTGTTCATCTGATGCTTGTATGTGTGCAGCCTTAGGTTCTTGAGAAGGGCCCAGGGAGTGTGCCGAAGGCGCACTTGTTCATCTGATGCATGCATGTGTGCAGCCTTAGGTTCTTGAGAAGGGCCCAGGGAGTGGGCCGAATTGCCACTTGTTCATCTGATGCACACATGTGTGCAGCCTTAGGTTCTTGAGAAGGGCCAAGGAAGTGGGCTGAAGGGCCCCTTGTTCACCTGAATCGCACAAGTGTGCAGCCTTAGGTTCTTGAGAAGGGACAAGGCCGAAGGGCCCTTTGTTCATCTGATGCTTGCATGTGTGCAGCCTTAGGTTCTTGAGAAGGGACCAGGGAGTGGGCCGAAGGCACCCTTGTTCATCGGATGCTTGCATGTGTGCAGCCTAAGGTTCTTGAGAAGGGCCCAGGGAGTGGGCCGAAGGGCCCCTTGTTCATCTGAGGCATACATGTGTGCAGCCTTAGGTTCTTTAAAAGGGCCCAGGGAGTTGGCCGAAGGTGCCCTTGTTCATCTGATGCATGCATGTGTGCAGCCTTAGGTTCTTGAGAAGGGCCCAGGGAGTGGGCCGAAGGGCCCCTTGTTCATCTGAGGCATACATGTGTGCAGCCTTAGGTTCTTTAAAAGTGCCCAGGGAGTGGGCTGAAGGCGCCCTTGTTCATCTGCTGCAACATGCGTGCAGCCTTAGGTTCTTCAGAAGGGCCCAGGGAGTGGGCTGAAGGGCCCCTTGTTCATCTGCATCGTACAAGTGTGCAGCCTTAGGTTCTTGAGAAGGGCCCATGGAGTGGCCCAAAGGGTCCCTTGTTCATCTGATGCTTGCATGTGTGCAGCCTTAGGTTCTTGAGAAGGGACCAGGGAGTGGGCCGAAGGGCCCCTTGTTCATCTGATGCTTGCAGGCAGTGGGTCGTAGGCACCCTTGTTCATCTGATGCTTGCATGTGTGGAGCCTTAGGTTCTTGTGAAGAGCCCAGGAAGTGGGCCGAATGGTCCCTTGTTCATCTGATGCATACATGTGTGCGGCCTTAGCATCTTGAGAAGGGCCCAGGGAGTGGGCTGAAGTCGCTCTTGTTCATCTGATGCACACATATGTGCAGCCTTAGGTTCTTGAGAAGGGCCCAGGGAGTGGGCCGAAGGCTCCCTTATTCATCTGATGCATGCATGTGTGCAGACTTAGGTTCTTGAGAAGGGCCCAGGGAGTGGGTCGAAGGCGCCCTTTTTCATCTGTTGCATGCATGTGTGCAGCGTTAGGTCCTTGAGAAGGGCCCAGGGAGTGAGCCGAAGGGCCCCTTGTTCATTCGATGCTTGCATGTGTGCAGCTTTAGGTTCTTGAGAAGGGCCCATAGAGTGGGCAGAAGGGCCCCTTGTCCATCTGATACATGCATGTGTGCAGCCTTAGGTTCTTGAGAAGGGCCCAGGGAGTGGGCCGAAGGGCCACTTGTTCATCTGATGCACACATGTGTGCAGCATTAGGTTCTTCAGAAGGGCCCAGGGAGTGGGCAAGAGGGCCCCTTCTTCACCTGATGCTTGCATGTGTGCAGCCTTAGGTTCTTGAAAAGTGCCCAGGGAGTGGGCTGAAGGCGCCCTTGTTCATCTGATGCATACATGCGTGCAGCCTTAGGTTCTTCAGAAGGGCCCAGGGAGTGGGCTGAAGGGCCCCTTGTTCATCTGAATCGTACAAGTGTGCAGCCTTAGGTTCTTGAGAAGGGCCCAGGGAGTGGGCCGAAGGGTCCCTTGTTCATCTGATGCTTGCATGTGTGCAGCCTTAGGTTCTTGAGAAGGGACCAGGGAGTGGGCTGAAGGGCCCCTTGTTCATCTGATGCTTGCAGGCAGTGTAGCGTAGGCACCCTTGTTCATCTGATGCTTGCATGTGTGGAGCCTTAGGTTCTTGCGAACAGCCGAGGACGTGGGCCGAATGGTCCCTTGTTCATCTGATGCATACATGTGTGCAACCTTAGTTTCTTGAGAAGGGCCCAGAGAGTGGGCTGAAGTCGCTCTTGTTCATCTGATGCACACATATGTGCAGCCTTAGGTTCTTGAGAAGGGCCCAGGGAGTGGGCCGAAGGCTCCCTTGTTCATCTGATGCATGCATGTGTGCAGACTAAGGTTCTTGAGAAGGGCCCAGTGAGTGGCTCGAAGGCGCCCTTTTTCATCTGTTCCATGCATGTGTGTAGCGTTAGGTTCTTGAGAAGGGCCTAGGGAGTCAGCCGAAGGGCCCCTTGTTCATTCGATGCTTGCATGTGTGCAGCCTTAGGTTCTTGAGAAGGGCCCAGGGAGTGGGCCGAAGGGCCCCTTCTTCATCTGATGCATACATTTGTGCAGCCTTAGGTGCTTGAGAAGGGCCCATGGAGTGGGCAGAAGGGCCCCTTGTTTATCTGAATCATACAAGTGTGCATCCTTAGGTTCTTGAGAAGGGCCCTGGGAGAGGGACGAAGGGCCCGTTGTTCATCTGATGCATAGATGTGTGCAGCGTTAGGTTCTTGAGAAGGGCCCAGGAAGTTGGTTGAAGGGCCCTTTGTTCATCTGATGCATACATGTGTGCAGCCTTAGGTTCTTGAGAAGGGCCCAGGGAGAAGGCCGAAGGCACCCTTGCTCATCGAATGCATGCATGTGTGCAGCCTTCGGTTCTTGAGAAGGACCCAAGGAGTATGCCGAAGTGCCCCTTGTTCATCTGATGCTTGCATGTGTGCACCCTTAGGTTCTTAGAGACTGGCCCAGGGAGTGGGCCGAAGGCACCCTTGTTTATCGGTTGCATGCATGTGTGCAGCCTTCGGTTCTTGAGAAGGGCCCAAGGAGTGGGCCGAAGTGCCCCTTGTTCATCTGATGCTTGCATGTGTGCACCCTTAGGTTCTTGAGAAGGGTCCAGGGAGTGGGCCGAAGGGCCCCTTGTTCATCTGATGCATGCATGTGTGCAGCCTTAGGTTCTTGAGTAGGGCCCAGGGAGTGGGCCGAAGGGCCCCTTGATCATCTGATGCATACATGTGTGCAGCCTTAGGTTGTTGAGTAGGGCCCAGGGAGTGGGCCGAAGGCGCACTTGGTCATCTGATGCATGCATGTGTGCAGCCTTAGGTTCTTGAGAAGGGCCGAGGGAGTGGGCCGAAACGTCACTTGTTCATCTGATGCACACATGTGTGCAGCCTTAGGTTCTTGAGAAGGGCCCAGGGAGAGGGCCAGCGGGCCCTTTGTCCATCTTATGCTTGCATGTGTGCAGCCTTAGGTTCTTGAGAAGGGCCCAGGGAGTGGGCCGGAGGCGCCCTTGTTTATCTGATGCATACATGTGTGCAGCCTTAGGTTCTTGAGAAGGGCCCAGGGAGTGGGCCAGAGGCGCCCTTGTTATCTGATGCATACATGTGTGCAGCCTTAGGTTCTTGAGAAGGGACCAGGGAATGAGCCGAAGGGCCCCTTGTTCCTCTGATGCTTGCAGGCAGTGGGCCGTAGGCACACTTGTTCATCTGATGCTTGCATGTGTGGAGACTTAGGTTCTAGAGAAGAGCCCACAGAGTGGGCCGAAGGCACCCTCGTTCATCGGATACATGCATGTGTGCAGCCTTAGTTTCTTTAGAAGGGCCTAGAGAGTGGGCCGAAGTCCCCCTTGTTCATCTGATGCTTGCATGTGTGCAGCCTTAGGTTCTTGAGAAGGTCCCAGGGAGTGGGCCGAAGGCCCCCTCATTCATCAGATGCATGCATGTGTGCAGCCTTAGGTTCTTGAGAAGGGCCCAGGGAGTAGGCCAAAGGCACCCTTGTTCATCGGATGCTTGCATGTGTGCAGCCTTAGGTTCTTGTGAAGGTTCCAGGGAGTGGGCCGAAGGGCCCCTCGTTCATCAGATGCATGCATGTGTGCAGTCTTAGTTTCTTGAGAAGGGCCCAGGGAGTAGTCCGAAGGCACCCTTGTTAATCGGATGCTTGCATGTGTGCAGCCTTAGGTTCTTGAGAAGGGCCCAGGGAGAGGGCCGAAGGGCCCCTTGTTCATCTGAGGCATACATGTGTGCAGCCTTAGGTTCTTGAGAAGGGACCAGGGAGTGAGCCGAAGGCGCCCTTCTTCATCTGATGCATGCATGTGTGCAGCCTTAGGTTCTTGAGAAGGGCCCAGGGAGTGGCCCGAAGGGCCCCTTGTTCATCTGATGCACACATGTGTGCAGCATTAGGTTCTCGAGAAGGGCACAGAAAGTGGGCAAGAGGGCCCCTTCTTCATCTGATGCTTGCATGTGTGCAGCCTTAGGTTCTTGAAAAGTGCCCAGGGAGTGGGCTGAAGGCGCCCTTGTTCATTTGATGCATATATGCGTGGAGCCTTAGGTTCTTCAGAAGGGCCCAGGGAGTGGGCTGAAGGGCCCCTTGTTCATCTGAATAGTACAAGTGTGCAGCCTTAGGTTCTTGAGGAGGGCCCAGGGAGTGGGCCGAAGGGGCCCTTGTTCATCTGATGCTTGCATGTGTGCAGCCTTAGGTTTTCGAGAAGGGACCAGGGAGTGGGCCGGACGGCCCCTTGTTCATCTGATGCTTGCAGGCAGTGGGCCGTAGGCACCCTTGTTCATCAGATGCTTGCATGTGTGGAGCCTTAGGTTCTTGAGAAGAGCCCAGAAAGTGGGCCGAATGGTCCCTTGTTCATCTGATGCATACATGTGTGCAGCCTTAGTTCCTTGAGATGGGCCCAGGGAGTTGGCTGAAGTCGCTCTTGTTCATCTGATGCACACATATGTGCAGCCTTAGGTTCCTGAGAAGGGCCCAGGGAGTGGGCCGAAGGCACCCTTGTTCATCTGATGCATGCATCAGTGCAGACTTAGGTTCTTGAGAAGGGCCCAGGGAGTGGGTCGAAGGCGCCCTTTTTAATCTGTTGCATGCATGTGTGTAGCGTTATGTTCTTGAGAAGGGCCCAGGGAGAGGGACGAAGGGCCCCTTGTTCATCTGCTGCATAGATGTGTGCAGCGTTAGGTTCTTGAGAAGGGCCCAGGAAGTGGGTCGAAGGGCCCTTTGTTCATCTGATGCATACATGTGTGCAGCCTTAGGTTCTTGAGAATTGCCCAGGAAGTGTGGCCGAAGGGCCCCTTGTTCATCTGATGCTTACATGTGTGCAGCCTTAGGTTCTTGAGAAGGGCCCAGGAAATGGGCCGAAGGGCCCCTTGTTCATCTGATGCATACATGTGTCCATCCTTAGGTTCTTATGAAGTGCCCAGGGAGTGGGCCGAAAGCGCCCTTGCTCATCTGAAGCATACATGTGTGCAGCCTTAAGTTCTTGTGAAGGGCCCTGGGAGAGGGACGAAGGGCCCCTTGTTCATCTGATGCATAGATGTGTGCAGCGTTAGGTTCTTGAGAAGGGCCCAGGAAGTGGGCCGAAGGGCCCTTTGTTCATCTGATGCATACATGTGTGCAGCCTTAGGTTCTTGAGAATTGCCCAGGAAGTGGGCCGAAGGGCCCCTTGTTCATCTGATGCTTGCTTGTGTGCAGCCTTAGGTTCTTGAGAAGGGCCCAGGGAGTGGGCAGAAGGCGCCCTTGTTCATCGGTTGCATGCATGTGTGCAGCCTTCGGTTCTTGAGAAGGGCCCAGGTAGTGGTCCGAAGGGCCCCTTGTTCATCTGATGCTTGTATGTGTGCAGCCTTAGGTCCTTGAGAAGGGCCCAGGGAGTGTGCCGAAGGCGCACTTGTTCATCTGATGCATGCATGTGTGCAGCCTTAGGTTCTTGAGAAGGGCCCAGGGAGTGTGCCGAAGGCGCACTTGTTCATCTGATGCACACATGTGTGCAGCCTTAGGTATGTGAGAAGGGCCCAGGGAGTGGTCCGGAGGGCCCCTTGTTCATCTGATGCTTGCATGTGTGCAGCCTTAGGTTCTTGAGAAGTTCCCAGGGAGTGGGCCGAAGGCTCCCTTGTTCATCTGATGCATACATGCCTGCAGCCTTAGGTTCTTCAGAAGGGCCCAGGGAGTGGGACGAAGGGCCCCTTGTTCATCTCATGCATACAAGTGTGCAGCCTTAGGTTCTTGAGAAGGGCAAAGGCCGAAGGGCCCTTTGTTCATCTGATGCTTGCATGTGTGCAGCCTTAGGTTCTTGAGAAGGTCCCAGGGAGTGGGCCGAAGGGCCCCTCGTTCATCAGATGCACGCATGTGTGCAGCCTTAGGTTCTTGAGAAGGGCCCAGGGAGTAGGTCAAAGGCACCCTTGTTCATCGGATGCTTGCATGTGTGCAGCCTAAGGTTCTTGAGAAGGGCCCAGGGAGTGGGCCGAAGGGCCCCTTGTTCATCTGAGGCATACATGTGTGCAGCCTTAGGTTCTTGAGAAGGGCCCAGGGAGTTGGCCGAAGGCGCCCTTGTTCATCTGATGCATGCATGTGTGCAGCCTTAGGTTCTTGAGAAGGGCCAAGGGAGTGGGCCGAATTGCCACTTGTTCATCTGATGCACACATGTGTGCAGCCTTAGGTATGTGAGAAGGGCCCAGGGAGTGGTCCGGAGGGCCCCTTGTTCATCTGATGCATGCATGTGTGCAGCCTTAGGTTCTTCAGAAGGGCCCAGGGAGTGGGCCGAAGGCGCCCTTGTTCATCTGATGCTTGCATGTGTGCAGCCTTAGTTTCTTGAGAAGGGCCCAGGGAGTGGGCCGAAGGCGCCCTTGTTCATCGGTTGCATGCATGTGTGCAGTCTTCGGTTCTTGAGAAGGGCCCAGGTAGTGGGCCGAAGGGCCCCTTGTTCATCTGATGCTTGTATGTGTGCAGCCTTAGGTACTTGAGAAGGGCCCAGGGAGTGTGCCGAAGGCGCACTTGTTCATCTAATGCATGCATGTGTGCAGCCTTAGGTTCTTGAGAAGGGCCCAGGGAGTGGGCCGAATCGCCACTTGTTCATCTGATGCACACATGTGTGCAGCCTTAGGTATGTGAGAACGGACCAGGGAGTGGTCCGGAGGGCCCCTTGTTCATCTGATGCTTGCATGTGTGCAGCCTTAGGTTCTTGAGAAGTTCCCAGGGAGTGGGCCGAAGGCTCCCTTGTTCATCTGATGCATACATGCCTGCAGCCTTAGGTTCTTCAGAAGGGCCCAGGGAGTGGGACGAAGGGCCCCTTGTTCATCTGATGCATACAAGTGTGCAGCCTTAGGTTCTTGAGAAGGGCAAAGGCTGAAGGGCCCTTTGTTCATCTGATGCTTGCATGTGTGCAGCCTTAGGTTCTTGAGAAGGTCCCAGGGAGTGGGCCAAAGGGCCCCTCGTTCATCAGATGCATGCATGTGTGCAGCCTTAGGTTCTTGAGAAGGGCCCAGGGAGTAGGTCAAAGGCACCCTTGTTCATCGGATGCTTGCATGTGTGCAGCCTAAGGTTCTTGAGAAGGGCCAAGGGAGTGGGCCGAAGGGCCCCTTGTTCATCTGAGGCATACATGTGTGCAGCCTTAGGTTCTTGAAAAGGGCCCAGGGAGTTGGCCGAAGGCGCCCTTGTTCATCTGATGCATGCATGTGTGCAGCCTTAGGTTCTTGAGAAGGGCCCAGGGAGTGGGCCGAAGGGCCACTTGTTCATCTGATGCACACATGTGTGCAGCATTAGGTTCTTGAGAATTGTCCAGGGAGTGGGCAAGAGGGCCTCTTCTTCATCTGATGCTTGCATGTGTGCAGCCTTAGGTTCTTGAAATGTGCCCAGGGAGTGGGCTGAAGGCGCACTTGTTCATCTGCTGCATACATGCGTGCAGCCTTAGGTTCTTCAGAAGGGCCCAGGGAGTGGGCGGAAGGGCCCCTTGTTCATCTGAATCGTACAAGTGTGCAGCCTTAGGTTCTTGAGAAGGGCCCAGGGAGTGGGCCGAAGGGTCCCTTGTTCATCTGATGCTTGCATGTGTGCAGCCTTAGGTTCTTGAGAAGGGACCAGGGAGGGGGCTGAAGGGCCCCTTGTTCATCTGATGCTTGCAGGCAGTGGGCCGTAGGCACCCTTGTTCATCTGATGCTTGCATGTGTGGAGCCTTAGGTTCTTGCAAAGAGCCCAGGAAGTGGGCCGAATGGTCCCTTGTTCATCTGATGCATACATGTGTGCAGCCTTAGTTTCTTGAGAAGGGCCCAGGGAGTGGGCTGAAGTCGCTCTTGTTCATCTGATGCACACATATGTGTAGCCTTAAGTTCTTGAGAAGGGCCCAGGGAGTGGGCCGAAGGCTCCCTTATTCATCTCATGCATGCATGTGTGCAGACTTAGGTTCTTGAGAAGGGCCCAGGGAGTGGGTCGAAGGTGCCCTCTTTCATCTGTTGCATGCATGTGTGTAGCGTTAGGTTCTTGAGAAGGGCCCAGGGAGTGAGCCGAAGGGCCCCTTGTTCATTCGATGATTGCATGTGTGCAGCCTTAGGTTCTTGAGAAGGTTCCATAGAGTGGGCAGAAGGGCCCATTGTCCATTTGATGCATGCATGTGTGCAGCCTTAGGTTCTTGAGAAGGGTCCAGGGAGTGCGCCGAAGGGCCACTTGTTCATCTAATGCACACATGTGTGCAGCATTAGGTTCTTCAGAAGGGCCCAGGGAGTGGGCAAGAGGGCCCCTTCTTCATCTGATGCTTGCATGTGTGCAGCCTTAGGTTCTTGAAAAGTGCCCAGGGAGTGGGCTGAAGGCGCCCTTGTTCATCTGATGCATACATGCGTGCAGCCTTAGGTTCTTCAGAAGGGCCCAGGGAGTGGGCTGAAGGGCCCCTTGTTCATCTGAATCGTACAAGTGTGCAGCCTTAGGTTCTTGAGAAGGGCCCAGGGAGTGGGCCGAAGGGTCCCTTGTTCATCTGATCTTGCATGTGTGCAGCCTTAGGTTCTTGAGAAGGGACCAGGAAGTGGGCCGAAGGCTCCCTTGTTCATCTGATGCATGCATGTGTGCAGACTTAGGTTCTTGAGAAGGGCCCAGGGAGTGGGTCGAAGGCGCACTTTTTCATCTGTTGCATGATGTGTGTAGCGTTAGGTTCTTGAGAAGGGCCTAGGGAGTCAGCCGAAGGGCCCCTTGTTCATTCGATGCTTGCATGTGTGCAGCCTTAGGTTCTTGAGAAGGGCCCAGGGAGTGGGCCGAAGGGCCCCTTGTTCATCTGAATCATACAAGTGTGCATCCTTAGGTTCTTGAGAAGGGCCCTGGGAGAGGGACGAAGGGCCCGTTGTTCATCTGATGCATAGATGTGTGCAGCGTTAGGTTCTTGAGAAGGGCCCAGGAAGTGGGCCGAAGGGCCCTTTGTTAATCTGATGCATACATGTGTGCAGCCTTAGGTTCTTGAGAAATGCCCAAGAAGTGTGGCCGAAGGGCCCCTTGTTTATCTGATGCTTGCATGTGTGCAGCCTTAGGTTCTTGAGAAGAGCCCAGGGAGTGGGCTGAAGGGCCCCTTGTTCATCTGATTCATACATGTGTGCAGCCTTCGTTTCTTGAGAAGGGCCCAGGAAGTGGGCCGAAGGGCCCCTTGTTCATCTGATGCATACATGTGTCCAGCCTTAGGTTCTTATGAAGCGCCCAGGGAGTGGGCCGAAGGCGCCCTTGCTCATCTGATGCATACATGTGTGCAGCCTTAGGTTCTTGAGAAGGGCCCAGGGAGTGGGCCGAAGGGCCCCTTGTTCATCTGAATCATACAAGTGTGCATCCTTAGGTTCTTGAGAAGGGCCCTGGGAGAGGGACGAAGGGCCCGTTGTTCATCTGATGCATAGATGTGTGCAGCGTTAGGTTCTTGAGAATGGCCCAGGAAGTGGGTTGAAGGGCCCTTTGTTCATCTGATGCATACATGTGTGCAGCCTTAGGTTCTTGAGAAGGGCCCAGGGAGAAGGCCGAAGGCACCCTTGTTCATCGGATGCATGCATGTGTGCAGCCTTCGGTTCTTGAGAAGGGCCAAAGGAATGGGTCGAATTGCCCCTTGTTCATCTGATGCTTGCATGTGTGCACCCTTCGGTTCTTGAGACTGGCCCAGGGAGTGGGCCGAAGGCACCCTTGTTTATCGGTTGCATGCATGTGTGCAGCCTTCGGTTCTTGAGAAGGGCCCAAGGAGTGGGCCGAAGTGCCCCTTGTTCATCTGATGCTTGCATGTGTGCACCCTTAGGTTCTTGAGAAGGGTCCAGGGAGTGGGCCGAAGGGCCCCTTGTTCATCTGATGCATGCTTGTGTGCAGCCTTAGGTTCTTGAGTAGGGCCCAGGGAGTGGGCCGAAGGGCCCCTTGATCATCTGATGCATACATGTGTGCAGCCTTAGGTTGTTGAGTAGGGCCCAGGGAGTGGGCCGAAGGCGCACTTGGTCATCTGATGCATGCATGTGTGCAGCCTTAGGTTCTTGAGAAGGGCCCAGGGAGTGGGCCGAAATGTCACTTGTTCATCTGATGCACACATGTGTGCAGCCTTAGGTTCTTGAGAAGGGCCCAGGGAGTGGGCCGGCGGGCCCCCTGTCCATCTTATGCTTGCATGTGTGCAGCCTTAGGTTCTTGAAAAGGGCCCAGGGAGTGGGCCGAAGGCGCCCTTGTTCATCTGATGCATACATGTGTGCAGCCTTAGATTCTTCAGAAGGGCCCAGGGAGTGGGACGAAGGGCCCCTTGTTAATCTGATGCATACAAGTGTGCAGCCTTAGGTTCTTGAGAAGGGCCAAGGCCGAAGGGCCCTTTGTTCATCTGATGCTTGCATGTGTGCAGCCTTAGGTTCTTGAGAAGGGACCAGGGAATGAGCCGAAGGGCCCCTTGTTCATCTGATGCTTGCAGGCAGTGGGCCGTAGGCACCCTTGTTCATCTGATGCTTGCATGTGTGGAGACTTAGGTTCTTGAGAAGGGCGCAGGAAGTGGGCCGAAGGGGCCCTTGTTCATCTGATGCATACATGTGTGCAGCCTTAGTTTCTAGAGAAGAGCCTACGGAGTGGGCCGAAGGCACCCTCGTTCATCGGATGCATGCATGTGTGCAGCCTTAGTTTCTTTAGAAGGGCCTAGAGAGTGGGCCGAAGTCCCCCTTGTTCATCTGATGCTTGCATGTTTGCAGCCTTAGGTTCTTGAGAAGGTCACAGGGAGTGGGCCGAAGGCCCCCTCGTTCGTCAGATGCATGCATGTGTGCAGCCTTAGGTTCTTGAAAAGGGCCCAGGGAGTAGGCCAAAGACACCCTTGTTCATCGGATGCTTGCATGTGTGCAGCCTTAGGTTCTTGTGAAGGTCCCAGGGAGTGGGCCGAAGGGCCCCTCGTTCATCAGATGTATGCATGTGTACAGTCTTAGTTTCTTGAGAAGGGCCCAGGGGGTAGTCCGAAGGCACCCTTGTTAATTGGATGCTTGCATGTGTGCAGCCTTAGGTTCTTGAGAAGGGCACAGGGAGTGGGCCGAAGGGCCCCTTGTTTATCTGAGGCATACATGTGTGCAGCCTTAGGTTCTTGAGAAGGGCCCAGGGAGTGGGCCGAAGGCGCCCTTGTTCATCTGATGCATGCATGTGTGCAGCCTTAGGTTCTTGAGAAGGGCCCAGGGAGTGGGCAAGAGGGCTCCTTCTTCATCTGATGCTTGCATGTGTGCAGCCTTAGGTTCTTGAAAAGTGCCCAGGGAGTGGGCTGAAGGCGCCCTTGTTCATCTGATGCATATATGCGTGGAGCCTTAGGTTCTTCAGAAGGGCCCAGGGAGTGGGCTGAAGGGCCTCTTGTTTATCTGAATAGTACAAGTGTGCAGCCTTAGGTTCTTGAGAATGGCCCAGGGAGTGGGCCAAAGGGGCCCTTGTTCATCTGATACTTGCATGTGTGCAGCCTTAGGTTCTTGAGAAGGGACCAGGGAGTGGGCCGGACGGCCCCTTGTTCATCTGATGCTTGCAGGCAGTGGGCCGTAGGCACCCTTGTTCATCTGATGCTTGCATGTGTGGAGCCTTAGGTTCTTGAGAAGAGCCCAGAAAGTGGGCCGAATGGTCCCTTGTTCATCTGATGCATACATGTGTGCAGCCTTAGTTTCTTGAGATGGGCCCAGGGAGTGGGCTGAAGTCGCTCTTGTTCATCTGATGCACACATATGTGCAGCCTTAGGTTTTTGAGAAGGGCCCAGGAAGTGGGCCGAAGGGCCATTTGTTAATCTGATGCATATATGCGTGGAGCCTTAGGTTCTTCAGAAGGGCCCAGGGAGTGGGCTGAAGGGCCCCTTGTTCATCTGTATAGTACAAGTGTGCAGCCTTAGGTTCTTGAGAATGGCCCAGGGAGTGGGCCGAGGGGGCCCTTGTTCATCTGATGCTTGCATGTGTGCAGCCTTAGGTTCTTGAGAAGGGACCAGGGAGTGGGCCGGACGGCCCCTTGTTCATCTGATGCTTGCAGGCAGTGGGCCGCAGGCACCCTTGTTCATCTGATGCTTGCATGTGTGGAGCCTTAGGTTCTTGAGAAGAGCCCAGAAAGTGGGCCGAATGGTCCCTTGTTCATCTGATGCATACATGTGTGCAGCCTTAGTTTCTTGAGATGGGCCCAGGGAGTGGGCTGAAGTCGCTCTTGTTCATCTGATGCACACATATGTGCAGCCTTAGGTTTTTGAGAAGGGCCCAGGAAGTGGGCCGAAGGGCCATTTGTTAATCTGATGCATATATGCGTGGAGCCTTAGGTTCTTCAGAAGGGCCCAGGGAGTGGGCTGAAGGGCCCCTTGTTCATCTGAATAGTACAAGTGTGCAGCCTTAGGTTCTTGAGAATGGCCCAGGGAGTGGGCCGAGGGGGCCCTTGTTCATCTGATGCTTGCATGTGTGCAGCCTTAGGTTCTTGAGAAGGGACCAGGGAGTGGGCCGGACGGCCCCTTGTTCATCTGATGCTTGCAGGCAGTGGGCCGCAGGCACCCTTGTTCATCTGATGCTTGCATGTGTGGAGCCTTAGGTTCTTGAGAAGAGCCCAGAAAGTGGGCCGAATGGTTCCTTGTTCATCTGATGCATACATGATTGCAGCCTTAGTTTCTTAAGAAGGGCCCAGGGAGTGGGCCGAAGGCACCCTTGTTCATCTGATGCATGCATCTATGCAGACTTAGGTTCTTGAGAAGGGCCCAGGGAGTGGGTCGAAGGCGCCCTTTTTAATCTGTTGCATGCATGTATGTAGCGTTATGTTCTTGAGAAGTGCCCAGGGAGTGAGCCGAAGGCGCCCTTGCTCATCTGAAGCATGCATGTGTGCAGCCTTGAGTTCTTGTGCAGGGCCCTGGGAGAGGGACGAAGGGCCCCTTGTTTATCTGATGCATAGATGTGTGCAGCGTTAGGTTCTTGAGAATTGCCCAGGAAGTGTGGCCGAAGGGCCCCTTGTTCATCTGATGCTTGCATGTGTGCAGCCTTAGGTTCTTGAGAAGAGCCCAGGGAGTGGGCTGAAGGGCCCCTTGTTCATCTGATGCATACATGTGTGCAGCCTTCGTTTCTTGAGAAGGGCCCAGGAACTGGGCCGAAGGGCCCTTTGTTCATCTGATGCATACATGTGTCCATCCTTAGGTTCTCATGAAGCGCCCAGGGAGTGGGCCGAAGGCGCCCTTGCTCATCTGAAGCATACATGTGTGCAGCCTTAAGTTCTTGTGAAGGGCCCTGGGAGAGGGACGAAGGGCCCCTTGTTCATCTGATGCATAGATGTTTGCAGCGTTAGGTTCTTGAGAAGGGCCCAGGAAGTGGGCCGAAGGGCCCTTCGGTCATCTGATGCATACATGTGTGCAGCCTTAGGTTCTTGAGAATTGCCCAGGAAGTGGGCCGAAGGGCCCCTTGTTCATCTGATGCTTGCATGTGTGCAGCCTTAGGTTCTTGAGAAGGGCCCAGGGAGTGGGCAGAAGGCGCCCATGTTCATCTGAAGCATACATGTGTGCAGCCTTACGTCCTTCAGAAGGGTCCAGGGAGTGGGCTGAAGGGCCCCTTGTTCATCTGAATCATACAAGTGTGCAGCCTTAGGTTCTTGAGAAGGGCCCTGGGAAAGGGACGAAGGGCCCCTTGTTCATCTGATGCATAGATGTGTGCAGCATTAAGTTATTGAGAAGGGCCCAGGAAGTGGGCCAAAGGACCCTTTGTTCATCTGATGCATACATGTGTGCAGCCTTAGGTTCTTTAGAAGGGCCCAGGGAGTGGGCCAAAGGGCCCCTTGTTCATCTGATGCTTGCATGTGTGCAGCCTTAGGTTCTTGAGAAGAGCCCAGGAAGTGGGCCGAAGGGCCCTTTGTTCATCTGATGAATGCATGTGTGCAGCCTTAGGTGCTTCAGAAGGGCCCAGGGAGTGGGCCGAAGGCGCCCTTGTTAATCTGATGCTTGCATGTGTGCAGCCGTAGTTTCTTGAGAAGGGCCCAGGAAGTGGGCCGAAGGCGCCCTTGTTCATCGGTTGCATTCATGTGTGCAGCCTTCGGTTCTTGAGAAGGGCCCAGGTAGTGGGCCGAAGGGCCCTTTGTTCATCTGATGCTTGTATGTGTGCAGCCTTAGGTTCTTGAGAAGGGCCCAGGGAGTGTGCCGAAGGCGCACTTGTTCATCTGATGCATTCATGTGTGCAGCCTTAGGTTCTTGAGAAGGGCCCAGGGAGTGGGCCGAAGGGCCCTTTGTTCATCTGATGCATGCATGTGTGCAGCCTTAGGTTCTTCAGAAGGGCCCAGGGAGTGGGCCGAAGGCGCTCTTGTTCATCTGATGCTTGCATGTGTGCAGCCTTAGTTTCTTGAGAAGGGCCCAGGGAGTGGGCCGAAGGCGCCTTTGTTCATCGGTTGCATGCATGTGTGCAGCCTTCGGTTCTTGAGAAGGGCCCAGGTAGTGGGCCGAAGGGCCCCTTGTTCATCTGATGCTTGTATGTGTGCAGCCTTAGGTTCTTGAGAAGGGCCCAGGGAGTGTGCCGAAGGCGCACTTGTTCATCTGATGCATTCATGTGTGCAGCCTTAGGTTCTTGAGAAGGGCCCAGGGAGTGGGCCGAATTGCCACTTGTTCATCTGATGCACACATGTGTGCAGCCTTAGGTTCTTGAGAAGGGCCGAGGAAGTGGGCTGAAGGGCCCCTTGTTCACCTGAATCACACAAGTGTGCAGCCTTAGGTTCTTGAGAAGGGCCAAGGCCGAAGGGCCCTTTGTTCATCTGATGCTTGCATGTGTGCAGCCTTAGGTTCTTGAGGAGGGACCAGGGAGTGGGCCGAAGGGCCCCTTGTTTATCTGATGCTTGCAGGCAGTGGGCCGTAGGCACCCTTGTTCATCTGATGCATACATTCGTGCAGCCTTAGGTTATTTAGATGGGCCCAGGGAGTGGGCCGAAGGGCCCCTTGTTCATCTGTTGCATAGATGTGTGCAGCGTTAGGTTCTTGAGAAGGGCCCGGGAAGTGGGCCAAAGGGCCCTTTGTTTATCTGATGCATACATGTGTGCAGCCTTAGGTTCTTCAGAAGGGCCCAGGGAGTGGGCCGAAGGCACCCTTGTTCATCGGATGCTTGCATGTGTGCAGCCTAAGGTTCTTGAGAAGGGCCCAGGGAGTGGGCCGAAGGGCCCCTTGTTCATCTGAGGCATACATGTGTGCAGCCTTAGGTTCTTGAGAAGGACCCAGGGAGTTGGCCGAAGGCGCCCTTGTTCATCTGATGCATGCATGTGTGCAGCCTTAGGTTCTTGAGAAGGGCCCAGGGAGTGGGCCGAAGGGCCACTTGTTCATCTGATGCACACATGTGTGCAGCATTAGGTTCTTGAGAAGGGCCCAGGGAGTGGACAAGAGGGCCCCTTCTTCATCTGATGCTTGCATGTGTGCAGTCTTAGGTTCTTGAAAAGTGCACAGGAAGTCTGCTGAAGGCGCCCTTGTTCATCTGCTGCATACATGCGTGCAGCCTTAGGTTCTTCAGAAGGGCCCAGGGAGTGGGCAAGAGGGCCCCTTGTTCATCTGAATCGTACAAGTGTACAGCCTTAGGTCCTTGAGTAGGGCCCAGGGAGTGGGCCGAAGGGTCCCTTGTTCATCTGATGCTTGCATGTGTGCAGCCTTAGGTTCTTGAGAAGGGACCAGGGAGTGGGCCGAAGGGCCCCTTGTTCATCTGATGCTTGCATGTGTGGAGCCTTAGGTTCTTGCGAAGAGCCCAGGAAGAGGGCCGAATGGTCCCTTGTTCATCTGATGCATACATGTGTGCAGCCTTAGTTTCTTGAGAAGGGCCCAGGGAGTGGGCTGAAGTTGCTCTTGTTCATCTGATGCACACATTTGTGCAGCCTTAGGTTCTTGAGAAGGGCCCAGGGAGTGGGCCAAAGGCTCCCCTATTCATCTGATGCATGCATCTGTGCAGACTAAGGTTCTTGAGAAGGGCCCAGGGAGTGGGTCGAAGGCGCCCTTTGTTAATCTGATGCATAGATGTGTGCAGCCTTAGGTTCTTGTGCAGGGCCCTGGGAGAGGGACGAAGGGCCCCTTGTTCATCTGATGCATAGATGTGTGCAGCGTTAGGTTCTTGAGAAGGGCCCAGGAAGTGGGCCGAAGGGCCCTTTGTTAATCTGATACATACATGTGTGCAGACTTAGGTTCTTGAGAATTGCCCAGGAAGTGTGGCCGAAGGGCCCCTTGTTCATCTGATGCTTGCATGTGTGCAGCATTAGGTTCTTGAGAAGAGCCCAGGGAGTGGGCTGAAGGGCCCCTTGTTCATCTGATGCATACATGTGTGCAGCCTTCGTTTCTTGAGAAGGGCCCAGGAAGTGGGCCGAAGGGCCCCTTGTTCATCTGATGCATACATGTGTCCAGCCTTAGGTTCTTATGAAGCGCCCAGGGAGTGGGCCGAAGGCGCCCTTGCTCATCTGAAGCATACATGTGTGCAGCCTTAAGTTCTTGTGAAGGGCCCTGGGAGAGGGACGAAGGGCCCCTTGTTCATCTGATGCATAGATGTGTGCAGCGTTAGGTTCTTGAGAATGGTCCAGGAAGTGGGCCGAAGGGCCCTTTGGTCATCTGATGCATACATGTGTGCAGCCTTAGGTTCTTGAGAATTGCCCAGGAAGTGGGCCGAAGTGCCCCTTGTTCATCTGATGCTTGCATGTGTTCAGCCTTAGGTTCTTGAGAAGGGCCCAGGGAGTGGGCAGAAGGCGCCCATGTTCATCTGAAGCATACATGTGTGCAGCCTTACGTTCTTCAGAAGGGCCCAGGGAGTGGGCTGAAGGGCGCCTTGTTCATCTGAATCATACAAGTGTGCAGCCTTAGGTTCTTGAGAAGGGCCCTGGGAGAGGGACGAAGGGCCCCTTGTTCATCTGATGCATAGATGTGTGCAGCATTAGGTTATTGAGAAGGGCCCAGGAAGTGGGCCAAAGGACCCTTTGTTCATCTGATGCATACATGTGTGCAGCCTTAGGTTCTTGAGAAGGGCCCAGGGAGTAGGCCGAAGGCACCCTTGTTCATCGGATGCTTGCATGTGTGCAACCTTAGGTTATTTAGAAGGGCCTAGGGAGTGGGCCGAAGGGCCCCTTGTTCATCTGATGCATAGATGTGTGCAGCATTAGGTTCTTGAGAAGGGCCCAGGAAGTGGGCCAAAGGGCCCTTTGTTCATCTGATGCATACATGTGTGCAGCCTTAGGTTCTTCAGAAGGGCCCAGGGAGTAGGCCGAAGGTGCCCTTGTTTATCGTTTGCATGCATGTGTGCAGCCTTCGGTTCTTGAGAAGGGCCCAGGCAGTGGGCCGAAGGGCCCCTTGTTCATCTGATGCATGCATGTGTGCAGCCTTAGTTTCTTGAGAAGGGCCCAGGGAGTGGGCTGAAGTCGCTCTTGTTCATCTGATGCACACATATGTGCAGCCTTAGGTTCTTGAGAAGGGCCCAGGGAGTGGGCCGAAGGCTCCCTTATTCATCTGATGCATGCATGTGTGCACTTAGGTTCTTGAGAAGGGCCCAGGGAGTGGGTCGAAGGCACCCTTTTTCATCTGTTGCATGCATGTGTGTAGCGTTAGGTTCTTGAGAAGGGCCCAGGGAGTGAGCCGAAGGGCCCCTTGTTCATTCGATGCTTGCATGTGTGCAGCCTTAGGATCTTGAGAAGGGCCCATAGAGTGGGCAGAAGGGCCCCTTGTCCATCTGATGCATGCATGTGTGCAGCCTTAGGTTCTTGAGAAGGGCCCAGGGAGTGGGCCGAAGGGCCACTTGTTCATCTGATGCACACATGTGTGCAGCATTAGGTTCTACAGAAGGGCCCAGGGAGTGGGCAAGAGGGCCCCTTCTTCATCTGATGCTTGCATGTGTGCAGCCTGAGGTTCTTGAAAAGCGCCCAGGGAGTGGGCTGAAGGCACCCTTGTTCATCTGATGCATACATGCGTGCAGCCTTAGGTTCTTCAGAAGGGCCCAGGGAGTGGGCCGAAGGGTCCCTTGTTCATCTGATGCTTGCATGTGTGCAGCCTTAGGTTCTTGAGACGGGACCAGGCAGTGGGCCGAAGGGCCCCTTGTTAATCTGATGTTTGCAGGCAGTGGGCCGTAGGCACCCTTGTTCATCTGATGCTTGCATGTGTGGAGCCTTAGGTTCTTGCGAAGAGCCCAGGGAGTGGGCTGAAGTCGCTCTTGTTCATCTGATGCATACATGTGTGCAGCCTTATTTTCTTGAAAAGGGCCCAGGGAGTGGGCTGAAGTCGCTCTTGTTCATCTGATGCACACATATGTGCAGCCTTAGGTTCTTGAGAAGGGCCCAGGGAGTGGGCCGAAGAGCCCCTTGTTCATTTGATGCTTGCATGTGTGCAGCCTTAGGTTCTTGAGAAGGGCCAAGGGAGTGGGCAGAAGGCGCCCTTGTCCATCTGAAGCATACATGTGTGCAGCCTTAGGATCTTCAGAAGGGCCCAGGGAGTGGGCTGCAGGGCCCCTTGTTCATCTGAATCATACAAGTGTGCAGCCTTATGTTCTTGAGAAGGGCCCTGGGAGAGGGACGAAGGGCCCCTTGTTCATCTGATGAATAGATGTGTGCAGCATTAGGTTCTTGAGAAGGGCCCAGGAAGTGGGCTGAAGGACCCTTTGTTCATCTGATGCATACGTGTGTGCAGCCTTAGGTTCTTGAGAAGGGCCCAGGGAGTAGGCCGAAAGCACCCTTGTTCATCGGATGCTTGCATGTGTGCAGCCTTAGGTTATTTAGAAGGGCCCAGGGAGTGGGCCGAAGGGCCCCTTGTTCATCTGATGCATAGATGTGTGCAGCGTTAGGTTCTTGAGAATGGCCCAGGAAGTGGGCCGAAGGGCCCTTTGTTCATCTGATGCATACATGTGTGCAGCCTTAGGTTCTTCAGAAGGGCCCGGGGAGTGGGCTGGAAGCACCCTTGTTCATCGGATGCTTGCATGTGTGCAGCCTTAGGTTCTTGAGACGGGCCCAGGGAGTGGGCCGAAGGTGCCCTTGTTCATCGTTTGCATGCATGTGTGCAGCCTTCGGTTCTTGAGAAGGGCCCAGGCAGTGGGCCGAAGGGCCCCTTGTTCATCTGATGCATGCATGTGTGCAGCCTTAGTTTCTTGAGAAGGGCCCAGGGAGTGGGCTGAAGTCGCTCTTGTTCATCTGATGCACACATATGTGCAGCCTTAGGTTCTTGAGAAGGGCCCAGGGAGTGGGCCGAAGGCTCCCTTATTCATCTGATGCATGCATGTGTGCAGACTTAGGTTCTTGAGAAGGGCCCAGGGAAAGGGTCGAAGGCGCCCTTTTTCATCTGTTGCATGCATGTGTGTAGCGTTAGGTTCTTGAGAAGGGCCCAGGGAGTGAGCCAAAGGGCCCCTTGTTCATTCGATGCTTGCTTGTGTGCAGCCTTAGGATCTTGAGAAGGGCCCATAGAGTGGGCCGAAGGGCCACTTGTTCATCTGATGCACACATGTGTGCAGCATTAGGTTCTTCAGAAGGGCCCAGGGAGTGGGCAAGAGGGCCCCTTCTTCATCTGATGCTTGCATGTGTGCAGCCTGAGGTTCTTGAAAAGCGCCCAGGGAGTGGGCTGAAGGCGCCCTTGTTCATCTGATGCATACATGCGTGCAGCCTTAGGTTCTTCAGAAGGGCCCAGGGAGTGGGCCGAAGGGTCCCTTGTTTATCTGATGCTTGCATGTGTGCAGCCTTAGGTTCTTGAGATGGGACCAGGCAGTGGGCCGAAGGGCCCCTTGTTCATCTGATGTTTGCAGGCAGTGGGCCGTAGGCACCCTTGTTCATCTGATGCTTGCATGTGTGGAGCCTTAGGTTCTTGCGAAGAGCCCAGGGAGTGGGCTGAAGTCGCTCTTGTTCATCTGATGCATACATGTGTGCAGCCTTAGTTTCTTGAGAAGGGCCCAGGGAGTGGGCTGAAGTCGCTCTTGTTCATCTGATGCACACATATGTGCAGCCTTAGGTTCTTGAGAAGGGCCCAGGGAGTGGGCAGAAGGCTCCCTTGTTCATCTGATGCATGCATGTGTGGAGCCTTAGGTTCTTGCGAAGAGCCCAGGGAGTGGGCTGAAGTCGCTCTTGTTCATCTGATGCATACATGTGTGCAGCCTTAGTTTCTTGAGAAGGGCCCAGGGAGTGGGCCAAAGGCTCCCTTATTCATCTCATGCATGCATGTGTGCAGACTTAGGTTCTTGAGAAGGGCCCAGGGAGTGGGTCGAAGGTGCCCTCTTTCATCTGTTGCATGCATGTGTGCAGCCTTCGGTTCTTGAGAAGGGCCCAGGTAGTGGGCCGAAGGGCCCCTTGTTCATCTGATGTTTGCAGGCAGTGGGCCGTAGGCACCCTTGTTCATCTGATGCTTGCATGTGTGGAGCCTTAGGTTCTTGCGAAGAGCCCAGGGAGTGGGCTGAAGTCGCTCTTGTTCATCTGATGCATACATGTGTGCAGCCTTAGTTTCTTGAGAAGGGCCCAGGGAGTGGGCTGAAGTCGCTCTTGTTCATCTGATGCACACATATGTGCAGCCTTAGGTTCTTGAGAAGGCCCCAGGGAGTGGGCCGAAGGCTCCCTTGTTCATCTGATGCATGCATGTGTGCAGCCTTAGTTTCTTGAGAATGGCCCAGGGAGTCAGCCGAAGGGCCCCTTGTTCATTCGATGCTTGCATGTGTGCAGCCTTAGGTTCTTGAGAAGGGCCCAGGGAGTGGGCCGAAGGCACCCTTGTTCATCGGATGCTTGCATGTGTGCAGCCTAAGGTTCTTGAGACGGGCCCAGGGAGTAGGTCGAAGGCGCCCTTGTTTATCGGTTGCATGCATGTGTGCAGCCTTCGGTTCTTGAGAAGGGCCCAGGTAGTGGGCCGAAGGGCCCCTTGTTCATCTGATGCTTGTATGTGTGCAGCCTTAGGTTCTTGAGAAGGGCCCAGGGAGTGTGCCGAAGGCGCACTTGTTCATCTGATGCATGCATGTGTGCAGCCTTAGGTCCTTGAGAAGGGCCCAGGGAGTGGGCCGAATTGCAACTTGTTCATCTGATGCACACATGTGTGCAGCCTTAGGTTCTTGAGAAGGGCAGAGGAAGTGGGCTGAAGGGCCCCTTGTTCATCTGAATCACACAAGTGTGCAGCCTTAGGTTCTTGAGAAGGGCCCAGGGAGTGGGCCGAAGGGGCCCTTGTTCATCTGATGCGTGCATGTGTGCAGCCTTAGGTTCTTGAGAGGGGACCAGGGAGTGGGCCGAAGGGCCCCTTGTTCATCTGATGCTTGCAGGCAGTGGGCCGTAGTCACCCTTGTTCATCTGATGCTTGCATGTGTGGAGCCTTAGGTTCTTGAGAAGAGCCAAGGAAGTGGGCCGAATGGTCCCTTGTTCATCTGATGCATACATGAGTGCAGCCTTAGGTTCTTGAGAAGGGCCCAGGGAGTGGGCCGAAGGCACCCTTGTTCATCTGATGCATGCATGTGTGCAGACTTAGGTTCTTGAGAAGGGCCCAGGGAGCGGGTCGAAGGCGCCCTTTTTCATCTGTTGCATGCATGTGTGTAACCTTTGGTTCTTGAGAAGCTCCCAGGGAGTGAGCCGAAGGGCCCCTTGTTCATTCGATTCTTGCATGTGTGCAGCCTTAGGTTCTTGAGAAGGGCCAAGGGAGTGGGCTGAAGGCACCCTTGCTGATTTAATGCGTACATGTGTGCAGCCTTAGGTTCTTGAGAAGGGCCCAGGGAGTGGGCTGAAGGGCCCCTTGTTCATCTGATGTATACATGTGTGCAGCCTTAGTTTCTTGAGAAGGGCCAAGGAAGTGGGCCGAAGGGCCCCTTGTTCATCTGATGCATACATGTGTGCAGCCTTACGTTCTTGAGAAGGGCCCAGGGAGTGGGCCGAAGAGCCCCTTGTTCATTTGATGCTTGCATGTGTGCAGCCTTAGGTTCTTGAGAAGGGCCCAGGGAGTGGGCAGAAGGCGCCCTTGTTCATCTGAAGCATACATGTGTGCAGCCTTAGGTTCTTCAGAAGGGCCCAGGGAGTGGGCTGAAGGGCCCCTTGTTCATCTGAATCATACAAGTGTGCAGCCTTAGGTTCTTGAGAAGGGCCCTGGGAGAGGGACGAAGGGCCCCTTGTTCATCTGATGCATAGATGTGTGCAGCATTACGTTCTTGAGAAGGGCCCAGGAAGTGGGCTGAGGGACCCTTTGTTCATCTGATGCATACATGTGTGCATCCTTAGGTTCTTGAGAAGGGCCCAGGGAGTAGGCCAAAAGCACCCTTGTTCATCGGATGCTTGCATGTGTGCAGCCTTAGGTTATTTAGAAGGGCCCAGGGAGTGGGCCGAAGGGCCCCTTGTTCATCTGATGCATAGATGTGTGCAGCGTTAGGTTCTTGAGAATGGCCCAGGAAGTGGGCCGAAGGGCCCTTTGTTCATCTGATGCATACATGTGTGCAGCCTTAGGTTCTTCAGAAGGGCCCGGGGAGTGGGCTGGAAGGGCAGTTTGTTCATCTGATGCATACATGTGTGCAGCCTTAGGTTCTTCAGACAGGCCCAAGGAGTGGGCCGAAGGCACCCTTGTTCATCGGATGCTTGCATGTGTGCAGCCTTAGGTTCTTAAGACGGGTCCAGAGAGTGGGCCGAAGGCGCCCTTGTTCATCGGTTGCATGCATGTGTGAAGCCTTAGGTTCTTGAGAAGGGCCCAGGGAGTGGGGCGAATTGCCACTTGTTCATCTGATGCACACATGTGTGCAGCCTTAGGTTCTCGAGAAGGGCCCAGGTAGTGGGCCGAAGGGCTCCTTGTTCATCTAATGCTTGTATGTGTGCAGCCTTAGGTTCTTGAGAAGGGCCCAGGGAGTGTGCCGAAGGCGCACTTGTTCATCTGATGCATGCATTTGTGCAGCCTTAGGTTCTTGAGAAGGGCCCAGGGAGTGGGGCGAATTGCCACTTGTTCATCTGATGCACACATGTGTGCAGCCTTAGGTTCTTGAGAAGGGCCCAGGGAGAGGGCCGAAGAGCCCCTTGTTCATCTGATGCTTGCATGTGTGCAGCCTTA
This sequence comes from Triturus cristatus, assembly GCF_964204655.1. Classification (NCBI taxonomy): domain Eukaryota; kingdom Metazoa; phylum Chordata; class Amphibia; order Caudata; family Salamandridae; genus Triturus; species Triturus cristatus. The sequence continues at coordinate 378,716,198 of NC_140579.1, read as the reverse complement.
GGTTCTTGAGAAGGGCCCAGGGAGTTGGCCGAAGGCGCCCTTGTTCATCTGATGCATGCATGTGTGCAGCCTTAGGTTCTTGAGAAGGGCCCAGGGAGTGGGCCGAAGGGCCACTTGTTCATATGATGCACACATGTGTGCAGCATTAGGTTCTTGAGAAGGGCCCAGGGAGTGGGCAAGAGGGTCCCTTCTTCATCTGATGCTTGCATGTGTGCAGTCTTAGGTTCTTGAAAAGTGCCCAGGAAGTGGGCTTAAGGTGCCCTTGTTCATCTGCTGCATACATGCGTGCAGCCTTAGGTTCTTCAGAAGGGCCCAGGGAGTGGGCTGAAGGGCCCCTTGTTCATCTGAATCGTACAAGTGTGCAGCCTTAGGTCCTTGAGTAGGGCCCAGGGAGTGGGCCGAAGGGTCCCTTGTTCATCTGATGCTTGCATGTGTGCAGCCTTAGGTTCTTGAGAAGGGACCAGGGAGTGGGCCGAAGGGCCCCTTGTTCATCTGATGCTTGCAGGCAGTGGGCCGTAGGCACTCTTCTTCATGTGATGCTTGCATGTGTGGAGCCTTAGGTTCTTGCGAAGAGCCCAGGAAGTGGGCCGAATGGTCCCTTGTTCATCTGATGCATACATGTGTGCAGCCTTAGTTTCTTGAGAAGGGCCCAGGGAGTGGGCTGAAGTCGCTCTTGTTCATCTGATGCACACATATGTGCAGCCGTAGGTTCTTTAGAAGGGCCCAGGGAGTGGGCCGAAGGCTCCCTTATTCATCTGATGCATGCATGTGTGCAGACTTAGGTTCTTGAGAAGGGCCCAGGGAGTGGGTCGAAGGCGCCCTTTTTCATCTGTTGCATGCATGTGTGTAGCGTTAGGTTCTTGAGAAGGGCCCAGGGAGTGAGCCGAAGGGCCCCTTGTTCATTCGATGCTTGCATGTGTGCAGCCTTAGGATCTTGAGAAGGGCCCATAGAGTGGGCAGAAGGGCCCCTTGTCCATCTGATGCATGCATGTGTGCAGCCTTAGGTTCTTGAGAAGGGCCCAGGGAGTGGGCCGAAGGGCCTCTTGTTCATCTGATGCACACATGTGTGCAGCATTAGGTTCTTCAGAAGGGCCCAGGGAGTGGTCAAGAGGGACCCTTCTTCATCTGATGCTTGCATGTGTGCAGCCTGAGGTTCTTGAAAAGCGCCCAGGGAGTGGGCTGAAGGCGCCCTTGATCATCTGATGCATACATGCGTGCAGCCTTAGGTTCTTCAGAAGGGCCCAGGGAGTGGGCCGAAGGGTCTCTTGTTCATCTGATGCTTGCATGTGTGCAGCCTTAGGTTCTTGAGACGGGACCAGGGAGTGGGCCGAAGGGCCCCTTGTTCATCTGATGTTTGCAGGCAGTGGGCCGTAGGCACCCTTGTTCATCTGATGCTTGCATGTGTGGAGCCTTAGGTTCTTGCGAAGAGCCCAGGGAGTGGGCTGAAGTCGCTCTTGTTCATCTGATGCATACATGTGTGCAGCCTTAGTTTCTTGAGAAGGGCCCAGGGAGTGGGCTGAAGTCGCTCTTGTTCATCTGATGCACACATATGTGCAGCCTTAGGTTCTTGAGAAGGGCCCAGGGAGTGGGCCGAAGGCTCCCTTGTTCATCTGATGCATGCATGTGTGCAGCCTTAGTTTCTTGAGAAGGGCCCAGGGAGTGGGCTGAAGTCGCTCTTGTTCATCTGATGCACACATATGTGCAGCCTTAGGTTCTTGAGAAGGGCCCAGGGAGTGGGCCGAAGGCACCCTTGTTCATCGGATGCTTGCATGTGTGCAGCCTAAGGTTCTTGAGACGGGCCCAGGGAGTGGGTCGAAGGCGCCCTTGTTCATCTGATGCTTGCATGTGTGCAGCCTTAGGTTCTTGAGAAGGGACCAGGGAGTGGGCCGAAGGGCCCCTTGTTCATCTGATGCTTGCAGGCAGTGGGCCGTAGGCACTCTTCTTCATGTGATGCTTGCATGTGTGGAGCCTTAGGTTCTTGCGAAGAGCCCAGGAAGTGGGCCGAATGGTCCCTTGTTCATCTAATGCATACATGTGTGCAGCCTTAGGTTCTTGAGAAGGGCCCAGGGAGTGGGCCGAAGGCACCCTTGTTCATCTGATGCATGCATGTGTGCAGACTTAGGTTCTTGAGAAGGGCCCAGGGAGTGGGTCGAAGGCGCCCTTTTTCATCTGTTGCATGCATGTGTGTAACGTTAGGTTCTTGAGAAGGGCCCAGGGAGTGAGCCAAAGGGCCCCTTGTTCATTCAATTCTTGCATGTGTGCAGCCTTAGGTTCTTGAGAAGGGCCCAGGGAGTGGGCCGAAGGCACCCTTGTTCATCGGATGCTTGCATGTGTGCAGCCTAAGGTTCTTGAGACGGGCCCAGGGAGTGGGTCGAAGGCGCCCTTGTTTATCGGTTGCATGCATGTGTGCAGCATTCGGTTCTTGAGAAGGGCCCAGGTAGTGGGCCGAAGGGCCCCTTGTTCATCTGATGCTTGTATGTGTGCAGCCTTAGGTTCTTGAGAAGGGCCCAGGGAGTGTGCCAAAGGCGCACTTGTTCATCTGATGCATGCATGTGTGCAGCCTTAGGTCCTTGAGAAGGGCCCAGGGAGTGGGCCGAATTGCAACTTGTTCATCTGATGCACACATGTGTGCAGCCTTAGGTTCTTGAGAAGGGCAGAGGAAGTGGGCTGAAGGGCCCCTTGTTCATCTGAATCGCACAAGTGTGCAGCCTTAGGTTCTTGAGAAGGGCCCAGGGAGTGGGCCGAAGGGGCCCTTGTTCATCTGATGCTTGCATGTGTGCAGCCTTAGGTTCTTGAGAGGGGACCAGGGAGTGGGCCGAAGGGCCCCTTGTTCATCTGATGCTTGCAGGCAGTGGGCCGTAGGCACCCTTGTTCATCTGATGCTTGCATGTGTGGAGCCTTAGGTTCTTGAGAAGAGCCAAGGAAGTGGGCCGAATGGTCCCTTGTTCATCTGATGCATACATGTGTGCAGCCTTAGGTTCTTGAGAAGGGCCCAGGGAGTGGGCCGAAGGCACCCTTGTTCATCTGATGCATGCATGTGTGCAGACTTAGGTTCTTGAGAAGGGCCCAGGGAGTGGGTCGAAGGCGCCCTTTTTCATCTGTTGCATGCATGTGTGTAACGTTAGGTTCTTGAGAAGCTCCCAGGGAGTGAGCCGAAGGGCCCCTTGTTCATTCGATTCTTGCATGTGTGCAGCCTTAGGTTCTTGAGAAGGGCCAAGGGAGTGGGCTGAAGGCACCCTTGCTGATTTAATGCGTACATGTGTGCAGCCTTAGGTTCTTGAGAAGGGCCCAGGGAGTGGGCTGAAGGGCCCCTTGTTCATCTGATGTATACATGTGTGCAGCCTTAGTTTCTTGAGAAGGGCCCAGGAAGTGGGCCGAAGGGCCCCTTGTTCATCTGATGCATACATGTGTGCAGCCTTACGTTCTTGAGAAGGGCCCAGGGAGTGGGCCGAAGAGCCCCTTGTTCATTTGATGCTTGCATGTGTGCAGCCTTAGGTTCTTGAGAAGGGCCCAGGGAGTGGGCAGAAGGCGCCCTTGTTCATCTGAAGCATACATGTGTGCAGCCTTAGGTTCTTCAGAAGGGCCCAGGGAGTGGGCTGAAGGGCCCCTTGTTCATCTGAATCATACAAGTGTGCAGCCTTAGGTTCTTGAGAAGGGCCCTGGGAGAGGGACGAAGGGCCCCTTGTTCATCTGATGCATAGATGTGTGCAGCATTAGGTTCTTGAGAAGGGCCCAGGAAGTGGGCTGAGGGACCCTTTGTTCATCTGATGCATACATGTGTGCATCCTTAGGTTCTTGAGAAGGGCCCAGGGAGTAGGCCAAAAGCACCCTTGTTCATCGGATGCTTGCATGTGTGCAGCCTTAGGTTATTTAGAAGGGCCCAGGGAGTGGGCCGAAGGGCCCCTTGTTCATCTGATGCATAGATGTGTGCAGCGTTAGGTTCTTGAGAATGGCCCAGGAAGTGGGCCGAAGGGCCCTTTGTTCATCTGATGCATACATGTGTGCAGCCTTAGGTTCTTCAGAAGGGCCCGGGGAGTGGGCTGGAAGGGCAGTTTGTTCATCTGATGCATACATGTGTGCAGCCTTAGGTTCTTCAGACGGGCCCAAGGAGTGGGCCGAAGGCACCCTTGTTCATCGGATGCTTGCATGTGTGCAGCCTTAGGTTCTTAAGACGGGTCCAGAGAGTGGGCCAAAGGCGCCCTTGTTCATCGGTTGCATGCATGTGTGCAGCCTTCGGTTCTCGAGAAGGGCCCAGGTAGTGGGCCGAAGGGCTCCTTGTTCATCTAATGCTTGTATGTGTGCAGCCTTAGGTTCTTGAGAAGGGCCCAGGGAGTGTGCCGAAGGCGCACTTGTTCATCTGATGCATGCATTTGTGCAGCCTTAGGTTCTTGAGAAGGGCCCAGGGAGTGGGGCGAATTGCCACTTGTTCATCTGATGCACACATGTGTGCAGCCTTAGGTTCTTGAGAAGGGCCCAGGGAGAGGGCCGAAGAGCCCCTTGTTCATCTGATGCTTGCATGTGTGCAGCCTTAGGTTCTTGAGAAGGGCCCAGGGAGTTGGCCGAAGGCGCCCTTGTTCATCTGATGCATGCATGTGTGCAGCCTTAGGTTCTTGAGAAGGGCCCAGGGAGTGGGCCGAAGGGCCACTTGTTCATATGATGCACACATGTGTGCAGCATTAGGTTCTTGAGAAGGGCCCAGGGAGTGGGCAAGAGGGCCCCTTCTTCATCTGATGCTTGCATGTGTGCAGTCTTAGGTTCTTGAAAAGTGCCCAGGAAGTGGGCTTAAGGTGCCCTTGTTCATCTGCTGCATACATGCGTGCAGCCTTAGGTTCTTCAGAAGGGCCCAGGGAGTGGGCTGAAGGGCCCCTTGTTCATCTGAACCGTACAAGTGTGCAGCCTTAGGTCCTTGAGTAGGGCCCAGGGAGTGGGCCGAAGGGTCCCTTGTTCATCTGATGCTTGCATGTGTGCAGCCTTAGGTTCTTGAGAAGGGACCAGGGAGTGGGCCGAAGGGCCCCTTGTTCATCTGATGCTTGCAGGCAGTGGGCCGTAGGCACTCTTCTTCATGTGATGCTTGCATGTGTGGAGCCTTAGGTTCTTGCGAAGAGCCCAGGAAGTGGGCCGAATGGTCCCTTGTTCATCTGATGCATACATGTGTGCAGCCTTAGTTTCTTGAGAAGGGCCCAGGGAGTGGGCTGAAGTCGCTCTTGTTCATCTGATGCACACATATGTGCAGCCGTAGGTTCTTCAGAAGGGCCCAGGGAGTGGGCCGAAGGCTCCCTTATTCATCTGATGCATGCATGTGTGCAGACTTAGGTTCTTGAGAAGGGCCCAGGGAGTGGGTCGAAGGCGCCCTTTTTCATCTGTTGCATGCATGTGTGTAGCGTTAGGTTCTTGAGAAGGGCCCAGGGAGTGAGCCGAAGGGCCCCTTGTTCATTCGATGCTTGCATGTGTGCAGCCTTAGGATCTTGAGAAGGGCCCATAGAGTGGGCAGAAGGGCCCCTTGTCCATCTGATGCATGCATGTGTGCAGCCTTAGGTTCTTGAGACAGGCCCAGGGAGTGGGCCGAAGGGCCACTTGTTCATCTGATGCACACATGTGTGCAGCATTAGGTTCTTCAGAAGGGCCCAGGGAGTGGGCAAGAGGGACCCTTCTTCATCTGATGCTTGCATGTGTGCAGCCTGAGGTTCTTGAAAAGCGCCCAGGGAGTGGGCTGAAGGCGCCCTTGATCATCTGATGCATACATGCGTGCAGCCTTAGGTTCTTCAGAAGGGCCCAGGGAGTGGGCCGATGGGTCTCTTGTTCATCTGATGCTTGCATGTGTGCAGCCTTAGGTTCTTGAGACGGGACCAGGGAGTCGGCCGAAGGGCCCCTTGTTCATCTGATGTTTGCAGGCAGTGGGCCGTAGGCACCATTGTTCATCTGATGCTTGTATGTGTGGAGCCTTAGGTTCTTGCAAAGAGCCCAGGGAGTGGGCTGAAGTCGCTCTTCTTCATCTGATGCATACATGTGTGCAGCCTTAGTTTCTTGAGAAGGGCCCAGGGAGTGGGCTGAAGTCGCTCTTGTTCATCTGATGCACACATATGTGCAGCCTTAGGTTCTTGAGAAGGGCCCAGGGAGTGGGCCGAAGGCTCCCTTGTTCATCTGATGCATGCATGTGTGCAGCCTTAGTTTCTTGAGAAGGGCCCAGGGAGTGGGCTGAAGTCGCTCTTGTTCATCTGATGCACACATATGTGCAGCCTTAGGTTCTTGAGAAGGGCCCAGGGAGTCAGCCGAAGGGCCCCTTGTTCATTCGATGCTTGCATGTGTGCAGCCTTAGGTTCTTGAGAAGGGCCCAGGGAGTGGGCCGAAGGCACCCTTGTTCATCGGATGCTTGCATGTGTGCAGCCTAAGGTTCTTGAGACGGGCCCAGGGAGTGGGTCGAAGGCGCCCTTGTTTATCTATTGCATGCATGTGTGCAGCATTCGGTTCTTGAGAAGGGCCCAGGTAGTGGGCCGAAGGGCCCCTTGTTCATCTGATGCTTGTATGTGTGCAGCCTTAGGTTCTTGAGAAGGGCCCAGGGAGTGTGCCGAAGGCGCACTTGTTCATCTGATGCATGCATGTGTGCAGCCATAGGTCCTTGAGAAGGGCCCAGGGAGTGGGCCGAATTGCCACTTGTTCATCTGATGCACACATGTGTGCAGCCTTAGGTTCTTGAGAAGGGCAGAGGAAGTGGGCTGAAGGGCCCCTTGTTCATCTGAATTGCACAAGTGTGCAGCCTTAGGTTCTTGAGAAGGGCCCAGGGAGTGGGCCGAAGGGGCCCTTGTTCATCTGATGCTTGCATGTGTGCAGCCTTAGGTTCTTGAGAGGGGACCAGGAAGTGGGCCGAAGGGCCCCTTGTTCATCTGATGCTTGCAGGCAGTGGGCCGTAGTCACCCTTGTTCATCTGATGCTTGCATGTGTGGAGCCTTAGGTTCTTGAGAAGAGCCCAGGAAGTGGGCCGAATGGTCCCTTGTTCATCTGATGCATACATGTGTGCAGCCTTAGGTTCTTGAGAAGGGCCCAGGGAGTGGGCCGAAGGCACCCTTGTTCATCTGATGCATGCATGTGTGCAGACTTAGGTTCTTGAGAAGGGCCCAGGGAGTGGGTCGAAGGCGCCCTTTTTCATCTGTTGCATGCATGTGTGTAACGTTAGGTTCTTGAGAAGGGCCCAGGGAGTGAGCCAAAGGGCCCCTTGTTCATTCAATTCTTGCATGTGTGCAGCCTTAGGTTCTTGAGAAGGGCCCAGGGAGTGGGCCGAAGGGTCCCTTGTTCATCTGATGCATGCATGTGTGCAGCCTTAGGTTCTTGAGAAGGGCCCAGGGAGTGGGCCGAGGGGCCCCTTGTTCATCTGATGCATACATGTGTGCAGCCTTAGGTTCTTGAGAAGGGCCAAGGGAGTGGGCTGAAGGCACCCTTGCTGATTTAATGCGTACATGTGTGCAGCCTTAGGTTCTTGAGAAGGGCCCAGGGAGTGGGCTGAAGGGCCCCTTGTTCATCTGATGTATACATGTGTGCAGCCTTAGTTTCTTGAGAAGGGCCCAGGAAGTGGGCCAAAGGGCCCCTTGTTCATCTGATGCATACATGTGTGCAGCCTAATGTTCTTGAGAAGGGCCCAGGGAGTGGGCCGAAGAGCCCCTTGTTCATTTGATGCTTGCATGTGTGCAGCCTTAGGTTCTTGAGAAGGGCCCAGGGAGTGGGCAGAAGGCGCCCTTGTTCATCTGAAGCATACATGTGTGCAGCCTTAGGTTCTTCAGAAGGGCCCAGGGAGTGGGCTGAAGGGCCCCTTGTTCATCTGAATCATACAAGTGTGCAGCCTTAGGTTCTTGAGAAGGGCCCTGGGAGAGGGACAAAGGGCCCCTTGTTCATCTGATGCATAGATAAGTGCAGCATTAGGTTCTTGAGAAGGGCCCAGGAAGTGGGCTGAAGGGCCCTTTGTTCATCTGATGCATACATGTGTGCAGCCTTAGGTTCTTCAGAAGGGCCCGGGGAGTGGGCTAGAAGCACCCTTGTTCATCGGATGCTTGCATGTGTGCAGCCTTAGGTTCTTGAGACGCGCCCAGGAAGTGGGCCGAAGGTGTCCTTGTTCATCGTTTGCATGCATGTGTGCAGCCTTCGGTTCTTGAGAAGGGCCCAGGCAGTGGGCCGAAGGGCCCCTTGTTCATCTGATGCATGCATGTGTGCAGCCTTAGTTTCTTGAGAAGGGCCCAGGGAGTGGGCTGAAGTCGCTCTTGTTCATCTGATGCACACATATGTGCAGCCTTAGGTTCTTGAGAAGGGCCCAGGGAGTGGGCCGAAGGCTCCCTTATTCATCTGATGCATGCATGTGTGCAGACTTAGGTTCTTGAGAAGGGCCCAGGGAGTGGGTCAAAGGCGCCCTTTTTCATCTGTTGCATGCATGTGTGTAGCGTTAGGTTCTTGAGAAGGGCCCAGGGAGTGAGCCGAAGGGCCCCTTGTTCATTCGATGCTTGCATGTGTGCAGCCTTAGGATCTTGAGAAGGGCCCATAGAGTGGGCAGAAGGGCCCCTTGTCCATCTGATGCATGCATGTGTGCAGCCTTAGGTTCTTGAGAAGGGCCCAGGGAGTGGGCCGAAGGGCCACTTGTTCATCTGATGCACACATGTGTGCAGCATTAGGTTCTACAGAAGGGCCCAGGGAGTGGGCAAGAGGGCCCCTTCTTCATCTGATGCTTGCATGTGTGCAGCCTGAGGTTCTTGAAAAGCGCCCAGGGAGTGGGCTGAAGGCGCCCTTGTTCATCTGATGCATACATGCGTGCAGCCTTAGGTTCTTCAGAAGGGCCCAGGGAGTGGGCCGAAGGGTCCCTTGTTCATCTGATGCTTGCATGTGTGCAGCCTTAGGTTCTTGAGACGGGACCAGGCAGGGGGCCGAAGGGCCCCTTGTTCATCTGATGTTTGCAGGCAGTGGGCCGTAGGCACCCTTGTTCATCTGATGCTTGCATGTGTGGAGCCTTAGGTTCTTGCGAAGAGCCCAGGGAGTGGGCTGAAGTCGCTCTTGTTCATCTGATGCATACATGTGTGCAGCCTTAGTTTCTTGAGAAGGGCCCAGGGAGTGGGCTGAAGTCGCTCTTGTTCATCTGATGCACACATATGTGCAGCCGTAGGTTCTTGAGAAGGGCCCAGGGAGTGGGCCGAAGAGCCCCTTGTTCATTTGATGCTTGCATGTGTGCAGCCTTAGGTTCTTGAGAAGGGCCCAGGGAGTGGGCAGAAGGCACCCTTGTTCATCTGAAGCATACATGTGTGCAGCCTTAGGTTCTTCAGAAGGGCCCAGGGAGTGGGCTGCAGGGCCCCTTGTTCATCTGAATCATACAAGTGTGCAGCCTTAGGTTCTTGAGAAGTGCCCTGGGAGAGGGACGAAGGGCCCCTTGTTCATCTGATGCATAGATGTGTGCAGCATTAGGTTCTTGAGAAGGGCCCAGGAAGTGGGCTGAAGGACCCTTTGTTCATCTGATGCATACGTGTGTGCAGCCTTAGGTTCTTGAGAAGGGCCCAGGGAGTAGGCCGAAAGCACCCTTGTTCATCGGATGCTTGCATGTGTGCAGCCTTAGGTTATTTAGAAGGGCCCAGGGAGTGGGCCGAAGGGCCCCTTGTTCATCTGATACATAGATGTGTGCAGCGTTAGGTTCTTGAGAATGGCCCAGGAAGTGGGCCGAAGGGCCCTTTGTTCATCTGATGCATACATGTGTGCAGCCTTAGGTTCTTCAGAAGGGCCCGTGGAGTGGGCTGGAAGCACCCTTGTTCATCGGATGCTTGCATGTGTGCAGCCTTAGGTTCTTGAGACGGGCCCAGGGAGTGGGCCGAAGGTGCCCTTGTTCATCGTTTGCATGCATGTGTGCAGCCTTCGGTTCTTGAGAAGGGCCCAGGCAGTGGGCCGAAGGGCCCCTTGTTCATCTGACGCATGCATGTGTGCAGCCTTAGTTTCTTGAGAAGGGCCCAGGGAGTGGGCCGAAGGCTCCCTTATTCATCTGATGCATGCATGTGTGCAGACTTAGGTTCTTGAGAAGGGCCCAGGGAGTGGGTCGAAGGCGCCCTTTTTCATCTGTTGCATGCATGTGTGTAGCGTTATGTTCTTGAGAAGGGCCCAGGGAGTGAGCCGAAGGGCCCCTTGTTCATTCGATGCTTGCATGTGTGCAGCCTTAGGATCTTGAGAAGGGCCCATAGAGTGGGCCGAAGGGCCACTTGTTCATCTGATGCACACATGTGTGCAGCATTAGGTTCTACAGAAGGGCCCAGGGAGTGGGCAAGAGGGCCCCTTCTTCATCTGATGCTTGCATGTGTGCAGCCTGAGGTTCTTGAAAAGTGCCCAGGGAGTGGGCTTAAGGCGCCCTTGTTCATCTGATGCATACATGCGTGCAGCCTTAGGTTCTTCAGAAGGGCCCAGGGAGTGGGCCGAAGGGTCCCTTGTTCATCTGATGCTTGCATGTGTGCAGCCTTAGGTTCTTGAGACGGGACCAGGCAGTGGGCCGAAGGGCCCCTTGTTCATCTGATGTTTGCAGGCAGGGGGCCGTAGGCACCCTTGTTCATCTGATGCTTGCATGTGTGGAGCCTTAGGTTCTTGCGAAGATCCCAGGGAGTGGGCTGAAGTCGCTCTTGTTCATCTGATGCATACATGTGTGCAGCCTTAGTTTCTTGAGAAGGGCCCAGGGAGTGGGCTGAAGTCGCTCTTGTTCATCTGATGCACACATATGTGCAGCCTTAGGTTCTTGAGAAGGGCCCAGGGAGTGGGCCGTAGGCTCCCTTGTTCATCTGATGCATGCATGTGTGCAGCCTTAGTTTCTTGAGAAGGGCCCAGGGAGTGGGCCAAAGGCTCCCTTATTCATCTCATGCATGCATGTGTGCAGACTTAGGTTCTTGAGAAGGGCCCAGGGAGTGGGTCGAAGGTGCCCTCTTTCATCTGTTGCATGCATGTGTGCAGCCTTCGGTTCTTGAGAAGGGCCCAGGTAGTGGGCCGAAGGGCCCCTTGTTCATCTGATGTTTGCAGGCAGTGGGCCGTAGGCACCCTTGTTCATCTGATGCTTGCATGTGTGGAGCCTTAGGTTCTTGCGAAGAGCCCAGGGAGTGGGCTGAAGTCGCTCTTGTTCATCTGATGCATACATGTGTGCAGCCTTAGTCTCTTGAGAAGGGCCCAGGGAGTGGGCTGAAGTCGCTCTTGTTCATCTGATGCACACATATGTGCAGCCTTAGGTTCTTGAGAAGGCCCCAGGGAGTGGGCCGAAGGCTCCCTTGTTCATCTGATGCATGCATGTGTGCAGCCTTAGTTTCTTGAGAAGGGCCCAGGGAGTCAGCCGAAGGGCCCCTTGTTCATTCGATGCTTGCATGTGTGCAGCCTTAGGTTCTTGAGAAGGGCCCAGGGAGTGGGCCGAAGGCACCCTTGTTCATCGGATGCTTGCATGGGTGCAGCCTAAGGTTCTTGAGACGGGCCCAGGGAGTAGGTCGAAGGCACCCTTGTTTATTGGTTGCATGCATGTGTGCAGCCTTCGGTTCTTGAGAAGGGCCCAGGTAGTGGGCCGAAGGGCCCCTTGTTCATCTGATGCTTGTATGTGTGCAGCCTTAGGTTCTTGAGAAGGGCCCAGGGAGTGTGCCGAAGGCGCACTTGTTCATCTGATGCATGCATGTGTGCAGCCTTAGGTCCTTGAGAAGGGCCCAGGGAGTGGGCCGAATTGCAACTTGTTCATCTGATGCAAACATGTGTGCAGCCTTAGGTTCTTGAGAAGGGCAGAGGAAGTGGGCTGAATGGCTCCTTGTTCATCTGAATAGCACAAGTGTGCAGCCTTAGGTTCTTGAGAAGGGCCCAGGGAGTGGGCTGAAGGGGCCCTTGTTCATCTGATGCTTGCATGTGTGCAGCCTTAGGTTCTTGAGAGGGGACCAGGGAGTGGGCCGAAGGGCCCCTTGTTCATCTGATGCTTGCAGGCAGTGGGCCGTAGGCACCCTTGTTCATCTGATGCTTGCATGTGTGGAGCCTTAGGTTCTTGAGAAGAGCCAAGGAAGTGGGCCGAATGGTCCCTTGTTCATCTGATGCATACATGTGTGCAGCCTTAGGTCCTTGAGAAGGGCCCAGGGAGTGGGCCGAAGGCACCCTTGTTCATCTGATGCATGCATGTGTGCAGACTTAGGTTCTTGAGAAGGGCCCAGGGAGTGGGTCGAAGGCGCCCTTTTTCATCTGTTGCATGCATGTGTGTAACGTTAGGTTCTTGAGAAGCTCCCAGGGAGTGAGCCGAAGGGCCCCTTGTTCATTCGATTCTTGCATGTGTGCAGCCTTAGGTTCTTGAGAAGGGCCCAGGGAGTGGGCCGAAGGGTCCCTTGTTCATCTGATGCATGCATGTGTGCAGCCTTAGGTTCTTGAGAAGGGCCCAGGGAGTGGGCCGAGGGGCCCCTTGTTCATCTGATGCATGCATGTGTGCAGCCTTAGGTTCTTGAGAAGGGCCAAGGGAGTGGGCTGAAGGCACCCTTGCTGATTTAATGCGTACATGTGTGCAGCCTTAGGTTCTTGAGAAGGGCCCAGGGAGTGGGCTGAAGGGCCCCTTGTTCATCTGATGTATACATGTGTGCAGCCTTAGTTTCTTGAGAAGGGCCCAGGAAGTGGGCCGAAGGGCCCCTTGTTTATCTGATGCATACATGTGTGCAGCCTTACGTTCTTGAGAAGGGCCCAGGGAGTGGGCCGAAGAGCCCCTTGTTCATTTGATGCTTGCATGTGTGCAGCCTTAGTTTCTTGAGAAGGGCCCAGGGAGTGGGCAGAAGGCGCCCTTGTTCATCTGAAGCATACATGTGTGCAGCCTTAGGTTCTTCAGAAGGGCCCAGGGAGTGGGCTGAAGGGCCCCTTGTTCATCTGAATCATACAAGTGTGCAGCCTTAGGTTCTTGAGAAGGGCCCTGGGAGAGGGACGAAGGGCCCCTTGTTCATCTGATGCATAGATGTGTGCAGCATTAGGTTCTTGAGAAGGGCCCAGGAAGTGGGCTGAGGGACCCTTTGTTCATCTGATGCATACATGTGTGCATCCTTAGGTTCTTTAGAAGGGCCCAGGGAGTAGGCCAAAAGCACCCTTGTTCATCGGATGCTTGCATGTGTGCAGCCTTAGGTTATTTAGAAGGGCCCAGGGAGTGGGCCGAAGGGCCCCTTGTTCATCTGATGCATAGATGTTTGCAGCGTTAGGTTCTTGAGAATGGCCCAGGAAGTGGGCCGAAGGGCCCTTTGTTCATATGATGCATACATGTGTGCAGCCTTAGGTTCTTCAGAAGGGCCCGGGGAGTGGGCTGGAAGGGCCCTTTGTTCATCTGATGCATACATGTGTGCAGCCTTAGGTTCTTCAGATGGGCCCAAGGAGTGGGCCGAAGGCACCCTTGTTCATCGGATGCTTGCATGTGTGCAGCCTTAGGTTCTTAAGACGGGTCCAGAGAGTTTGCCGAAGGCGCCCTTGTTCATCGGTTGCATGCATGTGTGCAGCCTTCGGTTCTCGAGAAGGGCCCAGGTAGTGGGCCGAAGGGCTCCTTGTTCATCTAATGCTTGTATGTGTGCAGCCTTAGGTTCTTGAGAAGGGCCCAGGGAGTGTGCCGAAGGCGCACTTGTTCATCTGATGCATGCATTTGTGCAGCCTTAGGTTCTTGAGAAGGGCCCAGGGAGTGGGGCAAATTGCCACTTGTTCATCTGATGCACACATGTGTGCAGCCTTAGGTTCCTGAGAAGGGCCCAGGGAGAGGGCCGAAGAGCCCCTTGTTCATCTGATGCTTGCATGTGTGCAGCCTTAGGTTCTTGAGAAGGGCCCAGGGAGTTGGCCGAAGGCGCCCTTGTTCATCTGATGCATGCATGTGTGCAGCCTTAGGTTCTTGAGAAGGGCCCAGGGAGTGGGCCGAAGGGCCACTTGTTCATATGATGCACACATGTGTGCAGCATTAGGTTCTTGAGAAGGGCCCAGGGAGTGGGCAAGAGGGCCCCTTCTTCATCTGATGCTTGCATGTGTGCAGTCTTAGGTTCTTGAAAAGTGCCCAGGAAGTGGGCTTAAGGTGCCCTTGTTCATCTGCTGCATACATGCGTGCAGCCTTAGGTTCTTCAGAAGGGCCCAGGGAGTGTGCTGAAGGGCCCCTTGTTCATCTGAATCATACAAGTGTGCAGCCTTAGGTCCTTGAGTAGGGCCCAGGGAGTGGGCCGAAGGGTCCCTTGTTCATCTGATGCTTGCATGTGTGCAGCCTTAGGTTCTTGAGAAGGGACCAGGGAGTGGGCCGAAGGGCCCCTTGTTCATCTGATGCTTGCAGGCAGTGGGCCGTAGGCACTCTTGTTCATGTGATGCTTGCATGTGTGGAGCCTTAGGTTCTTGCGAAGAGCCCAGGAAGTGGGCCGAATGGTCCCTTGTTCATCTGATGCATACATTTGTGCAGCCTTAGTTTCTTGAGAAGGGCCCAGGGAGTGGGCTGAAGTCACACTTGTTCATCTGATGCACACATATGTGCAGCCTTAGGTTCTTGAGAAGGGCCCAGGGAGTGGGCCGAAGGCTCCCTTATTCATCTGATGCATGCATGTTTGCAGACTTAGGTTCTTGAGAAGGGCCCAGGGAGTGGGTCGAAGGCGCCCTTTTTCATCTGTTGCATGCATGTGTGTAGCGTTAGGTTCTTGAGAAGGGCCCAGGGAGTGAGCCGAAGGGCCCCTTGCTCATTCGATGCTTGCATGTGTGCAGCCTTAGGATCTTGAGAAGGGCCCATAGAGTGGGCAGAAGGGCCCCTTGTCCATCTGATGCATGCATGTGTGCAGCCTTAGGTTCTTGAGAAGGGCCCAGGGAGTGGGCCGAAGGGCCACTTGTTTATCTGATGCACACATGTGTGCAGCATTAGGTTCTTCAGAAGGGCCCAGGGAGTGGGCAAGAGGGCCCCTTCTTCATCTGATGCTTACATGTGTGCAGCCTGAGGTTCTTGAAAAGCGCCCAGGGAGTGGGCTGAAGGCGCCCTTGTTCATCTGATGCTTGCATGTGTGCAGCCTTAGGTGCTTCAGAAGGGCCCAGGGAGTGGGCCGAAGGGTCCCTTGTTCATCTGATGCTTGCATGTGTGCAGCCTTAGGTTCTTGAGACGGGACCAGGGAGTGGGCCGAAGGGCCCCTTGTTCACCTGATGTTTGCAGGCAGTGGGCCGTAGGCACCCTTGTTCATCTGATGCTTGCATGTGTGGAGCCTTAGGTTCTTGCCAAGAGCCCAGGGAGTGGGCTGAAGTCGCTCTTGTTCATCTGATGCATACATGTGTGCAGCATTAGTTTCTTGAGAAGGGCCCAGGGAGTGGGCTGGAGTCGCTCTTGTTCATCTGATGCACACATATGTGCAGCCTTAGGTTCTTGAGAAGGGCCCAGGGAGTGGGCCGAAGGCTCCCTTGTTCATTCGATGCTTGCATGTGTGCAGCCTTAGGTTCTTGAGAAGGGCCCAGGGAGTGGGCCGAAGGCACCCTTGTTCATCGGATGCTTGCATGTGTGCAGCCTAAGGTTCTTGAGACGGGCCCAGGGAGTGGGTCGAAGGCGCCCTTGTTTATCGGTTGCATGCATGTGTGCAGCCTTCGGTTCTTGAGAAGGGCCCACGTAGTGGGCCGAAGGGCCCCTTGTTCATCTGATGCTTGTATGTGTGCAGCCTTAGGTTCTTGAGAAGGGCCCAGGGAGTGTGCCGAAGGCGCACTTGTTCATCTGATGCATGCATGTGTGCAGCCTTAGGTCCTTGAGAAGGGCCCAGGGAGTGGGCCGAATTGCCACTTGTTCATCTGATGCACACATGTGTGCAGCCTTAGGTTCTTGAGAAGGGCAGAGGAAGTGGGCTGAAGGGCCCCTTGTTCATCTGAATCGCACAAGTGTGCAGCCTTAGGTTCTTGAGAAGGGCCCAGGGAGTGGGCCGAAGGGGCCCTTGTTCATCTGATGCTTGCATGTGTGCAGCCTTAGGTTCTTGAGAGGGGACCAGGAAGTGGGCCGAAGGGCCCCTTGTTCATCTGATGCTTGCAGGCAGTGGGCCGTAGGCACCCTTGTTCATCTGATGCATACATGTGTGCAGCCTTAGGTTCTTGAGAAGGGCCCAGGGAGTAGGCCGAAAGCACCCTTGTTCATCGGATGCTTGCATGTGTGCAGCCTTAGGTTATTTAGAAGGGCCCAGGGAGTGGGCCGAAGGGCCCCTTGTTCATCTGATGCATACATATGTGCAGCCTTAGGTTCTTGAGAAGGGCCCAGGGAGTGGGCCGAAGGCACCCTTGTTCATCTGATGCATGCATGTGTGCAGACTTAGGTTCTTGAGAAGGGCCCAGGGAGTGGGTCGAAGGCGCCTTTTTCATCTGTTGCATGCATGTGTGTAACGTTAGGTTCTTGAGAAGGGCCCAGGGAGTGAGCCGAAGGGCCCCTTGTTCATTCAATTCTTGCATGTGTGCAGCCTTAGGTTCTTGAGAAGGGCCCAGGGAGTGGGCCGAAGGGCCCCTTGTTCATCTGATGCATACATGTGTGCAGCCTTACGTTCTTGAGAAGGGCCCAGGGAGTGGGCCAAAGAGCCCCTTGTTCATTTGATGCTTGCATGTGTGCAGCCTTAGGTTCTTGAGAAGGGCCCAGGGAGTGGGCAGAAGGCGCCCTTGTTCATCTGAAGCATACATGTGTGCAGCCTTAGGTTCTTCAGAAGGGCCCAGGGAGTGGGCTGAAGGGCCATTTGTTCATCTGAATCATACAAGTTTGCAGCCTTAGGTTCTTGAGAAGGGCCCTGGGAGAGGGACGAAGGGCCCCTTGTTCATCTGATGCATACATGTGTGCAGCCTTAGGTTCTTGAGAAGGGCCCAGGGAGTAGGCCGAAAGCACCCTTGTTCATCGGATGCTTGCATGTGTGCAGCCTTAGGTTATTTAGAAGGGCCCAGGGAGTGGGCCGAAGGGCCCCTTGTTCATCTGATGCATAGATGTGTGCAGCGTTAGGTTCTTGAGAATGGCCCAGGAAGTGGGCCGAAGGGCCCTTTGTTCATCTGATGCATACATGTGTGCAGCCTTAGGTTCTTCAGAAGGGCCCGGGGAGTGGGCTGGAAGCACCCTTGTTCATCGGATGCTTGCATGTGTGCAGCCTTAGGTTCTTGAGACGGGCCCAGGGAGTGGGCCGAAGGTGCCCTTGTTCATCGTTTGCATGCATGTGTGCAGCCTTCGGTTCTTGAGAAGGGCCCAGGCAGTGGGCCGAAGGGCCCCTTGTTCATCTGATGCATGCATGTGTGCAGCCTTAGTTTCTTGAGAAGGGCCCAGGGAGTGGGCCAAAGGCTCCCTTATTCATCTCATGCATGCATGTGTGCAGACTTAGGTTCTTGAGAAGGGCCCAGGGAGTGGGTCGAAGGTGCCCTCTTTCATCTGTTGCATGCATGTGTGCAGCCTTCGGTTCTTGAGAAGGGCCCAGGTAGTGGGCCGAAGGGCCCCTTGTTCATCTGATGTTTGCAGGCAGTGGGCCGTAGGCACCCTTGTTCATCTGATGCTTGCATGTGTGGAGCCTTAGGTTCTTGCGAAGAGCCCAGGGAGTGGGCTGAAGTCGCTCTTGTTCATCTGATGCATACATGTGTGCAGCCTTAGTCTCTTGAGAAGGGCCCAGGGAGTGGGCTGAAGTCGCTCTTGTTCATCTGATGCACACATATGTGCAGCCTTAGGTTCTTGAGAAGGGTCCAGGGAGTGGGCCGAAGGCTCCCTTATTCATCTGATGCATGCATGTGTGCAGACTTAGGTTCTTGAGAAGGGCCCAGGGAGTGGGTCGAAGGCACCCTTTTTCATCTGTTGCATGCATGTGTGTAGCGTTAGGTTCTTGAGAAGGGCCCAGGGAGTGAGCCGAAGGGCCCCTTGTTCATTCGATGCTTGCATGTGTGCAGCCTTATGATATTGAGAAGGGCCCATAGAGTGGGCAGAAGGGCCCCTTGTCTATCTGATGCATGCATGTGTGCAGCCTTAGGTTCTTGAGAAGGGCCCAGGGAGTCAGCCGAAGGGCCCCTTGTTCATTCGATGCTTGCAAGTGTGCAGCCTTAGGTTCTTGAGAAGGGCCCAGGGAGTGGGCCGAAGGCACCCTTGTTCATCGGATGCTTGCATGTGTGCAGCCTAAGGTTCTTGAGACGGGCCCAGGGAGTGGGTCGAAGGCGCCCTTGTTTATCGGTTGCATGCATGTGTGCAGCCTTCGGTTCTTGAGAAGGGCCCAGGTAGTGGGCCGAAGGGCCCCTTGTTCATCTGATGCTTGTATGTGTGCAGCCTTAGGTTCTTGAGAAGGGCCCAGGGAGTGTGCCGAAGGCGCACTTGTTCATCTGATGCATGCATGTGTGCAGCCTTAGGTCCTTGAGAAGGGCCCAGGGAGTGGGCCGAATTGCAACTTGTTCATCTGATGCACACATGTGTGCAGCCTTAGGTTCTTGAGAAGGGCAGAGGAAGTGGGCTGAAGGGCCCCTTGTTCATCTGAATCGCACAAGTGTGCAGCCTTAGGTTCTTGAGAAGGGCCCAGGGAGTGGGCCGTAGGGGCCCTTGTTCATCTGATGCTTGCATGTGTGCAGCCTTAGGTTCTTGAGAGGGGACCAGGGAGTGGGCCGAAGGGCCCCTTGTTCATCTGATGCTTGCAGGCAGTGGGCCATAGGCACCCTTGTTCATATGATGCTTGCATGTGTGGAGCCTTAGGTTCTTAAAAAGAGCCCAGGAAGTGGGCCGAATGGTCCCTTGTTCATCTGATGCATACATGTGTGCAGCCTTAGGTTCTTGAGAAGGGCCCAGGGAGTGGGCCGAAGGCACCCTTGCTCATCTGATGCATGCATGTGTGCAGACTTAGGTTCTTGAGAAGGGCCCAGGGAGTGGGTCGAAGGCGCCCTTTTTCATCTGTTGCATGCATGTGTGTAACGTTAGGTTCTTGAGAAGGGCCCAGGGAGTGAGCCGAATGGCCCCTTGTTCATTCGATTCTTGCATGTGTGCAGCCTTAGGTTCTTGAGAAGGGCCCAGGGAGTGGGCCGAAGGGTCCCTTGTTCATCTGATGCATGCATGTGTGCAGCCTTAGGTTCTTGAGAAGGGCCCAGGGAGTGGGCCGAAGGCACCCTTGTTCATCTGATGCATGCATGTGTGCAGACTTAGGTTCTTGAGAAGGGCCCAGGGAGTGGGTCGAAGGCGCCCTTTTTCATCTGTTGTATGCATGTGTGTAACGTTAGGTTCTTGAGAAGCTCCCAGGGAGTGAGCCGAAGGGCCCCTTGTTCATTCGATTCTTGCATGTGTGCAGCCTTAGGTTCTTGAGAAGGGCCCAGGGAGTGGGCCGAAGGGTCCCTTGTTCATCTGATGCATGCATGTGTGCAGCCTTAGGTTCTTGAGAAGGGCCCAGGGAGTGGGCCGAGGGGCCCCTTGTTCATCTGATGCATGCATGTGTGCAGCCTTAGGTTCTTGAGAAGGGCCAAGGGAGTGGGCTGAAGGCACCCTTACTGATTTAATGCGTACATGTGTGCAGCCTTAGGTTCTTGAGAAGGGCCCAGGGAGTGGGCTGAAGGGCCCCTTGTTCATCGGATGTATACATGTGTGCAGCCTTAGTTTCTTGAGAAGGGCCCAGGAAGTGGGCCGAAGGGCCCCTTGTTCATCTGATGCATACATGTGTGCAGCCTTACGTTCTTGAGAAGGGCCCAGGGAGTGGGCCGAAGAGCCCCTTGTTCATTTGATGCTTGCATGTGTGCAGCCTTAGGTTCTTGAGAAGGGCCCAGGGAGTGGGCAGAAGGCGCCCTTGTTCATCTGAAGCATACATGTGTGCAGCCTTAGGTTCTTCAGAAGGGCCCAGGGAGTGGGCTGAAGGGCCCCTTGTTCATCTGAATCATACAAGTGTGCAGCCTTAGGTTCTTGAGAAGGGCCCTGGGAGAGGGACGAAGGGCCCCTTGTTCATCTGATGCATAGATGTGTGCAGCATTAGGTTCTTGAGAAGGGCCCAGGAAGTGGGCTGAGGGACCCTTTGTTCATCCGATGCATACATGTGTGCATCCTTAGGTTCTTGAGAAGGGCCCAGGGAGTAGGCCAAAAGCACCCTTGTTCATCGGATGCTTGCATGTGTGCAGCCTTAGGTTATTTAGAAGGGCCCAGGGAGTGGGCCGAAGGGCCCCTTGTTCATCTGATGCATAGATGTGTGCAGCGTTAGGTTCTTGAGAATGGCCCAGGAAGTGGGCCGAAGGGCCCTTTGTTCATCTGATGCATACATGTGTGCAGCCTTAGGTTCTTCTGAAGGGCCCGGGGAGTGGGCTGGAAGGGCCCTTTGTTCATCTGATGCATACATGTGTGCAGCCTTAGGTTCTTCAGACGGGCCCAAGGAGTGGGCTGAAGGCACCTTGTTCATCGGATGCTTGCATGTGTGCAGCCTTAGGTTCTTAAGACGGGTCCAGAGAGTGGGCCGAAGGTGCCCTTGTTCATCGGTTGCATGCATGTGTGCAGCCTTCGGTTCTCGAGAAGGGCCCAGGTAGTGGGCCGAAGGGCTCCTTGTTCATCTAATGCTTGTATGTGTGCAGCCTTAGGTTCTTGAGAAGGGCCCAGGGAGTGTGCCGAAGGCGCACTTGTTCATCTGATGCATGCATTTGTGCAGCCTTAGGTTCTTGAGAAGGGCCCAGGGAGTGGGGCGAATTGCCACTTGTTCATCTGATGCACACATGTGTGCAGCCTTAGGTTCTTGAGAAGGGCCCAGGGAGAAGGCCGAAGAGCCCCTTGTTCATCTGATGCTTGCATGTGTGCAGCCTTAGGTTCTTGAGAAGGGCCCAGGGAGTTGGCCGAAGGCGCCCTTGTTCATCTGATGCATGCATGTGTGCAGCCTTAGGTTCTTGAGAAGGGCCCAGGGAGTGGGCCGAAGGGCCACTTGTTCATATGATGCACACATGTGTGCAGCATTAGGTTCTTGAGAAGGGCCCAGGGAGTGGGCAAGAGGGCCCCTTCTTCATCTGATGCTTGCATGTGTGCAGTCTTAGGTTCTTGAAAAGTGCCCAGGAAGTGGGCTTAAGGTGCCCTTGTTCATCTGCTGCATACATGCGTGCAGCCTTAGGTTCTTCAGAAGGGCCCAGGGAGTGGGCTGAAGGGCCCCTTGTTCATCTGAATCGTACAAGTGTGCAGCCTTAGGTCCTTGAGTAGGGCCCAGGGAGTGGGCCGAAGGGTCCCTTGTTCATCTGATGCTTGGATGTGTGCAGCCTTAGGTTCTTGAGAAGGGACCAGGGAGTGGGCCGAAGGGCCCCTTGTTCATCTGATGCTTGCAGGCAGTGGGCCGTAGGCACTCTTGTTCATGTGATGCTTGCATGTGTGGAGCCTTAGGTTCTTGCGAAGAGCCCAGGAAGTGGGCCGAATGGTCCCTTGTTCATCTGATGCATACATGTATGCAGCCTTAGTTTCTTGAGAAGGGCCCAGGGAGTGGGCTGAAGTCGCTCTTGTTCATCTGATGCACACATATGTGCAGCCTTAGGTTCTTGAGAAGGGCCCAGGGAGTGGGCCGAAGGCTCCCTTATTCATCTGATGCATGCATGTGTGCAGACTTAGGTTCTTGAGAAGGGCCCAGGGAGTCAGCCGAAGGGCCCCTTGTTCATTCGATGCTTGCAAGTGTGCAGCCTTAGGTTCTTGAGAAGGGCCCAGGGAGTGGGCCGAAGGCACCCTTGTTCATCGGATGCTTGCATGTGTGCAGCCTTAGGTTCTTAAGACGGGTCCAGAGAGTGGGCCGAAGGCACCCTTGTTCATCGTTTGCATGCATGTGTGCAGCCTTTGGTTCTCGAGAAGGGCCCAGGTAGTGGGCCGAAGGGCTCCTTGTTCATCTAATGCTTGTATGTGTGTAGCCTTAGGTTCTTGAGAAGGGCCCAGGGAGTGTGCCGAAGGCGCCCTTGTTCATCTGATGCATGCATTTGTGCAGCCTTAGGTTCTTGAGAAGGGCCCAGGGAGTGGGGCGAATTGCCACTTGTTCATCTGATACACACATGTGTGCAGCCTTAGGTTCCTGAGAAGGGCCCAGGGAGAGGGCCGAAGAGCCCCTTGTTCATCTGATGCTTGCATGTGTGCAGCCTTAGGTTCTTGAGAAGGGCCCAGGGAGTTGGCCGAAGGCGCCCTTGTTCATCTGATGCATGCATGTGTGCAGCCTTAGGTTCTTGAGAAGGGCCCAGGGAGTGGGCCGAAGGGCCACTTGTTCATATGATGCACACATGTGTGCAGCATTAGGTTCTTGAGAAGGGCCCAGGGAGTGGGCAAGAGGGCCCCTTCTTCATCTGATGCTTGCATGTGTGCAGTCTTAGGTTCTTGAAAAGTGCCCAGGAAGTGGGCTTAAGGTGCCCTTGTTCATCTGCTGCATACATGCGTGCAGCCTTAGGTTCTTCAGAAGGGCCCAGGGAGTGGGCTGAAGGGCCCCTTGTTCATCTGAATCGTACAAGTGTACAGCCTTAGGTCCTTCAGTAGGGCCCAGGGAGTGGGCCGAAGGGTCCCTTGTTCATCTGATGCTTGCATGTGTGCAGCCTTAGGTTCTTGAGAAGGGACCAGGGAGTGGGCCGAAGGGCCCCTTGTTCATCTGATGCTTGCAGGCAGTGGGCCGTAGGCACTCTTGTTCATGTGATGCTTGCATGTGTGGAGCCTTAGGTTCTTGCGAAGAGCCCAGGAAGTGGGCCGAATGGTCCCTTGTTCATCTGATGCATACATGTGTGCAGCCTTAGTTTCTTGAGAAGGGCCCAGGGAGTGGGCTGAAGTCACTCTTGTTCATCTGATGCACACATATGTGCAGCCTTAGGTTCTTGAGAAGGGCCCAGGGAGTGGGCCGAAGGCTCCCTTATTCATCTGATGCATGCATGTGTGCAGACTTAGGTTCTTGAGAAGGGCCCAGGGAGTGGGTCGAAGGCGCCCTTTTTCATCTGTTGCATGCATGTGTGTAGCGTTAGGTTCTTGAGAAGGGCCCAGGGAGTGAGCCGAAGGGCCCCTTGTTCATTCGATGCTTGAATATGTGCAGCCTTAGGATCTTGAGAAGGGCCCATAGAGTGGGCAGAAGGGCCCCTTGTCCATCTGATGCATGCATGTGTGCAGCCTTAGGTTCTTGAGAAGGGCCCAGGGAGTGGGCCGAAGGGCCACTTGTTTATCTGATGCACACATGTGTGCAGCATTAGGTTCTTCAGAAGGGCCCAGGGAGTGGGCAAGAGGGCCCCTTCTTCATCTGATGCTTACATGTGTGCAGCCTGAGGTTCTTGAAAAGCGCCCAGGGAGTGGGCTGAAGGCGCCCTTGTTCATCTAATGCATACATATGTGCAGCCTTAGGTGCTTCAGAAGGGCCCAGGGAGTGGGCCGAAGGGTCCCTTGTTCATCTGATGCTTGCATGTGTGCAGCCTTAGGTTCTTGAGACGGGACCAGGGAGTGGGCCGAAGGGCCCCTTGTTCACCTGATGTTTGCAGGCAGTGGGCCGTAGGCACCCTTGTTCATCTGATGCTTGCATGTGTGGAGCCTTAGGTTCTTGCGAAGAGCCCAGGGAGTGGGCTGAAGTCGCTCTTGTTCATCTGATGCATACATGTGTGCAGCCTTAGTTTCTTGAGAAGGGCCCAGGGAGTGGGCTGGAGTCGCTCTTGTTCATCTGATGCACACATATGTGCAGCCTTAGGTTCTTGAGAAGGGCCCAGGGAGTGGGCCGAAGGCTCCCTTGTTCATATGATATATGCATGTGTGCAGCCTTAGTTTCTTGAGAAGGGCCAAGGGAGTGGGCTGAAGTCGCTCTTGTTCATCTGATGCACACATATGTGCAGCCTTAGGTTCTTGAGAAGGGCCCAGGGAGTCAGCCGAAGGGCCCCTTGTTCATTCGATGCTTGCATGTGTGCAGCCTTAGGTTCTTGAGAAGGGCCCAGGGAGTGGGCCGAAGGCACCCTTGTTCATCGGATGCTTGTATGTGTGCAGCCTAAGGTTCTTGAGACGGGCCCAGGGAGTGGGTCGAAGGCGCCCTTGTTTATCGGTTGCATGCATGTGTGCAGCCTTCGGTTCTTGAGAAGGGCCCACGTAGTGGGCCGAAGGGCCCCTTGTTCATCTGATGCTTGTATGTGTGCAGCCTTAGGTTCTTGAGAAGGGCCCAGGGAGTGTGCCGAAGGCGCACTTGTTCATCTGATGCATGCATGTGTGTAGCCTTAGGTCCTTGAGAAGGGCCCAGGGAGTGGGCCGAATTGCCACTTGTTCATCTGATGCACACATGTGTGCAGCCTTAGGTTCTTGAGAAGGGCAGAGGAAGTGGGCTGAAGGGCCCCTTGTTCATCTGAATCGCACAAGTGTGCAGCCTTAGGTTCTTGAGAAGGGCCCAGGGAGTGGGCCGAAGGGGCCCTTGTTCATCTGATGCTTGCATGTGTGCAGCCTTAGGTTCTTGAGAGGGGACCAGGAAGTGGGCCGAAGGGCCCCTTGTTCATCTGATGCTTGCAGGCAGTGGGCCGTAGGCACCCTTGTTCATCTGATGCTTGCATGTGTGGAGCCTTAGGTTCTTGAGAAGAGCCCAGGAAGTGGGTCGAATGGTCCCTTGTTCATCTGATGCATACATATGTGCAGCCTTAGGTTCTTGAGAAGGGCCCAGGGAGTGGGCCGAAGGCACCCTTGTTCATCTGATGCATGCATGTGTGCAGACTTAGGTTCTTGAGAAGGGCCCAGGGAGTGGGTCGAAGGCGCCCTTTTTCATCTGTTGCATGCATGTGTGTAACGTTAGGTTCTTGAGAAGGGCCCAGGGAGTGAGCCGAAGGGCCCCTTGTTCATTCAATTCTTGCATGTGTGCAGCCTTAGGTTCTTGAGAAGGGCCCAGGGAGTGGGCCGAAGGGCCCCTTGTTCATCTGATGCATACATGTGTGCAGCCTTACGTTCTTGAGAAGGGCCCAGGGAGTGGGCCGAAGAGCCCCTTGTTCATTTGATGCTTGCATGTGTGCAGCCTTAGGTTCTTGAGAAGGGCCCAGGGAGTGGGCAGAAGGCGCCCTTGTTCATCTGAAGCATACATGTGTGCAGCCTTAGGTTCTTCAGAAGGGCCCAGGGAGTGGGCAGAAGGGCCATTTGTTCATCTGAATCATACAAGTGTGCAGCCTTAGGTTCTTGAGAAGGGCCCTGGGAGAGGGACGAAGGGCCCCTTGTTCATCTGATGCATACATGTGTGCAGCCTTAGGTTCTTGAGAAGGGCCCAGGGAGTAGGCCGAAAGCACCCTTGTTCATCGGATGCTTGCATGTGTGCAGACTTAGGTTATTTAGAAGGGCCCAGGGAGTGGGCCGAAGGGCCCCTTGTTCATCTGATGCATAGATGTGTGCAGCGTTAGGTTCTTGAGAATGGCCCAGGAAGTGGGCCGAAGGGCCCTTTGTTCATCTGATGCATACATGTGTGCAGCCTTAGGTTCTTCAGAAGGGCCCGGGGAGTGGGCTGGAAGCACCCTTGTTCATCGGATGCTTGCATGTGTGCAGCCTTAGGTTCTTGAGACGGGCCCAGGGAGTGGGCCGAAGGTGCCCTTGTTCATCGTTTGCATGCATGTGTGCAGCCTTCGGTTCTTGAGAAGGGCCCAGGCAGTGGGCCGAAGGGCCCCTTGTTCATCTGATGCATGCATGTGTGCAGCCTTAGTTTCTTGAGAAGGGCCCAGGGAGTGGGCTGAAGTCGCTCTTGTTCATCTGATGCACACATATGTGCAGCCTTAGGTTCTTGAGAAGGGCCCAGGGAGTGGGCCGAAGGCTCCCTTATTCATCTGATGCATGCATGTGTGCAGACTTAGGTTCTTGAGAAGGGCCCAGGGAGTGGGTCGAAGGCACCCTTTTTCATCTGTTGCATGCATGTGTG
Organism: Triturus cristatus; assembly: GCF_964204655.1. NCBI lineage: Eukaryota > Metazoa > Chordata > Amphibia > Caudata > Salamandridae > Triturus > Triturus cristatus. The sequence goes on along the minus strand of NC_140579.1, from coordinate 378,690,447 downwards.
TAGCGTTAGGTTCTTGAGAAGGGCCCAGGGAGTGAGCCGAAGGGCCCCTTGTTCATTCGATGCTTGCATGTGTGCAGCCTTAGGATATTGAGAAGGGCCCATAGAGTGGGCAGAAGGGCCCCTTGTCCATCTGATGCATGCATGTGTGCAGCCTTAGGTTCTTGAGAAGGGCCCAGGGAGTCAGCCGAAGGGCCCCTTGTTCATTCGATGCTTGCAAGTGTGTAGCCTTAGGTTCTTGAGAAGGGCCCAGGGAGTGGGCCGAAGGCACCCTTGTTCATCGGATGCTTGCATGTGTGCAGCCTAAGGTTCTTGAGACGGGCCCAGGGAGTGGGTCGAAGGCGCCCTTGTTTATCGGTTGCATGCATGTGTGCAGCCTTCGGTTCTTGAGAAGGGCCCAGGTAGTGGGCCGAAGGGCCCCTTGTTCATCTGATGCTTGTATGTGTGCAGCCTTAGGTTCTTGAGAAGGGCCCAGGGAGTGTGCCGAAGGCGCACTTGTTCATCTGATGCATGCATGTGTGCAGCCTTAGGTCCTTGAGAAGGGCCCAGGGAGTGGGCCGAATTGCAACTTGTTCATCTGATGCACACATGTGTGCAGCCTTAGGTTCTTGAGAAGGGCAGAGGAAGTGGGCTGAAGGGCCCCTTGTTCATCTGAATCGCACAAGTGTGCAGCCTTAGGTTCTTGAGAAGGGCCCAGGGAGTGGGCCGTAGGGGCCCTTGTTCATCTGATGCTTGCATGTGTGCAGCCTTAGGTTCTTGAGAGGGGACCAGGGAGTGGGCCGAAGGGCCCCTTGTTCATCTGATGCTTGCAGGCAGTGGGCCGTAGGCACCCTTGTTCATCTGATGCTTGCATGTGTGGAGCCTTAGGTTCTTAAAAAGAGCCCAGGAAGTGGGCCGAATGGTCCCTTGTTCATCTGATGCATACATGTGTGCAGCCTTAGGTTCTTGAGAAGGGCCCAGGGAGTGGGCCGAAGGCACCCTTGTTCATCTGATGCATGCATGTGTGCAGACTTAGGTTCTTGAGAAGGGCCCAGGGAGTGGGTCGAAGGCGCCCTTTTTCATCTGTTGCATGCATGTGTGTAACGTTAGGTTCTTGAGAAGGGCCCAGGGAGTGAGCCGAATGGCCCCTTGTTCATTCGATTCTTGCATGTGTGCAGCCTTAGGTTCTTGAGAAGGGCCCAGGGAGTGGGCCGAAGGGTCCCTTGTTCATCTGATGCATGCATGTGTGCAGCCTTAGGTTCTTGAGAAGGGCCCAGGGAGTGGGCCGAAGGCACCCTTGTTCATCTGATGCATGCATGTGTGCAGCCTTAGGTTCTTGAGAAGGGCCCAGGGAGTGGGCCGAAGGCACCCTTGTTCATCTGATGCATGCATGTGTGCAGACTTAGGTTCTTGAGAAGGGCCCAGGGAGTGGGTCGAAGGCGCCCTTTTTCATCTGTTGTATGCATGTGTGTAACGTTAGGTTCTTGAGAAGCTCCCAGGGAGTGAGCCGAAGGGCCCCTTGTTCATTCGATTCTTGCATGTGTGCAGCCTTAGGTTCTTGAGAAGGGCCCAGGGAGTGGGCCGAGGGGTCCCTTGTTCATCTGATGCATGCATGTGTGCAGCCTTAGGTTCTTGAGAAGGGCCTAGGGAGTGGGCCGAGGGGCCCCTTGTTCATCTGATGCATGCATGTGTGCAGCCTTAGGTTCTTGAGAAGGGCCAAGGGAGTGGGCTGAAGGCACCCTTGCTGATTTAATGCGTACATGTGTGCAGCCTTAGGTTCTTGAGAAGGGCCCAGGGAGTGGGCTGAAGGGCCCCTTGTTCATCTGATGTATACATGTGTCCAGCCTTAGTTTCTTGAGAAGGGCCCAGGAAGTGGGCCGAAGGGCCCCTTGTTCATCTGATGCATACATGTATGCAGCCTTACGTTCTTGAGAAGGGCCCAGGGAGTGGGCCGAAGAGCCCCTTGTTCATTTGATGCTTGCATGTGTGCAGCCTTAGGTTCTTGAGAAGGGCCCAGGGAGTGGGCAGAAGGCGCCCTTGTTCATCTGAAGCATACATGTGTGCAGCCTTAGGTTCTTCAGAAGGGCCCAGGGAGTGGGCTGAAGGGCCCCTTGTTCATCTGAATCATACAAGTGTGTAGCCTTAGGTTCTTGAGAAGGGCCCTGGGAGAGGGACGAAGGGCCCCTTGTTCATCTGATGCATAGATGTGTGCAGCATTAGGTTCTTGAGAAGGGCCCAGGAAGTGGGCTGAGGGACCCTTTGTTCATCTGATGCATACATGTGTGCATCCTTAGGTTCTTGAGAAGGGCCCAGGGAGTAGGCCAAAAGCACCCTTGTTCATCGGATGCTTGCATGTGTGCAGCCTTAGGTTATTTAGAAGGGCCCAGGGAGTGGGCCGAAGGGCCCCTTGTTCATCTGATGCATAGATGTGTGCAGCGTTAGGTTCTTGAGAATGGCCCAGGAAGTGGGCCGAAGGGCCCTTTGATCATCTGATGCATACATGTGTGCAGCCTTAGGTTCTTCTGAAGGGCCCGGGGAGTGGGCTGGAAGGGCCCTTTGTTCATCTGATGCATACATGTGTGCAGCCTTAGGTTCTTCAGACGGGCCCAAGGAGTGGGCCGAAGGCACCTTGTTCATCGGATGCTTGCATGTGTGCAGCCTTAGGTTCTTAAGACGGGTCCAGAGATTGGGCCGAAGGTGCCCTTGTTCATCGGTTGCATGCATGTGTGCAGCCTTCGGTTCTCGAGAAGGGCCCAGGTAGTGGGCCGAAGGGCTCCTTGTTCATCTAATGCTTGTATGTGTGCAGCCTTAGGTTCTTGAGAAGGGCCCAGGGAGTGTGCCGAAGGCGCACTTGTTCATCTGATGCATGCATTTGTGCAGCCTTAGGTTCTTGAGAAGGGCCCAGGGAGTGGGGCGAATTGCCACTTGTTCATCTGATGCACACATGTGTGCAGCCTTAGGTTCTTGAGAAGGGCCCAGGGAGAAGGCCGAAGAGCCCCTTGTTCATCTGATGCTTGCATGTGTGCAGCCTTAGGTTCTTGAGAAGGGCCCAGGGAGTTGGCCGAAGGCGCCCTTGTTCATCTGATGCATGCATGTGTGCAGCCTTAGGTTCTTGAGAAGGGCCCAGGGAGTGGGCCGAAGGGCCACTTGTTCATATGATGCACACATGTGTGCAGCATTAGGTTCTTGAGAAGGGCCCAGGGAGTGGGCAAGAGGGCCCCTTCTTCATCTGATGCTTGCATGTGTGCAGTCTTAGGTTCTTGAAAAGTGCCCAGGAAGTGGGCTTAAGGTGCCCTTGTTCATCTGCTGCATACATGCGTGCAGCCTTAGGTTCTTCAGAAGGGCCCAGGGAGTGGGCTGAAGGGCCCCTTGTTCATCTGAATCGTACAAGTGTGCAGCCTTAGGTCCTTGAGTAGGGCCCAGGGAGTGGGCCGAAGGGTCCCTTGTTCATCTGATGCTTGCATGTGTGCAGCCTTAGGTTCTTGAGAAGGGACCAGGGAGTGGGCCGAAGGGCCCCTTGTTCATCTGATGCTTGCAGGCAGTGGGCTGTAGGCACTCTTGTTCATGTGATGCTTGCATGTGTGGAGCCTTAGGTTCTTGCGAAGAGCCCAGGAAGTGGGCCGAATGGTCCCTTGTTCATCTGATGCATACATGTGTGCAGCCTTAGTTTCTTGAGAAGGGCCCAGGGAGTGGGCTGAAGTCGCTCTTGTTCATCTGATGCACACATATGTGCAGCCTTAGGTTCTTGAGAAGGGCCCAGGGAGTGGGACGAAGGCTCCCTTATTCATCTGATGCATGCATGTGTGCAGACTTAGGTTCTTGAGAAGGGCCCAGGGAGTGGGTCGAAGGCGCCCTTTTTCATCTGTTGCATGCATGTGTGTAGCGTTAGGTTCTTGAGAAGGGCCCAGGGAGTGAGCCGAAGGGCCCCTTGTTCATTCGATGCTTGCATGTGTGCAGCCTTAGGATCTTGAGAAGGGCCCATAGAGTGGGCAGAAGGGCCCCTTGTCCATCTGATGCATGCATGTGTGCAGCCTTAGGTTCTTGAGAAGGGCCCAGGGAGTGGGCCGAAGGGCCACTTGTTTATCTGATGCACACATGTGTGCAGCATTAGGTTCTTCAGAAGGGCCCAGGGAGTGGGCAAGAGGGCCCCTTCTTCATCTGATGCTTACATGTGTGCAGCCTGAGGTTCTTGAAAAGCGCCCAGGGAGTGGGCTGAAGGCGCCCTTGTTCATCTGATGCATACATACGTGCAGCCTTAGGTGCTTCAGAAGGGCCCAGGGAGTGGGCCGAAGGGTCCCTTGTTCATCTGATGCTTGCATGTGTGCAGCCTTAGGTTATTGAGACGGGACCAGGGAGTGGGCCCAAGGGCCCCTTGTTCATCTGATGTTTGCCGGCAGTGGGCCGTAGGCACCCTTGTTCATCTGATGCTTGCATGTGTGGAGCCTTAGGTTCTTGCGAAGAGCCCAGGGAGTGGGCTGAAGTCGCTCTTGTTCATCTGATGCATACATGTGTGCAGCCTTAGTTTCTTGAGAAGGGCCCAGGGAGTGGGCTGAAGTCGCTCTTGTTCATCTGATGCACACATATGTGCAGCCTTAGGTTCTTGAGAAGGGCCCAGGGAGTGGGACGAAGGCTCACTTGTTCATCTGATGCATGCATGTGTGCAGCCTTAGTTTCTTGAGAAGGGCCCAGGGAGTGGGCTGAAGTCGCTCTTGTTCATCTGATGCACACATATGTGCAGCCTTAGGTTCTTGAGAAGGGCCCAGGGAGTCAGCCGAAGGGCCCCTTGTTCATTCGATGCTTGCATGTGTGCAGCCTTAGGTTCTTGAGAAGGGCCCAGTGAGTGGGCTGAAGGCACCCTTGTTCATCGGATGCTTGCATGTGTGCAGCCTAAGGTTCTTGAGACGGGCCCAGGGAGTGGGTCGAAGGCGCCCTTGTTTATCGGTTGCATGCATGTGTGCAGCCTTCGGTTCTTGAGAAGGGCCCACGTAGTGGGCCGAAGGGCCCCTTGTTCATCTGATGCTTGTATGTGTGCAGCCTTAGGTTCTTGAGAAGGGCCCAGGGAGTGTGCCGAAGGCGCACTTGTTCATCTGATGCATGCATGTGTGCAGCCTTAGGTCCTTGAGAAGGGCCCAGGGAGTGGGCCGAATTGCCACTTGTTCATCTGATGCACACATGTGTGCAGCCTTAGGTTCTTGATAAGGGCAGAGGAAGTGGGCTGAAGGGCCCCTTGTTCATCTGAATCGCATAAGTGTGCAGCCTTAGGTTCTTGAGAAGGGCCCAGGGAGTGGGCCGAATGGTCCCTTGTTCATCTGATGCTTGCAGGCAGTGGGCCGTAGGCACCCTTGTTCATCTGATGCTTGCATGTGTGGAGCCTTAGGTTCTTGAGAAGAGCCCAGGAAGTGGGCCGAATGGTCCCTTGTTCATCTGATGCATACATGTGTGCAGCCTTAGGTTCTTGAGAAGGGCCCAGGAAGTGGGCCGAAGGCACCCTTGTTCATCTGATGCATGCATGTGTGCAGACTTAGGTTCTTGAGAAGGGCCCAGGGAGTGGGTTGAAGGCGCCCTTTTTCATATGTTGCATGCATGTGTGTAACGTTAGGTTCTTGAGAAGGGCCCAGGGAGTGAGCCGAAGGGCCCCTTGTTCATTCAATTCTTGCATGTGTGCAGCCTTAGGTTCTTGAGAAGGGCCCAGGGAGTGGGCCGAAGGGTCCCTTGTTCATCTGATGCATGCATGTGTGCAGCCTTAGGTTCTTGAGAAGGGCCCAGGGAGTGGGCCGAGGGGCCCCTTGTTCATCTGATGCATGCATGTGTGCAGCCTTAGGTTCTTGAGAAGGGCCAAGGGAGTGGGCTGAAGGCACCCTTGCTGATTTAATGCGTACATGTGTGCAGCCTTAGGTTCTTGAGAAGGGCCCAGGGATTGGGCTGAAGGGCCCCTTGTTCATCTGATGTATACATGTGTGCAGCCTTAGTTTCTTGAGAAGGGCCCAGGAAGTGGGCCGAAGGGCCCCTTGTTCATCTGATGCATACATGTGTGCAGCCTTACGTTCTTGAGAAGGGCCCAGGGAGTGGGCCGAAGAGCCCCTTGTTAATTTGATGCTTGCATGTGTGCAGCCTTAGGTTCTTGAGAAGGGCCCAGGGAGTGCTCAGAAGGCGCCCTTGTTCATCTGAAGCATACATGTGTGCAGCCTTAGGTTCTTCAGAAGGGCCCAGGGAGTGGGCTGAAGGGCCCCTTGTTCATCTGAATCATACAAGTGTGCAGCCTTAGGTTTTTGAGAAGGGCCCTGGGAGAGGGACGAAGGGCCCCTTGTTCATCTGATGCATACATGTGTGCAGCCTTAGGTTCTTCAGAAGGGCCCAGGGAGTAGGCCGAAAGCACCCTTGTTCATCGGATGCTTGCATGTGTGCAGCCTTAGGTTATTTAGAAGGGCCCAGGGAGTGGGCCGAAGGGCCCCTTGTTCATCTGATGCATAGATGTGTGCAGCGTTAGGTTCTTGAGAATGGCCCAGGAAGTGGGCCGAAGGGCCCTTTGTTCATCTGATGCATACATGTGTGCAGCCTTAGGTTCTTCAGAAGGGCCCGGGGAGTGGGCTGGAAGCACCCTTGTTCATCGGATGCTTGCATGTGTGCAGCCTTAGGTTCTTGAGACGGGCCCAGGGAGTGGGCCGAAGGTGCCCTTGTTCATCGTTTGCATGCATGTGTGCAGCCTTCGGTTCTTGAGAAGGGCCCAGGCAGTGGGCCGAAGGGCCCCTTGTTCATCTGATGCATGCATGTGTGCAGCCTTAGTTTCTTGAGAAGGGCCCAGGGAGTGGGCTGAAGTCGCTCTTGTTCATCTGATACACACATATGTGCAGCCTTAGGTTCTTGAGAAGAGCCCAGGGAGTGGGCCGAAGGCTCCCTTATTCATCTGATGCATGCATGTGTGCAGACTTAGGTTCTTGAGAAGGGCCCAGGGAGTGGGTCGAAGGCACCCTTTTTCATCTGTTGCATGCATGTGTGTAGCGTTAGGTTCTTGAGAAGGGCCCAGGGAGTGAGCCGAAGGGCCCCTTGTTCATTCGATGCTTGCATGTGTGCAGCCTTAGGATATTGAGAAGGGCCCATAGAGTGGGCAGAAGGGCCCCTTGTCCATCTGATGCATGCATGTGTGCAGCCTTAGGTTCTTGAGAAGGGCCCAGGGAGTCAGCCGAAGGGCCCCTTGTTCATTCGATGCTTGCAAGTGTGCAGCCTTAGGTTCTTGAGAAGGGCCCAGGGAGTGGGCCGAAGGCACCCTTGTTCATTGGATGCTTGCATGTGTGCAGCCTAAGGTTCTTGAGACGGGCCCAGGGAGTGGGTCGAAGGCGCCCTTGTTTATCGGTTGCATGCATGTGTGCAGCCTTCGGTTCTTGAGAAGGGCCCAGGTAGTGGGCCGAAGGGCACCTTGTTCATCTGATGCTTGTATGTGTGCAGCCTTAGGTTCTTGAGAAGGGCCCAGGGAGTGTGCCGAAGGCGCACTTGTTCATCTGATGCATGCATGTGTGCAGCCTTAGGTCCTTGAGAAGGGCCCAGGGAGTGGGCCGAATTGAAACTTGTTCATCTGATGCACACATGTGTGCAGCCTTAGGTTCTTGAGAAGGGCAGAGGAAGTGGGCTGAAGGGCCCCTTGTTCATCTGAATCGCACAAGTGTGCAGCCTTAGGTTCTTGAGAAGGGCCCAGGGAGTGGGCCGTAGGGGCCCTTGTTCATCTGATGCTTGCATGTGTGCAGCCTTAGGTTCTTGAGAGGGGACCAGGGAGTGGGCCGAAGGGCCCCTTGTTCATCTGATGCTTGCAGGCAGTGGGCCGTAGGCACCCTTGTTTATCTGATGCTTGCATGTGTGGAGCCTTAGGTTCTTAAAAAGAGCCCAGGAAGTGTGCCGAATGGTCCCTTGTTCATCTGATGCATACATGTGTGCAGCCTTAGGTTCTTGAGAAGGGCCCAGGGAGTGGGCCGAAGGCACCCTTGTTCATCTGATGCATGCATGTGTGCAGACTTAGGTTCTTGAGAAGGGCCCAGGGAGTGGGTCGAAGGCGCCCTTTTTCATCTGTTGCATGCATGTGTGTAACATTAGGTTCTTGAGAAGGGCCCAGGGAGTGAGCCGAATGGCCCCTTGTTCATTCGATTCTTGCATGTGTGCAGCCTTAGGTTCTTGAGAAGGGCCCAGGGAGTGGGCCGAAGGGTCCCTTCTTCATCTGATGCATGCATGTGTGCAGCCTTAGGTTCTTGAGAAGGGCCCAGGGAGTGGGCCGAGGGGCCCCTTGTTCATCTGATGCATGCATGTGTGCAGCCTTAGGTTCTTGAGAAGGGCCAAGGGAGTGGGCTGAAGGCACCCTTGCTGATTTAATGCGTACATGTGTGCAGCCTTAGGTTCTTGAGAAGGGCCCAGGGAGTGGGCTGAAGGGCCCCTTGTTCATCTGATGTATACATGTGTGCAGCCTTAGTTTCTTGAGAAGGGCCCAGGAAGTGTGCCGAAGGGCCCCTTGTTCATTGGATGCATACATATGTGCAGCCTTAGGTTCTTGAGAAGGGCCCAGGGAGTGGGCCGAAGAGCCCCTTGTTCATTTGATGCTTGCATGTGTGCAGCCTTAGGTTCTTGAGAAGGGCCCAGGGAGTGGGCAGAAGGCGCCCTTGTTCATCTGAAGCATACATGTGTGCAGCCTTAGGTTCTTCAGAAGGGCCCAGGGAGTGGGCTGAAGGGCCCCTTGTTCATCTGAATCATACAAGTGTGCAGCCTTAGGTTCTTGAGAAGGGCCCTGGGAGAGGGACGAAGAGCCCCTTGTTCATCTGATGCATAGATGTGTGCAGCATTAGGTTCTTGAGAAGGGCCCAGGAAGTGGGCTGAAGGACCCTTTGTTCATCTGATGCATACATGTGTGCAGCCTTATGTTCTTGAGAAGGGCCCAGGGAGTAGGCCGAAAGCACCCTTGTTCATCGGATGCTTGCATGTGTGCAGCCTTAGGTTATTTAGAAGGGCCCAGGGAGTGGGCAGAAGGGCACCTTGTTCATCTGATGCATAGATGTGTGCAGCCTTAGGTTCTTCAGAAGGGCCCAAGGAGTGGGCCGAAGGCACCCTTGTTCATCTGATGCTTGCATGTGTGCAGCCTTAGGTTCTTAAGACGGGCCCAGAGAGTGGGCCGAAGGCGCCCTTGTTCATCGGTTGCATGCATGTGTGCAGCCTTCGGTTCTCGAGAAGGGCCCAGGTAGTGGGCCGAAGGGCTCCTTGTTAATCTGATGCTTGTATGTGTGCAGCCTTAGGTTCTTGAGAAGGGCCCAGGGAGTGTGCCGAAGGCGCACTTGTTCATCTGATGCATGCATTTGTGCAGCCTTAGGTTCTTGAGAAGGGCCCAGGGAGTGGGGCGAATTGCAAATTGTTCATCTGATGCACACATGTGTGCAGCCTTAGGTTCTTGAGAAGGGCCCAGGGAGAGGGCCGAAGAGCTCCTTGTTCATCTGATGCTTGCATGTGTGCAGCCTTAGGTTCTTGAGAAGGGCCCAGGGAATGGGCCGAAGGCGCCCTTGTTCATCTGATGCATACATGCGTGCAGCCTTAGGTTCTTGAGAAGGGCCCAGGGAGTTGGCCGAAGGCGCCCTTGTTCATCTGATGCATGCATGTGTGCAGCCTTAGGTTCTTGAGAAGGGCCCAGGGAGTTGGCCGAAGGGCCACTTGTTCATCTGATGCACACATGTGTGCAGCATTAGGTTCTTGAGAAGGGCCAAGGCCAAAGGGCCCTTTGTTCATCTGATGCTTGCATGTGTGCAGCCTTAGGTTCTTGAAAAGGGACCAGGGAGTGGGCCAAAGGGCCCTTTGTTCATCTGATGCATACATGTGTGTAGCCTTAGTTTCTTGAGAAGAGCCCAGGGAGTGGGCCGAAGGCACCCTTGTTCATCAGATGCTTCCATGTGTGCAGCCTTAGGTTCTTGAGAAGGGCCCAGAGAGTGGGCCGAAGTCCTCCTTGTTCATCTGATGCTTGCATGTGTGCAGCCTTAGGTTCTTGAGAAGGTCCCAGGGAGTGGGCCGAAGGCCCCCTCGTTCATCAGATGCATGCATATGTGCAGCCTTAGGTTCTTGAGAAGGGCCCAGGGAATAGGCTAAAGGCACCCTTGTTCATCGGATGCTTGCATGTGTGCAGCCTTAGGTTCTTGAGAAGGGCCCAGGGAGTGGGCCGAAGGGCCCCTTGTTCATCTGAGGCATACATGTGTGCAGCCTTAGGTTCTTCAGAAGGGCCCAAGGAGTGGGCCGAAGGCACCCTTGTTCATCGGATGCTTGCATGTGTGCAGCCTTAGGTTCTTGAGAAGGTCCCAGGAAGTGGGCCGAAGGCGCCCTTGTTCATCTGATGCACACATGTGTGCAGCCTTAGGTTCTTGAGAAGGGCCCAGGGAGGGGGCCGAAGAGCCCCTTGTTCATCTGATGCTTGCATGTGTGCAGCCTTAGGTTCTTGAGAAGGGCCCAGGGAGTGGGCCGAAGGCGCCCTTGTTCATCTGATGCATACATGCGTGCAGCCTTAGGTTCTTCAGAAGGGCCCAAGGAGTGGGACGAAGGGCCCCTTGTTCATCTGATGCATACAAGTGTGCAGCCTTAGGTTCTTGAGAAGGGCCAAGGCCGAAGGGCCCTTTGTTCATCTGATGCTTGCATGTGTGCAGCCTAAGGTTCTTGAGAAGGGCCCAGGGAGTGGGCCGAAGGACACTTTGTTCATCTGATGCATACATGTGTGCAGCCTTAGGTTCTTGAGAAGGGCCCAGGGAGTTGGCCGAAGGCACCCTTGTTCATCTGATGCATGCATGTGTGCAGCCTTAGGTTGTTGAGAAGGGCCCAGGGAGTTGGCCGAAGGGCCACTTGTTCATCTGATGCACACATGTGTGCAGCATTAGGTTCTTGAGAAGGGCCAAGGCCAAAGGGCCCTTTGTTCATCTGATGCTTGCATGTGTGCAGCCTTAGGTTCTTGAAAAGGGACCAGGGAGTGGGCCAAAGGGCCCTTTGTTTATCTGATGCATACATGTGTGTAGCCTTAGTTTCTTGAGAAGAGCCCAGGGAGTGGGCCGAAGGCACCCTTGTTCATCAGATGCTTCCATGTGTGCAGCCTTAGGTTCTTGAGAAGGACCCAGAGAGTGGGCCGAAGTCCCCCTTGTTCATCTGATGCTTGCATGTGTGCAGCCTTAGGTTCTTGAGAAGGTCCCAGGGAGTGGGCCGAAGGCCCCCTCGTTCATCAGATGCATGCATATGTGCAGCCTTAGGTTCTTGAGATGGGCCCAGGGAGTAGGCCAAAGGCACCCTTGTTCATCGGATGCTTGCATGTGTGCAGCCTTAGGTTCTTGAGAAGGGCCCAAGGAGTGGGCCGAAGGGCCCCTTGTTCATCTGAGGCATACATGTGTGCAGCCTTAGGTTCTTGAGAAGGACCCAGGGAGTGGGCTGAAGGCGCCCTTGTTCATCTGATGCATGCATGTGTGAAGCCTTAGGTTCTTGAGAAGGGCCCAGGGAGTGGGCCGAATTGCCACTTGTTCATCTGATGCACACATGTGTGCAGCCTTAGGTTCTTGAGAAGGGCCCTGGGAGTGGGCCGGAGGGCCCCTTGTTCATCTGATGCTTGCATGTGTGCAGCCTTAGGTTCTTGAGAAGGGCCCAGGGAGTGGGCCGTAGGCGCCCTTGTTCATCTGATGCATATATGCGTGGAGCCTTAGTTTCTTCAGAAGGGCCCAGGGAGTGGGCTGAAGGGCCCCTTGTTCATCTGAATAGTACAAGTGTGCAGCCTTAGGTTCTTGAGAAGGGCCCAGGAAGTGGGCCGAAGGGGCCCTTGTTCATCTGATGCTTGCATGTGTGCAGGCTTAGGTTCTTGAGAAGGGACCAGGGAGTGGGCCGGATGGCTCCTTGTTCATCTGATGCTTGCAGGCAGTGGGCCGTAGGCACCCATGTTCATCTGATGCTTGCATGTGTGGAGCCTTAGGTTCTTGAGAAGAGCCCAGAAAGTGGGCCGAATGGTCCCTTGTTCATCTGATGCATACATGTGTGCAGCCTTAGTTTGTTGAGATGGGCCCAGGGAGTGGGCTGAAGTCGCTCTTGTTCATCTGATGCAGACATATGTGCAGCCTTAGGTTCTTGAGAAGGGCCCAGGGAGTGGGCCGAAGGCACCCTTGTTCATCTGATGCATGCATCTGTGCAGACTTAGGTTCTTGAGAAGGGCCCAGGGAGTGGGTCGAAGGCGCCCTTTTTAATCTGTTGCATGCATGTGTGTAGCATTATGTTCTTGAGAAGGGCCCAGGGAGTGAGCCGAAGGCGCCCTTGCTCATCTGAAGCATACATGTGTGCAGCCTTAAGTTCTTGTGAAGGGCCCTGGGAGAGGGACGAAGGGCCCCTTGTTCATCTGATGCATACATGTGTGCAGCCTTAGGTTCTTGAGAAGGGCCCAGGGAGTAGGCCGAAAGCACCCTTGTTCATCGGATGCTTGCATGTGTGCAGCCTTAGGTTATTTAGAAGGGCCCAGGGAGTGGGCCGAAGGTCCCCTTGTTCATCTGATGCATAGATGTGTGCAGCGTTAGGTTCTTGAGAATGGCCCAGGAAGTGGGCCGAAGGGCCCTTTGTTCATCTGATGCATACATGTGTGCAGCCTTAGGTTCTTCAGAAGGGCCCGGGAGTGGGCTGGAAGCACCCTTGTTCATCGGATGCTTGCATGTGTGCAGCCTTAGGTTCTTGAGACGGGCCCAGGGAGTGGGCCGAAGGTGCCCTTGTTCATCGTTTGCATGCATGTGTGCAGCCTTCGGTTCTTGAGAAGGGCCCAGGCAGTGGGCCGAAGGGCCCCTTGTTCATCTGATGCATGCATGTGTGCAGCCTTAGTTTCTTGAGAAGGGCCCAGGGAGTGGGCTGAAGTCGCTCTTGTTCATCTGATGCACACATATGTGCAGCCTTAGGTTCTTGAGAAGGGCCCAGGGAGTGGGCCGAAGGCTCCCTTATTCATCTGATGCATGCATGTGTGCAGACTTAGGTTCTTGAGAAGGGCCCAGGGAGTGGGTCGAAGGCACCCTTTTTCATCTGTTGCATGCATGTGTGTAGCGTTAGGTTCTTGAGAAGGGCCCAGGGAGTGAGCCGAAGGGCCCCTTGTTCATTCGATGCTTGCATGTGTGCAGCCTTAGGATATTGAGAAGGGCCCATAGAGTGGGCAGAAGGGCCCCTTGTCCATCTGATGCATGCATGTGTGCAGCCTTAGGTTCTTGAGAAGGGCCCAGGGAGTCAGCCGAAGGGCCCCTTGTTCATTCGATGCTTGCAAGTGTGCAGCCTTAGGTTCTTGAGAAGGGCCCAGGGAGTGGGCCGAAGGCACCCTTGTTCATTGGATGCTTGCATGTGTGCAGCCTAAGGTTCTTGAGACGGGCCCAGGGAGTGGGTCGAAGGCGCCCTTGTTTATCGGTTGCATGCATGTGTGCAGCCTTCGGTTCTTGAGAAGGGCCCAGGTAGTGGGCCGAAGGGCACCTTGTTCATCTGATGCTTGTATGTGTGCAGCCTTAGGTTCTTGAGAAGGGCCCAGGGAGTGTGCCGAAGGCGCACTTGTTCATCTGATGCATGCATGTGTGCAGCCTTAGGTCCTTGAGAAGGGCCCAGGGAGTGGGCCGAATTGCAACTTGTTCATCTGATGCACACATGTGTGCAGCCTTAGGTTCTTGAGAAGGGCAGAGGAAGTGGGCTGAAGGGCCCCTTGTTCATCTGAATCGCACAAGTGTGCAGCCTTAGGTTCTTGAGAAGGGCCCAGGGAGTGGGCCGTAGGGGCCCTTGTTCATCTGATGCTTGCATGTGTGCAGCCTTAGGTTCTTGAGAGGGGACCAGGGAGTGGGCCGAAGGGCCCCTTGTTCATCTGATGCTTGCAGGCAGTGGGCCGTAGGCACCCTTGTTTATCTGATGCTTGCATGTGTGGAGCCTTAGGTTCTTAAAAAGAGCCCAGGAAGTGGGCCGAATGGTCCCTTGTTCATCTGATGCATACATGTGTGCAGCCTTAGGTTCTTGAGAAGGGCCCAGGGAGTGGGCCGAAGGCACCCTTGTTCATCTGATGCATGCATGTGTGCAGACTTAGGTTCTTGAGAAGGGCCCAGGGAGTGGGTCGAAGGCGCCCTTTTTCATCTGTTGCAGGCATGTGTGTAACATTAGGTTCTTGAGAAGGGCCCAGGGAGTGAGCCGAATGGCCCCTTGTTCATTCGATTCTTGCATGTGTGCAGCCTTAGGTTCTTGAGAAGGGCCCAGGGAGTGGGCCGAAGGGTCCCTTGTTCATCTGATGCATGCATGTGTGCAGCCTTAGGTTCTTGAGAAGGGCCCAGGGAGTGGGCCGAGGGGCCCCTTGTTCATCTGATGCATGCATGTGTGCAGCCTTAGGTTCTTGAGAAGGGCCAAGGGAGTGGGCTGAAGGCACCCTTGCTGATTTAATGCGTACATGTGTGCAGCCTTAGGTTCTTGAGAAGGGCCCAGGGAGTGGGCTGAAGGGCCCCTTGTTCATCTGATGTATACATGTGTGCAGCCTTAGTTTCTTGAGAAGGGCCCAGGAAGTGTGCCGAAGGGCCCCTTGTTCATCGGATGCATACATATGTGCAGCCTTACGTTCTTGAGAAGGGCCCAGGGAGTAGGCCGAAAGCACCCTTGTTCATCGGATGCTTGCATGTGTGCAGCCTTAGGTTATTTAGAAGGGCCCAGGGAGTGGGCCGAAGGGCCCCTTGTTCATCTGATGCATAGATGTGTGCAGCCTTAGGTTCTTCAGAAGGGCCCAAGGAGTGGGCCGAAGGCACCCTTGTTCATCGGATGCTTGCATGTGTGCAGCCTTAGGTTCTTAAGACGGGCCCAGAGAGTGGGCCGAAGGCGCCCTTGTTCATCGGTTGCATGCATGTGTGCAGCCTTCGGTTCTCGAGAAGGGCCCAGGTAGTTGGCCGAAGGGCTCCTTGTTAATCTGATGCTTGTATGTGTGCAGCCTTAGGTTCTTGAGAAGGGCCCAGGGAGTTTGCCGAAGGCGCACTTGTTCATCTGATGCATGCATTTGTGCAGCCTTAGGTTCTTGAGAAGGGCCCAGGGAGTGGGGCGAATTGCAAATTGTTCATCTGATGCACACATGTGTGCAGCCTTAGGTTCTTGAGAAGGGCCCAGGGAGAGGGCCGAAGAGCCCCTTGTTCATCTGATGGTTGCATGTGTGCAGCCTTAGTTTGTTGAGATGGGCCCAGGGAGTGGGCTGAAGTCGCTCTTGTTCATCTGATGCAGACATATGTGCAGCCTTAGGTTCTTGAGAAGGGCCCAGGGAGTGGGCCGAAGGCACCCTTGTTCATCTGATGCATGCATCTGTGCAGACTTAGGTTCTTGAGAAGGGCCCAGGGAGTGGGTCGAAGGCGCCCTTTTTAATCTGTTGCATGCATGTGTGTAGCATTATGTTCTTGAGAAGGGCCCAGGGAGTGAGCCGAAGGCGCCCTTGCTCATCTGAAGCATACATGTGTGCAGCCTTAAGTTCTTGAGAAGAGCCCAGGGAGTGGGCTGAAGGGCCCCTTGTTCATCTGATGCATACATGTGTGCAGCCTTCGTTTCTTGAGAAGGGCCCAGGAAGTGGGCCGAAGGGCCACTTGTTCATCTGATGCATACATGTGTCCAGCCTTAGGTTCTTATGAAGCGCCCAGGGAGTGGGTCGAAGGCGCCCTTGCTCATCTGAAGCATACATGTGTGCAGCCTTAAGTTCTTGTGAAGGGCCCTGGGAGAGGGACAAAGGGCCCCTTGTTCATCTGATGCATAGATGTGTGCAGCGTTAGGTTCTTGAGAAGGGCCCAGGAAGTGGGCCAAAGGGCCCTTTGTTCATCTGATGCATACATGTGTGCAGCCTTAGGTTCTTGAGAATTGCCCAGGAAGTGGGCCGAAGGGCCCCTTGTTCATCTGATGCTTGCATGTGTGCAGCCTTAGGTTCTTGAGAAGGGCCCAGGGAGTGGGCAGAAGGCGCCCTTGTTCATCTGAAGCATACATGTGTGCAGCCTTAGGTTCTTCAGAAGGGCCCAGGGAGTGGGCTGAAGGGCCCCTTGTTCATCTGAATCATACAAGTGTGCACCCTTAGGTTCTTGAGAAGGGCCCTGGGAGAGGGATGAAGGGCCCCTTGTTCATCTGATGCATAGATGTGTGCAGCATTAGGTTCTTGAGAAGGGCCCAGGGAGTAGGCCGAAGGCACCCTTGTTCATAGGATGCTAGCGTGTGTGCAGCCTTAGGTTATTTAAAAGGGCCCAGGGAGTGGGCCGAAGGGCCCCTTGTTCATTTGATGCATAGATGTGTGCAGTGTTAGGTTCTTGAGAAGGGCCCAGGAAGTGGGCCGAAGGGCCCTTTGTTCATCTGATGCATGCATGTGTGCAGCCTTAGGTTCTTCAGAAGGGCCCAGGGAGTGGGCCGAAGGCACCCTTGTTCATCGGATGCTTGCATGTGTGCAGCCTTAGGTTCTTGAGACGGGCCCAGGGAGTGGGCCGAAGGTGCCCTTGTTCATCGGTTGCATGCATGTGTGCAGCCTTCGGTTCTTGAGAAGGGCCCAGGTAGTGGGCCGAAGGGCCCCTTGTTCATCTGATGCTTGTATGTGTGCAGCCTTAGGTTCTTGAGAAAGGCCCAGGGTGTATGCTGAAGGCGCACATGTACATCTGATGCATGCATGAGTGCAGACTTAGGTTCTTGAGAAGGGCCCAGGGAGTGGGCCGAATTGCCACTTGTTCATCTGATGCACACATGTGTGCAGCCTTAGGTTCTTGAGAAGGGCCCAGGGAGTGGGCCAGAGGGCCCCTTGTTCATCTGATGCTTGCATGTGTGCAGCCTTAGTTTCTTGAGAAGGGCCCAGGGAGTGGGCCGAAGGCACCCTTGTTCATCTGATGCATACATGCGTGCAGCCTTAGGTTCTTGAGAAGGGCCCAGGGAGTAGGCCGAAAGCACCCTTGTTCATCGGATGCTTGCATGTGTGCAGCCTTAGGTTATTTAGAAGGGCCCAGGGAGTGGGCCGAAGGGCCCCTTGTTCATCTGATGCATAGATGTGTGCAGCGTTAGGTTCTTGAGAATGGCCCAGGAAGTGGGCCGAAGGGCCCTTTGTTCATCTGATGCATACATGTGTGCAGCCTTAGGTTCTTCAGAAGGGCCCGGGGAGTGGGCTGGAAGCACCCTTGTTCATCGGATGCTTGCATGTGTGCAGCCTTAGGTTCTTGAGACGGGCCCAGGGAGTGGGCCGAAGGTGCCCTTGTTCATCGTTTGCATGCATGTGTGCAGCCTTCGGTTCTTGAGAAGTGCCCAGGCAGTGGGCCGAAGGGCCCCTTGTTCATCTGATGCATGCATGTGTGCAGCCTTAGTTTCTTGAGAACGGCCCAGGGAGTGGGCTGAAGTCGCTCTTGTTCATCTGATGCACACATATGTGCAGCCTTAGGTTCTTGAGAAGGGCCCAGGGAGTGGGCCGAAGGCTCCCTTATTCATCTGATGCATGCATGTGTGCAGACTTAGGTTCTTGAGAAGGGCCCAGGGAGTGGGTCGAAGGCACCCTTTTTCATCTGTTGCATGCATGTGTGTAGCATTAGGTTCTTGAGAAGGGCCCAGGGAGTGAGCCGAAGGGCCCCTTGTTCATTCGATGCTTGCATGTGTGCAGCCTTAGGATATTGAGAAGGGCCCATAGAGTGGGCAGAAGGGCCCCTTGTCCATCTGATGCATGCATGTGTGCAGCCTTAGGTTCTTGAGAAGGGCCAAGGGAGTCAGCCGAAGGGCCCCTTGTTCATTCGATGCTTGCATGTGTGCAGCCTTAGGTTCTTGAGACGGGCCCAGGGAGTGGGCCGAAGGTGCCCTTGTTCATCGGTTGCATGCATGTGTGCAGCCTTCGGTTCTTGAGAAGGGCCCAGGTAGTGGGCCGAAGGCACCCTTGTTCATCGGATGCTTGCATGTGTGCAGCCTAAGGTTCTTGAGACGGGCCCAGGGAGTGGGTCGAAGGCGCCCTTGTTTATCGGTTGCATGCATGTGTGCAGCCTTCGGTTCTTGAGAAGGGCCCAGGTAGTGGGCCGAAGGGCCCCTTGTTCATCTGATGCTTGTATGTGTGCAGCCTTAGGTTCTTGAGAAGGGCCCAGGGAGTGTGCCGAAGGCGCACTTGTTCATCTGATGCATGCATGTGTGCAGCCTTAGGTCCTTGAGAAGGGCCCAGGGAGTGGGCCGAATTGCAACTTGTTCATCTGATGCACACATGTGTGCAGCCTTAGGTTCTTGAGAAGGGCAGAGGAAGTGGGCTGAAGGGCCCCTTGTTCATCTGAATTGCACAAGTGTGCAGCCTTAGGTTCTTGGGAAGGGCCCAGGGAGTGGGCCGTAGGGGCCCTTGTTCATCTGATGCTTGCATGTGTGTAGCCTTAGGTTCTTGAGAGGGGACCAGGGAGTGGGCCGAAGGGCCCCTTGTTCATCTGATGCTTGCAGGCAGTGGGCCGTAGGTACCCTTGTTCATCTGATGCTTGCATGTGTGGAGCCTTAGGTTCTTAAAAAGAGCCCAGGAAGTGGGCCGAATGGTCCCTTGTTCATCTGATGCATACATGTGTGCAGCCTTAGGTTCTTGAGAAGGGCCCAGGGAGTGGGCCGAAGGCACCCTTGTTCATCTGATGCATGCATGTGTGCAGTCTTAGGTTCTTGAGAAGGGCCCAGGGAGTGGGTCGAAGGCGCCCTTTTTCATCTGTTGCATGCATGTGTGTAACGTTAGGTTCTTGAGAAGGGCCCAGGGAGTGAGCCGAATGGCCCCTTGTTCATTCGATTCTTGCATGTGTGCAGCCTTAGGTTCTTGAGAAGGGCCCAGGGAGTGGGCCGAAGGGTCCCTTGTTCATCTGATGCATGCATGTGTGCAGCCTTAGGTTCTTGAGAAGGGCCCAGGGAGTGGGCCGAGGGGCCCCTTGTTCATCTGATGCATGCATGTGTGCAGCCTTAGGTTCTTGAGAAGGGCCAAGGGAGTGGGCTGAAGGCACACTTGCTGATTTAATGCGTACATGTGTGCAGCCTTAGGTTCTTGAGAAGGGCCCAGGGAGTGGGCTGAAGGGCCCCTTGTTCATCTGATGTATACATGTGTGCAGCCTTAGTTTCTTGAGAAGGGCCCAGGAAGTGGGCCGAAGGGCCCCTTGTTCATCTGATGCATACATATGTGCAGCCTTACGTTTTTGAGAAGGGCCCAGGGAGTGGGCCGAAGAGCCCCTTGTTCATTTGATGCTTGCATGTGTGCAGCCTTAGGTTCTTGAGAAGGGCCCAGGGAGTGGGCAGAAGGCGCCCTTGTTCATCTGAAGCATACATGTGTGCAGCCTTAGGTTCTTCAGAAGGGCCCAGGGAGTGGGCTGAAGGGCCCCTTGTTCATCTGAATCATACAAGTGTGCAGCCTTAGGTTCTTGAGAAGGGCCCTGGGGGAGGGACAAAGGGCCCCTTGTTCATCTGATGCATAGATGTGTGCAGCATTAGGTTCTTGAGAAGGGCCCAGGAAGTGGGCTGAAGGACCCTTTGTTCATCTGATGCATATATGTGTGCAGCCTTATGTTCTTGAGAAGGGCCCAGGGAGTAGGCCGAAAGCACCCTTGTTCATCGGATGCTTGCATGTGTGCAGCCTTAGGTTATTTAGAAGGGCCCAGGGAGTGGGCCGAAGGGCCCCTTGTTCATCTGATGCATAGATGTGTGCAGCCTTAGGTTCTTCAGAAGGGCCCAAGGAGTGGGCCGAAGGCACCCTTGTTCATCGGATGCTTGCATGTGTGCAGCCTTAGGTTCTTAAGACGGGCCCAGAGAGTGGGCCGAACGCGCCCTTGTTCATCGGTTGCATGCATGTGTGCAGCCTTCGGTTCTCGAGAAGGGCCCAGGTAGTGGGCCGAAGGGCTCCTTGTTCATCTGATGCTTGTATGTGTGCAGCCTTAGGTTCTTGAGAAGGGCCCAGGGAGTGTGCCGAAGGCGCACTTGTTCATCTGATGCATGCATTTGTGCAGCCTTAGGTTCTTGAGAAGGGCCCAGGGAGAGGGGCGAATTGCAAATTGTTCATCTGATGCACACATGTGTGCAGCCTTAGGTTCTTGAGAAGGGCCCAGGGAGCGGGCCGAAGAGCCCCTTGTTCATCTGATGCTTGCATGTGTGCAGCCTTAGGTTCTTGAGAAGGGCCCAGGGAGTGGGCCGAAGGCGCCCTTGTTCATCTGATGCATACATGCGTGCAGCCTTAGGTTCTTCAGAAGGGCCCAAGGAGTGGGACGAAAGGCCCCTTGTTCATCTGATGCATACAAGTGTGCAGCCTTAGGTTCTTGAGAAGGGCCAAGGCCGAAGGGCCCTTTGTTCATCTGATGCTTGCATGTGTGCAGCCTAAGGTTCTTGAGAAGGGCCCAGGGAGTGGGCTGAAGGACCCTTTGTTCATCTGATGCATACATGTGTGCAGCCTTAGGTTCTTGAGAAGGGCCCAGGGAGTTGGCCGAAGGCACCCTTGTTCATCTGATGCATGCATGTGTGCAGCCTTAGGTTCTTGAGAAGGGCCCAGGGAGTTGGCCGAAGGGCCACTTGTTCATCTGATCACACATGTGTGCAGCATTAGGTTCTTGAGAAGGGCCAAGGCCAAAGGGCCCTTTGTTCATCTGATGCTTGCATGTGTGCAGCCTTAGGTTCTTGAAAAGGGACCAGGGAGTGGGCCAAAGGGCCCTTTGTTCATCTGATGCATACATGTGTGTAGCCTTAGTTTCTTGAGAAGAGCCCAGGGAGTGGGCCGAAGGCACCCTTGTTCATCAGATGCTTCCATGTGTGCAGCCTTAGGTTCTTGAGAAGGGCCCAGAGAGTGGGCCGAAGTCCTCCTTGTTCATCTGATGCTTGCATGTGTGCAGCCTTAGGTTCTTGAGAAGGTCCCAGGGAGTGGGCCGAAGGCCCCCTCGTTCATCAGATGCATGCATATGTGCAGCCTTAGGTTCTTGAGAAGGGCCCAGGGAGTAGGCCAAAGGCACCCTTGTTTATCGGATGCTTGCATGTGTGCAGCCTTAGGTTCTTGAGAAGGGCCCAGGGAGTGGGCCGAAGGGCCCCTTGTTCATCTGAGGCATACATATGTGCAGCCTTAGGTTCTTCAGAAGGGCCCAAGGAGTGGGCAGAAGGCACCCTTGTTCATCGGATGCTTGCATGTGTGTAGCCTTAGGTTCTTGAGAAGGTCCCAGGAAGTGGGCCGAAGGCGCCCTTGTTCATCTGATGCACACATGTGTGTAGCCTTAGGTTCTTGAGAAGGGCCCAGGGAGAGGGCCGAAGAGCCCCTTGTTCATCTGATGCTTGCATGTGTACAGCCTTAGGTTCTTGAGAAGGGCCCAGGGAGTGGGCCGAAGGCGCCCTTGTTCATCTGATGCATACATGCGTGCAGCCTTAGGTTCTTCAGAAGGGCCCAAGGAGTGGGACGAAGGGCCCCTTGTTCATCTGATGCATACAAGTGTGCAGCCTTAGGTTCTTGAGAAGGGCCAAGGCCGAAGGGCCCTTTGTTCATCTGATGCTTGCATGTGTGCAGCCTAAGGTTCTTGAGAAGGGCCCAGGGAGTGGGCCGAAGGACCCTTTGTTCATCTGATGCATACATGTGTGCAGCCTTAGGTTCTTGAGAAGGGCCCAGGGAGTTGGCCGAAGGCGCCCTTGTTCATCTGATGCATGCATGTGTGCAGCCTTAGGTTCTTGAGAAGGGCCCAGGGAGTTGGCCGAAGGGCCACTTGTTCATCTGATGCACACATGTGTGCAGCATTAGGTTCTTGAGAAGGGCCAAGGCCAAAGGGCCCTTTGTTCATCTGATGCTTGCATGTGTGCAGCCTTAGGTTCTTGAAAAGGGACCAGGGAGTGGGCCAAAGGGCCCTTTGTTCATCTGATGCATACATGTGTGTAGCCTTAGTTTCTTGAGAAGAGCCCAGGGAGTGGGCCGAAGGCACCCTTGTTCATCAGATGCTTCCATGTGTGCAGCCTTAGGTTCTTGAGAAGGGCCCAGAGAGTGGGCCGAAGTCCCCCTTGTTCATCTGATGCTTGCATGTGTGCAGCCTTAGGTTCTTGAGAAGGTCCCAGGGAGTGGGCCGAAGGCCCCCTCGTTCATCAGATGCATGCATATGTGCAGCCTTAGGTTCTTGAGATGGGCCCAGGGAGTAGGCCAAAGGCACCCTTGTTCATCGGACGCTTGCATGTGTGCAGCCTTAGGTTCTTGAGAAGGGCCCAAGGAGTGGGCCGAAGGGCCCCTTGTTCATCTGAGGCATACATGTGTGCAGCCTTAGGTTATTGAGAAGGACCCAGGGAGTGGGCTGAAGGCGCCCTTGTTCATCTGATGCATGCATGTGTGAAGCCTTAGGTTCTTGAGAAGGGCCCAGGGAGTGGGCCGAATTGCCACTTGTTCATCTGATGCACACATGTGTGCAGCCTTAGGTTCTTGAGAAGGGCCCTGGGAGTGGGCCGGAGGGCCCCTTGTTCATCTGATGCTTGCATGTGTGCAGCCTTAGGTTCTTGAGAAGGGCCCAGGGAGTGGGCCGTAGGCGTCCTTGTTCATCTGATGCATATATGCGTGGAGCCTTAGGTTCTTCAGAAGGGCCCAGGGAGTGGGCTGAAGGGCCCCTTGTTCATCTGAATAGTACAAGTGTGCAGCCTTAGGTTCTTGAGAAGGGCCCAGGAAGTGGGCCGAAGGGGCCCTTGTTCATCTGATGCTTGCATGTGTGCAGCCTTAGGTTCTTGAGAAGGGACCAGGGAGTGGGCCGGACGGCTCCTTGTTCATCTGATGCTTGCAGGCAGTGGGCCGTAGGCACCCATGTTCATCTGATGCTTGCATGTGTGGAGCCTTAGGTTCTTGAGAAGAGCCCAGAAAGTGGGCCGAATGGTCCCTTGTTCATCTGATGCATACATGTGTGCAGCCTTAGTTTCTTGAGATGGGCCCAGGGATTGGGCTGAAGTCGCTCTTGTTCATCTGATGCAGACATATGTGCAGCCTTAGGTTCTTGAGAAGGGCCCAGGGAGTGGGCCGAAGGCACCCTTGTTCATCTGATGCATGCATCTGTGCAGACTTAGGTTCTTGAGAAGGGCCCAGGGAGTGGGTCGAAGGCGCCCTTTTTAATCTGTTGCATGCATGTGTGTAGCATTATGTTCTTGAGAAGGGCCCAGGGAGTGAGCCGAAGGCGCTCTTGCTCATCTGAAGCATACATGTGTGCAGCCTTAAGTTCTTGTGAAGGGCCCTGGGAGAGGGACAAAGGGCCCCTTGTTCATCTGATGCATAGATGTGTGCAGCGTTAGGTTCTTGAGAAGTGCCCAGGAAGTGGGCCGAAGGGCCCTTTGTTCATCTGATGCATACATGTGTGCAGCCTTAGGTTCTTGAGAAGAGCCCAGGGAGTGGGCTGAAGGGCCCCTTGTTCATCTGATGCATACATGTGTGCAGCCTTCGTTTCTTGAGAAGGGCCCAGGAAGTGGGCCGAAGGGCCCCTTGTTCATCTGATGCATACATGTGTCCAGCCTTAGGTTCTTATGAAGCGCCCAGGGAGTGGGTCAAAGGCGCCCTTGCTCATCTGAAGCATACATGTGTGCAGCCTTAAGTTCTTGTGAAGGGCCCTGGGAGAGGGACAAAGGGCCCCTTGTTCATCTGATGCATAGATGTGTGCAGCGTTAGGTTCTTGAGAAGGGCCCAGGAAGTGGGCCGAAGGGCCCTTTGTTCATCTGATGCATACATGTGTGCAGCCTTAGGTTCTTGAGAATTGCCCAGGAAGTGGGCCGAAGGGCCCCTTGTTCATCTGATGCTTGCATGTGTGCAGCCTTAGGTTCTTGAGAAGGGCCCAGGGAGTGGGCAGAAGGCGCCCTTGTTCATCTGAAGCATACATGTGTGCAGCCTTAGGTTCTTCAGAAGGGCCCAGGGAGTGGGCTGAAGGGCCCCTTGTTCATCTGAATCATACAAGTGTGCACCCTTAGGTTCTTGAGAAGGGCCCTGGGAGATGGACGAAGGGCCCCTTGTTCATCTGATGAATAGATGTGTGCAGCATTAGGTTCTTGAGAAGGGCCCAGGGAGTAGGCCGAAGGCACCCTTGTTCATAGGATGCTAGCATGTGTGCAGCCTTAGGTTATTTAAAAGGGCCCAGGGAGTGGGCCGAAGGGCCCCTTGTTCATTTGATGCATAGATGTGTGCAGTGTTAGGTTCTTGAGAAGGGCCCAGGAAGTGGGCCGAAGGGCCCTTTGTTCATCTGATGCATGCATGTGTGCAGCCTTAGGTTCTTCAGAAGGGCCCAGGGAGTGGGCCGAAGGCACCCTTGTTCATCGGATGCTTGAATGTGTGCAGCCTTAGGTTCTTGAGAAGGGCCCAGGGAGTGGGCCGAAGGTGCCCTTGTTCATCGGTTGCATGCATGTGTGCAGCCTTCGGTTCTTGAGAAGGGCCCAGGTAGTGGGCCGAAGGGCCCCTTGTTCATCTGATGCTTGTATGTGTGCAGCCTTAGGTTCTTGAGAAGGGCCCAGGGTGTATGCTGAAGGCGCACATGTACATCTGATGCATGCATGTGTGCAGACTTAGGTTCTTGAGAAGGGCCCAGGGAGTGGGCCGAATTGCCACTTGTTCATCTGATGCACACATGTGTGCAGCCTTAGGTTCTTGAGAAGGGCCCAGGGAGTGGGCCGGAGGGCCCCTTGTTCATCTGATGCTTGCATGTGTGCAGCCTTAGTTTCTTGAGAAGGGCCCAGGGAGTGGGCCGAAGGCACCCTTGTTCATCTGATGCATACATGCGTGCAGCCTTAGGTTCTTCAGAAGGGCCCAGGGAGTGGGACGAAGGGCCCTTTGTTCATCTGATGCTTGCAGGCAGTGGGCTGTACGCACCCTTGTTCATCTGATGCATACATTCGTGCAGCCTTAGGTTCTTCAGAAGGGCCCAGGGAGTGGGCCGAAGGCACCCTTGTTCATCGGATGCTTGCATGTGTGCAGCCTACGGTTCATGAGACGGGCCCAGGGAGTGGGCCAAAGGCGCCCTTGTTCATCGGTTGCATGCATGTGTGTAGCCTTCGGTTCTTGAGAAGGACCCAGGAAGTGGGCCGAAGGGCCCCTTGTTCATCTGATGCATACCTGTGTCCATCCTTAGGTTCTTATGAAGCGCCCAGGGAGTGGGTCGAAGGCGCCCTTGCTCATCTGAAGCATACATGTGTGCAGCCTTAAGTTCTTGTGAAGGGCCCTGGGAGAGGGACGAAGGGCCCCTTGTTCATCTGATGCATAGATGTGTGCAGCGTTAGGTTCTTGAGAAGGGCCCAGGAAGTGGGCCGAAGGGCCCTTTGTTCATCTGATGCATACATGTGTGCAGCCTTAGGTTCTTGAGAATTGCCCAGGAAGTGGGCCTAAGGGCCCCTTGTTCATCTGATGCTTGCATGTGTGCAGCCTTAGGTTCTTGAGAAGGGCCCAGGGAGTGGGCAGAAGGCGCCCTTGTTCATCTGAAGCATACATGTGTGCAGCCTTACGTTCTTCAGAAGGGCCCAGGGAGTGGGCTGAAGGGCCCCTTGTTCATCTGATGCATACATGTGTGCAGCCTTCGTTTCTTGAGAAGGGCCCAGGAAGTGGGCCGAAGGGCCCCTTGTTCATCTGATGCATACATGTGTCCAGCCTTAGGTTCTTATGAAGCGCCCAGGGAGTGGGTCGAAGGCGCCCTTGCTCATCTGAAGCATACATGTGTGCAGCCTTAAGTTCTTGTGAAGGGCCCTGGGAGAGGGACAAAGGGCCCCTTGTTCATCTGATGCATAGATGTGTGCAGCGTTAGGTTCTTGAGAAGGGCCCAGGAAGTGGGCCGAAGGGCCCTTTGTTCATCTGATGCATACATGTGTGCAGCCTTAGGTTCTTGAGAATTGCCCAGGAAGTGGGCCGAAGGGCCCCTTGTTCATCTGATGCTTGCATGTGTGCAGCCTTAGGTTCTTGAGAAGGGCCCAGGGAGTGGGCAGAAGGCGCCCTTGTTCATCTGAAGCATACATGTGTGCAGCCTTAGGTTCTTCAGAAGGGCCAAGGGAGTGGGCTGAAGGGCCCCTTGTTCATCTGAATCATACAAGTGTGCACCCTTAGGTTCTTGAGAAGGGCCCTGGTAGAGGGACGAAGGGCCCCTTGTTCATCTGATGCATAGATGTGTGCAGCGTTAGGTTCTTGAGAAGGGCCCAGGAAGTGGGCCGAAGTGCCCTTTGTTCATCTGATGCATACATGTGTGCAGCCTTAGGTTCTTGAGAATTGCCCAGGAAGTGGGCCGAAGGGCCCCTTGTTCATCTGATGCTTGCATGTATGCAGCCTTAGGTTCTTGAGAAGGGCCCAAGGAGTGGGCAGAAGGCGCCCTTGTTCATCTGAAGCATACATGTGTGCAGCCTTACGTTCTTCAGAAGGGCCCAGGGAGTGGGCTGAAGGGCCCCTTGTTCATCTGAATCATACAAGTGTGCAGCCTTAGGTTCTTGAGAAGGGCCCTGGGAGAGGGACGAAGGGCCCCTTGTATATCTGATGCATAGATGTGTGCAGCATTAGGTTCTTGAGAAGGGCCCAGGAAGTGGGCCGAAGGGCCCCTTGTTCATCTGATGCATACATGTGTCCAGCCTTAGGTTCTTATGAAGCGCCCAGGGAGTGGGTCGAAGGCGCCCTTGCTCATCTGAAGCATACATGTGTGCAGCCTTAAGTTCTTGTGAAGGGCCCTGGGAGAGGGACAAAGGGCCCCTTGTTCATCAGATGCATAGATGTGTGCAGCGTTAGGTTCTTGAGAAGGGCCCAGGAAGTGGGCCGACGGGCCCTTTGTTCATCTGATGCATACATGTGTGCAGCCTTAGGTTCTTGAGAATTGCCCAGGAAGTGGACCAAAGGGCCCCTTGTTCATCTGATGCTTGCATGTGTGCAGCCTTAGGTTCTTGAGAAGGGCCCAGGGAGTGGGCAGAAGGCGCCCTTGTTCATCTGAAGCATACATGTGTGCAGCCTTAGGTTCTTCAGAAGGGCCCAGGGAGTGGGCTGAAGGGCCCCTTGTTCATCTGAATCATACAAGTGTGCACCCTTAGGTTCTTGAGAAGGGCCCTGGGAGAGGGACGAAGGGCCCCTTGTTCATCTGATGCATAGATGTGTGCAGCATTAGGTTCTTGAGAAGGGCCTAGGGAGTAGGCCGAAGGCACCCTTGTTCATAGGATGCTAGCATGTGTGCAGCCTTAGGTTATTTAAAAGGGCCCAGGGAGTGGGCCGAAGGGCCCCTTGTTCATTTGATGCATAGATGTGTGCAGTGTTAGGTTCTTGAGAAGGGCCCAGGAAGTGGGCCGAAGGGCCCTTTGTTCATCTGATGCATGCATGTGTGCAGCCTTAGGTTCTTCAGAAGGGCCCAGGGAGTGGGCCGAAGGCACCCTTGTTCATCGGATGCTTGCATGTGTGCAGCCTTAGGTTCTTGAGACGGGCCCAGGGAGTGGGCCGAAGGTGCCCTTGTTCATCGGTTGCATGCATGTGTGCAGCCTTCGGTTCTTGAGAAGGGCCCAGGTAGTGGGCCAAAGGGCCCCTTGTTCATCTGATGCTTGTATGTGTGCAGCCTTAGGTTCTTGAGAAGGGCCCAGGGTATATGCTGAAGGCGCACATGTACATCTGATGCATGCATGTGTGCAGCCTTAGGTTCTTGAGAAGGGCCCAGGGAGTGGGCCGAATTGCCACTTGTTCATCTGATGCACACATGTGTGCAGCCTTAGGTTCTTGAGAAGGGCCCAGGGAGTGGGCCGGAGGGCCCCTTGTTCATCTGATGCTTGCATGTGTGCAGCCTTAGTTTCTTGAGAAGGGCCCAGGGAGTGGGCCGAAGGCACCCTTGTTCATCTGATGCATACATGCGTGCAGCCTTAGGTTCTTCAGAAGGGCCCAGGGAGTGGGACGAAGGGCCCTTTGTTCATCTGATGCTTGCAGGCAGTGGGCTGTACGCACCCTTGTTCATCTGATGCATACATTCGTGCAGCCTTAGGTTCTTCAGAAGGGCCCAGGGAGTGGGCCGAAGGCACCCTTGTTCATCGGATGCTTGCATGTGTGTAGCCTTCGGTTCTTGAGAAGGGCCCAGGAAGTGGGCCGAAGGGCCCCTTGTTCATCTGATGCATACCTGTGTCCAGCCTTAGGTTCTTATGAAGCGCCCAGGGAGTGGGTCGAAGGCGCCCTTGCTCATCTGAAGCATACATGTGTGTAGCCTTAAGTTCTTGTGAAGGGCCCTGGGAGAGGGACGAAGGGCCCCTTGTTCATCTGATGCATAGATGTGTGCAGCGTTAGGTTCTTGAGAAGGGCCCAGGAAGTGGGCCGAAGGGCCCTTTGTTCATCTGATGCTTGCATGTGTGCAGCCTTAGGTTCTTGAGAAGGGCCCAGGGAGTGGGCAGAAGGCGCCCTTGTTCATCTGAAGCATACATGTGTGCAGCCTTACGTTCTTCAGAAGGGCCCAGGGAGTGGGCTGAAGGGCCCCTTGTTCATCTGAATCATACAAGTGTGCAGCCTTAGGTTCTTGAGAAGGGCCCTGGGAGAGGGACGAAGGGCCCCTTGTTCATCTGATGCATAGATGTGTGCAGCATTAGGTTCTTGAGAAGGGCCCAGGAAGTGGGCAGAAGGACCCTTTGTTCATCTGATGCATACATGTGTGCAGCCTTAGGTTCTTGAGAAGGGCCCAGGGAGTAGGCCGAAGGCACCCTTGTTCATCGGATGCTTGCATGTGTGCAGCCTTAGGTTATTTAAAAGGGCCCAGGGTGTGGGCCGAAGGGCCCCTTGTTCATTTGATGCATAGATGTGTGCAGCGTTAGGTTCTTGAGAAGGGCCCAGGAAGTGGGCCGAAGGGCCCTTTGTTCATCTGATGCATGCATGTGTGCAGCCTTAGGTTCTTCAGAAGGGCCCAGGGAGTGGGCCGAAGGCACCCTTGTTCATCGGATGCTTGCATGTGTGCAGCCTTAGGTTCTTGAGACGGGCCCAGGGAGTGGGCCGAAGGTGCCCTTGTTCATCGGTTGCATGCATGTGTGCAGCCTTCGGTTCTTGAGAAGGGCCCAGGTAGTGAGCCGAAGGGCCCCTTTTTCATCTGATGCTTGTATGTGTGCAGCCTTAGGTTCTTGAGAAGGGCCCAGGGTGTATGCCGAAGGCGCACTTGTTCATCTGATGCATGCATGTGTGCAGCCTTAGGTTCTTGAGAAGGGCCCAGGGAGTGGGCCGAAGGCACCCTTGTTCATCTGATGCATACATGCGTGCAGCCTTAGGTTCTTCAGAAGGGCCCAGGGAGTGGGACGAAGGGCCCTTTGTTCATCTGATGCTTGCAGGCAGTGGGCTGTACGCACCCTTGTTCATCTGATGCATACATTCATGCAGCCTTAGGTTCTTCAGAAGGGCCCAGGGAGTGGGCCGAAGGCACCCTTGTTCATCGGATGCTTGCATGTGTGCAGCCTACGGTTCTTGAGACGGGCCCAGGGAGTGGGCCGAAGGCGCCCTTGTTCATCGGTTGCATGCATGTGTGTAGCCTTCGGTTCTTGAGAAGGGCCCAGGTATTGGGCCGAAGGGCCCCTTGTTCATCTGATGCTTGTATGTGTGCAGCCTTAGGTTCTTGAGAAGGGCCCAGGGAGTGTGCCGAAGGCGCACTTGTTCATCTGATGCATGCATGTGTGCAGCCTTATGTTCTTGAGAAGGGCCCAGGGAGTGTTCCGAATTGCCACTTGTTCATCTGATGCACAAATGTGTGCAGCCTTAGGTTCTTGAGAAGGGCCGAGGAAGTGGGCTGAAGGGCCCCTTGTTCACCTGAATCGCATAAGTATGCAGCCTTAGGTTCTTGAGAAGGGCCAAGGCCGAAGGGCCCTTTGTTCATCTGATGCTTGCATGTGTGCAGGCTTAGGTTCTTTAGAAGGGACCAGGGAGTGGGCCGAAGGGCCCCTTGTTCATCTGATGGTTGCAGGCAGTGGGCTGTAGGCACCCTTGCTCATCTGATGCATACATTCGTGTAGCCTTAGGTTATTTAGAAGGGCCCAGGGAATGGGCCGAAGGGCCCCTTGTTCATCTGTTGCATAGATTTGTGCAGCGTTAGGTTCTTGAGAAGGGCCCGGGAAGTGGGCCGATGGGCCCTTTGTTCATCTGATGCATACATGTTTGCAGCCTTAGGTTCTTCAGAAGGGCCCAGGGAGTGGGCCGAAGGCACCCTTGTTCATCGGATGCTTGCATGTGTGCAGCCTACGGTTCTTGAGACGGGCCCAGGGAGTGGGCCGAAGGCGCCCTTGTTCATCGGTTGCATGCATGTGTGTAGCCTTCGGTTCTTGAGAAGGGCCCAGGAAGTGGGCCGAAGGGCCCCTTGTTCATCTGATGCATACCTGTGTCCAGCCTTAGGTTCTTATGAAGCGCCCAGGGAGTGGGTCGAAGGCGCCCTTGCTCATCTGAAGCATACATGTGTGTAGCCTTAAGTTCTTGTGAAGGGCCCTGGGAGAGGGACGAAGGGCCCCTTGTTCATCTGATGCATAGATGTGTGCAGCGTTAGGTTCTTGAGAAGGGCCCAGGAAGTGGGCCGAAGGGCCCTTTGTTCATCTGATGCTTGCATGTGTGCAGCCTTAGGTTCTTGAGAAGGGCCCAGGGAGTGGGCAGAAGGCGCCCTTGTTCATCTGAAGCATACATGTGTGCAGCCTTACGTTCTTCAGAAGGGCCCAGGGAGTGGGCTGAAGGGCCCCTTGTTCATCTGAATCATACAAGTGTGCAGCCTTAGGTTCTTGAGAAGGGCCCTGGGAGAGGGACGAAGGGCCCCTTGTTCATCTGATGCATAGATGTGTGCAGCATTAGGTTCTTGAGAAGGGCCCAGGAAGTGGGCAGAAGGACCCTTTGTTCATCTGATGCATACATGTGTGCAGCCTTAGGTTCTTGAGAAGGGCCCAGGGAGTAGGCCGAAGGCACCCTTGTTCATCGGATGCTTGCATGTGTGCAGCCTTAGGTTATTTAAAAGGGCCCAGGGTGTGGGCCGAAGGGCCCCTTGTTCATTTGATGCATAGATGTGTGCAGCGTTAGGTTCTTGAGAAGGGCCCAAGAAGTGGGCCGAAGGGCCCTTTGTTCATCTGATGCATGCATGTGTGCAGCCTTAGGTTCTTCAGAAGGGCCCAGGGAGTGGGCCGAAGGCACCCTTGTTCATCGGATGCTTGCATGTGTGCAGCCTTAGGTTCTTGAGACGGGCCCAGGGAGTGGGCCGAAGGTGCCCTTGTTCATCGGTTGCATGCATGTGTGCAGCCTTCGGTTCTTGAGAAGGGCCCAGGTAGTGAGCCGAAGGGCCCCTTTTTCATCTGATGCTTGTATGTGTGCAGCCTTAGGTTCTTGAGAAGGGCCCAGGGTGTATGCCGAAGGCGCACTTGTTCATCTGATGCATGCATGTGTGCAGCCTTAGGTTCTTGAGAAGGGCCCAGGGAGTGGGCCGAAGGCACCCTTGTTCATCTGATGCATACATGCGTGCAGCCTTAGGTTCTTCAGAAGGGCCCAGGGAGTGGGACGAAGGGCCCTTTGTTCATCTGATGCTTGCAGGCAGTGGGCTGTACGCACCCTTGTTCATCTGATGCATACATTCATGCAGCCTTAGGTTCTTCAGAAGGGCCCAGGGAGTGGGCCGAAGGCACCCTTGTTCATCGGATGCTTGCATGTGTGCAGCCTACGGTTCTTGAGACGGGCCCAGGGAGTGGGCCGAAGGCGCCCTTGTTCATCGGTTGCATGCATGTGTGTAGCCTTCGGTTCTTGAGAAGGGCCCAGGTAGTGGGCCGAAGGGCCCCTTGTTCATCTGATGCTTGTATGTGTGCAGCCTTAGGTTCTTGAGAAGGGCCCAGGGAGTGTGCCGAAGGCGCACTTGTTCATCTGATGCATGCATGTGTGCAGCCTTATGTTCTTGAGAAGGGCCCAGGGAGTGTTCCGAATTGCCACTTGTTCATCTGATGCACAAATGTGTGCAGCCTTAGGTTCTTGAGAAGGGCCGAGGAAGTGGGCTGAAGGGCCCCTTGTTCACCTGAATCGCATAAGTATGCAGCCTTAGGTTCTTGAGAAGGGCCAAGGCCGAAGGGCCCTTTGTTCATCTGATGCTTGCATGTGTGCAGGCTTAGGTTCTTGAGAAGGGACCAGGGAGTGGGCCGAAGGGCCCCTTGTTTATCTGATGGTTGCAGGCAGTGGGCTGTAGGCACCCTTGCTCATCTGATGCATACATTCGTGTAGCCTTAGGTTATTTAGAAGGGCCCAGGGAGTGGGCCGAAGGGCCCCTTGTTCATCTGTTGCATAGATTTGTGCAGCGTTAGGTTCTTGAGAAGGGCCCGGGAAGTGGGCCGATGGGCCCTTTGTTCATCTGATGCATACATGTTTGCAGCCTTAGGTTGTTCAGAAGGGCCCAGGGAGTGGGCTGAAGGCACCCTTGTTCATCGGATGCTTGCATGTGTGCAGCCTAAGGTTCTTGAGACGGGCCCAGGGAGTGGGCCGAAGGCGCCCATGTTCATCTGATGCTTGTATGTGTTTAGCCTTAGGTTCTTGAGAAGGGCCCAGGGAGTGTGCCGAAGGCGCACTTGTTCATCTGATGCATGCATGTGTGTAGCCTTAGGTTCTTGAGAAGGGCCCAGGGAGTGGGCCGAATTGCCACTTGTTCATCTGATGCACACATGTGTACAGCCTTAGGTTCTTGAGAAGGGCCGAGGAAGTGGGCTGAAGGGCCCCTTGTTCATCTGAATCGCACAAGTGTGCAGCCTTAGGTTCTTGAGAAGGGCCCAGGGAGTGGGTTGAAGGGGCTCTTGTTCATCTGATGCTTGCATGTGTGCAGCCTTAGGTTCTTGAGAGGGGACCAGGGAGTGGGCCGAAGGGCCCCTTGTTCATCTGATGCTTGCAGGCAGTGGGCCGTAGGCACCCTTGTTCATCTGATGCTTGCATGTGTGGAGCCTTAGGTTCTTGAGAAGAGCCCAGGAAGTGGGCCGAATGGTCCCTTGTTCATCTGATGCATACATGTGTGCAGCCTTAGTTTCTTGAGAAGGGCCCAGGGAGTAGGCTGAAGTCGCTCTTGTTCATCTGATGCACACATATGTGCAGCCTTAGGTTCTTGAGAAGGGCCCAGGGAGTGGACCGAAGGCACCCTTGTTCATCTGATGCATGCATGTGTGCAGACTTAGGTTCTTGAGAAGGGCCCAGGGAGTGGGTAGAAGGCGCCCTTTTTCATCTGTTGCATGCATGTGTGTAGCGTTAGGTTCTTGAGAAGGGCCCAGGGAGTGAGCTGAAGGGCCCCTTGTTCATTCGATTCTTGCATGTGTGCAGCCTTAGGTTCTTGAGAAGGGCCCAGGGAGTGGGCCGAAGGGTCCCTTGTTCATCTGATGCATGTATGTGTGCAGCCTTAGGTGCTTGAGAAGGGCCCAGGGAGTGGGCCGAGGGGCCCCTTGTTCATCTGATGCATGCATGTGTGCAGCCTTAGGTTTTTGAGAAGGGCCAAGGGAGTGGGATGAAGGCACCCTTGCTGATTTAATGCGTACATGTGTGCAGCCTTAGGTTCTTGAGAAGGGCCCAGGGAGTGGGCTGAAGGGCCCCTTGTTCATCTGATGCATACATGTGTGCAGCCTTAGTTTCTTGAGAAGGGCCCAGGAAGTGGGCCGAAGGGCCCCTTGTTCATCTGATGCATACATGTGTGCAGCCTTACGTTCTTGAGAAGGGCCCAGGGAGTGGGCCGAAGAGCCCCTTGTTCATTTGATGCTTGCATGTGTGCAGCCTTAGGTTATTGAGAAGGGCCCAGGGAGTGGGCAGAAGGCACCCTTGTTCATCTGAAGCATACATGTGTGCAGCCTTAGGTTCTTCAGAAGGGCCCAGGGAGTGGGCTGAAGGGCCCCTTGTTCATCTGAATCATACAAGTGTGCAGCTTTCGGTTCTTGAGAAGGGCCCTGGGAGAGGGACGAAGATCCCCTTGTTCATCTGATGCATAGATGTGTGCAGCATTAGGTTATTGAGAAGGGCCCAGGAAGTGGGCTGAAGGACCCTTTGTTCATCTGATGCATACATGTGTGCAGCCTTAGGTTCTTGAGAAGGGCCCAGGGAGTAGGCCAAAAGCACCCTTGTTCATCGGATGTTTGCATGTGTGCAGCCTTAGGTTATTTAGAAGGGCTCAGGGAGTGGGACGAAGGGCCCCTTGTTCATCTGATGCATAGATGTGTGCAGCGTTAGGTTCTTGAGAATGGCCCAGGAAGTGGGCCGAAGGGCCCTTTGTTCATCTGATGCATACATGTGTGCAGCCTTAGGTTCTTCAGAAGGGCCCGGGGAGTGGGCTGGAAGCACCCTTGTTCATCGTTTGCATGCATGTGTGCAGCCTTCGGTTCTTGAGAAGGGCCCAGGTAGTGGGCCGAAGGGCCCCTTGTTCATCTGATGCATGCATGTGTGCAGCCTTAGGTTCTTGAGAAGGGCCCAGGGAGTGGGCCGAATTGACACTTGTTCATCTGATGCATACATGTGTGCAGCCTTAGTTTCTTGAGAAGGGCCCAGGGAGTAGGCTGAAGTCGCTCTTGTTCATCTGATGAACACATATGTGCGGCCTTAGGTTCTTGAGAAGGGCCCAGGGAGTGGGCCGAAGGCACCCTTGTTCATCTGATGCGTGCATGTGTGCAGACTTAGGTTCTTGAGAAGGGCCCAGGGAGTGGGTCGAAGGCACCCTTTTTCATCTGTTGCATGCATGTGTGTAGCGTTAGGTTCTTGAGAAGGGCCCAGGGAGTGAGCTGAAGGGCCCCTTGTTCATTCGATTCTTGCATGTGTGCAACCTTAGGTTCTTGAGAAGGGCCCAGGGAGTGGGCCGAAGGGTCCCTTGTTCATCTGATGCATGCATGTGTGCAGCCTTAGGTTCTTGAGAAGGGCCCAGGGAGTGGGCCGAGGGGCCCCTTGTTCATCTGATGCATGCATGTGTGCAGCCTTAGGTTCTTGAGAAGGGCCAAGGGAGTGGGATGAAGGCACCCTTTCTGATTTAATGCGTACATGTGTGCAGCCTTAGGGTCTTGAGAAGGGCCCCGGGAGTGGGCTGAAGGGCCCCTTGTTCATCTGATGCATACATGTGTGCAGCCTTAGTTTCTTGAGAAGGGCCCAGGAAGTGGGCCGAAGGGCCCCTTGTTCATCTGATGCATACATGTGTGCAGCCTTACGTTCTTGAGAAGGGCCCAGGGAGTGGGCCAAAGAGCCCCTTGTTCCTTTGATGCTTGCATGTGTGCAGCCTTAGGTTCTTGAGAAGGGCCCAGGGAGTGGGCAGAAGGCACCCTTGTTCATCTGAAGCATACATGTGTGCAGCCTTAGGTTCTTCAGAAGGGCCCAGGGAGTGGGCTGAAGGGCCCCTTGTTTATCTGAATCATACAAGTGTGCAGCTTTAGGTTCTTGAGAAGGGCCCTGGGAGAGGGACGAAGGGCCCCTTGTTCATCTGATGCATAGATGTGTGCAGCCTTAGGTTCTTGAGAAGGGCCAAGGCCGAAGGGCCCTTTGTTCATCTGATGCTTGCATGTGTGCAGCCTAAGGTTCTTGAGAAGGGCCCAGGGAGTGGGCCGAAGGACCCTTTGTTCATCTGATGCATACATGTGTGCAGCCTTAGGTTCTTGAGAAGGGCCCAGGGAGTTGGCCGAAGGCGCCCTTGTTCATCTGATGCATGCATGTGTGCAGCCTTAGGTTCTTGAGAAGGGCCCAGGGAGTTGGCCGAAGGGCCACTTGTTCATCTGATGCACACATGTGTGCAGCATTAGGTTCTTGAGAAGGGCCAAGGCCAAAGGGCCCTTTGTTCATCTGATGCTTGCATGTGTGCAGCCTTAGGTTCTTGAAAAGGGACCAGGGAGTGGGCCAAAGGGCCCTTTGTTCATCTGATGCATACATGTGTGTAGCCTTAGTTTCTTGAGAAGAGCCCAGGGAGTGGTCCGAAGGCACCCTTGTTCATCAGATGCTTCCATGTGTGCAGCCTTAGGTTCTTGAGAAGGGCCCAGAGAGTGGGCCGAAGTCCCCCTTGTTCATCTGATGCTTGCATGTGTGCAGCCTTAGGTTCTTGAGAAGGTCCCAGGGAGTGGGCCGAAGGCCCCCTCGTTCATCAGATGCATGCATATGTGCAGCCTTAGGTTCTTGAGATGGGCCCAGGGAGTAGGCCAAAGGCACCCTTGTTCATCGGACGCTTGCATGTGTGCAGCCTTAGGTTCTTGAGAAGGGCCCAAGGAGTGGGCCGAAGGGCCCCTTGTTCATCTGAGGCGTACATGTGTGCAGCCTTAGGTTATTGAGAAGGACCCAGGGAGTGGGCTGAAGGCGCCCTTGTTCATCTGATGCATGCATGTGTGAAGCCTTAGGTTCTTGAGAAGGGCCCAGGGAGTGGGCCGAATTGCCACTTGTTCATCTGATGCACACATGTGTGCAGCCTTAGGTTCTTGAGAAGGGCCCTGGGAGTGGGCCGGAGGGCCCCTTGTTCATCTGATGCTTGCATGTGTGCAGCCTTAGGTTCTTGAGAAGGGCCCAGGGAGTGGGCCGTAGGCGTCCTTGTTCATCTGATGCATATATGCGTGGAGCCTTAGGTTCTTCAGAAGGGCCCAGGGAGTGGGCTGAAGGGCCCCTTGTTCATCTGAATAGTACAAGTGTGCAGCCTTAGGTTCTTGAGAAGGGCCCAGGAAGTGGGCCGAAGGGGCCCTTGTTCATCTGATGCTTGCATGTGTGCAGCCTTAGGTTCTTGAGAAGGGACCAGGGAGTGGGCCGGACGGCTCCTTGTTCATCTGATGCTTGCAGGCAGTGGGCCGTAGGCACCCATGTTCATCTGATGCTTGCATGTGTGGAGCCTTAGGTTCTTGAGAAGAGCCCAGAAAGTGGGCCGAATGGTCCCTTGTTCATCTGATGCATACATGTGTGCAGCCTTAGTTTCTTGAGATGGGCCCAGGGATTGGGCTGAAGTCGCTCTTGTTCATCTGATGCAGACATATGTGCAGCCTTAGGTTCTTGAGAAGGGCCCAGGGAGTGGGCCGAAGGCACCCTTGTTCATCTGATGCATGCATCTGTGCAGACTTAGGTTCTTGAGAAGGGCCCAGGGAGTGGGTCGAAGGCGCCCTTTTTAATCTGTTGCATGCATGTGTGTAGCATTATGTTCTTGAGAAGGGCCCAGGGAGTGAGCCGAAGGCGCTCTTGCTCATCTGAAGCATACATGTGTGCAGCCTTAAGTTCTTGTGAAGGGCCCTGGGAGAGGGACAAAGGGCCCCTTGTTCATCTGATGCATAGATGTGTGCAGCGTTAGGTTCTTGAGAAGTGCCCAGGAAGTGGGCCGAAGGGCCCTTTGTTCATCTGATGCATACATGTGTGCAGCCTTAGGTTCTTGAGAAGAGCCCAGGGAGTGGGCTGAAGGGCCCCTTGTTCATCTGATGCATACATGTGTGCAGCCTTCGTTTCTTGAGAAGGGCCCAGGAAGTGGGCCGAAGGGCCCCTTGTTCATCTGATGCATACATGTGTCCAGCCTTAGGTTCTTATGAAGCGCCCAGGGAGTGGGTCAAAGGCGCCCTTGCTCATCTGAAGCATACATGTGTGCAGCCTTAAGTTCTTGTGAAGGGCCCTGGGAGAGGGACAAAGGGCCCCTTGTTCATCTGATGCATAGATGTGTGCAGCGTTAGGTTCTTGAGAAGGGCCCAGGAAGTGGGCCGAAGGGCCCTTTGTTCATCTGATGCATACATGTGTGCAGCCTTAGGTTCTTGAGAATTGCCCAGGAAGTGGGCCGAAGGGCCCCTTGTTCATCTGATGCTTGCATGTGTGCAGCCTTAGGTTCTTGAGAAGGGCCCAGGGAGTGGGCAGAAGGCGCCCTTGTTCATCTGAAGCATACATGTGTGCAGCCTTAGGTTCTTCAGAAGGGCCCAGGGAGTGGGCTGAAGGGCCCCTTGTTCATCTGAATCATACAAGTGTGCACCCTTAGGTTCTTGAGAATGGCCCTGGGAGATGGACGAAGGGCCCCTTGTTCATCTGATGAATAGATGTGTGCAGCATTAGGTTCTTGAGAAGGGCCCAGGGAGTAGGCCGAAGGCACCCTTGTTCATAGGATGCTAGCATGTGTGCAGCCTTAGGTTATTTAAAAGGGCCCAGGGAGTGGGCCGAAGGGCCCCTTGTTCATTTGATGCATAGATGTGTGCAGTGTTAGGTTCTTGAGAAGGGCCCAGGAAGTGGGCCGAAGGGCCCTTTGTTCATCTGATGCATGCATGTGTGCAGCCTTAGGTTCTTCAGAAGGGCCCAGGGAGTGGGCCGAAGGCACCCTTGTTCATCGGATGCTTGAATGTGTGCAGCCTTAGGTTCTTGAGAAGGGCCCAGGGAGTGGGCCGAAGGTGCCCTTGTTCATCGGTTGCATGCATGTGTGCAGCCTTCGGTTCTTGAGAAGGGCCCAGGTAGTGGGCCGAAGGGCCCCTTGTTCATCTGATGCTTGTATGTGTGCAGCCTTAGGTTCTTGAGAAGGGCCCAGGGTGTATGCTGAAGGCGCACATGTACATCTGATGCATGCATGTGTGCAGACTTAGGTTCTTGAGAAGGGCCCAGGGAGTGGGCCGAATTGCCACTTGTTCATCTGATGCACACATGTGTGCAGCCTTAGGTTCTTGAGAAGGGCCCAGGGAGTGGGCCGGAGGGCCCCTTGTTCATCTGATGCTTGCATGTGTGCAGCCTTAGTTTCTTGATAAGGGCCCAGGGAGTGGGCCGAAGGCACCCTTGTTCATCTGATGCATACATGCGTGCAGCCTTAGGTTCTTCAGAAGGGCCCAGGGAGTGGGACGAAGGGCCCTTTGTTCATCTGATGCTTGCAGGCAGTGGGCTGTACGCACCCTTGTTCATCTGATGCATACATTCGTGCAGCCTTAGGTTCTTCAGAAGGGCCCAGGGAGTGGGCCGAAGGCACCCTTGTTCATCGGATGCTTGCATGTGTGCAGCCTACGGTTCATGAGACGGGCCCAGGGAGTGGGCCAAAGGCGCCCTTGTTCATCGGTTGCATGCATGTGTGTAGCCTTCGGTTCTTGAGAAGGACCCAGGAAGTGGGCCGAAGGGCCCCTTGTTCATCTGATGCATACCTGTGTCCATCCTTAGGTTCTTATGAAGCGCCCAGGGAGTGGGTCGAAGGCGCCCTTGCTCGTCTGAAGCATACATGTGTGCAGCCTTAAGTTCTTGTGAAGGGCCCTGGGAGAGGGACGAAGGGCCCCTTGTTCATCTGATGCATAGATGTGTGCAGCGTTAGGTTCTTGAGAAGGGCCCAGGAAGTGGGCCGAAGGGCCCTTTGTTCATCTGATGCATACATGTGTGCAGCCTTAGGTTCTTGAGAATTGCCCAGGAAGTGGGCCTAAGGGCCCCTTGTTCATCTGATGCTTGCATGTGTGCAGCCTTAGGTTCTTGAGAAGGGCCCAGGGAGTGGGCAGAAGGCGCCCTTGTTCATCTGAAGCATACATGTGTGCAGCCTTACGTTCTTCAGAAGGGCCCAGGGAGTGGGCTGAAGGGCCCCTTGTTCATCTGATGCATACATGTGTGCAGCCTTCGTTTCTTGAGAAGGGCCCAGGAAGTGGGCCGAAGGGCCCCTTGTTCATCTGATGCATACATGTGTCCATCTTTAGGTTCTTATGAAGCGCCCAGGGAGTGGGTCGAAGGCGCCCTTGCTCATCTGAAGCATACATGTGTGCAGCCTTAAGTTCTTGTGAAGGGCCCTGGGAGAGGGACAAAGGGCCCCTTGTTCATCTGATGCATAGATGTGTGCAGCGTTAGGTTCTTGAGAAGGGCCCAGGAAGTGGGCCGAAGGGCCCTTTGTTCATCTGATGCATACATGTGTGCAGCCTTAGGTTCTTGAGAATTGCCCAGGAAGTGGGCCGAAGGGCCCCTTGTTCATCTGATGCTTGCATGTGTGCAGCCTTAGGTTCTTGAGAAGGGCCCAGGGAGTGGGCAGAAGGCGCCCTTGTTCATCTGAAGCATACATGTGTGCAGCCTTAGGTTCTTCAGAAGGGCCCAGGGAGTGGGCTGAAGGGCCCCTTGTTCATCTGAATCATACAAGTGTGCACCCTTAGGTTCTTGAGAAGGGCCCTGGGAGAGGGACGAAGGGCCCCTTGTTCATCTGATGCATAGATGTGTGCAGCGTTAGGTTCTTGAGAAGTGCCCAGGAAGTGGGCCGAAGTGCCCTTTGTTCATCTGATGCATACATGTGTGCAGCCTTAGGTTCTTGAGAATTGCCCAGGAAGTGGGCCGAAGGGCCCCTTGTTCATCTGATGCTTGCATGTATGCAGCCTTAGGTTCTTGAGAAGGGCCCAGGGAGTGGGCAGAAGGCGCCCTTGTTCATCTGAAGCATACATGTGTGCAGCCTTACGTTCTTCAGAAGGGCCCAGGGAGTGGGCTGAAGGGCCCCTTGTTCATCTGAATCATACAAGTGTGCAGCCTTAGGTTCTTGAGAAGGGCCCTGGGAGAGGGACGAAGGGCCCCTTGTATATCTGATGCATAGATGTGTGCAGCATTAGGTTCTTGAGAAGGGCCCAGGAAGTGGGCCGAAGGGCCCCTTGTTCATCTGATGCATACATGTGTCCAGTCTTAGGTTCTTATGAAGCGCCCAGGGAGTGGGTCGAAGGCGCCCTTGCTCATCTGAAGCATACATGTGTGCAGCCTTAAGTTCTTGTGAAGGGCCCTGGGAGAGGGACAAAGGGCCCCTTGTTCATCTGATGCATAGATGTGTGCAGCGTTAGGTTCTTGAGAAGGGCCCAGGAAGTGGGCCGACGGGCCCTTTGTTCATCTGATGCATACATGTGTGCAGCCTTAGGTTCTTGAGAATTGCCCAGGAAGTGGACCAAAGGGCCCCTTGTTCATCTGATGCTTGCATGTGTGCAGCCTTAGGTTCTTGAGAAGGGCCCAGGGAGTGGGCAGAAGGCGCCCTTGTTCATCTGAAGCATACATGTGTGCAGCCTTAGGTTCTTCAGAAGGGCCCAGGGAGTGGGCTGAAGGGCCCCTTGTTCATCTGAATCATACAAGTGTGCACCCTTAGGTTCTTGAGAAGGGCCCTGGGAGAGGGACGAAGGGCCCCTTGTTCATCTGATGCATAGATGTGTGCAGCATTAGGTTCTTGAGAAGGGCCTAGGGAGTAGGCCGAAGGCACCCTTGTTCATAGGATGCTAGCATGTGTGCAGCCTTAGGTTATTTAAAAGGGCCCAGGGAGTGGGCCGAAGGGCCCCTTGTTCATTTGATGCATAGATGTGTGCAGTGTTAGGTTCTTGAGAAGGGCCCAGGAAGTGGGCCGAAGGGCCCTTTGTTCATCTGATGCATGCATGTGTGCAGCCTTAGGTTCTTCAGAAGGGCCCAGGGAGTGGGCCGAAGGCACCCTTGTTCATCGGATGCTTGCATGTGTGCAGCCTTAGGTTCTTGAGACGGGCCCAGGGAGTGGGCCGAAGGTGCCCTTGTTCATCGGTTGCATGCATGTGTGCAGCCTTCGGTTCTTGAGAAGGGCCCAGGTAGTGGGCCAAAGGGCCCCTTGTTCATCTGATGCTTGTATGTGTGCAGCCTTAGGTTCTTGAGAAGGGCCCAGGGTATATGCTGAAGGCGCACATGTACATCTGATGCATGCATGTGTGCAGCCTTAGGTTCTTGAGAAGGGCCCAGGGAGTGGGCCGAATTGCCACTTGTTCATCTGATGCACACATGTGTGCAGCCTTAGGTTCTTGAGAAGGGCCCAGGGAGTGGGCCGGAGGGCCCCTTGTTCATCTGATGCTTGCATGTGTGCAGCCTTAGTTTCTTGAGAAGGGCCCAGGGAGTGGGCCGAAGGCACCCTTGTTCATCTGATGCATACATGCGTGCAGCCTTAGGTTCTTCAGAAGGGCCCAGGGAGTGGGACGAAGGGCCCTTTGTTCATCTGATGCTTGCAGGCAGTGGGCTGTACGCACCCTTGTTCATCTGATGCATACATTCGTGCAGCCTTAGGTTCTTCAGAAGGGCCCAGGGAGTGGGCCGAAGGCACCCTTGTTCATCGGATGCTTGCATGTGTGCAGCCTACGGTTCTTGAGACGGGCCCAGGGAGTGGGCCGAAGGCGCCCTTGTTCATCGGTTGCATGCATGTGTGTAGCCTTCGGTTCTTGAGAAGGGCCCAGGAAGTGGGCCGAAGGGCCCCTTGTTCATCTGATGCATACCTGTGTCCAGCCTTAGGTTCTTATGAAGCGCCCAGGGAGTGGGTCGAAGGCGCCCTTGCTCATCTGAAGCATACATGTGTGTAGCCTTAAGTTCTTGTGAAGGGCCCTGGGAGAGGGACGAAGGGCCCCTTGTTCATCTGATGCATAGATGTGTGCAGCGTTAGGTTCTTGAGAAGGGCCCAGGAAGTGGGCCGAAGGGCCCTTTGTTCATCTGATGCTTGCATGTGTGCAGCCTTAGGTTCTTGAGAAGGGCCCAGGGAGTGGGCAGAAGGCGCCCTTGTTCATCTGAAGCATACATGTGTGCAGCCTTACGTTCTTCAGAAGGGCCCAGGGAGTGGGCTGAAGGGCCCCTTGTTCATCTGAATCATACAAGTGTGCAGCCTTAGGTTCTTGAGAAGGGCCCTGGGAGAGGGACGAAGGGCCCCTTGTTCATCTGATGCATAGATGTGTGCAGCATTAGGTTCTTGAGAAGGGCCCAGGAAGTGGGCAGAAGGACCCTTTGTTCATCTGATGCATACATGTGTGCAGCCTTAGGTTCTTGAGAAGGGCCCAGGGAGTAGGCCGAAGGCA
Organism: Triturus cristatus; assembly: GCF_964204655.1. Taxonomy (NCBI): domain Eukaryota; kingdom Metazoa; phylum Chordata; class Amphibia; order Caudata; family Salamandridae; genus Triturus; species Triturus cristatus. Next base: position 378,647,892 of record NC_140579.1, on the reverse strand, counting down.
CCCTTGTTCATCGGATGCTTGCATGTGTGCAGCCTTAGGTTATTTAAAAGGGCCCAGGGTGTGGGCCGAAGGGCCCCTTGTTCATTTGATGCATAGATGTGTGCAGCGTTAGGTTCTTGAGAAGGGCCCAGGAAGTGGGCCGAAGGGCCCTTTGTTCATCTGATGCATGCATGTGTGCAGCCTTAGGTTCTTCAGAAGGGCCCAGGGAGTGGGCCGAAGGCACCCTTGTTCATCGGATGCTTGCATGTGTGCAGCCTTAGGTTCTTGAGACGGGCCCAGGGAGTGGGCCGAAGGTGCCCTTGTTCATCGGTTGCATGCATGTGTGCAGCCTTCGGTTCTTGAGAAGGGCCCAGGTAGTGAGCCGAAGGGCCCCTTTTTCATCTGATGCTTGTATGTGTGCAGCCTTAGGTTCTTGAGAAGGGCCCAGGGTGTATGCCGAAGGCGCACTTGTTCATCTGATGCATGCATGTGTGCAGCCTTAGGTTCTTGAGAAGGGCCCAGGGAGTGGGCCGAAGGCACCCTTGTTCATCTGATGCATACATGCGTGCAGCCTTAGGTTCTTCAGAAGGGCCCAGGGAGTGGGACGAAGGGCCCTTTGTTCATCTGATGCTTGCAGGCAGTGGGCTGTACGCACCCTTGTTCATCTGATGCATACATTCATGCAGCCTTAGGTTCTTCAGAAGGGCCCAGGGAGTGGGCCGAAGGCACCCTTGTTCATCGGATGCTTGCATGTGTGCAGCCTACGGTTCTTGAGACGGGCCCAGGGAGTGGGCCGAAGGCGCCCTTGTTCATCGGTTGCATGCATGTGTGTAGCCTTCGGTTCTTGAGAAGGGCCCAGGTAGTGGGCCGAAGGGCCCCTTGTTCATCTGATGCTTGTATGTGTGCAGCCTTAGGTTCTTGAGAAGGGCCCAGGGAGTGTGCCGAAGGCGCACTTGTTCATCTGATGCATGCATGTGTGCAGCCTTATGTTCTTGAGAAGGGCCCAGGGAGTGTTCCGAATTGCCACTTGTTCATCTGATGCACAAATGTGTGCAGCCTTAGGTTCTTGAGAAGGGCCGAGGAAGTGGGCTGAAGGGCCCCTTGTTCACCTGAATCGCATAAGTATGCAGCCTTAGGTTCTTGAGAAGGGCCAAGGCCGAAGGGCCCTTTGTTCATCTGATGCTTGCATGTGTGCAGGCTTAGGTTCTTGAGAAGGGACCAGGGAGTGGGCCGAAGGGCCCCTTGTTCATCTGATGGCTGCAGGCAGTGGGCTGTAGGCACCCTTGCTCATCTGATGCATACATGCGTGCAGCCTTAGGTTCTTCAGAAGGGCCCAGGGAGTGGGACGAAGGGCCCTTTGTTCATCTGATGCTTGCAGGCAGTGGGCTGTACGCACCCTTGTTCATCTGATGCATACATTCGTGCAGCCTTAGGTTCTTCAGAAGGGCCCAGGGAGTGGGCCGAAGGCACCCTTGTTCATCGGATGCTTGCATGTGTGCAGCCTACGGTTCTTGAGACGGGCCCAGGGAGTGGGCCGAAGGCGCCCTTGTTCATCGGTTGCATGCATGTGTGTAGCCTTCGGTTCTTGAGAAGGGCCCAGGAAGTGGGCCGAAGGGCCCCTTGTTCATCTGATGCATACCTGTGTCCAGCCTTAGGTTCTTATGAAGCGCCCAGGGAGTGGGTCGAAGGCGCCCTTGCTCATCTGAAGCATACATGTGTGTAGCCTTAAGTTCTTGTGAAGGGCCCTGGGAGAGGGACGAAGGGCCCCTTGTTCATCTGATGCATAGATGTGTGCAGCGTTAGGTTCTTGAGAAGGGCCCAGGAAGTGGGCCGAAGGGCCCTTTGTTCATCTGATGCTTGCATGTGTGCAGCCTTAGGTTCTTGAGAAGGGCCCAGGGAGTGGGCAGAAGGCGCCCTTGTTCATCTGAAGCATACATGTGTGCAGCCTTACGTTCTTCAGAAGGGCCCAGGGAGTGGGCTGAAGGGCCCCTTGTTCATCTGAATCATACAAGTGTGCAGCCTTAGGTTCTTGAGAAGGGCCCTGGGAGAGGGACGAAGGGCCCCTTGTTCATCTGATGCATAGATGTGTGCAGCATTAGGTTCTTGAGAAGGGCCCAGGAAGTGGGCAGAAGGACCCTTTGTTCATCTGATGCATACATGTGTGCAGCCTTAGGTTCTTGAGAAGGGCCCAGGGAGTAGGCCGAAGGCACCCTTGTTCATCGGATGCTTGCATGTGTGCAGCCTTAGGTTATTTAAAAGGGCCCAGGGTGTGGGCCGAAGGGCCCCTTGTTCATTTGATGCATAGATGTGTGCAGCGTTAGGTTCTTGAGAAGGGCCCAGGAAGTGGGCCGAAGGGCCCTTTGTTCATCTGATGCATGCATGTGTGCAGCCTTAGGTTCTTCAGAAGGGCCCAGGGAGTGGGCCGAAGGCACCCTTGTTCATCGGATGCTTGCATGTGTGCAGCCTTAGGTTCTTGAGACGGGCCCAGGGAGTGGGCCGAAGGTGCCCTTGTTCATCGGTTGCATGCATGTGTGCAGCCTTCGGTTCTTGAGAAGGGCCCAGGTAGTGAGCCGAAGGGCCCCTTTTTCATCTGATGCTTGTATGTGTGCAGCCTTAGGTTCTTGAGAAGGGCCCAGGGTGTATGCCGAAGGCGCACTTGTTCATCTGATGCATGCATGTGTGCAGCCTTAGGTTCTTGAGAAGGGCCCAGGGAGTGGGCCGAAGGCACCCTTGTTCATCTGATGCATACATGCGTGCAGCCTTAGGTTCTTCAGAAGGGCCCAGGGAGTGGGACGAAGGGCCCTTTGTTCATCTGATGCTTGCAGGCAGTGGGCTGTACGCACCCTTGTTCATCTGATGCATACATTCATGCAGCCTTAGGTTCTTCAGAAGGGCCCAGGGAGTGGGCCGAAGGCACCCTTGTTCATCGGATGCTTACATGTGTGCAGCCTACGGTTCTTGAGACGGGCCCAGGGAGTGGGCCGAAGGCGCCCTTGTTCATCGGTTGCATGCATGTGTGTAGCCTTCGGTTCTTGAGAAGGGCCCAGGTAGTGGGCCGAAGGGCCCCTTGTTCATCTGATGCTTGTATGTGTGCAGCCTTAGGTTCTTGAGAAGGGCCCAGGGAGTGTGCCGAAGGCGCACTTGTTCATCTGATGCATGCATGTGTGCAGCCTTATGTTCTTGAGAAGGGCCCAGGGAGTGTTCCGAATTGCCACTTGTTCATCTGATGCACAAATGTGTGCAGCCTTAGGTTCTTGAGAAGGGCCGAGGAAGTGGGCTGAAGGGCCCCTTGTTCACCTGAATCGCATAAGTATGCAGCCTTAGGTTCTTGAGAAGGGCCAAGGCCGAAGGGCCCTTTGTTCATCTGATGCTTGCATGTGTGCAGGCTTAGGTTCTTGAGAAGGGACCAGGGAGTGGGCCGAAGGGCCCCTTGTTCATCTGATGGTTGCAGGCAGTGGGCTGTAGGCACCCTTGCTCATCTGATGCATACATTCGTGTAGCCTTAGGTTATTTAGAAGGGCCCAGGGAATGGGCCGAAGGGCCCCTTGTTCATCTGTTGCATAGATTTGTGCAGCGTTAGGTTCTTGAGAAGGGCCCGGGAAGTGGGCCGATGGGCCCTTTGTTCATCTGATGCATACATGTTTGCAGCCTTAGGTTCTTCAGAAGGGCCCAGGGAGTGGGCCGAAGGCACCCTTGTTCATCGGATGCTTGCATGTGTGCAGCCTACGGTTCTTGAGACGGGCCCAGGGAGTGGGCCGAAGGCGCCCTTGTTCATCGGTTGCATGCATGTGTGTAGCCTTCGGTTCTTGAGAAGGGCCCAGGAAGTGGGCCGAAGGGCCCCTTGTTCATCTGATGCATACCTGTGTCCAGCCTTAGGTTCTTATGAAGCGCCCAGGGAGTGGGTCGAAGGCGCCCTTGCTCATCTGAAGCATACATGTGTGTAGCCTTAAGTTCTTGTGAAGGGCCCTGGGAGAGGGACGAAGGGCCCCTTGTTCATCTGATGCATAGATGTGTGCAGCGTTAGGTTCTTGAGAAGGGCCCAGGAAGTGGGCCGAAGGGCCCTTTGTTCATCTGATGCTTGCATGTGTGCAGCCTTAGGTTCTTGAGAAGGGCCCAGGGAGTGGGCAGAAGGCGCCCTTGTTCATCTGAAGCATACATGTGTGCAGCCTTACGTTCTTCAGAAGGGCCCAGGGAGTGGGCTGAAGGGCCCCTTGTTCATCTGAATCATACAAGTGTGCAGCCTTAGGTTCTTGAGAAGGGCCCTGGGAGAGGGACGAAGGGCCCCTTGTTCATCTGATGCATAGATGTGTGCAGCATTAGGTTCTTGAGAAGGGCCCAGGAAGTGGGCAGAAGGACCCTTTGTTCATCTGATGCATACATGTGTGCAGCCTTAGGTTCTTGAGAAGGGCCCAGGGAGTAGGCCGAAGGCACCCTTGTTCATCGGATGCTTGCATGTGTGCAGCCTTAGGTTATTTAAAAGGGCCCAGGGTGTGGGCCGAAGGGCCCCTTGTTCATTTGATGCATAGATGTGTGCAGCGTTAGGTTCTTGAGAAGGGCCCAGGAAGTGGGCCGAAGGGCCCTTTGTTCATCTGATGCATGCATGTGTGCAGCCTTAGGTTCTTCAGAAGGGCCCAGGGAGTGGGCCGAAGGCACCCTTGTTCATCGGATGCTTGCATGTGTGCAGCCTTAGGTTCTTGAGACGGGCCCAGGGAGTGGGCCGAAGGTGCCCTTGTTCATCGGTTGCATGCATGTGTGCAGCCTTCGGTTCTTGAGAAGGGCCCAGGTAGTGAGCCGAAGGGCCCCTTTTTCATCTGATGCTTGTATGTGTGCAGCCTTAGGTTCTTGAGAAGGGCCCAGGGTGTATGCCGAAGGCGCACTTGTTCATCTGATGCATGCATGTGTGCAGCCTTAGGTTCTTGAGAAGGGCCCAGGGAGTGGGCCGAAGGCACCCTTGTTCATCTGATGCATACATGCGTGCAGCCTTAGGTTCTTCAGAAGGGCCCAGGGAGTGGGACGAAGGGCCCTTTGTTCATCTGATGCTTGCAGGCAGTGGGCTGTACGCACCCTTGTTCATCTGATGCATACATTCATGCAGCCTTAGGTTCTTCAGAAGGGCCCAGGGAGTGGGCCGAAGGCACCCTTGTTCATCGGATGCTTGCATGTGTGCAGCCTACGGTTCTTGAGACGGGCCCAGGGAGTGGGCCGAAGGCGCCCTTGTTCATCGGTTGCATGCATGTGTGTAGCCTTCGGTTCTTGAGAAGGGCCCAGGTAGTGGGCCGAAGGGCCCCTTGTTCATCTGATGCTTGTATGTGTGCAGCCTTAGGTTCTTGAGAAGGGCCCAGGGAGTGTGCCGAAGGCGCACTTGTTCATCTGATGCATGCATGTGTGCAGCCTTATGTTCTTGAGAAGGGCCCAGGGAGTGTTCCGAATTGCCACTTGTTCATCTGATGCACAAATGTGTGCAGCCTTAGGTTCTTGAGAAGGGCCGAGGAAGTGGGCTGAAGGGCCCCTTGTTCACCTGAATCGCATAAGTATGCAGCCTTAGGTTCTTGAGAAGGGCCAAGGCCGAAGGGCCCTTTGTTCATCTGATGCTTGCATGTGTGCAGGCTTAGGTTCTTGAGAAGGGACCAGGGAGTGGGCCGAAGGGCCCCTTGTTTATCTGATGGTTGCAGGCAGTGGGCTGTAGGCACCCTTGCTCATCTGATGCATACATTCGTGTAGCCTTAGGTTATTTAGAAGGGCCCAGGGAGTGGGCCGAAGGGCCCCTTGTTCATCTGTTGCATTGATTTGTGCAGCGTTAGGTTCTTGAGAAGGGCCCGGGAAGTGGGCCGATGGGCCCTTTGTTCATCTGATGCATACATGTTTGCAGCCTTAGGTTGTTCAGAAGGGCCCAGGGAGTGGGCTGAAGGCACCCTTGTTCATCGGATGCTTGCATGTGTGCAGCCTAAGGTTCTTGAGACGGGCCCAGGGAGTGGGCCGAAGGCGCCCATGTTCATCTGATGCTTGTATGTGTTTAGCCTTAGGTTCTTGAGAAGGGCCCAGGGAGTGTGCCGAAGGCGCACTTGTAAATCTGATGCATGCATGTGTGTAGCCTTAGGTTCTTGAGAAGGGCCCAGGGAGTGGGCCGAATTGCCACTTGTTCATCTGATGCACACATGTGTACAGCCTTAGGTTCTTGAGAAGGGCCGAGGAAGTGGGCTGAAGGGCCCCTTGTTCATCTGAATCGCACAAGTGTGCAGCCTTAGGTTCTTGAGAAGGGCCCAGGGAGTGGGTTGAAGGGGCTCTTGTTCATCTGATGCTTGCATATGTGCAGCCTTAGGTTCTTGAGAGGGGACCAGGGAGTGGGCCGAAGGGCCCCTTGTTCATCTGATGCTTGCAGGCAGTGGGCCGTAGGCACCCTTGTTCATCTGATGCTTGCATGTGTGGAGCCTTAGGTTCTTGAGAAGAGCCCAGGAAGTGGGCCGAATGGTCCCTTGTTCATCTGATGCATACATGTGTGCAGCCTTAGTTTCTTGAGAAGGGCCCAGGGAGTAGGCTGAAGTCGCTCTTGTTCATCTGATGCACACATATGTGCAGCCTTAGGTTCTTGAGAAGGGCCCAGGGAGTGGACCGAAGGCACCCTTGTTCATCTGATGCATGCATGTGTGCAGACTTAGGTTCTTGAGAAGGGCCCAGGGAGTGGGTAGAAGGCGCCCTTTTTCATCTGTTGCATGCATGTGTGTAGTGTTAGGTTCTTGAGAAGGGCCCAGGGAGTGAGCTGAAGGGCCCCTTGTTCATTCGATTCTTGCATGTGTGCAGCCTTAGGTTCTTGAGAAGGGCCCAGGGAGTGGGCCGAAGGGTCCCTTGTTCATCTGATGCATGTATGTGTGCAGCCTTAGGTGCTTGAGAAGGGCCCAGGGAGTGGGCCGAGGGGCCCCTTGTTCATCTGATGCATGCATGTGTGCAGCCTTAGGTTTTTGAGAAGGGCCAAGGGAGTGGGATGAAGGCACCCTTGCTGATTTAATGCGTACATGTGTGCAGCCTTAGGTTCTTGAGAAGGGCCCAGGGAGTGGGCTGAAGGGCCCCTTGTTCATCTGATGCATACATGTGTGCAGCCTTAGTTTCTTGAGAAGGGCCCAGGAAGTGGGCCGAAGGGCCCCTTGTTCATCTGATGCATACATGTGTGCAGCCTTACGTTCTTGAGAAGGGCCCAGGGAGTGGGCCGAAGAGCCCCTTGTTCATTTGATGCTTGCATGTGTGCAGCCTTAGGTTATTGAGAAGGGCCCAGGGAGTGGGCAGAAGGCACCCTTGTTCATCTGAAGCATACATGTGTGCAGCCTTAGGTTCTTCAGAAGGGCCCAGGGAGTGGGCTGAAGGGCCCCTTGTTCATCTGAATCATACAAGTGTGCAGCTTTCGGTTCTTGAGAAGGGCCCTGGGAGAGGGACGAAGATCCCCTTGTTCATCTGATGCATAGATGTGTGCAGCATTAGGTTCTTGAGAAGGGCCCAGGAAGTGGGCTGAAGGACCCTTTGTTCATCTGATGCATACATGTGTGCAGCCTTAGGTTCTTGAGAAGGGCCCAGGGAGTAGGCCAAAAGCACCCTTGTTCATCGGATGTTTGCATGTGTGCAGCCTTAGGTTATTTAGAAGGGCTCAGGGAGTGGGACGAAGGGCCCCTTGTTCATCTGATGCATAGATGTGTGCAGCGTTAGGTTCTTGAGAATGGCCCAGGAAGTGGGCCGAAGGGCCCTTTGTTCATCTGATGCATACATGTGTGCAGCCTTAGGTTCTTCAGAAGGGCCCGGGGAGTGTGCTGGAAGCACCCTTGTTCATCGTTTGCATGCATGTGTGCAGCCTTCGGTTCTTGAGAAGGGCCCAGGTAGTGGGCCGAAGGGCCCCTTGTTCATCTGATGCATGCATGTGTGCAGCCTTAGGTTCTTGAGAAGGGCCCAGGGAGTGGGCCGAATTGACACTTGTTCATCTGATGCATACATGTGTGCAGCCTTAGTTTCTTGAGAAGGGCCCAGGGAGTAGGCTGAAGTCGCTCTTGTTCATCTGATGAACACATATGTGCGGCCTTAGGTTCTTGAGAAGGGCCCAGGGAGTGGGCCGAAGGCACCCTTGTTCATCTGATGCGTGCATGTGTGCAGACTTAGGTTCTTGAGAAGGGCCCAGGGAGTGGGTCGAAGGCACCCTTTTTCATCTGTTGCATGCTTGTGTGTAGCGTTAGGTTCTTGAGAAGGGCCCAGGGAGTGAGCTGAAGGGCCCCTTGTTCATTCGATTCTTGCATGTGTGCAACCTTAGGTTCTTGAGAAGGGCCCAGGGAGTGGGCCGAAGGGTCCCTTGTTCATCTGATGCATGCATGTGTGCAGCCTTAGGTTCTTGAGAAGGGCCCAGGGAGTGGGCCGAGGGGCCCCTTGTTCATCTGATGCATGCATGTGTGCAGCCTTAGGTTCTTGAGAAGGGCCAAGGGAGTGGGATGAAGGCACCCTTTCTGATTTAATGCGTACATGTGTGCAGCCTTAGGGTCTTGAGAAGGGCCCCGGGAGTGGGCTGAAGGGCCCCTTGTTCATCTGATGCATACATGTGTGCAGCCTTAGTTTCTTGAGAAGGGCCCAGGAAGTGGGCCGAAGGGCCCCTTGTTCATCTGATGCATACATGTGTGCAGCCTTACGTTCTTGAGAAGGGCCCAGGGAGTGGGCCAAAGAGCCCCTTGTTCCTTTGATGCTTGCATGTGTGCAGCCTTAGGTTCTTGAGAAGGGCCCAGGGAGTGGGCAGAAGGCACCCTTGTTCATCTGAAGCATACATGTGTGCAGCCTTAGGTTCTTCAGAAGGGCCCAGGGAGTGGGCTGAAGGGCCCCTTGTTTATCTGAATCATACAAGTGTGCAGCTTTAGGTTCTTGAGAAGGGCCCTGGGAGAGGGACGAAGGGCCCCTTGTTCATCTGATGCATAGATGTGTGCAGCATTAGTTTCTTGAGAAGGGCCCAGGAAGTGGGCTGAAGCACCCTTTGTACATCTGATGCATACATGTGTGCAGCCTTAGGTTCTTGAGAAGGGCCCAGGGAGTAGGCCGAAAGCACCCTTGTTCATCGGATGTTTGCATGTGTGCAGCCTTAGGTTATTTAGAAGGGCTCAGGGAGTGGGCCGAAGGGCCCCTTGTTCATCTGATGCATAGATGTGTGCAGCGTTAGGTTCTTGAGAATGGCCGAGGAAGTGGGCCGAAGGGCCCTTTGTTCATCTGATGCATACATGTGTGCAGCCGTAGGTTCTTCAGAAGGGCCCGGGGAGTGGGCTGGAAGCACCCTTGTTCATCGGATGCTGGCATGTGTGCAGCCTTAGGTTCTTGAGACGGGCCCAGGGAGTGGGCCGAAGGTGCCCTTGTTCATCGTTTGCATGCATGTGTGCAGCCTTCGGTTCTTGAGAAGGGCCCAGGTAGTGGGCCGAAGGGCCCCTTGATCATCTGATGCATGCATGTGTGCAGCCTTAGGTTCTTGAGAAGGGCCCAGGGAGTGGGCCAAATTGACACTTGTTCATCTGATGCACACATGTGTGCAGCCTTAGGTTCTTGAGAAGGGCCCAGGGAGTGGGCCGGAGGGCCCCTTGTTCATCTGATGCTTGCATGTATGTAGCCTTAGGTTCTTGAGAAGGGCCCAGGGAGTGGGCCGAAGGCACCCTTGTTCAGCTGATGCATACATGCGTGCAGTCTTAGGTTCTTCAGAAGGGCCCAGGGAGTGGGACGAAGGGCCCCTTGTTCATCTGATGCATACAAGTGTGCAGCCTTAGGTTCTTCAGAAGGGCCAAGGCCGAAGGGCCCTCTGTTCATCTGATGCTTGCATGTGTGCAGCCTTAGGTTCTTGAGAAGGGACCAGGGAGTGGGCCGAAGCGCACCTTGTTCATCTGATGCTTTGAGGCAGTGGGCCGTAGGCACCCTTGTTCATCTGATGCATGCATGCGTGCAGCCTTAGGTTATTTAGAAGGGCCCAGGGAGTGGGCCGAAGGGCCCCTTTTTCATCTGATGCACAGATGTGTGCAGCGTTAGGTTCTTGAGAAGGGCCCAGGAAGTCGGCCGAAGGGCCCTTTGTTCATCTGATGCATACATGTGTGCAGCCTTAGGTTCTTTAGAAGGGCCCAGGGAGTGGGCCGAAGGCACCCTTGTTCATCGAATACTTGCATGTGTGCAGCCTTAGGTTCTTGAGACGGGCCCAGGGAGTGGGCCGAAGGCGCCCTTGATCATCGGTTGCATGCATGTGTGCAGCCTTCGGTTCTTGAGAATGGCCCAGGAAGTGGGCCGAAGGGCCCCTTGTTCATCTGATGCTTGTATGTGTGCAGACTTAGGTTCTTGAGAAGGGCCCAGGGAGTGTGCCGAAGGCGCACTTGTTCATCTGATGCTTGCATGTGTGCAGCCTTAGGTTCTTGAGAAGGGCCCAGGGAGTGGGCCGAATTGCCACTTGTTCATCTGATGCACACATGTGTGCAGCCTTAGGTTCTTGAGAAGGGCCCAGGGAGTGGGCCGGAGGGCCCCTTGTTCATCTGATGGTTGCATGTGTGCAGCCTTAGGTTCTTGAGAAGGGCCCAGGGAGTGGGCCGAAGGCGCCCTTGTTCATCTGATGCATACATGCGTGCAGCCTTAGGTTCTTCAGAAGGGCCCAGGGAGTGGGACAAAGGGCCCCTTGTTCATCTGATGCATACAAGTGTGCAGGCTTAGGTTCTTGAGAAGGGCCCTTTGTTCATCTGATGCTTGCATGTGTGCAGCCTTAGGTTCTTGAGAAGGGACCAGGCAGTGGGCCGAAGGGCCCCTTGTTCATCTGATGCTTGCAGGCAGTGGGCTGTAGGCACCCTTGTTTATCTGATGCATACATGCGTGCAGACTTAGGTTATTTAGGAGGGCCCAGGGAGTGGGCCAAAGGGCCCCTTGTTCATCTGATGCATAGATGTGTGCAGCATTATGTTCTTGAGAAGGGCCCAGGAAGTGGGCCGAAGGGCCCTTTGTTCATCTGATGCATACATGTGTGCAGCCTTAGGTTTCTTCAGAAGGGTCCAGGGAGTGGGCCGAATGCATCCTTGTTCATCGGATGCTTGCATGTGCACAGCCTTAGGTTCTTGAGACGGGCCCAGGGAGTGGGCCGAAGGCACCCTTGTTCATCGGTTGCATGCATGTGTGCAGCCGTCGGTTCTTGAGAAGGGCCCCTTGTTCATCTGATGCTTGTATGTATGCAGCCATAGGTTCTTGAGAAGGGCCCAGGGAGTGTGCCGAAGGCGCACTTGTTCATCCGATGCATGCATGTGTGCAGCCTTAGGTTCTTGAGAAGGGCCCAGGGAGTGGGCCGAATGGCCACTTGTTCATCTGATGCACACATGTGTGCAGCCTTATGTTCTTGAGAAGGGCTCAGGGAGTGGGCCGGAGGGCCCCTTGTTCATCTGATGCTTGCATGTGTGCAGCCTTAGGTTCTTAAGACGGGCCCAGAGAGTGGGCCGAAGGCGCCCTTGTTCATCGGTTGCATGCATGTGTGCAGCCTTCGGTTCTTGAGAAGGGCCCAGGTAGTGGGCCGAAGGGCTCCTTGTTCATCTGATGCTTGTATGTGTGCAGCCTTATGTTCTTGAGAAGGGCCCAGGGAGTGTGCCGAAGGCGCACTTGTTCATCTGATGCATGCATGTGTGCAGCCTTAGGTCCTTGAGAAGGGCCCAGGGAGTGGGCCGAATTGCCACTTGTTCATCTGATGCACACATGTGTGCAGCCTTAGGTTCTTGAGAAGGGCAGAGGAAGTGGGCTGAAGGGCCCCTTGTTCATCTGAATCGCACAAGTGTGCAGCCTTAGGTTCTTGAGAAGGGCCCAGGGAGTGGGCCGAAGGGGCCCTTGTTCATCTGATGCTTGCATGTGTGCAGCCTTAGGTTCTTGAGAGGGGACCAGGAAGTGGGCCGAAGGGCCCCTTGTTCATCTGATGCTTGCAGGCAGTGGGCCGTAGGCACCCTTGTTCATCTGATGCTTGCATGTGTGGAGCCTTAGGTTCTTGAGAAGAGCCCAGGAAGTGGGCTGAATGGTCCCTTGTTCATCTGATGCATACATGTGTGCAGCCTTAGGTTCTTGAGAAGGGCCCAGGGAATGGGCCGAAGGCACCCTTGTTCATCTGATGCATGCATGTGTGCAGACTTAGGTTCTTGAGAAGGGCCCTGGGAGTGGGTCGAAGGCGCCCTTGTTCATCTGATGCATGCATGTGTGCAGACTTAGGTTCTTGAGAAGGGCCCTGGGAGTGGGTCGAAGGCGCCCTTTTTCATCTGTTGCATGCATGTGTGTAACGTTAGGTTCTTGAGAATGGCCCAGGGAGTGAGCCGAAGGGCCCCTTGTTCATTCGATTCTTGCATGTGTGCAGCCTTAGGTTCTTGAGAAGGGCCCAGGGAGTGGGCCGAAGGGTCCCTTGTTCATCCGATGCATGCATGTGTGCAGCCTTAGGTTCTTGAGAAGGGCCCAGGGAGTGGGCCGAGGGGCCCCTTGTTCATATGATGCATGCATGTGTGCAGCCTTAGGTTCTTGAGAAGGGCCAATGGAGTGGGCTGAAGGCACCCTTGCTGATTTAATGCGTACATGTGTGCAGCCTTAGGTTCTTGAGAAGGGCCCAGGGAGTGGGCTAAAGGGCCCCTTGTTCATCTGATGTATACATGTGTGCAGCCTTAGTTTCTTGAGAAGGGCCCAGGAAGTGGGCTGAAGGGCCCCTTGTTCATCTGATGCATACATGTGTGCAGCCTTACGTTCTTGAGAAGGGCCCAGGGAGTGGGCCGAAGAGCCCCTTGTTCATTTGATGCTTGCATGTGTGCAGCCTTAGGTTCTTGAGAAGGGCCCAGGGAGTGGGCAGAAGGCGCCCTTGTTCATCTGAAGCATACATGTGTGCAGCCTTAGGTTCTTCAGAAGGGCCCAGGGAGTGGGCTGAAGGGCCCCTTGTTCATCTGATGCATACATGTGTGCAGCCTTAGGTTCTTGAGAAGGGCCCAGGGAGTAGGCCGAAAGCACCCTTGTTCATCGGATGCTTGCATGTGTGCAGCCTTAGGTTATTTAGAAGGGCCCAGGGAGTGGGCCGAAGGGCCCCTTGTTCATCTGATGCATAGATGTGTGCAGCGTTAGGTTCTTGAGAATGGCCCAGGAAGTGGGCCGAAGGGCACTTTGTTCATCTGATGCATACATGTGTGCAGCCTTAGGTTCTTCAGAAGGGCCCGGGGAGTGGGCTGGAAGCACCCTTGTTCATCGGATGCTTGCATGTGTGCAGCCTTAGGTTCTTGAGACGGGCCCAGGGAGTGGGCCGAAGCTGCCCTTGTTCATCGTTTGCATGCATGTGTGCAGCCTTCGGTTCTTGAGAAGGGCCCAGGCAGTGGGCCGAAGGGCCCCTTGTTCATCTGATGCATGCATGTGTGCAGCCTTAGTTTCTTGAGAAGGGCCCAGGGAGTGGGCTGAAGTCGCTCTTGTTCATCTGATGCACACATATGTGCAGCCTTAGGTTCTTGAGAAGGGCCCAGGGAGTGGGCTGAAGGCTCCCTTATTCATCTGATGCATGCATGTGTGCAGACTTAGGTTCTTGAGAAGGGCCCAGGGAGTGGGTCGAAGGCGCCCTTTTTCATCTGTTGCATGCATGTGTGTAGCGTTAGGTTCTTGAGAAGGGCCCAGGGAGTGAGCCGAAGAGCCCCTTGTTCATTCGATGCTTGCATGTGTGCAGCCTTAGGATCTTGAGAAGGGCCCATAGAGTGGGCAGAAGGGCCCCTTGTCCATCTGATGCATGCATGTGTGCAGCCTTAGGTTCTTGAGAAGGGCCCAGGGAGTGGGCCGAAGGGCCACTTGTTCATCTGATGCACACATGTGTGCAGCATTAGGTTCTTCAGAAAGGCCCAGGGAGTGGGCAAGAGGGCCCCTTCTTCATCTGATGCTTGCATGTGTGCAGCCTGAGGTTCTTGAAAAGCCCCCAGGGAGTGGGCTGAAGGCGCCCTTGTTCATCTGATGCATACATGCGTGCAGCCTTAGGTTCTTCAGAAGGGCCCAGGGAGTGGGCCGAAGGGTCCCTTGTTCATCTGATGCTTGCATGTGTGCAGCCTTAGGTTCTTGAGACGGGACCAGGCAGTGGGCCGAAGGGCCCCTTGTTCATCTGATATTTGCAGGCAGTGGGCCGTAGGCACCCTTGTTCATCTGATGCTTGCATGTGTGGAGCCTTAGGTTCTTGCGAAGAGCCCAGGGAGTGGGCTGAAGTCGCTCTTGTTCATCTGATGTATACATGTGTGCAGCCTTAGTTTCTTGAGAAGGGCCCAGGGAGTGGGCTGAAGTCACTCTTGTTCATCTGATGCACACATATGTGCAGCCTTAGGTTCTTGAGAAGGGCCCAGGGAGTGGGCTGAAGGCTCCTTTGTTCATCTGATGCATACATGTGTGCAGCCTTAGGTTCTTCAGAAGGGCCCGGGGAGTGGGCTGGAAGCACCCTTGTTCATCGGATGCTTGCATGTGTGCAGCCTTAGGTTCTTGAGACGGGCCCAGGGAGTGGGCCGAAGCTGCCCTTGTTCATCGTTTGCATGCATGTGTGCAGCCTTCGGTTCTTGAGAAGGGCCCAGGCAGTGGGCCGAAGGGCCCCTTGTTCATCTGATGCATGCATGTGTGCAGCCTTAGTTTCTTGAGAAGGGCCCAGGGAGTGGGCTGAAGTCGCTCTTGTTCATCTGATGCACACATATGTGCAGCCTTAGGTTCTTGAGAAGGGCCCAGGGAGTGGGCTGAAGGCTCCCTTATTCATCTGATGCATGCATGTGTGCAGACTTAGGTTCTTGAGAAGGGCCCAGGGAGTGGGTCGAAGGCGCCCTTTTTCATCTGTTGCATGCATGTGTGTAGCGTTAGGTTCTTGAGAAGGGCCCAGGGAGTGAGCCGAAGAGCCCCTTGTTCATTCGATGCTTGCATGTGTGCAGCCTTAGGATCTTGAGAAGGGCCCATAGAGTGGGCAGAAGGGCCCCTTGTCCATCTGATGCATGCATGTGTGCAGCCTTAGGTTCTTGAGAAGGGCCCAGGGAGTGGGCCGAAGGGCCACTTGTTCATCTGATGCACACATGTGTGCAGCATTAGGTTCTTCAGAAAGGCCCAGGGAGTGGGCAAGAGGGCCCCTTCTTCATCTGATGCTTGCATGTGTGCAGCCTGAGGTTCTTGAAAAGCCCCCAGGGAGTGGGCTGAAGGCGCCCTTGTTCATCTGATGCATACATGCGTGCAGCCTTAGGTTCTTCAGAAGGGCCCAGGGAGTTGGCCGAAGGGTCCCTTGTTCATCTGATGCTTGCATGTGTGCAGCCTTAGGTTCTTGAGACGGGACCAGGCAGTGGGCCGAAGGGCCCCTTGTTCATCTGATATTTGCAGGCAGTGGGCCGTAGGCACCCTTGTTCATCTGATGCTTGCATGTGTGGAGCCTTAGGTTCTTGCGAAGAGCCCAGGGAGTGGGCTGAAGTCGCTCTTGTTCATCTGATGTATACATGTGTGCAGCCTTAGTTTCTTGAGAAGGGCCCAGGGAGTGGGCTGAAGTCACTCTTGTTCATCTGATGCACACATATGTGCAGCCTTAGGTTCTTGAGAAGGGCCCAGGGAGTGGGCTGAAGGCTCCCTTGTTCATCTGATGCATGCATGTGTGCAGCCTTAGTTTCTTGAGAAGGGCCCAGGGAGTGGGCTGAAGTCGCTCTTGTTCATCTGATGCACACATATGTGCAGCCTTAGGTTCTTGAGAAGGGCCCAGGGAGTCAGCCGAAGGGCCTCTTGTTCATTCGATGCTTGCAAGTGTGCAGCCTTAGGTTCTTGAGAAGGGCCCAGGGAGTGGGCCGAAGGCACCCTTGTTCATCGGATGCTTGCATGTGTGCAGCCTAAGGTTCTTGAGACGGGCCCAGGGAGTGGGTCAAAGGCGCCCTTGTTTATCGGTTGCATGCATGTGTGCAGCCTTCAGTTCTTGAGAAGGGCCCAGGTAGTGGGCCGAAGGGCCCCTTGTTCATCTGATGCTTGTATGTGTGCAGCCTTAGGTTCTTGAGAAGGGCCCAGGGAGTGTGCCGAAGGCGCACTTGTTCATCTGATGCATGCATGTGTGCAGCCTTAGGTCCTTGAGAAGGGCCCAGGGAGTGGGCCGAATTGCAACTTGTTCATCTGATGCACACATGTGTGCAGCCTAAGGTTCTTGAGAAGGGCAGAGGAAGTGGGCTGAAGGGCCCCTTGTTCATCTGAATCGCACAAGTGTGCAGCCTTAGGTTCTTGAGAAGGGCCCAGGGAGTGGGCCGAAGGGGCCCTTGTTCATCTAATGCTTGCATGTGTGCAGCCTTAGGTTCTTGAGAGGGGACCAGGGAGTGGGCCGAAGGGCCCCTTGTTCATCTGATGCTTGCAGGCAGTGGGCCGTAGGCACCCTTGTTCATCTGATGCTTGCATGTGTGGAGCCTTAGTTTCTTGAGAAGAGCCAAGGAAGTGGGCCGAATGGTCCCTTGTTCATCTGATGCATACATGTGTGCAGCCTTAGGTTCTTGAGAAGGGCCCAGGGAGTGGGCCGAAGGCACCCTTGTTCATCTGATGCATGCATGTGTGCAGACTTAGGTTCTTGAGAAGGGCCCAGGGAGTGGGTCGAAGGCGCCCTTTTTCATCTGTTGCATGCATGTGTGTAACGTTAGGTTCTTGAGAAGGGCCCAGGGAGTGAGCCGAATGGCCCCTTGTTCATTCGATTCTTTCATGTGTGCAGCCTTAGGTTCTTGAGAAGGGCCCAGGGAGTGGGCCGAAGGGTCCCTTGTTTATCTGATGCATGCATGTGTGCAGCCTTAGGTTCTTGAGAAGGGCCCAGGGAGTGGGCCGAGGGGCCCCTTGTTCATTTGATGCATGCATGTGTGCAGCCTTAGGTTCTTGAGAAGGGCCAAGGGAGTGGGCTGAAGGCACCCTTGCTGATTTAATGCGTACATGTGTACAGCCTTAGGTTCTTGAGAAGGGCCCAGTGAGTGGGCTGAAGGCCCCCTTGTTCATCTGATGTATACATGTGTGCAGCCTTAGTTTCTTGAGAAGGGCCCAGGAAGTGGGCCGAAGGGCCCCTTGTTCATCTGATGCATACATGTGTGCAGCCTTACGTTCTTGAGAAGGGCCCAGGGAGTGGGCCGAAGAGCCCCTTGTTCCTTTGATGCTTGCATGTGTGCAGCCTTAGGTTCTTGAGAAGGGCCCAGGGAGTGGGCAGAAGGCACCCTTGTTCATCTGAAGCATACATGTGTGCAGCCTTAGGTTTTCAGAAGTGCCCAGGGAATGGGCTGAAGGGCCCCTTGTTCATCTGAATCATACAAGTGTGCAGCTTTAGTTTCTTGAGAAGGGCCCTGGGAGAGGGACGAAGGGCCCCTTGTTCATCTGATGCATAGATGTGTGCAGCATTAGGTTCTTGAGAAGGGCCCAGGAAGTGGGCTGAAGGACCCTTTGTTCATCTGATGCATACATGTGTGCAGCCTTAGGTTCTTGAGAATGGCCCAGGGAGTAGGCCGAAAGCACCCTTGTTCATCGGATGTTTGCATGTGTGCAGCCTTAGGTTATTTAGAAGGGCTCAGGGAGTGGGCCGAAGGGCCCCTTGTTCATCTGATGCATAGATGTGTGCAGCGTTAGGTTCTTGGGAATGGCCCAGGAAGTGGGCCGAAGGGCCCTTTGTTCATCTGATGCATACATGTGTGCAGCCTTAGGTTCTTCAGAAGGGCCCGGGGAGTGCGCTGGAAGCACCCTTGTTCATCGGATGCTGGAATGTGTGCAGCCTTAGGTTCTTGAGACAGGCCCAGGGAGTGGGCCGAAGGTGCCCTTGTTCATCGTTTGCATGCATGTGTGCAGCCTTCGGTTCTTGAGAAGGGCCCAGGTAGTGGGCCGAAGGGCCCCTTGTTCATCTGATGCATGCATGTGTGCAGCCTTAGGTTCTTGAGAAGGGCCCAGGGAGTGGGCCGAATTGACACTTGTTCATCTGATGCACACATGTGTGCAGCCTAAGGTTCTTGAGAACGGCCAAGGGAGTGGGCCGGAGGGCCCCTTGTTCATCTGATGCTTGCATGTGTGTAGCCTTAGGTTCTTGAGAAGGGCCCAGGGAGTGGGCCGAAGGCGCCCTTGTTCAGCTGATGCATACATGCGTGCAGCCTTAGGTTCTTCAGAAGGGCCCAGGGAGTGGGACGAAGGGCCCCTTGTTCATCTGATGCATACAAGTGTGCAGCCTTAGGTTCTTCAGAAGGGCCAAGGCCGAAGGGCCCTCTGTTCATCTGATGCTTGCATGTGTGCAGCCTTAGGTTCTTGAGAAGGGACCAGGGAGTGGGCCGAAGCGCACGTTGTTCATCTGATGCTTTCAGGCAGTGGGCCGTAGGCACCCTTGTTCATCTGATGCATACATGCGTGCAGCCTTAGGTTATTTAGAAGGGCCCAGGGAGTGGGCCGAAGGGCCCCTTTTTCATCTGATGCATAGATGTGTGCAGCGTTAGGTTCTTGAGAAGGGCCCAGGAAGTCGGCCGAAGGGCCCTTTGTTCATCTGATGCATACATGTGTGCAGCCTTAGGTTCTTCAAAAGGGCCCAGGGAGTGGGCCGAAGGCACCCTTGTTCATCGAATACTTGCATGTGTGCAGCCTTAGGTTCTTGAGACGGGCCCAGGGAGTGGGCCGAAGGCGCCCTTGATCATCGGTTGCATGCATGTGTGCAGCCTTCGGTTCTTGAGAAGGGCCCAGGAAGTGGGCCGAAGGGCCCCTTGTTCATCTGATGCTTGTATGTGTGCAGACTTAGGTTCTTGAGAAGGGCCCAGGGAGTGTGCCGAAGGCGCACTTGTTCATCTGATGCATGCATGTGTGCAGCCTTAGGTTCTTGAGAAGGGCCCAGGGAGTGGGCTGAATTGCCACTTGTTCATCTGATGCACACATGCGTGCAGCCTTAGGTTCTTGAGAAGGGCCCAGGGAGTGGGCCGGAGGGCCCCTTGTTCATCTGATGCTTGCATGTGTGCAGCCTTAGGTTCTTGAGAAGGGCCCAGGGAGTGGGCCAAAGGCGCCCTTGTTCATCTGATGCATACATGCGTGTAGCCTTAGGTTCTTCAGAAGGGCCCAGGGAGTGGGACAAAGGGCCCCTTGTTCATCTGATGCATACAAGTGTGCAGCCTTAGGTTCTTGAGAAGGGCCCTTTGTTCATCTGATGCTTGCATGTGTGCAGCCTTAGGTTCTTGAGAAGGGACCAGGGAGTGGGCCGAAGGGCCCCTTGTTCATCTGATGCATAGATGTGTGCAGCGTTAGGTTCTTGAGAAGGGCCCAGGAAGTGGGCCGAAGGGCCCTTTGTTCATCTGATGCATACATGTGTGCAGCCTTAGGTTCATCAGAAGGGCCCGGGGAGTGGGCTGGAAGCACCCTTGTTCATCGGATGCTGGCATGTGTGCAGCCTTAGGTTCTTGAGAGGGGCCCAGGTAGTGGGCCGAAGGGCCCCTTGTTCATCTGATGCATGCATGTGTGCAGCCTTAGGTTCTTGAGAAGGGCCCAGGGAGTGGGCCGAATTGACACTTGGTCATCTGATGCATACATGTGTGCAGCCTTAGTTTCTTGAGAAGGGCACAGGGAGTAGGCTGAAGTCGCTCTTGTTCATCTGATGCACACATATGTGCAGCCTTAGGTTCTTGAGAAGGGCCCAGGGAGTGGGCCGAAGGCACCCTTTTTCATCTGATGCATGCATGTGTGCAGACTTAGGTTCTTGAGAAGGGCCCAGGGAGAGGGTCGAAGGCGCCCTTTTTCATCTGTTGCATGCATGTGTTAGCGTTAGGTTCTTGAAAAGGGCCCAGGGAGTGAGCTGAAGGGCCCCTTGTTCATTCGATTCTTGCATGTGTGCAGCCTTAGGTTCTTGAGAAGGGCCCAGGGAGTGGGCCGAAGGGTCCCTTGTTTATCTGATGCATGCATGTGTGCAGCCTAAGGTTCTTGAGAAGGGCCCAGGGAGTGGGCCGAGGGGCCCCTTGTTCATCTGATGCATGCATGTGTGCAGCCTTAGGTTCTTGAGAAGGGCCAAGGGAGTGGGATGAAGGCACCCTTGCTAATTTAATGCGTACATGTGTGCAGCCTTAGGTTCTTGAGAAGGGCCCAGGGAGTGGGCTGAAGGGCCCCTTGTTCATCTGATGCATACATGCGTGCAGACTTAGTTTCTTGAGAAGGGCCCAGGAAGTGGGCCGAAGGGCCCCTTGTTCATCTGATGCATACATGTGTGCAGCCTTACGTTCTTGAGAAGGGCCCAGGGAGTGGGCCGAAGAACCCCTTGTTCCTTTGATGCTTGCATGTGTGCAGCCTTAGGTTCTTGAGAAGGGCCCAGGGAGTGGGCAGAAGGCACCCTTGTTCATCTGAAGCATACATGTGTGCAGCCTTAGGTTCTTCAGAAGGGCCCAGGGAGTGGGCTGAAGGGCCCCTTGTTCATCTGAATCATACAAGTGTGCAGCTTTAGGTTCTTGAGAAGGTCCCTGAGAGAGGGACGAAGGGCCCCTTGTTCATCTGATGCATAGATGTGTGCAGCATTAGGTTCTTGAGAAGGGCCCAGGAAGTGGGCTGAAGGACCCTTTGTTCATCTGATGCATACATGTGTGCAGCCTTAGGTTCTTGAGAATGGCCCAGGGAGTATGCCGAAAGCACCCTTGTTCATCGGATGTTTGCATGTGTGCAGCCTTAGGTTATTTAGAAGGGCTCAGGGAGTGGGCCGAAGGGCCCCTTGTTCATCTGATGCATAGATGTGTGCAGCCTTAGGTTCTTGAGAAGGGCCAAGGGAGTGGGATGAAGGCACCCTTGCTGATTTAATGCGTACATGTGTGCAGCCTTAGGTTCTTGAGAAGGGCCCAGGGAGTGGGCTGAAGGGCCCCTTGTTCATCTGATGCATACATGCGTGCAGCCTTAGTTTCTTGAGAAGGGCTCAGGAAGTGGGTCGAAGGGCCCCTTGTTCATCTGATGCATACATGTGTGCAGCCTTACGTTCTTGAGAAGGGCCCAGGGAGTGGGCCGAAGAGCCCCTTGTTCCTTTGATGCTTGCATGTGTGCAGCCTTAGGTTCTTGAGAAGGGCCCAGGGAGTGGGCAGAAGGCACCCTTGTTCATCTGAAGCATACATGTGTGCAGCCTTAGGTTCTTCAGAAGGGCCCAGGGAGTGGGCTGAAGGGCCCCTTGTTCATCTGAATCATACAAGTGTGCAGCTTTAGGTTCTTGAGAAGGGCCCTGGGAGAGGGACGAAGGGCCCCTTGTTCATCTGATGCATAGATGTGTGCAGCATTAGGTTCTTGAGAAGGGCCCAGGAAGTGGGCTAAAGGACCCTTTGTTCATCTGATGCATACATGTGTGCAGCCTTAGGTTCTTGAGAATGGCCCAGGGAGTAGGCCGAAAGCACCCTTGTTCATCGGATGTTTGCATGTGTGCAGCCTTAGGTTATTTAGAAGGGCTCAGGGAGTGGGCCGAAGGGCCCCTTGTTCATCTGATGCATAGATGTGTGCAGCGTTAGGTTCTTGGGAATGGCCCAGGAAGTGGGCCGAAGGGCCCTTTGTTCATCTGATGCATACATGTGTGCAGCCTTAGGTTCTTCAGAAGGGCCCGGGGAGTGCGCTGGAAGCACCCTTGTTCATCGGATGCTGGAATGTGTGCAGCCTTAGGTTCTTGAGACGGGCCCAGGGAGTGGGCCGAAGGTGCCCTTGTTCATCGTTTGCATGCATGTGTGCAGCCTTCGGTTCTTGAGAAGGGCCCAGGTAGTGGGCTGAAGGGCCCCTTGTTCATCTGATGCATGCATGTGTGCAGCCTTAGGTTCTTGAGAAGGGCCCAGGGAGTGGGCCGAACTGACACTTGTTCATCTGATGCACACATGTGTGCAGCCTAAGGTTCTTGAGAAGGGCCAAGGGAGTGGGCCGGAGGGCCCCTTGTTCATCTGATGCTTGCATGTGTGTAGCCTTAGGTTCTTGAGAAGGGCCCAGGGAGTGGGCCGAAGGCGCCCTTGTTCAGCTGATGCATACATGCGTGCAGCCTTAGGTTCTTCAGAAGGGCCCAGTGAGTGGGATGAAGGGCCCCTTGTTCATCTGATGCATACAAGTGTGCAGCCTTAGGTTCTTCAGAAGGGCCCTCTGTTTATCTGATGCTTGCATGTGTGCAGCCTTAGGTTCTTGAGAAGGGACCAGGGAGTGGGCCGAAGTGCACCTTGTTCATCTGATGCTTTCAGGCAGTGGGCCGTAGGCACCCTTGTTCATCTGATGC
The DNA here is from genome assembly GCF_964204655.1 of Triturus cristatus. Taxonomy (NCBI): domain Eukaryota; kingdom Metazoa; phylum Chordata; class Amphibia; order Caudata; family Salamandridae; genus Triturus; species Triturus cristatus. The sequence goes on along the minus strand of NC_140579.1, from coordinate 378,625,730 downwards.
ATACATGCGTGCAGCCTTAGGTTATTTAGAAGGGCCCAGGGAGTGGGCCGAAGGGCCCCTTTTTCATCTGATGCATAGATGTGTGCAGCGTTAGGTTCTTGAGAAGGGCCCAGGAAGTCGGCCGAAGGGCCCTCTGTTCATCTGATGCATACATGTGTGCAGCCTTAGGTTCTTCAAAAGGGCCCAGGGAGTGGGCCGAAGGCACCCTTGTTCATCGAATACTTGCATGTGTGCAGCCTTAGGTTCTTGAGACGGGCCTAGGGAGTGGGCCGAAGGCGCCCTTGATCATCGGTTGCATGCATGTGTGCAGCCTTCGGTTCTTGAGAAGGGCCCAGGAAGTGGGCCGAAGGGCCCCTTGTTCATCTGATGCTTGTATGTGTGCAGACTTAGGTTCTTGAGAAGGGCCCAGGGAGTGTGCCGAAGGCGCACTTGTTCATCTGATGCATGCATGTGTGCAGCCTTAGGTTCTTGAGAAGGGCCCAGGGAGTGGGCCGAATTGCTACTTGTTCATCTGATGCACACATGTGTGCAGCCTTAGGTTCTTGAGAAGGGCCCAGGGAGTGGGCCGGAGGGCCCCTTGTTCATCTGATGCTTGCATGTGTGCAGCCTTAGGTTCTTGAGAAGGGCCCAGGGAGTGGGCCGAAGGCGCCCTTGTTCATCTGATGCATACATGCGTGCAACCTTAGGTTCTTCAGAAGGGCCCAGGGAGTGGGACAAAGGGCCCCTTGTTCATCTGATGCATACAAGTGTGCAGCCTTAGGTTCTTGAGAAGGGCCCTTTGTTCATCTGATGCTTGCATGTGTGCAGCCTTAGGTTCTTGAGAAGGGACCAGGGAGTGGGCCGAAGGGCCCCTTGTTCATCTGATGCTTGCAGGCAGTGGGCTGTAGGCACCCTTGTTCATCTGATGCATACATGCGTGCAGACTTAGGTTATTTAGGAGGGCCCAGGGAGTGGGCCGAAGGGCCCCTTGTTCATCTGATGCATAGATGTGTGCAGCGTTATGTTCTTGAGAAGGGCCCAGGAAGTGGGCCGAAGGGCCCTTTGTTCATCTGATGCATACATGTGTGCAGCTTTAGGTTTCTTCAGAAGGGCCCAGGGAGTGGGCCGAAGGCACCCTTGTTCATCGGATGCTTGCATGTGCGCAGCCTTAGGTTCTTGAGACGGGCCCAGGGAGTGGGCCGAAGGCACCCTTGTTCATTGGTTGCATGCATGTGTGCAGCCTTCGGTTCTTGAGAAGGGCCACTTGTTCATCTGATGCTTGTATGTGTGCAGCCTTAGGTTCTTGAGAAGGGCCCAGGGAGTGTGCCGAAGGCGCACTTGTTCATCAGATGCATGCATGTGTGCAGCCTTAGGTTCTTGAGAAGGGCCCAGGGAGTGGGCCGAATGGCCACTTGTTCATCTGATGCAAACATGTGTGCAGCCTTATGTTCTTGAGAAGGGCTCAGGGAGTGGGCCAGAGGGCCACTTGTTCATCTGATGCTTGCATGTGTGCAGCCTTAGGTTCTTGAGAAGGGCCCAGGGAGTGGGCCGAAGGCACCCTTGTTCATCTGATGCATACATGCGTGCAGCCTTAGTTTCTACAGAAGGGCCCAGGGAGTGGGACGAAGGGCCCCTTGTTCATCTGATGCATACAAGTGTGCAGCCTTAGGTTCTTGAGAAGGGCCAAGGCCGAAGGGCCCTTTGTTCATCTGATGCTTGCATGTGTGCAGCCTTAGGTTTTTGAGAAGGTCCCAGGGAGTGGGCCGAAGGGCCCCTTGTTCATCAGATGCATGCATGTGTACAGCGTTAGGTTCTTGAGAAGGGCCCAGGGAGTAAGCCAAAGGCACCCTTGTTCATCGGATGCTTGCATGTGTGCAGCCTAAGGTTCTTGAGAAGGGCCCAGGGAGTGGGCCGAAGGCCCCTTGTTCATCTGATGCATTCATGTGTGCAGCTTTAGGTTCTTGAGAAGGGCCCAGGGAGTGGGCCGAAGGCGCCCTTGTTCATCTGATGCTTGCATGTGTGCAGCCTTAGGTTCTTCAGAAGGGCCCAGGGAGTGGGCCGAAGGGTCCCTTGTTCATCTGATGCTTGCATGTGTGCAGCCTTTGGTTCTTGAGAAGGGACCAGGGAGTGGGCCAAAGGGCCCCTTGTTCATCTGATGCTTGCAGGCAGTGGGCCGTAGGCACCCTTGTTCATCTGATGCTTGCATGTGTGGAGCCTTAGTTTCTTGAGAAGGGCCCAGGGAGTGGGCTGAAGTCGCTCTTGTTCATCTGATGCACAAATATGTGCAGCCTTAGGTTCTTGAGAAGGGCCCAGGGAGTGGGCCGAAGGCACCCTTGTTCATCAGATGCATGCATGTGTGCAGACTTAGGTTCTTGAGAAGGGCCCAGGGAGTGGGTCGAAGGCACCCTTTTTCATCTGTTGCATGCATGTGTGTAGCGTTAGGTTCTTGAGAAGGGCCCAGGGAGTGAGCCGAAGGGCCCCTTGTTCATTCGATGCTTGCATGTGTGCAGCCTTAGGTCCTTGAGAAGGGCCCAGGGAGTGGGCCGAAGGGCCCCTTGTCCATCTGATGCATGCATGTGTGCAGCCTTAGGTTCTTGAGAAGGGACCAGAAAGTGGGGTGAAGGGCCACTTGTTCATCTGATGCACACATGTGTGCAACATTAGGTTCTTCAGAAGGGCCCAGGGAGTGGGCAAGAGGGCCCCTTCTTCACCTGATGTTGCATGTGTGCAGCCTTAGGTTCTTGAAAAGTTCCCAGGGAGTGGGCAGAAGGGCCCCTTGTTCATCTGAATCATAAAAGTGTGCAGCCTTAGGTTCTTGAGAAGGGCCCTGGGAGAGGGACGAAGGGACCGTTGTTCATCTGATGCATAGATGCGTGCAGCGTTAGGTTCTTGAGAAGGGCCGAGGAAGTGGGTTGAAGGGCCCTTTGTTCATCTGATGCATACATGTGTGCAGCCTTAGGTTCTTGAGAAGGGCCCAGGGAGAAGGCCGAAGGCACCCTTGTTCATCAGATGCTTGCATGTGTGCAGCCTTCGGTTCTTGAGACTGGCCCAGGGAGTGGGCCGAAGGCACCTTTGTTTATCGGTTGCATGCATGTGTGCAGCCGTCGGTTCTTGAGAAGGGCCCAAGGAGTGGGCCGAAGTGCCCCTTTTTCATCTGATGCTTGCATGTGTGCACCCTTAGGTTCTTAAGAAGGGTCCACGGAGTGGGCCGATGGGCCCCTTGTTCATCTGATGCATGCATGTGTGCAGCCTTAGGTTCTTGAGTAGGGCCCAGGGAGTGAGCCGAAGGCGCACTTGGTCATCTGATGCACACATGTGTGCAGCCTTAGGTTCTTGAGAAGGGCCCAGGGAGTGGGCTGGCGGGCCCCTTGTTCATCTTATGCTTGCATGTGTGCAGCCTTAGGTTCTTGAGAAGGGCCCAGGGAGTGGGCCGAAGGCGCCCTTGTTCATCTGATGCATACATGCGTGCAGCCTTAGGTTCTTCAGAAGGGCCCAGGGAGTGGGACGAAGGGCCCCTTGTTCATCTGATGCATACAAGTGTGCCGCCTTAGGTTCTTGAGAAGGGCCAAGGCTGATGGGCCCTTTGTTCATCTGATGCTTGCATGTGTGCAGCCTTAGGTTCTTGAGAATGGACCAGGGAGTGGGCCGAAGGGCCCCTTGTTCACCTGATGCTTGCAGGCAGTGGGCCGTAGGCACACTTGTTCATCTGATGCTTGCATGTGTAGAGACTTAGGTTCTTAAGAAGGGCGCAGGAAGTGTGCCGAAGGACCCCTTGTTCATCTGATGCATACATGTGTGCAGCCTTAGTTTCTAGAAGAGAGCCCACGGAGTGGGCCGAAGGCACCCTCGTTCATCGGATGCATGCATTTGTGCAGCCTTAGTTTCTTTAGAAGGGCCCAGAGAGTGGGCCGAAGTCCCCCTTGTTCATTTGATGCTTGCATGTGTGCAGCCTTAGGTTCTTGAGAAGGTCCCAGGGAGTGGGCCGAAGGGCCCCTCGTTCATCAGATGCATGCATGTGTGCAGCCTTAGGTTCTTGAGAAGGGCCCAGGGAGTAGGCCGAGGGCACCCTTGTTAATCGGATGCTTGCATGTGTGCAGCCTTAGGTTCTTGAGATGGGCCCAAAGAGTGGCCCGAAGGGGTCCTTGTTCATCTGATGATTGCATGTATGCAGCCTTAGGTTCTTGAGAAGGGCCCAGGGAGTGGACCGAAGGGCCCCTTGTTCACCTGATGCTTGCAGGCAGTGGGTCGTAGGCATCCTTGTTCATCTAATGCTTGCATGTGTGGAGACTTAGGTTCTTGAGAAGGGCGCAGGAAGTGGGCCGAAGGGCCCCTTGTTCATCTGATTCCTACATGTGTGCAGCCTTAGGTTCTTGAGAAGGGCCCAGGGAGTGGGCCGAAGGTGCCCTTGTTCATCTGATGCATGCATGTGTGCAGCCTTTGGTTCTTGAGAAGGACCCAGGGAGTGGGCCGAAGGGCCACTTGTTCATCTGATGCACACATGTGTGCAGCATTAGGTTTTTGAGAAGGGCCCAGGGAGTGGGCAAGAGGGCCCCTTCTTCATTTGATGCTTGCATGTGTGCAGCCTTAGGTTCATGAAAAGTGCCCAGGGAGTGGGCCGAAGGCTCCCTTGTTCATCTGATGCATACATGCGTGGAGCTTTAGGTTCTTCAGAAGTGCCCAGGGAGTGGGCTGAAGGGCCCCTTGTTCATCTGAATCGTACAAGTGTGCAGCCTTAGGTTCTTGAGAAGGGCCCTGGGAGTGGGCCGAAGGGGCCCTTATTCATCTGATGCTTGCATGTGTGCAGCCTTAGGTTCTTGAAAAGGGACCAGGGAGTGGGCCGAAGGGCCCCTTGTTCATCTGATGCTTGCAGGCAGTGGGCCGTAGGCACCCTTGTTCATCTGATGCTTGCATGTGTAGAGCCTTAGGTTCTTGAGAAAAGCCCAGAAAGTGGGCCGAATGGTCCCTTGTTCATCTGATGCATACATGTGTGCAGCCTTAGTTTCTTGAGATGGGCCCAGGGAGTGGGCTGAAGTCGCTCTTGTTCATCTGATGCACACATATGTACAGCCTTAGGTTCTTGAGAAGGACCCAGGGAGTGGGCCGAAGGCACCCTTGTTCATCTGATACATGCATGTGTGCAGACTTAGGTTCTTGAGAAGGGCCCAGGGAGTGGGTCGAAGGCACCCTTTTTCATCTGTTGCATGCATGTGTGTAGCGTTATGTTCTTGAGAAGGGCCCAGGGAGTGAGCCGAAGGGCCCCTTGTTCATCTGATGCTTGCATGTGTGCAGCCTTAGGTTCTTGAGAAGGGCCCAGGGAGTGGGCTGAAGGGCCCGTTGTTCATCTGAATCATACAAGTGTGCAGCCTTAGGTCCTTGAGAAGGGCCCTGGAAGAGGGACGAAGGGCCCCTTGTTCATCTGATGCATAGATGTGTGCAGCATTAGGTTCTTGAGAAGGGCCCAGGAAGTGGGCCGAAGGACCCTTTGTTCATCTGATGCATATATGTGTGCAGCCTTAGGTTCTTGAGAAGGGCCCAGGGAGTAAGCCGAAGGCACCCTTGTTACACGGATGCTTGCATGTGTGCAACCTTAGGTTATTTAGAAGGGCCCAGGGAGTGGGCCGAAGGGCCCCTTGTTCATCTGATGCATAGATGTGTGCAGCGTTAGGTTCTTGAGAAGGGCCCAGGAAGTGGGCCGAAGGGCCCTTTGTTTATCTGATGCATACATGTGTGCAGCCTTAGGTTCTTCAGAAGGGCCCAGGGAGTGGGCCGAAGGCACCCTTGTTCATCGGATGCTTGCATGTGTGCAGCCTTCTGTTCTTGAGACGGGCCCAGGGAGTGGGCCGAAGGCGCCCTTGTTCATCGGTTGCATGCATGTGTGCAGCCTTCGGTTCTTGAGCAGGGCCCAGGTAGTGGGCCGAAGGGCCCCTTTTTCATCTGATGCTTGTATGTGTGCAGCCTTAGGTTCTTGAGAAAGGCCCAGGGATTGTGCTGAAGGCGTACTTGTTCATCTGATGCATGCATGTGTGCAGCCTTAGGTTCTTGAGAAGGGCCCAGGGAGAGGGCCGAATTGCCACTTGTTCATCTGATTCACACATGTGTGCAGCCTTAGGTTCTTGAGAAGGGCCCAGGGAGTGGGCCGGAGGGCCCCTTGTTCATCTGATGCTTGCATGTGTGCAGCCTTAGGTTCTTGAGAAGGGCCCAGGGAGTGGACCGAAGGGCCCCTTGTTCACCTGATGCTTGCAGGCAGTGGGTCGTAGGCATCCTTGTTCATCTAATGCTTGCATGTGTGGAGACTTAGGTTCTTGAGAAGGGCGCAGGAAGTGGGCCGAAGGGCCCCTTGTTCATCTGATTCCTACATGTGTGCAGCCTTAGGTTCTTGAGAAGGGCCCAGGGAGTGGGCCGAAGGTGCCCTTGTTCATCTGATGCATGCATGTGTACAGCCTTTGGTTCTTGAGAAGGACCCAGGGAGTGGGCCGAAGGGCCACTTGTTCATCTGATGCACACATGTGTGCAGCATTAGGTTTTTGAGAAGGGCCCAGGGAGTGGGCAAGAGGGCCACTTCTTCATCTGATGCTTGCATGTGTGCAGCCTTAGGTTCATGAAAAGTGCCCAGGGAGTGGGCCGAAGGCTCCCTTGTTCATCTGATGCATACATGCGTGGAGCCTTAGGTTCTTCAGAAGGGCCCAGGGAGTGGGCTGAAGGGCCCCTTGTTCATCTGAATCATACAAGTGTGCAGCCTTAGGTTCTTGAGAAGGGCCCTGGGAGTGGGCCGAAGGGGCCCTTGTTCATCTGATGCTTGCATGTGTGCAGCCTTAGGTTCTTGAGAAGGGACCAGGGAGTGGGCCGAAGGGCCCCTTGTTCATCTGATGCTTGCAGGCAGTGGGCCGTAGGCACCCTTGTTCATCTGATGCTTGCATGTGTGGAGCCTTAGGTTCTTGAGAAAAGCCCAGAAAGTGGGCCGAATGGTCCCTTGTTCATCTGATGCATACATGTGTGCAGCCTTAGTTTCTTGAGATGGGCCCAGGGAGTGGGCTGAAGTCGCTCTTGTTCATCTGATGCACATATATGTACAGCCTTAGGTTCTTGAGAAGGACCCAGGGAGTGGGCCGAAGGCACCCTTGTTCATCTGATGCATGCATGTGTGCAGACTTAGGTTCTTGAGAAGGGCCCAGGGAGTGGGTCAAAGGCGCCCTTTTTCATCTGTTGCATGCATGTGTGTAGCGTTATGTTCTTGAGAAGGGCCCAGGGAGTGAGCCGAAGGGCCCCTTGTTCATTCGATGCTTGCATATGTGCAGCCTTAGGTTCTTGAGAAGGGCACAGGAAGTGGGCAGAAGGGCCCCTTATTTATCTGATGCATACATGTGTGCAGTCTCAGGTTCTTATGAAGCGCTCAGGGAGTGGACCGAAGGCACCCTTGCTCATCTGAAGCATACATGTGTGCAGCCTTAGGTTTTTGTGAAGGGCCCTGGGAGAGGGACAAAGGGCCCCTTGTTCATCTGATGCATAGATGTGTGCAGCGTTAGGTTCTTGGGACGGGCCCAGGAAGTGGGCCGAAGGGCACTTTGTTCATCTGATGCATACATGTGTGCAGCCTTAGGTTCTTGAGAAGGGCCCAGGAAGTGGGCCGAAGGGCCCCTTGTTCATCTGATGCTTGCATGTGTGCAGCCTTAGGTTCTTGAGAAGGGCCCAGGGAGTGGGCAGAAGGCGCCCTTATTCATCTGAAGCATACATATGTGCAGCCTTAGGTTCTTCAGAAGGGCCCAGGGAGTGGGCTGAAGGGCCCCTTGTTCATCTGAATCATACAAGTGTGCAGCCTTAGGTCCTTGAGAAGGGCCCTGGGAGAGGGACGAAGGGCCCCTTGTTCATCTGATGCATAGATGTATGCAGCATTAGGTTCTTGAGAAGGGCCCAGGAAGTGGGCCGAAGGACCCTTTGTTCATCGGATGCATATATGTGTGCAGCCTTAGGTTCTTGAGAAGGGCCCAGGGAATAGGCCGAAGGCACCCTTGTTCATCGGATGCTTGCATGTGTGCAACCTTAGGTTATTTAGAAGGGCCCAGGGAGTGGGCCGAAGGGCCCCTTGTTCATCTGATGCATAGATGTGTGCAGCGTTAGGTTCTTGAGAAGGGCCCAGGAAGTGGGCCGAAGGGCCCTTTGTTCATCTGATGCATACATGTATGCAGCCTTAGGTTCTTCAGAAGGGCCCAGGGAGTGGGCCGAAGGCACCCTTGTTCATCGGATGCTTGCATGTGTGCAGCCTACGGTTCTTGAGACGGGCCCAGGGAGTGGGCCGAATTGCCACTTGTTCATCTGATGCACACATGTGTGCAGCCTTAGATTGTTGAGAAGGGCCGAGGAAGTGGGCTGAAGGGCCCCTTGTTCACCTGAATCGCACAAGTGTGCAGCCTAAGGTTCTTGGGAAGGGCCAAGGCCGAAGGGCCCTTTGTTCATCTGATGCTTGCATGTGTGCAGCCTTAGGTTCTTGAGAAGGGACCAGGGAGTGGGCCGAAGGGCCCCTTGTTCATCTGATGCTTGCAGGCAGTGGGCCGTAGGCACCCTTGCTCATCTGATGCATACATTTGTGCAGCCTTAGGTTATTTAGAAGGGCCCAGGGAGTGGGCCGAAGGGCCCCTTTTTCATCTGTTGCATAGATGTGTGCAGCGTTAGGTTCTTGAGAAGGGCCCGGCAAGTGGGCCGAAGGGCCCTTTGTTCATCTGATGCATACATGTGTGCAGCCTTAGGTTCTTCAGAAGGGCCCAGGGAGTGGGCTGAAGGCACCCTTGTTCATCGGATGCTTGCATGTGTGCATCCTAAGGTTCTTGAGACGGGCCCAGGGAGTGGGCCGAAGGCGCCCTTGTTCATCGGTTGCATGCATGTGTGCAGCCTTCGGTTCTTGAGAAGGGCCCAGGTAGTGGGCCGAAGGGCCCCTTGTTCATCTGATGCTTGTATGTGTTTAGCCTTAGGTTCTTGAGAAGGGCCCAGGGAGTGTGCCGAAGGCGCACTTGTTCATCTGATGCATGCATGTGTGCAGCCTTAGGTTCTTGAGAAGGGCCCAGGGAGTGGGCCGAATTGCCACTTGTTCATCTGATGCACACATGTGTGCAGCCTTAGGTTCTTGAGAAGGGCCGAGGAAGTGGGCTGAAGGGCCCCTTGTTCATCTGAATCGCACAAGTGTGCAGCCTTAGGTTCTTGAGAAGGGCCCAGGGAGTGGGCCGAAGGGGCCCTTGTTCATCTGATGCTTGCATGTGTGCAGCCTTAGGTTCTTGAGAGGGGACCAGGGAGTGGGCCGAAGGGGCCCTTGTTCATCTGATGCTTGCATGTGTGGAGCCTTAGGTTCTTGAGAAGAGCCCAGGACGTGGGCCGAATGGTCCCTTGTTCATCTTATGCATACATGTGTGCAGCCTTAGTTTCTTGAGAAGGGCCCAGAGAGTAGGCTGAAGTCGCTCTTGTTCATCTGATGCACACATATGTGCAGCCTTAGGTCCTTGAGAAGGGCCCAGGGAGTTGGCCGAAGGCACCCTTTTTCATCTGATGCATGCATGTGTGCAGACTTAGGTTCTTGAGAAGGGCCCAGGGAGTGGGTCGAAGGCGCCCTTTTTCATCTGTTGCATGCATGTGTGTAGCGTTAGGTTCTTGAGAAGGGCACAGGGAGTGAGCTGAAGAGCCCCTTGTTCATTTGATTCTTGCATGTGTGCAGCCTTAGGTTCTTGAGAAGGGCCCAGGGAGTGGGCCGAAGGGTCCCTTGTTCATCTGATGCATGCATGTGTGCAGCCTTAGGTTCTTGAGAAGGGCCCAGGGAGTGGGCCGAGGGGCCCCTTGTTCATCTGATGCATGCATGTGTGCAGCCTTAGGTTCTTGAGAAGGGCCAAGGGAGTGGGATGAAGGCACCCTTGCTGATTTAATGCGTACATGTGTGCAGCCTTAGGTTCTTGAGAAGGGCCCAGGGAGTGGGCTGAAGGGCCCCTTGTTCATCTGAATCATACAAGTGTGCAGCCTTAGGTTCTTGAGAAGGGCCCTGGGAGAGGGACGAAGGGCCCCTTGTTCATCTGATGCATAGATGTGTGCAGCATTAGGTTCTTTGAGAAGGGCCCAGGAAGTGGGCCGAAGGACCCTTTGTTCATCTGATGCATACATGTGTGCAGCCTTAGGTTCTTGAGAAGGGCCCAGGGAGTGGGCCGAAGGGTCCCTTGTTCATCTGATGCATGCATGTGTGCAGCCTTAGGTTCTTGAGAAGGGCCCAGGGAGTGGGCCGAAGGGCCCCTTGTTCATCTGATGCATAGATGTGTGCAACGTTAGGTTCTTGAGAATGGCCCAGTAAGTGGGCCGAAGGGCCCTTTGTTCATCTGATGCATACATGTGTGCAGCCTTAGGTTCTTCAGCAGGGCCCGAGGAGTGGGCTGGAAGCACCCTTGTTCATCAGTACTTGCATGTGTGCAGCCTTAGGTTCTTGAGACGGGCCCAGGGAGTGGGCCGAAGGTGCCCTTGTTCATCGTTTGCATGCATGTGTGCAGCCTTCGGTTCTTGAGAACAGCCCAGGTAGTGGGCCGAAGGGCCCCTTGTTCATCTGATGCATGCATGTGTGCAGCCTTAGGTTCTTGAGAAGGGCCCGGGGAGTGGGCCGAATTGACACTTGTTCATCTGATGCACACATGTGTGCAGCCTTAGGTTCTCGAGAAGGGCCCAGGGAGTGGGCCGGAGGGCCCCTTGTTCATCTGATGCTTGCATGTGTGTAGTCTTAGGTTCTTGAGAAGGGCCCAGGGAGTGGGCCGAAGGTGCCCTTGTTCAGCTGATGCATACAAGTGTGCAGCCTTAGGTTCTTCAGAAGGGCCAAGGCTGAAGGGCCCTCTGTTCATCTGATGCTTGCATGTGTGCAGCCTTAGGTTCTTAAGAAGGGACCAGGGAGTGGGCCGAAGCGCACCTTGTTCATCTGATGCTTTCAGGCAGTGGGCCGTAGGCACCCTTGTTCATCTGATGCATACATGCGTGCAGCCTTAGGTTATTTAGAAGTGCCCAGGGAGTGGGCCGAAGGGCCCCTTGTTCATCTGATGCATAGATGTGTGCAGCGTTAGGTTCTTGAGAAGGGCCCAGGAAGTGGGCCGAAGGGCCCTTTGTTCATCTGATGCATACATGTGTGCAGCCTTAGGTTCTTCAGAAGGGCCCAGGGAGTGGGCCGAAGGCACCCTTGTTCATCGAATACTTGCATGTGTGCAGCCTTAGGTTCTTGAGACGGGCCCAGGGAGTGGGCCGAAGGCGCCCTTGATCATCGGTTGCATGCATGTGTGCAGCCTTCGGTTCTTGAGAAGGGCCCAGGAAGTGGGCCGAAGGGCCCCTTGTTCATCTGATGCTTGTATGTGTGCATACTTAGGTTCTTGAGAAGGGACCAGGGAGTGGGCCGAAGGGGCCCTTGTTCATCTGATGCTTGCATGTGTGGAGCCTTAGGTTCTTGAGAAGAGCCCAGGACGTGGGCCGAATGGTCCCTTGTTCATCTTATGCATACATGTGTGTAGCCTTAGTTTCTTGAGAAGGGCCCAGGGAGTAGGCTGAAGTCGCTCTTGTTCATCTGATGCACACATATGTGCAGCCTTAGGTTCTTGAGAAGGGCCCAGGGAGTTGAGTTGGCCGAAGGCACCCTTTTTCATCTGATGCATGCATGTGTGCAGACTTAGGTTCTTGAGAAGGGCCCAGGGAGTGGGTCGAAGGCACCCTTTTTCATCTGTTGCATGCATGTGTGTAGAGTTATGTTCTTGAGAAGGGCCCAGGGAGTGAGCCGAAGGGCCCCTTGTTCATTCGATGCTTGCATATGTGCAGCCTTAGGTTCTTGAGAAGGGCCCTGGGAGTGGGCTGAAGGGCCCCTTGTTCATCTGATGCATACATGTGTGCAGCCTTAGTTTCTTGAGAAGGGCACAGGAAGTGGGCAGAAGGGCCCCTTATTTATCTGATGCATACATGTGTGCAGTCTCAGGTTCTTATGAAGCGCTCAGGGAGTGGACCGAAGGCACCCTTGCTCATCTGAAGCATACATGTGTGCAGCCTTAGGTTTTTGTGAAGGGCCCTGGGAAAGGGACAAAGGGCCCCTTGTTCATCTGATGCATAGATGTGTGCAGCGTTAGGTTCTTGAGACGGGCCCAGGAAGTGGGCCGAAGGGCCCTTTGTTCATCTGATGCATACATGTGTGCAGCCTTAGGTTCTTGAGAAGGGCCCAGGAAGTGGGCCGAATGGCCCCTTGTTCATCTGATGCTTGCATGTGTGCAGCCTTAGGTTCTTGAGAAGGGCCCAGGGAGTGGGCAGAAGGCGCCCTTATTCATCTGAAGCATACATATGTGCAGCCTTAGGTTCTTCAGAAGGGCCCAGGGAGTGGGCTGAAGGGCCCCTTGTTCATCTGGATCATACAAGTGTGCAGCCTTAGGTCCTTGAGAAGGGCCCTGGGAGAGGGACGAAGGGCCCCTTGTTCATCTGATGCATAGATGTGTGCAGCATTAGGTTCTTGAGAAGGGCCCAGGAAGTGGGCCGAAGGACCCTTTGTTCATCGGATGCATACATGTGTGCAGCCTTAGGTTCTTCAGAAGGGCCCGAGGAGTGGGCTGGAAGCACCCTTGTTCATCGGTACTTGCATGTGTGCAGCCTTAGGTTCTTGAGACGGGCCCAGGGAGTGGGCCGAAGGTGCCCTTGTTCATCGTTTGCATGCATGTGTGCAGCCTTCGGTTCTTGAGAAGGACCCAGGGAGTGGGCCGAAGGCACCCTTGTTCATCTGATGCTTGCATGTGTGTAGTCTTAGGTTCTTGAGAAGGGCCCAGGGAGTGGGCCAAAGGCGCCCTTGTTCAGCTGATGCATACAAGTGTGCAGCCTTAGGTTCTTCAGAAGGGCCAAGGCCGAAGGGCCCTCTGTTCATCTGATGCTTGCATGTGTGCAGCCTTAGGTTCTTAAGAAGGGACCAGGGAGTGGGCCAAAGCGCACCTTGTTCATCTGATGCTTTCAGGCAGTGGGCCGTAGGCACCCTTGTTCATCTGATGCATACATGCGTGCAGCCTTAGGGTATTTAGAAGGGCCCAGGGAGTGGGCCGAAGGGCCCCTTGTTCATCTGATGCATAGATGTGTGCAGCGTTAGGTTCCTGAGAAGGGCCCAGGAAGTGGGCCGAAGGGCCCTTTGTTCATCTGATGCATACATGTGTGCAGCCTTAGGTTCTTCAGAAGGGCCCAGGGAGTGGGCCGAAGGCACCCTTGTTTATCGAATACTTGCATGTGTGCAGCCTTAGGTTCTTGAGACGGGCCCAGGAAGTGGGCCGAAGGGCCCCTTGTTCATCTGATGCTTGTATGTGTGCAGACTTAGGTTCTTGAGAAGGGCCCAGGGAGTGGGCTGAAGTCGCTCTTGTTCATCTGATGCACACATATGTGCAGCCTTAGGTTCTTGAGATGGGCCCAAAGAGTGGCCCGAAGGGGTCCTTGTTCATCTGATGATTGCATGTATGCAGCCTTAGGTTCTTGAGAAGGGCCCAGGGAGTGGACCGAAGGGCCCTTTGTTCATCTGTTGCTTGCAGGCAGTGGGCCGTACGTACCCTTGTTCATCTGATGCTTGCATGTGTGGAGACTTAGGTTCTTGAGAGGGGCGCAGGAAGTGGGCCGAAGGGCCCCTTGTTCATCTGATTCCTACATGTGTGCAGCCTTAGGTTCTTGAGAAGGGCCCAGGGAGTGGGCCGAAGGGTCCCTTGTTTATCTGATGCTTGCATGTGTGCAGCCTTTGGTTCTTGAGAAGGGACCAGGGAGTGGGCCGAAGGGCCCCTTGTTCATCTGATGCTTGCAGGCAGTGGGCCGTAGGCACCCTTGTTCATCTGATGCTTGCATGTGTGGAGCCTTAGGTTCTTGCGAAGAGCCCAGGAAGTGGGCCGAATGGTCCCTTGTTCATCTGATGCATACATGTGTGCAGCCTTAGTTTCTTGAGAAGGGCCCAGGGAGTGGGCTGAAGTCGCTCTTGTTCATCTGATGCACACATATGTGCAGCCTTATGTTCTTGAGAAGGGCCCAGGGAGTGGGCCGAAGGCACCCTTGTTTATCTGATGCATGCATGTGTGCAGACTTAGGTTCTTGAGAAGGGCCCAGGGAGTGGGTCGACGGTGCCCTTTTTCATCTGTTGCATGCATGTGTGTAGCGTTAGGTTCTTGAGAAGGGCCAAGGGAGTGAGCCGAAGGGCCCCTTGTTCATTCGATGCTTGCATGTGTGCAGCTTTAGGTTCTTGAGAAGGGCCCAGGGAGTGGGCCGAAGGGCCCCTTGTCCATCTGATGCATGCATGTGTGCAGCCTTAGGTTCTTGAGAAGGGCCCAGGGAGTGGGCCGAAGGGCCACTTGTTCATCTGATGCACATATGTGTGCAGCATTAGGTTCTTCAGAAGGGCCCAGGGAGTGGGCAAGAGGGCCCCTTCTTCACCTGATGCTTGCATGTGTGCAGCCTTAGGTTCTTGAAAAGTGCCCAGGGAGTGGGCAGAAGGGCCCCTTGTTCATCTGAATCATACAAGTGTGCAGCCTTAGGTTCTTGAGAAGGGCCCTGGGAGAGGGACGAAGGGACCGTTGTTCATCTGATGCATAGAAGCGTGCAGCCATAGGTTCTTGAGAAGGGCCCAGGGAGAAGGCCGAAGGCACCCTTGTTCATCGGATGCTTGCATGTGTGCAGCCTTCGGTTCTTGAGACTGGCCCAGGGAGTGGGCCGAAGGCACCTTTGTTTATCGGTTGCATGCATGTGTGCAGCCGTCGGTTCTTGAGAAGGGCCCAAGGAGTGGGCCGAAGTGCCCCTTGTTCATCTGATGCTTGCATGTGTGCACCCTTAGGTTCTTAAGAAGGGTCCACGGAGTGGGCCGATGGGACCCTTGTTCATCTGATGCATACATGTGTGCAGCCTTAGGTTCTTGAGTAGGGCCCAGGGAGTGGGTCTAAGGCGCACTTGGTCATCTGATGCATGCATGTGTGCAGCCTTAGGTTCTTGAGAAGGGCCCAGGGAGTGGGTCGAAATGTCACTTGTTCATCGGATGCACACATGTGTGCGGCCTTAGGTTCTTGAGAAGGGCCCTGGGAGTGGGCCGGCGGGCCCCTTGTTCATGTTATGCTTGCATGTGTGCAGCTTTAGGTTCTTGATAAGGGCCCAGGGAGTGGGCCGAAGGCGCCCTTGTTCATCTGATGCATACATGCGTGCAGCCTTAGGTTCTTCAGAAGGTCCCAGGGAGTGGGACGAAGGGCCCCTTGTTCATCTGATGCATACAAGTGTGCTGCCTTAGGTTCTTGAGAAGGGCCAAGGCCGAAGGGCCCTTTGTTTATCTGATGCTTGCATGTGTGCAGCCTTAGGTTCTTGAGAATGGACCAGGGAGTGGGCCGAAGGGCCCCTTGTTCACCTGATGCTTGCAGGCAGTGGGCCGTAGGCACCCTTGTTCATCTTATGCTTGCATGTGTGCAGCCTTAGGTTCTTGAGAAGGGCGCAGGAAGTGGGCCGAAGGGCCCCTTGTTCATCTGATGCATACATTTGTGCAGCCATCGGTTCTTGAGAAGGGCCCAGGGAGTGGGCAGAAGGGCCCCTTGTTCATCTGAATCATACAAGTGTGCAGCCTTAGGTTCTTGAGAAGGGCCCTGGGAGAGGGACGAAGGGACCGTTGTTCATCTGATGCATAGATGCGTGCAGCGTTAGGTTCTTGAGAAGGGCCGAGGAAGTGGGTTGAAGGGCCCTTTGTTCATCTGATGCATACATCTGTGCAGCCTTAGGTTCTTGAGAAGGGCCCAGGGAGTGGGCCGAAGGCACCCTTGTTTATCGTTTGCATGCATGTGTGCAGCCGTCGGTTTATGAGAAGGGCCCTAGGAGTGGGCCGAAGTGCCCCTTGTTCATCTGATGCTTGCATGTGTGCACCCTTAGGTTCTTGAGAAGGGTCCAGGGAGTGGGCCTAAGGGCCCCTTGTTCATCTGATTCATGCATGTGTGCAGCCTTAGGTTCTTGTGTAGGGCCCAGGGAGTGGGCCGGTGGGCCCCTTGTTCATCTTATGCTTGCATGTGTGCAGCCTTAGGTTCTTGAGAAGGGCCCAGGGAGCGGGCCGAAGGCGCCCTTGTTCATCTGATGCATACATGCGTGCAGCCTTAGGTTCTTCAGAAGGGCCCAGGGAGTGGAACGAAGGGCCCCTTGTTCATCTGATGCATACAAGTGTGCCGCCTTAGGTTCTTGAGAAGGGCCAAGGCTGAAGGGCCCTTTGTTCATCTGATGCTTGCATGTGTGCAGCCTTAGGTTATTGATAATGGACCAGTGAGTGGGCCGAAGGGCCCCTTGTTCACCTGATGCTTGCAGGCAGTGGGCCGTAGGCACCCTTGTTCATCTGATGCTTGCATGTGTGGAGACTTAGGTTCTTGAGAAGGGCGCAAGAAGTGGGCCGAAGGGCCCCTTGTTCATCTGATGCATACATGTGTGCAGCCTTAGTTTCTAGAAGAGAGCCCACGGAGTGGGCCGAAGGCACCCTCGTTCATCGGATGCATGCATTTCTGCAGCCTTAGTTTCTTTAGAAGGGCCCAGAGAGTGGGCCGAAGTCCCCCTTGTTCATCTGATGCTTGCATGTGTGCAGCCTTAGGTTCTTGAGAAGGTCCCAGGGAGTAGGCCGAGTGCACCCTTGTATATCGGATGCTTGCATGTGTGCAGCCTTAGGTTCTTGAGATGGGCCCAAAGAGTGGCCCGAAGGGGTCCTTGTTCATCTGATGATTGCATGTATGCAGCCTTAGGTTCTTGAGAAGGGCCAAGGGAGTGGACCGAAGGGCCCCTTGTTCACCTGATGCTTGCAGGCAGTGGGTCGTAGGCATCCTTGTTCATCTGATGCTTGCATGTGTAGAGACTTAGGTTCTTGAGAAGGGCGCAGGAAGTGGGCCGAAGGGCCCCTTGTTCATCTGATTCCTACATGTGTGCAGCCTTAGGATCTTGAGAAGGGCCCAGGGAGTGGGCCGAAGGTGCCCTTGTTCATCTGATGCATGCATGTGTGCAGCCTTAGGTTCTTGAGAAGGACCCAGGGAGTGGGCCGAAGGGCCACTTGTTCATCTGATGCACACATGTGTGCAGCATTAGGTTTTTGAGAAGGCCCCAGGGAGTGGGCAAGAGGGCCCCTTCTTCATCTGATGCTTGCATGTGTGCAGCCTTAGGTTCATGAAAAGTGCCCAGGGAGTGGGCCGAAGGCTCCCTTGTTCATCTGATGCATACATGCGTGGAGCCTTAGGTTCTTCAGAAGGGCCCAGGGAGTGGGCTGAAGGGCCCCTTGTTCATCTGAATCGTACAAGTGTGCAGCCTTAGGTTCTTGAGAAGGGCCCTGGGAGTGGGCCGAAGGGGCCCTTGTTCATCTGATGCTTGCATGTGTGCAGCCTTAGGTTCTTGAGAAGGGACCAGGGAGTGGGCCGAAGGGCCCCTTGTTCATCTGATGCTTGCAGGCAGTGTGCCGTAGGCACCCTTGTTCATCTGATGCTTGCATATGTGGAGTCTTAGGTTCTTGAGAAGAGCCCAGAAAGTGGGCCGAATGGTCCCTTGTTCATCTGATGCATACATGTGTGCAGCCTTAGTTTCTTGAGATGGGCACAGGGAGTGGGCTGAAGTCGCTCTTGTTTATCTTATGCACACATATGTACAGCCTTAGGTTCTTGAGAAGGACCCAGGGAGTGGGCCGAAAGCACCCTTGTTCATCTGATGCATGCATGTGTGCAGACTTAGGTTCTTGAGAAGGGCCCAGGGAGTGGGTCGAAGGCGCCCTTTTTCATCTGTTGCATGCATGTGTGTAGCGTTATGTTCTTGAGAAGGGCCCAGGGAGTGAGCCGAAGGGCCCCTTGTTCATTCGATGCTTGCATGTGTGCAGCCTTAGGTTCTTGAGAAGGGCCCTGGGAGTGGGCTGAAGGGCCCCTTGTTCATCTGATGCATACATGTGTGCAGCCTTAGTTTCTTGAGAAGGGCACAGGAAGTGGGCTGAAGGGCCCCTTATTTATCTGATGCATACATGTGTGCAGTCTTAGGTTCTTATGAAGCGCCAAGGGAGTGGACCGAAGGGTCCCTTGCTCATCTGAAGCATACATGTGTGCAGCCTTAGGTTTTTGTGAAGGGCCCTGGGAGAGGGACGAAGGGCCCCTTGTTCATCTGATGCATAGATGTGTGCAGCGTTAGGTTCTTGAGACGGGCCCAGGAAGTAGGCCGAAGTGCCCTTTGTTCATCTGATGCATACATGTGTGCAGCCTTAGGTTCTAGAGAAGGGCCCAGGAAGTGGGCCGAAGGGCCCCTTGTTCATCTGATGCTTCCCTGTGTGCAGCCTTAGGTTCTTGAGAAGGGCCCAGGGAGTGGGCAGAAGGCGCCCTTATTCATCTGAAGCATACATATGTGCAGCCTTAGGTTCTTCAGAAGGGCCCAGGGAGTGGGCTGAAGGGCCCCTTGTTCATCTGAATCATACAAGTGTGCAGCCTTAGGTCCTTGAGAAGGGCCCTGGGAGAGGGACGAAGGGCCCCTTGTTCATCTTATGCATCGATGTGTGCAGCATTAGGTTCTTGAGAAGGGCCCAGGAAGTGGGCCGAAGGACCCTTTGTTCATCTGATGCATATATGTGTGCAGCCTTAGGTTCTTGAGAAGGGCCCAGGGAGTAGGCCGAAGGCACCCTTGTTCATCGGATGCTTGCATGTGTGCAACCTTAGGTTATTTAGAAGGGCCCAGGGAGTGGGCCGAAGGGCCCCTTGTTCATCTGATGCATAGATGTGTGCAGCGTTAGGTTCTTGAGAAGGGCCCAGGAAGTGAGCCGAAGGGCCCTTTGTTCATCTGATGCATACATGTGTGCAGCCTTAGGTTCTTCAGAAGGGCCCAGGGAGTGGGCCGAAGGCACCCTTGTTCATCGGATGCTTGCATGTGTGCAGCCTTCCGTTCTTGAGATGGGCCCAGGGAGTGGGCCGAAGGCGCCCTTGTTCATCGGTTGCATGCATGTGTGCAGCCTTCGGTTCTTGAGCAGGGCCCAGGTAGTGGGCCGAAGGGCCCCTTTTTCATCTGATGATTGTATGTGTGCAGCCTTAGGTTCTTGAGAAGGGCCCAGGGATTGTGCCGAAGGCGCACTTGTTCATCTGATGCATGCATGTGTGCAGCCTTAGGTTCTTGAGAAGGTCCCAGGGAGTGGGCCGAATTGCCACTTGTTCATCTGATTCACACATGTGTGCAGCCTTAGGTTCTTGAGAATGGCCAAGGCCGAAGGGCCCTTTGTTCATCTGATGCTGGCATGTGTGCAGCCTTAGGTTCTTAAGAAGGGACCAGAGAGTGGGCCGAAGGGCCCCTTGTTCATCTGATGCTTGCAGGCAGTGGGCCATAGGCACCCTTGTTCATCTGATGCATACATGCATGCAGCTTTAGGTTATTTAGAAGGGCCCAGGGAGTGGGCCGAAGAGCCCCTTGTTCATATGTTGCATAGATGTGTGCAGCGTTAGGTTCTTGAGAAGGGCCCGGGAATTGGGCCGCAGGGCCCTTTGTTCATCTGTTGCATACATGTGTGCAGCCTTAGGTTCTTCAGAAGGGCCCAGGGAGTGGGCCGAAGACACCCTTGTTCATCGGATGCTTGCATGTGTGCAGCCTTAGGTTCTTGAGACGGGCCCTGGGAGAGGGACGAAGGGCCTGTTGTTCATCTGATGCATATATGCGTGCAGCGTTAGGTTCTTGAGAAGGGTCCAGGAAGTGGGTTGAAGGGCCCTTTGTTCATCTGATGCATACATGTGTGCAGCCTTAGGTTCTTGAGAAGGGCCCAGGGAGAAGGCCGAAGGCACCCTTGTTCATCGGATGCTTGCATGTGTGCAGCCTTCGGTTCTTGAGACTGGCCCAGGGAGTGGGCCGAAGGCACCCTTGTTTATCGGTTGAATGCATGTGTGCAGCCTTCGGTTCTTGAGAAGGGCCCAAGGAGTGGGCCAAAGTGCCCCTTGTTCATCTGATGCTTGCATGTGTGGAGCCTTAGGTTCTTGAGAAGAGCCCAGGAAGTGGGCCGAATGGTCCCTTGTTCATCTGATGCATACATGTGTGCAGCCTTAGTTTCTTGAGAAGGGCCCAGGGAGCGGGCTGAAGTCGCTCTTGTTCATCTGATGCACACATATGTGCAGCCTTAGGTTCTTGAGATGGGCCCAAAGAGTGGCCCGAAGGGGTCCTTGTTCATCTGATGATTGCATGTATGCAGCCTTAGGTTCTTGAGAAGGGCCCAGGGAGTGGACCGAAGGGCCCCTTGTTCATCTGTTGCTTGCAGGCAGTGGGCCGTAGGCACCCTTGTTCATCTGATGCTTGCATGTGTGGAGACTTAGGTTCTTGAGAAGGGCGCAGGAAGTGGGCCAAAGGGCCCCTTGTTCATCTGATTCCTACATGTGTGCAGCCTTACGTTCTTGAGAAGGGCCCAGGGAGTGGGCCGAAGGTGCCCTTGTTCATCTGATGCATGCATGTGTGCAGCCTTAGGTTCATGAAAAGTGCCCAGGGAGTGGGCTGAAGGCACCCTTGTTCATCTGATGCATACATGCGTGGAGCCTTAGGTTCTTCATAAGGGCCCAGGGAGTGGGCTGAAGGGCCCCTTGTTCATCTGAATCGTACAAGTGCGCAGCCTTAGGTTCTTGAGAAGGGCCCTGGGAGTGGGCCGAAGGGGCCCTCGTTCATCTGATGCTTGCATGTGTGCAGCCTTAGGTTCATGAGAAGGGACCAGGGAGTGGGCCGAAGGGCCCCTTGTTCATCTGATGCTTGCAGGCAGTGGGCCGTAGGCACCCTTGTTCATCTGATGCTTGCATGTGTGGAGCCTTAGGTTCTTGAGAAGAGCCCAGAAAGTGGCCCGAATGGTCCCTTGTTCATCTGATGCATACATGTGTGCAGCCTTAGGTTCTTGAGAAGGGCCAAGGCCGAAGGGCCCTTTGTTCATCTGATGCTTGCATGTGTGCAGCCTTAGGTTTTTGAGAAGGTCCCAGGGAGTGGGTCGAAGGGCCCCTCGTTCATCAGATGCATGCATGTGTGCAGCGTTAGGTTCTTGAGAAGGGCCCAGGGAGTAAGCCAAAGGCACCCTTGTTCATCGGATGCTTGCATGTGTGCAGCCTAAGGTTCTTGAGAAGGGCCCAGGGAGTGGGCCGAAGGGCCCCTTGTTCATCTGAGGCATACATGTGTGCAGCCTTAGGTTCTTGAGAAGGGCCCAGGGAGTGGGCCGAGGGCACCCTTGTTCATCTGATGCTTGCATGTGTGCAGCCTTAGGTTCTTCAGAAGGGCCCAAGGAGTGGGCTGAAGGGCCCCTTGTTCATCTAAATCGTACAAGTGTGCAGCCTTGGGTTCTTGAGAAGGGCCCAGGGAGTGGGCCGAAGGGTCCCTTGTACATCTGATGCTTGCATGTGTGCAGCCTTTGGTTCTTGAGAAGGGACGAGGGAGTGGGCCGAAGGGCCCCTTGTTCATCTGATGCTTGAAGGCAGTGGGCCGTAGGCACCCTTGTTCATCTGTTGCTTGCATGTGTGGAGCCTTAGGTTCTTGCGAAGAGCCCAGGAAGTGGGCCGAATGGTCCCTTGTTCATCTGATGCATACATGTGTGCAGCCTTAGTTTCTTGAGAAGGGCCCAGGGAGTGGGCCGAAGGCACCCTTGTTCATTTGATGCATACATGTGTGTAGCGTTAGGTTCTTGAGAAGGGCCCAGGGAGTGAGCCGAAGGGCCCCTTGTTCATTCGATGCTTGCATGTGTGCAGCTTTAGGTTCTTGAGAAGGGCCCAGGGAGTGGGCCGAAGGGCCCCTTGTCCATCTGATGCATGCATGTGTGCAGCCTTAGGTTCTTGAGAAGGGCCCAGGGAGTGGGCCGAAGGGCAACTTGTTCATCTGATGCACACATGTGTGCAGCATTAGGTTCTTCAGAAGGGCCCAGGGAGTGGGCAAGAGGGCCCCTTCTTCACCTGATGCTTGCATGTGTGCAGCCTTAGGTTCTTGAAAAGTGCCCAGGGAGTGGGCAGAAGGGCCCCTTGTTCATCTGAATCATACAAGTGTGCAGCCTTAGGTTCTTGAGAAGGGCCCTGGGAGAGGGACGAAGGGACCGTTGTTCATCTGATGCATAGATGCGTGCAGCGTTAGGTTCTTGAGAAGGGCCGAGGAAGTGGGTTGAAGGGCCCTTTGTTCATCTGATGCATACATGTGTGCAGCCATAGGTTCTTGAGAAGGGCCCAGGGAGAAGGCCGAAGGCACCCTTGTTCATCGGATGCTTGCATGTGTGCAGCCTTCGGTTCTTGAGACTGGCCCAGGGAGTGGGCCGAAGGCACCTTTGTTTATCGGTTGCATGCATGTGTGCAGCCGTCGGTTCTTGAGAAGGGCCCAAGGAGTGGGCCGAAGTGCCCCTTGTTCATCTGATGCTTGCATGTGTGCAGCCTTAGGTTCTTGAGAAGGGTCCAGGGAGTGGGCCGAAGGGCCACTTGTTCATCTGATGCATGCATGTGTGCAGCCTTAGGTTCTTGAGTAGGGCCGAGGGAGTGGGCCGAAGGGCCCCTTGTTCATCTGATGCATACATGTGTGCAGCCTTAGGTTCTTGAGTAGGGCCCAGGGAGTGGGCCGAAGGCGCACTTGGTCATCTGTTGCATGCATGTGTGCAGCCTTAGGTTCTTGAGAAGGGCCCAGGGAGTGGGTCGAAATGTCACTTGTTCATCTGATGCACACATGTGTGTGGCCTTAGGTTCTTGAGAAGGGCCCTGGGAGTGGGCCGGCGGGCCCCTTGTTCATGTTATGCTTGCATGTGTGCAGCTTTAGGTTCTTGAGAAGGACCCAGGGAGTGGGCCGAAGGGCCACTTGTTCATCTGATGCACACATGTGTGCAGCATTAGGTTTTTGAGAAGGGCCCAGGGAGTGGGCAAGATGGCCCCTTCTTCATCTGATGCTTGCATGTGTGCAGCCTTAGGTTCATGAAAAGTGCCCAGGGAGTGGGCCGAAGGCTCCCTTGTTCATCTGATGCATACATGCGTGGAGCCTTAGGTTCTTCAGAAGGGCCCAGGGAGTGGGCTGAAGGGCCCCTTGTTCATCTGAATCGTACAAGTGTGCAGCCTTAGGTTCTTGAGAAGGGCCCTGGGAGTGGGCCAAAGGGGCCCTTGTTCATCTGATGCTTGCATGTGTGCAGCCTTAGGTTCTTGAGAAGGGACCAGGGAGTGGGCCGAAGGGCCCCTTGTTCATCTGTTGCTTGCAGGCAGTGGGCCGTAGGCACCCTTGTTCATCTGATGCTTGCATGTGTGGAGCCTTAGGTTCTTGAGAAGAGCCCAGAAAGTGGGCCGAATGGTCCCTTGTACATCTGATGCATACATGTGTGCAGCCTTAGTTTCTTGAGATGGGCACAGGGAGTGGGCTGAAGTCGCTCTTGTTCATAAGATGAACACATATGTACAGCCTTAGGTTCTTGAGAAGGACCCAGGGAGTGGGCCGAAGGCACCCTTGTTCATCTGATGCATGCATGTGTGCAGCCTTAGGTTCTTGAGAAGGGCCCAGGGAGTGGGCCGAATTGACACTTGTTCATCTGATGCACACATGTGTGCAGCCTTAGGTTCTTGAGAAGGGCCCAGGGAGTGGGCCGGAGGGCCCCTTGTTCATCTGATGCTTGCATGTGTGTAGTCTTAGGTACTTGAGAAGGGCCCAGGGAGTGGGCCAAAGGTGCCCTTGTTCAGCTGATGCATACAAGTGTGCAGCCTTAGGTTCTTCAGAAGGGCCAAGGCCGAAGGGCCCTCTGTTCATCTGATACTTGCATGTGTGCAGCCTTAGGTTCTTAAGAAGGGACCAGGGAGTGGGCCGAAGCGCACCTTGTTCATCTGATGCTTTCAGTCAGTGGGCCGTAGGCACCCTTGTTCATCTGATGCATACATGCGTGCAGCCTTAGGTTATTTAGAAGGGCCCAGGGAGTGGGCCGAAGGGCCCCTTGTTCATCTGATGCATAGATGTGTGCAGCGTTAGGTTCTTGAGAAGGGCCCAGGAAGTGGGCCGAAGGGCCCTTTGTTCATCTGATGCATACATGTGTGCAGCCTTAGGTTCTTCAGAAGGGCCCAGGGAGTGGGCCGAAGGCACCCTTGTTTATCGAATACTTGCATGTGTGCAGCCTTAGGTTCTTGAGACGGGCCCAGGGACTGGGCCAAAGGCGCCCTTGATCATCGGTTGCATACATGTGTGCAGCCTTCGGTTCTTGAGAAGGGCCCAGGAAGTGGGCCGAAGGGCCCCTTGTTCATCTGATGCTTGTATGTGTGCAGACTTAGGTTCTTGAGAAGGGCCCAGGGAGTGGGCTGAAGTCGCTCTTGTTCATCTGATGCACACATATGTGCAGCCTTAGGTTCTTGAGATGGGTCCAAAGAGTGGCCCGAAGGGGTCCTTGTTCATCTGATGATTGCATGTATGCAGCCTTAGGTTCTTGAGAAGGGCCCAGGGAGTGGACCGAAGGGCCCCTTGTTCATCTGTTGCTTGCAGGCAGTGGGCCGTAGGTACCCTTGTTCATCTGATGCTTGCATGTGTGGAGACTTAGGTTCTTGAGAGGGGCGCAGGAAGTGGGCCGAAGGGCCCCTTGTTCATCTGATTCCTACATGTGTGCAGCCTTTGGTTCTTGAGAAGGGACCAGGGAGTGGGCCGAAGGGCCCCTTGTTCATCTGATGCTTGCAGGCAGTGGGCCGAATGGTCCCTTGTTCATCTGATGCATACATGTGTGCAGCCTTAGTTTCTTGAGAAGGGCCCAGGAAGTGGGCCGAAGGGCCCCTTGTTCATCTGATGCTTGTATGTGTGCAGACTTAGGTTCTTGAGAAGGGCCCAGGGAGTGGGCTGAAGTCGCTCTTGTTCATCTGATGCACACATATGTGCAGCCTTAGGTTCTTGAGAAGGGCCCAGGGAGTGGGCCGAAGGCACCCTTGTTCATCTGATGCATGCATGTGTGCAGACTTAGGTTCTTGAGAAGGGCCCAGGGAGTGGGTCGACGGCGCCCTTTTTCATCTGTTGCATGCATGTGTGTAGCGTTAGGTTCTTGAGAAGGGCCCAGGGAGTGAGCCGAAGGGCCCCTTGTTTATTCGATGCTTGCATGTGTGCAGCTTTAGGTTCTTGAGAAGGGCCCAGGGAGTGGGCCGAAGGGCCCCTTGTCCATCTGATGCATGCATGTGTGCAGCCTTAGGTTCTTGAGAAGGGCCCAGGGAGTGGGCCGAAGAGCCACTTGTTCATCTGATGCACACATGTGTGCAGCATTAGGTTCTTCAGAAGGGCCCAGGGAGTGGGCAAGAGGGCCCCTTCTTCACCTGATGCTTGCATGTGTGCAGCCTTAGGTTCTTGAAAAGTGCCCAGGGAGTGGGCAGAAGGGCCCCTTGTTCATCTGAATCATACAAGTGTGCAGCCTTAGGTTCTTGAGAAGGGCCCTGGGAGAGGGACGAAGGGACCGTTGTTCATCTGATGCATAGAAGCGTGCAGCCATACGTTCTTGAGAAGGGCCCAGGGAGAAGGCCGAAGGCACCCTTGTTCATCGGATGCTTGCATGTGTGCAGCCTTCGGTTCTTGAGACTGGCCCAGGGAGTGGGCCGAAGGCACCTTTGTTTATCGGTTGCATGCATGTGTGCAGCCGTCAGTTCTTGAGAAGGGCCCAAGGAGTGGGCCGAAGTGCCCCTTGTTCATCTGATGCTTGCATGTGTGCACCCTTAGGTTCTTGAGAAGGGTCCAGGGAGTGGGCCGAAGGGCCACTTGTTCATCTGATGCATGCATGTGTGCAGCCTTAGGTTCTTGAGTAGGGCCGAGGAAGTGGGCCGAAGGGCCCCTTGTTCATCTGATGCATACATGTGTGCAGCCTTAGGTTCTTGAGTAGGGCCCAGGGAGTGGTCCGAAGGCGCACTTGGTCATCTGATGCATGCATGTGTGCAGCCTTAGGTTCTTGAGAAGGGCCCAGGGAGTGGGTCGAAATGTCACTTGTTCATCTGATGCACACATGTGTGCGGCCTTAGGTTCTTGAGAAGGGCCCTGGGAGTGGGCCGGCGGGCCCCTTGTTCATGTTATGCTTGCATGTGTGCAGCTTTAGGTTCTTGATAAGGGCCCAGGGAGTGGGCCGAAGGCGCCCTTGTTCATCTGATGCATACATGCGTGCAGCCTTAGGTTCTTCAGAAGGTCCCAGGGAGTGGGACGAAGGGCCCCTTGTTCATCTGATGCATACAAGTGTGCCGCCTTAGGTTCTTGAGAAGGGCCAAGGCCGAAGGGCCCTTTGTTTATCTGATGCTTGCATGTGTGCAGCCTTAGGTTCTTGAGAATGGACCAGGGAGTGGGCCGAAGGGCCCCTTGTTCATCTGATGCATACATTTGTGCAGCCATCGGTTCTTGAGAAGGGCCCAGGGAGTGGGCAGAAGGGCCCCTTGTTCATCTGAATCATACAAGTGTGCAGCCTTAGGTTCTTGAGAAGGGCCCTGGGAGAGGGACGAAGGGACCGTTGTTCATCTGATGCATAGTTGCGTGCAGCGTTAGGTTCTTGAGAAGGGCCGAGGAAGTGAGTTGAAGGGCCCTTTGTTCATCTGATGCATATATCTGTGCAGCCTTAGGTTCTTGAGAAGGGCCCAGGGAGTGGGCCAAAGGCACCCTTGTTTATCGTTTGCATGCATGTGTGCAGCCGTCGGTTTATGAGAAGGGCCCTAGGAGTGGGCCGAAGTGCCCCTTGTTCATCTGATACTTGCATGTGTGCACCCTTAGGTTCTTGAGAAGGGTCCAGGGAGTGGGCCTAAGGGCCCCTTGTTCATCTGATTTATGCATGTGTGCAGCCTTAGGTTCTTGAGTAGGGCCCAGGGAGTGGGCCGGCGGGCCCCTTGTTCATCTTATGCTTGCATGTGTGCAGCCTTAGGTTCTTGAGAAGGGCCCAGGGAGTGGGCCGAAGGGCCCCTTGTTCATCTGATGCATACAAGTGTGCCGCCTTAGGTTCTTGAGAAGGGCCAAGGCTGAAGGGCCCTTTGTTCATCTGATGCTTGCATGTGTGCAGCCTTAGGTTATTGAGAATGGACCAGGGAGTGGGCCGAAGGGCCCCTTGTTCACCTGATGCTTGCAGGCAGTGGGCCGTAGGCACCCTTGTTCATCTGATGCTTGCATGTGTGGAGACTTAGGTTCTTGAGAAGGGCGCAAGAAGTGGGCCGAAGGGCCCCTTGTTCATCTGATGCATACATGTGTGCAGCCTTAGTTTCTAGAAGAGAGCCCACGGAGTGGGCCGAAGGCACCCTCGTTCATCAGATGCATGCATTTGTGCAGCCTTAGTTTCATTAGAAGGGCCCAGAGAGTGGGCCGAAGTCCAACTTGTTCATCTGATGCTTGCATGTGTGCAGCCTTAGGTTCTTGAGAAGGTCCCAGGGAGTAGGCCGAGGGCACCCTTGTATATCGGATGCTTGCATGTGTGCAGCCTTAGGTTCTTGTGATGGGCCCAAAGAGTGGCCCGAAGGGGTCCTTGTTCATCTGATGATTGCATGTATGCAGCCTTAGGTTCTTGAGAAGGGCCAAGGGAGTGGACCGAAGGGCCCCTTGTTCACCTGATGCTTGCAGGCAGTGGGTCGTAGGCATCCTTGTTCATCTGATGCTTGCATGTGTGGAGACTTAGGTTCTTGAGAAGGGCGCGGGAAGTGGGCCGAAGGGCCCCTTGTTCATCTGATTCCTACATGTGTGCAGCCTTAGGATCTTGAGAAGGGCCCAGGGAGTGGGCCGAAGGTGCCCTTGTTCATCTGATGCATGCATGTGTGCAGCCTTAGGTTCTTGAGAAGGACCCAGGGAGTGGGCCGAAGGGCCACTTGTTCATCTGATGCACACATGTGTGCAGCATTAGGTTTTTGAGAAGGGCCCAGGGAGTGGGCAAGAGGGCCCCTTCTTCATCTGATGCTTGCATGTGTGCAGCCTTAGGTTCATGAAAAGTGCCCAGGGAGTGGGCCGAAGGCTCCCTTGTTCATCTGATGCATACATGCGTGGAGCCTTAGGTTCTTCAGAAGGGCCCAGGGAGTGGGCTGAAGGGCCCCTTGTTCATCTGAATCGTACAAGTGTGCAGCCTTAGGTTCTTGAGAAGGGCCCTGGGAGTGGGCCGAAGGGGCCCTTGTTCATCTGATGCTTGCATGTGTGCAGCCTTAGGTTCTTGAGAAGGGACCAGGGAGTGGGCAGAAGGGCCCCTTGTTCATCTGATGCTTGCAGGCAGTGGGCCGTAGGCACCCTTGTTCATCTGATGCTTGCATATGTGGAGCCTTAGGTTCTTGAGAAGAGCCCAGAAAGTGGGCCGAATGGTCCCTTGTTCATCTGATGCATACATGTGTGCAGCCTTAGTTTCTTGAGATGGGCACAGGGAGTGGGCTGAAGTCGCTCTTGTTCATCTGATGCACACATATGTACAGCCTTAGGTTCTTGAGAAGGACCCAGGGAGTGGGCCGAAAGCACCCTTGTTCATCTGATGCATGCATGTGTGCAGACTTAGCTTCTTGAGAAGGGCCCAGGGAGTGGGTCGAAGGCACCCTTTTTCATCTGTTGCATGCATGTGTGTAGCGTTATGTTCTTGAGAAGGGCCCAGGGAGTGAGCCGAAGGGCCCCTTGTTCATTCGATGCTTGCATGTGTGCAGCCTTAGGTTCTTGAGAAGGGCCCTGGGAGTGGGCTGAAGGGCCCCTTGTTCATCTGATGCATACATGTGTGCAGCCTTAGTTTCTTGAGAAGGGCACAGGAAGTGGGCTGAAGGGCCCCTTATTTATCTGATGCATACATGTGTGCAGTCTTAGGTTCTTATGAAGCGCCCAGGGAGTGGACCGAAGGGTCCCTTGCTCATCTGAAGCATACATGTGTGCAGCCTTAGGTTTTTGTGAAGGGCCCTGGGAGAGGGACGAAGGGCCCCTTGTTCATCTGATGCATAGATGTGTGCAGCGTTAGGTTCTTGAGACGGGCCCAGGAAGTAGGCCGAAGTGCCCTTTGTTCATCTGATGCATACATGTGTGCAGCCTTAGGTTCTTGAGAAGGGCCCAGGAAGTGGGCTGAAGGGCCCCTTGTTCATCTGATGCTTGCATGTGTACAGCCTTAGGTTCTTGAGAAGGGCCCAGGGAGTGGGCAGAAGGCGCCCTTATTCATCTGAAGCATACAAATGTGCAGCCTTAGGTTCTTCAGAAGGGCCCAGGGAGTGGGCTGAAGGGCCCCTTGTTCATCTGAATCATACAAGTGTGCAGCCTTAGGTCCTTGAGAAGGGCCCTGGGAGAGGGACGAAGGGCCCCTTGTTCATCTGATGCATAGATGTGTGCAGCATTAGGTTCTTGAGAAGGGCCCAGGAAGTGGGCCGAAGGACCCTTTGTTCATCTGATGCATATATGTGTGCAGCCTTAGGTTCTTGAGAAGGGCCCAGGGAGTAGGCCGAAGGCACCCTTGTTCATCGGATGCTTGCATGTGTGCAACCTTAGGTTATTTAGAAGGGCCCAGGGAGTGGGCCGAAGGGCCCTTTGTTCATCTGATGCATAGATGTGTGCAGCGTTAGGTTCTTGAGAAGGGCCCAGGAAGTGAGCCGAAGGGCCCTTTGTTCATCTGATGCATACATGTGTGCAGCCTTAGGTTCTTCAGAAGGGCCCAGGGAGTGGGCCGAAGGCACCCTTGTTCATCGGATGCTTGCATGTGTGCAACCTTAGGTTATTTAGAAGGGCCCAGGGAGTGGGCCGAAGGGCCCCTTGTTCATCTGATGCATAGATGTGTGCAGCGTTAGGTTCTTGAGAAGGGCCCAGGAAGTGAGCCGAAGGGCCCTTTGTTCATCTGATGCATACATGTGTGCAGCCTTAGGTTCTTCAGAAGGGCCCAGGGAGTGGGCCGAAGGCACCCTTGTTCATCGGATGCTTGCATGTGTGCAGCCTTAGGTTCTTGAGACGGGCCCTGGGAGAGGGACGAAGGGCCCGTTGTTCATCTGATACATATATGCGTGCAGCGTTAGGTTCTTGAGAAGGGTCCAGGAAGTGGGTTGAAGGGCCCTTTGTTCATCTGATGCATACATGTGTGCAGCCTTAGGTTCTTGAGAAGGGCCCAGTGAGAAGGCCGAAGGCACCCTTGTTCATCGGATGCTTGCATGTGTGCAGCCTTCGGTTCTTGAGACTGGCCCAGGGAGTGGGCCGAAGGCACCCTTGTTTATCGGTTGCATGCATGTGTGCAGCCTTCGGTTCTTGAGAAGGGCCCAAGGAGTGGGCCAAAGTGCCCCTTGTTCATCTGATGCTTGCATGTGTGCAGCCTTAGGTTCTTGTGAAGGGCCAAGGGAGTGGGCTGAAGGGGCCCTTGTTCATCTGATGCTTGCATGTGTGGAGCCTTAGGTTCTTGAGAAGAGCCCAGGAAGTGGGCCGAATGGTCCCTTGTTCATCTGATGCATACATGTGTGCAGCCTTAGTTTCTTGAGAAGGGCCCAGGGAGCGGGCTGAAGTCGCTCTTGTTCATCTGATGCACACATATGTGCAGCCTTAGGTTCTTGAGATGGGCCCAAAGAGTGGCCCGAAGGGGTCCTTGTTCATCTGATGATTGCATGTATGCAGCCTTAGGTTCTTGAGAAGGGCCCAGGGAGTGGACCGAAGGGCCCCTTGTTCATCTGTTGCTTGCAGGCAGTGGGCCGTAGGCACCCTTGTTCATCTGATGCTTGCATGTGTGGAGACTTAGGTTCTTGAGAAGGGCGCAGGAAGTGGGCCGAAGGGCCCCTTGTTCATCTGATTCCTACATGTGTGCAGCCTTAGGTTCTTGAGAAGGGCCCAGGGAGTGGGCCGAAGGTGCCCTTGTTCATCTGATGCATGCATGTGTGCAGCCTTAGGTTCTTGAGAAGGACCCAGGGAGTGGGTCGAAGGGCCACTTGTTCATCTGATGCACACATGTGTGCAGCATTAGGTTTTTGAGAAGGGCCCAGGGAGTGGGCAAGAGGGCCCCTTCTTCATCTGATTCTTGCATATGTGCAGCCTTAGGTTCATGAAAAGTGCCCAGGGAGTGGGCTGAAGGCACCCTTGTTCATCTGATGCATACATGCGTGGAGCCTTAGGTTCTTCAGAAGGGCCCAGGGAGTGGGCTGAAGGGCCCCTTGTTCATCTGAATCGTACAAGTGTGCAGCCTTAGGTTCTTGAGAAGGGCCCTGGGAGTGGGCCGAAGGGGCCCTTGTTCATCTGGTGCTTGCACGTGTGCAGCCTTAGGTTCTTGAGAAAGGCCCAGGAGTGAGCCGAAAGGGCCCCTTGTTTATCTGATGCATGCACGTGTGCAGCCTTAGGTTCTTGAGAAGGGCCCAGGGAGTGGGCCGAAGCCACCCTTGTTCATCTAATGCAGACATGTGTGCAGCCTTAGGTTCTTGAGATGGGCCCAGGGAGTGGGCCAATGGCACTCTTGCTCATCTGAGGCATATATGTGTGCAGCCTTAGGTTCTTGAGAAGGGCCCAAGGAGTGGGCCGAAGGGTCCCTTGTTCATCTGATGCATGCATGTGTGCAGCCTTAGGTTCTTGAGAAGGGCCAAGGGAGTGGGATGAAGGCACCCTTGCTGATTTAATGCGTACATGTGTGCAGCCTTAGGTTCTTGAGAAGGGCCCAGGGAGTGGGCTGAAGGGCCCCTTGTTCGTCTGATGCATACATGTGTGCAGCCTTAGTTTCTTGAGAAGGGCCCAGGAAGTGGGCCAAAGGGCCCCTTGTTCATCTGATGCATACATGTGTGCAGCCTTTCGTTCTTGAGAAGGGCCCAGGGAGTGGGCCGAAGAGCCCCTTGTTCATTTGATGCTTGCATGTGTGCAGCCTTAGGTTCTTGAGAAGGGCCCAGGGAGTGGGCAGAAGGCACCCTTGTTCATCTGAAGCATACATGTGTGCAGCCTTAGGTTCTTCAGAAGGGCCTAGGGAGTGGGCTGAAGGGCCCCTTGTTCATCTGAATCATACAAGTGTGCAGCCTTAGGTTCTTGAGAAGGGCCCTGGGAGAGGGACGAAGGGCCCCTTGTTCATCTGATGCATAGATGTGTGCAGCATTAGGTTCTTGAGAAGGGCCCAGGAAGTGGGCTTAAGGACCCTTTGTTCATCTGATGCATACATGTGTGCAGCCTTAGGTTCTTGAGAAGGGCCCAGGGAGTAGGTCGAAAGCACCCTTGTTCATCGGATGCTTGCATGTGTGCAGCCTTAGGTTATTTAGAAGGGCTCAGGGAGTGGGCCGAAGGGCCCCTTGTTCATCTGATGCATAGATGTGTGCAGCGTTAGGTTCTTGAGATTGGCCCAGGAAGTGGGCCGAAGGGCCCTTTGTTCATCTGATGCATACATGTGTGCAGCCTTAGGTTCTTCAGAAGGGCCCGGGGAGTGGGCTGGAAGCACCATTGTTCATCGGATGCTTGCATGTGTGCAGCCTTAGGTTCTTGAGACGGGCCCAGGGAGTGGGCCGAAGGTGCCCTTGTTCATCGTTTGCATGCATGTGTGCAGCCTTCGGTTCTTGAGAAGGGCCCAGGTAGTGGGCCGAAGGGCCCCTTGTTCATCTGATGCATGCATGTGTGCAGCCTTAGGTTCTTGAGAAGGGCCCAGGGAGTGGGCCGAATTGACACTTGTTCATCTGATGCACACATGTGTGCAGCCTTAGGTTCTTGAGAAGGGCCCAGGGAGTGGGCCGGAGAGCCCCTTGTTCATCTGATGCTTGCATGTGTGTAGTCTTAGGTTCTTGAGAAGGGCCCAGGGAGTGGGCCGAAGGCGCCCTTGTTCAGCTGATGCATACAAGTGTGCAGCCTTAGGTTCTTCAGAAGGGCCAAGGCCAAAGGGCCCTCTGTTCATTTGATGCTTGCATGTGTGCAGCCTTAGGTTCTTCAGAAGGGCCCAGGGAGTGGGCCGAAGGCACCCTTGTTCATCGAATACTTGCATGTGTGCAGCCTTAGGTTCTTGAGACGGGCCCAGGGAGTGGGCCGAAGGCGCCCTTGATCATCGGTTGCATGCATGTGTGCAGCCTTCGGTTCTTGAGAAGGGCCCAGGAAGTGGGCCAAAGTGCCCCTTGTTCATCTGATGCTTGCATGTGTGCAGCCTTAGGTTCTTGTGAAGGGCCAAGGGAGTGGGCTGAAGGGGCCCTTGTTCATCTGATGCTTGCATGTGTGGAGCCTTAGGTTCTTGAGAAGAGCCCAGGAAGTGGGCCGAATGGTCCCTTGTTCATCTGATGCATACATGTGTGCAGCCTTAGTTTCTTGAGAAGGGCCCAGGGAGTGGGCTGAAGTCGCTCTTGTTCATCTGATGCATACATATGTGCAGCCTTAGGTTCTTGAGATGGGCCCAAAGAGTGGCCCGAAGGGGTCCTTGTTCATCTGATGATTGCATGTATGCAGCCTTAGGTTCTTGAGAAGGGCCCGGGGAGTGGACCGAAGGGCCCCTTGTTCATCTGTTGCTTGCAGGCAGTGGGCTGTAGGCACCCTTGTTCATCTGATGCTTGCATGTGTGGAGACTTAGGTTCTTGAGAAGGGCGCAGGAAGTGGGCCGAAGGGCCCCTTGTTCATCTGATTCCTATATGTGTGCAGCCTTAGGTTCTTGAGAAGGGCCCAGGGAGTGGGCCGAAGGTGCCCTTGTTCATCCAATGCATGCATGTGTGCAGCCTTAGGTTCTTGAGAAGGACCCAGGGAGTGGGCCGAAGGGCCCCTTGTTCATCTGATGCATACAAGTGTGCCGCCTTAGGTTCTTGAGAAGGGCCAAGGCCGAAGGGCCCTTTGTTCATCTGATGCTTGCATGTGTGCAGCCTTAGGTTCTTGAGAATGGACCAGGGAGTGGGCCGAAGGGCCCCTTGTTCACCTGATGCTTGCAGGCAGTGGGCCGTAGGCACCCTTGTTCATCTGATGCTTGCATGTGTGGAGACTTAGGTTCTTGAGAAGGGCGCAAGAAGTGGGCCGAAGGGCCCCTTGTTCATCTGATGCATACATGTGTGCAGCCTTAGTTTCTAGAAGAGAGCCCATGGAGTGGGCCGAAGGCACCCTCGTTCATCGGATGCATGCATTTGTGCAGCCTTAGTTTCTTTAGAAGGGCCCAGAGAGTGGGCCGAAGTCCCCCTTGTTCATCTGATGCTTGCATGTGTGCAGCCTTAGGTTCTTGAGAAGGTCCCAGGGAGTAGGCCGAGGGCACCCTTGTTAATCGGATGCTTGCATGTGTGCAGCCTTAGGTTCTTGAGATGGGCCCAAATAGTGGCCCGAAGTGGTCCTTGTTCATCTGATGATTGCATGTATGCAGCCTTAGGTTCTTGAGAAGGGCCCAGGGAGTGGACCGAAGGGCCCCTTGTTCACCTGATGCTTGCAGGCAGTGGGTCGTAGGCATCCTTGTTCATCTGATGCTTGCATGTGTGGAGACTTAGGTTCTTGAGAAGGGCGCAGGAAGTGGGCCGAAGGGCCCCTTGTTCATCTGATTCCTACATGTGTGCAGCCTTAGGATCTGGAGAAGGGCCCAGGGAGTGGGCCAAAGGTGCCCTTGTTCATCTGATGCATGCATGTGTGCAGCCTTAGGTTCTTGAGAAGGACCTGGGAGTGGGCCGAAGGGCCACTTGTTCATCTGATGCACACATGTGTGCAGCATTAGGTTTTTGAGAAGGGCCCAGGGAGTGGGCAAGAGGGCCCCTTCTTCATCTGATGCTTGCATGTGTGCAGCCTTAGGTTCATGAAAAGTGCCCAGGGAGTGGGCCGAAGGCTCCCTTGTTCATCTGATGCATACATGCGTGGAGCCTTAGGTTCTTCAGAAGGGCCCAGGGAGTTGGCTGAAGGGCCCCTTGTTCATCTGAATCGTACAAGTGTGCAGCCTTAGGTTCTTGAGAAGGGCCCTGGGAGTGGGCCGAAGGGGCCCTTGTTCATCTGATGCTTGCATGTGTGCAGCCTTAGGTTCTTGAGAAGGGACCAGGGAGTGGGCCGAAGGGCCCCTTGTTCATCTGATGCTTGCAGGCAGTGGGCCGTAGGCAACCTTGTTCATCTGATGCTTGCATGTGTGGAGCCTTAGGTTCTTGAGAATAGCCCAGAAAGTGGGCAGAATGGTCCCTTGTTCATCTGATGCATACATGTGTGCAGCCTTAGTTTCTTGAGATGGGCCCAGGGAGTGGGCTGAAGTCGCTCTTGTTCATCTGATGCACACATATGTACAGCCTTAGGTTCTTGAGAAGGACCCAGGGAGTGGGCCGAAGGCACCCTTGTTCATCTGATGCATGCATGTGTGCAGACTTAGGTTCTTGAGAAGGGCCCAGGGAGTGGGTCGAAGGCGCCCTTTTTCATCTGTTGCATGCATGTGTGTAGCGTTATGTTCTTGAGAAGGGCCCAGGGAGTGAGCCGAAGGGCCCCTTGTTCATTCGATGCTTGCATGTGTGCAGCCTTAGGTTCTTGAGAAGGGCCCTGGGAGTGGGCTGAAGGGCCCCTAGTTCATCTGATGCATACAAGTGTGCAGCCTTAGGTTCTTGAGAAGGGCCCAGGGAGTGGGCTGAAGGGCCCCTTGTTCATCTGATGTATACATGTGTGCAGCCTTAGTTTCTTGAGAAGGGCCCAGGAAGTGGGCCGAAGGGCCCCTTGTTCATCTGATGCATACATATGTGCAGCCTTACGTTCTTGAGAAGGGCCCAGGAAGTGGGCCGAAGGGCCCTTTGTTCATCTGATGCTTGCATGTGTGCAGCCTTTGGTTCTTGAGAAGGGACCAGGGAGTGGGCCGAAGGGCCCCTTGTTCATCTGATGCTTGCAGGCAGTGGGCCGTAGGCACCCTTGTTCATCTGATGCTTGCATGTGTGGAGCCTTAGGTTCTTGAGAAGAGCCCAGAAAGTGGGCCGAATGGTCCCTTGTTCATCTGATGCATACATGTGTGCAGCCTTAGTTTCTTGAGATGGGCCCAGGGAGTGGGCTGAAGTCGCTCTTGTTCATCTGATGCACACATATGTACAGCCTTAGGTTCTTGAGAAGGACCCAGGGAGTGGGCCGAAGGCACCCTTGTTCATCTGATGCATGCATGTGTGCAGACTTAGGTTCTTGAGAAGGGCCCAGGGAGTGGGTCGAAGGCGCCCTTTTTCATCTGTTGCATGCATGTGTGTAGCGTTATGTTCTTGAGAAGGGCCCAGGGAGTGAGCCGAAGGGCCCCTTGTTCATTCGATGCTTGCATGTGTGCAGCCTTAGGTTCTTGAGAAGGGCCCTGGGAGTGGGCTGAAGGGCCCCTAGTTCATCTGATGCATACATGTGTGCAGCCTTAGTTTCTTGAGAAGGGCACAGGAAGTGGGCTGAAGGGCCCCTTATTTATCTGATGCATACATGTGTGCAGTGTTAGGTTCTTATGAAGCGCCCAGGGAGTGGACCAAAGGCGCCCTTGCTCATCTGAAGCATACATGTGTGCAGCCTTAGGTTTTTGTGAAGGGCCCTGGGAGAGGGACGAAGGGCCCCTTGTTCATCTGATGCATAGATGTGTGCAGCGTTAGGTTCTTGAGACGGGCCCAGGAAGTGGGCCGAAGGGCCCTTTGTTCATCTGATGCATACATGTGTGCAGCCTTAGGTTCTTGAGAAGGGCCCAGGAAGTGGGCCGAAGGGCCCCTTGTTCATCTGATGCTTGCATGTGTGCAGCCTTAGGTTCTTGAGAAGGGCCCAGGGAGTGGGCAGAAGGCGCCCTTATTCATCTGAAGCATACATATGTGCAGCCTTAGGTTCTTCAGAAGGGCCGAGGGAGTGGGCTGAAGGGCCCCTTGTTCATCTGAATCATACAAGTGTGCAGCCTTAGGTCTTTGAGAAAGGCCCTGGGAGAGGGACGAAGGGCCCCTTGTTCATCTGATGCATAGATGTGTGCAGCATTAGGTTCTTGAGAAGGGCCAAGGAAGTGGGCCGAAGGACCCTTTGTTCATCTGATGCATATATGTGTGCAGCCTTAGGTTCTTGAGAAGGGCCCAGGGAGTAGGCCGAAGGCACCCTTGTTCATCGGATGCTTGCATGTGTGCAACCTTAGGTTATTTAGAATGGCCCAGGGAGTGGGCCGAAGGGCCCCTTGTTCATCTGATGCATAGATGTGTGCAGCGTTAGGTTCTTGAGAAGGGCCCAGGAAGTGGGCCGAAGCGCCCTTTGTTCATCTGATGCATACATGTGTGCAGCCTTAGGTTCTTCAGAAGGGCCCAGGGAGTGGGCCGAAGGCACCCTTGTTCATCGGATACTTGCATGTGTGCAGCCTTCCGTTCTTGAGACGGGCCCAGGGAGTGGGCCGAAGGCGCCCTTGTTCATCGGTTGCATGCATGTGTGCAGCCTTCGGTTCTTGAGCAGGGCCCAGGTAGTGGGCCGAAGGGCCCCTTTTTCATCTGATGCTTGTATGTGTGCAGCCTTAGGTTCTTGAGAAGGGCCCAGGGATTGTGCCGAAGGTGCACTTGTTCATCTGATGCATGCATGTGTGCAGCCTTAGGTTCTTGAGAAGGGCCCAGGGAGTGGGCCGAATTGCCACTTGTTCATCTGATTCACACATGTGTGCAGCCTTAGGTTCTTGAGAATGGCCAAGGCCGAAGGGCCCTTTGTTCATCTGATGCTGGCATGTGTGCAGCCTTAGGTTCTTGAGAAGGGACCAGGGAGTGGGCCGAAGGGCCCCTTGTTCATCTGATGCTTGCAGGCAGTGGGCCATAGGCACCCTTGTTCATCTGATGCATACATGCGTGCAGCTTTAGGTTATTTAGAAGGGCCCAGGGAGTGGGCCGAAGAGCCCCTTGTTCATATGTTGCATAGATGTGTGCAGCGTTAGGTTCTTGAGAAGGGCCCGGGAATTGGGCCGCAGGGCCCTTTGTTCATCTGTTGCATACATGTGTGCAGCCTTAGGTTCTTCAGAAGGGCCCAGGGAGTGGGCCGAAGACACCCTTGTTCATCGGATGCTTGCATGTGTGCAGCCTTAGGTTCTTGAGACGGGCCCTGGGAGAGGGACGAAGGGCCCGTTGTTCATCTGATGCATATATGCGTGCAGCATTAGGTTCTTGAGAAGGGTCCAGGAAGTGGGTTGAAGGGACCTTTGTTCATATGATGCATACATGTGTGCAGCCTTAGGTTCTTGAGAAGGGCCCAGGGAGAAGGCCGAAGGCACCCTTGTTCATCGGATGCTTGCATGTGTGCAGACTTCGGTTCTTGAGACTGGCCCAGGGAGTGGGCCGAAGGCACCCTTGTTTATCGGTTGCATGCATGTGTGCAGCCTTCAGTTCTTGAGAAGGGCCCAAGGAGTGGGCCAAAGTGCCCCTTGTTCATCTGATGCTTGCATGTGTGCAGCCTTAGATTCTTGTGAAGGGCCAAGGGAGTGGGCTGAAGGGGCCCTTGTTCATCTGATGCTTGCATGTGTGGAGCCTTAGGTTCTTGAGAAGAGCCCAGGAAGTGGGCCGAATGGTCCCTTGTTCATCTGATGCATACATGTGTGCAGCCTTAGTTTCTTGAGAAGGGCCCAGGGAGTGGGCTGAAGTCGCTCTTGTTCATCTGATGCACACATATGTGCAGCCTTAGGTTCTTGAGATGGGCCCAAAGAGTGGCCCGAAGGGGTCCTTGTTCATCTGATGATTGCATGTATGCAGCCTTAGGTTCTTGAGAAGGGCCAAGGGAGTGGACCGAAGGGCCCCTTGTTCATCTGTTGCTTGCAGGCAGTGGGCCGTAGGCACCCTTGTTCATCTGATGCTTGCATGTGTGGAGACTTAGGTTCTTGAGAAGGGCGCAGGAAGTGGGCCGAAGGGCCCCTTGTTCATCTGATGCATGCATGTGTGCAGCCTTAGGTTCTTGAGAAGGACCCAGGGAGTGGGCCGAAGGGCCACTTGTTCATCTGATGCACACATGTGTGCAGCATTAGGTTTTTGAGAAGGGACAGGGAGTGGGCAAGAGGGCCCCTTCTTCATCTGATGCTTGCATGTGTGCAGCCTTAAGTTCATGAAAAGTGCCCAGGGAGTGGGCTGAAGGCACCCTTGTTCATCTGATGCATACATGCGTGGAGCCTTAGGTTCTTCAGAAGGTCCCAGGGAGTGGGCTGAAGGGCCCCTTGTTCATCTGAATCGTACAAGTGTGCAGTCTTAGGTTCTTGAGAAGGGCCCTGGGAGTGGGCCGAAGGGGCCCTTGTTCATCTGGTGCTTGCACGTGTGCAGCCTTAGGTTCTTGAGAAAGGCCCGGGAGTGAGCCGAAAGGGCCCCTTGTTTATCTGATGCATGCACGTGTGCAGCCTTAGGTTCTTGAGAAGGGCCCAGGGAGTGGGCCGAAGCCACCCTTGTTCATCTAATGCAGACATGTGTGCAGCCTTAGGTTCTTGAGATGGGCCCAGGGAGTGGGCCAATGGCACTCTTGCTCATCTGAGGCATATATGTGTGCAGCCTTAGGTTCTTGAGAATGGCCCAGGGAGTGGGCCGAAGGGTCCCTTGTTCATCTGATGCATGCATTTGTGCAGCCTTAGGTTCTTGAGAAGGGCCAAGGGAGTGGGATGAAGGCACCCTTGCTGATTTAATGCGTACATGTGTGCAGCCTTAGGTTCTTGAGAAGGGCCCAGGGAGTGGGCTGAAGGGCCCCTTGTTCATCTGATGCATACATGTGTGCAGCCTTAGTTTCTTGAGAAGGGCCCAGGAAGTGGGCCGAAGGGCCCCTTGTTCATCTGATGCATACATGTGTGCAGCCTTAGTTTCTTGAGAAGGGCCCAGGAAGTGGGCCGAAGGGCCCCTTGTTCATCTGATGCATACATGTGTGCAGCCTTAGTTTCTTGAGAAGGGCCCAGGGAGTGGGCCGAAGAGCCCCTTGTTCATTTGATGCTTGCATGTGTGCAGCCTTAGGTTCTTGAGAAGGGCCCAGGGAGTGGGCAGAAGGCACCCTTGTTCATCTGAAGCATACATGTGTGCAGCCTTAGGTTCTTCAGAAGGGCCCAGGGAGTGGGCTGAAGGGCCCCTTGTTCATCTGAATCATACAAGTGTGCAGCCTTAGGTTTTTGAGAAGGGCCCTGGGAGAGGGACGAAGGGCCCCTTGTTCATCTGATGCATAGATGTGTGCAGCATTAGGTTCTTGAGAAGGGCCCAGGAAGTGGGCTGAAGGACCCTTTGTTCATCTGATGCATACATGTGTGCAGCCTTAGGTTCTTGAGAAGGGCCCAGGGAGTAGGCCGAAAGCACCCTTGTTCATCGGATGCTTGCATGTGTGCAGCCTTAGGATATTTAGAAGGGCTCAGGGAGTGGGCCGAAGGGCCCCTTGTTCATCTGATGCATAGATGTGTGCAGCGTTAGGTTCTTGAGAATGGCCCAGGAAGTGGGCCGAAGGGCCCTTTGTTCATCTGATGTATACATGTGTGCAGCCTTAGGTTCTTCAGAAGGGCCCGGGGAGTGGGCTGGAAGCACCCTTGTTCATCGGATGCTTGTATGTGTGCAGCCTTAGGTTCTTGAGACGGGCCCAGGGAGTGGGCCGAAGGAGCCCTTGTTCATCGTTTGCATGCATGTGTGCAGCCTTCGGTTCTTGAGAAGGGCCCAGGTAGTGGACCGAAGGGCCCCTTGTTCATCTGATGCATGCATGTGTGCAGCCTTAGGTTCTTGAGAAGGGCCCAGGGAGTGGGCCGAATTGACACTTGTTCATCTGATGCACACATGTGTGCAGCCTTAGGTTCTTGAGAAGGGCCCAGGGAGTAGGCCGGAGAGCCCCTTGTTCATCTGATGCTTGCATGTGTGTAGTCTTAGGTTCTTGAGAAGGGCCCAGGGAGTGGGCCGAAGGCACCCTTGTTCAGCTGATGCATACAAGTGTGCAGCCTTAGGTTCTTCAGAAGAGCCAAGGCCGAAGGGCCCTCTGTTCATCTGATGCTTGCATGTGTGCAGCCTTAGGTACTTCAGAAGGGCCCAGGGAGTGGGCCGAAGGCACCCTTGTTCATCGAATACTTGCATGTGTGCAGCCTTAGGTTCTTGAGACGGGCCCAGAGAGTGGGCCGAAGGCGCCCTTGATCATCGGTTGCATGCATGTGTCAGCCTTCGGTTCTTGAGAAGGGCCCAGGAAGTGGGCCGAAGGGCCCCTTGTTCATCTGATGCTTGTATGTGTGCAGACTTAGGTTCTTGAGAAGGGCCCAGGGAGTGGGCTGAAGTCGCTCTTGTTCATCTGATGCATACATATGTGCAGCCTTAGGTTCTTGAGATGGGCCCAAAGAGTGGCACGAAGGGGTCCTTGTTCATCTGATGATTGCATGTATGCAGCCTTAGGTTCTTGAGAAGGGCCCAGGGAGTGGACCGAAGGGCCCCTTGTTCATCTGTTGCTTGCAGGCAGTGGGCCGTAGGCACCCTTGTTCATCTGATGGTTGCATGTGTGGAGACTTAGGTTCTTGAGAAGGGCGCAGGAAGTGGGCCGAAGGGCCCCTTGTTCATCTGATTCCTACATGTGTGCAGGCTTAGGTTCTTGAGAAGGGCCCAGGGAGTGGGCCGAAGGTGCCCTTGTTCATCTGATGCATGCATGTGTGCAGCCTTAGGTTCTTGAGAAGGACCCAGGGAGTGGGCCGAAGGGCCCCTTGTTCATCTGATGCATACAAGTGTGCCGCCTTAGGTTCTTGAGAAGGGCCAAGGCCGAAGGGCCCTTTGTTCATCTGATGCTTGCATGTGTGCAGCCTTAGGTTCTTGAGAATGGACCAGGGAGTGGGCCGAAGGGCCCCTTGTTCACCTGATGCTTGCAGGCAGTGGGCCGTAGGCACCCTTGTTCATCTGATGCTTGCATGTGTGGAGACTTAGGTTCTTGAGAAGGGCGCAAGAAGTGGGCCGAAGGGCCCCTTGTTCATCTGATGCATACATGTGTACAGCCTTAGTTTCTAGAAGAAAGCCCACAGAGTGGGCCGAAGGCACCCTCGTTCATCGGATGCATGCATTGGTGCAGCCTTAGTTTCTTTAGAAGGGCCCAGAGAGTGGGCCGAAGTCCCCCTTGTTCATCTGATGCTTGCATGTGTGCAGCCTTAGGTTCTTGAGAAGGTCCCAGGGAGTAGGCCGAGGGCACCCTTGTTAATCGGATGCTTGCATGTGTGCAGCCTTAGGTTCTTGAGATGGGCCCAAAGAGTGGCCCGAAGGGGTCCTTGTTCATCTGATGATTGCATGTATGCAGCCTTAGGTTCTTGAGAAGGGCCCAGGGAGTGGACCGAAGGGCCCCTTGTTCACCTGATGCTTGCAGGCAGTGGGTAGTAGGCATCCTTGTTCATCTGATGCTTGCATGTGTGGAGACTTAGGTTCTTGAGAAGGGCGCAGGAAGTGGGCCGAAGGGCCCCTTGTTCATCTGATTCCTACATGTGTGCAGCCTTAGGATCTTGAGAAGGGCCCAGGGAGTGGGCCGAAGGTGCCCTTGTTCATCTGATGCATGCATGTGTGCAGCCTTAGGTTCTTGAGAAGGACCCGGGAGTGGGCCGAAGGGCCACTTGTTCATCTGATGCACACATGTGTGCAGCATTAGGTTTTTGAGAAGGGCCCAGGGAGTGGGCAAGATTGCCCCTTCTTCATCTGATGCTTGCATGTGTGCAGCCTTAGGTTCATGAAAAGTGCCCAGGGAGTGGGCCGAAGGCTCCCTTGTTCATCTGATGCATACATGCGTGGAGCCTTAGGTTCTTCAGAAGGGCCCAGGGAGTGGGCTGAAGGGCCCCTTGTTCATCTGAATCGTACAAGTGTGCAGCCTTAGGTTCTTGAGAAGGGCCCTGGGAGTGGGCCGAAGGGCCCCTTGTTCATCTGATGCTTGCAGGCAGTGGGCCGTAGGCAACCTTGTTCATCTGATGCTTGCATGTGTGGAGCCTTAGGTTCTTGAGAATAGCCCAGAAAGTGGGCAGAATGGTCCCTTGTTCATCTGATGCATACATGTGTGCAGCCTTAGTTTCTTGAGATGGGCCCAGGGAGTGGGCTGAAGTCGCTCTTGTTCATCTGATGCACACATATGTACAGCCTTAGGTTCTTGAGAAGGACCCAGGGAGTGGGCCGAAGGCACCCTTGTTCATCTGATGCATGCATGTGTGCAGACTTAGGTTCTTGAGAAGGGCCCAGGGAGTGGGTCGAAGGCGCCCTTTTTCATCTGTTGCATGCATGTGTGTAGCGTTATGTTCTTGAGAAGGGCCCAGGGAGTGAGCCGAAGGGCCCCTTGTTCATTCGATGCTTGCATGTGTGCAGCCTTAGGTTCTTGAGAAGGGCCCTGGGAATGGGCTGAAGGGCCCCTAGTTCATCTGATGCATACATGTGTGCAGCCTTAGTTTCTTGAGAAGGGCACAGGAAGTGGGCTGAAGGGCCCCTTATTTATCTGATGCATACATGTGTGCAGTCTTAGGTTCTTATGAAGCGCCCAGGGAGTAGACCGAAGGCGCCCTTGCTCATCTGAAGCATACATGTGTGCAGCCTAAGGTTTTTGTGAAGGGCCCTGGGAGAGGGACGAAGGGCCCCTTGTTCATCTGATGCATAGATGTGTGCAGCGTTAGGTTCTTGAGACGGGCCCAGGAAGTGGGCCGAAGGGCCCTTTGTTCATCTGATGCATACATGTGTGCAGCCTTAGGTTCTTGAGAAGGGCCCAGGAAGTGGGCCGAAGGGCCCCTTGTTCATCTGATGCTTGCATGTGTGCAGCCTTAGGTTCTTGAGAAGAGCCCAGGGAGTGGGCAGAAGGCGCCCTTATTCTTCTGAAGCATACATATGTGCAGCCTTAGGTTCTTCAGAAGGGACCAGGGAGTGGGCTGAAGGGCCCCTTGTTCATCTGAATCATACAAGTGTGCAGCCTTAGGTCCTTGAGAAAGGCCCTGGGAGAGGGACGAAGGGCCCCTTGTTCATCTGATGCAGAGATGTGTGCAGCATTAGGTTCTTGAGAAGGGCCCAGGAAGTGGGCCGAAGGACCCTTTGTTTATCTGATGCATATATGTGTGCAGCCTTAGGTTCTTGAGAAGGGCCCAGGGAGTAGGCCGAAGGCACCCTTGTTCATCGGATGCTTGCATGTGTGCAACCTTAGATTATTTAGAAGGGCCCAGGGAGTGGGCCGAAGGGCCCCTTGTTCATCTGATGCATAGATGTGTGCAGCGTTAGGTTCTTGAGAAGGGCCCAGGAAGTGGGCCGAAGGGCCCTTTGTTCATCTGATGCATACATGTGTGCAGCCTTAGGTTCTTCAGAAGTGCCCAGGGAGTGGGCCGAAGGCACCCTTGTTCATCGGATGCTTGCATGTGTGCAGACTTCCGTTCTTGAGACAGGCCCAGGGAGTGGGCCGAAGGCGCCCTTGTTCATCGGTTGCATGCATGTGTACAGCCTTCGGTTCTTGAGCAGG
Source organism: Triturus cristatus (assembly GCF_964204655.1). Classification (NCBI taxonomy): domain Eukaryota; kingdom Metazoa; phylum Chordata; class Amphibia; order Caudata; family Salamandridae; genus Triturus; species Triturus cristatus. Next base: position 378,581,636 of record NC_140579.1, on the reverse strand, counting down.
GCCCAGGTAGTGGGCCGAAGGGCCCCTTTTTCATCTGATGCTTGTATGTGTGCAGCCTTAGGTTCTTGAGAAGGGCCCAGGGATTGTGCTGAAGGTGCACTTGTTCATCTGATGCATGCATGTGTGCAGCCTTAGGTTCTTGAGAAGGGCCCAGGGAGTGGGCCGAATTGCCACTTGTTCATCTGATTCACACATGTGTGCAGCCTTAGGTTCTTGAGAAGGGCCAAGGCCGAAGGGCCATTTGTTCATCTGATGCTGGCATGTGTGCAGCCTTAGGTTCTTGAGAAGGGACCAGGGAGTGGGCCGAAGGGCCCCTTGTTCATCTGATGCTTGCAGGCAGTGGGCCATAGGCACCCTTGTTCATCTGATGCATACATGCGTGCAGCCTTAGGTTCTTCAGAAGGGCCCAGGGAGTGGGACGAAGGGCCCCTTGTTCATCTGATGCATAGATGTGTGTAGCGTTAGGTTCTTGAGAAGGGCCAAGGCCGAAGGGCCATTTGTTCATCTGATGCTGGCATGTGTGTAGCCTTAGGTTCTTGAGAAGGGACCAGGGAGTGGGCCGAAGGGCCCCTTGTTCATCTGATGCTTGCAGGCAGTGGGCCATAGGCACCCTTGTTCATCTGATGCATACATGCATGCAGCTTTAGGTTATTTAGAAGGGCCCAGGGAGTGGGCCGAAGAGCCCCTTGTTCATATGTTGCATAGATGTGTGCAGCGTTAGGTTCTTGAGAAGGGCCCGGGAATTGGGCCGCAGGGCCCTTTGTTCATCTGTTGCATACATGTGTGCAGCCTTAGGTTCTTCAGAAGGGCCCAGGGAGTGGGCCGAAGACACCCTTGTTCATCGGATGCTTCCATGTGTGCAGCCTTAGGTTCTTGAGACGGGCCCTGGGAGAGGGACGAAGGGCCCGTTGTTCATCTGATGCATATATGCGTGCAGCGTTAGGTTCTTGAGAAGGGTCCAGGAAGTGGGTTGAAGGGCCCTTTGTTCATCTGATGCATACATGTGTGCAGCCTTAGGTTCTTGAGACGGGCCCAGGGAGAAGGCCGAAGGCACCCTTGTTCATCGGATGCTTGCATGTGTGCAGCCTTCGGTTCTTGAGACTGGCCCAGGGAGTGGGCCGAAGGCACCCTTGTTTATCGGTTGCATGCATGTGTGCAGCCTTCGGTTCTTGAGAAGGGCCCAAGGAGTGGGCCAAAGTGCCCCTTGTTCATCTGATGCTTGCATGTGTGCAGCCTTAGGTTCTTGTGAAGGGCCAAGGGAGTGGGCTGAAGGGGCCCTTGTTCATCTGATGCTTGTATGTGTGGAGCCTTAGGTTCTTGAGAAGAGCCCAGGAAGTGGGCCGAATGGTCCCTTGTTCATCTGATGCATACATGTGTGCAGCCTTAGGTTCTTGAGAAGGGCCTAGGGAGTGGGCCGAGGGGCCCCTTGTTCATCTGATGCATGCATGTGTGCAGCCTTAGGTTCTTGAGAAGGGCCAAGGGAGTGGGCTGAAGGCACCCTTGCTGATTTAATGCGTACATGTGTGCAGCCTTAGGTTCTTGAGAAGGCCCCAGGGAGTGGGCTGAAGGGCCCCTTGTTCATCTGATGTATACATGTGTGCAGCCTTAGTTTCTTGAGAAGGGCCCAGGAAGTGGGCCGAAGGGCCCCTTGTTCATCTGATGCATACATGTGTGCAGCCTTAGTTTCTTGAGAAGGGCCCAGGGAGTGGGCCGAAGAGCCCCTTGTTCATTTGATGCTTGCATGTGTGCAGCCTTAGGTTCTTGAGAAGGGCCCAGGGAGTGGGCAGAAGGCACCCTTGTTCATCTGAAGCATACATGTGTGCAGCCTTAGGTTCTTCAGAGGGGCCCAGGGAGTGGGCTGAAGGGCCCCTTGTTCATCTGAATCATACAAGTGTGCAGCCTTAGGTTCTTGAGAAGGGCCCTGGGAGAGGGACGAAGGGCCCCTTGTTCATCTGATGCATAGATGTGTGCAGCATTAGGTTCTTGAGAAGGGCCCAGGAAGTGGGCTGAAGGACCCTTTGTTCATCTGATGCATACATGTGTGCAGCCTTAGGTTCTTGAGAAGGGCCCAGGGAGTAGGCCGAAAGCACCCTTGTTCATCGGATGCTTGCATGTGTGCAGCCTTAGGATATTTAGAAGGGCTCAGGGAGTGGGCCGAAGGGCCCCTTGTTCATCTGATGCATAGATGTGTGCAGCGTTAGGTTCTTGAGAATGGCCCAGGAAGTGGGCCGAAGGGCCCTTTGTTCATCTGATGTATACATGTGTGCAGCCTTAGGTTCTTCAGAAGGGCCCAGGGAGTGGGCTGGAAGCACCCTTGTTCATCGGATGCTTGTATGTGTGCAGCCTTAGGTTCTTGAGACGGGCCCAGGGAGTGGGCCGAAGGTGCCCTTGTTCATCGTTTGCATGCATGTGTGCAGCCTTCGGTTCTTGAGAAGGGCCCAGGTAGTGGACCGAAGGGCCCCTTGTTCATCTGATGCATGCATGTGTGCAGCCTTAGGTTCTTGAGAAGGGCCCAGGGAGTGGGCCGAATTGACACTTGTTCATCTGATGCACACATGTGTGCAGCCTTAGGTTCTTGAGCAGGGCCCAGGGAGTAGGCCGGAGAGCCCCTTGTTCATCTGATGCTTGCATGTGTGTAGTCTTAGGTTCTTGAGAAGGGCCCAGGGAGTGGGCCGAAGGCACCCTTGTTCAGCTGATGCATACAAGTGTGCAGCCTTAGGTTCTTCAGAAGAGCCAAGGCCGAAGGGCCCTCTGTTCATCTGATGCTTGCATGTGTGCAGCCTTAGGTACTTCAGAAGGGCCCAGGGAGTGGGCCGAAGGCACCCTTGTTCATCGAATACTTGCATGTGTGCAGCCTTAGGTTCTTGAGACGGGCCCAGAGAGTGGGCCGAAGGCGCCCTTGATCATCGGTTGCATGCATGTGTGCAGCCTTCGGTTCTTGAGAAGGGCCCAGGAAGTGGGCCGAAGGGCCCCTTGTTCATCTGATGCTTGTATGTGTGCAGACTTAGGTTCTTGAGAAGGGCCCAGGGAGTGGGCTGAAGTCGCTCTTGTTCATCTGATGCATACATATGTGCAGCCTTAGGTTCTTGAGATGGGCCCAAAGAGTGGCACGAAGGGGTCCTTGTTCATCTGATCATTGCATGTATGCAGCCTTAGGTTCTTGAGAAGGGCCCAGGGAGTGGACCGAAGGGCCCCTTGTTCATCTGTTGCTTGCAGGCAGTGGGCCGTAGGCACCCTTGTTCATCTGATGGTTGCATGTGTGGAGACTTAGGTTCTTGAGAAGGGCACAGGAAGTGGGCCGAAGGGCCCCTTGTTCATCTGATTCCTACATGTGTGCAGGCTTAGGTTCTTGAGAAGGGCCCAGGGAGTGGGCCGAAGGTGCCCTTGTTCATCTGATGCATGCATGTGTGCAGCCTTAGGTTCTTGAGAAGGACCCAGGGAGTGGGCCGAAGGGCCCCTTGTTCATCTGATGCATACAAGTGTGCCGCCTTAGGTTCTTGAGAAGGGCCAAGGCCGAAGGGCCCTTTGTTCATCTGATGCTTGCATGTGTGCAGCCTTAGGTTCTTGAGAATGGACCAGGGAGTGGGCCGAAAGGCCCCTTGTTCACCTGATGCTTGCAGGCAGTGGGCCGTAGGCACCCTTGTTCATCTGATGCTTGCATGTGTGGAGACTTAGGTTCTTGAGAAGGGCGCAAGAAGTGGGCCGAAGGGCCCCTTGTTCATCTGATGCATACATGTGTACAGCCTTAGTTTCTAGAAGAAAGCCCACAGAGTGGGCCGAAGGCACCCTCGTTCATCGGATGCATGCATTGGTGCAGCCTTAGTTTCTTTAGAAGGGCCCAGAGAGTGGGCCGAAGTCCCCCTTGTTCATCTGATGCTTGCATGTGTGCAGCCTTAGGTTCTTGAGAAGGTCCCAGGGAGTAGGCCGAGGGCACCCTTGTTAATCGGATGCTTGCATGTGTGCAGCCTTAGGTTCTTGAGATGGGCCCAAAGAGTGGCCCGAAGGGGTCCTTGTTCATCTGATGATTGCATGTATGCAGCCTTAGGTTCTTGAGAAGGGCCCAGGGAGTGGACCGAAGGGCCCCTTGTTCACCTGATGCTTGCAGGCAGTGGGTAGTAGGCATCCTTGTTCATCTGATGCTTGCATGTGTGGAGACTTAGGTTCTTGAGAAGGGCGCAGGAAGTGGGCCGAAGGGCCCCTTGTTCATCTGATTCCTACATGTGTGCAGCCTTAGGATCTTGAGAAGGGCTCAGGGAGTGGGCCGAAGGTGCCCTTGTTCATCTGATGCATGCATGTGTGCAGCCTTAGGTTCTTGAGAAGGACCCGGGAGTGGGCCGAAGGGCCACTTGTTCATCTGATGCACACATGTGTGCAGCATTAGGTTTTTGAGAAGGGCCCAGGGAGTGGGCAAGATTGCCCCTTCTTCATCTGATGCTTGTATGTGTGCAGCCTTAGGTTCATGAAAAGTGCCCAGGGAGTGGGCCGAAGGCTCCCTTGTTCATCTGATGCATACATGCGTGGAGCCTTAGGTTCTTCAGAAGGGCCCAGGGAGTGGGCTGAAGGGCCCCTTGTTCATCTGAATCGTACAAGTGTGCAGCCTTAGGTTCTTGAGAAGGGCCCTGGGAGTGGGCCGAAGGGGCCCTTGTTCATCTGATGCTTGCATGTGTGCAGCCTTAGGTTCTTGAGAAGGGACCAGGGAGTGGGCCGAAGGGCCCCTTGTTCATCTGATGCTTGCAGGCAGTGGGCCGTAGGCAACCTTGTTCATCTGATGCTTGCATGTGTGGAGCCTTAGGTTCTTGAAAATAGCCCAGAAAGTGGGCAGAATGGTCCCTTGTTCATCTGATGCATACATGTGTGCAGCCTTAGTTTCTTGAGATGGGCCCAGGGAGTGGGCTGAAGTCGCTCTTGTTCATCTGATGCACACATATGTACAGCCTTAGGTTCTTGAGAAGGACCCAGGGAGTGGGCCGAAGGCACCCTTGTTCATCTGATGCATGCATGTGTGCAGACTTAGGTTCTTGAGAAGGGCCCAGGGAGTGGGTCGAAGGCGCCCTTTTTCATCTGTTGCATGCATGTGTGTAGCGTTATGTTCTTGAGAAGGGCCCAGGGAGTGAGCCGAAGGGCCCCTTGTTCATTCGATGCTTGCATGTGTGCAGCCTTAGGTTCTTGAGAAGGGCCCTGGGAATGGGCTGAAGGGCCCCTAGTTCATCTGATGCATACATGTGTGCAGCCTTAGTTTCTTGAGAAGGGCACAGGAAGTGGGCTGAAGGGCCCCTTATTTATCTGATGCATACATGTGTGCAGTCTTAGGTTCTTATGAAGCGCCCAGGGAGTGGACCGAAGGCGCCCTTGTTCATCTGAAGCATACATGTGTGCAGCCTAAGGTTTTTGTGAAGGGCCCTGGGAGAGGGACGAAGGGCCCCTTGTTCATCTGATGCATAGATGTGTGCAGCGTTAGGTTCTTGAGACGGGCCCAGGAAGTGGGCCGAAGGGCCCTTTGTTCATCTGATGCATACATGTGTGCAGCCTTAGGTTCTTGAGAAGGGCCCAGGAAGTGGGCCGAAGGGCCCCTTGTTCATCTGATGCTTGCATGTGTGCAGCCTTAGGTTCTTGAGAAGAGCCCAGGGAGTGGGCAGAAGGCGCCCTTATTCATCTGAAGCATACATATGTGCAGCCTTAGGTTCTTCAGAAGGGCCCAGGGAGTGGGCTGAAGGGCCCCTTGTTCATCTGAATCATACAAGTGTGCAGCCTTAGGTCCTTGAGAAAGGCCCTGGGAGAGGGACGAAGGGCCCCTTGTTCATCTGATGCATAGATGTGTGCAGCATTAGGTTCTTGAGAAGGGCCCAGGAAGTGGGCCGAAGGACCCTTTGTTTATCTGATGCATATATGTGTGCAGCCTTAGGTTCTTGAGAAGGGCCCAGGGAGTAGGCCGAAGGCACCCTTGTTCATCGGATGCTTGCATGTGTGCAACCTTAGATTATTTAGAAGGGCCCAGGGAGTGGGCCGAAGGGCCCCTTGTTCATCTGATGCATAGATGTGTGCAGCGTTAGGTTCTTGAGAAGGGCCCAGGAAGTGGGCCGAAGGGCCCTTTGTTCATCTGATGCATACATGTGTGCAGCCTTAGGTTCTTCAGAAGTGCCCAGGGAGTGGGCCGAAGGCACCCTTGTTCATCGGATGCTTGCATGTGTGCAGACTTCCGTTCTTGAGACAGGCCCAGGGAGTGGGCCGAAGGCGCCCTTGTTCATCGGTTGCATGCATGTGTACAGCCTTCGGTTCTTGAGCAGGGCCCAGGTAGTGGGCCGAAGGGCCCCTTTTTCATCTGATGCTTGTATGTGTGCAGCCTTAGGTTCTTGAGAAGGGCCCAGGGATTGTGCTGAAGGTGCACTTGTTCATCTGATGCATGCATGTGTGCAGCCTTAGGTTCTTGAGAAGGGCCCAGGGAGTGGGCCGAATTGCCACTTGTTCATCTGATTCACACATGTGTGCAGCCTTAGGTTCTTGAGAAGGGCCAAGGCCGAAGGGCCATTTGTTCATCTGATGCTGGCATGTGTGCAGCCTTAGGTTCTTGAGAAGGGACCAGGGAGTGGGCCGAAGGGCCCCTTGTTCATCTGATGCTTGCAGGCAGTGGGCCATAGGCACCCTTGTTCATCTGATGCATACATGCGTGCAGCCTTAGGTTCTTCAGAAGGGCCCAGGGAGTGGGACGAAGGGCCCCTTGTTCATCTGATGCATAGATGTGTGTAGCGTTAGGTTCTTGAGAAGGGCCAAGGCCGAAGGGCCATTTGTTCATCTGATGCTGGCATGTGTGTAGCCTTAGGTTCTTGAGAAGGGACCAGGGAGTGGGCCGAAGGGCCCCTTGTTCATCTGATGCTTGCAGGCAGTGGGCCATAGGCACCCTTGTTCATCTGATGCATACATGCATGCAGCTTTAGGTTATTTAGAAGGGCCCAGGGAGTGGGCCGAAGAGCCCCTTGTTCATATGTTGCATAGATGTGTGCAGCGTTAGGTTCTTGAGAAGGGCCCGGGAATTGGGCCGCAGGGCCCTTTGTTCATCTGTTGCATACATGTGTGCAGCCTTAGGTTCTTCAGAAGGGCCCAGGGAGTGGGCCGAAGACACCCTTGTTCATCGGATGCTTCCATGTGTGCAGCCTTAGGTTCTTGAGACGGGCCCTGGGAGAGGGACGAAGGGCCCGTTGTTCATCTGATGCATATATGCGTGCAGCGTTAGGTTCTTGAGAAGGGTCCAGGAAGTGGGTTGAAGGGCCCTTTGTTCATCTGATGCATACATGTGTGCAGCCTTAGGTTCTTGAGACGGGCCCAGGGAGAAGGCCGAAGGCACCCTTGTTCATCGGATGCTTGCATGTGTGCAGCCTTCGGTTCTTGAGACTGGCCCAGGGAGTGGGCCGAAGGCACCCTTGTTTATCGGTTGCATGCATGTGTGCAGCCTTCGGTTCTTGAGAAGGGCCCAAGGAGTGGGCCAAAGTGCCCCTTGTTCATCTGATGCTTGCATGTGTGCAGCCTTAGGTTCTTGTGAAGGGCCAAGGGAGTGGGCTGAAGGGGCCCTTGTTCATCTGATGCTTGTATGTGTGGAGCCTTAGGTTCTTGAGAAGAGCCCAGGAAGTGGGCCGAATGGTCCCTTGTTCATCTGATGCATACATGTGTGCAGCCTTAGTTTCTTGAGAAGGGCCCAGGGAGTGGGCTGAAGTCGCTCTTGTTCATCTGATGCACACATATGTGCAGCCTTAGGTTCTTGAGAATGGCCCAAAGAGTGGCCCGAAGGGGTCCTTGTTCATCTGATGATTGCATGTATGCAGCCTTAGGTTCTTGAGAAGGGCCCAGGGAGTGGACCGAAGGGCCCCTTGTTCATCTGTTGCTTGCAGGCAGTGGGCCGTAGGCACCCTTGTTTATCTGATGCTTGCATGTGTGGAGACTTAGGTTCTTGAGAAGGGCGCAGGAAGTGGGCCGAAGGGCCTCTTGTTCATCTGATTCCTACATGTGTGCAGCCTTAGGTTCTTGAGAAGGGCCCAGGAAGTGGGCCGAAGGACCCTTTGTTCATCTGATGCATATATGTGTGCAGCCTTAGGTTCTTGAGAAGGGCCCAGGGAGTAGGCCGAAGGTACCCTTGTTCATCGGATGCTTGCATGTGTGCAACCTTAGGTTATTTAGAAGGGCCCAGGGAGTGGGCCGAAGGGTCCCTTGTTCATCTGATGCATAGATGTGTGCAGCGTTAGGTTCTTGAGAAGGGCCCAGGAAGTGGGCCGAAGGGCCCTTTGTTCATTTGATGCATACATGTGTGCAGCCTTAGGTTTTTCAGAAGGGCCCAGGGAGTGGGCCGAAGGCACCCTTGTTCATCGGATGCTTGCATGTGTGCAGACTTCCGTTCTTGAGACGGGCCCAGGGATTGGGCCGAAGGCGCCCTTGTTCATCGGTTGCATGCATGTGTGCAGCCTTCGGTTCTTGAGCAGGGCCCAGGTAGTGGGCCGAAGGGCCCCTTTTTCATCTGATGCTTGTATGTGTGCAGCCTTAGGTTCTTGAGAAGGGCCCAGGGATTGTGCCGAAGGCGCACTTGTTCATCTGATGCATGCATGTGTGCAGCCTTAGGTTCTTGAGAAGTGCCCAGGGAGTGGGCCGAATTGCCACTTGTTCATCTGATTCACACATGTGTGCAGCCTTAGGTTCTTGAGAAGGGCCAAGGCCGAAGGGCCCTTTGTTCATCTGATGCTGGCATGTGTGCAGCCTTAGGTTCTTGAGAAGGGACCAGGGAGTGGGCCGAAGGGCCCCTTGTTCATCTGATGCTTACAGGCAGTGGGCCATAGGCACCCTTGTTCATCTGATGCATACATGCGTGCAGCCTTAGGTTCTTCAGAAGGGCCCAGGGAGTGGGACGAAGGGCCCCTTGTTCATCTGATGCATAGATGTGTGCAGCGTTAGGTTCTTGAGAAGGGCCAAGGCCGAAGGGCCATTTGTTCATCTGATGCTGGCATGTGTGCAGCCTTAGGTTCTTGAGAAGGGACCAGGGAGTGGGCCGAAGGGCCCCTTGTTCATCTGATGCTTGCAGGCAGTGGGCCATAGGCACCCTTGTTCATCTGATGCATACATGCATGCAGCTTTAGGTTATTTAGAAGGGCCCAGGGAGTGGGCCGAAGAGCCCCTTGTTCATATGTTGCATAGATGTGTGCAGCGTTAGGTTCTTGAGAAGGGCCCGGGAATTGGGCCACAGGGCCCTTTGTTCATCTGTTGCATACATGTGTGCAGCCTTAGGTTCTTCAGAAGGGCCCAGGGAGTGGGCCGAAGACACCCTTGTTCATCGGATGCTTCCATGTGTGCAGCCTTAGGTTCTTGAGACGGGCCCTGGGAGAGGGACGAAGGGCCCGTTGTTCATCTGATGCATATATGCGTGCAGCGTTAGGTTCTTGAGAAGGGTCCAGGAAATGGGTTGAAGGGCCCTTTGTTCATCTGATGCATACATGTGTGCAGCCTTAGGTTCTTGAGACGGGCCCAGGGAGAAGGCCGAAGGCACCCTTGTTCATCGGATGCTTGCATGTGTGCAGCCTTCGGTTCTTGAGACTGGCCCAGGGAGTGGGCCGAAGGCACCCTTGTTTATCGGTTGCATGCATGTGTGCAGCCTTCGGTTCTTGAGAAGGGCCCAAGGAGTGGGCCAAAGTGCCCCTTGTTCATCTGATGCTTGCATGTGTGCAGCCTTAGGTTCTTGTGAATGGCCAAGGGAGTGGGCTGAAGGGGCCCTTGTTCATCTGATGCTTGCATGTGTGGAGCCTTAGGTTCTTGAGAAGAGCCCAGGAAGTGGGCCGAATGGTCCCTTGTTCATCTGATGCATACATGTGTGCAGCCTTAGTTTCTTGAGAAGGGCCCAGGGAGTGGGCTGAAGTCGCTCTTGTTCATCTGATGCACACATATGTGCAGCCTTATGTTCTTGAGAATGGCCCAAAGAGTGGCCCGAAGGGGTCCTTGTTCATCTGATGATTGCATGTATGCAGGCTTAGGTTCTTGAGAAGGGCCCAGGGAGTGGACCGAAGGGCCCCTTGTTCATCTGTTGCTTGCAGGCAGTGGGCCGTAGGCACCCTTGTTTATCTGATGCTTGCATGTGTGGAGACTTAGGTTCTTGAGAAGGGCGCAGGAAGTGGGCCGAAGGGCCTCTTGTTCATCTGATTCCTACATGTGTGCAGCCTTAGGTTCTTGAGAAGGGCCCAGGGAGTGGGCCGAAGGTGCCCTTGTTCATCTGATGCATGCATGTGTGCAGCCTTAGGTTCTTGAGAAGGACCCAGGGAGTGGGCCGAAGGGCCACTTGTTCATCTGATGCACACATGTGTTCAGCATTAGGTTTTTGAGAAGGGCCCAGGGAGTGGGCAAGAGGGCCCCTTCTTCATCTGATGCATACATGCGTGGAGCCTTAGGTTCTTCAGAAGGGCCCAGGGAGTGGGCTGAAGGGCCCCTTGTTCATCTGAATCGTACAAGTGTGCAGCCTTAGCTTCTTGAGAAGGGCCCTGGGAGTGAGCCGAAGGGGCCCTTGTTCATCTGGTGCTTGCACGTGTGCAGCCTTAGGTTCTTGAGAAAGGCCCGGGAGTGAGCCGAAAGGGCCCCTTGTTTATCTGATGCATGCACGTGTGCAGCCTTAGGTTCTTGAGAAGGGCCCAGGGAGTGGGCCGAAGCCACCCTTGTTCATCTAATGCAGACATGTGTGCAGCCTTAGGTTCTTGAGATGGGCCCAGGGAGTGGGCCAATGGCACTCTTGCTCATCTGAGGCATATATGTGTGCAGCCTTAGGTTCTTGAGAAGGGCCCAGGGAGTGGGCAGAAGGCACCCTTGTTCATCTGAAGCATACATGTGTGCAGCCTTAGGTTCTTCAGAAGGGCCCAGGGAGTGGGCTGAAGGGCCCCTTGTTCATCTGAAGCATACATGTGTGCAGCCTTAGGTTCTTCAGAAGGGCCCAGGGAGTGGGCCGAAGGGCCCCTTGTTCATCTGAGGCATTCATGTGTGCAGCTTTAGGTTCTTGAGAAGGGCCCAGGGAGTGGGCCGAAGGTGCCCTTGTTCATCTGATGCTTGCATGTGTGCAGCCTTAGGTTCTTCAGAAGGGGCCAAGGAGTGGGCTGAAGGGCCCCTTGTTCATCTGAATCGTACAAGTGTGCAGCCTTGGGTTCTTGAGAAGGGCCCAGGGAGTGGGCCGAAGAGCCCCTTGTTCATTTGATGCTTGCATGTGTGCAGCCTTAGGTTCTTGAGAAGGGCCCAGGGAGTGGGCAGAAGGCACCCTTGTTCATCTGAAGCATACATGTGTGCAGCCTTAGGTTCTTCAGAAGGGCCCAGGGAGTAGGCTGAAGGGCCCCTTGTTCATCTGAATCATACAAGTGTGCAGCCTTAGGTTCTTGAGAAGGGCCCTGGGAGAAATACGAAGGGCCCCTTGTTCATCTGATGCATAGATGTGTGCAGCATTAGGTTCTTGAGAAGGGCCCAGGAAGTGGGCTGAAGGACCCTTTGTTCATCTGATGCATACATGTGTGCAGCCTTAGGTTCTTGAGAAGGGCCCAGGGAGTAGGCCGAAAGCACCCTTGTTCATCGGATGCTTGCATGTGTGCAGCCTTAGGTTATTTAGAAGGGCTCAGGGAGTGGGCCGAAGGGCCCCTTGTTCATCTGATGCATAGATGTGTGCAGCGTTAGGTTCTTGAGAATGGCCCAGGAAGTGGGCCGAAGGGCCCTTTGTTCATCTGATGCATACATGTGTGCAGCCATAGGTTCTTCAGAAGGGCCCGGGGAGTGGGCTGGAAGCACCCTTGTTAATTGGATGCTTGCATGTGTGCAGCCTTACGTTCTTGAGACGGGCCCAGGGAGTGGGCCGAAGGTGCCCTTGTTCATCGTTTGCATGCATGTGTGCAGCCTTCAGTTCTTGAGAAGGGCCCAGGTAGTGGGCCGAAGGGCCCCTTGTTCATCTGATGCATGCATGTGTGCAGCCTTAGGTTCTTGAGAAGGGCCCAGGGAGTGGGCCGGAGGGCCCCTTGTTCATCTGATGCTTGCATGTGTGTAGTCTTAGGTTCTTGAGAAGGGCCCAGGGAGTGGGCCGAAGGCGCCCTTGTTCAGCTGATGCATACAAGTGTGCAGCCTTAGTTTCTTCAGAAGGGCCAAGGCCGAAGGGCCCTCTGTTCATCTGATGCTTGCATGTGTGCAGCCTTAGGTTCTTAAGAAGGGACCAGGGAGTGGGCCGAAGCGCACCTTGTTCATCTGATGCTTTCAGGCAGTGGGCCGTAGGCACCCTTGTTCATCTGATGCATACATGCGTGCAGCCTTAGGTTATTTAGAAGGGCCCAGGGAGTGGGCCGAAGGGCCCCTTGTTAATCTGATGCATAGATGTGTGCAGCGTTAGGTTCTTGAGAAGGGCCCAGGAAGTGGGCCGAAGGGCCCTTTGTTCATCTGATGCATACATGTGTGCAGCCTTAGGTTCTTCAGAAGGGCCCAGGGAGTGGGCCGAAGGCACCCTTGTTCATCGAATACTTGCATGTGTGCAGCCTTAGGTTCTTGAGACGGGCCCAGGAAGTGGGCCGAAGGCGCCCTTGATCATCGGTTGCATGCATGTGTGCAGCCTTCGGTTCTTGAGAAGGGCCCAGGAAGTGGGCCGAAGGGCCCCTTGTTCATCTGATGCTTGTATGTGTGCAGACTTAGGTTCTTGAGAAGGGCCCAGGGAGTGGGCTGAAGTCGCTCTTGTTCATCTGATGCACACATATGTCCAGCCTTAGGTTCTTGAGATGGGCCCAAAGAGTGGCCCGAAGGGGTCCTTGTTCATCTGATGATTGCATGTATGCAGCCTTAGGTTCTTGAGAAGGGCCCAGGGAGTGGACCAAAGGGCCCCTTGTTCATCTGTTGCTTGCAGGCAGTGGGCCGTAGGCACCCTTGTTCATCTGATGCTTGCATGTGTGGAGACTTAGGTTCTTGAGAAGGGCGCAGGAAGTGGGCCGAAGGGCCCCTTGTTCATCTGATTCCTACATGTGTGCAGCCTTAGGTTCTTGAGAAGGGCCCAGGGAGTGGGCCGAAGGTGCCCTTGTTCATCTGATGCATGCATGTGTGCAGCCTTAGGTTCTTGAGAAGGACCCAGGGAGTGGGCCGAAGGGCCACTTGTTCATCTGATGCACACATGTGTGCAGCATTAGGTTTTTGAGAAGGGCCCAGGGAGTGGGCAAGAGGGCCCCTTCTTCATCTGATGCTTGCATGTGTGCAGCCTTAGGTTCATGAAAAGTGCCCAGGGAGTGGGCTGAAGGCACCCTTGTTCATCTGATGCATACATGCGTGGAGCCTTAGGTTCTTCAGAATGGCCCAGGGAGTGGGCTGAAGGGCCCCTTGTTCATCTGAATCGTACAAGTGTGCAGCCTTAGGTTCTTGAGAAGGGCCCTGGGAGTGGGCCGAAGGGGCCCTTGTTCATCTGGTGCTTGCACGTGTGCAGCCTTAGGTTCTTGAGAAAGGCGTGGGAGTGAGCCGAAAGGGCACCTTGTTTATCTGATGCATGCACGTGTGCAGCCTTAGGTTCTTGAGAAGGGCCCAGGGAGTGGGCCGAAGGGGCCCTTGTTCATCTGGTGCTTGCACGTGTGCAGCCTTAGGTTGTTGAGATGGGCCCAGGGAGTGGGCCAATGGCACTCTTGCTCATCTGAGGCATATATGTGTGCAGCCTTAGGTTCTTGAGAAGGGCCCAGGGAGTGGGCCGAAGGGTCCCTTGTTCATCTGATGCATGCATGTGTGCAGCCTTAGGTTCTTGAGAAGGGCCAAGGGAGTGGGATGAAGGCACCCTTGCTGATTTAATGCGTACATGTGTGCAGCCTTAGGTTCTTGAGAAGGGCCCAGGGAGTGGGCTGAAGGGCCCCTTGTTCGTCTGATGCATACATGTGTGCAGCCTTAGTTTCTTGAGAAGGGCCCAGGAAGTGGGCCGAAGTGCCCCTTGTTCATCTGATGCATACATGTGTGCAGCCTTTCGTTCTTGAGAAGGGCCCAGGGAGTGGGCCGAAGAGCCCCTTGTTCATTTGATGCTTGCATGTGTGCAGCCTTAGGTTCTTGAGAAGGGTCCAGGGAGTGGGCAGAAGGCACCCTTGTTCATCTGAAGCATACATGTGTGCAGCCTTAGGTTCTTCAGAAGGGCCCAGGGAGTGGGCTGAAGGGCCCCTTGTTCATCTGAATCATACAAGTGTGCAGCCTTAGGTTCTTGAGAAGGGCCCTGGGAGAGGGACGAAGGGCCCCTTGTTCATCTGATGCATAGATGTGTGCAGCATTAGGTTCTTGAGAAGGGCCCAGGAAGTGGGCTGAATGACCCTTTGTTCATCTGATGCATACATGTGTGCAGCCTTAGGTTCTTGAGAAGGGCCCAGGGAGTAGGCCGAAAGCACCCTTGTTCATCGGATGCTTGCATGTGTGCAGCCTTAGGTTATTTAGAAGGGCTCAGGGAGTGGGCCAAAGGGCCCCTTGTTCATCTGATGCATAGATGTGTGCAGCGTTAGGTTCTTGAGAATGGCCCAGGAAGTGGGCCGAAGGGCCCTTTGTTCATCTGATGCATACATGTGTGCAGCCTTAGGTTCTTCAGAAGGGCCCGGGGAGTGAACTGGAAGCACCCTTGTTCATCGGATGCTTGCATGTGTGCAGCCTTAGGTTCTTGAGACGGGATCAGGGAGTGGGCCGAAGGTGCCCTTGTTCATCGTTTGCATGCATGTGTGCAGCCTTCGGTTCTTGAGAGGGGCCCAGGTAGTGGGCCGAAGGGCCCCTTGTTCATCTGATGCATGCATGTGTGCAGCCTTAGGTTCTTGAGAAGGGCCCAGGGAGTGGGCCGAATTGACACTTGTTCATCTGATGCTTGCATGTGTGTAGTCTTAGGTTCTTGAGAAGGGCCCAGTGAGTGGGCCGAAGGGCCCCTTGTTCATCTGATGCATAGATGTGTGCAGCGTTAGGTTCTTGAGAAGGGCCCAGGAAGTGGGCCGAAGGGCCCTTTGTTCATCTGATGCATACATGTGTGCAGCCTTAGGTTCTTCAGAAGGGCCCAGGGAGTGGGCCGAAGGCACCCTTGTTCATCGAATGCTTGCATGTGTGCAGCCTTAGGTTCTTGAGACGGGCCCAGGGAGTGGGCCGAAGGCGCCCTTGATCATCGGTTGCATGCATGTGTGCAGCCTTCGGTTCTTGAGAAGGGCCCAGGAAGTGGGCCGAAGGGCCCCTTGTTCATCTGATGCTTGTATGTGTGCAGACTTAGGTTCTTGAGAAGGGCCCAGGGAGTGTGCCGAAGGCGCACTTGTTCATCTGATGCATGCATGTGTGCAGCCTTAGGTTCTTGAGAAGGGCCCAGGGAGTGGGCCGAATTGCCACTTGTTTATCTGATGCACACATGTGTGCAGCCTTAGGTTCTTGAGAAGGACCCAGGGAGTGGGACGGAGGGCCCCTTGTTCATCTGATGCTTGCATGTGTGCAGCCTTAGGTTCTTGAGAAGGGCCCAGGGAGTGGGCCGAAGGCGCTCTTGTTCATCTGATGCATACATGCGTGCAGCCTTAGGTTCTTCAGAAGGGCCCAGGGAGTGGGACGAAGGGCCCCTTGTTCATCTGATGCATACAAGTGTGCAGCCTTAGGTTCTTGAGAAGGGCCCTTTGTTCATCTGATGCTTGCATGTGTGCAGCCTTAGGTTCTTGAGAAGGGACCAGGGAGTGGGCCGAAGGGCCCCTTGTTCATCTGATACTTGCAAGCAGTGGGCAGTAGGCACCCTTGTTCATCTGATGCATACATGCGGGCAGCCTTAGGTTATTTAGGAGGGCCCAGGGAGTGGGCCGAAGGGCCCTTTTTCATCTGATGCATAGATGTGTGCAGCGTTAGGTTCTTGAGAAGGGCCCAGGAAGTGGGCCGAAGGGCCCTTTGTTCATCTGATGCATACATGTGTGCAGCCTTAGGTTTCTTCAGAAGGGCCCAGGGAGTGGGCCGAAGGCACCCTTGTTCATCGGATGCTTGCATGTGCACAGCCTTAGGTTCTTGAGACGGGCCCAGGGAGTGGGCCGAAGGCACCCTTGTTCATCGGTTGCATGCATGTGTGCAGCCTTCAGTTCTTGAGAAGGGCCCCTTGTTCATCTGATGCTTGTATGTGTGCAGCCTTAGGTTCTTGAGAAGGGCCCAGGGAGTGTGCCGAAGGCGCACTTGTTCATCCGATGCATGCATGTGTGCAGCCTTAGGTTCTTGAGAACGGCCCAGGGAGTGGGCCGAATGGCCACTTGTTCATCTGATGCACATATGTGTGTAGCCTTATGTTCTTGAGAAGGGCTCAGGGAGTGGGCCGGAGGCGCCCTTGTTCATCTGATGCATACATGCGTGCAGTCTTAGGTTCTTCAGAAGGGCCCAGGGAGTGGTACTAAGGGCCCCTTGTTCATCTGATGCATACAAGTGTGCAGCCTTAGGTTCTTGAGAAGGGCCAAGGCCGAAGGGCCCTTTGTTCATCTGATGCTTGCATGTGTGCAGCCTTAGGTTTTTGAGAAGGTCCCAGGGAGTGGGCCGAAGGGCCCCTCGTTCATCAGATGCATGCATGTGTGCAGCGTTAGGTTCTTGAGAAGGGCCCAGGGAGTAAGCCAAAGGCACCCTTGTTCATCGGATGCTTGCATGTGTGCAGCCTAAGGTTCTTGAGAAGGGCCCAGGGAGTGGGCCGAAGGGCCCCTTGTTCATCTGAGGCATACATGTGTGCAGCCTTAGGTTCTTGAGAAGGGCCCAGGGAGTGGGCCGAAGGCACCCTTGTTCATCTGATGCTTGCATGTGTGCAGCCTTAGGTTCTTCAGAAGGGCCCAGGGAGTAAGCCAAAGGCACCCTTGTTCATCGGATGCTTGCATGTGTGCACCCTTAGGTTCTTGAGAAGGGTCCAGGGAGTGGGCCGAAGGGCCCCTTGTTCATCTGATGCATGCATGTGTGCAGCCTTAGGTTCTTGAGTGGGGCCCAGGGAGTGGGCCGAAGGGCCCCTTGTTCATCTGATGCATACATGTGTGCAGCCTTAGGTTCTTGAGTAGGGCCCAGGGAGTGGGCCGAAAGCGCACTTGGTCATCTGATGCACACATGTGTGCAGCCTTAGGTTCTTGAGAAGGGCCCAGGGAGTGGGCCGGCGGGCCCCTTGTTCATCTTATGCTTGCATGTGTGCAGCCTTAGGTTCTTGAGAAGGGCCCAGGGAGTGGGCCGAAGGCACCCTTGTTCATCTGATGCATACATGCGTGCAGCCTTAGGTTCTTCAGAAGGGGCCAGGGAGTGGGACGAAGGGCCCCTTGTTCATCTGATGCATACCAGTGTGCCGCCTTAGGTTCTTGAGAAGGGCCAAGGCCGAAGGGCCCTTTGTTCATCTGATGCTTGCATGTGTGCAGCCTTAGGTTCTTGAGAATGGACCAGGGAGTGGGCCGAAGGGCCCCTTGTTCACCTGATGCTTGCAGGCAGTGGGCCGTAGGCACCCTTGTTCATCTGATGCTTGCATGTGTGGAGACTTAGGTTCTTGAGAAGGGCGCAAGAAGTGGGCAGAAGGGCCCCTTGTTCATCTGATGCATACATGTGTGCAGCCTTAGTTTCTAGAAGAGAGCCCACGGAGTGGGCCGAAGGCACCCTCGTTCATCGGATGCATGCATTTGTGAAGCCTTAGTTTCTTTAGAAGGGCCCAGAGAGTGGGCTGAAGTCCCCCTTGTTCATCTGATGCTTGCATGTGTGCAGCCTTAGGTTCTTGAGAAGGTCCCAGGGAGTGGGCCGAAGGGCCCCTCGTTCATCAGATGCATGCATGTGTGCAGCCTTAGGTTCTTGAGAAGGGCCCAGGGAGTAGGCCGAGGGCACCCTTGTTAATCGGATGCTTGCATGTGTGCAGCCTTAGGTTCTTGAGATGGGCCCAAAGAGTGGCC
The DNA here is from genome assembly GCF_964204655.1 of Triturus cristatus. NCBI lineage: Eukaryota > Metazoa > Chordata > Amphibia > Caudata > Salamandridae > Triturus > Triturus cristatus. The sequence goes on along the minus strand of NC_140579.1, from coordinate 378,563,769 downwards.
CGAAGGGGTCCTTGTTCATCTGATGATTGCATGTATGCAGCCTTAGGTTCTTGAGAAGGGCCCAGGGAGTGGACTGAAGGGCCCCTTCTTCACCTGATGCTTGCAGGCAGTGGGCCGTAGGCACCCTTGTTCATCTGATGATTGCATGTGTGGAGACTTAGGTTCTTGAGAAGGGCGCAGGAAGTGGGACGAAGGGCCCCTTGTTCATTTGATTCCTACATGTGTGCAGCCTTAGGTTCTTGAGAAGGGCCCAGGGAGTGGGCCGAAGGTGCCCTTGTTCATCTAATGCATGCATGTGTGCAGCCTTAGGTTCTTGAGAACGACCCAGGGAGTGGGCCGAAGGGCCACTTGTTCATCTCATGCAAAACATGTGTGCAGCATTAGGTTTTTGAGAAGGGCCCAGGGAGTGGGCAAGAGGGCCCCTACTTCATCTGATGCTTGCATGTGTGCTGCCTTAGGTTCATGAAAAGTGCCCAGGGAGTGGGCTGAAGGCACCCTTGTTCATCTGATGCATACATGCGTGGAGCCTTAGGTTCTTCAGAAGGGCCCAGGGAGTGGGCTGAAGGGCCCCTTGTTCATCTGAAACGTACAAGTGTGCAGCCTTAGGTTCTTGAGAAGGGCCCTGGGAGTGGGCCGAAGGGGCCCTTGTTCATCTGATGCTTGCATGTGTGCAGCCTTAGGTTCTTGAGAAGGGACCAGGGATTGGTCCAAAGGGCCCCTTGTTCATCTGATGCTTGCAGGCAGTGGGCCGTAGGCACCCTTGTTCATCTGATGCTTGCATGTGTGGAGCCTTAGGTTCTTGAGAAGAGCCCAGAAAGTGCCCCGAATGGTCCCTTGTTCATCTGATGCATACATGTGTGCAGCCTTAGTTTCTTGAGATGGGCCCAGGGAGTGGGCTGAAGTCGCTCTTGTTCATCTGATGCATACATATGTACAGCCTTAGGTTCTTGAGAAGGACCCAGGGAGTGAGCCGAAGGGCCACTTGTTTATTCGATGCTTGCATGTGTGCAGCCTTAGGTTCTTGAGAAGGGCCCTGGGAGTGGGCTGAAGGGCCCCTTGTTCATCTGATGCATACATGTGTGCAGCCTTAATTTCTTGAGAAGGGCACAGGAAGTGGGCCGAAGGGACCCTTGTTCATCTGATGCATACATGTGTGCAGTCTTAGGTTCTTGTGAAGCGCCCAGGGAGTGGACCAAAGGCGCCCTTGCTCATCTGAAGCATACATGTGTGCAGCCTTAGGTTTTTGTGAAGGGCCCTGGGAGAGGGACGAAGGGCCCCTTGTTCATCTGATGCATAGATGTGTGCAGCGTTAGGTTCTTGAGAAGGGCCCAGGAAGTGGGCCGAAGGGCCCTTTGTTCATCTGATGCATACATGTGTGCAGCCTTAGGTTCCTGAGAAGGGCCCAGGGAGTGGGCAGAAGGCGCCCTTATTCATCTGAAGCTTAAATTTGTGCAGCCTTAGGTTCTTCAGAAGGGCCCAGGGAGTGGGCTGAAGGGCTCCTTGTTCATCTGAATCATACAAGTATACAGCCTTAGGTTCTTGAGAAGGGCCCTGGGAGAGGGACGAAGGGCCCCTTGTTCATCTGATGCATAGATGTGTGCAGCATTAGGTTCTTGAGAAGGGCCCAGGAAGTGGGCCGAAGGACCCTTTGTTCATCTGATGCATATATGTGTGCAGCCTTAGGTTCTTGAGAAGGGCCCAGGGAGTAGGCCGAAGGCACCCTTGTTCATCGGATGCTTGCATGTGTGCAACATTAGGTTATTTAGAAGGGCCCAGGGAGTGGGCCGAAGGGCCCCTTGTTCATCTGATGCATGGATGTGTGAAGCATTAGGTTCTTGAGAAGGGCCCAGGAAGTGGGCCGAAGGGCCCTTTGTTCATCTGATGCATACATGTGTGCAGCCTTAGGTTCTCCAGAAGGGCCCAGGGAGTGGGCCGAAGGCACCCTTGTTCATCGGATGCTTGCATGTGTGCAGCCTTCCGTTCTTGAGACGGGCCCAGGGAGTGGGCCGAAGGCGCCTTTGTTCAACGGTTGCATGCATGTGTGCAGCCTTCGGTTCTTGAGAAGGGCCCAGGTAGTGGGCCGAAGGGCCCCTTTTTCATCTGATGCTTGTATGTGTGCAGCCATAGGTTCTTGAGAAGGGCCCAGGGATTGTGCCGAAGGCGCACTTGTTCATCTGATTCGCACATGTGTGCAGCCTTAGGTTCTTGAGAAGGGCCCAGGGAGTGGGCCGGAGGGCCCCTTGTTCATCTGATGCATACAAGTGTGCAGCCTTAGGTTCTTGAGAAGGGCCAAGGCCGAAGGGCCCTTTGTTCATCTGATGCTGGCATGTGTGCAGCCTTAGGTTCTTGAGAAGGGACCAGGGAGTGGGCCGATGTGCCCCTTGTTCATCTGATGCTTGCAGGCAGTGGGCCATAGGCACCCTTGTTCATCTGATGCATACATGCGTGCAGCCTTAGGTTCTTCAGAAGGGCCCAGGGAGTGGGACGAAGGGCCCCTTGTTCATCTGATGCATAGATGTGTGCAGCGTTAGGTTCTTGAGAAGGGCCAAGGCCGAAGGGCCATTTGTTCATCTGATGCTTGCATGTGTGCAGCCTTAGGTTCTTGAGAAGGGACCAGGGAGTGGGCCGAAGGGCCCCTTGTTCATCTGATGCTTGCAGGCAGTGGGCCTTAGGCACCCTTGTTCATCTGATGCATACATGCGTGCAGCTTTAGGTTATTTAGAAGGGCCCACGGAGTGGGCCGAAGAGCCCTTGTACATATGTTGCATAGATGTGTGCAGCGTTAGGTTCTTGAGAAGGGCCCGGGAAGTGGGCCGAAGACACCCTTGTTCATCGGATGCTTGCATGTGTGCAGCCTTAGGTTCTTGAGACGGGCCCTGGGAGAGGGACGAAGGGCCCGTTGTTCATCTGATGCATAGATGCGTGCAGCGTTAGGTTCTTGAGAAGGGTCAAGGAAGTGGGTTGAAGGGCCCTTTGTTCATCTGATGCATACATGTGTGCAGCCTTAGGTTCTTGAGAAGGGCCCAGGGAGAAGGCCGAAGGCACCCTTGTTCATCGGATGCTTGCATGTGTGCAGCCTTCGGTTCTTGAGACTGGCCCAGGGAGTGGGCCGAAGGCACCCTTGTTTATCGGTTGCATGCATGTGTGCAGCCTTCGGTTCTTGAGAAGGGCCCAAGGAGTGGGCCAAAGTGCCCCTTGTTCATCTGATGCTTGCATGTGTGCAGCCTTAGGTTCTTGTGAAGGGCCAAGGGAGTGGGCTGAAGGGGCCCTTGTTCATCTGATGCTTGCATGTGTGGAGCCTTAGGTTCTTGAGAAGAGCCCAGGAAGTGGGCCGAATGGTCCCTTGTTCATCTGATGCATACATGTGTGCAGCCTTAGTTTCTTGAGAAGGGCCCAGGGAGTGGGCTGAAGTCGCTCTTGTTCATCTGATGCACACATATGTGCAGCCTTAGGTTCTTGAGATGGGCCCAAAGAGTGGCCCGAAGGGGTCCTTGTTCATCTGATGATTGCATGTATGCAGCCTTAGGTTCTTGAGAAGGGCCGAGGGAGTGGACCGAAGGGCCCCTTGTTCATCTGTTGCTTGCAGGCAGTGGGCCGTAGGCACCCTTGTTCATCTGATGCTTGCATGTGTGGAGACTTAGGTTCTTGAGAAGGGCGCAGGAAGTGGGCCGAAGGGCCCCTTGTTCATCTGATTCCTACATGTGTGCAGCCTTAGGTTCTTGAGAAGGGCCAAGGGAGTGGGCCGAAGGTGCCCTTGTTCATCTGATGCATGCATGTGTGCAGCCTTAGGTTCTTGAGAAGGACCCAGGGAGTGGGCCGAAGGGCCACTTGTTTATCTGATGCACACATGTGTGCAGCATTAGGTTTTTGAGAAGGGCCCAGGGAGTGGACAAGAGGGCCCCTTCTTCATCTGATGCTTGCATGTGTGCAGCCTTAGGTTCATGAAAAGTGCCCAGGGAGTGGGCTGAAGGCACCCTTGTTCATCTGATGCATACATGCGTGGAGCCTTAGGTTCTTCAGAAGGGCCCAGGGAGTGGGCTAAAGGGCTCTTGTTCATCTGAATCATACAAGTGTGCAGCCTTAGGTTCTTGAGAAGGGCCCTGGGAGTGGGCCGAAGGGGCCCTTGTTCATCTGATGCTTGCATGTGTGCAGCCTTATGTTCTTGAGAAGGGACCAGGGAGTGGGCCAAAGGGCCCCTTGTTCATCTGATGCTTGCAGGCAGTGGGCCGTAGGCACCCTTGTTCATCTGATGCTTGCATGTGTGGAGCCTTAGGTTCTTGAGAAGAGCCCAGAAAGTGGGCCGAATGGTCCCTTGTTCATCTGATGCATACATGTGTGCAGCCTTAGTTTCTTGAGATGGGCCCAGGGAGTGGGCTGAAGTCGCTCTTGTTCATCTGATGCACACATATGTGCAGCCTTAGGTTCTTGAGAAGGACCCAGGGAGTGGGCCGAAGGCACCCTTGTTCATCTGATGCATGCATGTGTGCAGACTTAGGTTCTTGAGAAGGGCCCAGGGAGTGGGTCGAAGGCGGTCTTTTTCATCTGTTGCATGCATGTGTGTAGCGTTATGTTCTTGAGAAGGGCCCAGGAAGTGAGCCGAAGGGCCCCTTGTTCATTCGATGATTGCATGTGTGCAGCCTTAGGTTCTTGAGAAGGGCCCTGGGAGTGGGTTGAACGGCCCCTTGTTCATCTGATGCATACATGTGTGCAGCCTTAGTTTCTTGAGAAGGGCACAGGAAGTGGGCTGAAGGGCCCCTTGTTCATCTGATGCATACATGTCTGCAGTCTTAGGTTCTTATGAAGCGCCCAGGGAGTGGACCGAAGGGCCCCTTGTTCATCTGATGCTTGCACGTGTGCAGCCTTAGGTTCTTGAGAAGGGCCCAGGGAGTGGGCAGAAGGCGCCCTTATTCATCTGAAGCATACATATGTGCAGCCTTAGGTTCTTCAGAAGGGCCCAGGGAGTGGGCTGAAGGGCCCCTTGTTCATCTGAATCATACAAGTGTGCAGCCTTAGGTTCTTGAGAAGGGCCCTGGGAGAGGGACGAAGGGCCCCTTTTTCATCTGTTGCATGCATGTGTGTAGCGTTATGTTCTTGAGAAGGGCCCAGGGAGTGAGCCGAAGGGCCCCTTGTTCATTCGATGACTGCATGTGTGCAGCCTTAGGTTTTTGTGAAGGGCCCTGGGAGAGGGACGAAGGGCCCCTTGTTCATCTGATGCATAGATGTGTGCAGCGTTAGGTTCTTGAGACGGGCCCAGGAAGTGGGCCGAAGGGCCCTTTGTTCATCTGATGCATACATGTGTGCAGCCTTAGGTTCTTGAGAAGGGCCCAGGAAGAGGGCCGAAGGGCCCCTTGTTCATCTGACGCTTGCATGTGTGCAGCCTTAGGTTCTTGAGAAGGGCCCAGGGAGTGGGCAGAAGGCGCCCTTATTCATCTGAAGCATACATATGTGCAGCCTTAGGTTCTTCAGAAGGGCCCAGGGAGTGGGCTGAAGGGCCCCTTGTTCATCTGAATCATACAAGTGTGCAGCCTTAGGTTTGTGAGAAGGGCCCTGGGAGAGGGACGAAGGGCCCCTTGTTCATCTGATGCATAGATGTGTGCAGCATTAGGTTCTTGAGAAGGGCCCAGGAAGTGGGCCGAAGGACCCTTTGTTTATCTGATGCATATATGTGTGCAGCCTTAGGTTCTTGAAAAGGGCCCAGGGAGTAGGCCGAAGGCACCCTTGTTCATCGGATGCATACATGCGTGCAGCTTTAGGTTATTTTGAAGGGCCCAGGGAGTGGGCCGAAGAGCCCCTTGTTCATATGTTGCATAGATGTGTGCAGCCTTAGGTTCTTCTGAAGGGCCCAGGGAGTGGGCCGAAGACACCCTTGTTCATCGGATGCTTGCATGTGTGCAGCCTTAGGTTCTTGAGACGGGCCCTGGGAGAGGGACGAAGGGCCCGTTGTTCATCTGATGCATGGATGCGTGCAGCGTTAGGTTCTTGAGAAGGGTCCAGGAAGTGGGTTGAAGGGCCCTTTGTTCATCTGATGCATACATGTGTGCAGCCTTAGGTTCTTGAGAAGGTCCCAGGGAGAAGGCCGAAGGCACCCTTGTTCATCGGATGCTTGCATGTGTGCAGCCTTCGGTTCTTGAGACTGGCCCAGGGAGTGGGCCGAAGGCACCCTTGTTTATCGGTTGCATGCATGTGTGCAGCCTTCGGTTCTTGAGAAGGGCCCAAGGAGTGGGCCAAAGTGCCCCTTGTTCATCTGATGCTTGCATGTGTGCAGCCTTAGGTTCTTGTGAAGGGCCAAGGGAGTGGGCTGAAGGGGCCCTTGTTCATCTGATGCTTGCATGTGTGGAGCCTTAGGTTCTTGAGAAGAGCCCAGGAAGTGGGCCGAATGGTCCCTTGTTCATCTGATGCATACATGTGTGCAGCCTTAGTTTCTTGAGAAGGGCCCAGGGAGTGGGCTGAAGTCGCTCTTGTTCATCTGATGCACACATATGTGCAGCCTTAGGTTCTTGAGAAGGGCCCAGGGAGTGGGCCGAAGGCACCCTTGTTCATCTGATGCATGCATGTGTGCAGACTTAGGTTCTTGAGAAGGGCCAAGGGAGTGGGTCGAAGGCACCCTTTTTCATACGTTGCATGCATGTGTGTAGCGTTAGGTTCTTGAGAAGGGCCCAGGGAGTGAGCCGAAGGGCCCCTTGTTCATTCGATGCTTGCATGTGTGCAGCCTTAGGTTCTTGAGAAGGGCCCAGGGAGTGGGCCGAAGGGTCCCTTGTTCATCTGATGCACGCATGTGTGCAGCCTTGGGTTCTTGAGAAGGGCCCAGGGAGTGGGCCGAGGGGCCCCTTGTTCATCTGATGCATGCATGTGTGTGGCCTTAGGTTCTTGTGAAGGGCCAAGGGAGTGGGCTGAAGGCACCCTTGCTGATTTACTGCGTACATGTGTGCAGCCTTCGGTTCTTGAGAAGGGCCCAGTGAGTGGGCTGGAGGGCCCCTTGTTCATCTGATGCATACATATGTGCAGCCTTAGTTTCTTGAGAAGGGTCCAGGAAGTGGGCCGAAGGGCCCCTTGTTCATCTGATGCATACATGTGTGCAGCCTTAGGTTCTTGAGAAGCGCCCAGGGAGTGGGCAGAAGGCGCCCTTGTTCATCTGAAGCATACATGTGTGCAGCCTTAGGTTCTTCAGAAGGGTCCAGGGAGTGGGCTAAAGGGCCCCTTGTTCATATGATGCTTGCATGTGTGCAGCCTTAGGTTCTTGAGAATGGCCCAGGGAGTGGGCAGAAGGCGCCCTTGTTCATCTGAATCTTACAAGTGTGCAGCCTTAGGTTCTTGAGAAGGGCCCTGGGAGAGGGACGAAGGGCCCCTTGTTCATCTGATGCATAGATGTGTGCAGCATTAGGTTCTTGAGAAGGGCCCAGGAAGTGGGCCGAAGGACCCTTTGTTCATCTGATGTATAGATGTGTGCAGCCTTAGGTTCTGGAGAAAGGCCCAGGGAGTGGGCCGAAGGGTCCCTTGTTCATCTGATGCATGCATGTGTGCAGCCTTAGGTTCTTGAGAAGGGCCCAGGGAGTGGGCTGAGGAGCCCCTTGTTCATCTGATCCATGCATGTGTGCAGCCTTAGGTTCTTGTGAAGGGCCAAGGGAGTGGGCTGAAGGCACCCTTGCTGATTTAATGCGTACATGTGTGCAGCCTAAAGTTTTTGAGAAGGGCCCAGGGAGTAGGCTGGAGGGCCCCTTGTTCATCTGATGCATACATGTGTGCAGCCTTAGTTTCTTGAGAAGGGCCCAGGAAGTGGGCCGAAGGGCCCTTTGTTCATCTGATGCATACATGTGTGCAGCCTTAGGTTCTTGAGAAGCGCCCAGGGAGTGGGCCGAAGGCGCCCTTGCTCATCTGAAGCATACATGTGTGCAACCTTAAGTTCTTGTGAAGGGCCCTGGGAGATGTACGACGGGCCCCGTGTTCATCTGATGCATTGATGTATGCAGCGTTAGGTTCTTGAGAAGGGCCCAGGAAGTGGGCCGAAGGGCCCTTTGTTCATCTGATGCATACATGTGTGCAGCCTTAGGTTCTTGAGAAGGGCCCAGGAAGTGGGCTGAAGGGCCCCTTGTTCATCTGATGCTTGCATGTGTGCAGCCTTAGGTTCTTGAGAAGGGCCCAGGGAGTGGGCAGAAGGCGCCCTTGTTCATCTGAATCATACAAGTGTGCAGCCTTAGGTTCTTGAGAAGGGCCCTGGGAGAGGAACGAAGGGCCCCTTGTTCATCTAATGCACACATGCGTGCAGCCTTTGTAAGAAGGGAAGAAGGTTCTGCACAGGGATGCCATCTTTTCAGAAATGCAGGCAGTGGGCCGTAGGCACCCTTGTTCATCTGATGCTTGCATGTGTGGAGCCTTAGGTTCTTGAGAAGGGCCTAGGAAGTGGGCTGTAGAGCCCCTCGTTCATGTGATGCATGCAAGTGTGAAGCCTTAGGTTCTTGAGAAGGGCCCAGGGAGTGGGCCGAATTGGCACTTGTTCATCTGATGCACACATGTGTGCAGCCTTAGGTTCTTGAGAAGGGCCCAGTGAGTGGGCCGGAGGGCCCTTTGTTCATCTGATGCTTTTATGTGTGAAGCCTTAGGTTCTTGAGAAGGGCCCAGGGAGTGGGCCGAAGGCGCCCTTGTTCATCTGATGCATACATGCGTGCAGCCTTAGGTTCTTCAGAAGGGCCCAGGGAGTGGGACGAAAGGCCCCTTGTTCATCTGATGCATACAAGTGTGCAGCCTTAGGTTCTTGAGAAGGGCCAAGGCCGAAGGGCCCTTTGTTCATCTGATGCTTGCATGTGTGCAGCCTAAGGTTCTTGAGAAGGGACCAGGGAGTGGGCCGAAGGGCCCCTTGTTCATCTGATGCTTGCAGGCAGTGGGCCGTAGGCACCCTTGTTCATCTGATGCATACATGCGTGCAGCCTTATGTTCTTCAGAAGGGCCCAGGGAGTGGGACGAAGGGACCCTTGTTCATCAGATGCTTCCATGTGTGCAGCCTTAGGTTCTTGAGAAGGGCCCAGAGAGTGGTCCGAAATCCCCCTTGTTCATCTGATGCTTGCATGTGTGCAGCCTCAGGTTCTTGAGAAGGTCCCAGGGAGTGGGCCGAAGGGCCCTTCGTTCATCAGATGCATGCATGTGTGCAGCCTTAGGTTCTTGAGAAGGGCCCAGGGAATAGGCCGAAGGCACCCTTGTTCATCGAATGCTTCCATGTGTGCAGCCTTACGTTCTTGAGAAGGGCCCAGAGAGTGGGCCAAAGTCCCCCTTGTTCATCTGATGCTTGCATGTGTGCAGCCTCAGGTTCTTGAGAAGGTCCCAGGGAGTGGGCCGAAGGGCCCCTCGTTCATCAGATGCATGCATGTGTGCAGCCTTAGGTTCTTGAGAAGGGCCCAGGGAATAGTCCGAAGGCACCCTTGTTCATCGGATACGTGCATGTGTTCAGTCTTAGATTTTTGAGAAGGGCCCAGGGAGTGGGCCGAAGGCACCCTTGTTCATCGGATGCATGCATGTGTGCAGCCTTAGGTTCTTGAGAAAGGCCCAGAGAGTGGGCCGAAGGGGTCCTTGTTCGTCTGATGCTTGCATGTGTGCAGCCTTAGGTTCTTGTGATGGGGCCAGGGAGTGGGCCGAAGGGCCCCTCATTCATCAGATGCATGCATGTGTGCAGCCTTAGGTTCATGAGAAGGGCTCAGGGAGTAGGCCAAAGGCACCCTTGTTCATCTGGTGAGTGCATGTGTGCAGCCGTGGGTTCTTGAGAAGGGACCAGGGAGTGGGTCGAAGGGCCCCTTGTTCATCTGATGCTTGCATGTGTGGAGCCTTAGGTTCATGAGAAGGGCCTAGGAAGTGGGCTGTAGGGCCCCTTGTTCATCTGATGCATACATGTGTGCAGCTTTAGTTTCTTGAGAAGGGCCCAGGGAGTGGGCCGAAGTCACCCTTGTTCATCGGATGCTTGTATGTGTTCAGCCTTACGTTCTTGAGAAGGGCCCAGGGAGTGGGCCGAAGGCACCCTCGTTCATCGGATGCATGCATGTGTGCAGCCGTAGGTTCTTGAGAAGGGCCCAGATTATGGGCCGAATGGCCCCTTGTTAATCTGATGCTTGCATGTGTGCAGCCTTAGGTTCTTGAGAAGGTCCCAGGGAGTGGGCCGAAGGGCCCCTTGTTCATCTCATGCTTTCATGTGTGCAGCCTTAGGCTGTTGAGAAGGGCCCAGGGAGTGGGCCGAAGGGCCCCTTGTTCATCTGATGCACGCATGTGTGCAGCCTTAGGTTCTTCAGTAGGGCCCAGGCAGTGGGCCGAAGAGCCCCTTGTTCATCTGGTGCATACAAGTGTGCAGCCTTTGGTTCTTGAGAAGGGCCCAGGGAGTGGGCCGAAGGGCCCCTTGTTCATCTGATGCTTGTATGTGTAAAGCCTTAGTTTCTTGAGAAGGGCCCAGGGAGTGGGCCGAAGGGCCCCTTGTTCATCTGATGCACGCATGTGTGCAGCCTTAGGTTCTTGAGAAGGGCCCAGGGAGTGGGCCGAAGGGCCCCTTGTTCATCTGATGCTTGCATGAGAGCAGTCTCAGGTTCTTGAGAAGGGCCCAGGGAGTCGGCCGTAGGGCCCCTTGTTCATCTGATGCATACATGTGTGCAGCCTTAGGTTCTTGAGAAGGGCCCAGGGAGTCGGCCGAAGGGCCCCTTGTTCATCTGATGCATACATGTGTGTAGCCTTTGGTTCTTGAGAAGGGCCCAGGGAGTGGGCCGAATGCGCCCTTGTTCATCTGATGCTTGCATGTGTGCAGCCTTAGGTTCTTGAGAAGGGCCAAGGGAGTGGGCCGAAGGGCCCCTTGTTCATTTGATGCACGCATGTGTGCAGCCTTAGGTTCTTGAGAAGGGCCCAGGGAGTGGGCCGAAGGGCCCCTTGTTCATCTGATGCATACATGTGTGCAGCCTTAGGTTCTTGAGAAGGGCCCAGTGAGTGGGCCGAAGGCGCCCATGTTCATCTGATGCTTGCATGTGTTTAGCCTTAGGTTTTTGTGTAGGGCCCAGGGAGTGGGCCGAAGGGCCCCTTCTTCATCTGATGCTTGCATGTGCACAGCCTTAGGTTCTTGAGATGGGCCCAGGGAGTGGGCCGAAGGGCCCCTTGTTCATGTGATGCATGCATGTTTGCAGCCATAGGTTCTTGAGAAGGGCCCAGGGAGTGGGCCGAAGGCGCCCTTGTTCATCTGATGCACACATGCGTGCAGCCTTTGTAAGAAGGGAAGGAGGTTCTGGACAGGGATGGCATCTTTTCATAAATACATCTAAATGTGAGAAAAAAAATGCTTGGAAGGGGCATGTGCTGCGCTGTCCCTTCCAAACCACTGCCACCATGGCCGAGAGGTTCGACGTGATTGAAGCAGACTGTATTCTGCCCACTTTCTTGCCCGCACCGGTGTCCATATTTTACTCCGTTTTAACCTTCCGCATATCTTAGTGATGGAAGGGAAAAAGACAGCCATGAAAGAGAGGCTTCCATTCTGTAGCAGTCAAAACCTTGAATGACATAAGCATGGACACTGGGGTTATGTGGCAATGGAGGATCAGGTTATGCAGCAGGTTGGATATAATTATGCGGCACGAAGAGTTATCTTATGAGACTCAAGGCGGTTTATTCTGTGGCCGTTTTGTCGTTGTAACCAATATTATTAATTCATGGGCCTAAGTTTTACTTCGCTCATACTGTTTTAATACGATTACTGCAATCATGTGATTAGATCCCTTCAGGCAAAAAACATTTTTGTTAGAGTCTTCAAATTATGCTGATTGTGAATTATGCAGCAAGTGGTTAATCAATAACTGTATCCACTTGTAGGCACACAAAAATGAGGTCAAAAACTCACCTCCCACCCTTTTAGGAGAAAGAGATGATCTGCAGAGTCCCGCGCCGCGGCCCATGCGATGCGAGAAAAAGATCTGGGTTAAATCCATCGTTCTTTTGCCCACTACGCCACCCCAGTTCAGACATGGCCATATGCAAATCAGTCTTGGGAATACCCATCCCACTTAGGGCGAAAAGCGTTACAACAAACAAATGATGGACGGAATGCTGACAATGCAGACATTCTCCCCCAGTCAAGAGATCTGGGACTGTTCCCATGAGGCACAGGGTTAAGACTGATTTGCATATGGCCATGTCTAAACTGGGGTGGCGTAGTGGGCAAAAGAACGATGGATTTAACCCAGATCTCTTGACTGGGGTAGAATGTCTGCATTGTCAGCATTCCGTCCATCATTTGTTTGTTGTAACGCTTTTCGCCCTAAGTGGGATGGGTATTCCCAGACGTGGGACCCGTGCTCACTACGCCACTGGAGTAAAGCTATCCTGGCTGATGACGGCTGATAGCCAGAAAACGGTCCTAGGATGCTTGATTCCGGTCCAGGGAAGACATGGCTTGGCAGTTCGGGCTTGACTGTTCCCATGAGGCACAGGGTTAAGACTGATTTGCATATGGCCATGTCTAAACTGGGGTGGCGTAGTGGGCAAAAGAACGATGGATTTAACCCAGATCTCTTGACTGGGGTAGAATGTCTGCATTGTCAGCATTCCGTCCATCATTTGTTTGTTGTAACGCTTTTCGCCCTAAGTGGGATGGGTATTCCCAGACGTGGGACCCGTGCTCACTACGCCACTGGAGTAAAGCTATCCTGGCTGATGGCGGCTGATAGCCAGAAACCGGTCCTAGGATGCTTGATTCCGGTCCAGGGAAGACATGGCTTGGCAGTTTGGGCTGGACTGTTCCCATGAGGCACAGGGTTAAGACTGATTTGCATATGGCCATGTCTAAACTGGGGTGGCGTAGTGGGCAAAAGAACGATGGATTTAACCCAGATCTCTTGACTGGGGTAGAATGTCTGCATTGTCAGCATTCCGTCCATCATTTGTTTGTTGTAACGCTTTTCGCCCTAAGTGGGATGGGTATTCCCAGACGTGGGACCCGTGCTCACTACGCCACTGGAGTAAAGCTATCCTGGCTGATGACGGCTGATAGCCAGAAACCGGTCCTAGGATGCTTGATTCCGGTCCAGGGAAGACATGGCTTGGCAGTTTGGGCTGGACTGTTCCCATGAGGCACAGGGTTAAGACTGATTTGCATATGGCCATGTCTAAACTGGGGTGGCGTAGTGGGCAAAAGAACGATGGATTTAACCCAGATCTCTTGACTGGGGTAAAATGTCTGCATTGTCAGCATTCCGTCCATCATTTGTTTGTTGTAACGCTTTTTGCCCTAAGTGGGATGGGTATTCCCAGACGTGGGACCCGTGCTCACTACGCCACTGGAGTAAAGCTATCCTGGCTGATGACGGCTGATAGCCAGAAACCGGTCCTAGGATGCTTGATTCCGGTCCAGGGAAGACATGGCTTGGCAGTTTGGGCTGGACTGTTCCCATGAGGCACAGGGTTAAGACTAATTTGCATATGGCCATGTCTAAACTGGGGTGGCGTAGTGGGCAAAAGAACGATGGATTTAACCCAGATCTCTTGACTAGGGTAGAATGTCTGCATTGTCAGCATTCCGTCCATCATTTGTTTGTTGTAACGCATTTCGCCCTAAGTGGGATGGGTATTCCCAGACGTGGGACCCGTGCTCACTACGCCACTGGAGTAAAGCTATCCTGGCTGATGACGGCTGATAGCCAGAAAGCGGTCCTAGGATGCTTGATTCCGGTCCAGGGAAGACATGGCTTGGCAGTTCGGGCTGGACTGTTCCCATGAGGCACAGGGTTAAGACTGATTTGCATATGGCCATGTCTAAACTGGGGTGGCGTAGTGGGCAAAAGAACGATGGATTTAACCCAGATCTCTTGACTGGGGTAGAATGTCTGCATTGTCAGCATTCCGTCCATCATTTGTTTGTTGTAACGCTTTTCGCCCTAAGTGGGATGGGTATTTCCAGACGTGGGACCCGTGCTCACTGCGCCTCTGGAGTAAAGCTATCCTGGCTGATGACGGCTGATAGCCAGAAACCGGTCCTAGGATGCTTGATTCCGGTCCAGGGAAGACATGGCTTGGCAGTTCGGGCTGGACTGTTCCCATGAGGCACAGGGTTAAGACTGATTTGCATATGGCCATGTCTAAACTGGGGTGGCGTAGTGGGCAAAAGAACGATGGATTTAACCCAGATCTCTTGACTGGGGTAGAATGTCTGCATTGTCAGCATTCCGTCCATCATTTGTTTGTTGTAACGCTTTTCGCCCTAAGTGGGATGGGTATTCCCAGACGTGGGACCCGTGCTCACTACGCCACTGGAGTAAAGCTATCCTGGCTGATGACGGCTGATAGCCAGAAACCGGTCCTAGGATGCTTGATTCCGGTCCAGGGAAGACATGGCTTGGCAGTTCGGGCTGGACTGTTCCCATGAGGCACAGGGTTAAGACTGATTTGCATATGGCCATGTCTAAACTGGGGTGGCGTAGTGGGCAAAATAACGATGGATTTAACCCAGATCTCTTGACTGGGGTAGAATGTCTGCATTGTCAGCATTCCGTCCATCATTTGTTTGTTGTAACGCTTTTCGCCCTAAGTGGGATGGGTATTTCCAGACGTGGGACCCGTGCTCACTGCGCCTCTGGAGTAAAGCTATCCTGGCTGATGACAGCTGATAGCCAGAAACCGGTCCTAGGATGCTTGATTCCGGTCCAGGGAAGACATGGCTTGGCAGTTCGGGCTGGACTGTTCCCATGAGGCACAGGGTTAAGACTGATTTGCATATGGCCATGTCTAAACTGGGGTGGCGTAGTGGGCAAAAGAACGATGGATTTAACCCAGATCTCTTGACTGGGGTAGAATGTCTGCATTGTCAGCATTCCGTCCATCATTTGTTTGTTGTAACGCTTTTCGCCCTAAGTGGGATGGGTATTCCCAGACGTGGGACCCGTGCTCACTACGCCACTGGAGTAAAGCTATCCTGGCTGATGACGGCTGATAGCCAGAAACCGGTCCTAGGATGCTTGATTCCGGTCCAGGGAAGACATGGCTTGGCAGTTCGGGCTGGACTGTTCCCATGAGGCACAGGGTTAAGACTGATTTGCATATGGCCATGTCTAAACTGGGGTGGCGTAGTGGGCAAAATAACGATGGATTTAACCCAGATCTCTTGACTGGGGTAGAATGTCTGCATTGTCAGCATTCCGTCCATCATTTGTTTGTTGTAACGCTTTTCGCCCTAAGTGGGATGGGTATTCCCAGACGTGGGACCCGTGCTCACTACGCCACTGGAGTAAAGCTATCCTGGCTGATGACGGCTGATAGCCAGAAACCGGTCCTAGGATGCTTGATTCCGGTCCAGGGAAGACATGACTTGGCAGTTCGGGCTGGACTGTTCCCATGAGGCACAGGGTTAAGACTGATTTGCATATGGCCATGTCTAAACTGGGGTGGCGTAGTGGGCAAAAGAACGATGGATTTAACCCAGATCTCTTGACTGGGGTAGAATGTCTGCATTGTCAGCATTCCGTCCATCATTTGTTTGTTGTAACGCTTTTCGCCCTAAGTGGGATGGGTATTCCCAGACGTGGGACCCGTGCTCACTACGCCACTGGAGTAAAGCTATCCTGGCTGATGACGGCTGATAGCCAGAAACCGGTCCTAGGATGCTTGATTCCGGTCCAGGGAAGACATGGCTTGGCAGTTTGGGCTGGACTGTTCCCATGAGGCACAGGGTTAAGACTGATTTGCATATGGCCATGTCTAAACTGGGGTAGCGTAGTGGGCAAAAGAACGATGGATTTAACCCAGATCTCTTGACTGGGGTAGAATGTCTGCATTGTCAGCATTCCGTCCATCATTTGTTTGTTGTAACACATCCCTGTGTGCCATGCCCACAACCTACACTGCCCTGGCATACATCAGCCACCCCTCTAGCTGGGTGCCCTATGCCAGTGGTGTGGGCACAGGAGCATAAGCCCTGTGCCCCTACAGTACCTAGGTCCATTCCTGGGCACTGTAAGTGCAGTGCTACCATTTAAGAGTATATGGTGCTGAGAGCTCGTCAAACACGAACTCCACAGCACCATAATGGCAACACTGAAGACTGAGAAGTTTGGTATCAAACTTCTCAGCACATTAAACCCGCACTGATGCCAGTGTGGGATTTAATGTACAAAGCACTACAGAGGCCATCTTAGAGATGCCCCCTGAAACCTAACCTACAATCCACGTCTGGTCTGAGAGACTGCCTAGGCTGCCACACAGCAGACATGTTGCTGGACCCATGGGTGGAGAGCCCCACGCTCTCCTGGGCCTGCAACAATGCACATCCTGGGCGAGATGCTAGGACTCCTCCCCCAGGATGGGCAGGGGGAAGCTTCAAAGGCATGCCGCCTTTGTGAGCTTTTCCAGACCACTTGCTGTACTCAGTAGCTGGCCCCCACCGGTTCTGACCCCCACTCTGGTGGGTAGACTGGCCGGAAACCCCAAGTAAGGACAGGGGATGTGCCAGCCTCTGCCAACCCCACCCCTCAGGTGGGGGAGGCGAGGTGAAGCACATCTCCGTGCTCTCGCCATCTTGAAGATGGGAAGCCCTGCTCAATCAGGACTAGGCTACTGCCCCCCTCCCACAGGAGAGTGGCAGGATAGGGGGTTTACCCACCCCAGGGCAGGGACCCATTGGTCCCTGCCCTTTAACTACCTGTAACGCCCCTAAATCTAGTATTTAGGGGCACCCTGAACCTTCCTTCCTTAGATTCCAAATTCCGAAAAGGCAAAGAAGAGCAAGAAGAAAGAAGACCTGCCGTGCAGCTTCTAAGAAGAGGAAGACACCAACTGCTTTGGCCCCAGCATTACCGGCCTGTCGACCCTCGAACCTGCTCCTGCTGAATCCTGGCACCTCTTGTGGCCAGCAACCTCACAAACCCCGGAGGACCTGGTACCTTGTGACTCTGAGCACCTGGGACTCCCATGAGCAGTGGCTCTGCTCAAAACAAGTTTATAACCCCTGGCATCCGCCCGGAACCGTGAACCCTGCACACTCTGTACCCGCCAAGCCTGGCCTGTGCCGGAGTGAACAAAGACCCCGAGGACGTCCCCCCAGCGACTGTGACCCCGAATCCGGCACCCAAGGACTCACCTCGCCGCTCCTGACGATGCCTGCAGCCTAAGAACCAGGTACCCTCCCAACCACGATCAACAGAGGGTAAGATTTCCCGACATCAAAAGGCACCCCTGCACCCGGCGCCCTGCAGCCCCCTGTGCCCAATTCCTGGGTACCTACCTATCCTCCAACTACTCAACTTACCTCTCGAAGTGGTGGTGGCACCTGAAGAATCTTCGTCCCCGAGCTTGCAGCCTTTGTTTATCCTGGAGCTTTCCCATTGAAATCCATTGAGCGCCCAAAGGCACAAAAGCACCCTGCACCCAGCCGCCCGAGAGGCCCTGGCAGTGTAACTTCTACTCCTACCTACTTCCCCATTTGCCCTGAGCAAGTGACCAGGAGCCCAGCTCCCACAGCCGCGTGGCCTGCTAGTCAGCAGCCACCAACCATGGCCCCCCTGCCTCCCATAGGATAACATTGGGCCTAACTCACTCTGCACCCGGCTGCCCTGTGACGCTGAGGGTGTAACAACTGTACTTACCTGACCCTGTGAGACCCCTGAGTCTGTGCCCAGAACCTTAACTTTGCCAGTCGAGTACTTACCCAAAAGTCGATAACCCAATTTCCTTCCATAAGGTAACATTGACTGGTTTCTTCTGAAATTTCTTCTAAGTGTGGAGTTTCTAAAACTTAAAATATTCACCTAAAATCAACCGAGTAACGAAAACGAAAATACTCACCTGCTATTAGGAGAGATCCCAGTGCTGGATCTTGGTGCCCAGCACTGACCCTGAAAAGTACTCACAACGGTACTTACCATTAACCCAATTTTCTTCCAGAGGAAATCATTGACTGTTTTTCTGTGACATTTCTACTGTCGATTTTTGCAAACTACAAATATTCTTTAAAAATCGTGCCAACTGTGAAAACGTAATTACTTACCTGTTTTAGATAGAGGTCCTAGTACTGAGCCTAGGAGCCCAGTACTGAATTACAAAAGTAATAAGAACATAGTATACCTGTAACTTGAATTTTCTCCCATAGGGAATCATTGACTGTTTTTCTATGAAATTTCTTCTAAGTGTCAACTTTTAAAATAGCAAAATATTGCCTAAAAATCACAACAGTAACTAAGTCGACTTTACTCACTTGTTTCCAAGAACTGTCCCAGGACTGAATCTAGAATCCAGTCCTGGAGTTAGAAAAGTAATCTATTGCAAATAACTTGAAACTCCCATTGAGCTCAATGTATTATTGTGTTTGAAATTGTGTTGCCTATTGCAACAACCTGTACCTACTACCTACAAAAGCCAATTGCATATTGCAAAGGTATTTAACTAAAGCATCTCATTCTGAGAAAGTATATTTTAATACCTATTGTTGGTTCTAAAATAAATCAACCATATATTTTTTATATAAACCATTGGCCTAGAGTTCAGTTCTTGAGTGTGTGAGACCATTTACTGACTGAGTGTGTACAACAAATGCTTTACACTGTCCTCTGATACTGCCTTACTGCTCGACCAAGCTACCACTTTAGAGAGTAAGGTTATATCTAACTTTAACCTCTGCCAATCCTGTGGGGACTGTGGACTCTGTACACACTGTACCTATTTGGGAACAGTATATACAGAGCCACTTTCTCACACCGCGTCACGGAGCTCTAGCACAAAGCGGCCATCTTGGTGGCGGCTCAAGCGACGCCCCCCCCCAGTAAATGGTCTTTTAAAGACCTGTGAAGTGTTCGGGTGCGGCTGCAATTAGAAGGTCGCAAGCCCGCGAAGCTGTCCAGCTGGGCTCACACACAGGACAGAGGGAGGGTGGGCTGAAGCCCCGTGAGCCCAATGGGTGTTGCACGCCTGCATGACACCACACCTCAGGCTCCCAAAACACAAATGTGCTTAGTTCAAACTCCTCACACACACATTCAAGGCACTACACAATGTAGGCCCCACCTACCTGAAAAGATGCATCTCCTTCCATCAAGCACCCAGGCACCTCCACTCCGCAGGACTCCTACTTGCCCACATCAGACACATGAACAGAACTGAATGAGGAGGACAGGAGCTCGCCTACATCGCTCCCACGGCATGAGCGGTCTCCCACACCCGATCAGACTTCCTCCCTCTCCTTGAATCCCAAGAAGTGAAGCTGGAGACCTGAATGTTGAATGAAGCAACCCAGCACTGGCAGGGCTATGCACACACCTGCTCAGTGCCAGAATACTCCTGGGGGTTATAGTGTGCCTTACAAACACACAAAATGCCACAAGCCCTGCAGAATATTCAAAAGCAAGCAGATGCTGGTGAGAACAGGCGCAGTGCTGGCATGGTAGGGCAGACGTCGATGGGCACATGACGTCAAGGCTGACCCCTACTCTGAAGACGCTTTGTTTAGTGCCAATATCGGCAACACTCCCCATCCCTCCCACAGCAATCACTTAGAGAAATAATCAGATAAGACACATTTTTAGTGGAGAAAATTGCTGCAGGTTTATTTGCATAACAGATATGCCAACATGGTGGGTTATCTTACGGGCGATCCCAGGGCAGGCAGCCCCTCACCGCCTGCCCACCTGATGAGCCAAAATACACTGTGGCCCTAGCCAACCGGTGTTTGTTAGATTTGGGGGAGGGGATAGCCCCTCCCACCGGTGGACAACCAGTCCACCCCCTTACTCATGCCCCCCCAGCTAAGGGGGGTGGAGCGTTGCAGGCAACCCCCGGTTGCTCAGGTTCACCACCGCCCGTAGGACTAACGGGGCGCTGTTGCTCCTCCAGGGTCCGACACGAGGACCTCCCTGGGGATATTTGGCTTTAGCACCCTTACTGTGCTCCTGCAGAGGGTACGCTTCTGTACCTTACAGCCTCTGGATCGCCCTGTAACTCCGCCACAACACTGGGTGTGGCCACCGTCACCCCAGGGTCCCCCACTAAGGTAGGCATCTTTACCTCTATCCTCCTGATTCCCAGGCCTCTTCCCGGTACAAGGTCCCTGGACAGGTGAACCCCTCATAATCAAAATGCCCTGTGTACCTGGCCTGCTAAAATCCATGCCTGATAAAGCTAACAGACCTCTGTTCCGTGAATTTTACGCACGGCACTGTTCACTACAAGCACAAGGAATCCTGGCCTCCCCTGGCCGGGCTCCTCGCCATACTAAACGAGGGTTTATCCCTGACCCCTAAAACTCATACGCTCCCCAATTAGCTGCTCATCTTACGCATGGAGGACTTACATCTTCCAGCAGTGCCTTCCTACCCAGGAAAGTCAACTCATGCCTCCCCTATTGTATGACGAACTGATGGGAGGAGAGAACACCCCCCCCAGACTGTTGCAGCTTCTACGGCAAGATGTTCCAGCGCATGCCTGGGACCCCCGCCAAGTTATCTCAACAGTGTGTTGCAGCTTCTACCCCCAGCTGTGCTCGCGCATGCCTGGGCCCCCCAACCCAGGTAAGTAAGTGGTGGAAAAACCCATGCCTCCATTTATTGGATTCCGCCTGTTGCGTCACACACTGGACGCATGGCCGGCCCTAGCCCAGACCATAGATCCTGGCAACATAAGGAAATGCTTAGTTGCTAGCATTCTATAATGAGCACTGCACACCATATTGTACAACTAATCCAGCTTGCACCTAGTTGCACAAAAACACTGTACCCCATCACCTCATTCCTTTGAACTGTCACTCCGGCCACTCCCCTAGGTGGCCACTGACAGCTGTACTTATAAAATCTTGGGATCCCCTTCATCCCACCTGCATGGTGTGCTCTGCTGCCAAGCCCTCCCAGAACACTGTGTTAGCTGCCCCTGCTAAAGAAAAGACTGCAAGAGCACCTGTCAGGGCCCACATTGCCTGCCATAAAATCATGCCAGGAATACCCGTTCAGCCTGAAACTAGTAGGGGGCATGCTGTCCACATGAACCAGAGAGTACCCCACTCCCGAATGGCCAGGTAAGCGGCGACCCGACCCACTGGGCCATACAGCTATCTTCCAGCCGGGTGTAGCAGAATTCCCTTCAGTCAAACCTGGTTTGCATGTGCCCTTCTCCTTACTCCTTGTAAGGGGACACTACACCCGCCCGTCCTCCTAAGCCAAAATTGGGACATTAGTCCCCTAGTTGGCTGACCACTCCCAGGAAATATTGCTTAACAGAAGCAACCTGTATCATGCCGCTGTGGATTGGAGGACCTGGGGTAAACCTATGGTCAGAGTACCTGTGCCTATACCTAAGTCTGACAAGTTCCCTAGTGGTATCAGTGGCTAGCCAGTAGGAAGCTCTGCCCAGTAACTGCCCACCCATAGCAAACGATAAGTGCATAGCTTGTGGTGAACTGGATGCCAGGCGGCGTCAGGCGGCCTCTCCAGTTTGCACCACACCCTGCTCCTGCCGGTCATAGTAACATCCCAACATGACCCCCCAAGACCGATGTTTCTAGGTGCCTGACCCCACAAATGTACATGGCGGCACCATACCGATGGAAAGGCCTAAAGTATGGATGCCCCTATGCCATCTGGTAAAATTACCAGAGCCATCGGATGCATCTGCCCAGTGTTGCAACCCTTGTGGTTTACTGCCAATAGGCTTACTATTGAAAGACTGTGCTACTGGCTGTGATGGGCTTCAAAATGTCTGAGATGGGAGCATGGCTGTGACTGCATTAGTGTCGCAAAGATATAATGCCTTGATTGAGTAGAAAGTAGATCGTGTGTGCGGAGAACTGTATGCATCCTGTTTTAAGGGAAGCGGACCCCTTCTACTGCATAAAAGCCACATCAATGCTTTGTAAAACTGCTCTGTTTTTATATGTTTGTTGTACTTCAAACACACTCCTCGCATCTTTCCAATTCACACCCCACCATGCCCAACAGACCTGAATTTTAAGGTACATTTAGGTTCCCTGTAATGGAAATAAAAGATAAATTTCCTTTGCCATGTAGTCTTATGGGAGGTGTGGGGGCGTATGCTCCAGCCTATAAACACCTCCATGCTGTCACTGTGTCTTATTACCAGACTTGGCGTGGCAATGATAGATGTTCTTCTGTATGTAAAAGAGATGAGGTAAGCGATGTACGGGAAAATAGTGTCATGTCCCTGGTCAACGGGGAACTCTTGCAACATCCCAAGTTGCTGGATTCCTTTACTGGGTTAGGTTGAAAGCTCTGCTCCAGCTTTGCTGTGACCCTATATCTAACACTATGCATGCCTAGGCCAAAGAGCTGCCTAGTGTTATGACAGAATGCCAAATCTGGAAAGTGAGTATCACTATGCTTTATATTGGCAGGGGTGAAAAAGATAGAGCCCCTCCCCCAACCAATAGTATATTACTAATACAGAACTGTAGATAAATGAATGAACTAGTCATCCTTGTACCTCCTTGTACCTTCCCATGTAAATCAAATAAGGTGCATGAGACCAAGGTTGCATTTACACCTTTACCTACCTATGGCTTGTTGGGGCTTTCCTTCATGTTTTTCTTCCCTACATACCCCTGAGTGAGAAGGTCTGGATTTCTGACAGCTCCACAAGTTAACCAACCATCTATAACTAAATGACCTATGTAGTGTAGACATAATCAAGAATTCTATTGTTGTCTGCACACTAGAGCATTCTAAGTTGGGGTTACGCAGGGACCGCATGAGTTATATTCAAGGAATTGGAATGTTCCTAGTATCCTTATTTGTGCTCCAACAGTGAAAATAAATGCGGGCCACTAGCCTGTATTCGAGAAATAGAATATACACAACGTACACCCACTATGGCCCGGGCGGTTGACGGAGTGGCGACCTCCCAGAGCCAGCACTTCAACCTGTCTGTGAACCTTTACTGACAGTCATTATAAGGGTTCTGAGGTTCCCAGCCCATTAAAGGCTGCCTGCCAGCCAGTGTGCAAGGTGGCAGAGACCCTATTAAGGCAACTGAGACTTACTTACCGCCGAGTTGATGGGCCTACATGCCGTCCCCCTGGATCTGCAAAAGCGATATGTACGCATATCTGACAAAATTGCCAATTGTTTTGCGGAGAGTACCTGGCCCTTTGCAACTATACTTTCAGCTGTGCAGGCGTAGCCCTCCTCAACAGTGCTGCTATATTTCCCATCAGCTGGTGTAGAGCTTTGAGCATGACACCATATGTAGGTCAACTAGTGAAGGCTCTTACAGTAGAGCAGCAGCATTTACTACAAGGGTGCAGAAGTGTTGGAAGAAATACTTAACATAATCTCGGCCACTGGAGGTCCACTCCCAGTCTGTCCTGGTATGCGGACCGAGTCTACCCATGTGTGTTGGCACCCGGTGTCCCCTCCTGTATACTTGCAAACCGTGACCCCCCGTGAATACTTGCCTCCGGTGACACCTCCTGAGTACTTGCACCCAGTGTCCCTTCTGTGTAATTGAGGAAGCCCTGCCTTATAAGATGCCTGGAGATGGAGGAGGATGCACCCAAGTTCCCCTGCCAATGCGCACCTTCTACAGTCTTGACCTGGTAAAACGTGCAGCATTCACTTTCATGTATATTGACAAGTAGGTTGCATGTAAGGAGCTCAAACTGCCAGTGTCCAATTACCATTTGTGCTTCCCACATTCTTAGTGAATATGGAGCCTATATGCAAGTCTCCAGATGTAATGCATGTACTGTGAATGACCATGTAATGTAACTGGCCAAAAGAAAAGCGATCTGACACCTGCGGGTGAAGATTCGCTTAAAAACTCACATTCCCAAAAACCATGGCTGAATAACCGTAATGGTTACTCTGTGCTACTGCTGGAGCAGAGTTTTCTGTTTGAAAATTCGTTGGTTTTTGAAGCTCTGGCATGTCTATTTGTCATATTAATTTTATTAATTACTAGCAATTAATTATTTGTCTTGTGCAAGTGTGTTTATATTAATCAATCCGTTTGTCCTAATAAGAGAAAGTTACACGTGGGTGCGCATAAATGTGCTGTTTAACAATAACGTGCGTGTTTTTATGTTTAAACGTTGCTATGTGCTGTTTATTTTTGAGCACAAAACGCTTTCCGAATTAATGCTTTTCTATGTTGCAAGTGCTAGATAGATGCATACACATAAGGGTATTAGTGGGGTTAACACTGTTTAATCACTATGCTGTGGTAACGTTGTTTTTGTTTCTTTTAATTAAGATGGTTTATTGTGGCCTATGGTGGCCTAGTTAAAGATGGCCGATTTTGTAAGCCTGGCCTCGATTTGAAAATAGAAAAACTGTGATGGAAGAGAGCCCTGCTGAATATGGTCCTGAAGTCAGCTGACCACAGTCCTTGCTTGCCTTACAAAATTTTCCGTGAGGACATCAGCAGCCAGGGTAATCTTCGAGTGAAATGGAACGTCCTTGGCAGCCTTGGGAAAACAAAGGAGCCTTAGAGAAAGACTCTGAGCATTGGTCTCATTGCCGAGGAGAAGTAGAACTAACAAGATACATTTGCGATTCTTGGTTCCTGTTCCGTAGTCTTTATTTTGTGATTTTTCCTGAGCGGAGATTTTCGAATGTAGCAATGTTACATCCTTTCCTTCTCGCTCTGCTCAGCGGTCCAGCGGACATTACAACTTTTCTTTGTATCTTTCTTTTGTTCGATTCAGTATAAGAATTGTTAGCCTAGAGAGGGTCTTGCCACTTGCCATTTGCCTTTGCCGCGTACCGAATCTGCGTTGCTGAGGATTGATGCTGAAGGGACTTCGTCTTGAGAGACTTTACCGAGAGACTTGTCCTGACCCATTCTGACATTTAGCTAGAATAGGTAACTATGAGAAAAATGATTTATGCTGCTTGATTTTCTTTGACTAATTTTAGATAAAGCAATATAACTTGAACATGGTGTTGGATATTATTTCTTGTCAATTATTGTGTATTATATTTTGATTATTGCCGTATAGGTTTTATAGATTATGTTTATGGACAGTCACAATAACCAGGTCTTATCGACCTCGATATAGATGCAGGGTGACTAGGTGTTTTCTTTCCACAGGTTTATTGCTGCTGGTAGAGTATTTGAGCGTATGTTAGTGAAATGGGCCCTAGCGTATGATGAATGTATGTGCATGTAACTGTGAGATTACTCTATCTGTGGTAGTGGGAATATTATACACACCCTGATCTCTATCAATTTCCTGGTAGCAGAGGATGGTTATTGATGATTGTCTTGATCTGATAAGATTGCATGTACATTAGCTTATCGATTATTGATTATTGACTGATGTTGGTATATGTACTAATACTATATGTTGGAGTCGTAATGTTGAGTTATATGTAGTGCTTCTGGAACTTGGGAGCTGGTAGCAGTTCCGTAGTAGGGCAGAGGGAAGTATATGCTGCTCTCGGGAAAGACGGAATTGTAAGGAATAACGTGTGACAATTGAAGTTGCGCGTCACATTGTCTGGGTTCGGAATCAGTGACATCGTCGTATGTTACTATTATATATTTCTGGTATATAAGGAGTGTGTATGATAGTGAAGGTTATCTGTGAAACTCTGGTCTTAAGTCCCAGGGATCCGTAAGGATTACCGTTAAAGCTTATCGCGGGAGAAGTAATAGGTATTCTCTGAGCTTGTTTGAGAAACTGAACAGAGGTAAGCTGTTTAGTTGATGTATGTATGTTATAATTCTATAGTAGAGCAGATTGTTCGCTGTTCTCGGGAAGCAGGGTTCTGCATGTATGAACTATATTTCCTTGTATGAATGTGCGTGAGTGTTCGTATATTTAATTGACTGTAAAACTCTTTGGACAAGTCCTAGAGGAAACAGTTAATGAATGTATGTTAGAAGGGCAGAGTAGAGGAAGTGCTACTGTGTCAACGAGAGGTTTCTTATGAAATAGACTCTCTTTTTACTATTCTGTGGTTAGCGAAGCAGACAATGGAGATGTTTTTATGTTGTTACTAATAGATTTTGTAGAAATTTTGACACAAAGTCTACTGAAAAGATTTTGTAAAGGAGGGGTAGACGAGTGACAGAAGACAGGAGACAAGCGACTGCAGCGACTGTTGACGTCAGAAAGACCGCGCTCTGATTGGATAGTAGATCAGAATAGTGCTTGCGCTAGGATTGGTGCGTTAGTGTGAGCCGTGCAAGGATTGGAAGAGCTATTTAGTGACGTAGGCGTTCCAGGATTGGTGTGTTAGTGTAAGTCGCGCTGCTATTGGTTGAAAATTCGTATTGTATATTTATAATACGGAAAGAGTAGAGAGTTTTTGGTAAACGCTAAAATGTATTACCAAGAAGAGAAAAAGAAGAAAACATTTTTTGGTAAAATTAAAAAGTGGTTTAACAAGGATAAAGATGTTAAAACGAGAGAGGGTGAGTTGTTACCTCCACCGAAAACACCTGCATCCTTCATGGCTGCAAGACATGGGTTTCATACCTGTATATGGTTGGAGAATTGGGTTAGGTATACTAAAGAAGATGGTGTCCTAGCATTTCCAGAACATGGTTCATTTAATCTGGCCGTGTTGAGAAATTTACGGGAAAAGATGTTATGTCTAGACCCGAAACCGAGACCTACACAGTTCGAGGCTTTAGTGGAATGGGAAGAGGAAGTACATGAGCGAGAAAAACAGAGATCTGGAGGGTACTACAAATACATGTTTGGGAGGAGACATGATCGTGAGACTCATCATGATCGAATGAAAAGGTGGCGAGATGTTAGTATGTCAGAGGGATTATATCCAATGAGAACAGTTGAAGGAGGAGCAGAAAGGATTCCTGAGTCAGAAATGAGAAAATATGGAGTTAATGAGTATGAGGATGAGGTCTTGAATGACATGATTTACAAGAGACCACCTCCATATAGACCAGAACCAGACAAAAGTACACCAGTTGTTTCTCCAATAAGAGATACAGTTTGTGTCAGTGAGACAGAAAATGAGACACCTGAGGTAAGAAGTGATCACTACCTTGATGAGAATGCCAGACAATTAGCCAGAACTACAACAGAGTTGACTGAGAAGATTAGGGAATTAACGAAGAATCTAGAAGCTGTTACGGTGCCTGTAACAATAGGTCCGGTTATGCCTGTGTTTGACAAACAGAGGACAGGTGAAAATGGACTGGTGATTCCATATGTTGGGAATAATTTGACAAATTCAGTTGGTCCTTCAGGAGATTCAGGCAAAAGAGCAGAAAGAAGTGACCTGAGACAATCAAGACATGACACATGTAGTGAAATATTAGATGCTAGTGAAGCTAGTTGTTCAGGGATGCCAATTTTAGAACCGCAGAAGAGAGTGGTTCCAGTGAGAAAAACTGCTGAAATAACAGTTGAAGATTTGAATGATTGGATGAAAGTCCTACAGAAAAAGGATAAAGATTCACAAGTAATTGACGTGGCTAGGTTACGTGTAGAGCTAGAAGAGCTTGTTACAGGAACAGTTCCAACAGAAATTCTGAAGAGTCATCATGATGGTGAACTAATGTTCATGTGTAAAAACATTACATGGAGAGCAAGAAATACACATGACAGGCTAAGAGCAATAGCGAATGAACAGGGAGTTGACATTGATAAAGTGAAAGCTTTACAAAGAACCTACAGGATGGATTTTACAGAGAAGGATATTGAGAATTTGAATGCTACTGGTAGAACAGGACAGATTAAGGAAATGGTAGCATTATTGCGAAGATGGGGTGATGTAGAAAAGTGGAAAGATAGGTGGTATAAGAAAAGAGATGAAGCTGAAGATAGAACAACTTATTCAGCATTTCCAGTGAGAGAAAAAGAGAAACCGGTGGATAATTATCCTATGAGAGAAATACCTGGAGGAGGATATGTACATGTTCCATGGACCAGACAGGATATTTTATCATTCACGAATGATTTCCCTCGATTGAGAGAAAAGCCCGTCGAGTGGTATAGGCAGGTAGATAGGTTTGTGAAATTGTCAAAAGTGCTGTGGGTTGACCTGAATAGTCTGTTTGATATAATTGTTCCAGCAGACTTGTGGACTGAGTGTAAAATAGTTGTGAGTTGGCCTACTGAGGAATATCCAAGAGACCCAAGAACAGGGGCACCAGATCAAGAGGTAATGAGAAAGTATGATCAGGTGATGGTATACCTGAAGAGTAAAGTTCCTGCAAAAGAGACAGACTGGGTAAAGATAGATCGAACACAACAAGAAGCGAAAGAATCAGTTCATGCTTTTTACGAGAGGCTGATACTAGCATTTAAACAATTCAGTGGAGATGAACACCTGGGTGACAAAGATTTGAGTCATTTTGTATACAGATTTGTATATGGCCTTAGACCTGAAATTGGTGAGAGAATTCGTGAGCATACAGTGGATTGGCAGAGTAAGAAAGTAGATGAGATTCTGAGACATGCAAAATACTTCAGTGATGAAATTGAAGCGAAACAAAGAAAGTTGAAAGAGAAAGCAATGTGGGCACAAGTGAAAGTTGCGGAAAGACAGGAAGCACAGTTAGTGGAACAGGCAAATAATCCAGGAAATAATGCAGGGAATAGACCTAGATATGCAGGGAAAGGAAAAGGAAGTCTTGAGGAAGCGAAGAAAAAGTTTCCTTGTCACAACTGTGGCCAATTGGGGCATTGGAGATCGGAGTGTCCTAATCCACCATTAGTGAGTAATGAGAATAAATCCTTAAATCAACAGGTGCAGAATGAAGGAAATAATCAACAACAGCAACAACAGAAAGTTGTGAGACAGCAGAGTCAAGAGCCAAAACCGCCCTTGCCGCAGAATAAAGGGTTACAAAAGTATAATCAGGATTCAGGATTCTACAATGATGAACAGGTAAACAAACCAAGACGTTCAAACAAGGTACAACAGTACTTGTTAAAGAGTGAAGGGAGTGAATCTGAGGGTGATTATTGACGGTGCCGAGGAGAGGAAGAAGAGTGCATACTTGGTGCAACTCTAGAAATAGACCAGGTAGGACCATTTGTGGATGGGAAAATAAATGAGGAGAGTGTTACTTTTTTGGTAGACACAGGTGCGACAAGATCAACTGTCAGGTCAACAGATGTTAGAAATCTTCCTCTCTCGGATGAAGCAATCCAAGTAGTTGGTGTAGCCAATACGCAAATCAGAACACGTCTTACTGAACCAGTAAGAATACAGATAGGGAAATTTTCAGACATGCACAGATTCATTGTCTGTGACACGAGTCCAGTGAACCTGTTAGGTAGGGACTTGTTGTGCAAGATGAACTGCACAATTTTTTGTACACCGGATGGAATAGCCTTTGAGACACCAGATGAGGATGTTTTGTACCGAGTGACTCTAGAGAATAGAGAAAGTGAGTTAATTGGTGCATTTGCTGTGTTTAATCCGGAGGATTTGCCTCGAGAGCTGAGAGACACAGTGAAAAGGACAGTTTGGGATTTTACTGGAGAGGATGTGGGATTGATGAATAATGTAGATCCAGTGAAAATTGCAGTAAAAGAGGGGATTACATATCCTAACATTCCTCAATACAAAATGACACCAGAAATAATTGAAGGGATAACTCCTATAATTGAGAAAATGATTCAGCAGGGAGTCCTGAGAGAACTACTGAGTAGTCCGTGTAATTCACCGATAATGGGACTGAAAAAGCCTAATGGGAAATTTAGAATCGTACAGGATTTGAGAAAAGTTAATCAAATTGTGGTGGCATGTTGTCCTATTGTGCCAAATCCATCAGTGATCCTGTATCAAATTCCACATGATGCCGAGTGGTATACAGTAATTGATTTGTGTCATGCATTCTTTTCAATTCCATTACATCATGATAGCCAGCCGATTTTTGCATTTAGGTTTGGCCAGCGTATCTTAGCATGGTGTCGAATCCCACAGGGGTATACGGAGAGTCCTTCGATATTCAATCAGTTATTGAAGAAATCGTTGGAGAGTTTGATCATGCCTGAGAGCTCAGTACTAGTGCAATACATTGATGACCTACTTGTGGCATCAAAGACACGTGAAGCTTGTGAAGTAGATACCATAGCTTTACTGAATCATCTGGCAGATGGAGGGTTAAAGGTATCTCCAGCCAAATTGCAATTTTGCAAAAAAGAGGTGCATTATCTTGGACACAATATTGAAAAGGGTCTGAGAAAAGTGACGGATGACAGGATCAGAATAATCAGAGAAATGAAAGCCCCAAAAACTCAGAGGGAAGTGAGAATGTTCCTGGGTATGGTGGGTTATTGTCGTCAGTGGATAATTAATTTTTCCTTGATAGCAAAGCCACTGATTAAACTGACAAAAAGTGAGATGACAGATCCATTGGATCTAGATGCAGAACAAATGGCAGCATTTGAAGAGCTCAAAAGTAAAATGTGTGAGGCTCCAGCTTTGGGTATGCCTGACTACGAAAAAGAATTTGAGCTGTACTGCAGTGAGAGAAATGGATGTGCACTTTCAGTGTTAATTCAGAAACATGGATTACTGAGAAGGCCTATTGCGTACTTCTCATCGACACTTGACCCTGTAGCTGTGGGTTTACCAGGTTGTCTGAAATCCGTGGCTGCAACATGCAGGAGTCTGGAACAAAGTGAGGGAATCATAATGGGATATCCTGTAAGGGTATTCGTGCCTCACAATGTGGCAATTCTTTTGACAAGAAGCAGAACCCAGTACATGTCACATAGTCGGTTGACTAAATATGAAAAAGTGATTCTGGGAGCATCAAATGTGACTCTTGAAAGATGTGTGAATGTGAATCCAGCGACACTCTTGCCGGATATTGAAAATGTGGGTGTGAAAATGGAAGATGATCATGATTGTTTGGATGTGCTTGAGTACTGTACAAAACCGAGACCAGACATAAGGGATCTTCCCTTACATGAGAGTGATCATGTGTTGTTCGTGGATGGTTCATGCCTGAGAAATGATGATGGTGTGTTATGTGCAGCATATGCGGTGTGCAAAGTTTCAGAGGTTATGGAAGCATCACCATTGAAAGGAGTGAAGTCTGCACAAGTTGCTGAATTGATAGCATTGACAAAAGCTTGTGAAATTGGGAAAGATTTGAGGACGACTGTGTTGACTGATAGTCAGTATGGATTTGGAGTTGTGCATGACTTTGGCCAGCTTTGGCTACAAAGAGGTTTCTTGACATCGAGTGGAACTCCAATAAAGAATGCTGAAATGATTGGTAAATTGCTTGAGGCGATACAGCTGCCTAAAGAGTTAGCAGTTGTAAAATGTGCTGCCCATGGACAGGGAGAAGATTTTATCACGGTTGGAAACCGTTACGCCAATGATGTTGCGCAATACTGTGCTAAGACAAATCAGTCCATTAATCGGGACCGAGAGGGGGAAATGTCTTTTCTCTCTGTGATGTTTACTAATGTCTTAGAAACCTGGGATGAAGTGAAACAGTTGCAAGATGAGGCAGGAGAGGAAGAGAAAAAACATTGGATTAAGGCAGGATGTGCTCCAAGAGAAACAGACCATGTTTGGGTCTACAGAGATGGCAGACCAGTAATGCCTAACTCCATTTTGTCGTCAATGGCAAGAATGTATCATGGCCAGGGACATTTGGGGAGGGATGCGATGGTAAGGTCATTTAAACAGACCTGGTACAATGCAAAGTTCAGGACAATTGCAGAAAGCATCTGTCAAAGGTGTTTGGTTTGTCAGCAATTTAACACTGGGAAAAAGACAGTGGTGAGTCTGGGAACAATAGGCAGAGAAGGAGGTCCTTTTACAAGAATGCAGATTGATTTCATTGAAATGCCCCAACTAAACAGACTGAGGTATGTTCTAGTGGTAGTCTGTTTGTTTTCAAGGTGGGTGGAAGCTTACCCGACTAGAAGAAATGATGGAATAACAGTGGCAAAGTTACTGTTAAGGGAGTTGATTCCTAGGTACGGGTTTCCAGTAACAGTTGAGTCTGATAGAGGTGGACACTTTCAAAATGAACTCATGGGTTTGATTTGTGAAGCATTGAAAATACAGCAGAAGCTACACTGTGCATACCGACCAGAGGCTTCTGGTGTGTTTGAGCAGATTAATGGCACAATAAAAAACAGGATTGGAAAGATGTGCTTAGCCACTGGCATGAAATGGCCAGATGTTTTACCTCTAGTGCTGATGACTATTAGATCTACTCCAGATAGAACTACTGGTTTGAGTCCGCACGAGATAATCATGGGACGTGCAATGCGCCATGCATTCGTGCCTGTCAATAAGTTGGTGACAATAACTGATGACATGATTTTGGATTACTGTAAAGGCCTGGCTGACGCAGTTCATTCTGTGTTTCACCAGGTTGGAGAAGAAGCTACCACACTTGAGAAGAAGCAAGCCCATGATCTGAGTCCAGGAGACTGGGTGAGGATTAAAGTTCACAGAAGAAGAAATTGCTTGGTTCCAAGGTGGGGAAGGCCAAGACAAGTTATTCTGACTACGACGACTGCAGTAAAGTGTGCTGGAGTGAGACACTGGGTACATGCAAGTCATACTCTGAGAATTCCAAACCCAAAAGAAGGGACTGGTAAAGAGTATTTTGAAGAGTCAGATTCCAGTGATGATGAAGATACAGAATCAGTGGG
Organism: Triturus cristatus; assembly: GCF_964204655.1. Classification (NCBI taxonomy): domain Eukaryota; kingdom Metazoa; phylum Chordata; class Amphibia; order Caudata; family Salamandridae; genus Triturus; species Triturus cristatus. Next base: position 378,531,221 of record NC_140579.1, on the reverse strand, counting down.
GAAAGAAGTAGGAAAAGCTTCGAATGAACCACTGCGAGTATCAGAGAAGAGATCAGATTCTGAAGTTTCAAAAAGCAGTGAAGGAAAAAGAAAAGAAAAGAGAAATTTCACAGAGACTACTCCTGAATCAGAAGAAGAGGAGATTGAAGAACCACTTGAGATTATACTTGAAGAAGTAGGGTCAGAAGAAGATAGAGAGGGACAGATTGCGGAAGACCCCCGAGGAGGTGTAGGGAACATTCTTGATGAGCTAGGTGAAGGGACAAGTAGACAGCAAGAAGATTGCGTGTCGGAGAATCGAGGAGGGACAAAAGTAGGGAAATCTCAAACAGTGGTGAAAGAATCTGTGGAAAAGAAGAAAGCTGCTAGAAAACGGAACCAAGAGGCACTTGAAACAGAATTGGATGATGAGAATGAACAAACAGAGGGTCGAGTTCTGAGAAAGAGAACTTGGATTGGAGAAAGAAGTAATAAAGAAATAAAGCCGAAAAAGGTGATAAAAGGAGATCGTTGGCCTAACAACAGAGTTAAGAGGCTGAGATACAAAATAATAAGAGCAAGTACATCAAAAGCTGAACAAGTGAATGAAGTTTCGAGTCAAAGTTCAAAAGCTGAAGGAGAAGAATCAAAGGAGTCAAAAGAACCAGTAGAAATAAAAAGAGTAAGAAGACCCAACCAAAAGTACAGATCACCGGAATGGTCTTATGTGGCACTGTCTGAAGGAGGAAAAGAAGAAACAGTGACTCGAGATAATCCGGAAGAGATCTTGAGAGAAGTGGTTGAGAAAGATAATGGTGAAATTCTGAGAGTACTCTTGACTGACATTGGAGAAGAGTCGAGTACTGAGGATTTTGATGTTGGAGATCTAATACAATTTGATGTTGAAGAAATTGAAGTAAAGAATGACAAGTATCCAAACTGAATAAAGGAAGGATTCACTTGGATTAAGTGAAGGAAAGGATCATTTGGAAAAACTGAAAAGCTGAAGAATTGCTGAAGAATTTAAGAGTTCCAACAGTAGTGGAGTAGTAGAGGCTAAACTAAAGTAGTAAAATGGCTAACATAGAGGATAATCGAAATAGATGTGCCTTCTTTAAAAGGTGGTGTAGAATGTGCTGCTGCTGTACTGGATTATTAATGCTTCTCTGGGGTGTTTTAGTTTTATTAGTTACTTTTAAAGTAGAGTTTGAAATGCATACAGAGAATGTGACAAATGTAGAGAAAAATTCGCAAAAAGTAGTTCCAATTAGAATTAGTAATTCTTACATACACAAAGATAGGTCAATTAATAACTTTTCTAGTAATGTTTTTTCAAAATTGTTATATGAATATGTGAAAACAATGGAAGTAAGGGATTGCTACGTCTGTATGCAATTACCTGCATCCGTTTCAGAGGGTGTTACTTATCATCATTTACCAGCTACATATGGTATTTCCTGTAGTATTTTAAGTAGTGTTTTTTATTTGTTAGGGAAAGTAGATTATAAGATGTCTAACAGAGATAGTATTTTTGGGCATTTGCCAATGAACAAAGAGCTGAATCCAGCTAAAGAAGCTAACACTTTTGGTGAAATTTTTATTGAAGAAAAAGGATTAACATTAGATTACATTTTTAAGAATAATTTAACTTGCAGTCTGAAAGGAGAGGAGAAAGCTTTCCTGGATATGGTAGAGGAAAGGAGATTGAACATGCAGGAGAAAGCAGGAAAATATAAAGTGAGTGAGACAATCTGGGACATTGAGATGGGAAAAGAGTTGAAGAATGGGGCTAGTCCAACTTTAGCTTTAGATGCACCACAGAAGGGTAAACTTTGTATTACAAGAAGGAAATCCCAATATGATACATATTTTGTTGGGACTAGTGAGTGCCATGATACATACTTCATTGCAACAGGTTGGGGTTTCAGAGGTGGAGAAGATACAATTTTTCCAGGAGTATACTATGTTTGTGGGAACAAGGCTTATTACAAGTTGCCTGACCATTGGTATGGCACGTGTTATGTGGGCGTGGTTTTTCCAAAGATTTTTCATATAGATAAAATAACAGATGTAGAACATATTAATTTACTAATGCGTTTTAAGAGAGAAACTTGGTCTGAGATAGTGGGTGACATTTTTGGACTTTTGATTCCAGCAGTGGGAATTTCTTTGAATGCTTATGGAATTCGGAAACTGTCCACAGTGGTTGATCGCTTATCGACAAATACCGCTGGAGGGTTTCTTTTGGTGAATACGGAATTAAGTGCCGTACGTGCCATGTCTATGCAAAATCGACTTGCCCTTGATATTCTATTGGCCAAGGAGGGTGGAGTCTGTGGAATGCTGAAAGTTCAACATTGTTGCACTTACATTCCAGACGAAAGCAAAGACCTGAAGGTCTATATCAAAAATATTACTGATTTGCATGAAGAATTAGTACCACTTGAAGCTGAGAATTTATGGACTAAAATAGCTAATAAAATGATAGCTGTTAAGGATTTTATTGCAAAGATAGGTAGTACTATTATAGGTAGAATATTGTTTCCTTTAACTTGTATAATTGTTGCTTTATTGATAATAAGATTAGTGTGTGTGTGTTGTAAAAACAGGGGAGGGAGGAAGAAATTGAATAAAGAGAAGAAAAACAAGAGGTTGAAAAGAGAACCTCAAGAAATTGAATTAGAAGAATTGAGGAAGAGTGTTTACTTAGAGACAAAAAGGGATGATGAAAGAGTGACTGGTGTGTAATGTTGTGAAAGGGGAAAAAGACATTTCCGATTTCTCCTAAAATGGGACTAAATTTTCACTATTTTTTTTTTTTGGGTTTATTTGGTGATAAAATCACCAAAGGGGGGATTGCTGGAGCAGAGTTTTCTGTTTGAAAATTCGTTGGTTTTTGAAGCTCTGGCATGTCTATTTGTCATATTAATTTTATTAATTACTAGCAATTAATTATTTGTCTTGTGCAAGTGTGTTTATATTAATCAATCCGTTTGTCCTAATAAGAGAAAGTTACACGTGGGTGCGCATAAATGTGCTGTTTAACAATAACGTGCGTGTTTTTATGTTTAAACGTTGCTATGTGCTGTTTATTTTTGAGCACAAAACGCTTTCCGAATTAATGCTTTTCTATGTTGCAAGTGCTAGATAGATGCATACACATAAGGGTATTAGTGGGGTTAACACTGTTTAATCACTATGCTGTGGTAACGTTGTTTTTGTTTCTTTTAATTAAGATGGTTTATTGTGGCCTATGGTGGCCTAGTTAAAGATGGCCGATTTTGTAAGCCTGGCCTCGATTTGAAAATAGAAAAACTGTGATGGAAGAGAGCCCTGCTGAATATGGTCCTGAAGTCAGCTGACCACAGTCCTTGCTTGCCTTACAAAATTTTCCGTGAGGACATCAGCAGCCAGGGTAATCTTCGAGTGAAATGGAACGTCCTTGGCAGCCTTGGGAAAACAAAGGAGCCTTAGAGAAAGACTCTGAGCATTGGTCTCATTGCCGAGGAGAAGTAGAACTAACAAGATACATTTGCGATTCTTGGTTCCTGTTCCGTAGTCTTTATTTTGTGATTTTTCCTGAGCGGAGATTTTCGAATGTAGCAATGTTACATCCTTTCCTTCTCGCTCTGCTCAGCGGTCCAGCGGACATTACAACTTTTCTTTGTATCTTTCTTTTGTTCGATTCAGTATAAGAATTGTTAGCCTAGAGAGGGTCTTGCCACTTGCCACTTGCCATTTGCCTTTGCCGCGTACCGAATCTGCGTTGCTGAGGATTGATGCTGAAGGGACTTCGTCTTGAGAGACTTTACCGAGAGACTTGTCCTGACCCGTTCGGACATTTAGCTAGAATAGGTAACTATGAGAAAAATGATTTATGCTGCTTGATTTTCTTTGACTAATTTTAGATAAAGCAATATAACTTGAACATGGTGTTGGATATTATTTCTTGTCAATTATTGTGTATTATATTTTGATTATTGCCGTATAGGTTGTATAGATTATGTTTATGGACAGTCACAATAACCAGGTCTTATCAACCTCGATATAGATGCAGGGTGACTAGGTGTTTTCTTTCCACAGGTTTATTGCTGCTGGTAGAGTATTTGAGAGTATGTTAGTGAAATGGGCCCTAGCGTATGATGAATGTATGTGCGTGTAACTGTGAGATTACTCTATCTGTGGTAGTGGGAATATTATACACACCCTGATCTCTATCACTACACCCCCCCCCCCCTTCCCCCCGACACGGGAAAAGAAATGGGAGCAAGTACCAGCGAGAAACTGAATCCCACCCCCGATAAGGAACGGACAAGAAACACAGAGAACCCAGCAAAGAACATGGGTCAGCATACTGCATATTGAATGTTGTCGATTGGGTCCCCTAAGAACCCCTTAGTCTAGCACATCAGATACTGGAGATCACCATGCCCCTGTGCCCGCGCTGCCTCGACAGACCGCTGGCGCCTCCCCGAGCACAATTCACGCCCAGGGTATAAGACTGCCCTGCACCGTCAATGACCATCCACTGTGCATGCACCCGGCAAAACCGCAAGCTTAATTCCCAATGAGGCAGAGAATGGCTCCACATTGAGCATCACTGTTGAGAGCATCCTGGAGCTCTCCTTCGGGCATAAAACCGTCCGCCCCACTCTGCCTACTTCCAATCGCACCAAAACACCCATAGCCTGGAAATGGACAGCTGTGTCTTAGCACCCCACACATTCACGCAACCGCCTCAACCTCGAATCGTGCGTGAAAGTTACCGCCCAAATAACTACAAGAAATTCCTAATCACTTTCAAATGAGTACGGAATGGCCAAACCAAATCAGTGGTTTATATAGGGGCTTAACGCATGAATGGCAATGGTCATTGATTGACCACCACAACACCCGGTAATTGCGGCCGCATCGCAAAGTGAAACAGCCGAAGATGGGCAGCTGCAGCCATGTCGAACGGAAACACCAAACGCGCAAGTAGTCCTGCTAAATCAGGCAGATATACAAGTGTCCACGAGACCCTCGGCAATCTGTCCTAAACAACTGCGGTCCGGGAGCGATCCGCGGGGACCCTGTTAGCCTGGGGAAAAACTGAAAGAAACCTTGGTCACAATACAGTTGGACATCCGCCGTAAGAAACAGTGTATTGTTTACGCCTTCACTGCGCGAAAAATGGGCCGTACCCGAAACGATATTAAACTGCAACAAGCGCCCAACAGCGCCGGAAAACACTATGGTCGCCTTACGGTTAGACATCTGTCATTTAACTACAGCCAAAAGTATGCCACTTAACCTCACCCATTACTTTTTCCTGGAATGCACGCAGTGGAGGGGGGCTGAGGAATGTGGGCAAAGATGGAACAGGCGCTTAACGCACACGGTCCACACGCAGCTCAGCCCCCTCGGCCACACCAGACTTCCCTTCACTGTTCGCGAGGCATTCGTGGGACCTAATAGCAGCCCCAACCTTGCCCCTCCAGCTTAGAGTAAACAGCAATACATCACAAGGAGAGCATTACTCTCCAGGGGTGGAACTAGCCCATGTTAGTGAATGACTGAGGCACGGACCCGCCACCCCACGACACAAACTGGCACACATGACCCTCAAGCTCCGGTCCCGGCCCAAACACGCAGGTCGCCCAGTATAGGAATGCGTACTGCTGATACTGACTTTCACTCAACAAGAGGTTGCATCCTTGCCAAGGGCCTTGAAATTACCAGCAGGAAAGGTGCCATAGACAAATGGCACAAGGTTTACTGAGCCCACACACTACCTGTAGAGCGATGGTGCTCCAGCGTAAGGAGGACACCGAGGCCCTCTACGGTAGTTTATCTCTCATCTGATGCCTCACCGTGCCCTGGTCTTGGAAAGGGGCCCCCCCTCACTGGGCACACCCACCACAAGAAGGCTCTCAGAGGCCCCACGCCGGTAATGGCTTCTCACTCAAAATCCCCAGACGCTTCCAAGTCAAGCGTCAGGCCTCACGCTTAGCGATGCAATTCCAGGCATTGGCTTAGAGGAAAATCCACGCAGCCAGGCGCCACGCTATGTAAAACTTAATAGTCATTATTTCCTAGCTGTGATATCAGTATCTTACATCTCCCCCCCCTCTCTCTTATCTAACTCTCCACGACAGTCAGTGCCAATTCAGGAGATAAATCGTGTTAGAAATACTTATACAGTATGGCACATTAAATAACACTTGATAGCAAAATGCCCTGGCAGTGCCATACATTAGTGAAAAGAACTCACCAGCGGCCGAGTTCCTAAACAGCTAGCGCTATGTATCGGAAGGGGGGAGGCGCAAGCCGCGATAACAGTATCTTCTCCTAGCGGCGCAGCAGTACTGCCCGAACCCCTCCTCCAGGCAGTGCAGCCGAAGTGAGATACCACGGAAAAGGGACACCACGTCCTAGTGTCAGCATTCAGAAACCGGACCATCCCCTCTACACCACCGTCGCTGGGGATCCTTAACGCCCATGCGCCCTGTAACCTACAGGGCCCATGTTCTCTCTCACCGGGAGCAACCCAGGCTGGACAGTCTGCCCCCCCACTTGGCCGCCACTATCCTAATCCTAACCAGAAAGCCTGCAATCAGGGTCCGTGCTCTGCTGTACCCTCGCTGACATGAAACCCACATGGGCAAGACCACGCTGCTCGAGTCCCCCCACACAGCCCTCTACTGACGGTGAGACTTGTGTGGGAGGGGGTTAACACAACAGCGGAAGAACCAACGCCAGACAATGTACCGCACGCCCGATGCATACCCTTCCTGCCGCCCCCCTGGACATTAGACCGGCACCCAACCTACAGACCATCTGCTAGACTGGTCCCAAATTAGGAAGGTGGGCACCCCAAACAACTGACACCCTGCGTGCCGATCCCCAAATCCACTCAATCCCAGGACCAAAACAGACACCATGCAGCTACGCACCGAAAAGAGACTGCATGTGCTACAAATCGAATCCGAGCACAGAAACAACCTCAGTCTACCCTGCCTTGCACACCACGGACAGCAGGAGGCCCACAACCCAATGAAGGAAAAGGGCCAGTCACAACAAAAGGCCCGAGGGGCCATCCCATAACTCACCGCGACAGACACCACTCGGTCCCGGGAACGCAACGACGCAACACAACCAAACGGCGTCCAGGCAGAAGAAGAAAGAGGGCGATCATCCGTGTGTCTTGTTTTCATCTGTCAGATTCCATCTGACAGTGGTGAGTTTTTGGATACCGAGGCGATAGCCTCATTACTCCACATTCACTTTGAGTTTTTTAGTCGCTGTTTAGGTTGTCTTATTGATGTGTGACGCTTTGTCACAGTTGAGGTTGGATCACAAGGTCAGCGCTGTGATAGGCCGCAGGTTGCGGTCAATTTGGTTTGTGGAAGTCTCAGCAAGTTTTATCGCAGAGTCTTGTATTCGTCTGCCAAATGTCTTCTGGCGGTGATGAGCTTTTGATGGCTGCCGCGGCGGTTGCCTTCTGACAGTGATGAGTTTTGGGTACCTGCCGGGGCGATTTGCCCTCAGGCAGTGATGAGTTTTTGGATGCTGTGTTGCTGTTTCAGTTTCACAAGGTTTGCGCTTCGATGGGCCTCGGGTAGCGGTCAAATGGGTTTGTAGAAATGTCTGCAAGTTTCCTGATCAGTGGGTTATCTTTTTGATCCAATCCTTTGTAGAATGTCCGGTTGAGTTTGCGGAGATGGTCCTCCAACATCTCAACGCCTAGGTCTCTGTGGAGGTCTGCTGTTCTTGTGAAGATTGGAGCACCTGCTGCAATCCGTAAGGCCCTGCTCTGTAGTCTCTGCAGGTCTTTCCGATGCTGCGGACGGCAGCCACTCCAAACTGGTGAAGCGTACGTCATGTTTGGTCGAATTATTGCGGTGATTACTCGCACCTTGCTCTGCAAGGGCATCGACTTGGTCTTCAGGAGTGGGTATAATGCAGACAGTTTTGTTGCTCCTTTCTGGCAGGTCTTCTCTATGTGGTTTCTCCATGTGAGTTTAGAGTCCAGAGTCACCCCCAAGTAGGAGCTGCTGTTTTCCCATTTGATCTCATCCCCATTGAGGAGGATCGTTGGGTGTTTTCTGCTCAGCTTCCTGGTGAATAATGTTGCTGTGGTTTTGCTTGTGTTCAGGGTGATCTGCAAGTCGCTGTACCATTCTGAGAGTCTGCTGAGTGATGTTTCAAAGTTCTTAGCCACTTCCTTTTCGCTGAAGGATTGGGAGAGGACTGCAACATCATCGGCGTAAAGAGCAAGATTAGTCTTCTTTAGGTCCGCGGGGATGTCGTTTGTGAAAATATTAAAGAGGAATGGTCCTAGGATTGATCCCTGAGGCACTCCAGCAAGGATTGGGCGTGACGTTGAGCATTCATCTCGTACCGCCACGTGAAAGGTTCATTTTGACAAGTAGCTAGACAGCAGTTTAATCGAGTAGCTTGGAAACTTGAGCTTGATAAGTTTGTAAAGCAGTCCCTCATGCCATACTCGGTCGAATGCTTTGGCTACATCCAGAAAGACTACTCCAGTAGACTTGTTGATGTTGAATCCATGGCTGATGATGTCCACAACTCTGAGGAGTTGGTGATTGGTTGAGTGGTCTTTCCGGAACCCAAACTGTTCTTTGGCGAGGAGGTTTTCACTTGTCGCAAAGTCCACAAGACGGGCAAGGATAACTTTTTCGAAGAGCTTTGATAGGCCAGATAGCAGACTTATTAGGTGGTAATTTGCAGGATCTCGTAGTGGTTTCCCAGCCTTGGGGAATACGATGACTCTTGTTTCTTTCCAGGCATTAGGGAAATAATGGTGCTGCATACACGCGTTGAATATCTCAGCAGGGTGATCCACTGCGGCATCTGGGAGCATCTTGATGGCTTGGTTGGCTATTCTGTCCTTTCCTGGTGCCTTGCCGTTTTTTAGTGTCTTTACCAGGGCCAGTAGCTCGCCCGTTGAGCATTCCTCAATGTTTGCAGCTTCTGTTTCTGGTGGGTGATCCCGGTGGTGCTTAGCGACCTCTTGCTCGACTTCTGCTGCCAGTTTGCTTGACTGGTTAGGCCTGAAGGATGCCTCCAGTGTGTCAGCGAAGACCTCAGCCTTGTCCCTGATGCTGCATGCCAAGTGAGTCTTCCCTGGTGGGTTTGGTTCCTTCTTCCCAGTCAAGCGTCGGGTCATTCTCCAGAGAGAGTTGTCCGAGTCCTTTAAGTTAGCCATAGCTGATCCCACTTTTCACCTCTGTGCTGGCTTATTTGCATCTTCAGCTGTCTTGTCAGCTCATTGTACTTCTTCAGCAGGTCAGGGGTGCGATTCCTTTGTCACTCTCTCCGGGCTCTGTTCTTGTCAGCAATCGACTGCTTGATGCCCTTCGAGAGGTCGTAGATAGAGCAGCGCTGGAGCTTCTGCTCGGAAAAGCTGCGCTCGATGGCAGTGTGGACTGCAGCTGTGAAGTGGTGAACCGCCTGGTCAATGTCTTCAATGCAGCGTAGGGGGCCAGGGACCAGTGTCTCCTCCAGGCTTCTCTTGTATAGGCTTCAGTCTGCCTTCTTGTAGTTGTGTCTGGTGTCCTGTTGCTGGTCTTCAAGCATGTCGCCAACTGTATAAGTACCTCTCCCCCCACCCCCTCCTGCCCGGAAGTGACGTGGGCATGGGGGACCCTCGAGGGTCCCAAACGCTGGGAGGCTGACTCGTTGTGTGCCATCCTGTGGCACTAAGGGGGGCCGCCCTCTTAGGAGGGCCCCCTGCGTGAGCCCGGGGCAGCCCTGCAAGTTCTTTTAATGCTGTGCTTACGTCGACGCTCTCAGTCGTGCTCTGCTAATATTTACAGTGACAGCCTTACATTTAGTGTAGAAAATCTGCAGTTAGGCAAAAAAGAACTTTACAAATGAACTAGCCCAATAAAAGTAGCATCAGAGATGTACGGTGGCCACCTTTTCTACTTAGTCATCTACACGTTCCAACTGTGCGCGCAGCGCTGAAGTATTTCTATTCAGACCATCTGGCCCTCTTGGGCTTCAAGATGTTCTCAAGGGCACTTCGGACCGGATCCGGTCACTTCTGTGACAGGATGCAGCTGTGGAGGGTTATTGGCCACTGGATTCCTAACCCAGAGCTCTTTCATTTATATTTCACCTGTGAATTTGCATATTTTTTGATTGTAGAAAACTTTATGCCACTTCAGAATGGTTGAGAAAAGTCAAACTTGCAAAAGAATGTGCCGTGAAGTTTATTGTTGAGGCACAAATAGCAGGAATTAACCAACTCATTGCATTCACCTCAACAGGGGAGAATGCACAGACTAGACGTGATGTCACCTCTGACCTTCAGATGAAAAACAAATCTCTGCAGTGAATACATTAGCCCACTGAAATACCCCCGAGGCCACCTCCCCAGCCCATGCATTGTCCAACCACAATGTCTGCGGATTTGCAGACATTTCACTCTTCTCCTAGTTAGTGATGTCTGTACCACCTTCCCCAAGTTTGCTTACCAAAGAACAGAATGGGTTAGAGACTAGTAACCAAGGCTTTTGAGGTTAAAGGGCAGACTAAGAGGACACATCTGACAAGATCCAGTGTGCATGGATACACTGACTTCGACAGGCCTCCGACTTTGTGCCAACTCCATTCCAAGAACCCAAAAGAAGTTTCCAGGAACAAAACCAAATGCCCTAAAATCGAATCAGACGTGCATTGTCCGTGTGTCTGTGCACTTTCTAGGAGTCTCACATCCTCTTATCTTACAACCAATTTGCTATTACAACAAGTATTTGCAATGCAATAGGTCTCGTATTTTCGCGAGTTTAAGCTATTGGCATTGTAATTGACAATGCCTTTCTATTTATGTTTTGAAAACGAAAAAAAAAAGGCATTGTCATTAGCAATGTCAATAGCTCAAACTCGCGTAAATGTGAGACCTATTGCATTGCAAATGCTTGTTCTAATTGTTGTGGTGTAAATAACATGACATGACATGAAATACCATCACATAACATGTCATGACATAGCTTCACATAACATGACATGAAATACCATCACATAACATATCATCATATAACATTCAGTGGTGTAACACGGGCCCCTGCAGTCCCCACGTGGGGGGGGGAGGGCGAGCTGAAGGGGTCCCCTCGTGATACCAAAAACAATGGTCCTTATCCAATGATTAATAAATCTGAGATATGTTTTACTTAGTCAGTTAGTTAACTAATCGTGAGCCTAAACAAAATTTTTTCATAAACAGAGGCTCGTAATATTCAATAGATAATTCAAAACAACGCAGGACAACAACCAAAACACTGAAAGCTGTTATATATACATTTATTTTTTAGCAATTTTTGCAATATTCATAGAACAGAACAAGGTTGCTCCAAGAGGAAACGTGCATCAGAGGAAAGTGATTGAAAAGTGCGTGGATAGGACAAGGAATGAAAGATGCATAGTAGTAGGAGTGATCAATCAATTACAGGCAATGTGAATCGGTTGTAATTCACCGTCCACAAGCCAAAAAACCTGGTCACATTTATTGAATACACAATTAGTATAGTTCAGAAAAAGACCCCATTGGTGGTCTTGCACGAAGGACTGGAATTGTGTCCCAGGTAGCAAAGGGTGGGCGTCGACGTTTCGACCCGTCTTGATGGCCTTTGGGGATTTTAAGCCTTGGCCTTGCGGGTCTTCATCAGGACCAATAAGGGGCAACCTGACTGGAGGGTAATTTTAACTGAACCACCTAGTGGTTTGGTTCCACTGGGAGAATTGCCGGGTTAGAGGGCTTGGTTATGAGGGGTCTTTTAATTCGTGTCGCTTCAAAGGATCAGTCGAGACTAGTAGCGATGTATCCAATGTCCGTTCATGGATACCCAAGGCAGAGATTCAATCAGGGCATGCGGTTCACAACAAATGTGCTCGGAGAACCGGAGCGTCTGTCTCCGTTGAAAGCCCGGCGCAGTGTGAGCTCGTCCGAGGCTCCGTGCGGTGGGTCCCCTCAGCACAATACTAAGGCATGAGAGGTGCGGATTAAATCTGGAGCAGGGGGGCCTCCAGGTACCTTGCAGGGGGGCCCCCTCAACTTTCCTTACGCCACTGATAACATTACATCACATGACATGAGATAACATACCATCACATAACATATCATCACATAAGATTACATGACATAACATAGCATCACATGACATGACATGGCACAGACGGGATGAAAACATGTCTGTAAATAAGACATACAAAGCCACAGGACGTCTGTGATTTAGTCCGGAGCTGAGGAGGGCAGTGGAAGACCGAGTAAATAATCTTCCATAGTGTACGACAACTATTCACCTAAAGTGCATTTTACAGCCTTCCAGGTGACGTCCTGGGACTTTTGCCATGGGAAGCATTTCTCTGAGCGGTCCATGTTCTCTGAGGAGGTGCTGTCCCAGATGTTGAGGGGGGGGAGCCCACCCCGTCCCAAACAGGGCTTTAGTGCTGGCCGAGGGCTGGCCTCAAACAGACTCCCCTCCAACATCCTTCAAACACGCCTGTGTAGTGACACGGGCACCCCTTGTCGGAGGTGTGGAACAGATACCGGGGCAGCAGCTTCAGGGGGGGGTTTGGTGGACACCGTGACTCTGATGTAGTAACAGACAATAAGGCAGGGTGTGGGAGGGGCGAGAGAACAAACCATGATGTGGATAACATGAAGTGAGGGCAGAAAAGTAACGTTCAGGCAGAATCACTGAAGAGAAGCCGCAAGGGATTTTAAAAACAAACATTTGCAATGTAATCGGTCCGATTGCATTGCAAATGCTTAAGTTTAAAACTGAGCGCGGCGCCGCTTCACGGACACCGCGCTCCGTTTCTTTATATATTTCTTACCTTCAACACTGAGCGCGGTGTCCTTGAAGTGGGCGCTGCGCTCAGTGCTAAAGTTAAGAAATATATCAATAAACCGAGTGTGGTGTCCGTGAAGCGGCGCCGCGCTCAGTTTCAAAGTTTAAAAAAAAAAGTTAAAACAAGCGCGCGCTCGCGCTGACGGGGAGGAAGTGGGAGAAGGGAGGGGGTAGGGGGTAGGGGAGGGGATTCACGCGCTGTAAGGCTTAATGAGCCATTACAGAAAGTCAGATGGTGGCTGTGCGCGTGCACGCTCGCGTGAACGCAAGCGCTCGGCCACCAAAAGCCTGTGGCAGCACTTTAAAAACTCCACTCCTAAATGTCTCGCCAGATCAGTGCATGCGCTGGCTCAGGCGAGACCTAAAAAGGCCATGCCACAGAGGATGAGCATCCATGAGGTGAAATGATCATTGAAACATAAGCCTGCAGGGACGATTCATACATTTCAAGGTGTGTAGGTGACCCTAAGGGAATCTTAATAACTGACGCATCCAAAACAAATCTGGTTATTCAAAATCCGAAATGGAAAAGGTTGGAATCAGATTACCCGAAACTACAGAAAACCACCAGACTGCTAGAGCAAAATAAATCGAACACTACTAGCAAAGCCTATAGCCCTGGCCTCTATTTTTGAGCCCTGACCATAATAATAAAAAGAAACAGTTGCAGTGAAAAGCAGTTAACCCACCCCACAAAAAAACCCACGATTAATGCGTTGTACTTTTGATATGTTAAAAAAAAGGCCCTCATGCATTGCAATGTAAGCACTCCATAAAGTATGAAATGGTTCAGACAGCCATTAGCATTCGGTGCGAGAGCATACTCCTCTGGGTGAAGTCAAAGACCCCTCTGTATATATTTTAGATAACTGTGAACAATAGGTCTTGCGGACAGCTGTGCTGCCAGCGAGACCCAAATGTGCTAAGAGTGGCCCTAAACTGAAGAAGGAGAAGCATAGCCAGCATAGTTCTAACATCTTGCACATCTCTTCTTACTTCTTACCCAGCCCGCTATTCTAAACCCATCTCCATGATTCCTTGCGGAGAATGCTTGACTAATAAGGTTTGACTGTACTGAAATTTGCAATAATGCCCGGAACTGAAGTACTATGTCTTCTTAACATGTCTTTATCCTATTGTACCCATACTTTATTCATATATACATAATTTAATTATGTCTAGGACCCTACTATACTGTCTTGAATTTGTTTTTACTCTTTACTGTGAAGCTCTCTGTTACCCTATATTGGGTCTTGTTCACGCTATACAAAACTCTGAAAATAAATAAATAGCCCACCTGAGGCTCAGTGTAATCTCTGAGCGCCACTGTCAACTCCCGAAGCAAACCCTAGCACCAAGGGCTGGCTCACATATTTCACATTTATAATGCTCCATGTGAAAATACAGCATATTAAAAAAAAATCTATGTACAAAATATAAATTAGTTAAGCCTATCCAAATCCATACAAACCTAAGACCCATCTGTAGGAAGACATTGTCAAATTATTAATCACAGTTGTAGCCATTTTAGTGCAAGTTTCTGATAGTGTGAAGTACAGGTTACCATTTTGTAGGCATGTTGCACCATCACTGCCACTTCTAAAGAGCACCGTCTGACATTAATCCACCCTGGTGCTTTCAGCAGCCTGTGGACTTTCCAGATATTCCTGAGGCAACCACTGCAGACCAGCAAGGGCGGAGAATGGTTAGTAAGGTTTGACGGGGGAGGGGGTAGCTTCAGACTTTCCAACCTTCACGCTGGCATATAATGTTAAAATACATTATAGGTAATACTCCCTGTTTTCCGTTTTTACTGATTTTTACAGATAAATACAGACAGAAAACATGTATTTTCTTGTCTGTATTTATTTTTAAATGTGGATAAAAACAGAAATTGAGTTGTTTTTTTGAGTAATTCTAAATACTGTCAACCATGACTGCCAGGCCAATAGCACTGTGGATTGATAGATAGGGGGGGTTAAAAAAGAAATGAATATTAGTAAAGAGGCTTTAACAGCAGTAGATATGCACAAGGTTCATACTGAAATTGGCATAATTTCATATAAGTGCATTGATTTATCTTCTGCGGGTGTTGACAGCATTGAAACCTAGTAGGCATTCAAACATGAGTGCATATTTACTGATTAAATAAATGTGGAAATATACTAATTTCAGCTTAATTTTTTCAGAAAACCCAAAATAAATATGGATGAATGCAGATAAAATTAGCAAAAAATAAATATGGATAAATACAGACGGAAATGTAAAAAAAAAAAATACCATAAAACCGGGAGCCCTAATTATAGGACATGCAGGCTGCATGAGAGGGCCTAAAGGAGAGTGAAAACGGAGAGGAATGCTAATTGTTATGAGTATTAGGTGCGAGAAAACACAATATTGTAAAATAACAGACATTTTTGAGGACTTTCAAAACGGAGAGAGTGTGTGTGCGTTTCTGTCTGTGTGTATGTAACGGACACTTCATCATACCCGACTTAAGCACCTCTACTCAATTGTTTATCAGAAACACACGGGGGGGTGGTTAACACCCCAAACAGCCCCCTGAAGCCATGCCCCTGGAGACCATAGTCTGATTCAGGTTGAGGCTGTGTACATGCATTTTCAATCGCGTTTGTTAGTTTTTCTTTTATAACGTAGATTTTCATATGATAAGTTAAAAAAAAATACAATTTATATATAAACAATTAAGACAAACGACTTTAATCTCCAACAAGAGAACCTGTTGTATCATACCAGTGGCCCATTGAAAACTTTTAAATGTGGAACACGTCACCAGTTCCATATTCGGCTCGAGACGAAGAGCCGAGATAAATACGGTTTGAATAACTTTACTGTCAGGGTTCAAAGCATGTTTTCCATCTGGCCACAGCTCTGGATGAGGGCTGTGAGGCCGTGAGGCACCAGTGGAGGGATTACAGCAAAACAGATTCCGAACAAACAACTGTAGCTGCCAATACAAGAGTTCACATAAGTTTAGTTTAAAGCATTGTTCAGCATAATCGGTGTAAAACGATTTGTGAGAGGCGTTGCCTATCCCATCCCAGTACTAATGGCCAGTTAGGAATAATGTTCAAATCCTCATGGCATTTTGCTTCAGGAGCAACCCATTTAGGGTTACCAAAGTTTTTATTCTTTTTGTTTAGTGCATAGCTGCTAAAGTGCCACCCACGTCATGTGGGACCAGGCCACTCCTGGCTATGTAGGGAGCAGCGCTCTGCATTCTGGGTCTTGCAGTTTTCACCTTTACATTAGAGGTAAAAAATAGCTGGGTGGGTAAATGGACATAATATCGAAAAAATAATATCGAACAACAAGAATATCGAAGGTAAAATATCGAGATAACATTAATATCGAAGTGTAGAATATCGAGGTAAGTAATATCGTGTTTTAAGTGTTTAGTAAAATATCGAAGTATGAAATATCGAAGTAGTAATATCGTTTGAAGATAATATCGATTGAATAGTTTTGTGAGAAATATCGAAATATAATATATATATTGTTTAAAATGTGTATTTCATGTATATTGAATAAGTAAATTGTTTAATCATATTTGTATAAATACTTTATTATTGTTTAAAATATAATTAATAGTGTTAAGTAATTTATTGTATGATATGTTTTAGGAGCGGGATGTTGGGTTATTAGGGGATAAGGGTGGGGAGTGTTTTAAAAATATTAGTGTAAAATCAGATAATAATTTAAAATTATTAAATAATAAATAATTATGAATAGTAAATTGTAATGAAATTTCTAAATTAAATATTAGTAATTTAGAAAAAATAAAGAAATTATATAAATTTTTTAGGAGCGGGATGTTGGGTTATTAGGGGATAAGGGTGGGGAGTGTTTTAAAAATGTTATAGTAAAATCAGATAATAATGTAAAAATTAGGAATATTTTAGATTTCGAAATTTAACAATTTCTATACAAATTCGAAATAAAATATTTTAAAATTAAAATGGAATATTATTTTTTTTTTATGAGTGGGATGTATGGTTATTAGGGGATAATGGTGGGGAGTGTTTTAAAAATTTTAGTGTAAAATCAGATAATAATTTAAAATTATTAAATAATAAATAATTATGAATAGTAAATTGTAATGAAATTTCTAAATTAAATATTAGTAATTTAGAAAAAATCAAGAAATTATATAAATTTTTTAGGAGCGGGATGTTGGGTTATTAGGGGATAAGGGTGGGGAGTGTTTTAAAAATGTTATAGTAAAATCAGATAATAATGTAAAAATTAGGAATATTTTAGATTTCGAAATTTAACAATTTCTATATAAATTCGAAATAAAATATTTTAAAATTAAAATGAAATATAATTTTTTTTTTATGAGTGGGATGTATGGTTATTAGTGTATAAGGGTGGGGTGTGTATTAAAAAGATTAGTGTAAAATCAGATAATAATTTATAAATATTACATAAAAAATAATTATGAATAGTAAATTGTAAAGAAAATTCCAAATTAAATATTTATAATTTAGAAATTCAAAAAAAAATTATATATATTTTTTAGGAGCGGGATGTTGGGTTATTAGGGGATAAGGGTGAGGAGTGTTTTAAAAATGTTATAGTAAAAACAGATAAAAATGTAAAATTTTGTAATATTTAAGATTTCGAAATTTAAACATTTCTATAAAAATTATAAAGTAGATTTTGTAAAAATCTAATGAAATATTTTTTTAAATTTATGAGTGGGATGTATGGTTATTAGTGTATAAGGGTGGGGAGTGTATTACAAAGATTAGTGTAAAATCAGATAAAAATTTAAAATATTACATAATAAATAATTATGAATAGGAAATTGTAAAGAAAATTATAAATTAAATATTTATAATTTTGAAATTTAAAATTATATTATATATATTTTTTAGGAGCGGGATGTGGGGTTATTAGGGGATAAGGGTGGGGAGTGTTTTAAAAATGTTATAGTAAAATCAGATAATAATGTAAAAATTTGTAAATTTTTAGATTTCGCAATTTAAAAATTTATATAAAATTACGAAATTGAATATTTTCAAATTCTAATGAAATATTAATTTTGTTTTAGGAGTGGGATGTAGGGTTATTAGTGTATAAGGGTGGGGAGTGTATTAAAAAGATTACTCTAAAATTGGATAATAAGTTATAAATATTATTACTAAAGAATTAGACATGTTAAAATTTTAATTTCATTTTGACAATGTTTAAAAAATATTTTCAAAATAATTTCGACCTTATTTTTTTGTTTCATGGTAGGGAATTTGGGTTTTAAGGGTGTAAGGGTGTGGATTGTATTTTAATGATTGTTACAAAATTATAGAGTAATAAATAAATATTTAATTGGGAATAATTGTAATATGTGAACATTTTGGGACTAATGTAGGTAAATAAATTTAACCTGTTCTTAAATACCCAGCCATACCTAATCGGTACATTAGAATCTGTAAGTTATATGTAGGTAACAATTCGGTAACAGTTACCTATTCGGTAACATTAGGTAATCACGATTCGGAATTCACCTAATCCGTAAATACCCAGGTGGTATTTACTCAATCGGTAAATACCCAGGTGGTATTTACCCAATCGGTAAATACCGAGGTGGTATTTAGCTATTCGGAAAATACCAAGGTGGTATTTAGCGATTCCTAAAATACAAAGGAAAATACCACCTTCCCTTAACTAAGTAGCTAATATCATAATGATGTTATAATAGAAGGTCTCTTAGGCTTGAATAGGGGACCCCATACCTCAAAAATAAGCTCAGTGAAATCACATCTCAGGAGCATCAGGAGCCGTCTCGCAGGAAGGCTCGTCTTCAGTCTGAATAATAAACCTGATGTCTGTGACATGAAAAGCAACAACTTTCAGGTATTTGCAGCTGCGCGTGTGTCATGGCTAAAGAGTGGGTCGAACAACCTAGAGTGGAACACATGCATTGTGTAAAATTCCAGACTGTGTGTCACAGCATGTACAGACCAAGGTCTCTGCGCAGAGCTTGGGATGGAAACAACAGAATGCACTCGTCTGAAGGAAGTCTCGAGTAAGCAGTTTATTCAAGACAGAACATGTAAACCCAGTGTCGTGTTCAAAGACAAAAATATGGCTACATAACATTCAACGTGGTTATGCCAACTGAACAATGTATGCACGTATTCAGGGAGAACTCACTACACGCCCCCTTGAGCGAAGCAATATGTAATAGGCAAGAAAAGAGAGAACGCAGAGTTCAGTTTCGTCAGAGCAGAACAAGGCGTAACCAATGCAGCGCCAAAGTCCTAAAGTCCAATTAATTGCAGCATAAAATTCAAAAAAACACAATGCAAGTATAGTAAAAAACTCAAGCCGACCATCAGGAAGAGAAAAAAGAGAAATAAAAGAAATAAATGTTGCGCCAGGGTGCTGTCCAGTAGTACAGGCGCAATGGACGACAATCCAGTTAATCCATGAATGTATAGGCAGCATATGTGGCCACGGCTTCCAACAAAAATTCGTTTGCAGGGCCACTAAAAGTCTCAGCCATCCAATTAAGTAAAGAAAAGGAACATACGTGTTCTCCAACCAACGGAGCCTCTAGCACAATCAGAGGGCACCCGGAATGTTCCTCCAAATAGCTCATGGACAAGAAGTCGGAGGCTGCCGCTGAGATGTCCCAATTACCCAGGATACCATGCGCCGCCCCACACGCCATGATCCGGACACCAGAACAGGCCAACTCGTGAGACACTAAGGGCCTCATTAGTCGATCGAAATCCGGCACCGGAGACACTATGTTGGTCAAGCACAAATCCAGAGGCCATTCAAAGGGACAATCCAGGCAGTGTAATACAGGTTGTACGCAGGTGAAGTTGGAATACCTGAAGGATAATCCATAAACCAGACTCAAAGTCGCCAATGGCAAAGTACCATAGAAGTCAAGCATCCGATCACGAAGAAGATGCAGACGGGACAGGTGCTCGTGTGGCATAGAAGGAGTAGCCATTCCGGAATATGGAAAGGAAAAGCAGCACACCTGCCACTAGCGCCAGGAGCAGCGGGACACCTCCAAAGATGATCGAGAACAGTGAATGAACAAATGCCGGTATTACACCAAAAATAGTTTGGGAAGAGGTCACGAGACCCGAGCCCACATGTTTAAAAAAATGAGCCAGGCCGGTGGTGGACAAGGCATTGATAATAGTTTGGATCAAAGAGCCCAAATGCAGGGGGAGGTCAGTATTCAGAGGCGCCTGTATCTCATTGCGCGTATGAGCAACGTGAAGGAGAAATGTTTTAGTAGAGGAAGTCAAAGGAACCTCTTTGTGGGACAATGGCTCTCTATTCGGCTCAACTTGTTGAACTCTGCTTTCAAGGTTGGAATCGAAGGCCAGATGGAAACATCCCGCCGCACATGCGGGGGTGGAAAAAGAACAGTATTGCAGCAGACAACTTAATGCGAGACAGTTATGTACTGGATTCCCACTCACATCCAGCAGCAAGCTTCATTATTCAACATTAAATGAATAGCGTTTGCAAGCAGAGTGAAAGAAGGTGTAATCACAGGCACTGGGATACCTCGTAGGACGCACGCCAGAATCTGGGCTTGTACATAGCATGCGCCGTGTACTTGCATGTGCCTATTGTCTGATGTATGGATCATAGAAGAGAGTGTGCTAAAGCTTTTATCTATAACGGCTAAGGCCTTCTCCATGTTTGCTTGGTCAATAGCTCTCAATCTGGAAGCCGCCTCACTGTGCGACAACTTGCAGACTTCGTTGTAAATAGCATACGCCCACCTTTTGGTTATGCCACCCAAAGGACCATTCACAAAATCACTCAATTCGGTATGCACCTTGATGGAGTGGGTGGACTTCCTGATCCTGTAGATGTGCTCTGTGTCAGCTGGTGGACAGATTGGGATGTGTGTACCATAAATGCAGCCAATGAAATGGGGGAACTGTGCCATGTGAGAAATGTCTGTTTTTGTTTACTGCAGTGCAGCCTGTGTGTTGTGGAAGCAGATGTAGTGGTGCATTCTCTGCATCATGGCATCCAGGAAATTCAAGAAGGAACGGGACAGCCAACTCTGGGATACACCACCCACCGCAGCTGTCACCACCTGATAACCGCCGGATGCCAACACATGTGGGCTGCAGAGTACCTGCACATGTGGGGGTTTGGCGTGCGCCCTTCTTATTGGCTGGTCCAGGAGTGGGTGCAGGTCCCTGATTAAGTCAATGATGGTTTCGGGGTGTAGCTTGGACCTCTCATGTATCTCTGCATCAGTCAGCTGGAATAGTGTGATGCGCTGTCTGTAGATGCGTTCCTCCCGTCGCCAAACCCTCAGTCCTGCTGCCTGTACATGTAGGCGCCTTGCAATGACGTACATAGCGGACATGTTGTCCACGCTGTTGCATTTTGGGATTGCTTATCTGCACTGTTGATTGTTACCACCTGCTTTCAATCCGTGTTAATTACCTACTCTTATTTACCCATTGTCTTGGATTTCTTAATTACCTAGTGCTCCTACATGTCATTTTCATTTTTACCACTTCATATTTACCACTTCATATTTACCTATTCGTTAATTATGTATTCGGTAACTCTTAATCCGTATTTAGGAATTCTGTGAATATGAATCGGTATTTACCCCCTCATATTTACCTAAAAGTGGTTTTTGGACTCCTACATCTCACTTGTTTGAATATCCGTCGGTAACCGCATATTTACCTAAAATCCGCCGTTACCCACCTGTATTTGGCTACCTACATGAGGCCCCTTATGTCGAAATTGAATTATGTAATTTTAATAGGAAAATCTAATTTCAATATTTATGTAGTGTTTATGGGTGGGATTTGGGTATATTAGGGGAGAAGGGTGGGGAGTAATTTTTAAAAATAATAGTGTAAATATAGATTATACAAAAAATCACATTATTTGTAAATATTGTGAAATCAAAAATTTACAAATATAAATATAATAAAATAATTGTATAGTTGATGGAAAAGATATTGTACATATTTTTTTTTAAATTATGGTGATTATGGGATAGGGGTGGGTATTGCAACTATAGTTTTTTAATTTTTAATAGTTTATAAATTATATCTCATAGTTAATACATGTAGCTCATTAATATTTTAAGTGATCTTATAACCAGCACCTTCTCTCAGTTTGATCTTTCTGGAGTGGGAATATTAAATTATATAGGGTTAATGTCCAGCACCTGTCCTGACTTAATGTTAGCTGGAGTGGGAATAGTAAATTATATACAGTTAGTGTCCAGCATCTTCCTTGAGTTTATGTTAACTGGAGTGGGAATAGTAAATTATATAGGGTTACTGTCCAGCACCTTTCTTGAGTTTATGTTAACTGGAGTGGGAATAGTAAATCATATAGGGTTAATGTCCAGCACCTTTCCTGACTTAATGTTAACTGGAGTGGGAATAGTAAATTATATAGGGTTACTGTCCAGCACCTTTCTTGAGTTTATGTTAACTGGAGTGGGAATAGTAAATTATATAGGGTTACTGTCCAGCACCTTTCTTGAGTTTATGTTAACTGGAGTGGGAATAGTAAATTATATAGGGTTAATGTCCAGCACCTGTCCTGACTTAATGTTAACTGGAGTGGGAATAGTAAATTATATACAGTTAGTGTCCAGCATCTTCCCTGAGTTTATGATATCTGGAGTGGGAATATTAAATTATTTAGGGTTAGTGTCCAGCACCTTTCCTGACTTTATGTTAACTGGAGTGGGAATAGTAAATTATATAGGGTTACTGTCCAGCACCTTTCTTGAGTTTATGTTAACTGGAGTGGGAATAGTAAATTATATAGGGTTACTGTCCAGCACCTTTCTTGAGTTTATGTTAATTGGAGTGGGAATAGTAAATTATATAGGGTTAATGTCCAGTACCTGTCCTGACTTAATGTTAACTGGAGTGGGAATAGTAAATTATATACAGTTAGTGTCCAGCATCTTCCCTGAGTTTATGATATCTGGAGTGGGAATATTAAATTTTTTAGGGTTAGTGTCTAGCACCTTTCCGGACTTTATGTTAACTGGAGTGGGAATAGTAAATTATATAGGGTTACTGTCCAGCACCTTTCTTGAGTTTATGTTAACTGGAGTGGGAATAGTAAATTATATAGGGCTACTGTCCAGCACCTTTCTTCAGTTTATGTTAACTGGAGTGGGAATAGTAAATTATATAGGGTTACTGTCCAGCACCTTTCCTGACTTTATGTTAACTGGAGTGGGAATATTAAATTATATACGGTTACTGTCCAGCACCTTTCTTGAATTTAGGTTAACTGGAGTGGGAATAGTAAATTATATAGGGTCACTGTCCAGCACATTTCCTGAATTTATGTTAACTGGAGTGGGAATAGTAAATTATATAGGGTTATTGTCCAGCACCTTTCTTGAGTTTATGTTAACTGGAGTGGGATTAGTAAATTATATAGGGCTAGTGTCCAACACCTTTCATGAGTTTATGTTAACTGCAGTGGGAATAGTAAATTATATAGGGTTACTGTCCAGCACCTTTCCTGACTTAATGTTAACTGGAGTGGGAATAGTAAATTATATACAGTTAGTGTCCAGCATCTTCTCTGAGTTTATGATATCTGGAGTGGGAATATTAAATTATTTAGGGATAGTGTCCAGCACCTTTCCTGACTTTATGTTAACTGGAGTGGGAATAGTAAATTATATAGGGTTACTGTCCAGCACTTTTATTGATTTTATGTTAACTGGAGTGGGAATAGTAAATTATATAGGGTTAGTGTCCAGCAGTTTTCCTGACTTTAATGTAAGTGAAATGGGAATAGTAATTTCTATAGGGTTAGTGTGCTGAATGTATATGTATTGTGTTAATGAAGTATGCTTTTGGATGTAATTGAGGATAAAAAATGTGATTTTTACATTTAAAAAAAAAAAAATTAGCTACATTATATATGTGAGAGTTATAAATTAGGAAATCCAATGACACATTTTATCTTTTTATATAATCTTTATTTTTTTTAAAGAAACTAGTCAGATGATTTTTTTTTTATTTACAGAATGGAGTATACATTAGTAGAGATACAGGAAATATGCTTTCATTTGTGTCTTTTTCAAATGTTTAAATTAAAATAAAATGTATTCATATTATTACATTTCATAACAGAAGTATTGATAATAACAAAAAAACATACATAACATTTATTACTTTTTAACATTGTTAGCAAAAAAACATTCTTACAGTATTCATATAATAATGTTTTTGTTGGCTATATACATAAAAAATATCATTGCATATTTAATTTCTGAAGAATATTTTTTCATTTTGATTTTGTTGTTGTACATAATTAGTACATGATACAAATTATGTTTTTATGCAATGTATTTTTAATGATTATTAATAATATTATTGTAGGAAATGTTAATATTATTAATTTTTATATTTTATAATTATATGAAAACTAATTTTTGTAACATGTACATTTTGTTAATAAATGTTAAATAATATAAACATTTTCTTAGTGTTTGTACAGTTGTGAAAATAAATTACTGTATTATAATCATAATAATAATGTTTTTATAATTATTATGAATATAATTTTTAAAGGTATTATTTTTTAGAAAATAATTTTCTACTAATTTTGATACATTTATGTGATATTTTTATATGATTATAATGTGTTCAATTTATTTACACTGATTTAAGCAGGGATTTTCATTTGAATGGGATTATTTTGTAACCTGTTCATGTTATTTTGGGTCATGTTGGAATGAGGAAGTTCGCGGTTGGAAGCTGCTTCGCGTTGAGCAAGGTAAGGGGTGTTTTAAGTATTAAGTGTTATTAAATACTTATGTTTAGGGTAGTTAGGATGTTTATAGTGTATTGATAGATAATTTAAAATGTTTTGGGTGTTTTCGACGTGTTACTAATGATTTAGTTACGTCTGTTTGTTTACTGGTAGTGACGTAGTTTTCGAAGTAAATATTGTGATTAAATATGTGTTGTTTTTAAATGATGTAATTGTATTTATTAAATGTATTTGGGTGTGATTGTGTGGGTGGGTATGTTTTCTTCTGTTTTTCAGGTAAATGTTGATCGATGTGTTTTTCGAAGACCAACACGCGTTTTTTTTTTTTTAAAGCGTGTGTTACTTGATTTAATTAATATTGTTAACACACTTTTTAAGTTTTTACGGGATTTCATGGAGCGTTTATTTAGATTTTTAAATTGTTTTCGGGTTTTTGAGGGTTTGGATATTATGATGAAAAGAGAGACGTTTTTTTTTTTTTTTTAAAGTGTGTTTTAGTTAATGGAACAAATAAAGTTATCACACTGTTTTTTTTAACCCGGATTTCCTGGAGCGTTTGTTACAATTTTGACCTTTTTTTCGGATTTTTGAATGTTTCACGTTTTTGGATTGGCCGAGGATGGATTTACATTGGATGTGTTTATTTTTTCTTTTTACTTGGTGGAATTCATCTTGTATGGGTACATCAATGGTAAGTTATATTTTGTGAACATTTGGGTGGGAAATGTTATTATAGTTTATTGTTATATATATTACATTTACAGAATTAATATTTAATTGTACATATATATTTCTTCTAAGAAAATGAAATGTTTCTGACAATTATATATTATTTCTGAAAATATAGTATTAATTTATGATTGCAATAGTTTATTGTATTGACCTATTTCATTTATTAGCTGTGTGTATGTTAATTATAAAATGCTTTTGGCTATTAGTGATAGGTAGTCTAGTCCACTTGTTGATGGGTATAGGTTTACTTGACTTTGTAGTAGATCAAACATTTGTTTGGTTTGTTTTGTTAATTTAGGACCTATTTGAGTCACAGATTGTTGCATCCGTAATTCTTGGTAGCTTTGTTCTTTTTGTAGAGATTCCACCAGTTTTTGTAGGGTAGGTTTCCCTCTGCTTGTAGTTGCTTGGAAGGCATTATGCCATCCTTCAACACTATTGTTTGTTTTGGATTGTTTATTTAAGGTACTCAGGTATACATTCCACCAAGGAATGTGGAACTTTGGTTGTCTTCTATGTCCTGATCTATGTAATCTTCCCACCCAGGTGTCCTCAAAGTAGTCTAGAAGTTGGCTTAATTTGTCTTCGTTCTTTTTGTAATAGGGACTTTCAATGAGAATATTATAGTGTTCTGCTACATCTGTTACAGGTACGTATGCTAGTGCTATTAGTTTTTTAACCTGGTAGGCAAAAGTACTATCTGTAGCATATTGTACACTTAGGGTGGACTTTTGCAGATGTCTCCATAGACTCTGGTTAAAATGATAATAGCAACCTTGGATTGCTGTGTGTGGATAATTTTTTAGTATTGAATTGATCATGGCTAATTCGAAATCAATAATTATTTTTTGTGGGAAAAAATTATTGGTTTCTTCTTGAATTTTGGTTAATATTTCTATGTATGTTGTTTGCTGTTTATTTGGTAAGAGGGCATAGATGAATGGAATGTTAGAATGGTGGTACAATCCATGCACTGTGTACAGCTGGTAAAATGGTTTTGGACAAACTTTAAAAGTTCCATCCATCATCCAAGTGTCACATTGTTGTAATTTCACTAAATTGTTTGCAGTAGCAAACATAATTATTCTTTTATCAGGAGATTTGTTGTCAAAAAAAATAAATGGTTCATTACTGTGAGTTATGCTTAATTCTGGGGGAATAATTACTGTCTCAAATGTTTTAGGGGTAGGTAAAGTTTTGGTAGTTAGTTTTTTTTGTCTAGCTATAGTTCTTTTTAAACAATCAATTGGGGGTAATTGTGCTGATGCATGGTGTGGTATTTTAATTAATTGTTCTTTGAGTATTTGAGTGGTGGGTTTATCAGTGCTAGTACTTGCTTCTTTAATGTTTTCAAGAGCATTTCTAACTTCTATCTCTGTAATATTGGGGGGGTGATTATGTTCTTTTACAGAAAGAACAGTGATTTCTTTTGTAATAGCTCTACCATAGCATTTGTTTGAGTAGTATTTGCTACATTTCCAAAACATTTTCAGACCACTTTGTTTTTCTTGTGTATATACATAACCCATATAACATAACAACATTTTATTTTTTTGAGATGTTATAAATTCTGCACCTTCAGTCATGTTGTTCTGTATTATGCTAGGGGAGATGAAAAAATATTTTGTAAATATAAACAATGTTATAGATATTTTAAATATATTTACATTTTAGTGAATATACTTACAATGTTTAATTTGATGTGTTGAAAGATGTTAATTAGCTGACTTCAAGCTTTCAGTTTAATCTTGGAGATAGATTATCTGTTGATAAGAAAAAAAAATATTGTTAATAGTTGGATACATTATTTTGAATGTGCTACTGTTTTAAGGGGGAAAGTAACATTCTGGATGCGTATTTTAGGCTGTTTAATGATTGAGGTTTATATACTTACTTATGTGTTTGGTCCAGTAGGTGATTGCGTAGAAGGTAGTTTTCGATGGTTCAGTGGTTTTCTGTAGAGGCGAGAAATAAGGAAAAAATATTTTTTAGAATAATTTTTTGTAATTAATAGTTGTAGGTCGGTAGGAAAAAGTAAAACAATACTTACATTGATTAATATTAGAGTTGTGGGGGTGTCCAAAATATTTCGGTAATTTTAGGAGGTATCTATAGAGGAGAAATGAATGTAATTAAATCAAGTGTAGTACATTCATTTATAGAAATAGTTTCAGCTGTAGAATTGTAGATTCGTTGCTTTATAAATAGAGTAAAACTTACTTTCTGTAGTTGTTAAATTTTCTTTAGGATTGTAATTCTTCTTTCAGGAAATAGTTGAGTAGAGTTTCGTCTTCTTTCTTCTTTTCAGTTTGTAGTGTGAAAGAGATGTTGAAATGTAGTGGTTTTATAGTGTGCAATTAATTAGTTGCTTCATTTCATTGGTTTAATTTGAAATGTGAGCATCTCATTGGTCCACATGAATTTTTTTTTTATCTACTGGCTGTTTGTTTCCTTGTAAGGAAAACGCTAATTAGCAACTTATTAGTAGTAAGTAATTGTTTATTTGTATTATTACATGCTTTAAATATATTTTTAAATTTGGTTTAATGGATGTATAATAATTATAACATTATTTATGTTATGAAATGTATTCATATAGTTTATGGAATGTTTATTTTTAAATGTATATGTTAGAAGGAAAATTTTAATGTTATTTAGGTGTTTTATTATGTATTACAATGTTAATGTATGTGTTGGGCTTAAAGTATATTATCTAAATATTTTTTTAGATAGTCGATATAGCGAAATTAACTATATTTTGGTTGTCTATATTTTTGTTTTCGATAATTTTAACATTTACATAGTAATTTAAGAGTAGACGATAATGTTGTTAACTATATTTTTAACTTCGATATAATCATAATTTGTAAAGACGATATTGTGTACTCGATATTTTAGTATTTTCTTAAATAAGTATGGTGAGTCGATAATATTGTAGTCGATAATTTGGCAACGATATTTTAAGTACTCGATATTTTGGTAATCGATATTATGTCAGTGATCCAGCTAAACGTTATCGCTGATTGAAGATGCCATACATTACATACATCAGGAAGCTCCGTTAGGAACACGATTTTCAGTGGTTATTTATGGAGGTAATGGAAGAAAAAGGACCCTTTTGAACACAACAGCCGTTGTGCGCGGGAACAAAAGACTCGCAGTGTACCATGGTCGCCACTGCTGGATATTTATAGCGCCTGGTAAAGTTCAGATAAACAGAAATGGGAGATTTTTAATCAACAATGATAATAACTGTATCTGACCTAATTTGACATGAGGGGCATTTTAGGAGGAATAAGATGAAACATTTTATCTGAAGGACCAGGAGTCCCGTCCAATAAACACAGACATAAGACTTACATCAAAAGGGACATGGCGAAACTCAAGACAGAACATTAAACAAGCATTTGCAATGCAATATGACTCGCATTTACGCAAGACCTATTGCATTGCAAACCGTAGTCATCACGGATAACGGGAGGGAGGGAGGGTGAAGGCACGGACAACAGGAGTGCGGGCGGGGGTAGGGAGGAGAAGGGGGTGAGAAGGCATGGACAATGGGAGAGCGGGCCGGGGGAGTAGAAAATGTAGTAGGAGAACCTCATTAAAGTAAATAGTGCTCACAGTCTAAATAACACGTACTGTGTAACACGTGAAGTAAAGGGGCCAGTAACCATGGGGGGACACAAATGACGACATGGCCATAATAAGGTGGAACTAACAAGCCTATAAACGATCAGAAGGCAGCATTTAGAAGGACAAAGACACAAGCCAATGAAAAATATGGGCGGGGAGTGGGCGTGGCTTCCCTCACGTACTGAACTACCACAGATCTTCACCAGAGCAGCGCTTGCGTGCTGACTCTAGGCACGACCTAAAAAGAGCTTTTAAATGCTATGGGGTGAATTTACAAGCCACTTACGTCACTTTTGCGTCACTTTTAACATGGGAAAAGCGACGCAAAAGTGGCGCAAGGGCCTTGTAAATAAGCCCCTATGTGTATATGGGAAAGGGTTTGTGTCAGAAGCCAAGACTCTCGTCTGTGTAGTCTCTCAAGGATCATCTCTCAGCCCGACCTTGTTTAACATCTACATGACATCACTTGTTGATATCATCATATTGTACGACATAAACATTCTTTCTTATGCAAATGACACCCAACTGATACCCTCCCTTATAGACAAGACTCCTGCTACAGAAAACAATTTTGCCACCAGCATGACAATGGCAACCACTTAGATGATATCCCACTGCGTAAAGCTCAAATCAGACAAGACCAAAGTGGTGATCTTTGGGAGGAAAACCTCTACTTGGGATTCCACCTGGTGGCCGGCGGACCTCGGTTCCACACCAACCCCCATCGCACACGGCAGAAACGTGTGAATCATCATAGACAACAAGCTTGACATGACAGCTCAGGTATACGCGGTGATCTCCACCTGTTTTCACATCCTGAGGATGCTTTGAAAAATCTTCAAGTAGCAACCAAAGCACAGCAGGAAAGCAGTCACAAAGGACTGGTAACCAGCAGATTTGTCTATGACAATGCACTCTATGCGGAAATTACCAAACAGCTTCGCAAAAGGCTCAAAACCATCCAAAACACTGCAAGACTGATCCTCAACCTACCTCGACACACCCACATCACTCCACATCTGAAGGAATTTCACTGACTCCCCACACAGAAACACACTCAGTTCAAACTCCTCTCACACACCTACAAAACACCACATAACATAGGCAACACCCACTTCAACAGCCACATACACTTCCACCAGTGCTTAATTTGTAAAGAAAAAAATGCCAGGGCTCTCGTCAGGAGTCCACTGCTGCATGCACCACACATTGCCCCTGCCATGCTACCAATGATAGTAACGACACAACTACTAACCATCACACTACCACAAGTGTGACAGTTCGGACTGTTCCATGCTCCCAAAGCTATAAGAATGGTTTGGGGGGCAGGTAATAGTCATATTTAATGTATAATTAATAAATTATTAACTGTTGTGGTCATGTCTAAATTATCCAGAGAGCGCCACCTTGTGGCAGACTGTCACAAGCGCCAGTGTTGACAATTAGGTGTCAGTACCGAGCATCGGAAATCACTGGCTTAAATTAAGCACTGAATTCCACCAACCTTCCAGGCACCTCCACTCAGCTGGACTCTGACTAGCACTTGTGCACCTCCATACACAAAAACAGAGCAGAGGTAGGTACCTTTGACCAAATAGGGACCCTTGCTCCTAGTCGGGGTAAGGGCCTACACTTCTAAAATAACCCCTGCTCACTCCCTTGGTAGCTTGGCACGAGCAGACAGGCTTATCTCAGAGGCAGTGTGTAAAGCATTTGTGAACACATACAGTAATATAGTGAAAACACTACAAATGAACACCACACCAGTTTAGAAAAATAAGTAATCTTTACTAGACTTAACACAAGACCAAACGGCAAAAATCCACAATACTGTAATCAAAAATAGATTTTAAAATGGTAGAAATAGTTTCGTTCAATATAGATGGTAAATGCGACACTTTACTCTCAAAGTATTTTTTATTTCTTTTATTTTTATTTAAGGAGTTTTATATATCGCTGGCCGGACCCGGGGGTATCGGAGCGCTTTACAGCAATTTTTCGCAAGAGTCATATAATAGAGCATGTTATCTTATTATTATAGATATTGGTTCGGAAGTCCAAGTGTGCTGTGCCGTATTGAGGTAGTACGTGAGTCCTGAGATAGCCTCGATTAGTGCACGTTGTCTTGGGTTGAACCACAGCAGTTTTTCGCAAGAGTCATATAATAGAGCAATGTTATACATATAGGTTCGGAGGTTCAAGTGTGCTGTGCAGTATTGAAGTAGTACGTGAGTCCTGAGATAACCTCGATTGGTGCACTTTGTCTTGGGATGATATCTAAAGTACCTTAGATGCATCACGTAAAACAAGCAAAAGGGTCGCAGGGAAGTTGATGCGCCGTTCCTTACACTCAGGAGAGTGGATACGTCGGTTCCTTACTGCTGCACAGGGGAGTTAAGGCTCGCTTCCTTACTGTGTGGAGAGTTGATGTGTCGTTTCTTACTGCAGCCCGGTGATGATGCGACAAGATGGCGCCTCAGTGCGATGCGACAAAATGGCGTCCTTGATGCGATGCGACAACGGTGGATGCAATGCGTGCACGCCCGACGGCCATGCAGCAAACTCGGTAACTTCTGAGCCGTGACAGGCTCTGCAACACGCCTCTACGGTGATGCGACGGTGACCTCTGCTGCGGCGACACGCTTTACCAATGATGCGACAAGCTTCTTTGGTGATGCGACGGCAACTGCTGCGGCGGCGACGTGCTTCTCCTTGTTGCGTCGCGCTTCCAGCTCCCAGCGACACGCAGTCTTCTCAGAGGGCCCAAACAACAGTAGGCACCTCTCTGCAGGTAGAATTCCCAGCAAGGGAATTCAGGGGGAGCTGGTGGTGAAGTCTTTGAATCCCTGAGACTTCAGAACAGGAGGCAAGCTTCAAGCCCTTGGAGATCTTCAAGATAGTAAAAGTACACACAAAGTTCATTTTCTCTTTCCTTGGCAATAAAGTAACCACTGCAGACCAACCCCAAAAATAGCAAAACAGCACAGGGGCAGTCTCCTCCTTCAGCTTCCTTGGTTCTTCTCCTTGGCAAAGGTTCGTCTTGATTCCCAGAAGTGATCTAAAGTTCTGGGGTCTGGGCCCCAATATTTATACCAGTAAATCCTTTGTCCTCTGAAGGCAGAGGGTGCCTGTGCCCAGCCAAAAGCAGTTCTGTGCAGCTTCCTGGCAGGAGGTGGAGACAGCAATGTTGAAAGCAAACCTGGCCCAGGTAGCTGAAAGGACATCTCCTCCCCCTACTCTCTATTCTATGAGGGCTCAGGTCAGTGAAAGGAAATCTCCACCCCCACTCTCTATTCAATGCGGGCCCTATTCAGCCCAGCCCTGACCCATCAGACTGCTGGAGCCAAGGCCCTCTCCAGCCCCCTGTCACTCACAAACCAGACATGGAATACACAAACCTAGCAGAGGCATGCTGGATGGTTAGGCAAGACAATACCTACTTTCTAAAAGTGGTATTTTCAAACACAGAATGTAAAAACCACCTTCACTAAAAGATGTATTTTAACATTCTGAGTTCAGGAATACTAAACTCGAATTTCTACCTAGTTCCCAGAGTCAGTTAGGATTATAAAATGTTATAATCAAACTGCCCATTCTGGCCTATGGGAACAGGTAGCCTTGCAATAGTGAAAATCACAATTGGCTGTAATTTGCTATCAGGACATGCCACACACATCAGGGCATGGCCTACCTTTTACATACAATACACCCTGCCCCTGGAGGTAACTTGGGCCTACCTTGGATGTGACTAACATGTAGTAAAGGGAAGGTTTAGGGACTGGCAAGTGGGTGCACTTGCCAAATCGACATGGCAGCCCCAGGCTGCACACAGGCTCTGCAATGGCAGGCCTGAGCCACATTTTACAAGCTGCTTCTGTGGGTGGCACAACCAGTGCTGCAAGCCCACCAGCAGCATTTGATTTACAGGCCCTGGGCATACATGGTGCACTGCACTAGGGTCTGACAAGTAAATCAAATAAGCCAATCATGAAGTCACTAATCCATTACAATAATTCACAATAGGGAGCACTTGCACTTTGGCACTGAATAGCAGTGGCAAAGTGCTCAAAGCATCTAGACCAGCAAAACACATAGCAAACATACAGGAGGCAACAGCAAGAAATGGAAGGGAGATCCACGCCGATGGTGCCAGGTCTAACATTCTCCTACATCTACCCCCAAAATATGGAACAACCTCTCACTGCACATTAGAGCCTTCTCGTTGCTTCTTGAGTTCTGCAAGAAGCTGACGTTCTAGCTTTTTGAAAACATTTTCCTTGGGAGACCGCCACCTATCCAACTGTGAAACGCCTGGATTCCCTCACTAATGTTTATCCTGCTATACAAATATGCGTAACATAACAGAATCAGTGAGACTGATTGAGTCAAAGTGAATCAGAATTAGATAAAATGCCCAGAACTAAGCAAATCTGAGTGAGAATGAGTGTGACCAGGCGAGTTAGAGTGATATTGAGTGCATGAGAAAGAGTGGGACTGAGTGAGACTTAGTGAGTCAGAATGAATGAGAATTATAGGGACTAATAGAGACTACGCGAGTCAAAGTGGGATTGATTGAGTGAGTATGAATGAGAATGAGCGGGACTAAGTGAGAGTGAGTGACTGAGTGAGAATGAGTTGGCCAGAGTGTGAGAATGAGACTGAGTGAGAATGAGTGAATCACGTTGAGATTGAGTGAGTCCAAAATGAGTAAGAATGAGTGGGACTAAATGAGAATGATTGGGACTAAGTGGGTCGGAGTAAGACAGTGAATCAGATTGAGCGAAAGTGAATGAGGCTGAGTGAGTCCAAGTGAGTAAAAGTGAATAACAGCGTAAATAAGTAAGTGAATGAGAAAGAGTGAGAGTAAGACTGAGTGCAAGCAAGCGTGAGAGAACTCCAAACCTTTGGAGAAGACGTCAAGCTTGCTCACTTGAATCTGAGCCAAAGATTACATCCTACCATTTTTAAAAGTAGCAAGGTGCCACTGATAATGTGGAAAATCCCTGCTAGACTGTTCCTAAATCTACATCACCCTTACTCTGATGTGCCTCAACTGACTTCACCGCCAACTAAGAATTCAATTAAAGGTGCTTAAATCTCAGATAAAGCCTTTGATGGCAGAGCTGATTGAACACTGCCAAAAGATGAAAGATCTAGGGTAAAAATAGCCTCTTGTCTCTGCAGTATCAAACCCAGAAGTCGTAAACACACAAAAAAGCCCCTCAAAGTCAAGTAGGTGGTTACAGAATGGGATTGACCTAATTTCACAAGCTCATCCTAATTTTCCAAATGTGAAGAAACACCTAAAAAGTTACCTCAATAAATGTGATTTGTTTTTAAACCTACTGACCTGGGCAGAGGAGACACTGTGAACTTCATCCTCCTGTACCTCTACACAGCATTTGACACAGTCTCCCACCCCACCCTCATCCAATGCCTACACAACATCAGAATCCAAGGAGACACACTCCGATGAATCTGCTCCTTCCAGACTGGAAGGACCCATCAGTCACCCTGGCACCATACACCTCGGATACCTGCAACCTAATCAGCGGACTTCTGCAAGGATCCTCTCATAGCCTGACCCTCTTCAGTGCATACATGATCCCTCTAGCCAGCATCATCCTATCTCACAATGTCTATGTCCTCTCCTATGCTGACAACACACAACTCATTCTCTCTTTCAGTGTCATGATTCCCAGGACCCGAATCAAGTTTAATGCCTGCATGTCTGAAATTCCCCACTGGATGATGACCAACTGTCTAAAGCTGAACACTGACATGACCAAAATCATTATCTTTGAGAAGAGCACTTCACCATTGGACTCCACCTAGCAGCCAACAGAGCTAGAACTGACACTGACACCTACGCCAAGAACCTCTTGATCGTCTTCAACAGCAAACTTGACATGACAGCCAATCTCAAGATCTTGAAATGGCTCTGAGGCAGGAACTGGAAAACTGCTACACACGCACTTGTCACAAGCAAGCTGGGCAACAGGAACATCCTCTATGTTGCTAACAGGCAGAAAACTTACCAGAAGACTACAGAACATTCAGAACTCGGCCGCCTGAATCACTGTCAACCTCCCACTCCGCATCATACCACACCTGAAGGAGCTCCACTGGGTCCACATACACAAACAAGCACAATTCATACTAATCTCCCACACTTTCAAGACACTACATAAAACTGACCCAGCATACCTCAACTAATGTGCATTCTTTCTCAAGCCTTTCAGACACCTCCGCCCGTTTTTACTATTATTTGCACACATACCATGCATACGAAAAACTAGGTCCAGTGATCGAGCCTTCTCCTACATC
The DNA here is from genome assembly GCF_964204655.1 of Triturus cristatus. Lineage (NCBI taxonomy): Eukaryota > Metazoa > Chordata > Amphibia > Caudata > Salamandridae > Triturus > Triturus cristatus. The sequence goes on along the minus strand of NC_140579.1, from coordinate 378,495,888 downwards.
GTTTCTAAAACTTTGATGGTCAGGATACCCTCTGGGGTTAAAGTGCAGTCTAAAATTCTGCATAACATTACATAACAACATAACTAAATAGTAACCTTTCTACCCTCTTGATCCAAAGACCAGGACCCAACTACTCAACTTTTCCCAAGTCTCATCTTCTAAGACTTTGCCTTCGATCAGCACTTGGAATTCCTGTAGTATTCTTTTCTCATACTTACATTAACAAGCTGTGGTTTGGCTTGACAGTAATGTGTCTAATGTGATACAAAAACCTTATGTAAGGTTACTTTGTCAGCTGGGGCCTATGTTCCAGTACAGAGATTTCAGTTGATATATCCTTTGTTTTAGGTGGAGGTGAGGGAAGAGCCAAGCTGCGGGTCCGACTTATCTCGAAGAGCCCAAGTACGCACTGAACCTGAAAATGCAGCAGCCACATTATATAAAAAACAGAGCAACCATTATTTCTGCCGATGGGTCTTGTACACAACCTAGAATAAAACAAAAATAACATAACCAAAACCCATCATGCCTTAAAACCCAGATTGCCCTACTCCCTCATATGTAACACTCACGACTCCTGGACCATCATCTCTCAATCCCTTTTATCCCCCAGTCTGAAGTCCCGACCTTGCTGCCTCATGTGCAGCACCAACCTGGAAAAAACAGATGCCAAAGCCCTCTGCATTCAGTCCAAAGTAAACCAATGAATTTCTCAATATTCCCAAAAAGTTGGCTGCAGCCACTCTCTCACTATCAGTAGGATAGACAACCTCATATCCCAAACTCACCTGGAAATGTAAGTGTCTCTTCCACGCCAAAAGTGAACATGCCTCTGTCACAAGCCCAGGCTTCAACACAAATCATCTCCTGCCCTCTTGGATCTGTTTTGAAACTCCTAAGCAACATTTCTAAAACATATCTTCCATCCCCACCTTGTGCCTTTTTACACCTGGCCTGTTCCTTGAGCCCAACAATTTAGACACCATAAAAACATCCATAAGAGGTCAAGACAAAAAAGTGTCAGCTTCAAAATCGCCATAACAGCAAAACTCCAACACCCAGACCAACCTTGTCAACAAATGAAATAAAATTGGTTCCCATAGCCTAGATTTCCTTCCATTCACTTTCGACCACCCAACTAGTACTCGCCTCACCATTTCCCCAGCCTCCAGGTCATGTCTCTAAAATATCTTCATGCAGGGTGATAAACCTGTCACGTTCCTGGCAATGGTAACAGCTGATAAGCCCACAATAACAACGAGAGGGTGAGGGAAAATCACTCTTGATCCCCCTGGTTCATAATAAGTCAACAACGAAAGAGTGAACAGGGTAAGGAGCAAACTGAGAGTAACAGCGTGGACAAAAACCAAAAGTGTGTTTTAAAAGAACCCTCACTCACCAACCTAGTTGGTGACATGCTTCATCATCGGGTTCCCACCAGAGAGGCCGAATGCCTCTCTGGTGTGCTACAACGCCTGAACTACAGCGGAGCTGGTTTTGAATGAAAGGTGAGTGAAAATTTAAAAGGTGAATGGTTTTAACCAATAACCAATTTAATCCTGGTAAACCAAAGACCGAATAAAAACAAGTGAGTTGGACAAGAGCCGGCCAATTAGGGGGGACAGGGCTCGTCCTATTTAAAGGGTGCTCAACATGTTTCAGCTTAACATGCCCAGTCGGCTAAGCATTCGTCAGGACCATGTGGGACACCACGGCGGTATGCACACGCTAAGGTGCACCCTAACCAGTGGCGTGTTTAAATGGTAAAACTCACTGTTCTACCGCAAAAGTTATCCTATAATTCAGGGGCTAGTAACGCCTGTAAAAGAAAAAACAGACATAACACACATAAAGACATATAAAGACAGACACTTTTTGTCAATCAAATTATTTATACTTTACGTGATTCAGGTGAACACAAAATGGTAGTCCTGTGCTGTGAAGCGGGAGTGGGTGTCCAATAACGTTATGTGGTTATAAAAACGCCCACAGTAGAGTGTAGTGCTCTATGAGAGGTAGAGGACCTATACACGTATAGTTGTGTTTCGTTACGGTCCTACGCACTAATTGTGCCTGTGAAAAGGATCAATAAATGTATTGACCGGTCGACCAGCGTTGTGCAGTCGACGAAGGCTATTTAGCCGTAATGTATGCCGAAAAACTAGCAGACTCGTGCAAGTGAAGTACATGCTGAAATGAGCGCACGTAGTGTTTGCCAGGCGCCGTTGCTCCAGTGCATGACTATCAATAAAGTATGATAAAAACAACAACAACATGGAAAAAGGGGGCTGAACTCTTACTCAGTAAATTGGTACTGCTAGCGTCATGGGTCCGAGAGGGGGGTAGTGAGCTATAGTATCTGTGAGAATAAATAAACAGGAAAACCTTGTTTGTCTAGATACTCATAATTGAACCTCACTGGGACCAAAGGGATGCGGTAGTGAAGAATATCTACTTACTTCCATGCTCGCACACTCCCGTGAAATACCTGGTTCAGTCCTGCTCGGCCCGGATATTGGTGAGTGTAAAGCGAAACCGGAAGAAATACTAACGCGATCCTGTCACGTGATGCCAACAACGCGTGTCACGTGATCTTGACAGCGCACGTCTACGTGTGACGTCATCTGGTGGGGCGTGTTATGTCAGACGTGCTTCCATACCTAAATCAATCTGGATTGGTCTTTAGCAAAGAAAAAGGTGACATACCAGTTTATTGCTGAAGAAATGGGCGTGGAAGGGAACCGGGTAATATTTGTGGCAACCGGTTCAGGCATGTGGAAATGCTTTTAATATTTGCGTGCACTCTCACTGCGAAACCTTTGTACCGATGCCTGATTTAATGGAATGGCAGATAACTAATAACTATTAGTGAATGGCACGTGGTGTCGAAAAACTTACAATTGATCATACGTCCTATGTCGATCACCAGTGTAACAGCTAACTAAGAGGTAATATCTGTGTGAGGCACAGAGGAAACCACACACATTCATACACCCCTATTGATCAGGTGGATGAATTACAAAGAGGGATGCAATGAAAACATAGGCTATGCTGCAAGGAGGCCATCAGGGTATCATCCTGTTTTGGATGGAAACCATCCCACATTTCAGTTTTTGAAAATGGAGTTCCACGGGATATTGTCATTCAGACCTGTGAGGTGAGTCGAAAGGCGATAGACCCATCTTTGTTCTTTCTCAAAGAGTAACTGCTGAGTGTTTGGTCCTGGTTTCAGTTTCTCAATGATTGACCAGGTCATGTCATTTGTTGTGTGATTGGCCAAAAGAAAATGTTCTGTCAATTTGGTACTTAGTTTCCGACAGCGAATGGTGCTGCGATGTTCGCAGATGCGCTGTTTTATTTTCCTGCCTGTCATACCGACATATCTTAGTCCGCAGGGACAGGTAATAAGGTAGACAACGTCTGTGAAGTTGCAGCTTGTGTGCGTTCTCTGCACCCATTGTTTCCCTTGTTCAAGCTCAAGATATTTAGAAGGGGAAGTCAGGTGGCAAACGCTGCATGAGCCACAAGGGTAGTGGCCAACAATAGGGGGAAGACCCCACGTGCTGGTAATAGACAGATGGTGATCTCTGTCTAGTGGCTTCGGGCGAGTATGAACCAAAGCATCCTTCAAGCTTCTCGCTCTTTTGTAAGAGAATAAGGGTTTTTCCCAATTGTGTTTATTGCTCGTCAGAATATTCCAATGTTTCCTAATGGACTTACTGACTGCGTTAGATGCTGCATTGAAAGTGGTCACACATGTGATAGGTAAGGAGTCCTGGTCGTCTCTCACATGGTCTTCCAATAGAGCCTCACGATTTTGATTACGGGCCCGCTTATTACCCTTCGAGAGGATTTTATCAGGGTAACCCCGGGATTTCAGTTTCCAAGTAAGTTCCTGTGCTTGTTTTTTGTATACAGACACTTCGCTACAATTCCGACGTAGACGCAGATATTGGCCAAAGGGGAGGTTTTCCCTCAGTGGGCGAGGATGGTAACTGGAAAAGTGTAACAAATTGTTTTTTGCCGTGGGCTTGTGATGAGTTTTGGTTTGTAGGGTGTCGCCTGTTCTGGTGATGACCACATCCAGGAAGATCATCTCATCTTTGTTGTGTGTATGGGTAAATCTAAGATGGGGATCACAAGTATTTACCCATCTAAAAAAATCCTGGAGGCAATCCTCAGAGCCCTGCCAAATGATCAGCACATCGTCAATGTACCTTTTCCAAAAGAAAAGGTTAGACAAAAAGGGGTTATGTGGAGCCAGGATGAACTTGCTCTCAAAATCGAACACATACAGCCCGGCTACCGAAGGCGCGAAAGTACTGCCCATTGAAGTACCAGTAGTTTGCAGAAAGAGGTCACCCTTATATTCGAAGAAGTTTCTTTTCAGTGCGAGAGTAGCACAGCTAACAACGAATTCTCGCGGGGTGGTGTAGTTCCAGTCACTGGACTCAAGGGTGCGCCTTACGACATTGATGGTGTCATCCTGGGGGATACAGGTGTACAAACTTTCAATATCCATTGTCACCAGGAAAGATGCCCCATCTGGGAGAACAATCCCTTGAAGTAGTGCTAACAGACTCTTAGTGTCTTTAAGATAAGTGCTGGTTGCTTGAATAAGCGGTTTCAGAAAGAAGTCACAATAACGTGACAGGGGTTCCAGCAATGAACCGATCCCGGAAACAATGGGTCGGCCAGGAGCGGGTGTTCTGTTCTTATGTGTTTTGGGCAGGGTGTAAAAGTAAGGGATCTTGCCCTCACTGGTGGTGAGGAAAGTTGCTTCCTGTTTGGTGATGAAGCCATTAGCTTCGGCGTCCTGAACCAAATCGTGAATGATACCTTGGAGTTCCAGGGATGGATCCGTAGTCAGAGGTGTATAACTAATAGGATCATCTAGGAGACGTCTGCATTCCCTGTCATAGGCAGTAGAATCCTGAATGACTACTCCGCCACCCTTGTCTGCTGATTTAATCACGATTCCCGTGTTCGATTGCAGAGAAAGTAGTGCTTGAAATTCGCCCGCTGTCATGTTCTTAAAGCGGTTGGGTTCGATGAAGGTTTCAACATCGTTGGATACTGCCTGTTCAAATGCTATGATTTCAGGCGGAATAGAGTGAGGGGGAGGGGTAAAGGTAGATTTGACCTTAAATCCTGTATCACTCGACGGAGACTGGGTGCTGTCCAAAGGTTGTTTTTCAAAAAAGCTCTTGAGCTTCAGTTTTCTGAAACAATTAGAGAGTTCGCATCTCAGTTTGAAGCGATCAAAACTGGCTGTAGGTATAAAACCCAGCCCCTTTTCCAGGACTGAAGTTTCGTCGGTCGTGAGTGTCACTGCCGAGAGGTTCGTGATCAGACTCGTTGATTGCTGGGGCCTGCTCGTTGGGTCTTGCTCCTCGTATTGTCCCTCACTGCTTCGTCTTGTTGCCAGTGGACTTGGGTGGAGCCTCTTCTTCGGCCCCGTCCTCACCTGCCCCTCTCTAAAAAAGGGGGGCGGTATTGGTTCTGTTGGAACTGTGGAGGTGGAAAGAAACCGGGGTTCCAACCCATCATCGGGTGGAACGGGGGTGGTTGAAATGGTGGTTGTTGGTAGGGAAGCCAAGACTGATTGTTGTGTTGTCGTCTGTTTCTTCCTCTACCCCGCTGGCGAGCCTTATAGCTGTCGCTGCTTGAATCACTACCAGTGGAACCATCAAGTGAGCTATCAGTACCAAAGTCATTTTTGGTCGGTGGGGTGTAGTCTGGACTGGTGTAAGGGTATGCTCGTACATAGGACCATTTTGCCAGATCCTTCTGGAATTTCTGGGCTTTGGAATGAGTAAGAGAATCTTTATATTCATTCATTTCTTTGTTTAGTTCATCGAGCCGTTTCTTATAGCCAATTAGTGTTGATTTGAAATGGGTTTCCGTTAGTTGGATTTCCACCATTATGGCCTCCGAGAGCCTAAGTGCTGTTTTAATAATTAGCACCAGCCAATCCCTGGTGCAGTGCCAGGCGATTTGGGCCCATTCTTTCCTAAACTGTGCATCATCTAGGAAAATGCGGGGGGCATTAGTGACTAGTAGACCCTTGGGTGCTATATTGTTTCTGAGATATTCAGTGAGAATTGTGCCATGAAGGATAGTGCGTATCCACCCTCTTTTCTGCTCGCTTAATTTATCCCACTCAGTAGTTTGTGAGATAGTTTGAGCAATAGAGGGATCAGAAAAAAGTGAGGGATCTGCCAAAAGGGCATCTACTTCCTCATTTGAGTAAGAGAGGCCCAGATTATCCATGATGCTGTGTTAGGGAGTCGCTAGATAAAAAGGCAAAACGAAGGGAAAAATACCCTCGCAGCTGTGCGCTGCCAAATATCACAATAACAACAAGAGGGTGAGGGAAAATCACTCTTGATCCCCCTGGTTCATAATAAGTCAACAGCGAAAGAGTGAACAGGGTAAGGAGCAAACTGAGAGTAACAGCGTGGACAAAAACCAAAAGTGTGTTTTAAAAGAACCCTCACTCACCAACCTAGTTGGTGACATGCTTCATCATCGGGTTCCCACCAGAGAGGCCGAATGCCTCTCTGGTGTGCTACAACGCCTGAACTACAGCGGAGCTGGTTTTGAATGAAAGGTGAGTGAAAATTTAAAAGGTGAATGGTTTTAACCAATAACCAATTTAATCCTGGTAAACCAAAGACCGAATAAAAACAAGTGAGTTGGACAAGAGCCGGCCAATTAGGGGGGACAGGGCTCGTCCTATTTAAAGGGTGGTCAACATGTTTCAGCTTAACATGCCCAGTCGGCTAAGCATTCGTCAGGACCATGTGGGACACCACGGCGGTATGCACACGCTAAGGTGCACCCTAACCAGTGGCGTGTTTAAACGGTAAAACTCACTGTTCTACCGCAAAAGCCATCCTATAATTCAGGGGCTAGTAACGCCTGTAAAAGAAAAAACAGACATAACACACATAAAGACATATAAAGACAGACACTTTTTGTCAATCGAATTATTTATACTTTACGTGATTCAGGTGAACACAAAATGGTAGTCCCGTGCTGTGAAGCGGGAGTGGGTGTCCAATAACTTTATGTGGTTATAAAAACGCCCACAGTAGAGTGTAGTGCTCTATGTGAGGTAGAGGACCTATACACGTATAGTTGTGTTTCGTTACGGTCCTACGCACTAATTGTGCCTGTGAAAAGGATCAATAAATGTATTGACCGGTCGACCAGCGTTGTGCAGTCGACGAAGGCTATTTAGCCGTAATGTATGCCGAAAAACTAGCAGACTCGTGCAAGTGAAGTACATGCTGAAACGAGCGCACGTAGTGTTTGCCAGGCGCCGTTGCTCCAGTGCATGACTATCAATAAAGTATGATAAAAACAACAACAACATGGAAAAAGGGGGCTGAACTCTTACTCAGTAAATTGGTACTGCTAGCGTCATGGGTCCGAGAGGGGGGTAGTGAGCTATAGTATCTGTGAGAATAAATAAACAGGAAAACCTTGTTTGTCTAGATACTCATAATTGAACCTCACTGGGACCAAAGGGATGCGGTAGTGAAGAATATCTACTTACTTCCATGCTCGCACACTCCCGTGAAATACCTGGTTCAGTCCTGCTCGGCCCGGATATTGGTGAGTGTAAAGCGAAACCGGAAGAAATACTAACGCGATCCTGTCACGTGATGCCAACAACGCGTGTCACGTGATCTTGACAGCGCACGTCTACGTGTGACGTCATCTGGTGGGGCGTGTTCTGTCAGACGTGCTCCCATACCTAAATCAATCTGGATTGGTCTTTAGCAAAGAAAAAGGTGACATACCAGTTTATTGCTGAAGAAATGGGCGTGGAAGGGAACCGGGTAATATTTGTGACAACCGGTTCAGGCATGTGGAAATGCTTTTAATATTTGCGTGCACTCTCACTGCGAAACCTTTGTACCGATGCCTGATTTAATGGAATGGCAGATAACTAATAACTATTAGTGAATGGCACGTGGTGTCGAAAAACTTACAATTGATCATACGTCCTATGTCGATCACCAGTGTAACAGCTAACTAAGAGGTAATATCTGTGTGAGGCACAGAGGAAACCACACACATTCATACACCCCTATTGATCAGGTGGATGAATTACAAAGAGGGATGCAATGAAAACATAGGCTATGCTGCAAGGAGGCCATCAGGGTATCATCCTGTGTTGGATGGAAACCATCCCACATTTCAGTTTTTGAAAATGGAGTTCCACGGGATATTGTCATTCAGACCTGTGAGGTGAGTCGAAAGGTGATAGACCCATCTTTGTTCTTTCTCAAAGAGTAACTGCTGAGTGTTTGGTCCTGGTTTCACCTTCTCAATGATTGACCAGGTCATGTCATTTGTTGTGTGATTGGCCAAAAGAAAATGTTCTGTCAATTTGGTACTTAGTTTCCGACAGCGAATGGTGCTGTGATGTTCGCAGATGCGCTGTTTTATTTTCCTGCCTGTCATACCGACATATCTTAGTCCGCAGGGACAGGTAATAAGGTAGACAACGTCTGTGGAGTTGCAGTTTGTGTGCGTTCTCTGCACCCATTGTTTCCCTTGTTCAAGCTCAAGATATTTAGAAGGGGAAGTCAGGTGGCAAACGCTGCATGAGCCACAAGGGTAGTGGCCAACAATAGGGGGAAGACCCCACGTGCTGGTAATAGACAGATGCTGATCTCTGTCTAGTGGCTTCGGGCGAGTATGAACCAAAGCATCCTTCAAGCTTCTCGCTCTTTTGTAAGAGAATAAGGGTTTTTCCCAATTGTGTTTATTGCTCGTCAGAATATTCCAATGTTTCCTAATGGACTTACTGACTGCGTTAGATGCTGCATTGAAAGTGGTCACACATGTGAGAGGTAAGGAGTCCTGGTCGTCTCTCACATGGTCTTCCAATAGAGCCTCCCGATTTTGATTACGGGCCCACTTATTACCCTTCGAGAGGATTTTATCAGGGTAACCCCGGGATTTCAGTTTCCAAGTAAGTTCCTGTGCTTGTTTTTTGTATACAGACACTTCGCTACAATTCCGACGTAGACGCAGATATTGGCCAAAGGGGAGGTTTTCCCTCAGTGGGCGAGGATGGTAACTGGAAAAGTGTAACAAATTGTTTTTTGCCGTGGGCTTGTGATGAGTTTTGGTTTGTAGGGTGTCGCCTGTTCTGGTGATGACCACATCCAGGAAGATCATCTCATCTTTGTTGTGTGTATGGGTAAATCTAAGATGGGGATCACAAGTATTTACCCATCTAAAAAAATCCTGGAGGCAATCCTCAGAGCCCTGCCAAATGATCAGCACATCGTCAATGTACCTTTTCCAAAAGAAAAGGTTAGACAAAAAGGGGTTATGTGGAGCCAGGATGAACTTGCTCTCAAAATCGAACACATACAGCCCGGCTACCGAAGGCGCGAAAGTACTGCCCATTGAAGTACCAGTAGTTTGCAGAAAGAGGTCACCCTTATATTCGAAGAAGTTTCTTTTCAGTGCGAGAGTAGCACAGCTAACAACGAATTCTCGCGGGGTGGTGTAGTTCCAGTCACTGGACTCAAGGGTGCGCCTTACGACATTGATGGTGTCATCCTGGGGGATACAGGTGTACAAACTTTCAATATCCATTGTCACCAGGAAAGATGCCCCATCTGGGAGAACAATCCCTTGAAGTAGTGCTAACAGACTCTTAGTGTCTTTAAGATAAGTGCTGGTTGCTTGAATAAGCGGTTTCAGAAATAAGTCACAATAACGTGACAGGGGTTCCAGCAATGAACCGATCCCGGACACAATGGGTCGGCCAGGAGGGGGTGTTCTGTTCTTATGTGTTTTGGGCAGGGTGTAAAAGTAAGAGATCTTGCCCTCACTGGTGGTGAGGAAAGTTGCTTCCTGTTTGGTGATGAAGCCATTAGCTTCGGCGTCCTGAACCAAATCGTGAATGATACCTTGGAGTTCCAGGGATGGATCCGTAGTCAGAGGTGTATAACTAATAGGATCATCTAGGAGACGTCTGCATTCCCTGTCATAGGCAGTAGAATCCTGAATGACTACTCCGCCACCCTTGTCTGCTGATTTAATCACGATTCCCGTGTTCGATTGCAGAGAAAGTAGTGCTTGAAATTCGCCCGCTGTCATGTTCTTAAAGCGGTTGGGTTCGATGAAGGTTTCAACATCGTTGGATACTGCCTGTTCAAATGCTATGATTTCAGGCGGAATAGAGTGAGGGGGAGGGGTAAAGGTAGATTTGACCTTAAATCCTGTATCACTCGACGGAGACTGGGTGCTGTCCAAAGGTTGTTTTTCAAAAAAGCTCTTGAGCTTCAGTTTTCTGAAAAAATTAGAGAGTTCGCATCTCAGTTTGAAGCGATCAAAACTGGCTGTAGGTATAAAACCCAGCCCCTTTTCCAGGACTGAAGTTTCGTCGGTCGTGAGTATCACTGCCGAGAGGTTCGTGATCAGACTCGTTGATTGCTGGGGCCTGCTCGTTGGGTCTTGCTCCTCGTATTGTCCCCCACTGCTTCGTCTTGTTGCCAGTGGACTTGGGTGGAGCCTCTTCTTCGGCCCCGTCCTCTCCTGCCCCTCTCTAAAAAAGGGGGGCGGTATTGGTTCTGTTGGAACTGTGGAGGTGGAAAAAAACCGGGGTTCCAACCCATCATCGGGTGGAACGGGGGTGGTTGAAATGGTGGTTGTTGGTAGGGAAGCCAAGACTGATTGTTGTGTTGTCGTCTGTTTCTTCCTCTACCCCGCTGGCGAGCCTTATAGCTGTCGCTGCTTGAATCACTACCAGTGGAACCATCAAGTGAGCTATCAGTACCAAAGTCATTTTTGGTCGGTGGGGTGTAGTCTGGACTGGTGTAAGGGTATGCTCGTACATAGGACCATTTTGCCAGATCCTTCTGGAATTTCTGGGCTTTGGAATGAGTAAGAGAATCTTTATATTCATTCATTTCTTTGTTTAGTTCATCGAGCCGTTTCTTATAGCCAATTAGTGTTGATTTGAAATGGGTTTCCGTTAGTTGGATTTCCACCATTATGGCCTCCGAGAGCCTAAGTGCTGTTTTAATAATTAGCACCAGCCAATCCCTGGTGCAGTGCCAGGCGATTTGGGCCCATTCTTTCCTAAACTGTGCATCATCTAGGAAAATGCGGGGGGCATTAGTGACTAGTAGACCCTTGGGTGCTATATTGTTTCTGAGATATTCAGTGAGAATTGTGCCATGAAGGATAGTGCGTATCCGCCCTCTTTTCTGCTCGCTTAATTTATCCCACTCAGTAGTTTGTGAGATAGTTTGAGCAATAGAGGGATCAGAAAAAAGTGAGGGATCTGCCAAAAGGGCATCTACTTCCTTATTTGAGTAAGAGAGGCCCAGATTATCCATGATGCTGTGTGAGGGAGTCGCTAGATAAAAAGGCAAAACGAAGGGAAAAATACCCTCGCAGCTGTGCGCTGCCAAATATCACAATAACAACGAGAGGGTGAGGGAAAATCACTCTTGATCCCCCTGGTTCATAATAAGTCAACAACGAAAGAGTGAACAGGGTAAGGAGCAAACTGAGAGTAACAGCGTGGACAAAAACCAAAAGTGTGTTTTAAAAGAACCCTCACTCACCAACCTAGTTGGTGACATGCTTCATCATCGGGTTCCCACCAGAGAGGCCGAATGCCTCTCTGGTGTGCTACAACGCCTGAACTACAGCGGAGCTGGTTTTGAATGAAAGGTGAGTGAAAATTTAAAAGGTGAATGGTTTTAACCAATAACCAATTTAATCCTGGTAAACCAAAGACCGAATAAAAACAAGTGAGTTGGACAAGAGCCGGCCAATTAGGGGGGACAGGGCTCGTCCTATTTAAAGGGTGGTCAACATGTTTCAGCTTAACATGCCCAGTCGGCTAAGCATTCGTCAGGACCATGTGGGACACCACGGCGGTATGCACACGCTAAGGTGCACCCTAACCAGTGGCGTGTTTAAACGGTAAAACTCACTGTTCTACCGCAAAAGCCATCCTATAATTCAGGGGCTAGTAACGCCTGTAAAAGAAAAAACAGACATACCACACATAAAGACATATAAAGACAGACACTTTTTGTCAATCGAATTATTTATACTTTACGTGATTCAGGTGAACACAAAATGGTAGTCCCATGCTGTGAAGCGGGAGTGGGTGTCCAATAACGTTATGTGGTTATAAAAACGCCCACAGTAGAGTGTAGTGCTCTATGAGAGGTAGAGGACCTATACACGTATAGTTGTGTTTCGTTACGGTCCTACGCACTAATTGTGCCTGTGAAAAGGATCAATAAATGTATTGACCGGTCGACCAGCGGTGTGCAGTCGACGAAGGCTATTTAGCCGTAATGTATGCCGAAAAACTAGCAGACTCGTGCAAGTGAAGTACATGCTGAAACGAGCGCACGTAGTGTTTGCCAGGCGCCGTTGCTCCAGTGCATGACTATCAATAAAGTATGATAAAAACAACAACAACATGGAAAAAGGGGGCTGAACTCTTACTCAGTAAATTGGTACTGCTAGCGTCATGGGTCCGAGAGGGGGGTAGTGAGCTATAGTATCTGTGAGAATAAATAAACAGGAAAACCTTGTTTGTCTAGATACTCATAATTGAACCTCACTGGGACCAAAGGGATGCGGTAGTGAAGAATATCTACTTACTTCCATGCTCGCACACTCCCGTGAAATACCTGGTTCAGTCCTGCTCGGCCCGGATATTGGTGAGTGTAAAGCGAAACCGGAAGAAATACTAACGCGATCCCGTCACGTGATGCCAACAACGCGTGTCACGTGATCTTGACAGCGCACGTCTACGTGTGACGTCATCTGGTGGGGCGTGTTATGTCAGACGTGCTCCCATACCTAAATCAATCTGGATTGGTCTTTAGCAAAGAAAAAGGTGACATACCAGTTTATTGCTATAGAAATGGGCGTGGAAGGGAACCGGGTAATATTTGTGACAACCGGTTCAGGCATGTGGAAATGCTTTTAATATTTGCGTGCACTCTCACTGCGAAACCTTTGTACCGATGCCTGATTTAATGGAATAGCAGATAACTAATAACTATTAGTGAATGGCACGTGGTGTCGAAAAACTTACAATTGATCATACGTCCTATGTCGATCACCAGTGTAACAGCTAACTAAGAGGTAATATCTGTGTGAGGCACAGAGGAAACCACACACATTCATACACCCCTATTGATCAGGTGGATGAATTACAAAGAGGGATGCAATGAAAACATAGGCTATGCTGCAAGGAGGCCATCAGGGTATCATCCTGTGTTGGATGGAAACCATCCCACATTTCAGTTTTTGAAAATGGAGTTCCACGGGATATTGTCATTCAGACCTGTGAGGTGAGTCGAAAGGCGATAGACCCATCTTTGTTCTTTCTCAAAGAGTAACTGCTGAGTGTTTGGTCCTGGTTTCAGTTTCTCAATGATTGACCAGGTCATGTCATTTGTTGTGTGATTGGCCAAAAGAAAATGTTCTGTCAATTTGGTACTTAGTTTCCGACAGCGAATGGTGCTGCGATGTTCGCAGATGCGCTGTTTTATTTTCCTGCCTGTCATACCGACATATCTTAGTCCGCAGGGACAGGTAATAAGGTAGACAACGTCTGTGGAGTTGCAGTTTGTGTGCGTTCTCTGCACCCATTGTTTCCCTTGTTCAAGCTCAAGATATTTAGAAGGGGAAGTCAGGTGGCAAACGCTGCATGAGCCACAAGGGTAGTGGCCAACAATAGGGGAAGACCCCACGTGCTGGTAATAGACAGATGCTGATCTCTGTCTAGTGGCTTCGGGCGAGTATGAACCAAAGCATCCTTCAAGCTTCTCGCTCTTTTGTAAGAGAATAAGGGTTTTTCCCAATTGTGTTTATTGCTCGTCAGAATATTCCAATGTTTCCTAATGGACTTACTGACTGCGTTAGATGCTGCATTGAAAGTGGTCACACATGTGAGAGGTAAGGAGTCCTGGTCGTCTCTCACATGGTCTTCCAATAGAGCCTCCCGATTTTGATTACGGGCCCGCTTATTACCCTTCGAGAGGATTTTATCAGGGTAACCCCGGGATTTCAGTTTCCAAGTAAGTTCCTGTGCTTGTTTTTTGTATACAGACACTTCGCTACAATTCCGACGTAGACGCAGATATTGGCCATTTCAAATCAACACTAATTGGCTATAAGAAACGGCTCGATGAACTAAACAAATAAATGAATGAATATAAAGATTCTCTTACTCATTCCAAAGCCCAGAAATTCCAGAAGGATCTGGCAAAATGGTCCTATGTACGAGCATACCCTTACACCAGTCCAGACTACACCCCACCGACCAAAAATGACTTTGGTACTGATAGCTCACTTGATGGTTCCACTGGTAGGGATTCAAGCAGCGACAGCTATAAGGCTCGCCAGCGGGGTAGAGGAAGAAACAGACGACAACACAACAATCAGTCTTGGCTTCCCTACCAACAACCACCATTTCAACCACCCCCGTTCCACCCGATGATGGGTTGGAACCCCGGTTTCTTTCCACCTCCACAGTTCCAACAGAACCAATACCGCCCCCCTTTTTTAGAGAGGGGCAGGAGAGGACGGGGCCGAAGAAGAGGCTCCACCCAAGTCCACTGGCAACAAGACGAAGCAGTGGGGGACAATACGAGGAGCAAGACCCAACGAGCAGACCCCAGCAATCAACGAGTCTGATCACGAACCTCTCGGCAGTGACACTCACGACCGACGAAACTTCAGTCCTGGAAAAGGGGCTGGGTTTTATACCTACAGCCAGTTTTGATCGCTTCAAACTGAGATGCGAACTCTCTAATTTTTTCAGAAAACTGAAGCTCAAGAGCTTTTTTGAAAAACAACCTTTGGACAGCACCCAGTCTCCGTCGAGTGATACAGGATTTAAGGTCAAATCTACCTTTACCCCTCCCCCTCACTCTATTCCACCTGAAATCATAGCATTTGAACAGGCAGTATCCAACGATGTTGAAACCTTCATCGAACCCAACCGCTTTAAGAACATGACAGCGGGCGAATTTCAAGCACTACTTTCTCTGCAATCGAACACGGGAATCGTGATTAAATCAGCAGACAAGAGTGGCGGAGTAGTCATTCAGGATTCTACTGCCTATGACAGGGAATGCAGACGTCTCCTAGATGATCCTATTAGTTATACACCTCTGACTACGGATCCATCCCTGGAAATCCAAGGTATCATTCACGATTTGGTTCAGGACGCCGAAGCTAATGGCTTCATCACCAAACAGGAAGCAACTTTCCTCACCACCAGTGAGGGCAAGATCCCTTACTTTTACACCCTGCCCAAAACCCATAAGAACAGAACACCCCCTCCTGGCCGACCCATTGTGTCCGGGATCGGTTCATTGCTGGAACCCCTGTCACGTTATTGTGACTTCTTTCTGAAACCGCTTATTCAAGCAACCAGCACTTATCTTAAAGACACTAAGAGTCTGTTAGCACTACTTCAAGGGATTGTTCTCCCAGATGGGGCATCTTTCCTGGTGACAATGGATATTGAAAGTTTGTACACCTGTATCCCCCAGGATGACACCATCAATGTCGGAAGGCGCACCCTTGAGTCCAGTGACTGGAACTACACCACCCCGCGAGAATTCGTTGTTAGCTGTGCTACTCTCGCACTGAAAAGTAACTTCTTCGAATATAAGGGTGACCTCTTTCTGCAAACTACTGGTACTTCAATGGGCAGTACTTTCGCGCCTTCGGTAGCCGGGCTGTATGTGTTCGATTTTGAGAGCAAGTTCATCCTGGCTCCACATAACCCCTTTTTGTCTAACCTTTTCTTTTGGAAAAGGTACATTGACGATGTGCTGATCATTTGGCAGGGCTCTGAGGATTGCCTCCAGGATTTTTTTAGATGGGTAAATACTTGTGATCCCCATCTTAGATTTACCCATATACACAACAAAGATGAGATGATCTTCCTGGATGTGGTCATCACCAGAACAGGCGACACCCTACAAACCAAAACTCATCACAAGCCCACGGCAAAAAACAATTTGTTACACTTTTCCAGTTACCATCCTCGCCCACTGAGGGAAAACCTCCCCTTTGGCCAATATCTGCGTCTACGTCGGAATTGTAGCGAAGTGTCTGTATACAAAAAACAAGCACAGGAACTTACTTGGAAACTGAAATCCCGGGGTTACCCTGATAAAATCCTCTCGAAGGGTAATAAGCGGGCCCGTAATCAAAATCGGGAGGCTCTATTGGAAGACCATGTGAGAGACGACCAGGACTCCTTACCTCTCACATGTGTGACCACTTTCAATGCAGCATCTAACGCAGTCAGTAAGTCCATTAGGAAACATTGGAATATTCTGACGAGCAATAAACACAATTGGGAAAAACCCTTATTCTCTTACAAAAGAGCGAGAAGCTTGAAGGATGCTTTGGTTCATACTCGCCCGAAGCCACTAGACAGAGATCAGCATCTGTCTATTACCAGCACGTGGGGTCTTCCCCCTATTGTTGGCCACTACCCTTGTGGCTCATGCAGCGTTTGCCACCTGACTTCCCCTTCTAAATATCTTGAGCTTGAACAAGGGAAACAATGGGTGCAGAGAACGCACACAAACTGCAACTCCACAGACGTTGTCTACCTTATTACCTGTCCCTGCGGACTAAGATATGTCGGTATGACAGGCAGGAAAATAAAACAGCGCATCTGCGAACATCGCAGCACCATTCGCTGTCGGAAACTAAGTACCAAATTGACAGAACATTTTCTTTTGGCCAATCACACAACAAATGACATGACCTGGTCAATCATTGAGAAACTGAAACCAGGACCAAACACTCAGCAGTTACTCTTTGAGAAAGAACAAAGATGGGTCTATCGCCTTTCGACTCACCTCACAGGTCTGAATGACAATATCCCGTGGAACTCCATTTTCAAAAACTGAAATGTGGGATGGTTTCCATCCAACACAGGATGATACCCTGATAGCCTCCTTGCAGCATAGCCTATGTTTTCATTGCATCCCTCTTTGTAATTCATCCACCTGATCAATAGGGGTGTATTAATGTGTGTGGTTTCCTCTGTGCCTCACACAGATATTACCTCTTAGTTAGCTGTTACACTGGTGATCGACATAGGACGTATGATCAATTGTAAGTTTTTCGACACCACGTGCCATTCACTAATAGTTATTAGTTATCTGCCATTCCATTAAATCAGGCATCGGTACAAAGGTTTCGCAGTGAGAGTGCACGCAAATATTAAAAGCATTTCCACATGCCTGAACCGGTTGTCACAAATATTACCCGGTTCCCTTCCACGCCCATTTCTTCAGCAATAAACTGGTATGTCACCTTTTTCTTTGCTAAAGACCAATCCAGATTGATTTAGGTATGGGAGCACGTCTGACATAACACGCCCCACCAGATGACGTCACACGTAGACGTGCGCTGTCAAGATCACGTGACACGCGTTGTTGACATCACGTGACGGGATCGCGTTAGTATTTCTTCCGGTTTCGCTTTACACTCACCAATATCCGGGCCGAGCAGGACTGAACCAGGTATTTCACGGGAGTGTGTGAGCATGGAAGTAAGTAGATATTCTTCACTACCGCATCCCTTTGGTCCCAGTGAGGTTCAATTATGAGTATCTAGACAAACAAGGTTTTCCTGTTTATTTATTCTCACAGATACTATAGCTCACTACCCCCCTCTCGGACCCATGACGCTAGCAGTACCAATTTACTGAGTAAGAGTTCAGCCCCCTTTTTCCATGTTGTTGTTGTTTTTATCATACTTTATTGATAGTCATGCACTGGAGCAACGGCGCCTGGCAAACACTACGTGCGCTCGTTTCAGCATGTACTTCACTTGCACGAGTCTGCTAGTTTTTCGGCATACATTACGGCTAAATAGCCTTCGTCAACTGCACAACGCTGGTCGACCGGTCAATACATTTATTGATCCTTTTCACAGGCACAATTAGTGCGTAGGACCGTAACGAAACACAACTATACGTGTATAGGTCCTCTACCTCTCATAGAGCACTACACTCTACTGTGGGCGTTTTTATAACCACATAACGTTATTGGACACCCACTCCCGCTTCACAGCACGGGACTACCATTTTGTGTTCACCTGAATCACGTAAAGTATAAATAATTCTATTGACAAAAAGTGTCTGTCTTTATATGTCTTTATGTGTGTTATGTCTGTTTTTTCTTTTACCGGCGTTTCTAGCCCCTGAATTATAGGATGGCTTTTGCGGTAGAACAGTGAGTTTTACCGTTTAAACACGCCACTGGTTAGGGTGCACCTTAGCGTGTGCATACCGCCGTGGTGTCCCACATGGTCCTGACGAATGCTTAGCTGACTGGGCATGTTAAGCTGAAACATGTTGACCACCCTTTAAATAGGACGAGCCCTGTCCCCCCTAATTGGCCGGCTCTTGTCCAACTCACTTGTTTTTATTCGGTCTTTGGTTTACCAGGATTAAATTGGTTATTGGTTAAAACCATTCACCTTTTAAATTTTCACTCACCTTTCATTCAAAACCAGCTCCGCTGTAGTTCAGGCGTTGTAGCACACCAGAGAGGCATTCGGCCTCTCTGGTGGGAACCCGATGATGAAGCATGTCACCAACTAGGTTGGTGAGTGAGGGTTCTTTTAAAACACACTTTTGGTTTTTGTCCACGCTGTTACTCTCAGTTTGCTCCTTACCCTGTTCACTCTTTCGTTGTTGACTTATTATGAACCAGGGGGATCAAGAGTGATTTTCCCTCACCCTCTCGTTGTTATTGTGATATTTGGCAGCGCACAGCTGCGAGGGTATTTTTCCCTTCGTTTTGCCTTTTTATCTAGCGACTCCCTAACACAGCATCATGGATAATCTGGGCCTCTCTTACTCAAATGAGGAAGTAGATGCCCTTTTGGCAGATCCCTCACTTTTTTCTGATCCCTCTATTGCTCAAACTATCTCACAAACTACTGAGTGGGATAAATTAAGCGAGCAGAAAAGAGGGCGGATACGCACTATCCTTCATGGCACAATTCTCACTGAATATCTCAGAAACAATATAGCACCCAAGGGTCTACTAGTCACTAATGCCCCCCGCATTTTCCTAGATGATGCACAGTTTAGGAAAGAATGGGCCCAAATCGCCTGGCACTGCACCAGGGATTGGCTGGTGCTAATTATTAAAACAGCACTTAGGCTCTCGGAGGCCATAATGGTGGAAATCCAACTAACGGAAACCCATTTCAAATCAACACTAATTGGCTATAAGAAACGGCTCGATGAACTAAACAAAGAAATGAATGAATATAAAGATTCTCTTACTCATTCCAAAGCCCAGAAATTCCAGAAGGATCTGGCAAAATGGTCCTATGTACGAGCATACCCTTACACCAGTCCAGACTACACCCCACCGACCAAAAATGACTTTGGTACTGATAGCTCACTAGATGGTTCCACTGGTAGTGATTCAAGCAGCGACAGCTATAAGGCTCGCCAGCGGGGTAGAGGAAGAAACAGACGACAACACAACAATCAGTCTTGGCTTCCCTACCAACAACCACCATTTCAACCACCCCCGTTCCACCCGATGATGGGTTGGAACCCCGGTTTCTTTCCACCTCCACAGTTCCAACAGAACCAATACCGCCCCCCTTTTTTAGAGAGGGGCAGGAGAGGACGGGGCCGAAGAAGAGGCTCCACCCAAGTCCACTGGCAACAAGACGAAGCAGTGGGGGACAATACGAGGAGCAAGACCCAACGAGCAGGCCCCAGCAATCAACGAGTCTGATCACGAACCTCTCGGCAGTGACACTCACGACCGACGAAACTTCAGTCCTGGAAAAGGGGCTGGGTTTTATACCTACAGCCAGTTTTGATCGCTTCAAACTGAGATGCGAACTCTCTAATTTTTTCAGAAAACTGAAGCTCAAGAGCTTTTTTGAAAAACAACCTTTGGACAGCACCCAGTCTCCGTCGAGTGATACAGGATTTAAGGTCAAATCTACCTTTACCCCTCCCCCTCACTCTATTCCACCTGAAATCATAGCATTTGAACAGGCAGTATCCAACGATGTTGAAACCTTCATCGAACCCAACCGCTTTAAGAACATGACAGCGGGCGAATTTCAAGCACTACTTTCTCTGCAATCGAACACGGGAATCGTGATTAAATCAGCAGACAAGGGTGGCGGAGTAGTCATTCAGGATTCTACTGCCTATGACAGGGAATGCAGACGTCTCCTAGATGATCCTATTAGTTATACACCTCTGACTACGGATCCATCCCTGGAACTCCAAGGTATCATTCACGATTTGGTTCAGGACGCCGAAACTAATGGCTTCATCACCAAACAGGAAGCAACTTTCCTCACCACCAGTGAGGGCAAGATCCCTTACTTTTACACCCTGCCCAAAACACATAAGAACAGAACACCCCCTCCTGGCCGACCCATTGTGTCCGGGATCGGTTCATTGCTGGAACCCCTGTCACGTTATTGTGACTTCTTTCTGAAACCGCTTATTCAAGCAACCAGCACTTATCTTAAAGACACTAAGAGTCTGTTAGCACTACTTCAAGGGATTGTTCTCCCAGATGGGGCATCTTTCCTGGTGACAATGGATATTGAAAGTTTGTACACCTGTATCCCCCAGGATGACACCATCAATGTCGTAAGGCGCACCCTTGAGTCCAGTGACTGGAACTACACCACCCCGCGAGAATTCGTTGTTAGCTGTGCTACTCTCGCACTGAAAAGAAACTTCTTCGAATATAAGTGTGACCTCTTTCTGCAAACTACTGGTACTTCAATGGGCAGTACTTTCGCGCCTTCGGTAGCCGGGCTGTATGTGTTCGATTTTGAGAGCAAGTTCATCCTGGCTCCACATAACCCCTTTTTGTCTAACCTTTTCTTTTGGAAAAGGTACATTGACGATGTGCTGATCATTTGGCAGGGCTCTGAGGATTGCCTCCAGGATTTTTTTAGATGGGTAAATACTTGTGATCCCCATCTTAGATTTACCCATACACACAACAAAGATGAGATGATCTTCCTGGATGTGGTCATCACCAGAACAGGCGACACCCTACAAACCAAAACTCATCACAAGCCCACGGCAAAAAACAATTTGTTACACTTTTCCAGTTACCATCCTCGCCCACTGAGGGAAAACCTCCCCTTTGGCCAATATCTGCGTCTACGTCGGAATTGTAGCGAAGTGTCTGTATACAAAATACAAGCACAGGAACTTACTTGGAAACTGAAATCCCGGGGTTACCCTGATAAAATCCTCTCGAAGGGTAATAAGCGGGCCCGTAATCAAAATCGGGAGGCTCTATTGGAAGACCATGTGAGAGACGACCAGGACTCCTTACCTCTCACATGTGTGACCACTTTCAATGCAGCATCTAACGCAGTCAGTAAGTCCATTAGGAAACATTGGAATATTCTGACGAGCAATAAACACAATTGGGAAAAACCCTTATTCTCTTACAAAAGAGCGAGAAGCTTGAAGGATGCTTTGGTTCATACTCGCCCGAAGCCACTAGACAGAGATCAGCATCTGTCTATTACCAGCACGTGGGGTCTTCCCCCTATTGTTGGCCACTACCCTTGTGGCTCATGCAGCGTTTGCCACCTGACTTCCCCTTCTAAATATCTTGAGCTTGAACAAGGGAAACAATGGGTGCAGAGAACGCACACAAACTGCAACTCCACAGACGTTGTCTACCTTATTACCTGTCCCTGCGGACTAAGATATGTCGGTATGACAGGCAGGAAAATAAAACAGCGCATCTGCGAACATCGCAGCACCATTCGCTGTCGGAAACTAAGTACCAAATTGACAGAACATTTTCTTTTGGCCAATCACACAACAAATGACATGACCTGGTCAATCATTGAGAAACTGAAACCAGGACCAAACACTCAGCAGTTACTCTTTGAGAAAGAACAAAGATGGGTCTATCGCCTTTCGACTCACCTCACAGGTCTGAATGACAATATCCCGTGGAACTCCATTTTCAAAAACTGAAATGTGGGATGGTTTCCATCCAACACAGGATGATACCCTGATGGCCTCCTTGCAGCATAGCCTATGTTTTCATTGCATCCCTCTTTGTAATTCATCCACCTGATCAATAGGGGTGTATGAATGTGTGTGGTTTCCTCTGTGCCTCACACAGATATTACCTCTTAGTTAGCTGTTACACTGGTGATCGACATAGGACGTATGATCAATTGTAAGTTTTTCTACACCACGTGCCATTCACTAATAGTTATTAGTTATCTGCCATTCCATTAAATCAGGCATCGGTACAAAGGTTTCGCAGTGAGAGTGCACGCAAATATTAAAAGCATTTCCACATGCCTGAACCGGTTGTCACAAATATTACCCGGTTCCCTTCCACGCCCATTTCTTCAGCAATAAACTGGTATGTCACCTTTTTCTTTGCTAAAGACCAATCCAGATTGATTTAGGTATGGGAGCACGTCTGACATAACACGCCCCACCAGATGACGTCACACGTAGACGTGCGCTGTCAAGATCACGTGACACGCGTTGTTGGCATCACGTGACGGGATCGCATTAGTATTTCTTCCGGTTTCGCTTTACACTCACCAATATCCGGGCCGAGCAGGACTGAACCAGGTATTTCACGGGAGTGTGCGAGCATGGAAGTAAGTAGATATTC
This sequence comes from Triturus cristatus, assembly GCF_964204655.1. NCBI lineage: Eukaryota > Metazoa > Chordata > Amphibia > Caudata > Salamandridae > Triturus > Triturus cristatus. Next base: position 378,473,164 of record NC_140579.1, on the reverse strand, counting down.
TTCACTACCGCATCCCTTTGGTCCCAGTGAGGTTCAATTATGAGTATCTAGACAAACAAGGTTTTCCTGTTTATTTATTCTCACAGATACTATAGCTCACTACCCCCCTCTCGGACCCATGACGCTAGCAGTACCAATTTACTGAGTAAGAGTTCAGCCCCCTTTTTCCATGTTGTTGTTGTTTTTATCATACTTTATTGATAGTCATGCACTGGAGCAACGGCGCCCGGCAAACACTACGTGCGCTCGTTTCAGCATGTACTTCACTTGCACGAGTCTGCTAGTTTTTCGGCATACATTACGGCTAAATAGCCTTCGTCGACTGCACACCGCTGGTCGACCGGTCAATACATTTATTGATCCTTTTCACAGGCACAATTAGTGCGTAGGACCGTAACGAAACACAACTATACGTGTATAGGTCCTCTACCTCTCATAGAGCACTACACTCTACTGTGGGCGTTTTTATAACCACATAACGTTATTGGACACCCACTCCCGCTTCACAGCACGGGACTACCATTTTGTGTTCACCTGAATCACGTAAAGTATAAATAATTCGATTGACAAAAAGTGTCTGTCTTTATATGTCTTTATGTGTGTTATGTCTGTTTTTTCTTTTACAGGCGTTACTAGCCCCTGAATTATAGGATGGCTTTTGCGGTAGAACAGTGAGTTTTACCGTTTAAACACGCCACTGGTTAGGGTGCACCTTAGCGTGTGCATACCGCCGTGGTGTCCCACATGGTCCTGACGAATGCTTAGCCGACTGGGCATGTTAAGCTGAAACATGTTGACCACCCTTTAAATAGGACGAGCCCTGCCCCCCCTAATTGGCCGGCTCTTGTCCAACTCACTTGTTTTTATTCGGTCTTTGGTTTACCAGGATTAAATTGGTTATTGGTTAAAACCATTCACCTTTTAAATTTTCACTCACCTTTCATTCAAAACCAGCTCCGCTGTAGTTCAGGCGTTGTAGCACACCAGAGAGGCATTCGGCCTCTCTGGTGGGAACCCGATGATGAAGCATGTCACCAACTAGGTTGGTGAGTGAGGGTTCTTTTAAAACACACTTTTGGTTTTTGTCCACGCTGTTACTCTCAGTTTGCTCCTTACCCTGTTCACTCTTTCGTTGTTGACTTATTAACAGCTGATAAGCCCCAGTCAATCAAAGACAATCGAAAATGCATCCTCATTACTCAGTTTATGACCATCTAGCACCCTCTTTCTTCCTACCCCGACCTTCTTTAAACTCCCACCAAGCTTGGCTGTAGGATCATCTAGTTGTTACTGATACAGATTGTTCAACAATTTCCAGCACAATTTAAAAACCTCTTCCACTGTGAACAAGATAAAGTATCAGCAATGTCATTGCTCATTCCGGGGACATGCTTTGTTCAAAAAAACAATATTGAAATGCAGACACCCTTGCTCAAGAGCTGATAAACCCTCAAGTCCTTCGCCTTCTGTCTGTTAACCAACTCCACCACTGATATGTTATCCATGTAGATGTTACTCTGCTGTTCTCCAGTTTCACACCTAACACCCCACAGCACCAAAGCAGCCCCTAGTGGTACAATTGAAGAAAGGCGATGCTTCTGCTCTGCCTGAACCAATGACTCAGTCATTGTTCTGAACACCACCATCCATCCCAGAACAAACCACAACCAAGAGCCTCTGCAGCTCAGAAACAATCTGTACATGTCAATTTGTCCCGTCCTCTGCAAAATCATTCTTACTCTGTTTAAATTCTCAATCACATGCTGGCATATATGTAGATCTGTCCGCATAGCAACAGTCATTCACCATCTATGCGGTGCTTCAAAACCACTCCTGACATGGTAACGCCCAACCTTGTACAACACATTCTGTCATCCATGACCACTCTGCTGAACAAATTGAGAGGCCACAACAAACGTTGAACGTTCTGGAGCTCCAGCTACCACTCTTTGCACGGCTCTTCTACAAATAAAACCATCTTTTGCACTAGTTTCCTGGCATCCTTCTTTGTGACAATTCTGGAATAAATTAATACACTACTCGGGTCCTCTGTCTTCTCTGGTGCTAGGGGCACGTCAAAATGTTCTGAAAAGTCCTAAAAAATGTCCAACAGCTCTCGGTAATTACCTGAACCTCCCTTCCCAACTAACAAGAAATTATCCACATAATGTGAAATCTGCCTGTGTATCCACAAAATGAACAGGGGGGGCGTAAGGGCGCTTTGAAAAAAGGTCCAGCTATGTGTGCCCTCAGAAAGTACAACAACAATAACAGAGCTGTTCCTGTAGGTGAAAAAGCAAGGAAAGAAAAAGGGAAGGAATGTGTTCACGGACACTTAAAATATTGGATATTGAGGCCCTCACACAAACTCAAGGGTATCGTAATTCACGTTACCCCTTCGAATGTATTGCATCATCATCGGGCTTATCGACCATAAGTCGGGTCCCGACTGAGGCAGTGTATATAACTTAGTTGATAACTCTAGGTTAATAACACTTAACCTCAGAATTTTTTAATTAGGGGAGAAGACTTCCTAATAAATTGGTTGAGTAAGTACTTCGACCCCTATTTTTAACAATCAACGTATTTCATCTACATCACTTTAGAGCCCCACACACCCATGCATCCACCGGCTTCATTGGATTAAAAAGATCTCCATAAAAGTGCTCCTTAAAAAAGAGCCCGTCGGGTATTGCACCAGCCGACTCGACGCAGGAGCAGCCCGATGATGATGCAATACATTCGAAGGGGTAACGTGAATTACGATACCCTTGAGTTTGTGTGAGGGCCTCAAATCTGCCTGTGACCAGCTCTTTTTACAAACCCCATTGTACGAAAGAGCTGAAACTTTCAAAAAGAGAATAAGAAATCACACAACTCATGGACTAAACTGTCTACATATATTGCCCCTTCAAACTGTCCATTGCCCATTATCTCTGTTCCTTTATCGAAGGCTCCTCCTTTCTAGACTCCCATCAGGCAGGCTTCTGCCCCTTTCACTCTGTGAAATATGTTATTCATTCCACAGTAAGAGAGAGGAGGTAGATAAGGTAAGTCCCAGGCGTTGGTCCTCCTGAATCTATCGGCGGCCTTCGGCACAGTGGATCATGACATCCTTTTCGACTGTGTCGAGGCCGCCAGCCTGCAGGGCTGTGCTATAGATTGGCTAAAGTTCTCCCTATTGGACCATTCGCCATCGGTTTGCCTCCCCCTTTTTGTACCTCCAAAGTCAATCTCAGCAGTGAAGTGCCTCGGGTTCCTCCTTATCTCCCATCCTAGTCAATCTCTATAGTCGCCCATTGGCAAACTCCCTACAGAGAATAAAAGTAAAAATATACAACTATGCTAATGACATGCAGTTAGCGTTTAACCTCGAGGACACTCCCGAATCGATAGCATTCTTCCGGAACTTCATGATCTTTATCCAGGAAGGGATGAACTGTCATCAACTAAAACTGATCTCGGACAAAACCAAGGTAGTGATGGTCGAAAACAAATTGCCTTGCTGGAGTCCCTCCTTTCGGCCTCAGGAGCATGGCTCCCCTCCTAATCCAAAACAGCTGACCCAGTTATGGCATGCTTGTCGACGAAGACCTCTCAATGAACCCTCAGATTGCAGCAGTGACTTCTTCCCGGTTCTTTCAGCTCCACAAAATAAAAATCGCCATGATAAATGGTGAAGTAAATGATATTTCCCTGGGGTTATCTTTGTAACTATCCGCAAAAGGGCCAGCATCAAATCTGACACCGGCCACTCAAAACTGGGCATGCAATCCTTTCTTCCTCCACTTCTCACTTCTTTCCTTAGTTTCTCCTTCACCACTGTGAAACATTATGTAAGCAGGTCACTCCGCACACAGCCACAACATTCACAAACCAACAGCAAAACTAGTGGAAGCACATTCCTCTGGTAAATGTGTAACATGCCACTTCTGGGACCACTGGCTGTCCTCTTCCATAGCATCCCACCGCCGACAGATGAGACGACCCAGAAAGAGCTGGTACTGAATCAGCATACTGCAGTATATTATAAAGTACATAAAAGAGGGTGTGCATGTTGTGCAGTGTCTAATGTATAATGTTATGATGTAATTCTGAATGTGGAACTTGGAATGTTGAAGGGGATACGTTGCTTTGGCAGTTGCATCTGGTCTCTGTAGGGTAAGTTGCCTTCATTAAATACTCCTTTACATTCAATCAGTAAGGTGTTGGTGTCACTTAATTTTGGTATGATTGCTACTCGTTATGGTGCAGATTGGGGTGTACAAATTCTCCCTACTTCCACGGATAAAGTAAATTCACAGATACACGCACATACACTCATCATACGCTTGGGCCCATTTCACTAACATACACTCAGATTACTCCATCAGCACTGAACCTGTGGAAAAAAACCTTCTAAACACCCTGCATCTACACTTATGGTCGATAAGACCTAATTGACACTGTCTTGAGTCATGATTTAACCAATAATAATCAACAATAATCAAAATAGAGTACTCAATAATTGACAAGAAATAATAACCAACACTGTATTTAAAATTATGATTCTTTATCTAAAATTAGTTCAAATGGAAATCAATTCAAAAACAAAATCATTATTCTCATAATTACCTATTCTAGCTAAATGTCATAAATGGGTCATCAGGACAGGTCTCTCGATAAAAGTCTCTTAGGTCACCGTCCTCACAGCATCGATCCTCACCAACGCAAGTTCGGAAAGAAGTGGCCTCAGAATCCAAAATGCAACGAACGAACCCTCTCTAAGCTAACAATATTTATAATGAATCAAACAATAGAAGGCAACATAAAATGTTTTCGATATCCGCTGAACCGCTGAGCAAAGCGAGCAGGAAAGGATGTAGCATCGCTACATTTGGAAAATCTCCGCTCAGAAAAATCACAAAAATAAAAAGACGGAAGCCGGAACTAAATCTTGAAATGTTTCTTTTCCATATTCATATTTCCTCGGAACCAGCATGGTGATCATAATGTTCATTGAGGCTCCTTTGTCGTCCAAGGACATTTGGATGTCCGCCCAGAGCTGCTGTCCTCACGGAAAACTTTTAACCAGGCGAAGACTGTGGTCAGATGACTCTCGACCATGTTCAGCAAGGCCTTCTCATCAGAGTTCAACTACCCAGACGCAGGCTTTAAACGGTAGCCATTTTTTACTAGGCCAGAATGTATCATCTTAATTAAAAGAGACAAAAACAACGTTACCACAGCATAGTGATTAAACAGTGTTAACCCCACTAATACCCTTATGTGTATGTAATTATCTAGCCTTTGCAACACAAGAAAAGCATTAGTACATGACATTTAAAAAGCATTTTCGTGCTTTAAAATAAACAGCACTCAGCAACATTTATTAATAAAACATGCACATTATTAGTAAACGACACAAATGCTTCCCCACGTGTAGTTTTCTCTTGTTATTTCTTATTGGTTAATTAGAACATTTACACAAAACAAATAATTAGTAATTATGAATTAATAATTTTAATTTCTTTCGACAATAGACAAACCAGAGCTTTAAAAACCCAATAGATTTTCAACAGAAAACTCTGCTCCAGCAATCCCCCCTTTGGTGATATTATCACCAAATAAACAACCCAAAAAAAAAAAATTAGTAAAATTTAAGTCCCAATTTTTAGGAGAAACTGGAAATGTCTTTTTCTTTTTCACAACACTAGACACGAGACTCCCTTTCATCATCCCTCTTTGTCTCCAAATAAACACTCTCCCTCAATTCTTCTAATTCTATTTCTTGTGGATCTCTTTTTCTTTTATTTCTCCTTTCAATATTTCTTTTAATTAATTTCTTTTTCCCTCCCCTGTTTTTACAACACAAACACACCAATCTTAGTATCAATAAAGCAACAATTATACAAGTCAAAGGAAACAATATCTTACCTATAATAGTACTACCTATTTTTGCAATAAAATTCTTAACAGCAACTATTTTATTAGCTATTTTAGTCCAAATACTCTCAACTTCTAGTGGTACTAATTCTTCATGCAAATCAGTAATATTTTTGATATAGACCTTCAGGTCTTTGCTTTCGTCTGGAATGTAAGTGCAACAATGTTGAACTTTCAATATTCCACAGACCCCACCCTCCTTGGCTAATAGAATATCAAGGGCAAGTCGATTTTGCATAGACATGGCACGTACGGCAATCAATTCCGTATTCACCAAAACAAATCCTCCAGCGGTATTTGTCGATAAGCGATCCACCACTGTTGACAGTTTCCGAATCCCATAAGCATTCAAAGAAATTCCCACTGCTGGAATTAAAGCTCCAAAAATGTCACCCACTATTTCTGACCAAGTTTCTCTCTTAAAACGTGTTAGTAAATTAATATGTTCTACACCTTCTATTCTATCTATATGAAAAATCTTTGGAAAAACCAGGCCCACATAACACGTGCCATACCAATGGTCAGGCAACTTGTAATAAGCCTTGTTCCCACAAACATAATACACTCCTGGGAAAACTGGATCCTCTCCTCCTCTAAAACCCCATCCTGTCGCAATGAAGTATGTATCATGACACTCACTAGTCCCAACAAAGTATGTATCATATTGGGATTTCCTTCTTGTAATGCACAGCTTACCCTTCTGTGGTGCATCTAAAGCTAAAGTTGGACTAGCTCCATTTCTCAATTCTTTTCCCATCTCAATATCCCAAATTGTCTCACTCACTTTGTATTTCCCTGCCTTTTCATGCATGCTCAATCTCCTTTCCTCCACCATGTTTAGGAAAGCTTTCTCCTCTTCTTTCAAACTGCAAGTTAAATTATTCTTAAAAATGTAATCTAATGTTAATTCTTCTTTCTCAATAAAAATCTCACCCAAAATGTTAGCTTCTTTAGCTGGATTCAGCTTTTAATTCATAGGCAATTGCCCAAAAATACTATCTTTGTTAGACATCTTATAATCTATTTTCCCTAGCAAATAAAAAACACTACTTAACACACTACAAGAAATTCCATACGTAGCTGGTAAATGGTGATAAGTAACACCCTCTGAAACGGATACAGGTAATTGCATACAAACGTAACAATCCCTTACTTCCATTGTCTTCACATATTCATACAACAATTTCGAAAAAACATTGCTAGAAAAATCATTAATTGACCTATCTTTATGCATGTAAGTATTACTAATTCTAGTTGGAACTACTTTTTGTGAACTTTTCTCTACATTAGTCTCATTCTCAGTATGTATTCCAAATGTACCTATTGTAACTCTAAATGTAACTAATAAAGCTAAAACACCCCATAGTAGCATTAATAATCCAGTACAGCAACAGCACATTCTACACCATCTTTTCAAGAAGGCACATCTACTTTGATTATTCTCTATGTTAGCCATTTTACTACTTTGACCGTGTCTTTTGACTTAGCCTCTACTACTCCACTACTGTATTATTCTTTATTTCTGGATTACTTCAAACAGCTGAATTTCAGACTTTCTCCTTTTTATTTTTCTTCCAAATGATTTCTTCAGTTCACTCAATTTGGATATTCATCACTTTTCACTCCTTCTTCTTCAGCAACATCAAATTGTATCAGATCATCAACAACATCCTGTGCATCCGACTCTTCTCCAATGTCAGTCAGGATAACTTTTAAGATTCCAACAGATTTTTCCTTTTCCTCAACCACTTTTCTCAAGATCCCCTCCGGATTGTCTCGATTCACTGTTTCTTCTTCTTCTCCTCCTTCAGACAGTGCCACATAAGACCATTCCGGTGATCTGTACTTTTGGTTGGGTTTTCTAATTCTCTTTATCTCCTCAGGTTCTTTTGACTCCTTTTGCTCCTTTCTCTTCACTTCGTTTTGACTCGATACTTCATTCACTTGTTCAGCTTTCGATGTATTTGCTCTTATCAGTCTGTATCTCAGCCTCTTTACTCTGTTGTTAGGCCAAAAATCTCCTCTTACAACCTTTTTCGGTCTTGTTTCTGTATTATTTCTTTCTCCAATCCAAGTTCTCTTTCTCAGAACTCGACCTTCTGATTTTTCATTCTCACTTTCATCTGATTCTGTTTCAAATGCCTCTTGTTCTTGAGCAGTTTTCTTTCGCTCCACAGTCTTTTTCACCACTGTTTGAGACTTCCCTACTTCTTTCCCTCCTCGAGTCTCCGACACGCAATCTTCTTGCTGTCTACTTGTCCCTTCACCTAGCTTATCAGGAATGTTCCCTACACCTCCTCGGGGGTCTTCCGCAATCTGTCCCTCTCTATCTTCTTCTGACCCTACTTCTTCAGGTATAATCTCAAGTGGTTCTTCAATCTCCTCCTCTTCTAATTCAGGAGTAATTTCTGTGGAACTGCTCTTTTCTCTTCTTTTTCCTCCACTGCTTTTTGGAACTTCAGGCTCTCTTACAGAATCTGATTTCCCTTCTGAGACTCTCAATGGTTCTCTTGAAGTCTTTTCTGCTTCTTTTCCTGAACTTTGATTTTTTCTCACTGGTTCTGGGTCTTCATCATCACTGGAATCTGATTCTTCAAAATACTCCTTGCCAGTCCCATCCTTTGGGTTTGGAACTCTCAGAGTATGACTCGCATGTACCCAGTTTTTCACACCAGCACACTTCACTACAGTTGTCGTAGTCAAAACAACTTGTCTTGGTCTTCCCCACCTTGGAACCAAGCAATTTCTTCTTCTGTGTACTTTAATCCTCACCCAGTCCCCTGGACTCAGATCATGAGCTTGCTTCTTCTCAAGTGTGGTAGCTTCTTCTCCAACCTGGTGAAACACAGAATGAACTGCGTCAGCCAGGCCTTTACAGTAATCCAAAATCATGTCATCAGTTATTGTCATCAACTTATTGACAGGCACATATGCATGTCGCATTGCGCGTCCCATCTAAATCTCGTGCGGACTCAACCCAGTAGTTCTATCTGGAGTAGATCTAATAGTCATTAGCACTAGAGGCAAGACATCAGGCCATTTCATTCCAGTGGCTAAACACATCTTACCAATCCTGTTCTTTGATCTCTTGGATATTCCTCAGTAGGCCAACTTACAACTATTTTACACTCAGCCCACAAGTCTGCTGGAACAATTATATCAAACAGACTATTCAGGTCAATCCACAGCACTTTTGACAATTTCACAAACCTGTCTACCTGCCTATACCACTCGACAGGCTTTTCTCTCAGTCGAGGGAAATCATTCGTAAATGATAAAATATCCTGTCTGGTCCATGGAACATGTACATATCCTCCTCCAGGTATTTCTCTCATAGGATAAGCATCCACTGTTTTCTCTTTTTCTCTCACAGGAAATGCTGAATAAGTCCTATCCCCTGATTCTTCTCTTTTCTTGTACCACCTATCCTTCCACTTCTCAACATCACCCCATTTTCGCAATAAAGCGATCATCTCTTTAATCTGTCCTGTTCTACCAGCACCATTCAGATTCTCAATGTCTTTATCTGTGAAATCCATCCTGTAAGACTTCTGCAAAGCGTTCACTTTATCAATGTCACCTCCATGCTCATTCGCTATTGCTCTTAATCTGTCATGTGTATTTTTAGCTCTCCAGGTGATATCTTTACACATAAATAACAATTCACCATCATGATGATTTTTTAGAATTTCTGTAGGAACTGTCCCTGCAACAAGCTCTTCTAATTCTACACGTAACCTAGCCACATCAATTGCCTGTGAATCTTTATCTCTCTTAAATTAATTAAAAGAAATATTGAAAGGAGAAATAAAAGAAAAAGAGATCCACAAGAAATAGAATTAGAAGAATTGAGGGAGAGTGTTTATTTGGAGACAAAGAGGGATGATGAAAGGGAGTCTGGTGTCTAGTGTTGTGAAAAAGAAAAAGACATTTCCAGTTTCTCCTAAAAATTGGGACTTAAATTTTACTAATTTTTTTTTTGGGGTTGTTTATTTGGTGATAATATCACCAAAGGGGGGATTGCTGGAGCAGAGTTTTCTGTTGAAAATCTATTGGGTTTTAAAAGCTCTGGTTTGTCTATTGTCGAAAGAAATTAAAATGATTAATTCATAATTACTAATTATTTGTTTTATGTAAATGTTCTAATTAACCAATAAGAAATAACAAGAGAAAACTACACGTGGGGAAGCATTTGTGTCGTTTACTAATAATGTGCATGTTTTATTAATAAATGTTGCTGAGTGCTGTTTATTTTAAAGCACGAAAATGCTTTTTAAATGTCATGTACTAATGCTTTTCTTGTGTTGCAAACGCTAGATAATTACATACACATAAGGGTATTAGTGGGGTTAACACTGTTTAATCACTATGCTGTGGTAACGTTGTTTTTGTCTCTTTTAATTAAGATGATACGTTCTGGCCTAGTAAAAAAATGGCTACCGTTTAAAGCCTGTGTCTGGGTAGCTGAATTCTGATGAGAAGGCCTTGCTGAACATGGTCGAGAGTCATCTGACCACAGTCTTCGCCTGGTTAAAAGTTTTCCGTGAGGACAGCAGCTCTGGGCGGACATCCAAATGTCCTTGGAAGACAAAGGAGCCTCAATGAACATTATGATCACCATGCTGGTTCCGAGGAAATATGAAAATGGAAAAGAAACATTTCAAGATTTAGTTCCGTCTTCCGTCTTTTTATTTTTGTGATTTTTCTGAGCGGAGATTTTCCAAATGTAGCGATGCTACATCCTTTCCTGCTCGCTTTGCTCAGCGGTTCAGCGGATATCGAAAACATTTTATGTTGCCTTCTATTGTTTAATTCATTATAAATATTGTTAGCTTAGAGAGGGTTTGTTCGTTGCATTTTGGATTCTGAGGCCACTTCTTTCCGAACTTGCGTTGGTGAGGATCGATGCTGTGAGGACGGTGACCTAAGAGACTTTTATCGAGAGACCTGTCCTGATGACCCATTTATGACATTTAGCTAGAATAGGTAATTATGAGAATAATGATTTTGTTTTTGAATTGATTTCCATTTGAACTAATTTTAGATAAAGAATCATAATTTTAAATACAGTGTTGGTTATTATTTCTTGTCAATTATTGAGTACTCTATTTTGATTATTGTTGATTATTATTGGTTAAATCATGACTCAAGACAGTGTCAATTAGTTCTTATCGACCATAAGTGTAGATGCAGGGTGTTTAGAAGGTTTTTTCCACAGGTTCAGTGCTAATGGAGTAATCTGAGTGTATGTTAGTGAAATGGGCCCAAGCGTATGATGAGTGTATGTGCGTGTATCTGTGAATTTACTCTATCCGTGGAAGTAGGGAGAATTTGTTCACCCCAATCTGCACCAATTTCCTGGTAGCAGAATTTGATGGTTATTGATGATTGTCTTGATCTGATTAGATTGCTTGTATATTGGCTTTTGATTTATTGATTATTGATTGATGTTGGAATATGTACTAATACTAAATGTTGAAGTCGTCATGTTGAGTTTTATGTAGTGCTTCTGGAATTTGGGAGCTGGTAGCAGTTCCGTAGTAGGGCAGAGGGAAGTATATGCTGCTCTCGGGAAAGACGGGATTGTTGGTCCTGTATGTATGCAGGAGAAAAACGTGTGACAATTGAAGTTGCGCGTCACATTGTCTGTGTTCGGAATTAGTGACATCGTTGTGTGTTACTATTAGAAATATTTCTGGTATAAAAGGAGTGTCTATGGTAGCGAAGGTTATCTGTGAAACTCTGGTCTTAAGTCCCAGGGATCCGTAAGGTTCACCGTTAAAGCTTATTGCGGGAGGAGTAATAGGTATTCTCTGAGCTTGTTTGAAGGACTGGGCAGAGGTAAACACTGCTTGGTTAACGTATGTTATAATTCTGTAGTGGAGCAGATTGTTAGCTGTTCTCGGAAAAAGCAGGATTCTGTGTGTATGTACTACATTTTCTTGTATGAATGTGCGTGAATGCTCATATATTTAGTTAATTGTAATACTCTTTGGAGCAGTCCTAGAGGAAACAGTTAATGAATGCATGTTAGAAGGGCAGAGTAGAGGGATGTGCTACTGTGTCAACGGGATTCTTGTGAAATAGATTTTCTTTACTATTCTTTGGTTAGCGAAGCAGACAATGGAGATGTTTATATGTTGTAACTAATAGATTTTGTAGAAACTGACACGAAGTCTACTGAGAAGTTTTGTAAAGGAGGGGTAGACGACTGACAGGAGCAGGAGAGACTGCAGCGACTGCTGACATTAAACAGACCGCGCTCTGATTGGATATTAGATCAGAACAGTGCTCGCGCTGAGATTGGTGCGTTGGTGTGAGCCGCGCAAGGATTGGAAAGAGTCACCTTGTATTCTTGTGACGTAGACGCTCCAGGATTGGTGCGTTAGTGTGAATTGCGCTGTTATTGGATAAAACATCGTACTATTGAGTTGTATTACGGAAGGGATTAGAAAAGTTTGGTAAAAGCTAAAATGTATTACCAAGAAGAGAAAAAGAAAAAATCTTTGTTCAGAAAGATTAAAAATTGGTTCGACAAGGATAAAGATGTTAAAACGAGAGAAGGTGAATTGTTACCTCCATCGAAAACGCCTGCATCCTTCATGGCTGCGAGATATGGGTATCATACCTGTATATGGTTGGAGAATTGGGTTAGGTATACAAAGGAAGATGGTGTTCTAGCATTTCCAGAACATGGTTCATTTAATCTGGCCATGTTGAAAAATTTGCGGGAAAAGATGTTATGTCTTGACCCAAGACCAAGGCCGACACAGTTTGAGGCTTTAGTGGAATGGGAAGAGGAAGTGCATGAGCGAGAAAAACAAAGGTCTGGGGGAAATTATAGGTACATGTTTGGGAGGAAACATGATCGTGAAACTCATCATGATCGAATGAAGAGATGGCGAGATGCTAGTATGTCAGAGGGATTATACCCTATGAGAACAATTGAAGAGAAGGGTACAGAAAGGGTTCCTGAGGCAGAAGTGAGAAGATATGGAGTTAATGAGTATGAGGATGAAGTCTTGAATGACATGATTTACAAAAGACCACCTCCATATAGACCAGAACCAGAAGAGAGCACACCAGTTGTTTCTCCGATAAGAGATACATTGCGTATCATTGAGACAGAAAATGTGACACCTGAGTTAAGAAGTGGTAATCCTTTCAGGGAAAGAGAGAATAGAAGCAGTGGCGAAAACACGAGAGAATTAGCCAGAACTACATCGGAGTTGACTGAAAAGATTAAAGAGCTGACAAAGAATCTAGACGCTGTTACGGTGCCCGTAACCATAGGTCCGATTATGCCTGTTTTTGATAAGCAGAGGACAGGTGAAAATGGTTTGGTGATTCCATATGTTGGGAATAGATTGACAAGTTTGGTTGGTCCTTCAGGAGATTCAGGAAAAAGGACAGAAAGTAGTGATCTGAGACAATCCAGACATGAGACATGTAGTGAAGGATTAGAGATACAGTCTAATTCAGGATTGAATGCTGGTGAAGCTAGTTGTTCAGGGATGCCGATTTTAGAACCGCAGAAGAAAGTGGTTCCAGTGAGAAAATCTACTGAAATAACAGCTGAAGATTTGAATGAATGGATGAAAGTTCTTCAAAAGAGAGATAAAGATTCACAGGCAATTGATGTGGCTAGGTTACGTGTAGAATTAGAAGGGCTTGTTGCAGGGACAGTTCCTACAGAAATTCTGAAAAATCATCATGATGGTGAACTGTTATTTATGTGTAAAATCACCTGGAGAGCTAAAAATACACATGACAGGTTAAGAGCAATAGCGAATGAGCAGGGAGTTGACATTGATAAGGTAAAAGCTTTGCAGAAGTCTTACAGGATGGATTTCACGGACAAAGACATTGAAAATCTGAATGGTGCTGGTAGAACAGGACAGATTAAAGAGATGATCGCTTTATTGCGAAAATGGGGTGATGTTGAGAAGTGGAAGGATAGGTGGTACAAGAAAAGAGAAGAATCAGGGGATAGGACTTATTCAGCATTTCCTGTGAGAGAAAAAGAGAAAACAGTGGATGCTTATCCTATGAGAGAAATACCTGGAGGAGGATATGTACATGTTCCATGGACCAGACAGGATATTTTATCATTTACGAATGATTTCCCTCGACTGAGAGAAAAGCTCGTCGAGTGGTATAGGCAGGTAGACAGGTTTGTGAAATTGTCAAAAGTGCTGTGGATTGACCTGAATAATCTGTTTGATATAATTGTTCCAGCAGACTTGTGGGCTGAGTGTAAAATAGTTGTAAGTTGGCCTACTGAGGAATATCCAAGAGATCAAAGAACAGGAGCACCAGATCCAGAGGTAATGAGAAAGTATGAGCAGGTGATCGTATACCTGAAAAATAAAGTACCTCCAAAAGAGACAGACTGGGTTAAAATAGATCGAACACATCAGGAGGCAAAAGAATCGGTTCATGCTTTTTATGAGAGGCTGATACTGGCTTTTAAACAATTCAGTGGGGATGAACACCTGGGTGACAAGGATTTGAGTCATTTTGTATACAGATTTGTATATGGCCTGAGACCTGAGATTAGTGAGAGAATTCGTGAGCTTACAGTGGACTGGCAGAGTAAGAAAATAGATGAGATTTTGAGACATGCAAAATACTTCAGTGATGAAATTGAAGCAAAACAGAGAAAGCTGAAAGAGAAAGCAATGTGGGCACAAGTGAAAGTTGCGGAAAGACACGAAGCACAATTAGTTGAACAGGCGAAGAATGCAGGAAATAATCCAGGGAATAGACCTAGATATGCAGGGAAAGGAAAGGGGAATCTTGAGGAAGCCAAGAAAAAGTTCCCGTGTCACAACTGTGGCCAACTGGGACATTGGAGACCTGAATGTACCAATCCACCATTAGCGAATAATGAGAGTAAATCCTTAAATCAACAGGTGCAGAACGAAGGGAATAATCGACAGCAGCAACAATCTTCTGTTGTGAAACAGCAGAGTCAAGAGCCAAAACCGCCCTTGCCGCAGAATAGAGGATCACAAAAGTATAATAAGGATTCGGGATTCTACAATGATGAGAAGGTAAACAAACCAAGGCGTTCTAACCAGGTACAGCAGTACTTGTTAAAGAATGAAGGGAGTGAGTCTGAAGGTGATTATTGACGGTGCCGAAGAGAGGAGGAAGAGTGCATACTTGGTGCAACTCTAGAAATAGACCAGGCAGGACCATTTGTGGATGGAAAAATAAATGAAGAAGGTGTTACTTTTTTAGTGGACACAGGTGCGACAAGATCAACTGTCAGGTCAACAGATATTAAAAATCTTCCTCTCTTGGTTGAAGCAATCCAAGTAGTTGGTGTAGCCAATACACAAATCAAGACACGTCTTACTGAACCAGTAAGATTACAAATAGGGAAATTTTCAGCCATGCACAGATTTATTGTCTGTGACACTAGTCCAGTGAACCTGTTAGGTAGGGATCTACTTTGTAAGATGAACTGTACAATTTTTTGTACTCCGGATGGAATAGCTTTTGAAACACCAGATGAGGATGTTTTGTACCGAGTGACTCTAGAAAATAGAGAGAGTGAGTTAATTGGTGCATATGCTGTGTTTGATCCGGAGGATTTGCCTCAAGAGCTGAGAGACACAGTGAAAAGGACAGTTTGGGATTTTACTGGAGAGGATGTGGGATTGATGAATAACGTAGATCCTGTGAAAATTGCAGTGAAAGAAGGAATTACTTATCCTAACATTCCTCAGTACAAAATGACACCAGAAATAATTGAAGGAATAACTCCTATAATTGAGAAAATGATTCAGCAAGGAGTTTTGAGAGAACTATTGAGTAGCCCGTGTAACTCACTGATAATGGGGCTGAAGAAACCTAATGGGAAGTTCAGGATTGTACAGGATTTGAGAAAAGTTAATCAAATTGTGGTGGCATGTTGTCCTATTGTGCCAAATCCGTCAGTGATTTTGTATCAGATTCCACATGATGCTGAGTGGTACACAGTGATTGATTTGTGTCATGCTTTCTTTTCAATTCCATTGCATCATGACAGCCAGCCGATTTTTGCATTTAGGTTCGGCCAGCGTATTTTAGCATGGTGTCGTATCCCACAGGGGTATACGGAGAGTCCTTTGATATTCAATCAGTTATTGAAAAAGTCATTGGAGAGTTTGATCATGCCTGAAAACTCAGTACTAGTGCAATATATTGATGACTTACTTGTGGCATCAAAGACACGTGAAGCTTGTGAAGTAGATACCATAGCTTTACTGAATCATCTGGCAGATGGAGGGTTAAAGGTATCTCCAGTTAAATTGCAATTTTGCAAGAAAGAGGTGCATTATCTTGGACACAATATTGAAAAAGGTCTGAGAAAAGTGACTGATGACAGGATTAGAATTATCAGAGAAATGAAAGCCCCAAAGACCCAGAGGGAAGTGAGAATGTTCCTGGGAATGGTGGGTTATTGTCGTCAGTGGATAATTAATTTCTCGCTGATAGCAAAGCCACTGATTAAGCTGACAAAAAGTGATATGACAGATCCATTGGAACTAGATGGAGAACAAATGGCAGCATTTGAGGAGCTGAAGAGCAGAATGTGTGAAGCCCCTGCTTTGGGTATGCCAGACTATGAGAAAGAATTTGAATTGTACTGCAGTGAGAGAAATGGATGTGCACTTTCAGTGTTAATCCAGAAGCATGGATTACTGAGAAGGCCTATTGCGTACTTCTCATCGACACTTGACCCTGTAGCTGTGAGTTTACCAGGTTGTCTGAAATCTGTGGCTGCAACATGTAGAAGTCTGGAACAGAGTGAGGGAATCATAATGGGATATCCTGTAAGGGTATTCGTACCTCATAATGTGGCAATTCTTTTGACAAGAAGCAGAACTCAGTACATGTCACATAGTCGGCTGACTAAATATGAGAAAGTCATTTTGGGAGCATCAAATGTGACTTTGGAGAGATGTGTGAATGTGAATCCAGCGACATTGTTGCCGGATATTGAAAATGTGGGTGTGAAGACAGAAGATGATCACAATTGTTTGGATGTGCTGGATTACTGTACAAAACCGAGACCAGACATAAGGGATCTTCCCTTACTTGAGAGTGATCATGTGCTGTTTGTAGATGGATCATGCCTGAGGAATGATGAGGGTGTGTTGAGTGCAGCATATGCAGTGTGCAAGGTTTCAGAAGTGATGGAAGCATCACCATTGAAAGGAGTGAAATCTGCACAAGTTGCAGAATTGGTGGCATTGACGAAAGCTTGTGAAATTGGGAAAGATCTGAGAGTGACTGTGATGACTGATAGTCAGTATGGATTTGGAGTTGTGCATGATTTTGGCCAACTTTGGCTACAGAGAGGTTTCTTGACGTCGAGTGGGACTCCAATAAAGAATGCTGAAGTGATTGGGAAATTGCTTGAGGCGATACAGCTGCCTAAAGAATTAGCAGTGGTGAAATGTGCTGCTCATGGACAAGGAGATGATTTTGTGACTGTTGGCAACAGATTTGCTAACGACATTGCACAATATTGTGCTAAGAACAATCACTCAATTAATAGGGAACGAGAAGGAGAAATGTCTTTTTGTTCTGTGATGTTTACTAATGTCCTAGAAACGTGGGATGAAGTGAAACAGTTGCAGGATGAGGCAGGAAAAGAAGAAAAGAAAGACTGGATCAAGGCAGGTTGTGCCCCAAGAGAAACAGACCATGTTTGGGTCTATAGAGATGGCAGACCAGTCATGCCTAATTCCATGTTGTCGACAATGGCAAGGATGTATCACGGCCAGGGACATTTGGGAAGGGATGCGATGATCAGGTCTTTTAAACAGACTTGGTACAATGCAAAGTTCAGGACAATTGCAGAGAGCATCTGTCAAAGATGTTTGATTTGCCAGCAATTTAACACTGGGAAAAAGACAGTGGTGAGTCTGGGAACGATAGGTAGAGAAGGTGGTCCTTTCACGAGAATGCAGGTAGATTTCATTCAAATGCCCCAAGTGAACAGATTAAGGTATGTTCTAGTGGTAGTCTGTTTGTTCTCAAGATGGGTGGAGGCCTATCCGACTAGGAGAAATGATGGAATAACAGTGGCAAAGTTACTGTTAAGAGAGTTGATTCCTAGGTACGGGTTTCCAGTAACGATTGAGTCTGATAGAGGTGGACACTTCTATAATGAGCTCATGAGTTTGATTTGTGAAGCATTGGGCATACAGCAAAAGCTACATTGTGCATACAGGCCAGAGGCTTCTGGTGTGGTTGAGAAGATAAATGGCACAATCAAGAACAGGATTGGTAAGATGTGTTTAGCCACTGGAATGAAATGGCCTGATGTCTTGCCTCTAGTGCTAATGACTATTAGATCTACTCCAGATAGAACTACTGGGTTGAGTCCGCACGAGATTTTGATGGGACGCGCAATGCGACATGCATATGTGCCTGTCAATAAGTTGATGACAATAACTGATGACATGATTTTGGATTACTGTAAAGGCCTGGCTGACGCAGTTCATTCTGTGTTTCACCAGGTTGGAGAAGAAGCTACCACACTTGAGAAGAAGCAAGCTCATGATCTGAGTCCAGGGGACTGGGTGAGGATTAAAGTACACAGAAGAAGAAATTGCTTGGTTCCAAGGTGGGGAAGACCAAGACAAGTTATTTTGACTACGACAACTGCAGTGAAGTGTGCTGGTGTGAAAAACTGGGTACATGCGAGTCATACTCTGAGAGTTCCAAACCCAAAGGATGGGACTGGCAAGGAGTATTTTGAAGAATCAGATTCCAGTGATGATGAAGACCCAGAACCAGTGAGAAAAAATCAAAGTTCAGGAAAAGAAGCAGAAAAGACTTCAAGAGAACCATTGAGAGTCTCAGAAGGGAGATCAGATTCTGTAAGAGAGCCTGAAGTTCCAAAAAGCAGTGGAGGAAAAAGAAGAGAAAAGAGCAGTTCCACAGATATTACTCCTGAATCAGAAGAGGAGGAGATTGAAGAACCACTTGAGATTATACCTGAAGAAGTAGGGTCAGAAGAAGATAGAGAGGGACGGATGTATGACGTTACAACGCACACTATTACAACGCATGCACTTACAACGCATTTTTTACAACGCATAATACATTACAACGCATGACATTACAACGCATGACACTACAACGCATTTTTAAAAAATACCTTTACAACGCACTACCATTACAACGCATACTACCTTTACAACGCATACCATTACAACGCATAATATTAAATTACATTTAAGGTAAGTATTAGATAGTATAAGGGTAAAAATTACTATTCTAACTCCAGGGGGTGCAACAGTAGGGTAAGTGTTGGATAGTGTAGGGGTAAAAATTACTATTCTAACTCCAGGGGGTGCAACAGTAGGGTAAGTGTTGGATAGTGTAGGGGTAAAAATTACTATTCTAACTCCAGGGGGTGCAACAGTAGGGTAAGTGTTGGATAGTGTAGGGGTAAAAATTACTATTCTAACTCCAGGGGGTGCAACAGTAGGGAAAGTGTTGGATAGTATAGGGGTAAAAATTACTATTCTAACTCCAGGGGGTGCAACAGTAGGGTAAGTGTTGGATAGTATAGGGGTAAAAATTACTATTCTAACTCCAGGGGGTGCATCAGTAGGGTAAGTGTTGGATAGTATAGGGGTAAAAATTACTATTCTAACTCCAGGGGGTGCATCAGTAGGGTAAGTGTTGGATAGTATAGTGGTAAAAATTACTATTCTAACTCCAGGGGGTGCATCAGTAGGGTAAGTGTTGGATAGTATAGGGGTAAAAATTACTATTCTAACTCCAGGGGGTGCATCAGTAGGGTAAGTGTTGGATAGTATAGTGTAATATTATGCGTTGTAATGGTATGCGTTGTAATGGTAGTATGCGTTGTAATGGAATGCGTTGTAAAGGTAGTTTTTAAAAATGCGTTGTAGTGTCATGCGTTGTAATATCATGCGTTGTAATGGATTATGCGTTGTAAAAAATGCGTTGTAATGGTAGTGCGTTGTAAAAGTTGCGTTGTAAAGGTTGTTCCCCGAGAGGGACAGATTGCGGAAGACCCCCGAGGAGGTGTAGGGAACATTCCTGATAAGCTAGGTGAAGGGACAAGTAGACAGCAAGAAGATTGCGTGTCGGAGACTCGAGGAGGGAAAGAAGTAGGGAAGTCTCAAACAGTGGTGAAAAAGACTGTGGAGCGAAAGAAAACTGCTGAAGAACAAGAGGCATTTGAAACAGAATCGGATGAAAGTGAGAATGAAAAATCAGAAGGTCGAGTTCTGAGAAAGAGAACTTGGATTGGAGAAAGAAATAATACAGAAACAAGACCGAAAAAGGTTGTAAGAGGAGATTTTTGGCCTAACAACAGAGTAAAGAGGCTGAGATACAGACTGATAAGAGCAAATACATCGAAAGCTGAACAAGTGAATGAAGTATCGAGTCAAAACGAAGTGAAGAGAAAGGAGCAAAAGGAGTCAAAAGAACCTGAGGAGATAAAGAGAATTAGAAAACCCAACCAAAAGTACAGATCACCGGAATGGTCTTATGTGGCACTGTCTGAAGGAGGAGAAGAAGAAGAAACAGTGAATCGAGACAATCCGGAGGGGATCTTGAGAAAAGTGGTTGAGGAAAAGGAAAAATCTGTTGGAATCTTAAAAGTTATCCTGACTGACATTGGAGAAGAGTCGGATGCACAGGATGTTGTTGATGATCTGATATAATTTGATGTTGCTGAAGAAGAAGGAGTGAAAAGTGATGAATATCCAAATTGAGTGAACTGAAGAAATCATTTGGAAGAAAAATAAAAAGGAGAAAGTCTGAAATTCAGCTGTTTGAAGTAATCCAGAAATAAAGAATAATACAGTAGTGGAGTAGTAGAGGCTAAGTCAAAAGACACGGTCAAAGTAGTAAAATGGCTAACATAGAGAATAATCAAAGTAGATGTGCCTTCTTGAAAAGATGGTGTAGAATGTGCTGTTGCTGTACTGGATTATTAATGCTACTATGGGGTGTTTTAGCTTTATTAGTTACATTTAGAGTTACAATAGGTACATTTGGAATACATACGGAGAATGAGACTAATGTAGAGAAAAGTTCACAAAAAGTAGTTCCAACTAGAATTAGTAATACTTACATGCATAAAGATAGGTCAATTAATGATTTTTCTAGCAATGTTTTTTCGAAATTGTTGTATGAATATGTGAAGACAATGGAAGTAAGGGATTGTTACGTTTGTATGCAATTACCTGTATCCGTTTCAGAGGGTGTTACTTATCACCATTTACCAGCTACGTATGGAATTTCTTGTAGTGTGTTAAGTAGTGTTTTTTATTTGCTAGGGAAATAGATTATAAGATGTCTAACAAATATAGTATTTTTGGGCAATTGCCTATGAATGAAAAGCTGAATCCAGCTAAAGAAGCTAACATTTTTGGTGAGATTTTTATTGAGAAAGAAGAATTAACATTAGATTACATTTTTAAGAATAATTTAACTTGCAGTGAGGAGAAAGCTTTCCTAAACATGGTGGAAGAAAGGAGATTGAGCATGCATGAAAAGGCAGGGAAATACAAAGTGAGTGAGACAATTTGGGACATTGAGATGGGAAAAGAATTGAGAAATGGAGCTAGTCCAACTTTAGCTTTAGATGCACCACAGAAGGGTAAGCTGTGCATTACAAGAAGGAAATCCCAATATGATACATACTTTGTTGGGACTAGTGAGTGTCATGATACATACTTCATTGCGACAGGATGGGGTTTTAGAGGAGGAGAGGATCCAGTTTTCCCAGGAGTGTATTATGTTTGTGGGAACAAGGCTTATTACAAGTTGCCTGACCATTGGTATGGCACGTGTTATGTGGGCCTGGTTTTTCCAAAGATTTTTCATATAGATAGAATAGAAGATGTAGAACATATTAATTTACTAACACGTTTTAAGAGAGAAACTTGGTCAGAAATAGTGGGTGACATTTTTGGAGCTTTAATTCCAGCAGTGGGAATTTCTTTGAATGCTTATGGGATTCGGAAATTGGTGCAGATTGGGGTGTACAAATTCTCCCTACTTCCACGGATAGAGTAAATTCACAGATACACGCACATACACTCATCATACGCTTGGGCCCATTTCACTAACATACACTCAGATTACTCCATTAGCACTGAACCTGTGGAAAAAAGCTTCTAAACACCCTGCATCTACACTTATGGTCGATAAGAACTAATTGACACTGTCTTGAGTCATGATTTAACCAATAATAATCAACAATAATCAAAATAGAGTACTCAATAATTGACAAGAAATAATAACCAACACTGTATTTAAAATTATGATTCTTTATCTAAAATTAGTTCAAATGGAAATCAATTCAAAAACAAAATCATTATTCTCATAATTACCTATTCTAGCTAAATGTCATAAATGGGTCATCAGGACAGGTCTCTCGATAAAAGTCTCTTAGGTCACCGTCCTCACAGCATCGATCCTCACCAACGCAAGTTCGGAAAGAAGTGGCCTCAGAATCCAAAATGCAATGAACAAACCCTCTCTAAGCTAACAATATTTATAATGAATTAAACAATAGAAGGCAACATAAAATGTTTTCGATATCCGCTGAACCGCTGAGCAAAGCGAGCAGGAAAGGATGTAGCATCGCTACATTTGGAAAATCTCCGCTCAGAAAAATCACAAAAATAAAAAGACGGAAGACGGAACTAAATCTTGAAATGTTTCTTTTCCATTTTCATATTTCCTCGGAACCAGCATGGTGATCATAATGTTCATTGAGGCTCCTTTGTCTTCCAAGGACATTTGGATGTCCGCCCAGAGCTGCTGTCCTCACGGAAAACTTTTAACCAGGCGAAGACTGTGGTCAGATGACTCTCGACCATGTTCAGCAAGGCCTTCTCATCAGAGTTCAGCTACCCAGACACAGGCTTTAAACGGTAGCCATTTTTTTACTAGGCCAGAACGTATCATCTTAATTAAAAGAGACAAAAACAACGTTACCACAGCATAGTGATTAAACAGTGTTAACCCCACTAATACCCTTATGTGTATGTAATTATCTAGCCTTTGCAACACAAGAAAAGCATTAGTACATGACATTTAAAAAGCATTTTCGTGCTTTAAAATAAACAGCACTCAGCAACATTTATTAATAAAACATGCACATTATTAGTAAACGACACAAATGCTTCCCCACGTGTAGTTTTCTCTTGTTATTTCTTATTGGTTAATTAGAACATTTACACAAAACAAATAATTAGTAATTATGAATTAATAATTTAAATTTCTTTCGACAATAGACAAACCAGAGCTTTAAAAACCCAATAGATTTTCAACAGAAAACTCTGCTCCAGCAGTTACACATACCATTTCATGTGTGTGCAGCTGGCGCCGGTCGTGTGCGTGCCATCCTCAGCAACCACAGCTCTGAATCATCTCCTTCCCAAGACTTCTCTGTATTGATGCTCAAAGGTGCTCTGAATTCCTCGCTGTCTATTCTATGCTGAGCCCCTCAAATACAACTCTGCCCCCCGAATTACATCAATGTACTTGACGCAAGCTACAGTATTATCAGTGTAAAGCTTGCAGTATACACTAGTATACACCAGCGTAGATTAAAAACCCTGATGTCCATGTGTCGATATTTACTAGAACCCCAGGATTCCTGGCAGCTCCCATTCCTCTTCCTTTGATCCCTCTATCGCTTGCATCTCTCCCCGCCATATCTTCTTTGTTGTATTATTAGATAAATGCATTCCATAGGCATTGTTATTCCCATATAAGACAATTGTTTTTCTTCCTCGAACAGCGTAGTTTTCTGGATGATACAAAGACTGGCTATCGCCCTGGCATGGCCCCAAAGACAGCCTAGATTCTGTCTTAAATGGTCTTAGAATCCAACTCTATTTGACCTCACAGCTGCCATAAATATGGTCGACCACTCCATCTTGGTCGACCGTCTGGCAGAATTGGGACGTGGAGGAAATGTCCTGCCTGTTTTAACTCTCTTTTACCTGACCGTTCTCAGTCGTTACTCCTGGACCTTTTCGATCCTAATCAAACCAAGTGAGCTGTGGAGTTCCTCAAGGATCACCATTATCTCCTCTTCTATTGAACATCTACATATGACCCCCTATTCATCTAATCACATCCTTTGGCCTTGTCTACTGGCCACTAGATGATCACTGAAGTGCAGAAACATGCACAAAATGAACCCTGATAAAACAGAAGTGCGCACCTGTGGCCGGATTACATATAGAACTGATATTCCTGGACTTGTAAACGTTTGATTTCTCCATCGTCTGCCAATTGAGTGTCCCCTCAAGATGGTGACGAATCTAGGATTCAGATCTGACATGGGTTTTACACTTGAAGTCCAAGTGAACTCTGTTATGTCGGCATTCTTCCATCAATGTAATCTGTTGTGGAAGATTCTTCTGTTAATCCCGCCCCCAACAAGAAAATCGTATGACTGTAGTAGCCACCACTATTTCTTCCAAACTGGACTGCTCCAATCCTGGTTATGTAGGCCTATCTTTAAATCAGCTCTCGAAGATGCAATTAATTTAGAATAAGAACCTGAGAGTGCTTTTATTTTGTCGTTATAAATATGGTCATATCTTGGGGGTGATTGTCTATCAGTGAAGTAAAGAGTTTGGTTTAAATCATTATGTTTGTTCCACGGGCATTGCGTGGTACTGGGGCACCTGCAATTCAATATCGTATCAATAGATGCGTGCCTTCCCCTGCACCACACTCTGCCCTGCATTTGTTCCTCTGTGTGGATGATCTTGTCTAGGAGGAAGATCTTTGTCAGTTTTAGCCTCTATAGCTTGAAATCAATTCACTGCACCCATCCAAGATATTTTAGATCACACAGCTTTTCAGAACAAACTAAAATATCTTTATTTTTATGGTCTCGCTTGGCAGCATAGCCAGACAACTATGTGAGAATCACCAGGAGAGGGGCTTTGGTTCAGGCCACATATTAGGAGTCAGGAGTACATGTTTTGATTGGGCAGAGGTTGTGTGCCTCCACAAAAAAGTGCTTGCCCTCCAGGTAGCTGGGATAATTTTATTTATAATGCTGCCTGGTCTTGAACTTTCAGGGACACACAAATGACATTGTAATTCTATTGAAGTGCCTTACATAACAAGATATTTTATGGTATTTCAACAGCACACATGGAACGAGGGCAGTCATTAGTCTACATGGATTTCCAGGTGTGATTTGACAGTCAGTTGACCTTACATGGTCAACAAAAAGGATGCATCTTTTGCACTTTTTGGCTTCTGGTTAAAATGATACAAGATGCATCAGGACTTAGTTGGTTATGGTGACGAATGATCATGGCTATAGGCTTGATCTGTTTGTTATGACATGATAGAGACAACAGACATGATGTAGATATTGTGAAAGGCATATGTTAAAGTCAATAGGCATAAAGGTGTTAATTGTTATTTCTACATATTCGAAATGTTTACCTGTATGCATGACGGTTTCCAGTTTATGTGCAGTTGAATAGGCTGATGTTGGGTAAAGTGTTAAGCCAATGGGTAAAGTTAAAGGCTTTTTTCATTACGAGAAGTTACAATAAAGGCAGTAGGCCTTCCATTGATTGTGAAAAGCATATGTTAATGTCACGAGGCATTTTAGCGGGTATTGTTATTACTCTGTATTAAATCCTACATATAGGTGTTTTTGTTACATGGAATCTCAGATTACTATAATAGGCAAGCACTTTGGTGCTGGTCACCCCTCTGACAAACCGTGGGTATAGAAGATTTATACTGTGAAATCCTGGCTAAACTTTGTTAGGAGAGGTACAATGCTGCTTTGTCACCTGTAATTTCGTATACTATGTCATTCTATGACTGTATGTCGATGCTTCTCTTATGGGAAAGCTTATGCTCAGTGCAGGAGGCCTTGGTTGGGGAAGGTGGTTAAGGTGCTATCCCATTGATCATAGTTACAGGTCTGGTTGGTTCCCAAGGAAAAAAATATGTATTTTGCCATAGGTCTGATATGTTAATATGAAAAGTTTATATAAATGCAGTAGGCCTGACAGTTGATTGTAAAAAGCATACGTTAAAATCAACAGGTATTTATGGGTGGATTGTTATATCTCCTTATTAAAGCCTACAGATAGGGCTCTTGATACACAATATGTCAGATTAACTTTGAAGGGAATGATCTAGCTTTTGGTAACTGCCTCTGACAAACCCTGGGGGTGGGGGGATCGAATCTTGCTAAAAATAAATCTTAGATGTCTGCCAGGATCTTGTAACAAAACAATTATTAAGTAATACATACCTTAATATATCAAAATATATCTCCATATAGATAGATAGAGGACCTTTGGGTCAGCTCTGCTATGCCATTGGTCTGTCTGTCATTTACCCTCTACTTCCATCCATGACAGCGAACTGAATGGGGTAATGGTTCAGTCTGCATCAGTCATTGGCTCACGCACCCTGTTAATAATTGTATTTTCTGATAACAAGTGTACACACTCCTGAAAATGAGTGAACTTCAGTATTAGGGCTGATAGTTTAGTCCTTTAGTTTGTAATCTTCTTTGCTAGTTCTGCTTTCATTTGTTTGCTTCTCTGTTTGTTTCCTAAGAGGATACTACAGCTCTCCAGGCAGTGCTAATGAGTTGCTTGTTTGCCACTCATTTCATCTGCTGAGTGCCTCATTCCACATGGACATTTTCTCTAAACAGGAGATAATTATGGAATGCTGCTGTCTACATTGAATCATTGTTTTACCATTCCAAGATGGCCAACACATTGGTTCTAAACGTGGCCACCATGCATGAACTTCAAAACAATGAAAGACAATGTACAATACATTTGCAAGATGGACACCCGCTGCTAAGTTTAGTTTTGCTATTACAAACATATGACTACCGTAAATAGAAGGCAGCGTGTTTTCTTTTTTCTACTTGTATTCTTTTAATTTATCTTCGTATGCTCTTGAGTTTATGTGTGCTTTTTGTGGTTGTGTCAGAGGTTAATGGAAGGATGAGTCAGTGGATTCATAGATGGCTGCTTGAATGCAAAGATGAGTGACAGAGCGCGTATCTGATGACTTAATGTGAGTCTAAAGCCATCAGTGACCTATTGGCAGTGCTAATGCTTGTTCAATAAAGAAGTCCTCCTTTTCACCTTAGTACTATTCTCCACCTCCTGTGACTTCATTAGTGCAAAAATGCCTCTGCAGGAACTTTGTGCTTAATCCTAGTATTCATTCATTCACCTCTCAGGTCACAAAACTTGAGATCTATTAGCAAGTGAATGAGTAATTGTATTTATAAGGAACACCTTACAGCTAGTTAGTTGCTAAGTGATATGGCCAACATAGTCAAGAGGATTTATGAGCATCACTGAGGATGGGGATGCTGACAAAAAACTGTGATGACTGTAGTCTAGGGTTCCAGAGATCCAGGCCTTGCTTTGTACTCCTGTCTTATCTGAATTCCTCATGTGCCAAGACCGATAATCACTACTACAAATTGATCTCTGGTCATCAGTCTCCTTAGGAAACCGGACTGTGCATTGTGGGACATCTAGTTTCCTTTTTACTGTTTTGGTATTGTCTAAAAATCCCAGCATGCAAGTTCCTAGAGGGTAAAAAGCCAGGGGTGACGTTGGGAGAAGGTGTCACACGTGACATGGGTGCACATATCGGCTGTGAACGTTGCATGCTGGGATTGATAACACTAACTTTTCTAAGTTTAACAGAGTCTCATAATGAACCTCATTGTTGCCTAAAGAGTCAGGAGCAGATGGAGGTGTGGCCCATGACACTGAGATAACAGGCAGCTGTGAAAAGGTGGCAGACAGTCTGTCCTCAGAGATGAATCTGGCTGTGGTGATTCTGTTGCTTCCATAAACAGGTGACCCAGGAGGCCTTGGCCACATGAAGGCAGCAGCCGTAGCAGCCCACCTCCTGCATAGAAGTCTTCCTTCACCAACACCCCTGCTGAGGATCACATCTGTACTCGGCAGCTGAGACTGGGTTTTCTCCATGTTCTTGGTTTGTACACAGGACTCACAAGTTATTCTGTGTCAGGCGTGAGCGCATCTTGAAGTCAGGGCATCGTACTTGAGGTTCTGGTACGTGCAGTAACCACAGATTATCCTATCTGTGGATGGTGTCTCAGCCACGATGAAAGGAAAGGAAATTGGTCTAATTTTTCAATGTACAACATGGTATATTTTACATCTCTGCATCCCATTACAATCTGTCTTTCCGTTAGATCATATGCAGAAAACAGACTCGTACTATTGATGTAACACCAAGGCATGTGGCCAGAATGTAGTGTTTTCAACATCTGGCTTAATATTACAACCGATCGTAATTGTGACTGTTTAACTGTTTTATACTTTACTGAGTTCTTGGTTTCTAACCCCACACCTTTTCCTTGAGTGAGCCTTGGCTGCTTGACTTCGCTTCTCTGAGAGTCAAGGGGTGAGGGGTTCACTCGGTGCTCAGTCTTGGACCCCACAGTAAGGTGAAACCCCCGGACACCAGTGGGAACAGGCTCTCTTCGTTACTCTGAGAGTATGGGGGTGAGGGGTTCACTCGGTGCTCAGTCTTGGACCCCACAGTAAGGTGAAGCCCCCGGACACCAGTGGGAACAGGCTTTCTTCGTTATAGTTTGAGTCCAAAGACCGCAGTTTGACACAGCATCCTGAAAAAAGTTCTACAGTTAAAAGCATTGTAAATTGTCCGTTTTTTTTTTACTTGTATTTATTTCGAGGTATATACAGCCAGCAGTATTTTGATCATATGCAAGAAACACGTGCACAATGGATGACAAATCGAGTTGCAGTTCGTGGGGTTAAGCACCCAATGGATCTGTTTAGTATGTTTCTGTAAAATGTTTCACCTGTAATATTAATTTATCACCAGCTAGACCATTTTAACCTGGTAAGGTTAATATTTGCACTGAAGTAAACCAAAGCCACAATCCCAGAATTCATAATGACCTTAAAAGAATGTCTCGGGCTTGGAGATCCATTTCTCAGTGACATAAGCTGCAGCCATTGATAACAGCGTGAAGGTATATATAAATGATACAATGCAGTACAATCATTTGAAAGTCGGAGAAGCCCCTGCCAGGATTGTAACCGGTGACCTCTAGATTTTGGGTCTTACAGATGTGCCTCAATCTACTGAGCTACCTCAAAAATGGATGTCATGACACGAAAGCTGAAAGAGAACACACTCAGCCCAAGTCTTACTCAAGAGACAAGAATTGCATCCAGTCTCCATGAAGCAGAGACTCGGATATTAAGCAGAAACCCCTAGAGGGATGAAAAGGTGACGGTTGTACACATCATTCCCCCACAGCATTTAAAAACGTGATTGTAAAATTATGTTGGTTTGTTTGTCCCAGTGTCAAAACCTCACTCCAGGTGACCCCTCCAACCCCTGCTTTTTTGTATCAATTAGCACATTGCATTTTGGGAAATTTTGTTTGTTGCTGGTTCCGGCATGCACGTGGTGTTGGCTTGTAAGGCATATTTGCTTCTTAGTGTCCCACATCTATTTAGTGTTCTTAAAGTTTCATGATAAAAATAGATTCTGCTTTTAACACAGAATGGCCTGTATATATACAATGACATTTGGAAAAAATGTGCAGACACAAGATAATCCTACCTAATGTGTCTGCACAACCTGGAAACGTTTGTAGAGTCTCGAAAGCACTGCAGGAGTGTTAAATGGTAGCGGCACCTTCAGTTGATAACCTTCAAGTCTTGCCCGGCGGTAATCGCCTCTTATACCATTCGATAATTAACCAAAAAAAGAGGCAGGCGTCGGAGACTGGAAGGCAGGAAACAAAGTTTTATTCCGTCGGAGCAGAACACATCAGATCAGACAGCAAGGTATCTTCACGAGGTGCTCTAACCACATCACTGAGGCCTGGCCTCTTATACACAGGTTTATTGCTTTATTACATGTTACACATTCTTGTTGAGACTTTGATGTATGGAAAGACATCCTTGGAATCCCCACTTCAGGCTCGTTCCCACACATATCTACAGAGGAAGTCCCCACCCCACCCACAGTAGGAGATGGCTATCACACAGCTGGACATTCCGCCAATTCCCGGGGGCGTGTGCAACCGGTCGGGTCTCAGAGGGTGGGGGCCTTGACCAACTGTAATCCCTTTGAAGTGAGGTGTTTCCCTTACAGTAGGGGCAATAAACTGCATCCGCAGGGCTAGGCGATGGCCTGGGATCGGCTCGGACAATCGGGCGCAGAGGAAGGGGTTATCAAAAGGATGTGTGACCATGTAAGGGATGAAAGGAGGTGTTGGTCCGGCACGGGATGTGGTTCCAAGGCAGGGTCGCGCAGAGGGAGAGGGTTTATGGCCCACGTATGAGAGAGCGGGGGTGGTCAGCGCACGGGGGGGGATGTTTCGCAGCGCCAGAGGGACGCGCTGGCGGTCGGCAATGAGCGGGGAGAGAGACCAGGGTGCCTAAAATGGCTGCCGTGCGTTTTTCTGCGTGTGGCGCTGGGGAGAGACAAGATGGCGCAGATAATGTTCAGTTACGAGCTACATTTCCACAGTCCTCCCTTTTAAAATATCTCGCCAGCTTGTTTAGTTCGGATCTATCCCCATAATGCGACGTACTTCTACCTCGTACAGAGCTTTCATTCTTTCTGCTTCGAAGTTCAGAGTCTTAGGGCAGATGCAGTTTATGAAAAGTGAACATAAGGGTGGCAAACACTGAATCCCCAGGCAACATCCACATAGGATCACAATCGGTATTAGGATAAACGTAAACAACCTCCACCCCCAGTTCTTTATCGAGTCCCAGAACCAATTTCCAAGCGACCATCATTCTTGTTCCTGATGCACCTCTGAGGAAAGTCTGTGGAGGTGTTCGATCGCCTTGTAGACTGAGGGTGAGTTGTCCGGTACGTAGGTACAACAGCTGGACCCAATGATGCGGCATGCTCCTCCACGATCAGCCAGAACCACACCTAGAACGAGGCGGTTCTGAAGAGCCACCAGGCGGACGGCCTGAAGCTCGGCGGTGTTGTTGGTGAGGATGCCAGCCGTAATGTTCATTGTTGTTTCGACTGCCTGGGTTAAGTGCCGGATGGCACGGCTGTTTGCCATGGGACCCCAAAGTGGAACAAGTCCTTTTACTGCGTCCATGAACTGTGCTCCGGTGGAGTCGGCTTGCACAATGTCCTTGGCACGTTTCTGCCGGTGGTGTTTTGCTGGAGCCACATATGTTGGAGGAAGGATAAAAGCGATGTAACAGGTGCCTCCCCAGCCTTTCGGAAGCAAGGTGTAGGCCTTAGTACCACAGACGAAGTACATATTTGGGGAGGTAACAAAGGAGGGTGGGTCAACTGAGTCCAATGTTCGGGTGATGAGACAGGAACTGTGGCCCACCAGCTGCGTTCCCAGACCTTCGAGGCACACAAGACCTGTGATGTTGACGACGGATAGGGCCACTGTTAGGGTGGCGGCCATTCGTTTCCGGAGGTAGGAGAAGGTGGGTCTGGCTGGGTTGTTGAACACCTGCATTTCGACTCGCTCTTTGGCAGGGATGTCCATATGAAAGGAAGTGTTTGATCTCAGAGGACAGAAGGGAGCAGAAGTTTTTCCAGTTTTGTTCAGCCAGAACCCATGGTAGAAGTGTGACACAGTTTTGCCGGAAGTGGCATTGTCCTTGTAGCTTTCTT
Organism: Triturus cristatus; assembly: GCF_964204655.1. Taxonomy (NCBI): domain Eukaryota; kingdom Metazoa; phylum Chordata; class Amphibia; order Caudata; family Salamandridae; genus Triturus; species Triturus cristatus. The sequence goes on along the minus strand of NC_140579.1, from coordinate 378,441,526 downwards.
GCAGGAGGATTATCCAAGCGAGGCAGGAGCCATGGACAGAGAAGGGCGAAGGGATGAAAGGGATAGAATGTCCAGTGGCATGTGGCAGCAATCCACAGATCCAGCAGTTAGTGGCATTGGCGGCAAGATTGTGTTGGTGGAGCAACTGCACAAAAGTGTTATTCCAGAACTCCTTACGCCTTTCTCGGAGTTGGGGTGAAAGTGAGATCAGATGGTGTTCTTTCATGGTGGTAGGTTGGACAGTGGTCAACAATGTCTCATGAGCGAGTGCACTCTCTTCCACGATCCAGAAGGTGATCATGAGGAGAAGGCAAAAGAGAAGGGTAATAAAAAGTGCGATAGTCTTTGAGCTGTGCATCTTGTCAGTCTTTGGGTTTTGATAGTGGATCTTCGGACGTCCGGTTGCTTCCATCACCTTCAAGGGACTCGGTAGCGGGCAGAACCACAGACATTGTTTAGTTTCTCTCCTGGAGGCCTTGAGGTGATTAGGCTACCGATCTGAGATTTCAACTCAGTTCGTGGTCTGCTTAGCCGAAGTTCCCTCCTTTCGTCGCAGGTTATACCCTTCTTTGGATGGCACAGTGGGATCGGGATATTTCGTTAACTCAAGTGTCTCTGTATTCGGATAGCAGCTCAGGGATGGTCGGTCTTTATCCAGGAGTTTTTCTTGGCCGGTGATGTTGTCGGTTGTCGTCAGGGTCGGTGATACCCTTTTGCAGTGATGTGCGTGCAGCCAGTTGCGCTTCCCCTCCACTCGAAGAGCTGTTTGGGTGGTGATCAGGACTTGCAGGGGGCCCGTCCACCGGGGCTCCAGACTCCTTGCACGCTGGAAATTGTGCACTAGGACGTAATCTCCGGGTTGGATATCGTGTCCGGGGCCCCTGGAAGCATCGGGAATGGCTTGCAGTACCTGCTGATGGATAACAGACAACGTTTTAGTTAGGTTGTACAAATAATCAGACATGAGGACGTCCGGGACGTCGTGGATGGACGTCGGTTTCGGTGCAGTCCAGAGGTTCATGGGTCGTCCGAAGACGACCTCGTAGGGGGTTAAGTGGTGTTTGGTGAGAGTGGAACGCATTGATAGCAATGCTAGCGGGAGGGCGTCTGGCCATTTTAGTCCTGTGGTGGCAACTATTTTGGCTAGTTTGAGCTTCAATGTGGCATTATGTCGCTCAACCAAGCCTGCGGATTGGGGGTGGAAGACCGCGTGGAATTTTTGTTTTACACCCAACCCCTTCAAGATGAGTTGGACAACTTCGGCTACGAAGTGGGGGCCGTTGTCGCTCCACAGAATTCGACAAAGGCCGTAACGGGGGAAGAATTCCTTTAGTAGTACCTTGGCGGTAGTCATAGCAGTGTTGTCGCGGGTTGGGTAGGCTTCCACCCACTTGCTGAAGGCACACACAACGACAAGTACGTATTTCAGGCCTTGGCACCTTTCTAATTGTATGTAGTCCATTTGTAGGACCTCAAAGGGATGATTAGGAACCCCAAATCCTCCCCGGGGTACAGCAGTTCCTTTCCCAGGGTTGTGTTGAAGGCATACCAGGCATTGTTGGACTAGGCGTCTAGCCGAGTCTGGGATCTTGTCGTTGTGCCAGACTTTGGAGATGAGCTCGATCATAGGGGCAGACCCTATGTGTGCGGGGGAGTGTGTCGTGGTCAGCATGGGGATCAGGTATGAGTCAGGTAGCAACCATTTGTTCGTGTCTTTAGTTCGCCAGCAGCCTTCATCGTCTTTCAATCCCACCCGTGCCCATTCAGTCAATTCGTGTGGTGAGCTGGCTAACTGGATGTCCCTAATCGTTTCCCTAGCATCCCTCCATTTCTCGGTTTGTGACCTGGTCACGTATATGCGTGTCGTGGACCTATTTTCGGCTGTGGTTCGGGCAGTGATGTCAGCCAGTGCATTTCCCTGTCCTATAATGTCTGTCACCTTCTTGTGTGCCTGGCATTTGATCACAGCCAGCCGTGTGGGGAGGAGGACTGCTTCGGTCAGAGCGGAGACTAGATCTCCATGTAGGATGGGTGTGCCATGGTAAGTCAGAAATCCCCTCTCCTTCCATAGGAGTCCAAAGTGGTGAACTACCCCGAAGGCGTACTGGCTGTCTGTGTAAATGTTTGCGGTTGTCCCTGCTGCTAGGATGCATGCTCGTGTAAGGGCGATCAGCTCAGCCGCCTGTGCGGATCGCTGTGTGATGCGGGCTGTCTCAACAACTGTTCGGGCCGTGGTGACTGCATAGGCAGCTGAAGTGGTGCCATCGGGAAGCTTGATGCATGAGCCATCTACCCACAGTTCTCCGTCAGGGTCAGGGAAGGCAGTATCTCGGAGGTCGACCCTACTCTTCGTTTGTTCGTCAGTGAGGGTCACACAGTCATGTATAGGGGACGCATTGGGGTCTGTGTCAGGGAGAGGTAGCAGTGTGGCTGGATTCAGAGTGGTGCATCGTTTCAACGTGATATGGGGCGCAAGCAGAGTCAGTTCATAACCCGTCAGTCGTGCACTAGTCAGGTGTTGAGTCTTAGTCTGGTTCAGGAGGGTGTCAACTGCATGGGGTACTAGCACGGTGAGGGGGTTTGAAAGCACGATCCCCTCACTTTGTCGGATAGAGACAGCAGCGGCGGCTACCTCTCGAAGGCAGGCGGGCAAAGCTCTGGCTACAGGGTCAAGAGTGGCAGAGAAGTAGGCACAAGGGCGTTGCTTGGGACCTATGGACTGGGTTAGAACAGACAACGCGCATCCCTCCCTTTCGTGGGTGAAGAGGGAGAAAGGTTTAGTGTAGTCTGGGGTTCCTAGGACTGGTGCTGAGCAAAGGGCATCTCGTAATTCTTTGAAGGAGGATTGGCATTCGGGTGTCCAGGGGAGGGGGAAGGGGACATCTTTAGCCAACAGGGAGAGCAGAGGTTTTACAATAAGACTGAAGTTTGGCAACCACTGTCGACAGAAGGAGGTGAGGCCTACCAGAGACCGCACTTGCTTCTGAGTTTTGGGAACAGGGGTTTCTAGGATGGTCTGAATTCGGTCAGGTGTAATCTTCCTCCCATCTTTGGATAGGAGGTGGCCTAGGTATGTCACTTGGGGTTGGCAGTATTGCAACTTCTTCCTGGAGACCTTGTGACCGTTCTCCTCGAGGAAGTGGAGGAGGTGGATGGTGGCTGTGACTGCGAGCGGAGTGGTGTCGGCCGCCAAAAGAATATCATCGACATACTGTATTAACACTTTTCCGTCCGGTAGTTGAACTGCATCCAGTTGTCTCTTGAGGGCCTGGCTATATATGCTGGGACTCTCAGTGTAGCCCTGTGGTGCCCTACAAAATCTGTACGAACGGGCTTTTAAGGTGAAGCCGAAAAGGTAGCGGCTGTCTGGGTGGATGGGGATGGAAAAGAATGCGTTCTTGAGATCAATAACGGTAAAGGTAGTGGCAGTGGACGGAATCAGGGTGAGGATGGTGGTGATATCTGAGACTACGGGGTACTGAGGTATGACTACTTTGTTGACCTCTCGTAAGTCGACAATGAAGCGGTATGCTTTCTCATCTCCCTCGCCTTGCTTCTTAACAATGGGTAGGATAGGGCTGTTGCAAACATTACTAACTACTTCTTCTACCACTCCTGCGTCGACTAGGGACTGGATGATTTCCACCAACGCCTTCTCGCCTTCGGGCGATATCCGATACTGTGGAAGCTTTGGGAGCACTGCGTCCGGTCGGACAGTTATGTGTACAGGGTCGATCATCATGCGTCCTACGTCTGAGTCGGTTTTAGCCCATAGATGTGTGGGTAACGTGTCAAGAAGGGACAGGTCAGCATCGGTTATGGAGAACATACGTCGTGTGAGACAAGGCCTGAACAGATCTGGGTTATCGTGCAGTATGACTCGGACTCCGTCTGGGGAACATCTGATGGTAGCCCGGAAATGTTTTAGTAAATCAAGACCCATAATGGCGTCGGGGGTGTTGGAGGAGAGCAGAAATGTTGTGTCAGTGGTGTTATTTTCCAAGTCAAAGGAGATTGGTGCGGACAAGGGATTAGTGGAGGGCGTTCCATCAAAGCCTATTGAGGTTACGTATGAGCCAGACAAGGGTGCCCTTGGAATCAGTCGTTTAGATAGCGCACTACGTGTCGCCCCAGTATCTACCAAAAATGGAGACTTTGTGCCCAAGACCTTAGCCGTGATGTAAGGACCTTGCTGGTCAACACGGAGTTCGACTGGATCCCTCCCTTGCCCCTGGCGGTCCTATGCAAAGTTATGGGTATCTTCATAGTCGGACTGCTGGCACTGGTTCTGTCGGGGGCGGTCAAAGGCGTTTGGTCTGCTTGGCCTGTCGTTGGTGGCGTCGTTCGTGTACCCTCGTCCCTGTCCTCTACTTCTGGGGCCATATGCTACGTCCCTGGTGTCTCTATTTTTGTTCATTTCCAGAAGGACCGGGCACTGGGATTTCCAGTGTCCGAACCCTCTACAGAACGCACACTGATTCTCGTCTAAGTCCCTGCGTCCAGCGTAGGGTGTAGGTGCATGGTCTCTAGGGGGTGGTTTTCTAGGGACAGCCGGTTGATAATTTCCCTTGGGAGGTTCCCTTCCTATGGTCACCCCCTGCAACTGTGCGATCATTACCCTTTCCTTCAGTTCCTTTTTCTTTCTCTCGGACGCCCTATCATTCTCATTCTTTTGGTGTTCGTAGTATTGGGCCATCTGGAGGATAGCCGCGGGTTTGGAGGCTGCCCAACTACTCTCGCTGGTCTGCAGCTTCTGGGAGACTTCCTGGGACAGACCCTTCACATAATTCTGGACAAAGAGGTGATGTCCGGTTGCAGTGGTCATGTCCTGGCCACTATAATCGGAAAACACTGTCTCGAATCGGGAGAAGTATTCGGACACATCCTCCTGGGGTTCCTGGTGGCAAGCCGTCACTATCGACCAGTGTACCTTTCTTTCTGGGATTAGAGTCTTCAATTTCTGTACAATTTTGTCTGGGAGTTCCAATATGGCTTTTAGGGGTTTTTGTCCAGGCTCTCGCTGCTTATCTATGGTATCGAGTTGGACCCAGGTATATCCGAACGGCTCAGCGTGGTCGACTTTCCGGATTTGCTTCCACACATCAGCCGGCAGACATAGCCCGAAGAACAAGTCGATATCCGCCAAGGTCATTATAGTTGAACCCAAGGCCGTACCTAGTTCGGTGTAGAAGGCAGTCGGGTTCTTTCGTAAGTCGGGTAGGGTTTTTCTAAAGGTCAAGATGTCTTGTCGGTCCCATGGCTGATAGACCCAGTTATATACAACCCTTCCCTTCGCATCTTGGTGGTTGATGTCATCGTGTGTTCCCTGACCTCGTGGGGGGACCCAGTAGGGGGCGGCCTCCTTGATGGGCATCATGGTATCAGCCTTTCCTGCCTGGGGTTCAGTCGCTATGGGGGTCTCTGTCTTGGTTGTCTGTCGGTGTTCTTTAAGATGCCGGAAGACTTCGAGTGTACGAGTGAAGAGGTTCGTCACATCGCCCTCTCCTCCCTCCCCAATGTCCACCTTCCTATACAAGGTCGCTAAGCCTTCGGGACCTCTATCTTGGTACCTATCCTCATAGGCATTCAGGGTGTGGTAACAAAGTCGTACGACAAAGTGTCATCTGTGGTTGTCGGCATGCGAGTTATACAGGTCTGTTACGTATTCCTCACTTTCTTTTCGTTCTACTAGTGTCCTTACTACCTTATCGATTCCGGCTCGTTCATCCTTTGTTAGTCGATTCATTCTGGCGGAATCTTTCTTTCTCATCTCAGGGTCATCTAACGTTATTGCTAACGTTGTGTTCAGTACAAGAGGCTCGGCCGGCGCGGAGGCCGTGAGGACCGAGGCCCTGGTACTGCTTTCACTTGCGTTTGGGGGTTGTGGGTGCTGTACTATAGGTTGGGAGGGAGCATATGGAGGGGGCATGTAGATGATCGGGGGACCTAATAGCAATTCGTCATTTGCTCGTTGCTTGGAAGGTAACTCAGGGTAGAGCGTAGAGGGGGTCCTAACAGGGCACTGGCCTGACGTTTCAGATTCTTGTTTTTGTTTAGCTTCCTTTCTCTCCTTTATTTCTTCCTCTAACTTTCTAGCGACAAGGTGAGCTGCCTTTCGTAGTTCTTTTTCTGCCTTTACTTCTTCTCTCTTTTTCCGTTGCGTTGTTTCTTTGCGCCACATGCCAAAACTGTCGAGCATAGTGGGCGTCGTTTTATTGCTACTTAGAGCTATTTCTAGCGTTTCTATTTTATGATCATCAAAGGATCCCATCAGTGGCCACTGACTCTCGGGGTCCTTCTTTGTATATTTATGCCATAGCTTGCTATAAGCTACAGCGACTAGTCCATATTTAGTGAACATGTCCTTATTAGGGGTGCCTTCCAGTGGAGCCGGATGGTTCACCTCTAATAAGCGGTCCGGGCAGAACCAACTACCAATCAGTGGGGAGAAGATAGGCATGACGGGTTACAACGGGGACAAAAGTCTGCACTACCTATCTTTTCACTGCTTGCAAAGACTAGACAAAATATCTCTATTCCACGTTATTTGCAAGCAGAGAATACCTCCAAAGAACCAATATCGAACAACTAGTGTTCGGACAATCAATCAATCAATGGTGAGAAAGAGATAGGCACGACGGGTTACAACGGGGGACAAAAGTCCGCGTTACCTATCCTTCACTATCTGCAAAGACTAGACAGAATATTTCTATTCTACGTTATTTGCAAACAGAGAATATCTCAAGAAGTACTATTCTTCAAAACAATCAATATTCAGACAATCAATCAGTGGGGAGGAAAATAGGCACGACAGATTACAATGGGGGACAAAAGTCCGCGTTACCTACCCTTCACTATCTGCAAAGGGAGAGAGAGTATTTCTACTCTTCCCCGTTTGTAGGCAGCGAAGACCTCAAAAAGAGCAATCAATAAGCAATACTAGTATTTTCAATCAATCAATCAATCGTTTCGCAATTCGTCGTGTTACACGACCTTACCCGGACCGCATGGACAGTTTCTCGTCTTCCGCCTCCAGCGCCCGATCGTCCTCTACTCTCCGTATTTGCCGCGGAACTCCTGATGGTTCCCAGTCAGGACCGTAGATCACTCGAGAGAGGTCTGCTCGGAACCAGTGAAGTTCGGATGATCGGCTGCCAGACGAGGGTCTATCGGGCAGGAGCTCTTCCCGATCGTTGCAGTCGTTCACTCTGTCGTAGGGACCTCTCTCATTGGATCCACGTGTCGCTGATGGGCCCCACGTTTGGGACGCCAATTGTTAAATGGTAGCGGCACCTTCAGTTGATAACCTTCAAGTATTGCCCGGCGGTAATCACCTCTTATACCATCCGATAATTAACCAACAAAAGAGGCAGGCGCCGGAGACTGGAAGGCAGGAAACAAAGTTTTATTCCGTCGGAGCAGAACACATCAGATCAGACAGCAAGGTATCTTCACGAGGTGCTCTAACCACATCTCTGAGGCCTGGCCTCTTATACACAGGTTTATTGCTTTATTACATGTTACACATTCTTGTTGAGACTTTGATGTATGGAAAGACATCCTTGGAATTCCCACTTCAGGCTCGTTCCCACACATATCTACAGTGGAAGTCCCCACCCCACCCACAGTAGGTGATGGCTATCACACAGCTGGACATTCCGCCAATTCCCGGGGGCGTGTGCAACCGGTCGGGTCTCAGAGGGTGGGGGCCTTGACCAACTCTAATCCCTTTGAAGTGAGGTGTTTCCCTTACAGTAGGGGCAATAAACTGCATCCGCAGGGCTAGGCGATGGCCTGGGATCGGCTCGGACACTCGGGCGCAGAGGAAGGGGTTATCAAAAGGATGTGTGACCATGTAAGGGATGAAAGGAGGTGTTGGTCCGGCACAGGATGTGGTTCCAAGGCAGGGTCGCGCAGAGGGAGAGGGTTTATGGCCCACGTATGAGAGAGCAGGGGTGGTCAGCGCGCGGGGGGGATGTTTCGCAGCGCCAGAGGGACGCGCTGGCGGTCGGCAATGAGCGGGGAGAGAGACCAGGGTGCCTAAAATGGCTGCCGTGTGTTTTTCTGCGTGTGGCTCTGGGGAGAGACAAGATGGCGCAGATAATGTTCAGTTACGAGCTACATTTCCACAGGAGGCTGATATTGTGTTGTATTCGTACTGGAATAAAACATTACTGTACATTGTTCTCAGTTACTGCACCATATTTCAAAATGCCGCAGTCTGCATGTCCTTGCACAGTGCACATTTCATAAATTACAATAGTGGCTTGTGCAGCAGGGCAGATATTTCACAAGAAAACAAAGTATACAGAGCAGCCCGTAATTGTGACAGAATCTTTACAGTGTAAGCACAGTAATGTATACAAAATAGTTCTGTATTGTGATATATTTTCAGTAGCCGTGTCATGTTCACGTTACAAAAACACTGGCCACAGAAAGAAATTTAACCCTGACAAAGAAATATCAGTTTAATTCACGGGTGATGGAACACAAAAGCACTAAAATTTGAGGTAAAAAAGAGAGACAAATAGAAACCTATCTAGTGGTTGATTTGTACAAAGTGAAACGAGAAAACCTCTACTAATCGCGGCCTCCCTGCTTAACCATATAGTGTGATCTTAGGTAAATATTTGACTTCACCAATCCTCCATTTTCTTCACTATTACATACGAAAGCACCCTCAAATCAATGAGTTTAGAATACCAGAGTTACAAAAACATATTGTGTTTGATTTAATGGGCTTTACTGTCGCTTTATCTATAAGAATCTGGGCAGGGCAGGCTTTAGGGATAAAGGCATTGGGTGCAACAATCTTTTTGGCGCCCCTCCCCCAATGACCCCCTTCTCCACAGATTCCCTCACTGTCATCTTCCAACAGTGGCACTCATTTCTCCACAGCCCCTCTCCCACATGCATTCTTTTTTGATAGCACTATTCATTACGACCCTAGGGTGTCAGAGAATTTTACATCACACACACATTATACAGAGGCAATGAATCTTACATGTGTAAATCAATCTATAGGAAATGATACACAAACCAAAGATGTAAGAAAATGGCTTTATATATCCTGCACCAAAGTGAGGTACTGTGTGTATAGATTCCAAGGGTCTCCAGACGTAAGCAGAGGTTAAACGTAGATAGAACTTTACTCTCTAAAGTGATAGCTTGGTCGAGCAGTAAGGCAGTATCAGAGGACAGTGTTAAGCATTTGATGTACACACTCAGTTACCAAATGAATTCACACACTCAAGAACTGAACTCTAGGCCAATTGTTTTTGTATAAAAAATATACTGTTGTTTTATTTCTTGAACCAAGCAAGCCTGGTACAGGTAAGCATATAAATACTTTTCATATACAAGAGGCTGTTGTTGAATACTTTCAAAATACAGTAGGACTTTGTACCAATTCGAGTTTACAGGGGTTGCAATGCAATGCACAAACTTAGTAGACTCAGTACATAGGAATCAATAGGCTTTTTCAGTAAAAATGCAGTTAATTACTTTTCGGATTACTTTTACTAACACAGTGCTGGATCCCAGATTCAGCACCGGGGCATTTCCTGAAAACAGTTGAGTAAATGCGTTTTAGTTAGAGGTACGATTTTTAAAGAATATTATTGTATTTCAAAAGTTGACACTTAGAAACTTTTTCACATAGAATCACCAATGTTATCCTATGGGAGGAAATTCACTTTGCAGGTAAGTTACTTTAACGTTACTTTTCTTACTCAGTGCTGGATACCTAGATTCAGCACTGGGACATTTCCTCAAAACAGTTGAGAAAATGCGTTTTGGTTGATCGGTGATTTTTAAGGAATATTCTCAGTTTTCAAAAGTCAACACAGAAACTTTTTGGGAGAAAAAGTGTCAATGTTATTCTACGAGGAAAAAGAGGTGATCGGTTTCCAAGTAGGTAATCGGTCTTTTGAGTTAGGGTTCTGGGGTAAGACTCAGGGGTCTCCCAGGGTCAGTGATGCACTGTTGTTGCACCCCCAGTGGCACTAGGGCGGCCGGGTGCAGAGTGTTGAGGCCCAATGTTATCCTATGGAGGATAGGGGGGCTCCGGTTGGTTTTGAGGTCGGGTGCCCTGTTGATTTCAATTGAGATTCTCCGGGACAAAGAAACACTGTAGGCTCGGGGACGAGGATCTTCCAGGAGTGACCACCACTTCGAGGGGTAAGTTGGGATGTAGAGGGTTGGTTAGGCACCACTGGGTTGGGCACACAAGGCCGTGGGGCGTCGGGTGCAGGGGTGCCTTGGGATGTCGGATTTTCTTACCCGCTCTGGTCACGGTAGGGGGGGTCCTCTGGATTGAGGCTGCAGGCGTTGTAAGGATGCTTGAGGCAGGTCAGGGGTCACCGGACCTTGGGTCAGAATCGCCAGGGGGACCTTTTCGTGGTATTTGTCCACTCGAGCTCGGGCCGGATTTGGCGGGTGCAGAGTGTGCGGGATTCGCGGTTCCTGGCTGGCACCAGAAGCTGCAGTTCAAACACATCTGGTGTTCACGGGAGAAACATTTTGGAAAGTGAAGGCAGGCAGGTCCTCCGGGGTTTTTGAATTCAGCAAAAAGTGGGGGCATACCATGCAAGAAAGAGGGCACTTTCTCACAGAAGAGGATTACCATTCTGTGATCTGCATGTACACATTTTTTGCAGCAAGCATATTAACCCTCAGTGCTACTTTGTGATGGCTCAAAACTATCACTAGACAAAACTTTTAGCTCTTTCCAGCAGAAACATTAATCACCTGCCTTATCTTGAGATTTTTATTGTTCCCTGAAAACTGCTGCACAAAAGGAAACAGCAGGTGCATTTAAAACCCAACGTTATTTCAGAACACATCGCCTCTCCGAAGTCAGCGTAGGTGCGGCTGCACCAGTCACACCACCCTAAAGCCGGCCCTGGATCTGTCCCAGCATACGGTACACAAATCCCCATTGCCAAAGAATCGCAGAGACCCTGAGGGACTGAGGCAGAGCACAGGAGCTCCGAACTGTGGGACATAAGTCAGTGCAGTAATAAGGGGCAATGATTTATTAATAATGACAATTGACAGGGCTGCCTGTTTAGTGGGAGACACTGTCGTATAGTTCCCACTAATCCGTAGGACCTGTGAGTTTGTTGGACAACATAAACTTTGGGGGAGGTGCCTAGACTGATTCTGGGCACCCCGCAGGATATGTTGTCCTAGAGACCAGCTAGCTCACAGTGCCACCGTAAGCCCACCTGACCTTACCAGGAACCAAATGGTTTCTGGCAACCACTGAACATGACAAACCTGACTCCTCAAGGATCGTGGAAACAGAGCAGAACCTTTCGCTCAGTCATTCGTGCTCACCAGTGCTGAGAAAAATACACAGAGAATACACAGTGGGACGTTTTCAATATATTTATTGAACCACCGTTATTCTTGTATAGAATATATGTGCTGCGAAAATCAGTTGACAGAAGCAGATGGAAGTGATTACAAGCACCAAAAGTGTAAATAGTAGATATGGTTCTACCATGATGCTAAAACAGTGTATATATGCAGACATATAAACAAGGCAGTAATCAGGCTTACTCCTACAATGCAAACCCTACTCTGAGTGTACCTAGAGTGTGTATAGGTGTGAAGCCAGGAACCCCCCAAAGAGATGATCTAACCCCATCACCTGACAGGAGAGAATGTAGGACCCTGTCTTGGTCACAAACTGAACACCCCTCACAGAGATGTCAGACCACTGCATGGTGAAGTCTCAGCATTCAAGGACCCTCGGTGTCAGCTGAACTGCCTCCTCTACTAATCTATTGGGATGCTCTTTATTTATAATAGAAATCATTCTTGTTATGTGCCTATAGATTAGTGATGTTATGGATCTGTAGATAGCCTTGTCGCCCCATGGATGAAGTTAGAATGACATTTGTACATAGTGCGCAGAATAGTGCGTAGAAGGGCCTTGTACACGATGCTTGAGGCCTTGTGATAATGTTGTGCGAAGCTAGATGTGTAAACAAAGAAGTTTCAGAGAAACTAATCTAACATTGTCGTGCAAAAGGTCATGTCAGAAATGCTATTGTGAAAATAGGACAATGTAAGAAATGAGCCGCTTTGCAACATGGTCCTAACCTGGGCACTTAACAACACCATCTCTGTCACCATGAGAAAATCTTAATAGGGGCGCTGTACAGAATGCAGGGGCAGAGGTGCACTTTAAAGCAGAAATAAACATCCTAATAACTGCTCTTGCTCTTTATTTAAAATAGAAATGAGCCTTGCGATCTGCATATGGGTATGTAGACAGCACTGTTGCCCCAAGAATAGGGATAGAACGACATTTGTACATAGTGCGTAGAAGGGCCTTGTACATGATATTCGAGGCATCGTGATAATGTTGTGCAAAGCTAGATGTGTAAACGAAGAAGTTTCAGATAAACTAATCCAACTCTGTCATGCACGCAAATATGTGCAAAAGGTCACGGCAGAAATAATATTGTGAAAATAGAACAATGTAAGAAATGAATCTCTTCACAACATGGGCCTAACCCGTGCACATAACACTCACTCCTCATACTAAGGGTCGCTATATAAAAGCTATCTAAAAGCCAACAGGCCATTACTTAAACTAAAAAAGGTGTAAAACCACTTTTAAAACCATTTAAACACAAGCTTCCCATTAAAATATTCATAAAAGCCTTTAAAAGTCATTACACTTATTTGAAATCCCAAGCACTCCGAAAGCCACGGTGCCTAGAAAAATAAAGCAAAAACCCATTGATCCATTTTCATAAAAAAAAAAAAAAAAAAAAAAATTCAACAGGGCAAATGGTTCCCACCACACAGAAAAGCCAATTGATTGAACCTGGTGCACAGAGCAAAGGTGATTCCATCCAGTTATCACATCAGCCACTGAGGGAGGTACTGCATTCTGTAAGTGTATCGCAGAGCCGGTGTCCATTTCACTAGGAGTCAAAGCATCCCAGGGTGGCTTGAAGACTACATTCATCAACAATGGAATACACTGGGGACAACAATAGCCATGGGCCTTTAAGGGGTCCATTAGTATCTCAATGTCCAGTGGTGCAACCGACTGTGGCCCTAAGCACAGATCCAATACGCATGTGTGGCTGCAAAGCAGGCAGTGGAATATAGGTAGCACACAGTGAAGCCAAACAGGCCTGAAGGACAAGAACCAGTACTCATTTAGTTCGCGAAGCCAAGTTGTGCCGAACCAGTGTAACATGTGCTCATGTATTACAGCACAAGCAGTGCTGTCTCCATTCTAGGTTGAACTGGGACGTCCATTGAGTATCAGAAAAATTAAAATCAAGATTCCAGCCACAAGTAGCAGGACAAGCGGGAGACCTCCAAAAACACTTCCCAAGACGGAGTGTATGAAAGATGGTATAACTCATAAAATCATCTGAAAGTTGTTCACCAGTCCAGAGCCAATACATTTAAAAAAAAATGCATTATTCCCTTTGTATCAGACATTAAAGATACGGTGGACCAGCTCCCCAACATGCAGCAGGAAGTTAGTGTGGAGTAGTGTCTATATCTCACATTAGGACCTTGCAATCTGGAAATCAAACATCTCTCTGGCTGAAGTTAAGGCCACATCTTTTTGAAAAAGCATGGCTTTCAGTTAGCTCAGAGAATCAAAGCGTTTGTTGGAAACATTTATTGAAGGCCATAGTGTTGCCTCCCTAACTGTGCGGCCACGTGGAAACAGTACATGTGTGCAATAAGTGACTATGGATTAAACCTTTACCAGATAAGCGATATCTAGTTCCACTTCACAGCAACGTGGATCATTCAGCATCAAATAGCTCAGTTTCGAGGGCAGCTTGAACACCGGATGAAAACACGGCAGCCGGGGAACCCTTCAGATAGTAGGACAAGTTCTCAATGAAGCAATGCAAGCCCTGTGAAGAGAAATGTCTTTGCAGACTAAGGACCCGCTTAAGGTATCCTCACAGTAGTAACCACTATGGAAATCTTCTGTGTCCCCATTCCTGCATCTAAACCTGAATGGTAATTCCCAGTACTCATGCACATAACCTTCACCAGGCACTTCTTATCTGTCTACCTGCTGGTCTTGTAGACAATATTGGAATTGGAAAATCATGACCGGCTGAGTGATGTAACAATAGATTATCCAATCTGTGGATGGTGTCTCAGCCATGATGAAAGGAAATTGGTCTAATTTTTTAATGTGCAACATGGTATATTTTGCATCTCTGCACCCCATTACAATCTATCTTTCTGTTAGATCATATGCAGAACACAGACTTGTACTATTGATGTAACGCCAAGGCACGTGGCCAGAACATAGAGTTTGCACCTTCCAGTTTAATATTACAATGGACCATAATTGTGACTATCCATGCTGTACAATAGACATGTCCGGCTGTATAATGTCAAATGCAGACAATACTATGTTACCCAGTGAATACATTCTGGATGATAAGAACCAAAAAAGCTGAGGCTAGAGGCTATTTGAGGCCGCACCTGACAAATGAATAGTGTGTCAAAATGTCCAATAGTGCACGAAACCAAGGACCACTCCCCTCTATGTTCCTCACAATAGGAACCAGTCCTACAACAATATTTAATGCAAAAAGGTTCAGCACTATAGAATGTAATATACATGTATCATATTTAAGTTCAAAAAGACAGTTGGCACACAAGGAAACAGCCAGATCCGAGGTGTGTTTTCTTGAGGTAGTATCTCTTTATTTTTCTCTTTAATGTTCCATGAACAACTGATCATTTCCAACGCATTTTGTCTCCCAAAGAGACTTCTTCACGGCTTCACAGTATGGCATAAATGTCAAAGGATGGTGCAGCAATTTTACGGTTTAAAATTCCAATGTTCAGGATGCTTCCTTAAATTTCAAAGATTCAACAGTGGCATAATAACCGGCTGCAGGTGTCTTCCACGTAATATCATTCTGGATGATAATGTGATCATACCATTGTCAACTACAACAAACGTTTTTCTAAATTAACCCTGTCGATCTTGCACAGCTTCCTATTGAGAAATTTTCCACAGCTCATTGTATATTCCGTACAAGAAGCGCTTATGACGTCGGTTCTGGGGACCTAACAAAAAATCCCTGAGATCCATATCATCAGAAAGAAGGGACAAGTGTTGACGTTTTTAGCCAATCAAGGCACAACTTCCCAACACTATATGATGTCACCACTCCAGAGTGTTTTGTTTCTACATACCGCTGATCTGGCCTATGAACCCTAAACCCTAAACCCTTCGGTGTTGCCCAGGAATCTAGATTGACACCTATTTGTGTCCACAGGCCAAACCAAACATCACTTCCAATTGGGGTCTGATAAATTAAAGGAACCGTTCCGTATCAAAGTACCTAGTGTATCCTCACTGTAGTGAGTGAAGTGCTGCCAGTTCTCAAAGTCTGAAAATGTGGGAATATGAGGTGTGTTGGAATCTTTTATCTTAGCTATTCCAAGACAGGAAGAATGTTGCACTGTTTTATTCAGGTAAATTATCTGATGTGGTATGAGGCATGCTATAGATTAAGCCTCAGTTCCCTGAACCTGCCCATCTTTTGTCCCCCAGACAGATTTTGTGTCTATTATCTTTTTCCAAAAGTCAAAAACTTGTACAGCAGTTGGGAAATAAAGGAAGCAGACAATATTAACTTGGTGTTTGTCAGCATAATTTTCTTTGCAGGTGCAAGCCTATGATAAAAGGCTGGGTCTGATGAGTCAACACCAGAAAAATATGCAAACCTTTGTGCAAATGTCCTTAAACTACCTCTTGGCAGTGTTTGGCAGTGTTCCCATTAGGTGTAATTGTAAACAGGGTGTGGGATATTAGCTTTGTGTAAAAAATGGTGACCAATGTTGATAACAAAACATGTTGCCAAAATTAGATGTACCATCATACAATCCATCATTTAAAAATGTAGCTGATTGCTCTAGATCTGCTTGCACAGTCCTAATGTCCCAATCATCAAAGAAAGTACTATTGGTGATGATGTCATTTAAGGAAATTGTGAACAAATATGGAATTTGTAATTGTTCAGTAGGACCATACACATACTATACCCTATTCCATACTACTCTTTCCGGAACTAGAACTGCTATAATGTTCACCAGGGACAGGGCATTTAGTTCACGGTGCGATGATGCGTGTTGTTTCAGAACCAAGCTCATAAGTTGTACTGCCGAGTCCTAGCAGATAGTGTCCTATCAGGAGTAGAACAAAAGACAGTTACCAAACCAATCCAGAGAACCGGGGAAAGTAATCCAATTGTAATCCAGAGGTGTATCCAAGGAGCAACAAAGTATGTCTTTTTCAGCCAAAGGTAGAGAGCATACACTTGTGGCCTGAAAGGGAGAGGCGGTTGTGGTAGCCAGATGCCGTCCAGTCTCTTTTTGGCAGTTTGGCAGGTTTTTGTAGAACTGGGAGATGACTCGATCTGTGGCATTTTCATCTAGACGTCGTCCATTTTTTGAATTGAGATTTCTGTACCCGTTGACTGCACAGTTGTAGTTGTTTTAACAGGAAGAAGTGTCACTGCGTTGTTCTTTACAGTTTCTCTTTGGAGAGTTACATCTTCTGTAGTTATTAAAGCTTCCATCTGAACTTCCTGAATGGTAGCGAGAGGAGAGCGGTGGCTACCCTGGAGCCCCCAAGGCCTACTGTTGAGAATCGTTCACATAGTGTGGTTTGATCAGATCAATGGAGACAAATCTTTTGTCTCTGAGACCGGCAAGGGGCGGAAGTAGTACAGTTCTAGTACATTCAACAGCCAGGACAGCTACAGGACCAAATTCTTTCTTGTCCACAATCTTCTCTCTCATTAGGTCCCCATTCTTCGGGACCTAGGCTGGTCTTGCTGGTACAATCTTCAATTCTCCAGTGGTAGTGCGTTTTACTTGGATGTTGCTTTGTGCGCCCCCGAATACATTGAGTTCCTGTAAAACAGGCAATCATTCATTGATTTTTTTTTTAATAATTTTTTTTAATTATTCGCCATTCACATCTCTACATCTTCTTCATCACATTAGTTGCCTGCCATACACAGATACAATTTGCTCTCCCCGTCCCCCGCACATAGGTTTCATATTGTGAAATCATAAGGTTTACATTAGCCCCTTTCTTTCGTTACCGACCTTCCGCAAGCTCTAGCCCTTCAGCACCCCCTAATATCCCCGTCCCCTAAATTTCCCAACCCCAAAACTACTATCCCTTCCCTCCCCCAACTGTACCCTCCCCACCAATGTGCTCCCCCAGCAGTCGTCAATCTCAATGTGTCTTGATCTTTAGGTGTACGCCCACTTTGCGCCTTCGCTGTTGCTCGGTCTCTCCCCTCTTGCTACCCCGTGGTCTCTCCTTCAGCTGTATTTGCAGTCCCTGTGTTTTCCCCTGTGCCTTCTATTACCCGGGATCTAGTGGTGGGATGGCTCATCCTCTTGGTCTTCGCCAGACCCGCGCATTGCCTCGACTAGTGCCTCCCAGGCTCGCGCCCCTTCCAATATCGTCTCTTTCTGTTGCCTATGCGCCAGTCGTAGATTAATCACACTTTCACTCGCTGCCCACTTAAGGAATTCGTGTTTCCACCTCTGCACTCTAGGACCCTGACTATCCTTCCAGTGGCTGGTTATTTCTCGTTTGGCTAGTATCAGTCCCAGTTCTATGAATTTGCTGGTCAACTTGTTGCGCTTCGTGCGCGGGAACCAATGCAACAAGCTCACTGCCATATCTTTATTAAGTGTACGCTCTGTTGCCAGTTCCAACGCCACAATCACGTTGTCCCAATATGCAGTCAGGCTCGGGCAGGACCACAGCATATGCTGGAAATCCGCCTCATCCGTTCCACATCTAGGGCAGCCAGCCTGTTCCCCCCCAAAGATCTGTTTAATATGCTTCGGGGTCATGTATGCCCTGTGCAGCACATAAAACTGTATTAGCTGGAACCTAGCATTTCTCGTGCTCTTCCACGCTCTTTCTACCAGCTTGGGCCAAGTAGTGTCCGGAATATCCCTTCCTAAATCTCCTTCCCACTTCCCCTTTAGACGATCCAGCGGCTGCCTTCCCTCCTGCTCCATTCTCCTATTAAGGCACGTGACAGCCTTGAAAGTACCAGCCGCCATAGCTACATATTGACAAATTAATGATGTCGTGGGCTCTGGTAGCCCCATCTTCCACCTGCTTTGAATCGCCGCTACCAGCGCCGCATGCAACAGGTAATGTCCCCGCGGTAAATCAAACCGATCCCGTAAGCTCGAGAACGACATCAATACACCATCATCATAGAGGTCGCCCATCATAAATAATCCCTGCTCTTCCCACATCCCCAATGCAGACCAATCTCCATCGTGGGGTAGCGCCGTGCACGCCCCTATCGGAATTTCAGGTGCGTAAGGGCGCTCCACCCCGTGCTTTTTGTTACTCCGGGTCCAGCAGCGTTGCATTGTCCTGAGGTTCTGTAGCGATCCGAACTCGTGAATTCGGTATCGTAGTACTGACACGATTTCGGTACCAATGAACTGCAAATGATCCATTACATGCATGACAGTGTTTTCGCTACGCAATTAGCATGAATTCACTGAGAAATAGGGCATTCTGTGGTAAAGTCGTGGCATCCATTTTAGTTACGGCATCCATTTTGTTTCTTGCCCTCACATAGTCAATGAACGGACGATGACCCCGGCAGAGTCACCTTGTTAAGGACACGTAAGCTCGAGCCCCGAGAAAGGCTGACGCTGCATGACTAGGCAGAATCAAGCTACCTCCCTTGCCTGAGGCCAGTCCTGCTGTACTGGTTCTCGTGTCCGTTGTCCTGACTGAAAGGCCGAAGACGGTAGCCATGCCCGTTTATGATCCATAAACACCTCTTATCCTACATTTCAATCCTTTGCACCTGGCTCTGCTCCTTTCCTTCTGGGCTTTTACAATGGGGAGGTTACGATTTTTATGATGGGGAGGATCGGGCAAAGAATGGAAAACTGTCGAGAGGACCTGATCGAATACTGAAAACCTACAACTAATTATTGTTAAATGTCAAATTTACTGTTTGTTTGGGATACCGGGTTGGGCATGAGAAATATTCGTGTAATGTAGCCTAAAGACATTTTGCGTGTATTTAAAGAGTAACCCACTCAATGCAATTCGAACAGTCTCGTAGATTCTGCCTCTGTGTGGTTCCTATGATTTCTGTGTCCCTGCAGTAAATAAACCTTGGTCTTTGACGCCACCATCGAGAAGCCCGTGTCTCTGTTTATTTGTGCACCGGGACAGGAGGAACTCAGGGGTCTTCGGGTGTTGTTTCCCTGACACCTCTGGACTCTTAAAAGTCCAGAACCTCAAATTGGCGCCCAACGTGGGGCGACGTCATCTGGTACCGGTCCAAAGCCTGAAAAGTTCGAGAAGTTTCGTGTGAAGATTCCGGAGGGAGGTACCCCGCTTCATCGATCCCTGCATGTCGTAAAAGTGGCCCGACGATCTCTTCCACGAGGGTTCCCGTTCCCAGACGGCTACAGAGGACCGCTGCCCTGACTGTCGCCCTGTCTTGGACCCGAGGTGCAGACCTTAGTACGGCGAGACGTAGACGGGTTCTCCTTGGTGACGTCTTCCACATTTCAGTTAAGTATTAAGTGGGCTACGCTCAGTTTGGTTGTTCCTTGTTGCTCTGGTTTAATTCGTAGATTATCATTGGTTGCTCTTGTTTAGATAATCTCTGTTTTGGTATTAGTTCATTTTGGTAGGCCTAAGTTCTCTGCGCATTTTTTGTTGGAATTTGTCTTTGTTGTCATGACTACCAGTAGTAATTGTTTCTTGTCCTGGGTACGTTGCAACGGGGATTCCCGGTTGGAGGATTCGTGTTCGGTTCCTCCGATTGGAACTCCTACATATGAACTCTATTGTAAACATGGTGTGGGTCCTATTACGTATAATGAAGTATGGGCCCGTTATACCAAAAAAGATGGTGTCCTTAGTTGGCCACCGCATGGTAGCTTCGAAACGGAAATACTAGACAATCTAGAAATGAAGTTGTTCAAGAAAAAAGCCCGGCTGGCAATGTTTGATTCTTTTCGCGTATGGCGCAAAGAAGCCAAACAGAGAGAAATTAGGAAAACGAAGAAAGAACAGAAAGAGAAAGGGTTGACTTTAATGGAGTCTGCTAGGCAGCTGCATGTCAACGAGACTGAGAAAGCAATGGAGATGGCGAATAGAAAATATAATTTGGCAATTGATAAATGTTACCCTGTATTGCCATCATGTCCTGCTAAGCCGATGGAGGATCATGAAAAGGATCCTCTGTTGTCTTACCTGTTGAATTCACCCCCACCGTATGCACAGGGTATTACAGTACCACAGTTGCTACCTGTTGTACAGCCAGCTGCTGGTCAGCCTGGAATAGTTGCTCCACTTCCTTTGATTCCAGCTCCTATCCTTCCCGTGGTTAATGTTCCTTCGGCACCCCCTCTTCCTGGGGCGCCCGTTCCGCCTTTGCCTGTCGTTTCGCAAACTGCTTTACCTGCTACTCCCACCTTTACTATTTCATCTGCTTCAGCTGTCCTGTCCCCGAACCCTGTGAACATTCTGACTCCGCTTTCCGTTCGTCGGAAAATAACCGACTCTGTAACTAATATCTTAACTCCTCTCTACAGGTCTTTAATTGGGACCCCCGTTTCTGACTCTATACAGAGACGTAGCCAGCTTCCTGGTCCCCAGGAACGAGACACGTTAGATTCGACAGCTCTTAGGTGGATGTCAAAAGCTACGAAGTATGATGCACGAAGAGTGTTAGATACCTTTATGCAATGGAATGAACCAACTCAACGTCATGTTTTTGACGTGATGTGTTCTCTTGTGCGTGAAGAATGGGAAGATGATGATTTAGACTCCGTCCCCTCTGACCTGACAAATATTCAACAGAAATTTGCCGCAGGAATGGTGATAGGTCCAGAAGTAAGGGGAGCGATAGAACTGATTTTAGCTTATAGGGATGAGTCCCCTCTTCGAGCGACAAGAGACCCTGATGGTTCACCGATTACTACTAGGAAACGACGAGGACAATATCCGATGAGGGAAGTTCCACCGATATGGCGTGATGCAGTTCCAGCTGATGGGGCTAATAATATTGTCGCTGCCCCGGCACATTTCCAGAGAGTGTGGATACACATCCCTTGGAAACGGGCCGAAGTGTTAGCCGTAAAACAAGCGTTACCAGACCCACGTAAAAATCCTGCTGGTTATTACAAAGACTTAACGCAGGCAGTTCAAGCGTGTATCATGAATTTGGCAGACATTGAAATGTTGTTTGGTAATGTGGTGCCACAGCCTATATGGGCCAAAATTCGGCAAGAAAACCACCCAGTCGCCTTAGGAGGTGATTGGGCAGCTATTATAGCGACAGATGCGCAACAAGTTGGCGGTGCTAAACCTGAACCTCTGATTTCTGCTTTACCTGGCAGAATAATTACTCTGATGAAAACGCTGATGCCAGCGTTACGAGTCAATTGGGATAAATTATCGGCATGCAAGCAAAAGAAGGACGAAAGCGTCTCTGACTTCTTCACTAGATTTGAAGAGACCTTCGTAGATCACAGTGGGCAAGATATGAGTACTGAGGGAGGCCAGAGATTGTTTGTCGACAAGTTCGTGTTTAATTTACTACCTGAGCTTAGTAACAAGTTAAAGGATTCTGAAAGTGCATGGGCAGTGTCGACGACAGCACAGATACTTGCAACTGCTCAGTATTACGAGAATAGAGAGAAAGAAGAGAAGGAAAAGTCAGAAAAGAAAACGAAAGATCTAAAGACCAAAGTTCTTCTGCAACAGGCGTATCCGCCTCGTTCGAATCAGTCAGATTCACAGCAGCGACCCCAGTTTCAGCCACAGCCACAATTCCAGCAAGGGACGGCCCAAAGATTTAATTATGGTTTTCCCCGACAACAGTTAGCATGGAATCAGTGTGCTTATTGTAAAAAGGAGGGTCATTATAAGAATGAGTGCCCAGTACTGCACCCACAAACTAGTGGTGTCCCAGCTCAGAGAGGTAATGTTGGGTTTATGCAAGCTCCTAGAGGTAGAGGGCGTGGTACGATGACACCACAGACTGATCGCCAATCGAATTATTTTGATCAGCGAAATATACAACCTACGCAACCAGGTAGATCTCCACAGTATCATGTTGGAGATTACTATGATCATAATGAAGACATTCAAAGAAGCGAGCACTAGGACAGCCGCAGGCAAAGAGAGGGAGTAGTATCAGTTCCAGTTGATCAGAGTGGACCTTATGTCGCAGTAGTTACCTCAGGCGTGGTCGAACCGTTTCTGTTGGATACTGGTGCGGCAAAAAGTTCAATTATGCATGCGAAACTCCCTGGCACACCTTTGTCTGGCTTAACGAACACTTCGGTAGGATTCTCAGGCGCCCCTGTTCACAATCCTGTTTCTAGTCCTTTGTCAATATCTGTTGGGCCATGCAAACTAGAAGCACCCCTTATCCTAACAACCGGTTGTAATGAGAATCTGCTTGGTTTAGATCTGTTGAAACGCCTGCACGCGACACTGTACTGTTCTCCTTCGGGAGTACAGCTCACATTAGGCAAACGAGTCATCTCTCCAATGTATATGTAGATGGACAAGCTCCCACCGGAGCTGCGTTCTCTCCCTGATACTCTTTGGGCGACTGGTCCTAATGATGTAGGCCTCTTGGAAATTCCCCCTTATGTGGTAAGTCTGAAAGCTAATGTTAAATTCCCACGAATCCCACAGTATCGGATTTCGAATGAAGGTGAACGAGCACTCTTGCTGATTGTGAAAGACTTAATACAGAAAGATGTGATTGAGGAAACTAGAGGAAACGTCTGCAATAGTCCTGTTCTGCCGATTTTGAAACGTACTGACCCTTCCAAACCTCCAATTTACAGATTTGTGATTGACCTCAGAGAAGTTAACAAAATAGTGATTCCACAGTTTCCTGTAGTCCCAGATATCACTGCATTACTGACGTTGATTCCTGCCTCAGCTTCATGGTTTACAGTGATCGACTTGAAAAATGCCTTTTTCAGCATTCCCATAGCCGAGGAAAGTAGAGACATTTTTGGTTTCTCCTTAGGAGGTCGCAGTTTCAGATTCAAACGCGCTCCACAAGGTTATTGTGAAAGCCCTTCAATTTACAGCCAAGCATTGAAGAGTCAATTAGATGCCCTTGTACTCCCTCATGGTGTTGCTCTGATCCAATGCGTAGACGATCTTTTACTAGCCGCTGATGACAAGGAAACTTGTAAAGCAGCTACAATTTCTTTGTTGCGTCATTTGTCAGACTTACATCACAAGGTGTCACCTTCTAAACTGCAATATTGTTGCCAAGAAGTGACCTACTTAGGTCATCTTTTGTCAAAGGAGGGAAGAAGGTTGACCCCAGAGAGAATCAAAGCAATTTCACAGATGACTGTACCAAACACACAGAGAGAAGTGCGTGCGTTTTTGGGTATTACGTCATACTGTAGGCAATGGATCCCAAATTTTTCTCTCATGGCGAAACCATTGGTAGCCCTGACTGGAAAAGGTGTTCCGAGCCCTTTGCCATGGTCTGATGAATGTCAACAGAGCTTCTCTGACTTACGTGATGCGCTGTGTTCAGCTCCTGTGTTGGGTACTCCTGACTACAGTAAGCCGTTTACTCTATATGTCCATGAAAGAGAAGGTTGTGCATTGAGTGTATTAACGCAACAATTTGGTGACAAACAGCGGCCTTGTGCATATTTCTCATCCACATTAGATCCGGTAGCCAGAGCGTTGCCAAGTTGTTTGAGAGCTATAGCAGCAGCTGCAGTGTCTATTCGACAGTCTGCTGGACTAGTCATGAACAACATGTTAGTAGTCATGGTTCCACATGCTGTGGATACACTCATGAATCGAACGAAAACTCAGCACCTCACCAGTGCTAGACTATCAGGCTATGAGCTGACGCTTTTGGCAAGTCACATTCAGATCAAGCGATGCAACATATTGAATCCAGCAACACTGTTGCCGACTACTCAGGAGTCGAGTGATTCAGAGCCCCATGATTGTTGTTTCAGAACTGAGGAAGAAACAAAAGGTAGGATTGATTTAAAAGACACTCCGTTACTAGACCCAGACGGCACTTTATATGTCGATGGGTCGTGTTTCAAACTACAGAATGGCGATGTGACGGCCGCATATGCAGTTACGACTTTGAGTATGATTGTTGAGACTGCAAGAGTAAGTCAGAATTCCGCCCAAGCTGCAGAATTAATTGCACTAACAAGAGCGTGTGTTTTAGCTGAGGGAAAGAGAGAGAATGTGTTTACTGATAGCCAATACGCCTTCGGCGTTGCACACAATTTTGGGCGTCTCTGGAGAGAAAGAGGTTTTCTCACGTCCCATGGGACTAAGATCCAACATGGACAGTTAGTCAGCGATCTATTGGAATCCCTGACTCTACCGAATGAAGTTGCAATTGTGAAGTGCAGTGCACATCGGAAGATTACGGATGATGTTGGCCGTGGGAATGCGTTTGCTGATGAGGTCGCTAAAGAAACGGCCAAGAACATGACGAGCCGAATGTACGTTGAAACGTCTGCAAGATGGATTGCGGAATCAGGAATGTGTGAGAATACGATTGAAAGTGTGAAAACAATCCAGAATGAAGCAACTGAAAATGAGAAGAATGAATGGAAGGAGAAAACGGGCAAAATGGATTCAAGTGGATGTTGGGTCGATTTGTCTGAGCAGCAGCGTTGGATGTTACCTGATGCGTATGTACTTGCAGTAGTCACGATGGCGCATGGAGCGGCGCACATCAGTTCGAAAGGCATCTGTAAAATGTTAGCTCCAGTATGGAAGAACGATGGAATTACTAAGTGTGCAGAAAGAGTGGTGAAAAATTGCATGGTATGCCTGATGCATAATCCTGGCAAGGGAACCCCAACCCCAACTGGCCATTTTGCTCCCCCTTCTTGTCCCTTTGAAGTGATTCAGTTGGATTATATCCACATGGATAGGTGTAACAATCTTAAATACGTCCTAGTGGTAGTCTGTGCCTTCTCAAGATGGATTGAGGCATATCCGTTAAAGGACAACACTGCTATGTCCACTGCCAAAATCCTCCTAAAAGAATACTTCCCCAGGTATGGTATGCCGCGGATTGTTTGGTCGGACAATGGAAGTGAGTTTGTAGGGAAAGTTATGAAGAGTGTGTGTGCGGGTCTGGGTATTTCCCAAAAATACCACAGTGCGAATCACCCACAATCAGCGGGTTTGGTTGAAGGGTACAATGGCACCCTGAAGCTGAAACTTGCGAAAATTCAAGCTTCCACTGGTCTCTCTTGGCCAGACGCACTGCCTTTAGCTTTACTGTCCACCAGAGCGACTGTACACTCTCGAGTAGGGCTTAGCCCATATGAGATTGTGTTCGGCCGCCCTGCTAATGTTTGGGGAGTCCCTAGGCCAAAGGAATTCAAACAAATTGAATACCCAATGTTGATTGATTACCTTCATGATCTGACTGCTAAATTGAGCCTTATTCATCAACAGGTATTCGAATCCTTGCCTAAACTGCCGGAGAGTCCAGGCCACACGTTGAAACCAGGCGACCAAGTGGTAGTTCGGAACTTTGAACGTACTCGGAACCTCCAGCCAAGATTCGTGGGTCCGTTTCAGGTCCTTCTCACAACAAGAACTGCAGTACGCCTAGCTGGAAGGAAAAATTGGGTGCACGCCAGCCATACGAAGCGTGTCCCTCTTCCACTCCCCTATGATAACTGGGTTAGACAGGGAATTGGTGTATCCGAGACAGAACCTGTTCCTAGGCACATCCCTTTCAGTGATGCAGAGTACATAACGGACCACCCACGAACGGAAACACAGAACTTTGACACCCCAGCAGGAACCGCTCCTTTGAATCCTGAACCGAGTATTGTACAAAATGAACATTTGTCACCTGTGGAGTCGAACATTTCCGTACCTGTAGACCAGCTATTTCAAGACCAGACAAGACCCGGAAAGTACAGATATAATCTACGTTCTCATGTTATGAACTAATGACATTGCATAACTCCCAGGATAAACAGAGGCAAGTTTTTTACAGGTACAAACCATCCGTTGCGAACGGTTGTAGAAGATGGAGCTTCCTGAACTGCGACGGGTTAATGTCATAAATGTGCACAAGACGAAATTATATGACATATTGTACAGTAAATGTTTCCTAATGCAATGTACTCTGACACTTCTGATTGTCTTAATAACTTTGGTAGGCGGAATTATTTTTGGTATTCAGTTGATCTTTACACCTGTTGCATCTACAGTATCTCCCCATGCTCCTGTTTCTCCGACTGTTGTTTCTCTTCATTCTTTCCATCCTTTTCCTGCCCACGAGCAAGCTCGACGCTCTGAGTTTATAAATAACACTTTCATTCAACTCTTGCACCAACATCAACTAGTGGTTAATACAACAAACTGCTGGGTGTGTGGTTTGATACCACATACCATGGACAAGGGCATCCCCTATCTGGTCCTGCCTTTTAGTTATAATGGATCATTCTGGGCATTTCAGACCATGTTCGCTTATGCCCTAGAGACCTATCCTCCACGACCTACGCATTCCACCCGGTATAACTCTGCTAATAGAGCCTTGGTAAAAGGAATCACTGACATGGTGAGAGATGTCAATAATACTCCGTTCATTCCCAAGGATGAATTGCGAGTTTACATGGGTTGGAATGTTACGGAATATGGCATTACTCTGGGTGAGAACAAACGTAAGAGCTCAACTCCGATCTGGGTCGTACCCCACCAAGGTCAAGTCTGTTTGCAAGAAAATGGGAGGAATCCGAAAGCTCGACTAGGGAAAAGTGACTGTATCGAAACATATGTTTTCCCCTCACAGTCTTCCCCTGCATTCTTAGCTGCTAAGGGTACCTATTTTGTTTGCCAAGACAGAGCATACACATGGCTGCCTGCTGACTTCTCAGGCTCATGTTACATCGCTCAACTGTTACCTCCGACATATACTGCTGCACCGGACTATCACAAAACTAGAGTTGTGAGAGGTGTTTTCAGTAAAGAAGATACTGCTGGCCAAGAAGCAGGAGACTTCTTCAAAGGTTTCCTCCCGTTCTGGGGGCCTATGGCCAACAGTAGAAACTTACGTCAACTAACACGGGTAGTTGAATTCACTATCACTGAAACGGCGGGTGCTCTTAGTAACCTGACAGCTGAGCTTCAAGCGGATCGCCTCATGACGTTACAGAACCGTATGGTCCTTGACGTGTTACTTGCAGATCGAGGTGGAGTATGTAAGATGATCCAATCAAGTTGCTGAGTTTTTATTCCAGATAATGCGCCAACGGTGTACAAGGCCATCTCTAAGTTACATAAGATCTCTGACTCTATTCATGTAGAGGAAGGTGACTGGTCATTAATGGGATGGTTCTGGAGCCTGTTGTCTGCGTGGGGATGGAAGGTTCTGATAGTCACTGGTGTTGCATTAGTATTTTTATTTTCGTGCTGTCTCATTGTTCAGTGTGGTCCTGCCTTATGTAATACATGCGTAAGAAGACCACCTGTTTTTAGAGATACGCCACGGGATAGAGTAATGCTCCAACAACATATCAGTGACCTGATGAACATAGAAATGGATTCTGACATAGAGTGAGTTATTGCCTATGTAAGGGCAAAAGGACGGTCTGAGGTTCTGTAGCGATCCGAACCCGTGAATTCGGTATCGTAGTACTGACACGATTTCGGTACCAATGAACCGCAAATGATCCATTACATGCATGACAGTGTTTTCGCTACGCAACTAGCATGAATTCACTGAGAAATAGGGCATTCTGTGGTAAAGTCGTGGCATCCATTTTAGTTACGGCATCCATTTTGTTTCTTGCCCTCACATAGTCAATGAACGGACGATGACCCCGGCAGAGTCACCTTGTTAAGGACACGTAAGCTCGAGCCCCGAGAAAGGCTGACGCTGCATGACTAGGCAGAATCAAGCTACCTCCCTTGCCTGAGGCCAGTCCTGCTGTACTGGTTCTCGTGTCCGTTGTCCTGACTGAAAGGCCGAAGACGGTAGCCATGCCCGTTTATGATCCATAAACACCTCTTATCCTACATTTCAATCCTTTGCACCTGGCTCTGCTCCTTTCCTTCTGGGCTTTTACAATGGGGAGGTTACGATTTTTATGATGGGGAGGATCGGGCAAAGAATGGAAAACTGTCGAGAGGACCTGATCGAATACCGAAAACCTACAACTAATTATTGTTTAATGTCAAATTTACTGTTTGTTTGGGATACCGGGTTGGGCATGAGAAATATTCGTGTAATGTAGCCTAAAGACATTTTGTGTGTATTTAAAGAGTAACCCACTTAATGCAATTCGAACAGTCTCGTAGATTCTGCCTCTGTGTGGTTCCTATGATTTCTGTGTCCCTGCAGTAAATAAACCTTGGTCTTTGACGCCACCATCGAGAAGCCCGTGTCTCTGTTTATTTGTGCACCGGGACAGGAGGAACTCAGGGGTCTTCGGGTGTTGTTTCCCTGACACCTCTGGACTCTTAAAAGTCCAGAACCTCAGTCCTCTCTTCATTCGTGATGGTACCTCTCCGCAGGCGTTGCCCCATCAGTATAAAAGAAAGCACATGTCTCGGTACCCAGCAGTTCTGGTCTGGGTTGGGCCCTCTAAACGTCTCCGCCACCGCCTGTGTGAGCCATTGAAGCTGAGCTGCTAGATAATACCTCTCGAAGTCCGGCACTGCCCAGCCCCCTGCTTCCCTAGGTCGCATCATTGTGTCTAGTGCAACCCGCCTCCTACCAGCTACCCACAGGAAGTCTCCCACCATCACTTTCAGCTGCTTGAACATCGCCCCGGGTATCCAAACTGGGAGCGTCCTAAAAAAATATAACAATCTTGGCAATACTATCATTTTAAGTAAGGCCACCCTCCCTGCCACCGACAGTTTCAGAGCAGCCCAGAACTCCATACTTCCCTTAATTCCCCGGATTGCCCGACCAATGTTCCCTTCCAGGAGCCCATCCTGGGTATGGTAAACTAAGACTCCCAAGTAGGGCAGGCACTGCGCCTCCCATCTGATCCCTTGCACCTGGGGCAGCGCTGGTAAGCTCGGGCCAACCGGAAACAGACAAGTCTTTGACCAGTTAACCCGTAGCCCGACCTAGTCCCAAACCCAGTCAACAATTGCTTTGCCGCTGTCAAAGCCTCTCCTACGTTCTCTAGGAACATTAAGAGGTCGTCCGCATACAGCGAAATGTAGTGTACGTTTTCCTGTAGTACAAGTCCTCGGTACTGCTCTCCTGTGCGTGCCAGCATCGCCAATGGTTCTATTGCTAGTGCAAAGAGCAGCAGGGAGAGGGAGCAGCCCTGTCGGGTCCCTCGTTCTACGTTGTATGCCCGGGAGATTATGTCTCCCGTTCTCACTCGAGCCGTGGCCCCATTGTAGAGGATCCGGTATATAGTCATCCCCTATTCCCATTTTCCCCATCATGTATTGCAAAAAGTGCCATTCTAGGCTGTCAAAGGCCTTTTCAATATCTATCGCCAATACCACCGCTCTCGGCGTGGCTCCCCGGTGTTCCTCTAATATCCGCAGGAGGCGTCTGATATTGCCAGCCGTGTTTCGCTGGGGGATAAACCCCCCCTGGTCACTGTGAACTAAGGAGGTCATGTATGGGAGCAGGCGTGTCGCCGGAATCTTACTCAATATTTTATAATCGCCCGTTAGCATTGAAAGCGGCCTATACACTGTCAGTGCAGCAGAGTCTTTGCCTGGTTTGAGAATGGGGATTATAATAGCCTCCCGCGTCGAGGGCGGTAGCCTTCCCACTGTCCAGGCCTGTTTATATAACGCCTGCAGCAGGGGGGCCAGTATATCCACATACGTAGCATAGAACTCGATTGGTAGCCCATCAACTCCCGGGGTCTTATTTCGGGCCATTTGCTGTATGGCTGACTTAATTTCTCCTAGCGATACCTCTTGTCCCAGTGTTAATGATTGTTCTTCCTCCAGCTGAGGCCAATCCAGCCCTACAAAATACTCCTCCAATTCCTCAACCTCAACTTCCCCCAGGCTACTATATAATGTTGCGTAGTAGAGTGCGAACATGCTATTGATTCCCCGTTGGGTATAGTCCATTGCTGCCATCGGTGTGCGGAGCCCCAGAATTGCCCCACCCCATTATCAGGACCAACAAGCCGCGCTAAAAGCCTGCCTGTTTTATCTCCCTCATCATGCATACGCGCTCTGTATGCTTTATAATCAAACGCTCTGAGCCTTTCAACCTGCCGCGCTACCTCTTCCCTCGCTCTCGCCACCTCTCGCTGATCCCTTCCCCTGGTATGACTACGCCGTTCTGCTTCTCGCAGCCCCTCGTCTGCCTTCTGGACCTCATCAAGTAAGATTTTCCGTACCCCCACCGTCTTAGAGATGCACATCCCTCGGACCACTAACTTGAAAGCCTCCCATTCTGCCTCTAGTGTGGTTGCTGTGTTTTCATTCTCACTAAAATAATGGAGGATCCCCTGCCGGAGCCCGTCCTTGAAAAACGGGTCCTCCAGTATTTCAGGTCTGAGCCGCCATGTCGGAATCAACGCTCGTTCTTTGTACCATCCCAAGTGTCTCAGCAGGGGATTATGATCTGACACCGTCTTGGCCAAGTATTCACTGTATTGTACTTTCACACAGACATCAGGCGTTCCCAGCATCGCATCCAGCCTGACATGCAAGTCATGCAGTCCTGAGTAATACGAATAATCGCGCTCTTGCTGATGTTGTTCCCGCCAAACATCCACCAAGTTCCAATTTAATTGCCATCCACGCCTCCGATCCGCAAGCCTTACACTCATCGATTCCGGCAGCGGCGGATGCGATCTATCTATACTCACATCCAGCACTGAGTTGAATTCTCCCCCTAGTAGCATCGATCTTGGCGCGTGCACAGCTATAACCCTGGACAGGCGGTCAAAAAAGCCACCTTGATCCACATTAGGGGCATATACACTCCCTATCATGATATCTACTCCGTTCAGGCGCCCCATTAATAAAACGTAGCGCCCCTCAGGATCTATCAGCT
The DNA here is from genome assembly GCF_964204655.1 of Triturus cristatus. NCBI lineage: Eukaryota > Metazoa > Chordata > Amphibia > Caudata > Salamandridae > Triturus > Triturus cristatus. The sequence continues at coordinate 378,410,429 of NC_140579.1, read as the reverse complement.
TATGTTGTAGTTGAAATGGCACTCCCGCTCTAATCCATACTAGCGCACCCCTTGCGTATGCAGAATAAGTGGTGTAATAAACTTGGCCGCGCCACCTACGCTGAAGCGCTTTGCCCTCTGCCATCGTGAGATGCGTCTCTTGTAACAGGGCAACATGTGCTCCTCTGCACACCAGATATGCGTCTACTTGGTGATGCCTGGCCATAGAATGGAGACCCCGTACATTCCAGGTGATACACTTATACGCAGGGGCAGAGGCCGTTGCCTTATCTCCTACTCCCATCAACCTGTCGCAGTCTTTGGAGCACACTGGTTCCCCTCTGAAACCCTTGAACAAAACGAAACACACCCCAGCACCCCCTCCCCAGGACAGATGCCCCAACGTGAACACCCATCCAAACTACTGACTCAACCAGAGTGCCCGGATCCTCAAGGAATCTCCAACACCCTATAACACTGGGGGTAGGTCCAAAGGTCCCAAGAGGCCCCGCTCACCCTGCTCCCGCTGAACCCCGGCCTTTAGCAACCGACATATCCCCCATCTAGTACGATACAGACCAGTGTAGTAGGAGTTCAGTGCCATAGTTCAGGATTGACCATTCATGAGTCCACCAGCTCGTCCGCCGTTCTCGCCGTCACATGAGGCAACCGCTCACTGTCTGCTCCTGAGGTTTCCGAGTCGATCCATCCGTGCCCGGCTTCGAGCCCCCTTTATCACTCCGCAGGTCCATCTCTGACCTGGACAGCGCCGCCACTGCCTCTATTGCTGCCGATCGTTCCGTCGCCACTTGTCGCAACCGTGATCCCGGTCGTTGTTTCCATGACCTTGAGAGTCGTCTGGGTTTGGACCGCAGCAGGGCCTTCCCTCCTTCGTGAGTTGGCTGCTCTGCCCCTACCTTGTAAAGCTCCAGCCAGTCCCATGTGTCCTCCGGGCTGCTATGGAAGTAAGACCTATTGTCGATCAGTATTTTTAAATTTGCCGGATACATCAGGGCATACTGTATGCCTTCCTCTCGTAACGCCTTTTTGACCGCCATGTATGACGCTCTTTTCCGTTGCACTTCCCATGTATAATCCGGGAATAATGTGACAGAAGCATTGTCCACTTTGTACGGGCCCTTCTGGCGCGCCTGATCCAACAACCAGTCTCTGTCCTTATAATGCAGCAACTTGGCAATCACAGGTCTGGGCGGGCGTCCCGGTGCCAGTGGTCGCGCCAGTACTCTGTGCGCTCTCTCCAGCGTGTAGAAGGGAGTCAGGCCTTCTGGTGCTACTTCTGCTTTCAACCAAGTTTCTAGGTATGCCAGCATGTTCTTTCCCTCAACTCCTTCCGGCAGACCCACGACGCGAATGTTACTGCGCCGATTTCTCCCTTCCGCATCCTCCGCCCTCTGTTCTAGTGCCTGCAGCCGAGTCTGTACATCCGCCATTTTCGTTGTTAGTGTCGCAGTCACCGGTTCCATGCTTTCAATAGCTGTTTCCACTGTTTTCACTTTGTCCGCCAGCTTGTTATGATCCGCCCTCAGTAGTCCCAGACTCAGCGTTACCTGAGCAATGTCCGCCTGTAGCGCTTCCCGCGTGGTTGTTATTGCCTGCAAGATCTGATCCACTTGCCATTGCGGGAGACCCTCAGCCGGCGTCGACTGCCCCGGCTGCTCCACCACTGAGCTCAATTCCACTTCTCGGGTAGGCTGCTCACCCCCTTGCTTGTGCCGGGGCTTCCCCATCATGCTCAGCGGATCCTCGGCCTGTCCCTCCGCGTTCACTGCAAGCACAGGTCAGCAGTTTTCCGGACCCAGCGCACCAGGTCTGCTCGCTCACCCCCAGTGGTCGACCTCGCCTCAGGCGCTTCCACGCTCTCCGCCGCCTCGCTCTTTCCCGAGGCCTCCTTCTCCTTAGGAGTGCACTCCCTGCCCCTCCAGGGAGTCTCCCCTTCCGGCCTCCTTCAGTGCATATCGTCGCCCGCCGTGTTAGTACCTAACTGCGCCCCGCATCTGTGACTCTGCAGGCTTCAGTGTCCCGGTTCCATCTCCGTCCTCTATATTGGCAGCTATGTGGACGCTACTCAGGTCCCGCAGTCCGTCGCGGCTCAAGCAGCGGCTGGTCTGCACCCCCCCGGTTTGCCTCTTAAGGTCCCGCAGTGCCGTACGATATTTCCAGCACCAGAGTGCACTTCCAGCTCCGGGTGTCGATCAAACTTGTAATGCAGTCGAGGCCCCACTGTTCAGCGAAATAGAGCCCGAGCTCTGGGCCCTCTTCACTGCCGTCGCGTGCCTGCTTCTTAATGCGCCAATTGCCTCTATAAGCGGGCACTCCGTCTTCTATGGCCAAGGAGGGGAGGGGGGCCCCTCCCCGACGGTTCCCCGAGAGCACAGCCCCAGCAGCAGTGTGTTCCAGGGTGTTGGCTCCCCAATTCCGCTCTCCGCCTAGAACTCCGATCCTCTGCAAACAGGGCTGTCCTCCGGCTCCGGAGCTCACCGCACCGCAGCGGTCCGCCCCTGAGACTCCCCCGCCGAGTCGCGCTCGACTCTCAGTCACCGTCAGACTCACGGCACCTTCCAGCAACGTCTCTGCAATGTCGCTGCAGCTCACCTCAGTTCCGACGCTGTCCTTTCTCCCCAGCGATCTCCGTCCGCCTCTTTCGTGGCTACGCAGTCCCAACCGCCGTCCGTTCAGGGTCCGTAAAATGCTTCAGCCGCCATCTTGTTTCCTTGATGCAGCGCGCCTCAGCTCTCGCCGCCTCCCGTGCTATCTACTCCTGTAGCTGCGTCCCTCGCCTCAATGCGCTCCTGTTCACGGGGCCAGCACACCCGTCCGGCTCATGCCGTTCTGGGGTGCCGGTTTTTTCGCTTTATCCAGGATATTCGGCCGGGCTCCGGCGGAGCTACAGGCTCACACGTCCGCCCGCATTCAGACCTCGGCCACGCCCCCGGCAATCATTCATTGATGTTAAACATTTTTTCCGCCACCACTGTGCTGACATTATCGAGGTCTGGTACCCACATTCTCACACCGAACAGGAGTTCATAACTGCCAGCTGAGCCTAATATTATTGCTGTTAAGTATTGCTTTGAGTCACCGTTTTTCCTCTTGACTACCAAATTTCCAATAGCGATGCTTCAGTAATGATACTGTAGCAGTGACCCCTGTGTGTGCTGACCCCAATCCCTCATGTGCAGCTAGTATTAAACCAAATCTGTGATCAGTGTGTGGTATAACTCTATTCCCCATGCCTTGAATCTGAGCATATGGAATGTTTTGTGCATCTAATTTGTAGGAATACTTGAGTGGAAAGCCTTTTGGCAGGTGGCCACCAGGATGTCTCTGTCTATTCTCGTACTTGAACGAGTGATTGCTGCAACGGCAGCAGTGCGGACAGTTGCTTTAGGGGCTTCATCAGCCATGGATTCCCTTCAACGGGAACGTCTACACATTGAATACTCAATGCATGGATAACATGAGCCCATGCCAAGCATTCTTTCAGCTTTGCCACTTGTTCCCAAAGCAGCTGGTGCTTGATTGCGCAACCCTTGGAATATCTAAATCCATTTTGGCCCCAATAGTGGAGATAATCATTATAGGACTGGACACTGTAGTATGAATCACACACTACAAGTGTGGGGAATTCATGATCCGTACCTTGTAGTGCCATAATTAGAGCTTGAGTTCTACCTGAACACCAGCATACCATGGACGTACGATCTAATTGGCTCAGGACAAACATGGATTCAGTGTATTAAAATTAAACTACCATCAGATGCCTGTTCAGGATCGCAGGTCTCTCTATTCACCCTGAATCTAAGAAGAAACAAGAAAAAATCGCTACACTCAAAGCACTGGTCAAATCTCTGCAATCCACCTTCCCACAGGCGGGATTGGTAGTGTCAGGCGACTTCAACATGTTTTTATTACAAGTAGACCACACACAAAATATCCAACAAAACAAATTGAAAGGCAAAATAATTGCACCACTGATAACAAATCACCGAAAAAGGACAGACATGGCAAGCTGTATGCCTTAAATTTTGCTGAAATTGGCATGATCACTTTGAACGGTCGCTTCCCACAAGACCAGCCTGCAGCCACGACCAGAATAGCTAAACAAACTATATCAGTCCTAGATTATACCATAGTGGACCTGGAGGTACTTCAAAGGGTCGCCAGCCACCAAATAATACACAAATTGGAGAGCGATCATAGTCTGCAATCAATTGATCTTAGCCTTCAATATGTAAGGGCACCAGCAAGTAACAACTTGACGGAAACCCCTAGCCCATATAACCTAAAACGACTCGCATGGAATGGAAAGAATGTCGAAGAAATGATGACCCACGTAAAAAAGGTACAGGAAAAAGGCGAATAAAAAAGATCAGCGGAGCATCGGGCCAACTGGGAAAAGATGATCATAAGTTTAACAGACAAATTTGGTTCCCAAAACAAAAGCAATAGAAGAAAACCAATGACAGCATTCTTGGTACATCTTGGCTCTATAGTGTGTAAAAAAAGGATCCTAAACCAGGAAATTAGAAAGTTACAAGGAAAAGATCAGATCATGGGTGAAGACACAAAGCGACAAATCCACAAATTAAGGCAAAAATACAAAAAAGAGGTTTGGATAGCACAGAAAAATCAACAAACAGAAACTTGGCAAAAACTATTGGAAACAAGCAAATCAAATAATAAGAGGAAATTTTGGGTAGAAATTAACAAAATAGCAAACGGAGCACTCCACGAACGCAACGCAAATATACTAGAGGCAGATTGGATATAACACTTAGAGCAAAATCAAGGGAACAATTGCAACCTTCAAGTACTGAAATCAGATCACACTACTCATCACCAACACAAAAGGGAAGAATCCGAACAAAACTTTGGTGAAAATTGGATCAGACCACATCAAGTCAAATGGTTATAAAAAAAATTGAGGACTACTGGCGCACGTGGCCCAAACGGCTTGCCAAATGGGCTTTTTAAACATGACCAATCATTCTGGGCAGAATACCTCACCCCATTTTTCAACCACGCCTTTCAAACGGGAGGTATACCACCATCATGGAGAGGGAGCATTTTGCATCCAATTTTTAAAACAGGCGCTAGATCGCGTCCGGCGAACTATAGGCTGATCGCTTTCATTGACGTAGAGGCCAAAATATATGCATCAAACCTCCTGATAGAACTGGAAGAATGGGTCACCACGAATAAGATTCTCCCAATCACACAGACCGGGTTCAGGCCGGGAACAAACACGTTGTGCAACTTGTTCGCCTAAAAAGAAAAGGACAAATCAACAAAATTGTACACCTGTTTTATCGATTTAAAAGCAGCGTTCGACAAGGTACCAAGGGAGATTCCATGGCAAAAGATGGCAAACTGGGGTATCCCACCAAGGTTACTGCAGGCCATCATCAACCTATACACATCCACCTGGGTCAAGATAAAATTAGGGAATGGTGAAAGAACAACAGCAAAGATCCCAACCCACATCGTCCTAAAGCAGGGATGTGTACTGGCCCCCACCCTTTTTAACATTTTTACTGCAGACCTGGATAAGAGGATATCGGAAATTCAAAGCGATCCCCCAAAGCTAGCACACCGAAAATAAGTAGCATGCAGTACGCAGATGACATCGTCCTATGCAGCCCGACCTCAATGGGCCTACAGCGCTCCATCACAAGGTTGCACGACTACACCAGGGAGCATGGTTTGCTCATCAATTATAAAAAAACGAAGGTCATCTGTTTTTCGTCACGTATAGGGCGGCAAAAATTCAAATGGCACGCAGCAGGAAACACCATAGAGCAAAGCATCACATATAAGTACCTAGGAGTAGTGGTAGACTCACGGTTGACTCTAAAAGATCACTTACTGTACAGAAAAGCCCAGGCTAACAAACTACGCTTCGCTCTAAATTTACAAAAACAAAATTGAAGTGTCCATCCAACTTATACTTGCTAAAAGTAATCGCAGCCAAATTTCTCCCAACCCTCACGTACGGCTCGGAATTATTCAGAGGACAAGACGCAAACTTCGTGAATCTTCAACAATCGGATTTATTCAAATCTTTCAGATCCCGAAGTTTGTATCACAAGCACAAGTACGTCTGGAATTTGGGTTATCAAACCAGCACCCAGTAAGACAAGAAGCAATATTAAAACTGTGTTAGAAATTAAAAGCAGCACAAGAGGATTCGTTGATGGGGCACTGTTGGATCGAAACAAAGAATCAAACAAAAGGAAAAAACGCCTGGAACACAGTCCTAGAAGAAGCATCGATAAACCTAAAAATGCAAGAGGCATGGAACACCAATTACACCTTTGCAACTTTAAAAAAAATAGCCAATAATGCAGCAAAACAAAAAGCCTGGATTACAGATAAAGCCGCATTGGCAAAGAAAAAACATGACTGGACAGTATTAGCTACATATGAGAGATGCTCCCTACAACCAAGTTTAGTCAACCACATCACAACCGCTATCCAACAACTGCTACTTCGAACTCAGATGGGGGCTTTTATCTCAAAAGATCAGGTTCCAGCATGGAAACAAACATGGCCAACATCACTCTGCAGACTCTGCGGCCAGGCAGAAGAAACTCTGACTCATTTACTGTGTACTTGTCCATCCCTGAATAACTTGAGACGTTCTTATCTATTACATGCATTTTGTACATTTCAAATTAGATCATGTCGGCCAGCAGTCATGTTAGCATTGAATAGCCAACTGTTACAGGTAGCATGCAGGGCCACCAGATTCTTGCAGAAAGTTAGCTTCTTAATACAGAAAACCGAAAAATAGTGTATGAGACCAAATGTTTAAAATCAAAGGACCGAGGTGCAAATAATAGTTTAGAACCTAAGATAACTTCAATTTTTTAAATATAACAGTATAGATTGTCTGTGTACTTTTTACCTTTTAAACGCCAATTGGAAGATTTTAGCACAAAAATTGTAAAGGTTTTAATTATATACAATAAAATGTACTTACTTGCCTAGCTTGAGTTCTGCCAGCTGCGCTGTACAGTCCCCGAAATACTGAGTATGTTAGTGTTTGCGCTTTTTTTTTCAGGCCGGAACTTTCCATCATGCATGCTCTCCTTTACGATTGCACATGCCGCGGAATATTGGTGTTGTGTCCCTATGGCAGTCGGAGCACATCCATTGGTATAAATAATGTATTCATATCAATTTAGAGGCATTATTTCATTTGGCAGACGATATTCTTGTTCGAACTGCAGGAATGCTTGTGTTTGTAGTGTAGAATTGAATCTGTAATCTACCGCTGTTGCAGTGAGAGAGCCCATTGAATCCATCGTGGATGCAGCAGTTTAGCATTTGAAACACTTGTAATGGCCTCTAAAGTCAGTACTTGGCTTACCCTGAGCTAGTGCTCTCTCTCCCACCTCAGCAGTCTGTACCGCTGTGAGAATCTTCTCAGTGAGTGCAAAACGCATTTCAGCATTCGTGTACAACTGTGATTTGTATGCAATAGGTACTGTATTACCTTCATTGAAAGTGACATAGGTGTACCCGGTAGGTCCAGCGACCATGCGGATCACCAGGTTAGTTGTGTCTACACGTGTGTGTAAATGTTTAGAAGCTATAATATCAGCTTGTACGGAACATAAAATGTTTATATGTTCCTGTGTCCAATGGTTGATTGAAAAATCAGGTTTAATCAAATTGTAGAATGGTTTTACTCGTTCTGCGCGATTCAAAAAGTATGGTCTGCACAAATTTAAAAATCCTAAAATGGATTGTAGTCTTTTCAGAGTCGTTGGAAGTTGGAGCAGTGTGCATCTTTCTAAAAAATGTGCCGCCAGGTTTTTACCTTCACGTGACAACTTATATCCTAGAAACAGGACATTGAGGTGTGGCAATTTTTGATTTTTTGAAATTAAATTTGTAACCCAGATGAGCGAACCCAAGTATTACGTGGTTCATCCTAGTCAAATGTTCCATTAACTCGTCCGTAGGATAAATATCACCTCCATACGACAATGTCTCCTCATCAAAATTTGAAGCATTTATTTGATGAGTTTTATATAGCGCTGGCTAGACCCGGAGGTATCAGAGCACTTTACATGAGGTTACATTGTTACATCAGTTACAAGTTACACATTGTTCCAAGTATAGACATACGAGAGAAAACATGAGGTTATACAATAATACGAGTTATTATCGTGCAGAATAGCCAGGAGAACATGTCTTAAGGGTAAAGGAGGGTAGAGGGGGAATTGGTAAACAGGAGGGAGGGATGCAGATTGAGTCCGGCAGAGAGCCAAAGAATCAAGGAAGGAGGAGGAGGGGGAAGGAAGGAGACACGACACGGAGAAGGGGAAAACAATGTTAGATGTCCGGCTGGGTAGGTGATGGTTGAGGGTGAGAACCTGAGCCAGACTCCTCTATAGCTGCATAGGACAGCTCCACCGGGCATCGGCCATGGTTCCTCGTGCTTCGTGTTAGGAACTAACAGTTTTTAGGTATCCGCCCGGGGTGCATCGTCATAGGTCATCGGGAGAAGGTCCACCATGACCTGGGGCAGGCCCGGTGGGGGGGGGGGGGATTTCCGCCTGCTCAATGTGTCGTTGGGGCCCCCGGGGAAAGGTTGGTAATCCGTTAAGGCATTGCTGGGGGAAGAGTTGGTCCTGGGGCAGTGCACCGCCCCATCACTGCTGCTTCTTCTGTTGCTGACTCTGATGGGTGCGAGAGGGGACACTGTCGCCGGCCTCAACGGGGGAGAGAGGGTAACAAAAATTGTGTGGCTTTGCGGATCATGAACCAAAAATCACGGGAAAAGGAGAGTTGAAGGGCCACCATCAACAAATAGCCTCAGGTGAGTCCAGGGGTTGAGAGCTGGAAACGTAGTCCCTCATCAGAAGACTCCCGGCCGGAGATCATTACATGTCGCCCATCTTGACCATGGGAGCCAGTAGGTGCCTGGATGGTCTACTGCGAAAAGCACAGAAAATCAGCAGAGCTCCTGGGCGTGGCCGTGCACCAGAGTCAGACCTTAGGGAAAGTGATGCCCATACAACGAACAGAGGTAACCGGTTCGGTTCCATGCTCAGCCACGAGGCCGTCTTCAAAGCCCGAGTCCGCCTAACCTCCGCCATTTTAGGGTCAGGCAAATCCATGCCAAGACCTCTCATCCACCCTTGGGGGTAAAGCCTTGGGCAGCGTTATGCCGGAGGACCTTTCCCACACTTTGTGAGCCGCAGTGCCTCTGTTTTAGGCCCGTGCCTCTCCTCTGCTTTCTGATCGCTCTTCATATGGGGCCGATTCAAAGGCCTGGGTCCACACAGCCGCCAGGTTCCCCCTCTCAGCGTTTCTTGAGCCGGTAGGCCCACCGGGAGCTTCACTCAGCTGGTGGACTTAAGTTTTTGAGTGCCCGCATGAATCCGCTCTCCTCTGCCCAGAGGCCCCAGCCCTCCAATGAGGGCACTGTTATAGGGATTGGGGATTCACTCACCGGGCTGATGTCTGCTTCAATGCCATCCATCTGATCCTCTGGGCCTCCGCGTAGCAGCTGTGTTCAGGATCTCGAGATCCCACAAAGTGTGTCCTGCTGCTGGCGCGATGCACCTTCGCACTTAGCCGATCACTTTGCTGCCCCAGGGGGAGGGTGGATCACGTCTCCGATGCCGCACACTCCAGGGACTCGCCCGGTGTCCTCAGGCTGTAGCAGTAATGGGTCGCACAAGACGACCTCCGCAGTCGCCAATGTCACGGACTCCGCCACAATTCTTCAGTCGCCTGCCCTAGTAACTCTGTTAACCTGGCTGTAAACAGCCCAGGGCTATTCTTATACACTTGAAGTAAACATCCAAATTGACGCTGTGAACCTAGCGCTGAAAATGCTATCAAACATCTCCTTTCAGGCACTATATTCTGGCAAAAAAAACCATTTGAGATGTCTAGTGTTGTTTTGAATTTCTCTTGCACAATGTTATTCATCAGTGCAGCACTATGTCGCTCCTTCTTCACTGAGCGGACCGAGTCTCACATTTTCTATGGTATGGGGGAAGAGCACTTTTAAACCAATTTATGTGTTCGTGGCAAGTTAACGGAGTTCCTATATCCACATATAGAAAATATTCCTGTGGTGTTTCATCTTCAATGTAAGTGTGAAACAATGTTGGGCGAGCATCTGCAGGTGAGAATTTAACCCAAGAATAGAATACCACTGTTCTAAATGCTTTGTGTGCCTCGACCACGAAGGTAACGTCACCACCCGTTGCTGGGAGGCCGTAATGTAATAATTTAAGAGTAAATGCATATCTGCAATTTTCTTTAATATTTAAAGCAACAATATCCTCTCCACCAGTTTCTCAGTTTACGGACACTGTGTGAAGATATTTGATTTTTAATATATGAATTTATGGAGATAGGGTTAGAACAACGTTTTATCCTACAGGCTTAAATAACCTACAGCTAATATATAGAGTATACCTACTCAGTTGAGGAAGATTTTTCCTTCCCACCACGGATGTCTGTGGTTTGGCGGAGAGTAGGAGTCTCTGAGAAAAGCGCAACTGAACTACTCAACAGACTGTTAAAGAAGGTTTGTTGGACAACATAAACTTTGGGCAAAGGGCCTAGACTGATTCCAGGCACCCCCGCAGGATATGTTGGCCTAGTGACCTGCTACCGTAAGCCCCCCTAACCTTACCAGGGAGCAAATGGTTTCTGGCAACCACTGAACATGACAACCCTGACCCCTCAGGGGTCGTGGAAGCTGATCAGAACCTTTCATTCAGTCACTCGTGCTCACCAGTGCTCAGCGAAATATACAGAGAATACACAGTGGGACGTTTTCAATGTTATTTTTGTATAGAATACATGTGCTACGATAATCAGTAGACAGAAGCAGATGATAGTGATTACAAGCAACAAAAGTGTAAACAGTAGATATAGTTCTACCATGGTGCTAAAACAGTGTATAGATACAGGCATATAAACGAGGCAGTAATCAGGATTACTCCTACTATGCAAACCCTACTCTGAATGTACCCAGAGTGTGTGTAGGTGTGAAGTCAAGAATCACCCCAAGGGACGATCTAATTACATGGCAGGAGAGAATGAAGGACCCTATCTTGGTTACGAACTGGACACCCCTCGCGGAGATGTCAGACCGCTGCATGGTGAAGTCTCAGCATGCAAGGACCCTCGGTGTCAGCTGAACTGCCTCCTCTACTAATCTATTGGGATGCTCTTTATTTATATTAGAAAGCAGTCTTGATATGTGCGTATAGATTAGTGATGTTATGGATCTGTAGATAGCCCTGTCGCCCCATGGATGAAGTTAGAATGACATTTGTACATAGTGCGCAGAATAGTGCGTAGAAGGGCCTTGTACACGATGCTTGAGGCCTCGTGATAATGTTGTGCGAAGCTAGATGTGTAAACAAAGAAGTTTCAGAGAAACTAATCTAACATAGTTGTGCAAAAGGTCATGTCAGAAATGCTATTGTGAAAATAGGACAATGTAAGAAATGAGCCGCTTTGCAACATGGGCCTAACCCAGGCACTTAACAACACCATCTCTGTCACCATGAAAACAATCTTAATAGGGGCGCTGTACAAAATGAAGGGGCAGAGGAGCACTTTAAAGCTGAAATAAACATCCTAATAACTGTGACCCTCTCAGGAGACTTATCCTCAAACACAGTATTTTATTTTTTAAAAGCGTCTCTGCTTGTGCTCCTTGTCACATTATCACTGCAGAAGGGTGTGGGAGGGAGAGATGAGTGTCTGAAACTCTCTGCAGCTTTCACACCAGCCTCAGCTCCGCTCCTTTCCAGAGACAGAAATACGGGAAGATCCTCTCTGTGAAGGTGGCCTGCGGGAAGGTGTAGAGTCGCTCCATGGAGTCAGCATTGAACAGGGAGAGCCACCCTCCCTTGTAGTCCAGATACACTCCCAGCTTCAGGGGCTTCTCACGTGGGGACAGAAGGGTCTGAGGGGAGATGAGAGCCCAGTACTGACCATTAAACCTCCCCACAGCCCAGACTCCCCTCTGAGGTGCCGATGTGAAGCGTCCCTTCCTGTTCAGATTCTGCTGTGACCCCCACATACCATTCTAACCCCTCCTGCAGCAGCTGCACCTCCCAGTAATGTCTGCCGGAGATGAACCCCTCACTCCCCAGCACTCAGGGATAGTAGGTAAGTCTCTTGGGGGTGTTCCACAGGCGCTGTAATCTGCCTGTGTCTCTCACTCGTTTCCATCCCTCAGACAGTAGGAGCCGAGAATGAGCTGTGTCAGGATCCAGATTCACCATCACTGCAGAGAAGAGATGCATAATTAGAGATTTAATGACAGAAATAAAGGCTGTAATTACTTTCTGTTTTACATTTGATTTATTTAGACCACATCTGAAAGGCCAACGTCTGAGCATACCCAGCCAATTTAGGGTCCCAGGATGCTTGTTTCCGGTTCAGGGAAAACCTGGCTTGGCAGTTCGGGCTGGACTGTTCCCATGAGGCACAGGCTGAAGACTGATTTGCATATAGCTGGATCTGAACTGAGGTGGCAAAGTGAGTTAAAGAACGATGATGGATTCAACCCAGATCTGTGACTGGGGGTGAGTGTCTGAAAAGTGTCAGCACTCAGCCCATCATCTCCTTGTGTTTGCTTTGTTTGCCCTATGTTGGCAGGGTATGACCAGTCCGGGGTCCCTTGCTCACTTTGCCACTGGATTCATGCTAGCCTGGCTGATGAGGGGTGAAACCTCAAAACCGGTCCCAGGATGCTTGTTTGCAGTTCAGGTAAGACCTGGCTTGGCAGTTCGGGCTGGACTGTTCCCAAGAGGCACAAGGTCAAGACAGATTGCATATAGCTGGGTCTGAACTGAGGTGGTGAAGTGAGCTAAAGAACAAGGAGGGATTCAACCCAGATCTGTGACTGGGGGTGAGTGTCTGAAAACTTTCAGCACTCCGCCCATCATCTACTTGAGTATGCTACACTACACCACGCTGTTGAAAACTAAAACAGCGATATGATTAAGCATTCACTAAAGACATGAATTCTCTCTAGTTAAAATGTGTTTCTTGTCTTATGTTGCCTAATGTCCGGACTCCATTTTGTATTGTCATGTCTCCACGTGCTTTGCACGAGAAGAGTCCTACCTTTGTGCTAGTTGCTCTTGTAATCTGCCTAGTAACAGTCTATAAATAGCTCCTTTGTCCGTCTGGCGCATGTCCAGATTTGACAACATCTGTTATCAGTTAGTCCTTGTTTGACCATGTTTTCGCGGGCTCAGGAAATTGTTAACTCCGCCCACATATTGATCCTGTATCGAAAATGTCCATAAATGGTAATGAATGTTGCTCTATGTTGTATCCACCCACTTATGAGCCCCTCTGTATAAAAGGGGACCACGTACGCAAGTTCTTTGTGCTACTCTATGCAATACTGAAGAGTGTTGTGTAGGTTGTAGGACCACCCTTAAGGGTTAATAAACTCTGTCTTTGTATTTGCAGTTTCCGTGCCAACTTCCTTCTAGCTTTTGTTACAGGAGAGTGAACCCTTGTATTCTGCGGGCCTAGCTGGGGCCTGTACTCATCAATTGGCGCCCGTCACGTGGGGCTCATCAGCGACTCGGATGCTCGAAGGACTGGTCGTGACGAAGGTGAGGAATTTGGCCGGGGATGTGATCACTGCCAGCGGCGTCTTTTAGTCCTGGCATCCCGAGGTTTTCTTCCTTCCCTTCCGAGCTGACCATCTGGGTGGCGCCGGTCCTCGACTGAGACCTCTTCTGTCGGTTTGCCGTGTGACAGCCGTTTGGGCGAATTTTGGAACTTGGCAGTTGGAATCTGGACACTCTTGATTGGTAAGAACCGTTGTACGGTACTTGCTCCGAGTTTTGAAGCCTGGGTTGGCTATTTGAGTTTGATTTGTGATGACCGGTCATATTTTGTATTGATTACTGTGAGAATATATGCGTTGCAACACATATAGGCAGATAATGTGGAGATATTTCTCCGGAGTTGTTTAAATCTGAACGGCGCAAAGTTTAAGTGCCATTTTTGATAATACTGCATATTTTGCATTATTTTTGAGCATGCCTGCTTTTAGCGCACTCCGTAAGTGGTGCTGCTGCTTTGGAAACCGGTTAAATCTTGAGGAATCTGCTCCAGCCCCCCCAGAGGGGACTCCTAATAGGGATATGTATGTGAAGCATGGTCTTTCCTCTATAATGTACAGCACAGTGTGGAGGAAATATACCAAAAAGGATCCTGAGTTACGATGGCCTATGTATGGATCGTTTGATATGCGTAAGATTGAGTATGTGGAACAGTGTATGTGTAAACGGCGTGCTCGGCAAGATATGTTTGAATGTGTACGGTTATGGGTGAAGGAAGTGCGTGAGCGAGAGAAACGTGAGAAAGCGCTGATTGATAAAGAGCAACGGAAAAATGATCATGTGAGAGCACAGGAAGCGAAGCGTCGGGAGGAAAGAGAACTGGCGGAGAGACAAGAGAAAGAGCGTAGGTTGCAAGTCTCGGGTCAATATGCTGTCCGCCAGCCACTTCATCCTGTCCTTTCTAATCTCGAAGATGATTTTCATTTATTAGATCGCTCTCCGCCCCCTTATGTTGGCGCGTCTGCCCCGAGGTCACAGGATTCTGGATCGGTTTCGGATAAGGTAGACACGTGGTCCATGTTATCAACTGAGCGTATGGGTGAGCTTTGGAAAATTTCTCTTCGTACGCTTAAGGGCAAGCTATCTCTTACTGAATTATTGGAATTTTTGGAAAATTGGCAGGATAGAGAGAAGCTGTATTTTGTTGAAACTTTTTCTGATGAGGTGATTACTGCCTTTCGGAAATATTCTGATGTTTTTGAGCCTGATGATGTAGTATCAGATTCTAAAGCATTACGTAACAGTGTCTTTTCTCCCTCTAAGGTACCCGATGCGGTCCGACGGCTGTTTGCATTGCGGGACGCGGCGTTTGAACTTAAAGAAAGAGCGCGCCAAAAGACAGGGGAGAAGGAGAAATCAGATTCATACGTCGGCGGAAAACAATCGTCTACCTCCCATTCAGATAAGAGTGAACTAGTGCATGCTAAACCGATGCGAGAGGCGGCACCTTTGTATGTTCCTCCTAAAGGAGCAGGAACTAGTCCAGACATGTCTGCCCCCGATGCTAGGGGATATTGTGTGTATAATTGGGTTTATACTCCCTGGCATAGGACTGATGTTATGGCATTAAAGAATGCATTGCCTGACCCCCGCAAGAATCCAGCGGCCTTTTATGAAGAGGTCGAAGGGGCTTTGAATTCTTGTACTATGACTTTAGCAGATATAGATTTGTTCTTTGGGCTCATTTTACCACCGGATATGTGGCGATCTGTGCGGAAGGTGGATGATCAAGCCGCCTTTAAGGCTAAGTGGTCTGAGATTGAGGATGAGGATAGGGGGAGAAAACCCGCGCAAAAACCGCCCCAGCTTATTTTAGATCTTCCTGCTGCTATCTTGACTAAGTTGAAAACGATTATCCCCCCTAAAAAGATTGACTGGAATATGTTAGCCTCGTGTAAACAGAAGCCTGATGAATCAGTTTCAGACTTCTTTACGCGCTTTGAGGAAACATTTCATGATTTCAGTGGTCAGTCGCTTACGGATGATACGGGTCAACATGTTTTTGTTGATAAATATGTGGCGAATTTATTACCGGGAATAGCAGCTCGATTAAAGGCGAGTGAAAGTTCTTGGTCCACCTCGTCTCCGGCATCCCTCCTGACTATGGCTCAGTATTATGAGCGTCAGGAACAAGAAGCGAAGGGGAATGAGGAGAAGAAATCGAAAGATTTGAAAACTAAGGTGATGTTAGCACAAGTGTATGATCCGCCTCGTCGGGGTATCGAAAGAGGTAGAGGAGGATTCTATGGTCCTCCTTCGGGTCGGTCAGATGTTAATAGAAATCAATGTGCGTATTGTAAACAGCTGGGTCGTTGGGCCAGGGATTGTCCGGTACTATATGCACCCCGTCAGGGACATGGTCAGGGACCGTCAAGAGGTAGAGGGGGCTTTTCGAATTTTAGAGGGAATTCCAATGATCGTGCTCGCTTTGAGCCTACCGTGCAGCAACGAGATAGACCTAATGTGTTTGATCGGCAAAATCAGTATCAAATGTCTGGGAATGACCGTTCTGGGTACTATGATTCGCAGCATGCGTAGGATTGCATTGGATGGGGGTTTGAATCAGTTGAAGTGCCGGTTGATCAGGAGGGTTCTTATGTTTCAGCAACTGTTCTGGGTTCTACTGATCAGTTCCTAGTTGATACAGGAGCTACTCGCAGTGCGCTGTCCAAACAGTTGGTTCCGAGGGCTCCCCCATCTGGCTTAATGGTTACATCGGTAGGGTTTGATGGTACACTTTCTCGAAGCCCTCTATCCCGACCCCTTGCATTTCGTGTTGAACACCTTTCTGCGCCTTGCCCGTTTTTGCTTGCTCCGAACACGCCTGACAACATTATGGGTCTTGATATGCTTAAGCACTTCAGAGCTACGATCCGCTGCTCCCCTACTGGAGTACGTGTGATATTAAACGATAATCACCCTGTGACAGAACGGATGTGTGTGGTTGCAGAGGATACTGTATTAGCTTCTCTCCCTCGTACTTTGTGGGCCACCTCGGATACTGATGTGGGACAGATGGTGATTCCACCTGTCCACATTAGTGTCCAGGAGGGTGCGGTGTTACCACGCATCCCTCAGTATCGTATTTCCCAGGAGGGGGAGGAGGCACTCATACAGGTTGTGCAGGATTTGATTAAGGTGGGAGTAGTGGAGGAAGTTTCCTACAACGTCTGCAACAGTCCTATTTTACCCATTTTGAAGAAAGATACCGATACTAGGGTTTATCGTTTTATCATTGACTTAAGGGAAGTGAATAAGATAGTGATACCTCAGTATCCAGTGGTTTCTGATATTAATTCATTACTTACTCTGGTCCCGCCAACGGCGACCACATTTTCGGTTATCGATTTGAAAAATGCTTTCTTTTCGATTCCTATTCATCCTGATAGCCGGTACCTCTTCGGCTTTACTTTAAATAATAAGTCTTATAGATTTTGTAGAGTCCCTCAGGGTTATACAGAGAGTCCTAGTATTTACAGTCAAGCATTGAAAAGACAATTGGATTCCTTTGTTCTGCCTGATGGTGTCGCCCTCATACAATATGTCGACGACATCTTGTTGGCGGCCGACACTCCTGACCTGTGTGAGAAGTGCACGTTATCTTTGCTTTCCTTTTTGGCATCTCACAATCACAAAGTGTCGAGGAAGAAATTGCAATTCTGTAGACCAAAGGTGACTTATTTGGGTCACCTTTTGTCTAAGGAGGGGCGTGCACTCACACCAGATCGTATTCAAGCAATTTTGGACACGCCAGTACCTTCCACACAGAAGGACGTGCGTGAATTTTTGGGTCTTGCTTCTTTTTGTAGGCAATGGATATTGGGGTTTTCACACATAGCTAAGCCATTGTTAGCACTTTTGACAAAAGATACCCCAATTCCTCTTCCCTGGTCGAATGAGTGTGAACTTGCCTTTCAGCAATTGCGACAAGCCCTTTGCTCAGCACCAGTGTTGTGGACCCCTGATTATACGAAGCCTTTTACACTGTACGTGCATGAGAAAGATGGATGTGCATTATCAGTTTTAGTGCAGATGCACGGCGATAAGCAGCGCCCTTGTGTATATTTTTCGGCTGTACTTGATCCTGTTGCCCGAGCATTGCCTGGTTGTTTTCGCTCGGTTGCGGCGACAGCTGTGTCAATACGCCAAAGCGAGGGAATTGTGTTATCTCATAAGCTGTTGGTATTAGTCCCCCATGCTGTTGATGCTCTGCTTAATCAGACAAAGACGCAGAATTTGACCAGTGCTCGTTTAACGGGATATGAGTTGACACTTTTGGCTCCTCATATTACGTTAAAGAGGTGTGCAACGTTAAATCCAGCCACATTGTTGCCGTTCCCGGAAACTCAGTCTGAAGTACAAAAAGCACATGACTGTATTCTTGTGACTGAGGAACAGACAAAGGGTCGTATTGATCTCCAGGATACGCCCTTTACAGATGTAGATGGAGAACTGTGGGTGGACGGATCATGCCTGAAGCTACCAGATGGTACGACTTCAGCAGCGTATGCAATTACCACATTACAAAGAATAGTGGAGACAGCACGCATACCGCAGAAATCAGCTCAAGCAGCGGAACTGATAGCATTAACACGAGCATGTGAGCTCAGTACAGGATTGTGTGTGAATGTTTATACAGATAGCCGCTATGCCTTCGGAGTAGCGCACGATTTTGGCCTACTCTGGAAGGAGAGAGGGTTTCTAACGTCACATGGAGCACAGATAATGTATGGGGAGATAGTTCATAACCTTTTGACGGCATTAACATATCCAAAGAAGATTGCTATAGTTAAATGTAGTGCCCATAAAAAGGTGGTTGATAAAGTTGGAGAAGGGAATGCTTTTGTAGACCGGGTGGCACGAGAGACGGCGATGCAGCCTGGCCCTACTGCAATGTATGTTGTGAAGTCACAGGCAGAAAGATGGCACGATGCTAGGAGAGAGGTGCTGGAGATACAGAGGACCGCTTCCGATAAGGAACGGGAGCAGTGGTCCAATGATGGAGAATTAGATGACGAAGGGTGTTGGAGAAATAAGCAGATGGATAAATGGAAGTTACCCACAGCTTTTGTACAACCTATGGTTCAGATGGCACATGGACTAGCGCATGTCGGAGCTTCCGCAATTGTAAAATTACTCACATGAGTTTGGGAGCATCCGGAGATCGCTAGTACGGCAAAGAGGGTAGTGCAGACCTGCATGATTTGCCTGAGGTACAACCCAGGAAAGGGTACACGAACTCCAGCAGGAGGATTTGCAACACCTACTGCACCCTTTGAGGTTTTGCAGATGGATTACATTCAGCTTGAGCACTGTAACAATTTGAAGTATGTTCTAGTAGTGGTTTGTGCCTTCAGCAAATGGGTTGAGGCATACCCTACAAAAGACAATACTGCAATGACTACAGCCAAGATGCTATTGAAAGAGTTCTTCCCTCGATATGGTGTTTGTAGATTGTTGTGGAGTGATAACGGACCTCATTTTATAGCAGACGTTATCAAGTATGTCCTGAAAGGACTGGGAATTACCCAAAAATTCAATGCAGTGTTTCACCCTCAGTCTGCGGGATTGGTTGAGAAATATAACGGTACTTTGAAGCTTAAGATCGCTAAGATCCAAGCTTCGACTTCTTTGACTTGGCCAGACGCTTTACCGCTGGTATTATTGTCAATTAGATCGATACCGCATTCTCGGACCGGTCTCACACCCTATGAGATCGTGTTTGGACGCCCAATGAATATTTGGGGTCCACCGAAACCGAAGTCAGTGTATGATGTACCTTGTGTGATGATGAATGATTATCTGGCACAGTTAACGGATAATTTGGTTTCTATTCATCAACAGGTTCGAGAAGCGCTCCCTGATCGGTCCACAGGTGAAGGACATAACCTCCGGCCTGGAGACCATGTCATGATCAAGGTGTTTGAAAGGACGAGCAGTCTGGAGCCGAGATGGTTTGGTCCTGAGCAGGTCTTGCTCGCAACGAGGACAGCTGTGCGAGTCTCCAATCGGAAGAACTGGATCCACTCCTTGCACTGTCGCAAAGTGCTCTTCCCGGACCAAGCGATTCCTGGAGGCAGAAGATATCATCTCAGACCGAGGAAGTGATTTCTTTCTGTATCAGGACACGTTGTCAGAACGGCCCTTAGGTTAGTGAAACGGAGAGCCAATGAGGCAAGGGGGGGGGATCAGCCCTGCATTAGTGTAGTGACACCCGTCTTGGCCCGCTGGTGAAGAAATCAACGGCTGCCTAAGGGAAAGAGTTCTGACAACCTTTTAGTTTCAGGAAGATATTGACTTTTACTATAAAATGGAGAAGAAGAAGATTTTTTGTGCGACAAGTTTTATTATCATTGTAGCCATTGTTGGCATAACCACGTGGTTTGTTGAGGATGTGACTCCTGCCCGTGAGTTGCTTGTTTTGACTACTCCAGTGCCTGAGGAGCACTACTTTTACACCCTTCCGTATCAAGAACTGAAGCATCGTCAGTCTTATTTGAATAATACTTTCATCCAGATGTTGCATCATACCCATGTTGCTACAAATGCTACGAACTGTTGGATATGTGGTATGATGCCAGCTCATCAGAAGAAAGGAGGAACGCCGTTTATACCTCTTCCTTTCTCTCATAATGGCTCTTGTAGAGCATGGTACACTTTGCTTTTTGCCACACGGAAACCTACAGTGGGTCGATTACTTTTTAGACTTAATAGGGAATGTCATGAAGATAAAGAAGGCTATCCACAAGCGAATGGGACAATATGGGAGTGGGAAGAATATCGACCAGACAATGAATCAATCCCCTATATCTTCACGAACACCAGAGACACTGCTGGAAACGAACAATTTGTGATTCAAGTGGCACAAGCTCAAGTGGACCTGTGTGTTCAGAGTGTGGGTCATATTCCTGTTGGTGTTAGTGACTGTATTATTGTGTTGAATATAGACGGATTAAATAATAGTACATTCTTAGCTTCCCATAATACATATTTCGTATGTGGGAATAAGGGTTATTATCGCTTACCAGCCGGCTGGTCCGGAGTATGTTATGTAGCGTTTCTATTGCCACCTGTATTCTTAGCGCCTGCATCCTATCATAAAGATTTGAAGTTATTGAACAATGTAACTGTAAATAGGTATAAACGTATTTTATCTATTGATGATGTTGACCAAACTGACACTAGCTTACAGCAGTATGTTGATTTTAACTTAGGATTGTTTTTCTTTATTGGAGCTGCCCTAAATAGTAGGAAGGTTCGACGATTAACAAGAGTTGTAGAGGCTGTAACGAATCAAGCTGCTGCTGCTCTTGGGAATCTTACAGAAGAATTGCAAATCACTAGAATTGTTGCGTTACAGAATCGTATGGTATTAGATGTTATGTTAGCAGACAGAGGTGGAGCGTGTAGGATTATCGGAAGTAGCTGTTGTGTATTTATTCCTGACCACACGCCATCAGTCTATAACGCTATTAATAAATTGCATAAAATCGCAGCTGAAATTCATACAGAAAATGGCACTTGGACCTTTTCTGGATGGTTTTGGGCATTGATTACTACATGGGGATGGAAAGTTTTAACTGGTCTTTGTATTATTGTAGCAATTCTGTTTTCCTGTTGCATCTGTGTTCAGTGTGGTCCTTTACTCTGTTCTTTATGTGTGTCATTCTGTATTCCTGATAAGAAAGCTATTGCCAATGTCACCTATCAGAAACATTTAAACAAAGAGGTGGAAGAGATGATGAAAATTGACATATATGATGATTATCCCAACAAACCGAATGTCTTCAGTAAATGCTGAAAGGGTCGTCTGTTGAAAACTAAAACAGCGATCTGATTAAGCATTCACTAAAGACATGAATTCTCTCTAGTTAAAATGTGTTTCTTGTCTTATGTTGCCTAATGTCTGGACTCCATTTTGTATTGTCATGTCTCCACGTGCTTTGCACGAGAAGAGTCCTACCTTTGTGCTAGTTGCTCTTGTAATCTGCCTAGTAACAGTCTATAAATAGCTCCTTTGTCCGTCTGGCGCATGTCCAGATTTGACCACATCTGTTATCAGTTAGTCCTTGTTTGACCATGTTTTCGTGGGCTCAGGAAATTGTTAACTCCGCCCACATATTGATCCTGTATCAAAAATGTCCATAAATGGTAATGAATTTTGCTCTATGTTGTATCCACCCACTTATGAGCCCCTCTGTTGTGTATAAAAGGGGACCACATACGCAAGTTCTTTGTGCTACTCTATGCAATACTGAAGAGTGTTGTGTAGGTTGTAGGACCACCCTTAAGGGTTAATAAACTCTGTCTTTGTATTTGCAGTTTCCGTGCCAACTTCCTTCTAGCTTTTGTTACAGGAGAGCGAACCCTTGTATTCTGCGGGCCTAGCTGGGGCCTGTACTCATCAACGCTACCACATATGTCACATACTACACTTCACCACACGAAGCATAGTACACTACAACACCCTACCATACATGAAGCATGCTACTCTACTCCACATATTGGAACAGCATACTACAGTGGCCATAAGACTGTACTAGCAGCACACAATGATAGAAAGCGCACTGATTACACTGTACTACATGATACATTCTACTGGATTACACTGTACTAGCAGTACACAGTGATATAAAGAGAACAGATTACACTGCAATACATGGACCATTCCATTAGATAACACATTGTACTAACTAGAACACTGTACTCAGCAGTACATTGTGCCAAACAGTGTACTGCCCTAGTGATCACACTGTATTAGACAGTTGCCCGTCTTAGAATGCACCCTACACTAGCATGCACAGCACTACAGAGCACGATGCCCTCAGTAGCATAATGGTTTAACAGCACTGTACACTAGGGAGGTTACTAAACTATGAAGCACACTGCAGTAAAACGTGAACTTTACTACACTGGACAGCATACTCCACCAGACACAACACAGTATCAGGCTGCACAATGTACTACACAGTGCACTGTACAAGACCGCCCACTGTATTAGGCCAAACAGCACTAGATAGCACATTCTATTTGATAGTGCAGTATACACTGCACTTCAATGAACAATATACTAAATATCAGTGCTAAATAGCACACTATATCAGTTGGTAACCTGTATTAGAACAGACTGTGCTCCAATGAGCTAGAGCTTTAAATGGGCCAGTCCTGCCATGTACTGAGTACCTGCAATTGTTTAATTTGAATGGAAGAGCACCAGCACTACTTTAATGTGAAAGGAAGAGAACATGCACTTCTTTAATGTGAAAGGAAGAGGACACACACTTCTTTAATGTGAAAGAAAGAGGACACGCACGTCTTTAATGTGAAAGGAAGAGCACCTGCAATTCTTTAATGTGAAATGAAGAGAACACGCACTCCTTTAATGTGACATGAAGAGAACACGCACTCCTTTAATGCAAAAGGAAGAGCACCAGCACTTCTTTAATGTGAAAGGAAGAGAACATGCACTTATTTAATGTGAAAGGAAGAGAACACACACTTATTTAATGTGAAAGGAAGAGCACCTGCACTTCTTTAATGTGAAATGAAGAGAACACACACTACTTTAATGCGAATGGAAGAGCACCAGCGCTTCTTTATTGTAAAAGGAAGAGCACCAGCACTTCTTTAATATGAACAGGAAGAGCACCAGCACTTCTTTAAAGTGAAAGGAAGAGAACCTGCACTTCTTTAATGCAAAAGGAAGAGCACCAGCACTACTTTAATGTGAAAGGAAGAGCACCAGCATTCCTTTAATGGGAAAGGAAGAGCACAGCACTTCTTTAATGTGAAAGGAAGAGCTCCAGCACTTATTTAATGTGAAAAGAAGAGAACCAGCACTCCTTTAATGCAAAAGGAAGAGAACCAGCACTCCTTTAATGTGAAAGGAAGAGAACCAGCCCTCCTTTAATGTGAAAGGAAGAGCACAGCACTTCTTTAATGTGAAAGGAAGAGCTCCAACACTTATTTAGTGTGAAAAGAAGAGCAACGGCACTTCGTTATTGCGAACAGGAAGAGACCCAGTACTTCTTTAATGTGAAAGAAAGAGCACTAGCACTTCTTTAATGTGAAAGGAAGAGCAACAGCACTTCTCTAATGCGAACAGGAAGAGCCCCAGCACTTCTTTAATGTGAAATGAAGATCACCAGCACTTCTTCAATGTAAAAAAGAGCATCAGCACTTCTTTAATATAAAAGAAAGAGCCCCAGCACATCTTTAATGTGAAAAGAAGAACACCAGCACTTCTTTGATGTGAAAGGAAGAGCACCAGCACTTCTTTAATGTGAAAGGAAGAACACCAGCTCTTCTTTAATATAAAAGAAAGAGCACCAGTACTTCTTTAATGTGAAAGCAAGAGAACCAGCTTTTATATAATGTGAAAGGAAGAGCACCAGCACACCTTTTTTTAAAAAAAAACTCTTTTTATTATAAAAACTTTGACAACAAGGCATAGTTTCATAAAATCATAACATAGGTGATGGCAAACACAAGGCTGTATCAATACACAATATACTTTTGCCGTTGGAGCTATGGGGAAGGGGAGACATCTAAATCGCTTAATCTGGGGGGGAGGCACATATTTCACCTCGGTATAAATTCCAAGGGGTCCAAATCTTAGACCACTTCCGGGGGCAACCCCTCGCAATGTAAACAGATTTTTCTCGTTGCATGCACCAATCAAGGTATTTTTTCCAGTCCGCAATTTTGGGTGCGTGTGGGGCCCCCCGTGCTGTGCAATATTTCTTTTAGCTATCATACAAGCAAGTGTGACCCATTGTATGGCGTAGGTGTTGAGGTCTGTGGGTTCCCAGATATTAAGGAGACATCTGGCAGCCTCTGGCAGGAGTTCAACCTCCAGAGCTTCACTCATAATGGAATGTACCTTCTGCCAGTACTCCTGAATTATCCCACAGTGCCATATGGTGTGTATGAAAATACCCGGTTGGGAACATCCCCGTCTGCAGGACCCATCAGTTTGTCTCCCCATGTGCACCAGTTGCGGCCCTGTTAGATATATTCTGTGCAATATTTTGAGTTGCACTAGGCGGAGCCTTGCTGATATCGCGACTGTTTTAGGGGAGGAGATCGCCGTCTGCCACCCCTCATCATCTAGTTCTATACAGTCCCCCGTCCACTTCTCTCTCAGTAGGGTCAGGGGATCACGCATGTTATTGATTAGCTTTCTGTAAGTCAGAGATATGGCACGCTCGGGCAGGTGTCACCAGCACACCTTTAATGCGAAAGGAAGAGCACCAGTACTTGTCAAAGGGTTGCCCGATTTATAATGGGACAGTATATGAGCACTTTGGGATAGTAAATACTGACATCAGCATTACACAGCACTAGACAGCACAGTGCATAAGACAGAGCAAAGCAACAGGCAGGACACTGTAATGACAGAGCGTTGCACTATGCAGTACACTGGTCTGAACACTGCATGATAACACAAAGGAAGACGGCAAATCACATTGCACTAGACATTACACTACTACATTGTGCACAGCACTAGTGATCCCACTACACTGGATGGCATTCTGTACCATATATTAGATTGCAATGGACAGCATACAGGGCTAGACAACACCCTCCACTTAACAGAAGATGTTAGTACCAGACAGCAAACTGCACTAAACGCATCGAGTGCTAGGAATTTAGTACGACTCACTGGACTAGAAGGTATAATGTACAAAATAGCTTACTGTACTAAAAGGCACTATGCCCTAAACCACACTATTGTTATTTATAATGAGAGAACAAACAGGTGTTCTGGGATAAAGAAAGCAAGTAACTACACTGTTATGTTTACATTTCAAGAACTTGACAGAACGCTTCACTAGAAAGCAAACTATACTGCATGGCGCACTGTATTAGAATGCAAACTGCACTATACAGCACAGTGCACTATGTTGTGTAATGCACCAGGCACAACGCATCGAGAAAGAACATTGCACTAGTCTGACTGCTGTACTCAGCCCAAAACTCAACAAATCACTTTTCTAGACATTGGGCCATATGCATGAACACATTTTCCCATAGACACAGAATGGTCAAAACCCTTTGATGCATCTAGCCCATTAACCTGTAGTACAAGGTACACTGCTGTTACAAAACACACTGCACTAGACTCTACAGCATACTAGATGGTAAACTGCACCAGAGAAAATTGTAATTGATGGGGAGATAATAAAAGGAGGCACACTACACTAGGCAGTGTTAACCAACACAGTACTTTGCACGAGACAGCACATCACAGTAGAAGACACATTGTGATTGGCAACATAAAGTAATCAGCAGAACATTACAGTAGGTAGTACACAGTACTAGACATCACACTGTACTAATCAATACACAGCACTAGCGAGCACACTGTACTAAAAGGTACACTGTAACAGACAACAAGAAGAAGGTACAAAGTTCCAGTTGTTACACTGTACTAGGTATCTCATGGTACTAAATGTCATAGTGCACTATACAGTACAATGCACAAGAGCACACTGTACTAAAAGTACACTTTGCAATAGACACAATATAGGAATTATGCATCAGGAGAGGGCCAAATTATGCGGCAGGGCTGAGTAAATTATGTTACAAGAAAAGGCAGATTATGTGGCATATTGTGGCATATTTTATAACAGCTACACTTATTTCCACAGTCTGGGCATTTGTTGCTCCTCGTTTGTACCAGTTTAACACCCAAATATAGCAATAAGCAACAGAAAAGTGACCAGTCCAGCTTTGCAAAGGGCCTTCCACTGAGCTGCAACATGCGTTGCTGCATTTTTAGTAAACTTTGAACCATTTGAGCTAGAAACAATTTATTTTTAGTTATAATCTGCAGATTATTCAGTTGATGAAGGATTATGTGGTGAATGCGGCAAATCTATAATCATACAAAAATTAACGCAGCAGCACAATCACATAATTCTAGTTGCCATGGTTATAGACACAGCACACTGCAGTAGACAGTATACAACAGTAGTGACTCTACAGTACTTGATGGTACACTGTACTAGGCAGGGAGCACACAGTACTAGATGAAACTCTGCACTAGAATGCCTAGTGCACAAGTCCTCACACTGCACTAGACAGAATACTGTGCTAGGTGGTACACTGATCTAGCTGATACATTGTACTAGATAGCAGACTGTATTAAACTGCACAAGGCAACAGACAGAAAACTGTACTAAATAGCCCACTGTCATGGATGGTGCAGTGAACTAGACAGCATGACTCACTAGCAATAAGACAGGACTGGTCAGCGCACTGTGCTACTAAGCACAGCACAGTCTACAGAACGTTGTACTAGAGAGCACACTGTTATAGACAACAATGTTTACTAGAGAGTATATGGCACCCTGTTCTAGACAGCATGCTGCACTAAACTGTGTACAGTACCAGAAAGCACATTGGACTAAACATCACACTGTAGATGACGATACACTGGGTACGCTGCACTAAACGGTAGAGTGCACTAGATAGCACAATACACTAGACATAACAATGTACAAAACACTATACAGCACATGGTATTAGTCAGCAAAGTACACTAAAAATCACCCTGTTTACACACCTTACTAGATGCGAAAGAGCACTAGACACTACTGCACTAGAAGATACACTTTATTAGCAGACAGACTGTAATTTAGGGCACCCTGTACTAGACATACACTGCACTAGGAAGAGGCTTGTACTAGATGACACATAGACTAGATGGAACACTGTTCTGGATAGTGTACTGCACTAGAAAGAACAATGTACTATGTGCCACATTGCACTAGATGGTACACTGCACTAGAGAGCACATGGGACAAGACAGTAAACTGTACTAGACAGCACAGAGTGCTGGAACCCTTAGGACATAAGATAGCAGACTGTCCTGGATGATATTGTAGACAAGCGACGAACACTGGACTATTCACTACTCAAAGGAAATGTCACCCCCTAAAGTTTGGACTGATGCTGCGGGATTTCAACTTTGGCTTCGGTGCAGGGCTCCAACCCTAAAAAGGTATATGTCTAATTGGTTTACCCACAATTGGAATACGTTTTTTTTAAAATAACTTTATTTAACATTTGTCACAAAGGCAACATCATATGCAGTAATATACACAGTCGTAAATAATAGGTGAAAGAAATAAAAAAAGCTTGCACATTTATAAATCTCCATGTGTCCAACATCATCCACAAAGTGGACACGTCAAGGCTCAACGTGATGCTTAGCACTCAGTCTTTAGATTGAAAAAGTGCAACCTCTCATCACCTTGTGTGATTGGCGCAGTCAAAGACACAACATGTAAGAGCAATAGATTCAAAGGAGGGAGTGCTCAGGAAAGAAAAAGAGACAAACATTACAATCCGCAAGTTGCGGGTGAGCTACCCACTAACCAACCCCGGTGGGGACTAGGCCATGCTCTAGCAGTGAGGGCGAGTTCCGCTGTCGCGATGTGAGGTATGATCTAAATGGACCCTATATGTCTCTGGGATGAGACGAAGAGGGGACTGTTGTGGAGTATATATCGCTATTTGTGTTACACGAAGCTAAGCTGCCAACCAACTATGAACCGTAGAGACTGTCTTTTTCGGCCCCAGTGTATAGCCACCTCTCTCTTGGCCAGTAAGAAACTAAGAGCCACAAATTTCTGAACCTTTTTAGGTAAGTTGGCCACGTAGCCCAGGAGAGCGATTTCAGGTATGGGGTCAATTGGCGAGTTGATCATGTCGCCCAGTGTTTTGTGCACTGCTTCCCAATATGATAGCAAGCGGGGGCAGGTCCCAGCTAGGTGTGCAAAGTCTGCTTGGGGGGCCTTGCATTTGTGGCAGCAATGGGGTCTGGAAGGGTCCAGCCTGTGGACTCTGCCTGGTGTGATGTAAACTCTGCGCAGAAACCTAAAGCGGAGTAGTTTGTGTCTGCTGTTGAGGGAGATATCTTTTGTGACTGCGCAGCAGGCAGTCCATTGGTCGTCCGTTATCGGGCTGCCCAAATCCCCTTCCTAGTCCTTTCGGATCTTGTCATCATTGATCGGGATGAGTCTCGCGCAAGCTTTATATAATTTATAGATGAGGTGTGCGCCCCGTTCGGTTTCAATAACTAATGATAAGGGGGCAAACGATTTCGGTTCCAGGGGTGAGCTGGGTAGTGCGGCACGCATTGTTGATTGAAGACGCCCGAGCACAAACCGGTCCATGAATGTGGCATTGGGAAAACGGATGTCATCACTTATCACAAAGGCATGGCCATCTGGGAACAGGTCACCCCACAATTGGAATAAGTTAACTTACTTATAAGTGACTATTATATGGTACCAGGGGTACCTAGGGCCTGTAAGTTAAGTGTCCCTCATGGACTGCAGCACTTATTGTGGCACCATGAGTGGGGCACAGCAAGACATGATGTCCAGCTGCCACTGCAGGCTGGCAGACCAGCTTTAAACTGCTAACTCAACTTTTCCATTCACCCAATGGCAAAGTCCAAACTGTTAAATATGTAACAGTTACCCCTAAGGCGGGCCTCATGGGCCCTAAAGAAAGGGGGCATTATATTAAAGAGAAGGGCATGTGTTTTTGATAACTTTACTGTCCGGACAGTAAAAACCCAGCACTGCCGTTTCTACTATGGAATGTCTAGGTGTCCCATTGACTAATATGGAGTTACATGCTGACAACTCAGCAGTGTTAACTGTCAAATGGGACTACTAAACCAAAAGAATTGTTGCATTAATACAGACTTGTTGCTGAAGTTGAATTTAATATAACTATTTTACAAATAGTTACTGACACAAGGAGGGCCATAACACCCTTCATCAGCCAGGCTAGCTTGAATCCAGTGGCAAAGTGAGCAAGGGACCCACATCTGGGCATACCCTGCCAATTTAGGGCGAATAAAGCAAACACAAAGAGATGATGGACGGAGTCCTGAAACTTTTCAGAGACTCACCCCCAGTCACAGATCTGGGTTGAATCCATCATCGTTCTTTTGCTCACTTCGCCACCTCAGTTCAGACCCAGCTATATGCAAATTAGTCTTGACCCTGTGTTTCATGGGAACAGTCCAGCCAAAACTGCCAAGCCAGGCCTTCCCTGAAACAGAAACAAGCATCCTGGGACCGGTTTCGGGGTAACACCCCTCATCAGCCAGGCTAGCTTGAATCCAGTGGCAAAGTGAGCAAGGGACCCACGTCTGGCCATATACTGCCAACTTAGGGCGAACAAAGCAAACACAAGAAGATGATGACGGAGCGCCAAAAAGTTTCCTGACACTCACCCCCAGTCACAGATCTTGTTATATTCCATATAGGTACCCCAATATAGGCTCAGGTAACATCCTAACCTTTCACCTATATTCTTCACTACATTACACACATAACGGTTCTTAGGGACTGACCTTTCACCTAGATACGACACTGCACACAGAACGCTGGATTTTCCCTAGTAAAAGTCTCATACATTATGCATGAGGATTCTTGGAAACTCAGCAGGACAACCTTCTCCTGCAAAATAACTATGTATAAAGTTCACTCCTGACGTCATCCTACGTCCGACAATGGCACAGCAAGGTAGAACCATTGGGGACACCTCTGGGTATATAAACATAACATCTTGCTGAGATAGGCAGAGGAGAACTAGGACTTCCATGCCGACACACTAACGCGAGACGCTGAGTCTCCTGCATGCAGATACTCCAGTTCGCAGTGGTCTAACATCCCTTGCGGGGTGTCCAACTCGAGACCAAGACTGGGTCCCACAGTCTCTCACTTCCGGTAATGGGGTTGACTTTATCCTAGAGGGATTCTTGGCTTAACAACTACACACATGCTAGGTACACTTAGGTACATCTAGGTAGGATTGCATCATAGGAGTATGCATTTTACTGTCATGTATTTTATATACCTGCCTGTATTCATGACTTTAGCATAATGGTAGAAATCTACCATCCTTTTACTTTCTTAGTGCTTCTAATCATTTATATCTGTTTCTGTCTAGTGGTTGTTTCAGCACACCTATTTTACACTAGAATGATGAATGTTCAATAAATGTTAATGGAAAAACGTCCATATCGTTTATTCTGTGTATCTATCTGAAACGAAGTAAGCATGAGTGACTGAGCGAAAAGTTTTGCACTGTTTCCACGGTCCTGAGAAATCAGGGTTGTCATGTTCGATAGTTGCCAAAAACTATTCTCTCCTTGGTAGGAGGGGTTTCTAGTGGCACTGTTTCAATCATCAAGCCACAAAGCTATCTGCTACATGTTTTGGCCTAATGAGAATGCTAAGAAAGATCCTTACCCTGCTCCCTTTCCAGACGAGAAGGATTATGGTGCAAGCCCTCACACTGTCCCGCCTGAATTACGGGAATGCGCTGTATCTGGACACCCCTCAGTCCACACTCCAGAAATTATAAGTGATCCAGAACTGTGCGGCCCGCCAACTTCTCCAGATTCCTCGGAGAAAATCAGCAAAACCGGCATTGAGGAATCTTCACTGGCTCCCAATTCGAGCTAGGATACAATTCAAGGCCATGTGCCTGGCTCATAGAGCCACCCGGAAATCAGGCCCAGCCATCATCCAGTCCCTGGTCACCCCATACCAACCTCCCAGGAGTCTTCGTTCTAGTTCCGCTTTTCTTGCCACCCCAAGGAAAGTACACTAGGAGGCCTCAGGGTAGCTACGCGCTATAGAAATCTAACTTCATTCATTAATTCACTGTGAGCTAGCTGGTATACACGATGACAAACCCGGTGGGGGTGTCTAGAATCAGTCTGACACCAGTCCTACAGTGTATGTTGTCTAAACGAGCAGATCCTATATAGGTTTTATAGGAACTACACGACAATCTGGGTTGAATCCATCATCATTCTTTAGCTCACTTCGCCACCTCAGGTCAGACCCAGCTATATGAAAATCAGTCTTGACCCTGTGCCTCTAGGGAACAGTCTAGCCCTAACTACCAAGCCAGGTCTTAACTGAACCGGAAACAAGCATCCTGGGACCGTTTTTGGGGAAACACCCCACATCAGCCAGGCTAGCTTGAATCTAGTGGCAAAGTGAGCAAGGGACCCACGTCTGGGCATACCCTCCCAACTTAGGGCGAACAAAGCAAACACAAGGAGATGATGGACGGGGCGCTGAAACTTTTCAGACGCTCGCCCTAAGTCAAAGATTTGGGTTGAATCCATCATCGTTCTTTTGCTCACTTCGCCACCTCAGTTCAGACCCAGCTATATGCAAATCAATCTTCACCCTGTGCCTCTTGGGAACAGTCCAACCCGAACTGCCAAGCCATGTCTTTCCTTCAATCGGAAACAAGCATCCTGAGACCCTAGGTTGCAGTGCTCCGTCCATCATCTCCTTGTGTATGCTACACTACACCATGCTACCACAGATGTCACATACTACACCACACTATGCTACCCTACATGAGGCATACTGCACTACACCACACTATCACAAATGACGCATACTACACTACACCACACGAGACATATCAAACTACAACACCGTACCATACATGAAGCATGCTACTCTACTCCACATATTGGGGCAGCATACTACAGCGGCCATAACACTGTACTAGCAGCACACAGTGATAGAAAGCACACTGATTACCCTGTAATACATGGTCCATTCTATTAGATAACACTGTACTAGCATCACACAGTGATAGAAAACACACTGATTACACTGTACTACATGGTACATTCTATTAGATAACTGTTCTAGCAGCACACAGTGATAGAAAGCACACTGATTACACTGTAATACATGGCACATTCTATTAGATAACACTGTACTAGCAGCACACAGTGATAGAAAGTGATTGATAGTGCAGCGCTCCACCCCTTAAAAGGTATATGTCTAATTGGTTTACACACAATTGGAATAAGTTAACTTACTTATAAGTCCCTATTATATGGCACCAGGGGTACCTATGGCCTGTACGTTAAGTGTCCCTCATGGACTGCAGCACTTATTGTGCCACCATAAGTGTGTCACAGCAAGGCATGACTTCCAGCTGCCACTGCAGGCTGGCAGACCAGTTTTAAACTGCTAACTCAACTTTTCAATTTACCCAAGGGCAAAGTCCAAACTGTTAAATATGTATCAGTCACCCCTATGGAAGGCCTCCTGGGCCATAAAGGCAGGGTGCATTATATTAAAAAGAAGGGCATGTGTTTTTAATAACTTTACATGTCCGGACGGTAAAAACCCAGCACTGCTGTTTCTACTGTGGGATGTCTAGTAGCCCCGTTGACTAATATGGAGTTACATGCTGACAACTCAGCAGTGTTAACTGTCAAATGGGACTACTAAACCAAAAGAATTGTTGCATTAATCCAGACTTGTTGCTGAAGTTGAATTTAATGTAACTATTTTACAAATGGCAACTTTAGAAGTTACTGACACAATGAGAGCCACCAGGGAGCATTTACAGACCCATTATGCATCACTCCCAACGCAAACACAAAATCAATGCGTAGGGTCCTGTTGGAGCAACCCAACAGTTTAGAGGGGCTCACAATGTGCATGCCTCTTCTTAAAAAAGACAATGTTTTTAGGACGAAAACCCTCACTCACCCTTAGGTGGGCGACCCCCTAAAGTTTTGGGCTGCTCCAACTAGACCTATGCATTATTTGGGGTTTTGGAGCCTTAGAAAGTTGCCACGCTGTTGCCAAAGTTTTCCTGAAGCCATTTCTGATTGTAAACAGTTGCTGTCCAAAGACAACTTGCTGTCCTCCTGGGGAGAGGTGAGAACAACTCACATGAGGGAAAACAAAGGACCCGCTGAGGGAAGAGGCATACCCTCCTCCTGGCAGAGTGGCAAATTTGGGGGTGAGCCCAAAAGACGAGCTGCAAAGGGGTAGTCACACAAGGAAAGTGATTCTTCTTTGTTTTAGCAGATAGTCTGGCATCTCAGGCACAGATAAAAAAGATGTTACTAAACTGTTTTTCAAGGGGAGGGCAGCCCCACGTTGCCACAACTCTAGGTTAGGCTAGGGAGCTTCACAGACTAAGGGAAGGGTTCTGCCATGTTGGGAGTGGGCAGAATAGTGCATGCTGGAATAAGCAGATACCACACTTTTCCAGGAAGGTGGGAGGTGGGACCTGGTAGCCCATTGGCTGGTGAATGGCCACATTCCCCTGGCCTGTAACCGGAATAAAAGTTGCACCCCAGGCACCCGGAACTCAGATCACATCTGTCTTGGAGAAAAGACCAAGAAGAACTGTTCCCTGGTCCCAGCAAAGAGAGGCTGCATCAAGACTGGACTGCTCTGGCTGCACCTGTGGACTAGCTAAGAGAGGACAGTGCCTGCGGTGCCACACCTGTGGGAAAGGTTGCTCACATTTGCAAGGCAGAGATGGTCACCTCAAAAGTCAGGTCTCTGTTACAATCAAAATGCCACTAAAGTAGAGAACCCTGAACTCTTAATAGCACAGCATGAAGAAGCCTTGTCGCTGCTGGATGCCGAAGTGCAGCTTGGAAGAAAGAGTCCTGATGCTCAAAAGTTGCACCCAAGTCTGCTGGACGTGGGAAAGTTGCCAGAGTGCACTCAAGTTGCCCAGATAAAACGTTATCACCACTTAAATGAAACTGCTGATTTTACACTGTAACTGGAGACCAGTAGACCAGTTGTAACTGGTCTTTTGCTTTACTGCACCTATACTCCGAGGGACATCGATCCCTGAGGTCTAAGTCATCCCCAAAAGCTCAATAAACAATGAGTGGCCACAGGTAGACCTCCGTCACTGACTGAGCATCCTCAGCCCCCTTGAGCATATTCAGCCTCCTGTATCCCTTGCATCAGGACCACTCCTAAGACTTCAATGGCAGTTTGTCCATAGAATTCAGAACTGGACTGGAGACTGCTTAAATCATGAGATAACTGTCCCTTTGTGGTCACTGTTTCCATTGACTGACTCAGCATCCTCAGCACGCTTGGGCATCTTCAACATCCTGCTTCCCTTGTATCAGGACCACTCCTAAGATTTTAATGGTGGTTTGCCTTTGGGATTCAGAGCTATATTGGAGACTGCTTAAATTAGGATATAACTGTTCCTTTGTACTTAACTGGTACCAGTGACTGACATCCACAAGAGTGCCCACATAGTTGTTTTCAACTTGCTTGTCACGGCTAACACTAAACCACAAACACAGTAGATTGCAATGATTTAACATATCGAGTGGAAATCAGTGATTTATTCTTTCTTTAAAAACTCATATCTCTGGAACCCTCCAGTGGATTGTTGTTGTTAAGGTGTCTATTTATTGTATTTTATTTTCTTCATATTTACTGTTTTGGTACTTATTAATTTTCCTTTGATGAAGTCTGGCTGCTTCATGCCAGAGCTACCCAGAGCTGAGCTAAGGTTTTACAAACTATCCTCATTGGACCTGTTAAGAGTCTTTGTCAGTATCACATGGTGATGTCACACAACTACAACATATGTTAATAACGGCCTCTCACAACTACACTGCCCTAAACATCACTGCACACTGTACTGGACAGCACACTGCACTAGGCTGCACAGTGTGCCCGTCGGCACCATAATATAATGACCAAAGCACTAGACAACAGTATTAGATGGCTCTAGACAGCGCACTGTAATATACAGCACACTGTTAGACTGCACTAGATATTACAATGTAACAGACTGAAAAAGATAATATACAGCATGGTGAACTTGACATTACTCTTGACATAAGGCTGCACACTGCATTAGATGGTACAGTTCATAGTGCTTGAGAGCACACAGATGGTACAGTTCATAGTGCTGAACAGCAAACTTGTTAGAAATGGGGTGTCTGGTTGGCAGAGGTATGCAACTTGTCCAAGCAGGAACTGCCACCCTAGTTAGGGTAAGCAAGATACACACTGAAAGAAAACCTGTGCTCACCGTCTGGTAGCTTGGCACAGAGCATTATTATATTATTATGGAAGGCTTATCTAAAGAGGCAAAGTGTAAAGTATTTGTGCAACATACTCAAACAGTAACATAACGAAAACACCACAAAAAGACTCCACAGAAGTTTAGAAAATAAATACCAACAATTGTATAAATAAATCAAGACCAAAAAGATGAAAATCCAATAAATACAAGTCAAGATATTGCTTTTAAAAGAAATAAAAGAAGTGTAGTGCTAAAAAAAGAAAGGAGTGCTAAAACCGGGCAAAGTGGAAGTTTGGGCTGACCGTGTGGAGCGCAGGCTAGCTACAGGACCCATGCAGGCCCCGATGAAGTAAGTATCTTTCCTGGTTGCAACAGCGAGATGCATCGTGAGATGAGTCAATATGGTTCCCGCAGTTGAGGGATGCGTCAATCTTTTCCACCCAGTGATGGAAAGGCGTCAGTTCCAGAGTTGAGACGCTGGGACGCAATTCATTGGTTCCATAGAGTGATTCAGTCAAAGGCTGCATCTATCTTTTCAAGCTGCTGCAGCGGTAATGCAAGGTTCCAAGGCATCGGGTTCTCAAGCCGTTGCGTTGTTTCCCAAAGCAATGTGCCGATTCTACTCCTGCAACCGGGTTGATGCGTTGATATGTTGCAAGTATCTGGGTCAAATTTCAGTGAAACAGGCAAATGAGCTGGGGTAGAGGCTTTGATAACCAAGAGTCTCAAGCAAAAGGAGTCACACCAACACGTCTTTGGAGCACACTTGCTTGGAGAAAAAAAAGCAGAGTCCAGCTCTCCTTTAGCAAAGTCAGAGAGCAGGAGGGCAACATAAGAGAAAAGCAGGCCTTCCATGCCAACATTCCAAAGATTAGTCCTTTAAGCAGTACAGCAGTCCTTCTAGCAATGTGCCGTTGTAGTTCCAGCAGTGTCTGATTTCATGGGGTCAGAGACCCAGTACTTATACCCAAATGTGTCTCTGAAGTGGGGGTGATATCAAAGCAGCTACTTGAAGTGCAGAAGTCTCTCTTTCGTCCTAGCCCTGGCTCCAGAGTAGCTATGGAGTAAATAAGTGGTTTGTATGGAGACAGGACACTACCTATTCAAGTGAAGTGTTAGCCCCTCCCTTCCATCCTGCACAAGAAAGCAAATAGAACCCTGTAGGGAGGGGAACGCAGCACGGAGGAGACCACCCCGCTCAGAGACAAGAAAATCGTCCTAGCAATGTTCCACAGGTAGTAAGCAAGTCACCGAAGCGAGCACCCAGGAGGCCATACAGCCAGCCAACAGCCAGGCCCGACCCAACCGAACAACGAAGAGCCGACAGGAACAGGAGCGGACAGGGAGGTAAAGCCACAGGCAGAGACACACCAAAGGTGAGAAGGACAGAAGAACTGGGGGAAACGAGCCCGAGCAACGGCAACACCTCCAGGGAGCAAACCCAAGCCAGCAGGCCCCAGTACTCCAAAACCAGGGACAAAGAATAAAAGGATGCAAATTCCGCACAGGAATCGCAGAGCCCCGCCCGCGGAAGGAGAACAAGGAAATCCCAGCATCACTGGACAATGAAAAGCACTGCTCGAACATATACCAGCGTGGGATTTGTCGAAAGTAGTGGCAGGAGACAAATCCTTGTCCTGTGCAAGCCTGTTCCCCCAGAAGCACAACACATACCAGCGAGCCATAGCTCCATGGTCCAACGCTCGCAGCAGCACAAAACAAGAGAGAAGTACCCAGGCGAGCACAACTAACAGGTCAAATGCCCGGTCGAGGCCAGAGAAGCCCAGACCCCCGTAAGCAAAGGGACCAGAGGAAACCGCAAAACCGGGAGCCCGGACGAGAAAGAAGATACCGCCACCACCAGGGACTCAAACTGAAACCGGAACAAAAGAGACCCAGTCAAGGACAGCACAACCGTGCCGAAAAGCCAAAGGGGCCAACATAGCAACCCCCCGGAGAACGAGTCAGGTGCAAAACTGCCCCGAAAAGAAACAAGAAGCCCCCGCAGGGCAGGGGCAAACCACAGACAAGCCAAGGAACGGCCAACAGAAGCCAGACGAGAAACCCGCCAGCAGGGGGACCTATCGACCCTGCACCTTCCTGGAACCCAAGCATGCACACCGGCCGGAAAAAGGCCGCAATCACCCAGCAGGTGTATACCAGAAAAGGAAAACCGCAGGGCACCCCAGCAGACAGGGCAGAAAAGGGAGCCGCGTGCACGACCCGTGACCAAAAGGAAGGGGAGGAGAACGGACACCACTAACCCAGGCCGGACCGAAACCGTGGAGACATAACCACCGGCAGAATGGAACAGAGAGCGGAACAAGAGAAAATACACTTAAGGGAACAGCGAAGACGAGGACGAACCAGAACCCAGGACGTCACAGAAGCATTTGAGAATCACTGGATGGTACATGCCCCCAAGAGAAGGACAATGCAAAGCACCGCCCACTAACAAGGCACAAGAACACTCCAGACTTGAAAACATGACCTTTGATGTAAGAGTCTGCGATCCTAACCACTAGGCCACAGTGACCCATCCGACACACACCGAGGAGGACCCCGACTCCAACCCAAAGCCAGGGACCCAGAGGAAAAACCAAGGAGTACCACCAGGAACAGGAATAGCCTCAAGACCCCACCTGAACCCCCCCCCCCCCTTCCGGGAGAAGAACCAGGGAGACCACCAAGACCGACAACAGAGTGGGGCGGCAGTAGGCGGGACCCACAGAACCGCTACAGGGGCCACCCAGGACGTAAGGAGAGGCCACAAACAGCTCCTAACAGAGCCCCAATGGTCAGGAGCCGAGGAGAAGCACGACACGGACAAGAGGCAGAGCAGCCCCTCGCAGAGCCAAGAAGCCGGACGAGAAAAGCCTGTACAGAAGAGGGCAAGCCCAAAGGAGCAGAGGCAGGAGCAAAAGCCCACACGGAGACCACAGAAGCAGCCCAGAGAAGGAAAGACCGGTGACAATAGTAGCCCGCCCCCATCAGACCCACAGCCGCCAACAGCCCCCGGAACTCCCAGGTGGACGCCCAATCAGGGACCAACCAGGCCAGACCCCGTACCCCATTGGAGAACAGGCGGGAACAGGAGCATACAGGCAGGATAACCACAGGCCCCAAAGCCCGTAAGGGAAGAAAGAGCCAAGGACAACACAGCGAACAGAATGAAGCCATGGCCCCGCAACATACCCCAAACACCAGGAAAACACCAGGACATGAACACACAAACATAGAGCAAATGGCCGATTTGATGGTCCCACTAGTACGAACCAAGAAGGCAAAATATACAGCGCTGTAAGTCAGTGTGTATCACAACGCCATGGAATCCGTCCTGGCAACTCCAGAACAAAGAAAACAGGAGAAAACACCCGGAAGGGACCAATGCTGTGCCACGCAGTGCACTAGACAGTGTACGCATGGCTCCTGGATGTCGCCACTCCGCACTATACCATAGTCAGAAAGACCAGCAGATAATAAATACAAGAAATAAGCAACAAAAAAAGGAGCACATAGCTGACCACTGCACACAACGCACAAAACCGTAAAACTGCAGTGATTTACCTAGAGAAACAGGATGTCGAGCAATGTCGCCGAGACTCGAACCGGATCCCCCAGCCACCAGGGCGAGCACTCCAGCAATAAGGCCACATCCTCTACACTCCCCATGTACACACTGCGCTTAAAAACAGGCCCTTTAACCCCAGTCAAAAATGAGGGAAACCAATGCCCGAAATTTGTGAGGCAAACACAGAACCACCGTGCAACTGGAGCCTGAAACCCCTCCTGGAAGAGCACAATACAAATATACAGAATATCCCACTCACCCAGAGTACGCTGATCCCGTATAACAGTACTGGGACACCACAACCCCAAAGAACAATGATTCTGCAGAGACCGAAACGCGACAGCAGCAGAAGAGCGAGCAGAAAAGAGAGCTCCTACCACCACTGTCACACTGTACCTGCCAACTGAAACCTAGGATTGTAGTTCCACTGCGCGAGAATAATGCAGCACGCATGTGTGAGTGCCAGACACCTCCAACAACCAAATACACAACGGAAGCTACGGGCCAGAAGGTGAGAGAAACGCAACACACTATGTATCAGTAAGAAACAGAAAGAGTCCCACTAAGGCTTAGAGCCACGCAAAGTACACCACCAAAACACAATCAGCACGCCATCGGTCCTGAGGAACGGGTGAGAAAAACGGCATCACACGGGACAGGAGCGTCAGAGGCAACGGCCATAGAGCGCGGCACCAGGGAGAATGCAGCCGCGCGCGGCTCCTGGCAACTCGCGTGCTCACCCCAAAGAGACATGCCCAGCAAGCGGACAATGTGGTAAGGCCCCTTGAGACCGGCTCCACAGCTAGGAGTCGTAAACGCGTATAAAAAGAGGGGATGTAGCTCAGTGGTAGAGCGCATGCTTTGCAAGTATGAGGACCGGGTTCAATCCCTGGCATCCCCAGGCCACTCCATGTGGTTGCTGGAAGGCTAACCCGCCAAGGTGTGCAAGGAAGAGATACCCCTAGCTCAGTGGTAGAGATACGGGCCAAACTACCGAAACCGAGGCCGACGGAGGAAGTGAAGCCCCGCCGCAGCTGGCGCACCGCCAGGCCCTCAGGACAGGAACAGAATAGGTTGCAGCGAGGACCCCTGGGGGCCCCGAAAAACCAGACAACCATGAGGCGGAGGCGTACCTGGGGACTGTAAAACGGACCGCCGGGCGCCCCCACCTCGCCCACAAGCCCCAAGCTGCCCCAGCAATGGGAGAGCTGGGGAGGTCAGGAGAGACACCAACAGAAGGAGCGCCACCGGGGGGGGAGGGTGGGAGGGGGTACCGGGCACGAGTATAACAAAAACACTCTGCCCACACGGACGAGGGGAGAGGAAAAAGGCCGCCAGGAAGAGCCCCAGACGCCCTCGTCCGTCCCCATGTAAACCCCTGGCTCGCTAAAGCAGAGCATAACGGGCCCAGACCGCTGGGGGAAGGAAGGAGAATGGTCCCAGAGTCCTAGGGCCTGCTAGAGCAGGGCCACCAACCAGGGATCCCAGTTCCAGATACAGCAGAAACAACTTACCTGAAACACGCTCTGGAGAATCTGCAGCGTAGAGTCAAAAAAACAGGCTGAAGGGTTGGGCCGGCCAGCCTCAAATAGAGGTCAAGGGTGTAATGGGTCAGCCATATTGGGAAGGGATAGTAGGCTAACGTTTTTGCTTTGGAGGGTTCTGGTGTGGAGCTGAAGCTCACTTTGTTATTCATGTGGCAAGGATGACTATACTCGGAGTAATGAAGATTACCGGTAAGTAACCGTGGCATTAAGTTGAGATAGTACTGCTCCTGTGCCATGCCCGGAGGCATCCATTGCAATAATAAAGTCCTTAGCGAAGTCAGGGGCCCGAGCACAGGGGCCCGAGCACAGGAGCTGTGCACATGGCTTGCTTCAGGGAATCAAATGTAGTTTGGCATGCCTCTGTCCAAATCACATTTCTGGGCTACTTCTTGGAAGTCAGCTCAATCAAGGGAGCAACAATGGTGCCATAGCCCTTTACAAACCTCCTATAGTACCCAGTGAGGACCAAAAATGCTCTAACCTCAATATGGTTTTGGGGGCTCCCAAGCCATAACTGTTCCAATCTTGACCTGCCCACCAGGTGCCCCAAGTACACCACTGACCCCTGCCCTATCTGGCACTTACTATCCTTGATAGTCAGGCCTGCCTGCCTGTTGCAGAGCTGAAAGCACTTCCTGGAGGTGAAAAACGTGGTCCTTCCAGCTTCTACTGAAGACAACTATGTCATCCAGATAGGAAGCACTGAAGGCCTCCATGCCAGCAAGGACCTGGTTTGCCAACCTCTAGAAGGTGGTAGGGTTATTCTCTAAACTAAAGGGCATCACACTAAACTCACAGTGTCACTGTGGAGTGGAGAAGGCTGACCTCTCCTTTGCTCCCTCTATTAGGGCAGTCTGCCAGTACCCTGATGTAAGATCAAAGATAGTAAAGTACTTGGTAGCCAGTAACCGGTCAATCAGCTCATCAACCCGGGGCATGAGGTGAGCATCTGTTTTGTCACTGAATTGAGCCCTCTATAATCCACACAGAACCTCAGTTCAGGTTTGGTGCCAGTTGGGGCAGCTTTCTGTATAAAAACCACAGGACTGGACCAGGGGCTACTGGAGGGTTCTATAACCCCCAATTCCAGCATTTTAGAAACTTCTTCCTTAATGCTGGACCTTACCATATCTGACAATCTGTAAGACTTATTCTTAACTGGGAAGTTATCCCCTGTGTCCACATCATGGGTACACGGGTGGGTAGTCCCAGGAATAAGGGAGAAGAGAGAGGAGAATTGTCCCAACACTTGGTGGATTCCCTCTGTTGTTAAGAAGTCAGAGCGGGGGAACAGATTACTCCCTCCACAGAAC
This sequence comes from Triturus cristatus, assembly GCF_964204655.1. Classification (NCBI taxonomy): domain Eukaryota; kingdom Metazoa; phylum Chordata; class Amphibia; order Caudata; family Salamandridae; genus Triturus; species Triturus cristatus. Next base: position 378,368,473 of record NC_140579.1, on the reverse strand, counting down.
CATTTTCTGCTTAGAGGCTAGGTCAGGGCGAGGTTCAATCTCCTCTTCCTCCATCTGTCACCAGCAGCATGGTGATCTCAGACCTCTCATAGTGGGATTTGAGGAGATTGTCATACAGAACCCTGTGGGGTTGTCTAGGGGTCTTGAGATCCACAAAGTAGTTGGTCTCACCCTTTCTCTCAATCATATCATAGGGCCCAGTCCAGTGGTCCTGGAAGACCCCGGCCTCCACAAGCTCCATCACCCACACTTTCTGACCAGGCTGGAACTTTTGTCATACCACTCTGTCAAGACTGCCTGGATGGCTTCTAAGTTGCTGGAAGCTTGCTTACGTAACTTAGCCATTTGGCTCCTGAATGCAAACATGTAGCTCACCGCATCCTGGGGAATCTTCCTGGTAGCTTGGTTCCACCCTTACGTGACCAAATGCAGAAGTCCTCTAACAGGGTGCCCATTCAAATCAAATCAAATCAGGAACATTTATTTAGCGCACAAATCACCCGAAAGTCTCATGGCGCTGGGGAACGCCTCAGAGTTGTCAGCATACAAGGGAAGAAGCTAATTGTCAAACAGCCATGTCTTTAAATTCTGGCGAAAGTGGTTATGGTCAAAGGAGATACGAAGGTGTAAAGGCAGTTTGTTCCAGAGGGTTGGGGCAAGAAATGAAAAAGCCCGACCCCCGTTTTTGACAGTGCGCACTCTGAGCGGAGTAAGGAGGGATTTGCTACAGGATCCTGTTTAGCTGGTACCAACTGAGTTTTTTGGTCCAGTAGCCCGGACCTCTACCATACATGTTTTTATGTGTTAGGCATAAGATCTTAAAACAGGTTCTCTTCTTCACTGGCAACCAGTGAAGATATCTAAGGCTGCGTGCTGAGGGGGATCCAGATGGAAGATTCAGCACCAGCATAGCTGCTGTATTTTGCAGGACCTGAAGCTTGGAAAGGAAGTCTACATTTATTTCTGTCAGCAGAGCATTGCCATAATCCGGATGTATGTCGTTACAACGCACACTTTTACAACGCATGCACTTACAACGCATTTTTTACAACGCAAAATCCATTACAACGCATTCCATTACATAGCATGACACTACAACGCATTTTTAAAAACTACCTTTACAACGCATTCCATTACAACGCATACTACCTTTACAACGCATACCATTACAACGCATAATATTCAATTGCATTTACGGTAAGTATTAGATAGTATAGGGGTAAAAATTACTTTTCTAACTCCAGGGGGTGCAACAGTAGGGTAAGTGTTGGATAGTATAGGGGTAAAAATTACTATTCTAACTCCAGGGGGTGCAACAGTAGGGAAAGTGTTGGATAGTATAGGGGTAAAAATTACTATTCTAACTCCAGGGGGTGCAACAGTAGGGAAAGTGTTGGATAGTATAGGGGTAAAAATTACTATTCTAACTCCAGGGGGTGCAACAGTAGGGTAAGTGTTGGATAGTATAGGGGTAAAAATTACTATTCTAACTCCAGGGGTGCAACAGTAGGGTAAGTGTTGGATAGTATAGGGGTAAAAATTGCTATTCTAACTCCAGGGGGTACATCAGTAGGGTAAGTGTTGGATAGTATAGGGGTAAAAATAACTATTCTAACTCCAGGGGGTGCAACAGTAGGGAAAGTGTTGGATAGTATAGGGGTAAAAATTACTATTCTAACTCCAGGGGGTGCAACAGCAGGGTAAGTGTTGGATAGTATAGGGGTAAAAATTACTATTCTAACTCCAGGGGGTGCAACAGCAGGGTAAGTGTTGGATAGTATAGGGGTAAAAATTACTATTCTAACTCCAGGGGGTGCAACAGTAGGGTAAGTGTTGGATAGTATAGGGGTAAAAATTACTATTCTAACTCCAGGGGGTGCAACAGTAGGGTAAGTGTTGGATAGTATAGGGGTAAAAATTAGTATTCTAACTCCAGGGGGTGCAACAGTAGGGTAAGTGTTGGATAGTGTAGTGTAATATTATGCGTTGTAATGGTATGCATTGTAAAGGTAGTATGCGTTGTAATGGAATGCGTTGTAAAGGTAGTTTTTAAAAATGCGTTGTAGTGTCATGCTATGTAATGGAATGCGTTGTAATGGATTTTGCGTTGTAAAAAATGCGTTGTAAGTGTAGTGCGTTGTAAAAGTTGCATTGTAAAGGTTGTTTCCCCCATAATCCATACGGCTGATAATCAGTCCCTGTACTAATGGTTTTCTGGCTTCTAGCGGGATCCACTTAAACACTTTGCGCAGGTTGCGCATAATGCCAAAACAGGAGACAATTATGTGGTTGACCTGTTTTTTCATTGATAATTATCAATTTGAATTCCTAGATTCCTCACTGTCTGCTTTGGGTGTGGGCAGGGACCGAGATTTTGGGGCCACCAGTCATCGGACCAGTGCTCATGAGCCTTACCAAAGAGTACTATCTCGGTCTTGCTTCCGTTTAGTTGTAGGTGGTTGATGTTCATCCATCTATTTATGTGAACCATACAATTCTTAAAACATGATTTTGAATCCATAGGGTCAGGACCAAGGGTGACCAGAATCTCAAAGGGGCTGAAGCCCACTCCCTTCTGTGCTACCTCCCTGTAGACCCCACACTCCTGAAACACTGACTGTAGGTATGCAGACATGAAGGTGGTGCCCCTGTCAGAATCCAGGACCTTGGGGAAACCCACTCGGGTAAAAATCCCCATTAGATCTTTTGGCACTGTAGATGTATTCATGGTCCTCAGAGGGATTGCCTCTGGATACCGAGTGATATGATCCACCAGAACCAGGATGAACCTGTTGCCTGACGCAGTCTGGGGATCCATAGGCCCTACAATGTCAATGCCCACCCTCTCAATGGGTATGGAAATGACAGGCAGTGGGTTAAGGGGGCTTTACACCTCTTCCCAATTTTCCCACTATCCTGATAGGCCACACAGGTCCTACAGAATGTGTGTTGTGTTATGTTATCCAGATTTAAAATAGCGCAGCGAATCACCCTCGCAGGGGTATCTCGGTGCTAGAGCACAGTCTCAAGATGAGAAAGGAAAAGAAGAAATAGTCAAAAAATCCAGGTTTTAAGTAGTTTCTTGTGCAAAGTCAGTGCAAAAGCGAACGTGAGGGGGAAGCCTTTTCTAATGAAAAGGACCCAGGTAAGAAAAGAATCGACCACCCTGTCTAACTGTGCGAATACCATGTGAGCAGAGCAAGAATTGATTCTTAGATGTCAAATTTCTGGTGGGTTGATAAATTGGCAGTTTGTTTTGGAGATACGTTGGCCCTTTACCTGATAGAACTCTGTTTACAAGGCACAGAAGCTTGAAAATCACTCGCCTTCTAATGGGAGCCAGTGTAGAGATATAAGCGTGGTTGCAGAGGGTGTAAGAGGTGAAAGTGTGAGGAGAAGCTAGGCCGCAATTTTCTGGACTACCTGCAGTCTAGATAGGAGATAGTCATTGGCGGCTGCCACGAGGGCATTTCCATAATCTAAATGGCTGACCACAAGTGCCTGCGTGAGCATCTTTCTTGTGCAGAGAGGCAGCCATTGAAATACTCTTCTTAACATGCACATTATATCAAAACATGTGCCACATGTACATTTCACTTGCTCTCTCATTGAGAGGCTATCGTCTATTCGAATCACCAAGTTTTTGACCACCTTTTTGGGTTGAGGGGGGTGCCTAATTCAGGTGGCCACCACTCGTTTGTCCAGCAGTGATGGGCTTTGACGAACAACACTATTTCTGATTTGTCTCCATTGAGCTTTGGGAAATTGTGGGACATCCAGGAAGCAATTTTCCTCACGCACTCTCTGAACTTCAGTTTAATAGAGTCTGGGTTTGGGCCCATCGAGATGATCAATTGAGTGTTATCAGCATATGAGATGACTTCAAATCCATAGGAGCTGATTACTTGAGCCAGAGGTGTCACATTAGTGTTAAAGAGTACAGGGCTCAGTGAAGAGCCCTGAGGGACTTCTCTGCCCAATGACTTCACCCGAGATTTAAAGAGGCAAAAATTGGTAACCTGGGTAAGGTTGCTGAGGAAGCTCTGAACCAGTCGAGCGCTTTGCCACCAACACCAATCTCGAAGAGTCTATAAGCAGCTGAGAGATCAAGCTACACCAGCATGGCTGGATAGCCCTCATCAAGGGAAGAGTCTTATAGTATCCAGTACCCCAATCAGCGCTGTCTCAGGGCTATGAAAGGCTCTAAACTCGGATTTCGAGGGGTCTAATAGGGTGTTAGATACCAAATACTGGGTAAGTTGTAGGCTCTCCATAATGTTGCCAAGGTAAGGGATAAGGGAGATAGGCCTGTAGTTTGCTGGATTCAATTGGCCCGCAATAGGCTTTTTAGGATGGGCATGACCTGCGCTATTTTCCACTCTGGAGGTAAAGTGGCAGTATCCAGAGAAAGGTTACAAAGTGCTGTGATGGTAGACATGAGAGAATTGGAAAGTGCCACTATTATGCAAGTGTGGCAAGGATCAGAGGGGGAACCAGACTTAATCTTGCTCATCATGTCTAACACTGATTCCAGGGTGATGGATCCAAAATACTCCAGGGCAGTGTAGCAGTTATGAGTAGAAGGAATGATGGAAACAGAGCCAGTAGAAGAGATGCAGCTGGAGAGACTCTTGTCAATATTCTCAATTTTATCCTCAAATTGGTTAGCTAAGGCGTTGCATTGTTCCTGTGAGACTGGAGATGGGGAATTGCAAGCTGTCGGCCACATGATTTCATTGAGAACTTTAAATGTTCTTTTGTGGAGTTACCAGCATTATCAATTCTATTAATGAGATGAGACTTCTGAGTGGCTCTAGTATTTTTATAATGTTGTTTAGGGCTGACTTGTAGATTATTTTGTCAGAGGAAGCTTTAGATATTCGCCATCTCTTTTCTAGTTCCCTACAAGCTAATTTCTCTTGCATACGTTCCTCCGTGAACCATGAAGCAGGAGATCTAGTGGCCTTGCAGTGATTGGATCTTACAGGTGCAATTATATCCAAAGAGTGAGTGAAAGACTCCTGAAAGGTTGTGAGCACACTATTGATGTTCGAAAATTCTGAAATGTATGGAGTAGGAAAGTTAGAGGTGAAAGAGGACTCATGAATTTTCTTCCAGGACCTGATCCGGCCTTGTGGTTTGTTGTTCCTACTGGTTTGCATTACATTGAGAGTCATCTAGAAACAGAGCATGAAGTGATCTGACCAAGTTAGGGAAAGAGGAGAATTAACTTGAATGTCCGAGACACATGTAAAAATGAGATCTAGTGTAAGGGGCCGGTGACCTTCAAGGACAGCCCCAAAGTCTCCAGATTGGAGACAAGAAGTTGGTTTTCCAGATCTGTGACCAATTCGGCATGATAATTAAAGTTGCCCACCAAAATGAAGTTTTTTGAAGCAAGTACGTGTAGGGCCAGGCATTCCATGAGTTAATGGCTAAAATCTTTTTTTGTGTTGGTCGATAGACTAAGGCACCCTTCCAGTGTTCTCCCTTAGTAACCGTCAGACTAAATATACAAAGCTCAATCAGGACACAGCACACACGGTGATCACGCGTTCTCCATGCCAGACATTTGGACACCTTACCTACTGGCCACATTGTCTCTAAGCAAAGGTCGAGACCCACCTGCATTTGCCATTGGACAATAAATTTATGACTGTAAAGGCAGCAGCCAATATTCCTCACTATATATGGATTGCCGGAAACCTTTAACACCTATGACTAAATGTATAAAAGAAGGCCGTATACCGATTGTAAATTAAGAAAGTCCTTAGACCCTGTGCCTGTAAGTCTTCTCCCAGTCGCTATGTTTAATCAAACAAACTGTTCCTGTTTTGCCAAACACCTCTTGTTTTTTTAAGGTATTTCGTATTCAAGCAACACAGTTATATCAAATAAGACTGTGAGTTGTTACAAGGTAGGTAAGCCTCTTCCAGTCCAGTACCAGATAATGCTGTCAGTTTGGGAAGTGAACCTGTGCCGGTCCTGTCCCAGATAAGGCTGTCAGTTTCCAGGAGGGAAGTGAACCTGTGCCAGTACAGTACCAGATAAGGTTGTCAGTTTCAGGGAGGGAGGTGTGCAGTGGCCCTGCCTCACATAAGCTATGAAGCAGAGTATAGCTTCCAGTGCATTCTTGTGAGAAGGATGATGATTCAGAGACTGCTGAGGCCAGAGCACTACTCAGCTAATACCCATGAGCAACCCATGGTGAAAATACATTGTCACGGTGGACTGTGATTGAAGTGTGGGTTGCCTGTGACCTCCTCATGGCTGTCTTGCCCTGAATGTGTAAGAGGGCGTCTACACTCTCTACTTTTTCTTTGTCCTCGTGGGTGGTAGTGCTCACTGTGGATGAGAGCCTAGGATCTCTCCTGTACTGCTGCCTCTTTTGTACTTCCCTGGGAGAGTGCTGAATTTGTGTAAGAAGCCATTAAATTGAAGAGCTGCACCACACCTTCCTGATTGGAGCCATCCAAGACATCACAGTCACACAACTAGACTCTGTGCTGAAGCAGACTACTGCCTGTCCTATAACTGAAAGCACAAGAGCCCAGGACACTCAGAGATGGTACAGGTTGTAAAATGCAATAACTGCTCTAAAAAATAGTCCATGATTCTTCAACTCTGATTAAGTGAACATTGATAGCATGGCCATTGTAATTGTGTGATTAATGAAGCCACTCTGGGTAACAAAGCCCCATTTCAAGAAGCCAATGAAAACAGATACCAGGAATGTGGATGATGTTATGGGAGCTAATGACAGAGCAGAATGTAAAGAGGTTACACTTAGTGGCCATTAATATCCATGCAGACTGCAAAAGTGTAAAGACGTCATACAGTAAGTCACATGATCTGTGTAGATCGAGAGTTAGAACGCCCCAGTGCTACCTGCTGTGATATCATCACTTTACAGAAAGACTGTATCTGGAGAGCATCCTGAGATTGTAGTGTAGTTCCTATTTCCCTAATAGGCTCTGCGCATTGGAATAATATACCCTATAGATTTGCCATAGGACTGAGGTCAGTATGCCCCTATCGAGTATATTAAACTTAATTAATTTGTACCAGCTAACTCAGAGGCCACTAGAAAATCCTTGTAAACAAGAAGGGAGTAGTTTCTGGCAACCGCATACACATGACAAATTTGTTTCCCTTTAGAATCGGAACACTCTCAGAATCGTGGAAACATAGATAACAGTTTCACTCAGCTAATCGTGCATGCTTAGGTTCGTCAGAGTTACACAGAAAGAATAGACTGGCGTTTCAATAAAAGGATTTATTGAACAGTCTTGTTTCTCGTGTAAGAGATATGAGCTGTTACAATCGTAAGACATTATGCGAGATTATGTACAGCGTAAGCAGTAGGAAGAAATAATACTGCGCTAGCATTATCTTTTAGCTATGACATATTGTTAGAATCCGGGGTCTCTTGTTGGCGCAGGTATGCACTTGCGACAAGCAGGGACCCTTTCCTCTAAGTCAGGGCAAAGGATTATTCTAAGAAAATAACCCATGCTCACCCTCTAGGTAACGTGGCGCGAGCAGTCAGGCTAAATTCCAGAGGGCATAAGGTTAAGCATTCAAGGCGTCCCACAATAACCACCAACCCACCACACAGAGACACAAGGCTGTATTTTGTAAAAAAAAAAAGTTCTTTATATATATACTTCTTCAAGCAGGCTTCAAAATACAGGGTTTCACTTCTTAAGAGGGTTCCAGTTACTTGTACTCAATATTCCATGAGACCACAGTTCTTAAAAGGCAATTTGGGGGCAATATTCGCTTTCTTGAGGTCTGTGCACGTCGGAGCGTCTTTCGTACGGTTTGTACGGGTGTTGGTACGCGTCGTACCACTCTTCGTACGGGCCGTACAGTCTTTTGGACGCTTCCTGCGATTGCTCACGCTTCCCGCGTGAACCGGCGTACGCTGTACGGACCGTACCGGTGAAGGTACGTGCCGAACAGAGGTCAGTACGCTCCGTACACCCAAGGCTGCTTCTTCTGCAGTGTCTCACGCTTCTCGCTGGGGTCAGCGTACGGGACAGCCAGTCCGGGCCGCCCAGGTGAAAGTACGCGCCGTACAGATGTCCGTACGCTCCGTAGCCTCAGGGCCGCCTCCCCTGCAGTTGCTCACGCTTCTCGCGGGGGTCAGCGTACGGTCCGGGCCGCACAGGGGAAGTACACGCCGTACAAGTGGAAGTACACGTCGTACAGGGGCACACAGTACCTTAGTCTTTTGTAGGAAGTTCGCGGCGGCCTCAAAAGTCCGAGGAGGGGCGTCCCACGTCGCGTTGTAGTCCCGCTTGGGCAGTGGACGACGATGCTTCGTGGGGCGCTTCCGGACGTCGCAGCACACCTCGGGGGTCAGAAGCAGGAGGGGCAGCTCGGGGGTGATTTCTCAGCGCGCAGCGCTGTCGCGTCGACCAGGATCGGCGAACCAGGGCACCGTCGGTCCTCACAGTGATCTCCACGGCCAGGGGTCACAGAGGCTCGGCGCTTGGACGTCGGTAGTCTCTTCTTCGCGTTGCGAGCTACGGCTCAAGGGGGCAGCTGTTTACTTTGTTTCAGCCAGGCAGGGCAGGCCTTCACGGTGCTCACAGCAGCACAGGCGGGCAGAAGTCGCGTTGCTCAGCGAGATGGTGGCACACAGGTTCTCTGGGGTCAGCGTCAGCAATCCACCCACAGCAGCTTCTTTCTCTTCCAGGGAGGGGTAGCACCCACTGTTCCTGGGGCGCAGTTCAGGGGGCAAATTCACAAGCAAGCCCTTGGAGATTGTTTTTAAAGCACAAGTTGAATTCAAAGTCTTTCTCAGTCTTTTCCTCCTCTCCTTCAGCAGCAAGGCACCCACCACAGGCCAGTCTCTCAGGCTTAGAGACAGTACTCCTCCATGCAGCTTTCCCAGGTCCTTCTCTTTGGGCAGAGGTTCTTCTTGGCATAAACAGGATCTGATTTAGGAGCAGGGCTCCTTCTTTTATACACAGTTTCTTTTGTTCTTTGTCGCCAGGGGGCCTTTGCCTGGCTCAGTCCAGTTCTGGGGCACTTTGTTTTGGTAACTCTGCTCTTTCCTTTCAGCGCAGAGGGCAGAGACATCAGCCGCTCCCCAGGGGGCGGAGCCAGCATTGTGATGGCACAGGCCAGTCTCTCAGGCTTAGAGACAGTACTCCTCCATGCAGCTTTCCCAGGTCCTTCTCTTCGGGCAGAGGTTCTTCTTGGCATAAACAGGATCTGATTTCTTAGGAGCAGGGCTCCTTCTTTTATACACAGTTTCTTTTGTTCTTTGTCGCCAGGGGGCCTTTGCCTGGCTCAGTCCAGTTCTGGAGCACTTTGTTGTGGTAACTCTGCTCTTTCCTTTCAGCGCAGAGGGCAGAGACATCAGCCGCTCCCCAGGGGGCGGAGCCAGCATTGTGATGGCAGAGCACATGTCTATTTAGAGTCAAGGTGTACTCCTCCCACCCATCCTGGTGTAATCTCTCTACCCACCACCTGGCAGCCAGCCTGTCTCCTGGAATTCTCCAGCCCTGCCACTCACTGAAACTAGGCAGCACACACACAAAGCAGAGGCGGACTGAAATGGCTAAGCAAGTAAATACTAACTTTCTAAAAGTAGTATTTACAAACACAGGATATTAAAATAAACTTTACTAAAAGAAGTATTTTATTATTCTGAGTTCAGGCATACTAAACTTGACTTTCTACCATGCTCTCTGAGTCCGCTGGGATTATAGCGTGTAATAATTCCAGCAGCCCATTGTGGCCTATGGAGAGCAGGTAGCCTTCAATAGTGAAAAACGAAAATAGCTGTAGTTCACTATTAGGACATGCCACACACATCAGGGCATGACCTACCTTATGCCTACAATGCACCCTGCCCTTGGGCCTACCAGAGGGGTGACTAATATGTAGTTAAGGGAAGGTTTAGGGACTGGCAAGTAGGTGCACTTGCGCAATCAGCGCAACAGTACCAGACTGCATGCAGGTTCTGCAATGGTAGACCCTAGACACATTTTACTAGGCCGCTTCTGTGGGTGGCACAACCAGTGCTGCAAGCCCACCAGCAGCATTTGCATTTACAAGCCCTGGCACTCCTGGTGCACTTTACTAGGAGCTGATAGTAAACAAAATAAGCCAAACATGGAAACCAATCAATGTCAACATTTTACCATAGGGAGAGCATATGCACCTTAGCACTGATCAGCAGTGGTAAGGTGCCCAGAGTCATAAAACAGCCAACAGGTCAGAAAAAATACAGGAGGAAGGCAAAAAGTTTAGGGATGACCCTGCAAAAAGGGCCAAGTCCAACACATATATATCCATATACATAAATATCATAAGCTAAAAATGCGAGAACTCAGAAGATGCTTCTCTAACTAATTCTACCCCAGTGTACCTAACCTAAGTATAGTACAAGGTAAGAAGTAGGTGATGTATGCTATAGTATGGTATGCAAAGTTTAGTATGCCAAGAGTCCCTCTAGGTTCTAGTCCGCTCCCTACCTTGGGAATGAGAGAGGTGGGAATCTCTTTCCGGGTCTCAAACTCTAACACCCCGCAAAGGGAGTCGTAACACTGTAAACTGGATTCTCTGTGAGCAGGGATGACAGCGTCTCTTGTCAGTGCGTCAGGCCGGGATACGGGCTCCTCTAAAGTCGAGGTCTCCTCTAACTTGGGCAAGGAAAGGTATATTTATACCCGGTAGATGCCTTGGAATGTTAGTACTGACGTAAGGTCGGCGGGGGGACACGTCAGGAATGAACCCTTAAGGAATAGCGGTTCATGCCTAATAAATGAGTAAATCAATAATCCTGTGCTAGGGGAGTTCCCAAGAGCTTAAGGGTCTGGTTTCTAAGAACTCGTTGTGACATTGGGGTGGACGGATGTAGATGACCATGCCTGTATTTGGATAGCATGGCTAATGCCTAAATAAGGACTGGGATCTTATGCCTATATAAGGGCAATGCGAATTGGGCCTATATAAGGACATGTATCAGGAAAACTAATATACGGAGACCTAAAGCGGAATACAACACCCACTCCACTTTCGAATGAACGATAATACTAAACGCTAAACATAAAATGCTAAGCATAAAATTGAGTACCACATGTTGCTAAAAAAAATTGTAAAAGCATACTAAAAGAAGTTTTAAAAAAACTGTTGCTAAACATGTAATGCAAAGGTACTGTACATTTTAAAGCAGTTTTTCATTTTAAGCATATATCGGACCTAAATGCAATATGAATGAATAGAAATATATACATATGACGAAATGGTTGACAAGTATTCAAAAAAATCAAAGCCATTTTTATAACGCGGTACTAAATGAAATTGTGGTAACTAAAGTGACAATGTGTCCCTGGAAGTATTCAAAGAAGTCAGTTCTATATGAATAGTTCTACTGTAAGCAGATTGATTTGCCATGTATTTTCAAATTTAGAAAAAAGTCAATTTTAGGAAGACTTCCAAGTTCTGTTCTGTTATGAAAATATGGAGGCCAAATTCATTGCTTCCCTGGTACACTGTGAGCCGAATCAAAGTCAGTGTATGGGTCTGGATAAAACATGAAATCATCAACTCTTGTAGACAAAAGATATTCTACCGATGTCGGTGACAGTTGGAACACATCGTTTAGAAGATTAACTGCACAGAGATATGAAGCATCGCCTTCAGCATGGGATGCCGCAGTAATGCTCGCATCCGTGGTTACCTGTGTGCCTGTTGATCCATCTCGTACCTCAGCAGCAGCAGGAAGCGTCTGAGATCTCAACGAATGCCGTCATCAGAATTGGTAGCCTCTGGGGACAACACAGAGCATGGGCAGCTATCGGGTCCAGCAGAGTATCTATATCCGATGGCATGCCTAATGGGAGTGTTAGACATATGTCTAGCACGCATTCTTCACCGCAAAGCAGGCAACGTAGAACAGGTAAGATGCAATCTTGCCAGATTGGTCTAAATGACAGAAACCATGTTGTATTAAGTTCCCGTAGATGAGGTATGCCCAAAAGTTGCACTATGTGTTCACGGCACTTCAGTTCTAGGAGAGCTTTCTCCAAGTTGCTGGGAGTGACGCCGGTGGATAGGCTTGCCATAGCGTAGCAGTAGGAATAGAAACAGGATTCCTGCAATGAGCGCTAGAACTAATGGAAACCACCAAACACCAACTGCACGAAGTTTGGAATGATTCCGAGGTCCGCCTGAAAAGGTGTCAACAGTCCTGAACATATGGTCTTAAATACATGTACAATCCCGCTCGTATCAGACATGTTTAAGATACGTCCCATAATTTCTACGAAATGTATAAGGCAGTTTGTACATATTAGAGCCTGTATCTCAGCCGAAGTCCTTGCAATTTGTAGATCATAGGTTTCTTTGGCCGAGGTCAAAGGCACGGTCTGTTGCAAAAGCATGGCTTTCATTCTGCTTAAAGTATCAAAACTTATAAAAGAAACATTCAATGAAGGCCATAGAGGCGACTCCCTGACTGTGTCTATTTGGGGGAACAATACTTGCATACAACAAGTAACCCTGGAGCTAACTGTTACCAGACATGGGATTCTTGGCAACATGCCACAGCAACTTTGATCACTAAACATGAGGTAACTCCCGTTAGAAAGTTGGCCCAACGTTGGATTAGTCACAGCAGCTCGTGTACCCTGCAGGTGGCAGGACAAGTTTGCCACAGAACCATTACAAGCCCCGTGTAAAGAAATGTCCTGACATATGAGAGATCCGCTCAGTGCATTTTCGCAGTGTGTCCCGCTTAGAAACACTTCACGACCCCCACTCCAACATCTGTATTCGTAAGGTAAAACCCAGGATGTCTTAATGTAATCTTTACCCAATCTTTCATATTTGCCTGCTTGCCTTTGTGTGAGGCAATACTGAAAATGAAAAGTAGTGACAGGCAGAGTTATTTTACCATGGATAAGCCATTCTGTAGCTGGTTTTTCTGATACCGTAAATGGTAATTTTTTACAGTTTTTCAATGCTCAGCACTGTATACTTTGCTCCCCTTTATGCCAGTTCGATCTGTTTATCCATGAGATTGGATACTGAAAACAGAGACGACGTGTTGATAAAACGCCAAAGCACATAGCCTGCACGCAAGGATTGCAGCGTCCAGCCTAATAACATAATAGAACGTAACTGAGATTGGCCTTTTTGTAACATGGCTAAATCTTGTTCCAGTATGTCAATAGCAGAGGATACAATGTTGTCCAGTGAATATATTCTGGATGACAAAGTTGTTAACCCATTGTCGACCGCAGTGAGCGATTTCTCTAAGTTAATACGATCAAGCTCATGTATTCTTTCTGCCGTCTCTGCCTGTGAAACCTTCCATATTTCATTATAAGCAGCACAAATTCTGGCATATATGAAACGTTTTTGACGCGGGTTTCTCGGCCCTAGCAAGAAATCCCTAAGGTCTGCGTCTTCTTTAAGTAAAGATAAGTGTTGTTTCACATCCTCGAGTGTAGATTTTTGTAACCAGTCGAGGCACACTTTTCCTACACTGTATGTTGTTACTACCCCCGGATGCTGTCGGTGAACATAACGTGGGTCTGGCCTATTGATAGTAAAACCCTGTATTCTATTCAGGAATCTTTCTTGACAGATGTTTGTGTCTGTGGGCCAGAGCAACCATTTTTCCCAATCAGGATCTGATCTGCTGGCTTGTAGTATTGTGTCTACTGTGACCGTTCCCTGTGTAGGGCTATTGCTTGCAGGTGTTGGTAGATAAGGTGTGTTCATGTCTTTGATCTTGGCTAATCCAAGGCAAGACGTTTGTTGCACATTCAAAAACATTATTTGCTGAGGTATGATACAGGCTCTAAACAAAGCTTCTATCCCCTGCGCTTGCCAATCTTTAGCACCCCAGACAGATTTTAGGTCGATTGTTCCTTTCTAAAAGTCAAATCCTTGTTTTGTTGAAGCCGCTGTATCCGCCATAATCACCGTAATCACCGCCGACCGCTGACTTGATCTGACCCGACCAGATTCCGACCCGCTGAACCGCCTCTGCACCGTGGGTTGAACCGCCGGTTGAAGCGCGGGGGGACCTGAAGCTCCGAGCTCCGAGGCAGGGCAGGACAGGGCTGTGCACTGCAGATCAGCGGCGGTGGGGAGCAAGGACTCAGTGGAGATCAAGCAATTGCCTCCTGGCCTCCTGGCGTTGCCTGCCACCGCTACCGCTCGACGATCACCGCCAGCGAAACACAAGCGTCACCGGCAGTCCCCACTGCCAGCCTCCACTGGTGCCATCTGCTCTGATGCTATTGCTCTGCTGTACTGGGAGGTGAGGTGAGACCGCTGCCTGACGCCAGGCCCAGGGCAATCGGCTGTTGAGGGCTGATTACTGATTACCGATCGCGTACGCACACTGCCCCCCTTGCCCCCATGCCCACCCCAGCTTGCTGATCTCCCGGCGTTGCTCCTGGCGCTACTTGTCATCTTGCCACCTTCCGCACGCTTACCCCTGCTGCCCCCCCGCCCTTGTCGCACGGGGGCTGGAGAGAAAAGTGGGTGTGGCGGGAAGCGGAGGAGACTTAGCGAGGGAAACTCGGTGCTGTGGAGCAGTGGGAAAGGGGGGACAGGGCAGGCGGACGGTGCAGGCAACTGTGTTGCCCCCAGGGGGACGACTCCTGCGGCATTGTCCACGTGAACTTAGCCGCCCTTCAACCCTCAACCTTGAACTAAATAAAATTCTAAAAAAACAGGGACTTGCAACGCAACGCACCGAATGCAATAATGAGATCAGGGAAGACAAGACAGCAGGCAACGTCGAACCCTAATAGGAGAACGCGCAGGACAAAGAAGACCCCTGCCATGGAGAACTCAGAGAGCACAGAAGTTCCCTCAACAGAGGAAAGGGAAACACTCTTGATCTCCCCACTCTTCAGCAGTCCCCAGGCATTGCCGATAGCTAACACAAATAGTTTAACCGCCGGGATCACTAAAGTCAAAACTCACCAGCCAAAAATATACACCAAATTCTCATTCTTAAACGATGCAGGATCAGTCTTATGCCTAGATATCAACAAAGGGAAGAATCTCCCACCACCCCTTCAACCCATCAAAACAATATACTCTGATGAGCAACAGCCACAGCTAGATAAAAGCTACGAGGGGTCCTTGTCCAGTAGGGCAGCGACAGGAGCTACAAGACTGTGCAAAACCAGCTCAGAAGATTAGAGGCACGAGATGTCTGAAGGGAAGAGGAAACAAGTGGACAAGGCACATGAGGAAGCAAAAAACATCAAACTAAATCAACTAGTACTGACCCCGACGCCAAAACCAAACACCCAGGCAAATACCAAAAAAAACAAAGGAAGCGAAACAGCTGGCCAAAGTTGGACCCACAGCCTCACAAGGGCTTCTAAAGAAGGAGAGAACATAAACTACAATACCCATACACCCATTAGTGACAACAAAGAAGAAACTCTGACTGATTGGTCATCACATAATCAGAGAGAAAAGGGGTCAACGGATTACGAGTGCGAAGCACAAGATCCAGGTGGCATGACCAACAGCTCTGCTGACACTCACAATAAAATTATTACCGAAAAAGACGACTCAGCTACCCCTGAACCACAACTGCAACAAGAGGAGAAAGCAACGGGAAGGCAAAACGCAGATCTACACACGGGAAATAAAGATCCCGTGTATAGGCCAACTCGACTGGCGGCGGGAGGAATTCAGACAGTTCCAAAAGTATCTTCGGAAGGACTCCCCCAATCAACACAGGATTGCCCGCAAGGTAGTGATGACCAACTGACCATAAGATCTGCACAAGACGTATCGACTACACAAAATAATACAATACAGCAACCCTCCTTAATAACTCAGGAAGAAGAACCTGAATGCTCTTATCTGACACCGGAGGAATGGGAGGAATTAGTTGCCTCATACTCTCTCGGCCCCCAAATTGGACTCCAACGAAGAAACTGCTCGCCAAGGAACAACACAAAACACTCAAAAGAACAGGAAAAAGAAAAGGAAAAACAGGAGAAACAAGACATCTGGTCCACTCTGCTACACACGATGCAAATGTCAGTCAACGCCATGCAATATCACTCAGACAAGATGGATATTGAATTGTCAGTTTTGAACTCCCTCTCCATTTTTGTGGCGAATATAGATGACAAACTGGCAGATCTTAACAGTTTGATTAGAAGAGCACAGGCAGAGACACGAATAACACAGGTCAGCTGCACCTGTGCAACACTTATAGACAAGCTGGCCACCCTTCCGAAAGCAATGGACAATCTCCTATTTGATATAAAAGACACCGTATCACAGAAGGCAACTCCGAAAGGGCCAGCCATGATAACAAGTATAGCAGAGCATCAACTATTACGATTGACAACTGGGGACGCAAGGCAGGCCATCACAGACCAGAAACCAGACCCAAGCCCCGGCGAAGAGGTCCTTGCTCTAACAAACTCAGAGGAAAACAATCAAACAAGGTCTGGACCTCGGCCACCCTCGCCAGAGCCAACAAAGTGCAATAAAACAAACCCCCCAACACCTAGCTCACTCAACCGCAAGCAGCGAAGGAAGCTGAAGAGAAAGAGGCGAAACCAGAAACTTACTGAGTCTATTGAAACAAACTCCCCCGATAGGGCTACGGCACAAGACTCGGAGAAAAACTTCAGCACAGATTCCCTAGATACTTCAGCCCAGGTGAGCGAGGCGATAGAATGCCACCAGGAACCTCAAGAAAACTTGGAAGAGGGGACAGGAGCACAGGGAACTAACGCCCCCAGAATATCCACCCAACGGGGGAGAATCCCAAAAGACTCATCCCCCTGGGGAAAGAGGTCAAGCTACAGAGGGTACAACCAACGGCACGACTCCACCTACTCCAAGAGAACTCCATGAACTAGTGGACACATTTAATCTCATCCAAGAACCATCTATAGATCAAACCGTGCAATTGAATCCTACTATAATTATGTTCCACCCAGAATACAAGTCCAGGGGACGAATAGACACACTCAATAGAGGAAACATACTACGTCTAATACACTCGATCAATAGCCTGAAGAACCTAAGATCTGAGGACCTAGAGTCAATAGAATTTGTGGAGTCCCCGGAGCACCCGGGGGTGGAAGCAACTAAAACAGTTTGGGCCTTACCCATGGTAGCAGATAAACTCTTAAAAGAACACGCAAAATTCAACACTTGGGGCATCAAGCTTCGGCCTTACTCCAAACCAAGATACCCGGAACCACTCACTAACATCTTGCTAAACCAAATAGGACCCGGGGGGACTCAACCAAGTGATAAATCTTACTCAGTGCTACGTGGAGCCCGCAGCGAAAGCCCAGTGCGTAACGTAACAAGAGACCAGCATCACCCCATCCCCAATGCACCAAAAACAACACCTCCACAAGAGTGGTCCTGGCTATCGAGAACCATTTAACACAAAAAACCAAAACCTGTGAAATCCGAAGCTCTGTCCATCCAATGCTGAAACAAACTACAATACACTTAAAATCTGCTCGTGGAACATCAATGGGGTTGGAAAGAAGATCTTCAATCAGGAACTGCAACTTTATCTAGAAGGCTTCGACTTAATCTTGCTTCAGGAAACCTGGTGTGAAACTCCGCCAGCTCTGAACGGATTCAATCTGCTCTCCTTACCTGCAATAAAAAGTGCCAAATTTGGTCACAGCAAGGGTGGGCTTGCAATATACAGCTCCATAAAAAGGATTTACGCCCTGGAGCCAATACCGCACAACTTAACTCTCCCAAATGCTATGCAAGCACTCAGATTAACTCTACAAGGGGAGGAAACAAACGAGCCGGTAATCCTTATAAACCTTTACCTACATCCGCATGGCAGAACTAAAGGGACCTTGCAGCTGAAGGAGAAGCTAGAAATTATTTTAACGGAACAACAGACCAATAGGCTGATTATTACAGGGGACTTCAACACAAACATGTCTAGAAGAACACCTGAAGAAATCGACATGGGGGATGACCCCTTTGCATGGTCCGCAATAACAAATGATAACAACGTAGGCGGGAGCCACACAAAAACATCTAAAACACCGAAAATTGCACAGAAGCTTCTAGCGATCCTCGAGCAGCTGGGCTTTAGATCACTAAACGGAAGATTTCCAGGAGACCAACCACAGGCTGCAACATTCCACAACACAACAGCAAGCACTACAATAGATTTCACATTTGTCACTCGCTGCATGTTCCCAAAAATAATTGACTATCATATTGGAACCTCTGATTACAGTGATCATCTACCACAGGAAATCACAATATACTCAACTTTCAAATCACACACCTTGCCAGCAAACTTCCACAACTTAGAACTCACAGCTACGGAAAAGAGAATAAAATGCAAAATAAAAGACCCTGGAGAGTTTCTCATCCCCGCAAAATTATTGATGGAAGAGGTACAACTTGCAGACTCTGACAGTTTAAGAAGCTGGGAGCCGTTTACAAGGAAGCTAGGAAACAAATATGGTGCAAAAAAGGACTCACACAAAAAGAGAAGCCAAGGCCTCGCCCAACCGAAATGTCCATTCCTTCATATTGGAAACAACGTGCAACTTAAAAAATTTAGAACATCGATAAACCGTACACTAAGGAGACTAAAGAAAGATCAACTGGACCGCACTGCCCTAGAGGAACTGAGGGCTCTAAAAGCCAAACGAAGGAAAATACTATGGTGCCTAAAAAAAGATGCTGAAGGGGCCTTCTGGGCAAAACTCCTGTATGACATTAAAAATAACAACAACGCTCAATTCTGGTTAAAGGTCAATACACTTGACAGTTCCCCAAATCGAGGCATTAACTCACACGTTACCGAAGAGGCTTGGACAACCTTCCTACATACTCACTTCAATAAAGACCTGGAAACCTCACTTTATACCAACGCTCCTCCAATTGGAGGTGAATCCTTAATATATCAACCAGCCTTTAACTTACCTTCAGAACAACTTTTCAAAATTACGCGCAAAAACATCTGCAAAAGAATTTCAAAAGGCAGGCGCGAGGGAGCCCCTGGTCCAAACGGGATCCCGCCCATATTATATAAACAAGATCCAGATTATTGGGCATGCATATTAAAACCAACCTTTGAAACAATCCTACGAACCTCTACGATACCACCCTCATGGAGGGGCTCGATCATCTCCCCCATCTATAAAAATGGTAACCGGGATAACCCAAAAAATTATAGGCTGGTAGCATTGCTTGACAACGAAGCAAAATACTATGCAGGACTGCTCCTACAAGAACTAACATCTTGGGCAGCGGAAACATCTGCTATCCCGTTAAACCAAACAGGCTTTTGTAAAAACATGGGCACTACAATGAACATCATGACCCTTTCATTATTGATAGATGCCGCACTCGCCAAAAAACAGCCCCTATACCTATGCTTTATTGATTATTGCGCTGCATTTGACCACATAAATAGGAATTTACTGTGGGAAAAACTGGAAAAAATGAACATTCCATCATTACTCCTAAATCAGTTAATCCTTTTGCATAGCAACACCTGGGTCCAAGTCAAACTAGGCAGAGGAGACCATCTCTCAAAAAAGATCCCAACAACCATCGGATTAAAGCAAGGCTGCGTACTCGCCCCATTACTCTTTAACCTCTTTATGGCAGAGCTTTCAACCACCCTAAATGGGAACAATTTGCACGCACCAAAAATAGGCGGGCTCCAGTTATCTAATTTACTCTACGCAGACGACTTGGTACTAATAAGCCAGACACCGGTGGGCCTACAGCGCCTGCTTGACTTAACATCTCACTATTCTGAGGGGAACAAACTCAGAATTAACAGAGAAAAAACAAAAACACTCTGTGTGAATTGGCGCAAAAAAAAGAAACAACCACAATGGTTCCTGGCGTCACGGAAATTGGAGGCAGTTCAAAGCTATAAGTACCTGGGAATCTTGATCGATAACAAAGGGAAGTACACAGTGCAAATTGAGGCCATAAAAAGAAGGGGGTTAATGATCGCTGTGGCACTAAGAAATCTTAAGAACAACATCTCTGGCCCAAACCTCCTTCCCTTAATTAGAGTGATCCAGGCAAAACTTCTATCGTCGATAACTTACGGAAGCGAAGTCATGAGAGGGAGAGACGCAAGCATACTGGACCACACAATAACAAAAGCAATTCGAATGATCTTTGGGCTTCCAAGGTATACATCCCCCGCACAACTGAGGCTGGAGTTCGGGCTTCAAAGGCAAGAGCACGCCCGTAGAGGGGCATTCATCAAAAGCTGGTTTAAAATCAAAAGGGGCCTGCCTGACTCACTAAATATGCACCTTTGGGAAGAACTGAAGAACAAGGGGACATGCCCAGCGCGAAATTACTTGGATAAATCACTCCACCAACTGGGACTGCAGGAACTCTGGGAGCTACCAACAACGACCACCAGCTTTACAAAAATTGTAAATAAAGTGATAAAAAAAGAGTCTCTTATACAGGATAAAGCTGACTTGTCAGGCCGCTCCCATGGCTGGTTTACCCTACAGACCTACAACATGGCTTCACCTCAAGCATACCTCCTCACTAGTTTCTCAAGAGTGACTAAAGAGAAATTCCTAAAACTCCGCTTAGGCATACTACCATCTGCATACCATATGCCACCTTGGCTACGTCCCCCGCTGCCTGCAATTTGCCGCCTCTGCGGAGAAGGGGAGGAGGACATAGTGCACTTATTGACAATCTGCAAGGCCCTAAAATCGGCACAACGAACTCTGCTAAGACCCATCTTCAACTTGAAAGCCATACGGACCTGCAGGCAAGCAGTAAAAGCATCCCTCTCCGGTGAGGATGTCCAACTAAGCTGTCAGCTGGTAAAGTACATATCTGTCGTTGAAGTAACCATGAAAGAGGTAGGCCCCTGGGTCACAGACTGAATTACAGCTGAACTGTTTGTGGCTCCTTGAGTTAACCCATAGAGGCTAACGCATATCAGGATCTCAGGACTTCACAGCTGTTGTAGAACTGCTACTTTAGCAATGTTACAGATTACCACATCTTGCATCCAAAATTGCAACTATCAGGTCCGCACCCTGTTTTTTCTCCCTTTTTCATACCCGTAATCTGATCAATAACGCCCTTTGTACTTCAATGCTACTTTTGGGCCTTTCTTTTACTGAGATTTTCTCGTTTTAACGTGTAACTTTAATAATGTTTAATTTTTAAGTGTATGGAAATATGTAAAGTACGATTGTAAAGGTTTTAATTAACTGCACAATAAACCAATCACCTAAAAATCCTTGTCTAGACAGTTGGGCAATAAAGGCTGCAGAATAAATCTGTTTTGTATTTGTTAACATATTTTTCTGACCTATTTTGTTTACATTTCTATAGAAGAATATTTCTTAATCAGATGTATTGTACCCTGAAAAATATGGAAACTTATTTGCAAACGTTTTTGAACTACCCTTTGATGGTGTAGGACAATGTTCCCATTGGTTAAACATAAATATATTTCTAGGTGTTGCAGATCTATGCAAGAAATGATCACCATAGTGGGTGTAACAATAAAACTGTTCGTAGTCTGATGAACCCTCTAAGTTTTCATTGTTAGAGAATGCAGCAGACCTTTCTAGACATCATGTTATTAACAGTCTCGAAATCCCAATCATCAGAAGAGATACTGGAGGTAATAAAGTCACTTAATGAAATTTAAAATAAATGTGGAATCTTCAAAAGTTCAGTTGGGCCAAATATGTCAACATCGGTTTTGTCCCCAACTATACCATCCTGTATAGGAATGGCGGTGATGTTCACTGCTGACAAATCTCTTGCTTCATGATGGGATGATTGGTTTGGTTTTAAAAGTAAGTTCACAATTTTACTTTCAGTGCCCAAAACAAATGTATCTGCCATTCAAAAGCACGCTAAGAGTCATTACCAAAGCTAGCCAAAGCAGAAAGAAAAATATTCCAGAAATAATCCATACATCAATCCATGGTGAAACCAGATAAGTGTCTTTCAGAAAACGAAAAAATTATTGTACTTGTTGTTGGAAAGTTTTTAGGGCTGGCGTCGTTTCAGGCTAACTCGGATCCTCAGAAAACATATCAAAGTTAATGAAGTAGCCAGAAGCAGTTCGGTCAATTGTTGGAATTGCATCAGGATTCGTCGAAATCGCTGGAACCAGTTGATCACGTGTTACGTTTGTGTAGACAGGTGTATCTGGACGAACTGTTACTTGAGTTTCAAGAGGGATGAGTTCCATAGGGGGAACAACCTTTACAACGCAACTTTTACAACGCACTACCATTACAACGCATTTTTTACAACGCATAATCCATTACAACGCATGATATTACAACGCATGACACTACAACGCATTTTTAAAAACTACCTTTACAACGCATTCCATTACAACGCATACTACCATTACAACGCATACCATTACAACGCATAATATTACACTATACTATCCAACACTTACCCTACTGATGCACCCCCTGGAGTTAGAATAGTAATTTTTACCCCTATACTATCCAACACTTACCCTACTGATGCACCCCCTGGAGTTAGAATAGTAATTTTTACCCCTATACTATCCAACACTTACCCTACTGATGCACCCCCTGGAGTTAGAATAGTAATTTTTACCCCTATACTATCCAACACTTACCCTACTGATGCACCCCCTGGAGTTAGAATAGTAATTTTTACCCCTATACTATCCAACACTTACCCTACTGATGCACCCCCTGGAGTTAGAATAGTAATTTTTACCCCTATACTATCCAACACTTACCCTACTGTTGCACCCCCTGGAGTTAGAATAGTAATTTTTACCCCTATACTATCCAACACTTTCCCTACTGTTGCACCCCCTGGAGTTAGAATAGTAATTTTTACCCCTACACTATCCAACACTTACCCTACTGTTGCACCCCCTGGAGTTAGAATAGTAATTTTTACCCCTACACTATCCAACACTTACCCTACTGTTGCACCCCCTGGAGTTAAAATAGTAATTTTTACCCCTACACTATCCAACACTTACCCTACTGTTGCACCCCCTGGAGTTAGAATAGTAATTTTTACCCTTATACTATCTAATACTTACCTTAAATGTAATTTAATATTATGCGTTGTAATGGTATGCGTTGTAAAGGTAGTATGCGTTGTAATGGTAGTGCGTTGTAAAGGTATTTTTTAAAAATGCGTTGTAGTGTCATGCGTTGTAATGTCATGCGTTGTAATGTATTATGCGTTGTAAAAAATGCGTTGTAAGTGCATGCGTTGTAATAGTGTGCGTTGTAACGTCATACATCCGTTCCATAGCATTGTTGCTTAGTCCTTCATCTCTTACTGCTGAATTCTCAATGGTTATGAGTCTTTCAGTCTGAATCTCTTGGATAGTAGCAAGTGGAGGGCGTCTGCTACTAGGTCGGAGTCCACAAGGCCTAATATTTTAGTATCGGCCACATAGTGTGGTTTGATGAGGTCCATTGACACAAATCTTTTCTCCTTTTTTCCAGCAAGCGGCGGCAGAAGTACTGTTCTTGTTCCGTGGACGACTAGGACAGGTACTGGTTTTCTGTAAGAAGGTCCGAATTCCTTCTTGTCCGCAATCTTCTCTCTGACCAGATCCAACTTTTGGGATCCAGACAGGCCTTGCTGGGACTGCTGGATTTTCTCCAGTGGTGGATGGCTTCAGGAACACGTTGCTTTGTTTCGTTCTTAGTTCATTTAGATCCTGTAAAACAGCCAAACGATCTTTGATATCAAAGGGTTTATTTTCCACCACTGTGCCTTTACATTCGAGATCAGGAGCCCACATTCTTGTCCCAAAAAGGACCTCATATGGAGTGACCCCCCCTAGAGAACTTCTTGGCAAATTATTTAATGAGAGTTGGACCCCATAAAGATGTTTGACCTACCCATCACCCAAACCTAATACTCTTGCTGTTATTGTCGCAGTCCAACGTCCTCAGGGTCGCACGATGCTGTAAGGGGTCCACCTCCCGATAACCCCTTGGTCTGGTATGTATATGACAGACACAGAAGGGTGATCAGGCGAGGGAAGGAAAGGAAGGGGACTGCGGGGAGGGAGATCTGAAAGAGAAATCACAAGCGATTTGGTTAAGACAACCCCTAAAACTCCCGTACTCCACGTTTCCCCTTTTTTCCCCTGCTGTACCTGTAAATTAAAGAAGGCACTCCTGCCTGGGAGACCTGGAGAGCCGAGGATCAAGACTGTTCAGAACCTGTAGAAAGGGACACGGTTTAGCCTGCGAATACCCCCTATAGACAGCAGCCCCCTGGTCCTTTCCCAGAACAAATGAACCTACCACAAATCTGGAACCTCGGATTTAACAGGGGGAGGGGATGGACGTATGCCAGAAGTCTCCTCTCCGCCCCTGTTTAGAATACAAAGAAACAATTGAGGTGCAGCGAAGCGTCAGACCTGAATAATGCCTGCCGCTCCTTCCACGGATTCTGCACGAACCCCCAGCGCCATTCCCATGCTTCTGGGAGGGCGCTAACCAAAGGCAAGAACCCCTAAGCGTCTCGTGGGCAATTCCTAAGATGATCTAGCGGGTGTGCATTGCACCCTGCCCCTGGAAAGATTCCCACTGTTTGTTACGCACTAGGGGCGACTCTGTTCCTTTTAGTCGCTATTTACAACCAACCACAACCTTAATCAGAAGTTACACCGCAAAGGCGATTCCGCAATGCCTCGGAAGGCTTCCAACGGAACCGCAGCGGTAAAGTCACAAACTTGCTCGTCGCAAGGACCGGAAACACTATTCACAGCTAAGCACAACACGATTAGCGAAAATGCAGGGTTGGTGCTGAGCATCCCTACCAGCACGCCAATCGTCCGCTCTCGAACACGTCCTCGCGGGAACCTGGAACCAAAATAACCGGCACCCGCTCGATGCCGGATGTTCCCTTTTCTTCATCTTGGCTTCGAGCGTGATGACGTCGGAGCGTCATCCCGCAATGTGCACCGGGAATTGTAGTTCTTTCTCTCCCGTTTGCCATGAGCTGTCAGTGCTCTCCTGTGAGCCACAACAGTACATCCCTCCCCCGAAGAGCACTGACATAAACAAGCTTTCGTGGGATGTTTTTTGTGGAACAGGGTAACAAGCCTAGGTGCGTGGACCTGGGATGCAGGTTCCCAAGAGTTGTCTTCCTCACCGCATCCCTCCCATGCAAGGAGATACCATAGCCTGTTGCGGTATATCTTGGAGTCAAGCACACCCCTCACCTCATACTCTGCTTCGCTATGCACCACCACTGGGGCTGGTTTACGATTGGGCCCCACATGAGCGGGCTTCACCAGGGAGACATGAAATGCGGGATGGATTCGTAACATAGAAGGCAAAGAGAGTTTCACCACCACAGGGTTTACCAGTTTAAGCACCCGATAGGGACCTATGAATTTGGGATTAAAAATGCTGAAACGTTTGAAACGTATGTGTTTCGTGGACAGCCACACGTAGTCCCCCACTTTATAACTAGGCCCTAACCTCCTGTGCTTGTCTGCGGATGCCTTGTAGCTGTGTTTTGCGGCCCTCAGATTGCTCTTTGCTACGCGTAGGTTTGCCTGTATGTGTTCAATTCTACTCTGCGCCTCCGGTACCTTCGTAACGTGTGCTGGATTAAGAAAGGGGGAAAACCAAGGATGGAACCCATAAGAGCAATAAAAAGGTGTATGTTTGGTGGACGTGTGCGTAGCGCTGTTATATGCCACCTCCGCTAACCATAGGAAATCCACCCACTCGTTCTCCGAAGCGTTGGAGTAACACCTAAGGTACTGCTTGAGGGTTTGGTTAACCCGCTCTGTTTGTCCATCCGTCTGCGGGTGGAAGCTGGTGGATATGTTGGATTCGATTCCCAAGGCTGAACACCAAGCCTTCCAGAAATGGGCTGTGAACTGTCCGCCTCTATCTGAGACAATCTTTCTTGGCAATCCGTGTAATCGTACCACGTTCTCCAGGAGCAAGTGCGCCAACTGACCTGACGAGGGCAGCGCCTTACAAGCAACGAAGTGCGCCATTTTAGTTAAATAATCCACCACCACCGTGATCACCGTGCATCCTTTATCACGAGGCATGCCCACGATAAAGTCTACCGAGATGTTCTCCCAAGGGAGGTCGGGTGTGGGAAGAGGTTGCAATAAGCCTGCTTGTTTGGTATGGGTTGCCTTCATTTGACTGCAAACTCCGCATTCCTGGACCCAGGTGACCACATCTTTCCTCACCGAAGGCCACCAGAACTGTCTTAGGATCCTGTCAAGTGTTTTTTCTCGGCCATTGTGGCCAGCGCAGGGCAGGTGATGGCACCATTTGAACGCTTGCAGCCTTAACGATCTGATGGGAAGGAGCAGTTGTTTTCCTCGTAGCGGTAGTCCCTGTACCAGTTTCCACTCTGGATTATCTTTCAGCCAGTTCTTCCATTTATTCGTTCGAACGTTCAGTATTACACTCCGTAAGAACGGATCCGTGCACGTTGCCCCTATGACATGTTCGGGGCTGATGATGGCTCCGGTAATACCAGCTACAGTACTGTCCTGGGATGCTTGCCGGGATAACGCGTCTGCCTTCCTGTTATCCTTTCCGGGTCTGTAGGTGACAAGAAAATTGTACCCTGCGAAAAAGAGGGTCCATCTCAGTTGACGGGGTGTGAGGTGTCTGGCAGCCGTCATAAACTGTAAATTCCTGTGGTCTGTGTAGACCGTAACCACATGTCTGGCGCCCATCAAGTGATGCCTCCATTCGCTAAAGGCATTCTTGATGGCTAGCAGCTCTTTTTCTGCAATATTGTAGTTGCATTCAGCGGGGTTCAATTTTCGGGACATTTAAGCCACCGGATGTAAACGTCCTGTTTCGCAATGTCTTTGTGACAAGACGGCTCCCACCGCTGTGTCGGAAGCGTCTGCCTCCACTATGAAGGGGTATTCAGGGTGAGCATGAGCCAACACCGGGGCTGTTGAAAAGGCCTCTTTTAGCTCTTCGAACCCTTTTTGGGCCTTTGCAGTCCACTGAAACGTCGACTGCTTACGCAGGAGCAACGTGAGAGGGGTCGCCAGTTCCGAGAAGTGGTCGATAAACCGACGATAAAAATTAGCAAACCCCAGGAAACACTGTACATCCCTGAGGTTCCGGGGGGTTGGCCATTCCTTTACGGCCAGTACCTTCCTTTCCGACATTTCCTGGCCCCAGGTGGTGAGGTTTACTCCGAGGAATTCCACCGATGTTACCCCAAATTCACATTTGCTGATCTTGTAGAATAAGTGATGTCGTCTCAGGGTTTGGAGTATGGTCTTAACATGTTGTGTATGGTCTTTAGTGTCCGTAGAGTAAATCAAGATGTCGTCGATGTCACAAGTGACGAAGTGGTCCAGGTATTCACGGAGAACATCGTTTAAGAAAAACTGAAAGGCCGCCGGGGCGTTACACAGCCCAAACGGCATAACCAAATATTCATAGAGACCGAAGCGTGTTTTAAATGCGGTCTTCCATTCGTCTCCTCTCCTCATACGGACCAAATGGTAAGCCCCTTTTAGGTCAAGGCGCGTGTATATCACAGCCTCTTTTACCTTCTCCAGCAGTACATTGATTAAAGGAAGGGGATACCTGTTCTTTACCGTAACGGCATTCAAGGCCCGGTAGTCCACACACGCGCGCAGCTCGCCATTCGCCTTAGGAATAAAAAAAAGAGGCGACGCCGCAGGAGATTTCGACACTCGTATAAAGCCCAAGCTCAAGTATTTCTCCAAATACTCCTTGAGGTGTTTATGTTCGGGCTCCGTCAGGGCATATACGCGTCCAGCGGGAACCACCGCTCCGGGGATTAAATCGATTTGACAATCGTATGATCGATGCGGTGGCAACACTTCTGCCTTGTCTTCATTAAAGACGTCCTCGTATTCTTTGTATGCCTTTGGCAAGGTAACAGCATGTTCCACTGCAGTCGCCACCTGATAACAGATAGCCAAGGAGGTGGCTGGATTCGTGGGTGAGACGTTGCAATTAGCTAAGCAGTAGGCTGAGGAATACAATAAGGTCTTCTCCTGCCAATTTATGAGCGGGTTGTGGAGACATAGCCACGGCAACCCCAGAATTAATCCATAATGGGGTGCTGGGATGACATTGAAGGAAAGAAGTTCCTGATGCGCAGTCCCCTGTCTCATCGTTAATGGCCCAGTATGGTATCTCACCGGACCGGAATCCAACATCTTCCCATCCACGGCGAAAACCATCTCAGGCTTGCGTTTCTCCTGCAAGGTGATTCCGAGCCTTCCTACCTGGGCTTGATCCATAAAACACCCCGTGGCCCCTGAATCCACCAATGCGTTAACCGGAATCCACTCTTCGTCCACCAGGATGTGGACTTCGACGAAGAGATGGTGTTTGTTGTGCAGTTGTAAGTCGTCCAAAGAAGGGATATGCCCGACGCTTAAAGGACTCCCTTCCTCTTCCCTTAAGCCAAGTCGTTTCCCGCAGGGGAGCCTTGTGTTCGGGTTACCGCGGCCTTTTGTTCTGGTCGGGAGACCTTCGGCCTTAGGCTACACTCCCGTATGAAGTGTCCTTTTCGCCCACAGTACAGGCACAGCCCTCGCTTCCTCCGGTAATCTCTTTCTTCTGCTGAGAGCGGGGAACGCACGGCGCCTATTTCCATGGGCTCTGTTTTGTTCTGCATCGCGGAGTTTGTTGATCTGGGGTAGTCCACGCTCTGCACGGGTTTCTCCCTCCTTTTATGTTCCCCTTTTCTTTCGCTCATGCGATGGTCAAGCCTTAGGACTAAACTAATGAGAGCTTCACAGGAGGTGGGCTGCGGGTCGATCTGAGCCAACACGTCCTTCATGTCTTCACTCAGACCCTGGTGAAAGATGGCTGCATGTTTCCCTTCTGGCCACTCCGTTTCCGTGATCAGTCTCCGAAAGTCGTTGAGATAGGAGATGACATCCCTATTGCCCTGTCGCAACTCCAGGAGATCTCTGTCGGCCGAGAGCGTGGCCGCTCGTCGATTAAATGTCTTCTCGAATTCCACCAAGAAGGCGTCCCAATCATATAAGAGTTGGTTGTCTCTTCTCACCAAGGGAACAGCCCATTGTGCAGCGTCTCCGGATAAATAAGACAACAAGAAGGCGACTCTCGAATGGTTAGTGTTGAACGCCCTGGCCTTACAAGTGAAATGCAGCATCACCTGTGTGAGAAAGACCTGTAATTTCCCGCTGTCCCCGCTATACCTTTCGGGGGTGGCTAACGGAACAGGCGTGGGGATTTCAACCACCACAGGGGCAGCTGGGGTTGAGCGGATGGGGCCTGCGTCAAAGGGGTTACGCTCCAAGCGGGTGACCTGCGCCTGTAGTGTGGCTGTTTCTGTTCTCGAGGCGACTACCTCGGCCTGTAATAGGGCCAAAGCAGCCAACACGTCCTCTAAGGTGGCCATCCCACCGTGCGACTGGGAGGACTACTATTCGTGGGCCGGTTATTTTGTCGCAGTCCAACGTCCTCAGGGTCGCACGATGCTGTAAGGGGTCCACCTCCCGATAACCCCTTGGTCTGGTATGTATATGACAGACACAGAAGGGTGATCAGGCGAGGGAAGGAAAGGAAGGGAACTGCGGGGAGGGAGATCTGAAAGAGAAATCACAAGCGATTTGGTTAAGACAACCCCTAAAACTCCCGTACTCCACGTTTCCCCTTTTTTCCCCTGCTGTACCTGTAAATTAAAGAAGGCACTCCTGCCTGGGAGACCTGGAGAGCCGAGGATCAAGACTGTTCAGAACCTGTAGAAAGGGACACGGTTGAGCCTGCGAATACCCCCTATAGACAGCAGCCCCCTGGTCCTTTCCCAGAACAAATGAACCTACCACAAATCTGGAACCTCGGATTTAACAGGGGGAGGGGATGGACGTATGCCAGAAGTCTCCTCTCCGCCCCTGTTTAGAATACAAAGAAACAATTGAGGTGCAGCGAAGCGTCAGACCTGAATAATGCCTGCCGCTCCTTCCATGGATTCTGCACGAACCCCCAGCGCCATTCCCATGCTTCTGGGAGGGCGCTAACCAAAGGCAAGAACCCCTAAGCGTCTCGTGGGCAATTCCTAAGATGATCCAGCGGGTGTGCGTTGCACCCTGCCCCTGGAAAGATTCCCACTGTTTGTTACGCACTAGGGGCGACTCTGTTCCTTTGAGTCGCTATTTACAACCAACCACAACCTTAATCAGAAGTTACACCGCAAAGGCGATTCCGCAATGCCTCGGAAGGCTTCCAACGGAACCGCAGCGGTAAAGTCACAAACTTGCTCGTCGCAAGGACCGGAAACACTATTCACAGCTAAGCACAACACGATTAGCGAAAATGCAGGGTTGGTGCTGAGCACCCCTACCAGCACGCCAATCGTCCGCTCTCGAACACGTCCTCGCGGGAACCTGGAACCAAAATAACCGGCACCCGCTCGATGCCGGATGTTCCCTTTTCTTCATCTTGGCTTCGAGCGTGATGACGTCGGAGCGTCATCCCGCAATGCGCACCGGGAATTGTAGTTCTTTCTCTCCCGTTTGCCACGAGCTGTCAGTGCTCTCCTGTGAGCCACAACAGTTATAGACTGCTTTATGTCCCGGTTTTTCCTTTCCACAACAGAATTTTCCTCAGGATGAAACGGAGAGGAGTACCGCAATGCTATGCCCAAACTGGCCATGGCTTCTTTGTAAGCCCGAGAGCTAAACGCAGGGACCTGGCCAGAATGTAGTGTGCCAATTGCGTATGTGCCGATAAAGACTCGCAAATCTTTTATAACGGTTCGAGCGTCAGCCGAGCGCTGAGGCCACATCCATAGGAACCTTGAGCACAAATCCACTGCGACCATTATATATTTATAGTTACCGTCCCTTTGCAAGGGACCGCAGTGGTCCAGGTAAACACAAGCTAATGGTTTGTCTGAAATCAACAGGGGCGTCCGCGCAGGACGTTTCACTGTGGAGACCTTCATCTGTTGGCATATTTCACATTCCAAAACATAGTTTTTGGTCTGTTTCCTAATGCCAGGCCACCAATATCTTTGTTTTAGTAAAGATACTGTTGCAGAAACACCTGCATGGGCAGAGGCTATCCCTTCATGTGCTGCTAGGATCAGTCCTAATCTACGTTCCATGTTTGGAATTACCCTATCCCCCACTCCAGGGATTCGAGCAAAAGGAACGTTGTTAGCATCAATTACACAAGAGTATTTGAGTGGAAATTTCTTTAGTAATGCTGCACCACTGCCTTTGCTTGAAGCATTGACAGCCAACAATATCTCACTGTCTATTCTCGTTGTTGAATGAGTGATCGCAGCTACGGAAGCCGTTTGTACAGCCCCCTTTGCGGCTTCATCAGCCAATGAATTCCCTGCAACGTGAACGCTATCACGTTGATGACTCAGCGTGTGTATCAGGGAGCTTTTGGTAGTTCGTTTCTCAACTGAACTACTTGTTCCCAAAGCGTTTTATGTTTTATTGTGCCACCTTTTGCATCTTTGAATCTGTTTTGAAGCCAATTCTGTAAATATTCATTATATGACTTAACACAGTAAAAGGAATCGCATACTATAAGTGTGGGGAATTCGCGATCTGTCCTTTCAAGTGCCAGTTTGAATGCTTGTAGTTCAGCTCGCTGAGCTGTACAATCTCCTAGAGACTGAGTTTTAGTGACCATTGGTCGGAAGTTACCATCGCGCATGCGACCTTTAACGATTGCGCATGCTGCACTGTAAGCTTGCTTACTCCTTGTAGCGGATTGTGCTGATCCGTTAGTATAAATTATAAATTCGTATTGATCGAGAGGCAGAATTTCAGTGGGCAGAGGACATTCATGTTCATATTGCAGGAACGCTTGTGTTTTTAAATCAGGATTAAAAACATATTCAACATCTGTTGCAGCAAGAGAATTAACCCATTGTATTCATCTAGGATGTAAAGCTTTTGCATTTGGAATGCTCGCTTTTGTAACCGCCTCTCAGGCTGGTACTGGAGTTACGACAATAATGAGTTTCCCCATAGCTAATGCTCTTTCTTTTGCTACAGCGGTTTGAACTGCTGTCAGTATCTTTTCTGTTGAAGTGAAGCGCATTTCTGCTTGTGTATACAAATGTAATTTGTATGCTATTGGTACTTTTTCACCCTCATTAAATGTTAAATAGGTGAATCCGCATTGACCCGAAATTATTCAGATCACTAAATTACATTTATTTACGTTTGCTTGTAAGTGATTTGTTGACTAACATGTTAGCTTGGAGTGAACGCAGGATGTCTGTGTGTTCCTGTGTCCAATGTTTTGTTGAAAAATCAGGTTTGATTAATTCGTAGAGAGGTTTAACCCTTTCAGCGTAATTTAGAATGTAAGTTCTTCCAATATTTAAGAAACCCAAGATGGATTGTAAGTTTTTCTACGTTTTTGGAGGTTGGAGCAGCGCACACTTTTCTAAAAAGTTAGCTGCCAGGCTCTTGCCTTCACTTGAAAGCTCATATTCTAGGAAAAAGACATTGAGATGGTCAATTCTGCATTTTTTAAAGTTGAATTTATAGCCCTCAGAGGCGAAGCCCAGTATAATGGTATTCACCCTGTTCAAGTGCCTATCTAGGTCATCGTCTGTCAGATAGATGTCATCGACATATGACAATGCCTCCTTATCATAAATTTGTAGTAACTCTGTTACCCTTGCTGAGAATAACCCCGGGCTGTTTCTGAACCCTTGTGGGAGTCTACAAAATTGACGTTGAGTCCCCATTATCGAGAAAGCTGTTAAGTATCTGCTTTCAGGTGCTATGTTTTGACAAAAGAAACCATTTGAAATGAACAATGTGGTTTTATATTTTTTACGCACAATGTTATTCATTAATGCTGTACTATGTGCATTTTGCACTGCAAATGTTTTTGAACAAGTGTTCAAGTGTCTGTAATCCAAAACTAGACGATATGTATTGTCTGGTTTGGATACAGGAAACAAAGGATTGTTCATTGAGGGGTTGCATGTTTCAATCACCCCTTGGTATTCAAGTTGATCTAAGATCTCCCAGACCTGTTGTTTAGCTTCTTGCTTTATTGGGTACTGCCTTTGTGCAGCAGGTTGATTTTTTAGCTGTATTTTGTGGTGAGGTGAGTCCTCATGCCATCCTACATGATTTTTGTATAATGCTGGGGCCTGGGCTACTGCCCATTTCCTGGCATAAGTATATTTTAAGTGAATTGGAATATGGTTGGAGAATGCTGGCATAATGATGTCCTCGCCATGTGGGCACTCCCCAACAAATTTTGGTGGCCAGTCCTGTTCTGCTGGAAGTATATCATAACCCCTTGAAAGTTTCTCCCAAAAGAGTGCTTTCACTTTTCTTGGTACATCTCCCTCCATTCGGAGTGTTATTTCATATAACTTTTGTGGAGAACTAACCCTGGTGTCTACAGTCTCTACTGTGATGTACTCATTCAAGTCCAATATCTCCAGAAGTTCCTTCAGGTTCTGGCGAGCTATTGTTACTTCTGCTGCACTGTCCAGCATTGTCTGAGCTCATTCTCCGTTCTTGAGCTGTTTTCTCAGTATTCTCTGCATGATCTTCAGACCTGCTACCTTCTTTTTGTGAATTGAGGTTTTGTTTTATTTTTCTGAACGTGTTGATCGTCTTTGGATTTCACACGTTCTTCTTTATGATCTGACCGTCCTCTTCTTTCTGATGTCTGTGATGATATCTGAAAGGTACGAGAGGAACGTGTATCAGTATCTTGATACCGGTCAGGTTTTCTTAAATTATCCCTATTCCTGAGGTTATACCTCCTTTCAGAGGGCTCCTTTTGAGGAGACCTACC
This sequence comes from Triturus cristatus, assembly GCF_964204655.1. Taxonomy (NCBI): domain Eukaryota; kingdom Metazoa; phylum Chordata; class Amphibia; order Caudata; family Salamandridae; genus Triturus; species Triturus cristatus. The sequence goes on along the minus strand of NC_140579.1, from coordinate 378,334,655 downwards.
TCGGGATTGAGAACGTGTCTCTTTTTGATTTTGTTTGTTAGTTTCCCACTTCTTTTTAGAAGATGTAGGCTTTTGAATATTAGAATCCTTCTCAGGACCTTCAGACAGTTTTGGCTTCAAAGGTTTTCCACCCAAATTGTCTCTTCCTAATTCTGCATAAGTTTTTCTATTATTCTGGGCAGTTCATGTTGATGTTCTGTTACATCAAATTCCCGTATGCGTTGGCGGATCGCGACTGATGCTTCCTCCCCTTTAATATTAGATAATATTATTGTTGAGACCTGGTCGAAGTTTGTCAGTAATTTCAAACCTAAATTCAGAGCAGGCTCTGCCCCGTATTCGTTTTGAATTTGTTTCAAGACATCTGGTATTACTGCAATTGACGGAACACCATGTGTTTTAGTATAGATGGCAGCAAAGACTGTGCCCCAAGTTGTGCAGTCTTCCAGTTGTGGTGTGATCCCCATTGGCAAACAGATTGTTAAGATTCTGTGTTTCTCATAAGGGCTTGCAGGTCAGGTCACCCCCCCTGCTGCCGGACAGCTCCACCGCCAAGTGCCTGCTCCTTTGCTGCGCGTGATCGCGCCCGCTGCCTGCCTCGGATCACCTCCGTGACCCGGGTCAGACCCTGCGCTCTGTATTCAGGCTCTTCTGCATTTGTGCATTCTTGTGACTATTTTTCCCCTCTTCGCTCTAATAACCCCCCCTTTTCGCTCTTCTTCCCGCTCCTGTTTTTCGTTGCTGCCCCTGAGGCCACCCCCCCCTCGCCGCCCACTCCCGCCTCCCAGGTGCCCCTCCCTCCCTCCACTCCTTAAATGGCGGCCGCCGCTCGGACGCGCAGCGGGCGCGCCAAAGGCAAGCCCGTCTGCGCCCGTCCGCGCCTGGACCGTGCTCAGCGGCAGGACCCCGTGCACTCCACCACGCCAGACTCCGATACAACGCCAACTCCCTTCACGCTCTCAACACCGGCCGAGACCACCGCTGCTTCCAGGCCGCCCCGAAACGCACCCACAGACCCTTCTCCTGCCACACCTGCAACTTCACCTGCAACAGAACCACCAAGCCTCCAAGGACCGGACCCAACCACCTTCGATGCATCCTCCTCAACACCCGCTCCACACGCAAACACGCCGTCTAGCTCTGGGACCTGCTCGACACCTCCGCCCCAGACGCTGCCTTCCTGACCGAGACCTGGTGGAACGACTCCTTGGCACCTGACATCGCCATAGCCATCCCAGACGGCTACAAGATCTCCCGCAGAGACCGCACCAACGGAGTCGGAGGAGGAATAGCCATCGTCCACAAGTCCACCCTCCAGGTCCACATCCTCGCAGACGACTCCCTCAACTCCGTCGAACACCTCCACTTCCGGATCCACACCGACCCCAACACCACCCTCAGAGGAACACTCGTCTACAGACCCCCCGGACCACGGGCCCTGTTCAGCGACTCCATCGCCGACCTCGCCAACACCCACGCACTCGCCTCCACGGATTACATCCTCCGCGGGGGCCTGAACTTCCACCTTGAGAACAACAACAACGCCAACTCCGCAACCCTCATCGCCAACCTCGCCAACCTCAGCCTCAGACAGCTCGTCACCGAACCCACCCACGCTGCCGGCCACACGTTTGACCCCGTCTTCCCCACAAGCACCCACATCGCCTTCAACAACACCACCGAACTCCACTGGACCGACCACCGCTGCATCCACTTCACCTTCAAGAAACCAACCACGCACCACCGCACCCAACAGCTACCCCACCGCTGCTGGAGCAAAGTCACCGAGGACCAGCTGACCTCCAGCCTCGCCCAGAACCCACCCACCGACCCCACCGACCCAGACGCCGCCGCCCTTAACCTCAGACAATGGATCAACGACTGCGCCAACACTCTCACCCGCTCAAGAAACCTTCCATCAACAACCCCAGCAAGAAAGCCGCCTGGTTCACTGAAGAACTCCAGACGTCCAAACATACATGCTGGAAGCTGGAGAAGAAATGGCTCCACAACCGCACACCAGACAGCCACGCAGCCCACAAGGACGCCATCCGCAGACATCACCACCTCATCAGAATAGCCAAGAGATTTTCCTTCAAAGCCCACCTGGATAACAACGCACACGACAGCAAAGAGCTTTTCAACATAGTGAAGGAACTCTCCAACCCCAGCGCCAACACCAACGACATCCCGCCCTCGCAAGATCTGTGCGACTCACTGGCCACCTTCTTCCATCGCAAGATCGGCGACATCCACGAAAGTTTCAACACCCCGTCCGCTCCGACCACGACAGACCCCACCCCGAACGCCACCTGCACCAACCAGCTGACCTCCTGGTCCCACGTCAATGACGACGAGACATGCAAGGTCATGAACTCCATCCACTCAGGATCTCCGTCTGACCCATGCCCGCACCATGTCTTCAACAAAGCAGACGCAACCATCGCAACCCAACTACGGAAGGTCATCAACAACTCCTTCGACACAGCGACATTCCTGGAAAGTTGGAAGCACGCCGAAATCAACGCCCTCCTCAAGACACCCAAGGCGGACCCCAAAGACCTCAAGAACTTCCGACTCATCTCCCTGCTCCCCTTCCCAGCAAAGGTCATTGAGAAAATCGCCAACATACAGCTGACCTGCCACCTGGAGGACAACAACATCTTAGACCCATCCCAGTCCGGATTCAGATGAAACCACAGCACCGAGACAGCCCTCATCGTCGCCACAGATGACATCAGGCGCCAACTAGACAATGGCGAAAATTCAGCCCTCATACTCCTGGACCTGTCAGCCGCCTTCGACACAGTCTGCCACCGGACACTAAGAACACGCCTCCAAGAAGCCAGAATCCAGAAAAAGGCCCTGGACTGGACCACATCCTTCCTCTCCGGCAGAACCCAGAGAGTCCACCTCCCACCCTTCCGATCCAAAGCCACGGACATCATCTGCAGCGTACCCCAGGGCTCATCCCTCAGCCCGACCCTGTTCAACGTCTACATGGCCCCCCTCGCACAAGTGGCCCGTCAGCACGACCTGAACATCATCTCCTACGCCGACAACACCCAGCTCATCCTCTCCCTCACCAAGGACCCACACACCGCCAAAACCAACCTCCATGAGGGAATGAAGGCCGTCGCCGAGTGGATGAGGAGCAGCCGACTGAAACTGAACTCGGACAAGACGGAAGTCCTCATCCTTGGCCCCACCCCCTCTGCCTGGGACGACTCCTGGTGGCCGACCACACTGGGAACAGCACCGACACCCACGGACCAAGCACGCAACCTAGGATTCATCCTCGACTCCTCCCTCTCCATGTCGAAGCAGGTCAACGCCATCTCCTCCTCCTGCTACAACACCGTCCGCACGCTTCGCAGGATCTACAAATGGATCCCGATCGAAACCAGAAGAACTGTGACCCAAGCCCTCATCAGCAGCAGGCTGGACTACGGCAACGCACTCTACACAGGAATCCCGACCAAACACCTACAACGGCTGCAACGCATCCAGAACGCCTCCGCCCGCCTGATCCTCAACATCCCTCGACGCAGCCGCATCACCTCCCACCTAAGAGACCTGCACTGGCTCCCCGTCAACAAGAGGATCACCTTCAAGCTCCTCACTCACGCACACAAAGCACTCCACAACACCGGACCAGCCTACCTGAACAACAGACTCAACTTCCACACCCCCGCCCGCCAGCTCCGCTTTGCAAGCCTCGCCACCGTACCGCGCATCCAATGAACAACCTCCGGCGGCAGATCCTTCTCCTTCCTCGCCGCCAAGACCTGGAACACCCTCCCCACTCATCTGCGGCAGACCCAGGACCTGCTCACCTTCAGGAAGCGCCTCAAGACCTGGCTCTTCAATCAGTAGCAGCACCCCCTCCCCTCAGCGCCTTGAGACCCTCACGGGTAAGTATTGCGCTTTACAAATTCACTGATTGATTGATTGGAAATACTGCTTCGATTTGAGTAATTTTTTCAGATATCCAGAATGGAATTTGTTCACGTTTTGTGGGCATTTTACCCATGACTGCATGTAAAGTCTGGGGAGTAATTTTTAGTGTATACCCTTGTTGAGGGGTTTGATTTGGAATAGTTATTGGTGGTTGGACTGTGAAAGTCCGCATGACATATTGGACCAATTGTCTGTATATTTTTATTAACTCTTGTAATTGAGTAGGTAATTCCTCGTCTGACATTTCTTCAATGTCACGATGAGGTGTGTAGCCTGCTAAAATCGGCCATGTTGCACCTGGTCTACCTAGTGGACCGAGCCTGGTAATGTTTTTGTGATGCTTTAGGGCGCCTTTAAACCAGAGATTATGTTCCTGGTATGTGAGTGGAATTTCAATATCCTCGAAAGGAATATATTCCTCAGGTGGTTCATCTTCTTTAAAGAAGTGAAATACTTTTGTTACTGGATTTGATTCTGGGAATATAATCTATGAATAGAATACCTCTGTCTGAAAGGATTTGTGCGCCTCTATCACGAAAACTGCTCTACCACCTCTTGGTGTTAGGCCGTGTTTTATACATTTTAGAGTGATAGCTCTCCTTAAGTTTGGAGGGATGTGTAGAACACCCTCATCGGTTTCATTTAGACCTCTAAAATTAAAAGCTGTTACGACTGGGTCAGCCGCAGCTACACTGTTCTCAGTGTTAGTATCCCCGTTCAGGGACATTGTTTTTGAAAAATGTAGAACAAGTTTCAAGGAAACAAAGATAAGGTGCACAATTTTTTTGGAACACTGTATCCTTCAACGTTGAACAAACCAAACAGCTAATCTATAGGATTTTTGTACTATTCAGCTTTGGTGGATACTTAACCCTACCCCTTCCAGACGTCTTATGGAGTATGAGAGTAAGGATCTCTGAGAAAAGCACGACTGAGTTACTCAGTATCTAGCATTAAATTAGTGCCTGACGAAACGTTGGGCGCCATATAGTGTAGTTCCTATTTCCGTAATAGGCTCTGCGCATTGGAATAATATACCCTATAGATTTGCCATAGGACTGAGGTCAGTATGCCCCTATCGAGTATATTAAACTTAATTAATTTGTACGAGCTAACTCAGAGGCCACTAGCAACTCCTTGTAAACAAGAAGGGAGTAGTTTCTGGCAACTGCATAAATAAACAAGACAACTTTGTTTTTCTCTCAGAATCGTGGAAACAAGATAACAGTTTCACTCAGCTAATCGTGCATGCTTAGTTTCTTCAGAGTTACACAGAAAGAATAGACGGGCGTTTCAATAAAAGGATTTATTGAACAGTCTTGTTTCTCGTGTAAGATATATGGGCTGTTACAATCGTAATACAGTATGCGAGATGGATTATCTACAGCATAAGCAGTAGGAAGAACTAATACTGCGCTAGCATTATCTTTTAGCTGTGACACATATATCCATATACATAAATAACATAAGCTAACAATGAGAGTACTCATAAAATGCTTCTCTAACCAATTCTACCCCAGTGTACCTAACCTAAGTGTAGTACAAGGTAAGAAGTAGGTGATGTATGCTATAGTTTGGTATGCTAAGTTATGCCAAGAGTCCCTCTAGGTTCTAGTCAGCTCCATACCTTAAGAATGAGAGAGGTGGGAATCTCTTTCCAGGTCTTGGACTCTAACACTCTGTGAAGGGAGTTGGAACACTGGAAGCTGGATTCTCTGCGAGTAGGGATGACAGCGTCTCTTGTCCGTGCGTCAAGCCGGAATAGGGGCTCCTCTAAAGTCGAGGTCTCCTCCTACTTGCTTTGGCAAGGAAAGGTATATTTATACCCGGTAGGTGCCTTGGAACGTTAGCATTGACGTAAGGTCGGGCAGAGGAAGACGTCAGGAATGAACCCTTAAGGAATAGCGGTCCATGCATAATAAATAAGTTCTTGGAGAAATCAATAATCCTGTGCTAGGGGAACTCCCAAGAGCTTAAGGGTCTGGTTTCTAAGAACTCAATGTGATGTTGGGGTGGACGGATGTAGGTGACCATGCCTGTATTTGGATAGCATGGCTAATGCCTAAATAAGGACTGGGATATTATGCCTATATAAGGGCAATGCTAATTTTGCCTATATAAGGACATGTATCAGGAAAACCTATATACGGACACCTAAAGCGGAATACAACAAGATGGACACTTTGAACAGAAACACCCAAAATGGGTTCTGAAGCTGGAGACAGTGGAGCCTCATCCTTCATCTAGAAAGTGTGTATAGAAGTGGAACTCAAACCACCCCACTTCGTGCCAGGTTTTTATGACCAAGGAAGGATGAATGTCTGCTGAGTGACCAGGGCTGGTGTCTGCCTGACAGCCGGTCTCCAAGAGGAGAAGGGATATCACCTGAAGTCTTCAACTTGTGCTGGAAGAAGTTCCAAGGTCTGTCTAGTCTCTAGTGCCTAGAAATATGCCTACGTGCTGAGAGAGAGAGAGAAGTAGTTTGCATGGCCCTGTAGAAGAAACGTCTGTCGAGAATGAGAAGCCCAGGGAAATCGTAGCCTGAGGAGCACCCAGAGAAATGCAACTGCCAGAGAGAGCGAAGCCATGAGCAGCCAATGCTTCAGGGGAGGGGCCGTGCCTGATCCAGGATAGAGCGAAATCAAGAAGAGGAGCTTGTGGTTCACGTAGTGAGTAGAAACACTAAGCCAGAATATCTTGCTGAACTCTACTGCCAAGTCACAAAGCTGCCCATTCCACATCAGGAGGGGGATTAGGGGGAGAGAGAGAAATCGCTAGGTCATTGTAGGCGCTAGAACTGTGGAACGTAGAATGTGTTATTGGGTTTTTACTGTACGTGCCAGTTGGTACTTGGGAGATATTCTTTACCCAGGTTTCTTTCGCTGCTACATTATTTGCTTCCCCTGACTGAATAAACTATGTTGCACTTACCCTGGACTTTACATCAGCAAATACCGATACCTGAGGTCATGTCACATTCACTGGAAATAATCTCAGAATACTGCAGAAACCGGAATTACCCGCAGTTACTATTCCGATCAGCATCAGTAATTTCAGGTGTGAAATCCCCACATTGAAATTTCTAATAAACTTAGAATGAATGTCTAAGGGGGAAAGAAGAATTAAACTAAGGAAATTGGCAGTTGGTATAAAGAATGGAGAGAAGAAAACGTCTAGAAAAAGCTATATTTGAGAAGGCATGGAATGCCAAGGGGCCTTTAAAAACAGAAGAAAAAAGCAAAGGTTTCAGACACAAAATAGGTAATTTTACCATGACATGAAGTGCACATTGATATTAAAGAACAATTTACTTACCTTCGGTAACACTCTGTCTGGTGGATAGTCTGTCTAACCTCAGATGCATTACCCTTTGGACATTCCCAAGGCATCAGATTGGAGCTGGAAATGTTCAAAACAGTAGTAAGTTGCATCGTGCGGCTCCTCACCAACATCATTCCACTCCAGAAGTGATGTGCGAATCTGTATATAGGCACTACCAATGCGCACCGAGGTCAGTTACTGTTAAGGCTGTCTGTGCCTCAGACGCAGAGCCAAATGCGGATTTGTTTGACCAGTGTGTATATCTCTAGATTAGGAACCTTATAAAATGGAAAAAAGTGTTCATTTCACAGAACAGGAAAATGAAAGAGTCAGAGAGGAATCTGTAGTTACACACAGTTTCGGCCAGAAAAAGCCTAACCGATGTATACATCCAATCGCAGAGTCTTCACCTTTAGAATTGATACCTAACAATACCTCCCAGGAGGTGGGTCTGTGAACTGGCTCAAAGCAAAAAGTCCTGCAGGACTTATTAGGCAAAGTACCCTTCTTGACAGACTAGCCTGTCCAGAGAGCAGTACGTTGTGAACGCATGACGTGACTTCGAAATAGCAGCATGGCAAATATCTAGAACAGGCACTCCGCGTGTCAACGCAGTGGTAGCAGCCTGGCTATAGTGGAATGACCCTGCATGCCTTCTGGGGTCTGCTTCTCAGCCAGTGTACAGCAGAACTGGATGCAGACAACAATCCAGTGATATATCATTCTCTTCTGCACTGCTTTTTTTTCTCTTTTCTTTGCTCCATCAGATCCAACAAGGAGCTGATCATCCACACGAAGTTACCTGGTACAATCAATATAAAAGCTGAGGGCCCTTTTAGGAGCCAGCAGATAGAGTCTCTCTTCTTCCTTAGAGTGGTATGGTGGAACACAAAATGCTGGGAGGATGATGTTTACCCGACATGAAAAAGAATGGCCACTTTGGGGAGAAAACAGGCTTGCATCCTCAATACAAGCTTGTCTGCGTAGAATGTTTTATACTGCGGGTAGGCAGGGAGAGCCTGTAGCTTGCTCACATGCTGTGATGAAGTTATGGCAATGAGGAACACTGTCTTAAGAGTGAGAAGCCACAATAGACAGCTGTTCAAAGGTACAAAGGGAGTACGCAGAAGGAATGTGAGCTGTGGGGCGAATTTACTAACGGCTTACGTTGCCCTTGTGTTATGCAGGTCGACTGAAGCTTTCTTGCGTGGTTTAGCAAATCCAAAGTAGTGCAAGACAGCACATATTGCATTACCTTGTGGCAGGGAGGCGGTCCATAGGTGGAATATGGGCGTTCTCACGCATACACCCTTGGATGTTAGTGCATTCCCAGATTTCTTAAGAGTTGGAATCCTTGGAAAGTGTCAAAATGGTGCATCTCCCAGCCCCAAGTGTAAATTATCACTTCCTTTTTCTATGTGTGATCCATTCTGCAATGCAGATAGAAAAAAGAAAATGCCTTGTATTTATCTGCAGGAAGGTGTACCTTCCTGCACAAAAACAATCCTGCCTGTAACGTAGACACCCTTGCACCAAGTGCAAGAGTGCCTGCGTTGATGCTAGGCAACAGAGAGTGGACCAGTGCAAGGAGGTCGCAGAAATGTGTCATTATCTTTGAAAAATAGATCATTTCTGATGTCTTCCTATCACACAATGCTGCAAGCTGCCTTGCCACACTGCATGGTGTGAAAGGTTAGTAACTCTGCCCCTAAGATCAGAGACATGATGAAAGGTGCAGGTGAGAACATATGCTGCAAACCTTTCAAAAACACAACACAGCAGGGTATTTAAATAATGAGGGCTGATCTGGAAACTGCAAAAAATTCTAAAGAGCAGACAAATAACCTTTAATGGTGCCCAAAGAAGTCCTTGCTGGGCCAGGGACAAGAAGAAAAAGCAATACTTTGGATAATTAGGTTTAACGTGAGTCAATTTGCTGAATTCTGCCCCACACTGTTATATTCCTTAGTTAGGCCCCTGTGGCAAGGCGACTCTTTACCAACATTCTTGACAGCCTCTGAGGCGGAAAGCCGGAGGTTTAGCTCTCTGTACTTTGTTTTTTAAAAAATTGTCACCATTTACTTGTTTTAATCCCACTGAAAACAATCACCTCACCTGTGTTTGAAGCGCTGCCTCTTCGCGCTCACACAGACCCCCGCCCTTCAGGCAAGCACAACAGCGCCAGCGCGCCAAAAGGCGGAGCCACGCCCACTGCGAGGCCACGCCCACCGACCACTACAAAAACGCTTGGAAAGCGCCACGACTGCCATTCTTGACAGCCTCTGAGGCGGAAAGCCGGAGGTTTAGCTCTCTGTACTTTGTTTTTTAAAAAAATTGTCACCATTTACTTGTTTTAATCCCACTGAAAACAATCACCTCACCTGTGTTTGAAGCGCTGCCTCTTCGCGCTCACACAGACCCCCGCCCTTCAGGCAAGCACAACAGCGCCAGCGCGCCAAAAGGCGGAGCCACGCCCACTGCGAGGCCACGCCCACCGACCACTACAAAAACGCTTGGAAAGCGCCACGACTGCCATTCTTGACAGCCTCTGAGGCGGAAAGCCGGAGGTTTAGCTCTCTGTACTTTGTTTTTTAAAAAATTGTCACCATTTACTTGTTTTAATCCCACTGAAAACAATCACCTCACCTGTGTTTGAAGCGCTGCCTCTTCGCGCTCACACAGACCCCCGCCCTTCAGGCAAGCACAACAGCGCCAGCGCGCCAAAAGGCGGAGCCACGCCCACTGCGAGGCCACGCCCACCGACCACTACAAAAACGCTTGGAAAGCGCCACGACTGCCATTCTTGACAGCCTCTGAGGCGGAAAGCCGGAGGTTTAGCTCTCTGTACTTTGTTTTTTAAAAAATTGTCACCATTTACTTGTTTTAATCCCACTGAAAACAATCACCTCACCTGTGTTTGAAGCGCTGCCTCTTCGCGCTCACACAGACCCCCGCCCTTCAGGCAAGCACAACAGCGCCAGCGCGCAAAAAGGCGGAGCCACGCCCACTGCGAGGCCACGCCCACCGACCACTACAAATGTGTCGACCAACCAAGCGCAGCGGACGAGCGCAGCGGGAGCGCCGTCTGCGCGCCGAAGGCACGCCAAAGGCGAGCCCGTCTGCGCCCGTCCGCGCCAAGACCGCGCCCAGCGCACGAAACCCTGCGCAAACCTCGACTGTCATTAGATATCTCCCCGAAGAACTCCATCGGTTACGTGGCGGCAAACACTGCCCCTGTACACTCGATCTAATTAAGTCGGCGGACAATATCAGCTGTAAAAACTGTAACTGGACAACCTCTAATTCTCAAGCCTTTACACCCACTCCCTTATCGCACACCAAGGCCACACCAACGCTCTTCAAAGGAGGTCTGATTAACGCACGTTCTATGTGCAAGCATAATCAAGACATCCACGACCTCATCTGCGACTCTGACCTGGACTGCCTTCTAATAACCGAAACTTGGTTAACTGAAGATAGCAATCCTGATATCACCGTTTCCCTACCTCAAGGCTACTCATTCTTTAGGCAGGACAGACCTAAAGGCAGAGGAGGAGGTGTTGCCATAATACTCAGGAACACCTTCCCATGCCACACCTTCAACCTTGAACCCCTAAAAAACACGGAAGGGCTAGGTTTCTCAATCAAACTGAACGAGCAAACCTCCTTCTCTGGTGGCCTTATTTACCGCCCACCCGGTAACGCCACCGAATTTCTTGATTCACTGTGCGACTCCCTGGGCCACTTCCTTCTCCGATACCCCCACTTCACTTTACTCGGGGATTTTAACCTTCATCTCGACTCCAAATCTGATACCCAAGCCATCAACTTCCTCCAAACACTAGAAATGTTTAATCTCCAACAACTAGTCTCACAGCCGACCCACCTGCTTGGTCATACCCTTGATGCTGTATGCACCAATCTCTCCTCCCTCATCACCCTACCCCCACTCCCTCAGATCTGGACTGACCACAGCTTGATCTTGTTTCATATCCACAGTGTACGTTCCCCCTCCCGTAACAACACTAACTCACTCGCCCCCAATTCCATCAACTGGAAAAAAGTCCAAGAAAGCTTGACTCTTAAACCTATGGATCAATCCCATACCCCCACTCTGTCCGGAAATGCAGTAACCGACGCCGACCTCTTTTACAATTGGCTCACGCAGGAAATGACAACCAGAAACCCCCCCAAACGTCAAGGCACTTCTCATAAAAAATCCAAGAGCAATGCCCCCTGGTTCACTCCCGAACTAGCCACCTCTCACCTACTCTGTAGGAAAGCAGAGCGAAAATGGCGTAAGTCCTATAACATTGACGATCGTCTTTTATACACTCAAACAAGAAAATCTTATCTTTCGAGTATTAAATCAGCCAAGAAGTCATACTATGTGAACGCCATCAAAGAATCCCACCAAAAACAAAAAACCCTGTTTTCCATAGTAAAGTCTTTCACCCATCCCAAAACTCTGCAACCTGAAATACCGCCATCACAGGACTTATGCGATAAAATTTCCGACTATTTTGAAGAGAAAATTGTTTCCATTCAAAGCAATTTTCCTCCTTTCTGTACCTCCCCACTCCCCCCTCCCTCTGACTCCCTTCCCGGAAATTTGAGCAGTTTCTCCCCTGTAACTCTTGCGCAAACTAGAGAAGTCATCCTGGCCTGTAAATCCGGCTCCCCCTCCGATCCCTGTCCCCCCAAAATCCTCCACCAAATTATCGACGTAATCAACCCAGTAATTAACGACATAGTCAATTCCTCGCTTAACACAGGAACTGTCCCCCCCCGGTGGAAGAAAGGTATTGTCAAGCCTCTGATGAAAAAGGCCAATAAACCACCATCTGACTTGACTAATCTTCGCCCGATTTCACTACTTCCAGCCTTAGGAAAAATTACCGAGCAATTGGTCTATAGAGAACTCAGACATTACCTGGAAGTAAATAACATACTCCATCCGCAGCAATCTGGTTTCCGGCCCAAACATTCGACGGAAACAGCACTGATAGAACTATCAGACACGATCAAACTGCTACAAGATCAGCGAAAAAATTCAATCCTCATCCTTCTTGACCTGACCGCGGCGTTCGACACCATTTCCCATTCCATCCTCATCAGTAGACTGATGAACATAGGGATCTCAGACCACGCTCTAGCCTGGTTAGAATCATTCCTGGCTGACCGATCTCAGACTGTCGCTCTGGGCCCTTTTCACTCAAAAGAGAAAACGATTTTCTCAGGTGTCCCGCAGGGTTCGATCCTAAGCCCTCTCCTTTTCAACATCTACCTTATTCCCCTTCTGTCCCTGATTGAATCCTTTGGAATTCCTGTAACCTCCTACGCCGATGACACCCAGCTCATCGTGCCTCTGGATGGTAGTTCTACCAGCGCAGAACTCAACCTTAAGAACTGCCTAACGAAAGTCTTCCATTGGATGAATGCAAATCATTTGAAGTGTAACCCAAATAAAACGGAGATTCTCCCAATCGGCAAGAGTTCCTCCTTCTGCCCAGCCCTCTGGTGGCCTGACGACTCAATCGCCCCCCCCCAAACTGTAACTACTGCCAGAAATTTAGGCGTCATCTTTGACTCAGATCTCTCATTCGACCACCATGCTAAGACTGTAGCCGGCAAATGCTTCGGGACAATAAGATCCCTAAGAAAGTTCTTTAACTTCCTCCCTCTCGACGCCAGAAAGAGCGTAACAGTGGCCCTTATAATCTCCCGATTAGATTATTGCAACGGCCTACTGGCAGGGACAAAAAAGCACTCTCGCTAAACTCCAGAGCGTGCTAAATACAGCTGCTCGACTTGTACTCAAACTGCCCCGGAGAGCTTCCACCTCCGCAGCCCTTCTTTCCTTACACTGGCTACCTCTCCACAAGAGAATTCTATTTAAGATTTTAATCATCGCCTTCAGATCCTTCAACAAATCCGGGCCAAAATACCTCCACAAACGTTTTCCCCACTACATCCCCAGGCGATCTCTCCGCTCGGCACAGGACAATCTCATCCTGCCTGCAAAATACAATCTGAAGACGAAAGGAGGAAAAACCGTTAGCCACCTAGCCACCAAGGCATGGAACAATTTGCCCAAACACCTCAGGCAAATAACACAAGAAAGACCATTTAGAAAGGCTCTGAAGACCTGGATCTTCAGCCTTCCCGACGATCTCACTAAAGCAGCCATCTAATCCCGCTCTGTTCCCAGACCGGCCATCAAGAACACTTAGCGCCAAGATGCTCCCTCCGGAGCGAACGCCGCGCTTTACAAATACCCCCACAAATACAAACATTCTCCTGCCTTTGTCACGATAACATTTTCAGCTGTGGCATTTTGCACAGTTACGTAGGTAACAATGTTGATTGGTTTCGTAGATTCTGAACTCATTATGCCAAAGGCTTAACATTATCATAATGCCCTGTACATGACGTACAAGATCTAACCACATCACGTACAAATGTCATCGCTATCTTCATCCTCGGGAGATAGGGCTATTCATAATCTATAACATTACTAATCTATGTACACATCACAAGGCCACGTACAGCTATAAAAGGTTGGCAGTGTTTGATAGATTAGTAGAGGCACTTCTGCTGACTACGAGAGTCCCTGCATTCTGCAGACTTCACCACGCAGCGGTCTGACATTCCGTGAGGGGTGTTTAACTTGTGACCAAGACGGAGTCCTTCATTCTCTCCCATCAGGTAATGGGGTGGGATCGTCCCTTGGACGGATTCTTGGCTACACGCCTACATACACTCTAGATGCACTTAGAGTAGGGTTTGCATAGTAGGAATACGCTTGATTACTGCCTTGTCTATATGTCTGCATATATTCACTGTTTTCGCATGATGGTAGAAATGTGTCTACTGTTCACTCTCTTGGGGCTTGTAATCACTTTCATTTGCTTCTGTCTCCTGATTATCGCAGCACATGTATTTGATACAAGAATAACTTTGGCTCAATAAATATATTGAAACGCCCCACTGTGTATTCTGTATACCTCTCTGAGAATAAGTGAGCACAAGTGAATGAGCGAAAGATACTGTACTGTTTCCAAGATCCCTGCGGAGTCAGGGTTGTCATGTTCAGTGGTTGTCATTCAATCCCTGGTAAGGTTAGGGGGGCTTATGGTGGCACTGTGAGCTAGCTGGTACCTGGGCCAACATATCTGCGGGGGTGTCGGCAATTAGTCTTGACACCAAGTCCTTAGACAAGGGGTATGTTTACAACCATGTGCCTTCTCATGGGTTTGAGTGGCAGGAGGGGGCCTGCTTGGACTTCTTTTTTTTTTAACTTACCCAATAACATTGAACACGACAATGATCTGCTGTGGGAAAGAGTTCAAGAATAGGACTTTACTTTCGACTTTTACCGGTCAAATCGTGGAGTTTTCAGGTATTTGGTGACATACAGTTTCACCTCATGGTTCTGGATGGCCTTCATGTTCATCATGGTGCAGACGCTACACGCCTTGGAGTTGTGTTCCAACCCCAAGCACCAAGTACATCTCTGAAGGGGTTCTGATACAGACATTTGTTTGCAACAGTCCCTATAGGGCTTGAATCCTGCAGTTTTATGAGGTCACACTTTCCTTGCACACTGGATTTACTTTAACATTTTTAAGGAATGGTCACGTGAGGAGACGAGGGATAGCTGTGGATCAATGTCTAATGGCGCAGAAAGAACATCAGTGCACGTGGGTGACACTCATGCAGCTCTGCATGTCACGTTCAGAGCAGTACAATGTCGTTGACGAGCCACACGACAACTAGAAGCACGACAGGGTACTGTTTGAAATTTTCCAGCTCCAGTCTGACACCAGGGAATATTTAAAAGGTGAGAAAACTGTTATTATAAGTGTCCATCAGCAAAGTGACTTTAATAACTTATTTTGTTTGTGTTGTCTTACGCGGAATTGGTTAATAGTTTGTCTTGTTTGTGATCATAGGTTGATGTTTTGTTATAGTGGCATGAGTGTGTTATATCAGGCATATACCGATACCAGTGAAATGAACAGTAACTGTTGGACCTGACCCTTTACGCAGGGTTATCCCCAAACTTATTGCCTTCCTCCTCCTATTTTCTGACCCTCTTTTGTTGGTTTTAGTACTCAGGGCAATTTACCACTGCTATCCAGAGCTAAAGTGCATGTGCTCTCCCCCTAAACATGGTATGATTGGTTTAGACCTGTTTGGCATATTTAATTTACTTTTAAATCCCTTGTAAAGTGGTATGCCATATACCGAGGGCACGTAAATTTAATGCTACTCGTGGGCCTGCAGCAATGATTGTGCCACCCACAGAAGTAGCTATTCAAACCTGTCACAGGCCTGGCACTGAAGTGCCCGCATGCGCAGTTTACTGCCACTTTGACTTGGAATTTAAAACTATTTCCCAAGCCTTAAACTCCCCTTTTATCAAACATAGGCCACCCCTAAAGTAGGCCCTTGGTAGCCCAATGGGTGGGGTGCTATGTAAGTAAAAGGTAGGAGGTGCCCTTATGTGTAGCATGTCCTGGTAGTGACAAACATTCTATTTCATGTTTCACTGCTGTGAGGCATACTCCTCTCATAGGCAAGCATTGGAAATTCCCCTATATACTTTTAAATGGTAGTTCCTGATGAGAAAGGAGTGGCGTGGTGGGCAAATCCTACTTACTGGTGTAGTCAGATTTTACATTACTATTTTAGAGCTGCCCCTTTTTAGAAAATGGGCCTTTCTCTGTGCTTATGACTCTGTGCTTTGCGGCCCGACTCCAATACACGTCTGGTCTGGGTGACAGCACACTTTGTGCATACTTTCTAGATAACCACAACACAGGAAGGGCTGAGTGCGACAGGGGATACATCTGCATTCATCTACATACTGATAGTCTTCCTGGGCTGGGAGATGGAGAGGCGGTTCACACTTACATCTGAATAAGTTTTATCCTGCCCTCACACAAAGGGCTGATTTACCGCCCCCTGATCGTGTGGAACCAGTGCTGGGTTGAAAGTGATTTTTGTGCGCTTCTATGGGTTACTTTTGAAGCCACCCCTTCATCAAAGACATTTCTGAGTAGAAGTACTGGGGCTCTGACCCCATGTTGTGAGACACTGAATTGGACTTGTAACCAGACAGTGCTGGCTCTACAATCTGTAGACTGCCAGAGGACTGCTATGCTGCCAGTCGGAACAACCATCTACACTACTACTTGCTTTGTTGTGCTGGTCTGCTGGTGGAACTGCCAATCTGGAAAGTAACTTTATATGCTGGCCTGCCTGCCTCCGTTCTTGGTGTGCCCCCCAGTGCTTTCCAAGGGCGTGTTAGCTTGCCCCTTGTTCTTCGCAACCTCAGGGCCATAAAAGATTGCCTGTAAGCCACTCCGCTATGGGACTCTACCACTTGGGAGTCTGGCAGCAGTGGTCTAATCGAGGAGCTGTAGTTGACGGCTCCTCACTTCAGAAGTCTGCATAAAGTGCGGTTGGAGCACTTCATTTTGCTCCCAAATCTGAAGCGTGGGCACTTTCAAGAGGTTGGTTCCAGCCAGTGCATGTAGAGCATGTTCTCTTGTCCAGAAGGACCAGCGTCTGGCCCCTCAGTCCCAGGAGCAGCGCGGACTACCAGCGTACCTTTGTTTCGCCAGCGGCGCCCTCTCCAGTGGGCGAGAGATGCTGCAGCAGTGAGGGAAATGTCAGAGAGTGGTGCAGGAGCTACAGAGAAACTCCACTTGCATTGCGTGGTGGACAACCACCAGAGGAAGAAACACTGGCATTATTTGCAGCTGGTCTCTGGTGAGGAGATGTGTCAGGCCATCTCGTGCAGCCCACGCCACACTACCTGCTTCACTTGAATTCCCTGTGGCGCAGCTGCAGGAGTGTGACCGCCTGCTCCTTGTCAGCAGTCAAATTCCAACAGGACCACAGGCCAGCAACTGCCCCGCACGCTTGTGGGCAATACGTTTTGTATTCGGACTGCAGAGGACCGAACTATGTATCCCTGCATGGTCCAACAGTTGGTGCCTCTCCCCCTACTGTGGGACGGACCGTGGGGGCACTGTTTTCATTCTCCATAGTGGGGGAAACCTTTCAAAAGAACCCTTAGAGTGGTGTGGAACTGCCGACAGACATCGCAATATGAAAGATGACTCCAGCCTCTTCGAGAGTCCCCAGAATTGCAGTATGAAAAACAGTAGGAGCGCAGGTGCTTCGGTGCCCCGGTGCCCCATATTTGGTTACTCTGATTCATGTGCTTAACAGGCAGTTAAGGTGATAACATTAAAAGTACCTAACTTATTTTATCATTTTAACTGTGTTGGGTTTAGGATAACATTACGCCCAGGAAATATTGTTTGGGATCAAGGGCAACCAGTTTTCATGTGCATTTTGTCCTTGGGACAATTAGGCTCAACCCTCTGCAGCACAAACCCTTTGCCAGTTTGCAGTGCCACGTTATGGATCAGGGAAGGGCACTGTCTGCAGTTAATGTAATACTTGTGTGCATATGTTAATGCTGTTAAAACTTGGATTTATGGTTCATTAATTGAAAGCCTTTATTATTAGGGTCAGCGCTCTAAGTAAATGTTGTAAGCTCTGTCTGCACTACTGACAGTGGTTCCAGTATAAAAATGTGTACACGTTTTCAAAGTTTAACAATATGAGGCTAAGTATAATGCTCCCAGAATGCTCTCTGAATTGATGCAAATATTTGCAGAAGCTTGAAAGTAAGACTGATGACTCTTTGCTTTCAAAATAAAATGTTCATAAAAAAATGAAAGCAGGAAAAAAAAACTTTTCGCTAAACTACTGTAAAATTGCAGGTACCATTTTGTGCAGCATCATTTAGTAACATGTGTTGATGCATGCTAGTATATTCATATTCATAATGGAAAATGAGTGTAACCAGTTTCAATAAGATTATGAGAAATAAAAATAAACAAGCATTGGCAAAGCCAGTAGGTCTGAAATTGGTAGTCAGCTTTTTAGTTTTGTCAATGTGTGAATTGTTTCGGCATGGATTTTGTAAAACCTTATTGGTGTGGGAGCTGCCGGGCCCTCACCATTATAACAAACATTGGCAAAAGCAAAAATAGTTTTTGGTCTTAAAAAGCACACACTACCACAGTAGTTACTGGCACCGAACAAAACTACTTTGTTTGACAATATGCTCCTTGTGAAAGAGCAGAATGCTGTCACTCACAGTGAAGCCAGCCAATACAGAGAGAGAGAGACAGAATTTTAATAAACGCAAAAGATCATGGTCAACTCCAGACCAAATTAAAGGCCTAATTATTAATGAAAGTCTCCAAAGTGCACCCATGGTACATATCCTTGCATTAAGTGCAGCTACACGGCTTTCGTGAATTCCCACAAATTTAGAAGTAGGACAAGAAATAGTACACCTAGAAAATAATTGTGAGCTGCATTTTAGCATAAGCAAAAACGCATGCATAGATTTGCTCATGCAAAAATCTGAGTGTTTGCAAGTTCACTTTCCCTCCAACCAATTTTTTCCCAACTCTGGAAGAAGGTTGACATATGCCATTGTCAGGAGAAAATTTCCAACATTTCTCAGTATGGGAAAAGATTAGAGAAGAGTTGTTGAAAACCATTAAAACATCCAAGTTAGTAGGTTTCCACAGACTCAAAAGGGCATTCTAACCCTAGAACTATTGCTTACCACTACCTTCAGCCCCAGCATGTAGATCTACGGGAAAGTTGGCAACATAAGGAGATTGGAAATATTCAAACACTACTATAGAATGAGCCCTGACATAATCAGAGAGGCTATATCTGAGCTTCTATATAATGAGATTGCTGCCATAATTTGTCTCCGCACTACATGGCACCAGGGGGACAAGTGTATTTTGTTACAGGACAAGCAGATTTAAGAAGCAACCTGCCCCATGGACAAGTAGATATTTCATTAAATTCCACAACCCTGGTAACATATGTAATATGTGCCCGGTGCTTCTGTGCCTGGTACCGCATAAAGTTTAATAGGAGGGCAGGTGCCTAGGTGTTCTCTACAACTTTATGATTTGCTGCACTACTTGTAAGGTATTTCTGATGTATGTCGTTTTTAGTCTTGCCTGGTTCAGAACGAGTACTATGCACAGTATTTATTGACTCATATTCTTTTGGAAGATTACTGCAACATATCTGAGTGTCTATAAAAGGAATCTGTATAACTTGCAAAGTATTTATTAGCACATGTCATTTGGCCTAGTGTTGTCCCAGGCCCAGCTCTCCCGTGCTTCTGCACCACTCTCCTTCCTTACCGTAGTGCGTTCTCCTGCTTTTTCCAAATTCTTTACTTTCTCCCTCCTTTCTACCCATTTTTCTGATTTCTTTCTCCTGCTTTTCCCTCGTTTTTCACTGCTTCTCTTTGTTATTTCCTCATATCAAAGGGGATCAAGACATGGTTGTTCGAATGAACAGAGGTCTGCGATTCGGCTAGCAACTTTAATGCCTTGAGACCCTCACGGGTGATTTGCTATGCTTTTTAAATTCTGATTGATTGAACAAATTAAAAAGTATTTTTATATACCACTTGTGTGGCCTCTCATTTGTGGTATATTCATTGTGTTGCTGTGTGAGTGTGTTGCACAAACACTTCAAACCTTGCCTCTAATGATAAGCCTGTCTGCTATGCGCCAAGCTACCAGAGTGTGGGCACAGGTTATCTTTGGTGTGTAACTGACTTGCCAAGACTAGAGTGGTGGGTTCTGTCTGGCTTAGGTGTATACGTTAGTCAACCAGAACCCCCATTTCTAACAGTAAAATACATAGATAATCATCACAATGATATTTACCTTTATAACCCTTCACCACATCCGGGCACTGAATCCTCACATTATTACACCTGCAATAACACACAAATCATTTTTTATTTAAGGGCAATGACAGCTACAGGAACAAAGGATGAACATCACATAACACCTATATTTGAAATAAGATTCAGTATTAATAGCAGCGCCTACGGACTAGTGCTCGGTGTGAGTTACTGTTCATACACAACAGTCAAAGCTCTAACAATATCCAAAAGTACCTTTAATATCTTATAACAAGATGTGGGTGTTCTAAGGCAGATAGCTCAGTTAGACCGGCATGCGTCATGGGAGGCCATGGAGTGCCAAGGTGTGGGTCTTCTAAGGACAATGGTTAGCACAGTGAAAACAGGGCTAACATGTTACACCTGCTCCAGGTGGGATATGTTCTACAAACTTAATAAATACCTTCTTAATTAGGGTCACATGCATTTTGACCACCGCCCAACAACAAGACTGCTATACCCAATTCCGGCCACTGTAAACCTTTTTGCCAATGTCGAAAAGAGGCAATGAAAACACGTGAATTTTGATGGCTAAAATAAGCAGCGATAATTTTCTTTAGTCGTCTCTAATTGGTCCTCTTTGTCTAGAATCATTTGACTCTCAACATTTTTCTCAAAAACTGTGCAATGCAAGTGGATTTCTTCGACTCACGGCCCAAGCAGCTTTCAAATAATGATACTTTCTCCCTCTTTTTGACAAAATCAGGGCTAGATCCTTCTAAAAATACTTTTAAATTGTATTCAGTCTCTTTTACCAGCAGCTGCCAAAATAACTGAATTCTCTGCGACAAGCAATTCTGCAGTTTCCTTTAAACTAATAACACCCTGGATTACACATTTTGCTCAAACAGAAGCACCAGAGCGGTTATCCTTTCAGTGCTGACACCTTAGAATGGCTACGGTTGTCGACAGTGTCAATTACGTAAATTTACTACATCAGTAGCATTTGACGCTGTCCACCATTATCTACTGATTCAGGAACTTTGTGAAGCCAGCATAGGTGGGACGGTGGTCAAGTGGTCGATCTCCGTTCTTTCTGGTGGAATCCAAAGAAGAATCTCTAAGCCCTTTTCTGTCAATCTGTAGCTCCTTTGTGTCTCTGTTAAGATTCCTGGCTACCCTTACCCAATCTCACAGGCTTATAATATACATGTCAACTGATGGTACACAAATGTTGACTTGATTCAGTGGCCGGCGTGGTAAGAACTGATTGCTTTAGATAATGCATGGGCCACCAGACACCGGCAAAACAGACGTTCTGATCACTGGCAAATGCTCATCTCTTTTGCACTTTTCTCTGTGGTCTTCCAGTTTTGTTCTATGTCCCACCCCAGCAAACTCGGTAAATAGCCTGGGATTCCGTACTGATGCCTTAATACAGATGAGCACTCAAGAATCTGCTTTTACCTCCAACTGACCTTCTGTGGTGTCCGCAGTCACTGCACAGCAAGATCTGCACTGATTGGCTTCAGATTGGACTATTGCAATCAAATCAACACTGCTGCAGAGATCTCAGACAATTCAAAACCAAGCAGTCCACATATCTCCCTGGCACCTGATCATTGTCAAGTTACCCCTCTTTGAGATCTCGTCATGGGCTTCCCTTTCAAGCACGCCTCACCTTCATTGTGCTCTGCATATTCCATCAAACATAACACACGGTACCACCCCTAATACCTTTGAGGTCACGGTTGCGCTTTATAAATATTTGTTCGCTCATTCATGTCTGTCAAAGCTTGAAAACCAATTCTCACTTCAGGACTCTCCTCCATTCTCCTACAAATTATTAATTATTTCCACATTTTAAGAACGTTGTAAAGGTGGTTGTGCTTTACCTGTTTTGGCCCCAAAGCTCTGGAATGAACTTTCGTGTCTGGCATCTATTTATCATAATGGTTTCTGAAGTGTCTTGTGTATTATAGAGCACAGGACCCCAATGGTTGCTGGCAGACTCCGTGGTCTAGTGACGTAAGCGATTGGGTATGGTTGATAAAATTAATGAAGCAGTACATTTCAGTTACACTCTGAGGAATAAAGACATGTAATCCCAAGCTCCGTGTGTGGCGTAATTCTTTCACATGCTACCCGGCTGGGAAGGATGCTAAAACTAGTGACGAGATAGGGGATACATCAACCCAGCAACCCAAAGAGCCGAGAGTGCCCTCCCAGGGAGTTTGCCAAGTTCTAGCAAACTGCTTGTGCATGCCACGTGTGCCTCAGTCAAAGTGAGAATCGATGGTTGGCATATGTGGAGTCAAAGAGCAACTCTAGCCAGTGTATGATCTTCGAAGAACGTGAAAGCACTACAGAAACTTTTATTTGTTGTTGGTCAGAAAATTGCCAATACGACCGAGATAGGCGGTACAACGTCATAACCCTAACACAGAGCGGTCATTCATACAGTACAATAACGCTAAAGGCAGTGACAACCAGGTACTGAAAGAGCAACAAACAGTGACAGCACACTGCAAAATAATGCTGCGATTAGAAGTAGATAAAAGCGAGGAAGTACTAAAAGGCAGAGATCAACCAGGTGTAAGAAAGCACAAACAGACACCAAGAACAAAGCAGTTCAAATTAAAAGAATGGACATTTGCTTACCAAAACCAGTGTAAAGGGGGCAGTACAACCTCCGTGCCAGGCGCAGCAAGTCGACATGCACCGAGGGTTGTGTTTACGGAGCTGTTGATACCTGCAGCAGCACCCCACTGAAGCTGCCGTGTGGGGATCAGTTGAACTCCAAAGGTTTCCGAAGATTGAATAGCTCTAATGGCCGAGGAGGGAAACAGCAAATGCCACGACCGCCGAACATTGCGTTGCCCTCACAACACAGGTGGAACAACAAATGTGCCGGAAGCGCGCATTCTATTTACAAGGCAAATTGTTACAAAAACATACATTAAGTAAAAAGGCATTGGACTTGCCCTACTGTTGCGGGGACTGGAGAAAGAATAGTAAATTATACTATTCCAAAGTCCAGTGCCCACCTAAGGCAAGTTGTTGTAACAACTTGCGTTGTAAATGAAATGGCGTGGTTCAAACATATTTGTTGTTCCGCCTGTTGCAAAGGAAAGTGTGGTTGTGTCATAGAACCGTCCGAGGAGGAAGAGTCCGACATGTCACAGGGCCTTTGAGATGCTATGAATGAGGTAGATCCTAGCAGATAGCATACAGTGCTGGAGAGAACTCCACTTTCAACGTCAGTAAGTACTACAATTAGTTATACTACTGCTGTTTTTCTGAAACCCTCGTCTACTCTTGATGTTTCCAAGAAGCAAAATACTGACGCTAGAGGGACTGCCTGGATCGAAGATTTCTATAACTTCCTTGATGCGCTGGAAGAACTGGATGACAAAAATATCATCAAATATCTCAAAAACATAGCACGTAACAGAGTGAAGGAAATGATAAAGAAAATACCAAAGGGTGAAGGAACTTTATACAGTCAAATTAAAGTAGTACTGAACACAAAATTCAGTCCAATGGAAAATGTTGACTATGAAAGATACAATTTCAATCAGGAAAGTCAGAGAGCTGGTGAAACGATGGATGAATTTGTTGAAAGACTTGAAATGCTCATCAAACACTAAGTTCAACAAATTCAGTGATGAAGAAGCCATCCGTTTCAGAGACATAGATGGTTTCCTTTCCGATTCCTTCATGCACTGAATGTTGAGAGAAACGTTCAGTCTGGAGCTCGGGCTCATGGCAGCCAGATCTGAAGAGCGTGCCGACAAACTGGCTGCTGACTTGGAGGCCAGAGGAGCCCAGAGTGAATCAGCGTTGCATATGAAGAACAATAAAAAGCACATTGTAGAGGGCCACAAAGTGATGTCTCGGAAGAGAAAGAAATTGGGTTTTCTATGTGGATTTCCCTTTCCACATGAAGCTAGATGTCCCGTCATTGGATTGATTCGTAAAGGCTGCAGGAAAGGGAACCATTTTCTAACAGTTTGCAAAGTGAAAGAAAGAGAAAGTGCATCACATCGTGAAAACAAAATGGAAGCCAAAAAGTTCCAGAAGTGTACCAGTCACGCCCACCGAAGTAAGCAGCAAAATCAGTGGAGGCAAGTAGACACTGAATGAGGTCAATTATCATCTAATTCTTCATCGAGAGGTTCTTCAACGTCATTGATGAGCAACAGTGAAGAAGAAGGGTGTGCAATTTGAATGCCAACAACTGAAAAACGTGTGCATGTAGGTTTGGTTTCTTGCAATGAAGGATACAAGTCGGAAAGAGATCGACAAGTGAAATCATGAAATTTATTTGGACACTGTCCCAAAATCAAACTAAAGGTTATTGGTTCCTATATACTATTTATTATAGGCAGTGGTGCTTCAACAAATATCATGCCAGGTCTCCAGAGCCCCTCTCACACCATTGAAAACCAAGTATACATGTGGGCAGCCTTGACACAATTGTAAAGTCAAATTTTATTTATGGCTGCCATGAAACACAAAAACACAAAGGTACAAGCCCCAATTCATATCCTTCAGGGCACATCGAGTGCATGCTCACTCAGCTTCAGCACTGCCACTGACATGAGACAAAGTTCTGTCAATTACAATGTCTATGCTCTTCACGACATTGTGGATCAGTTTCTGCCGTTGTATCCTAGATTAGGAAAGCTTACGATAATTAAAGTGCAGCTTTATATTAATGAGGACATTCATCCTGTTGCTCAACATCATCGTCAAATTGCATTTCATTTACAAGAAGCAGTTGAAATAGAAATTGAGACTTTTCTGAAACATGATATAATTGGTCCGACGCAATGGGTGTCGCCCATAGTGGTAGTACCTAAAAAGTACAGTGGAGGGTCCGTGCGAATTTGTGTTGACATGCATCAAGCATACATAGCGATCGAAAGAGAATGACAGCCAGCTACTGCTCCAGGTACATCCAAGACTTTGCCACTGTAAATGCCCCAAGTGCCTCATTTCTTTTACTCTCTCTGACGTTCTTCCCACTAAAACTCAACTAATAAAGAACCATAAGTCTAGAAACTGGAGAAGAGCTAATGTTGATCATCTTTGCTCTTTTCTAACCACGACTGTCCCGGATGTATCGGAATCGGCTCAAACACAGGCAACAAACTTTAAGGCCTGGCTTGAGTCCGCATGCGACTGCGCCGCCCCTCCTAAGCTCACTAAAATTCTCAGACCCCACGATGCATAGCGGTGGTTCTCTGATGATCTTTAGACTAAAGTTAAGTTGGCACTGAGACAAGCAGAACGTAGATGGAGACTTCACTATCATGTAGAAGATAAGATCACTTATACCAAGTTGGATGAACGAATATAAAAACTCTATTCTTCAAACCAAAACTGATTATTTCTCCAATAAGGTTCTAAACTCAGCTAACAAGTCTAAAGATATCTTCGCATAAGTAAATGAGCTCTCTAAACCTGATAGAATCATGGCAAAACCGATTCCCTCGTAGCTCCTTTTTAATTCTCACAATTCCTACTTTATGGAGAAAATCACTGCCATTAAGGCTAGCATCCCGGCCTCTGTTACCTTTGCAGACGCTTCTAATATTTGTGGATCGTCGTCTCAGCTGACTATGATTCCCACTATTTCTCAGGAGACCTTTCTAGGTCTACTTAAAAAAGTCGGCTCTGGCTCTCCAACTGACTGTTGTCCTCTGCACGTTTTTCAGGAAGTTTTCTCTAAATGCCCAGATCCCCCACTCTCTCTTAACACATCAATCAAGTCAGGCATAGTTCCCGACCTTTTTAAAAGTGCGGAAATTATTCCCATCCTAAAAAAGCCAGGTGCTGACCCATCTACTCTTGGTAACTACCGTCCAATCTCATTACTACTTTACCTGGCTAAGGTTCTAGAAGCACATGTCTCAACTCAACTAAGCACCTTTGTTGAACAGTCCCATATCTTGGACTCCCACCAGGCGGGGTTTCGACGATCCCATTCTACAGAGTCATTCATCCTGACAGTTATGGATGATCTCAGAGGGGGGGCGGATAGAGGCCTCACCCAGGCCCTGGTTCTCCTGGATTTGTCAGCAGCTTTTGACACGGTCGATCACAACATCTTGATTGACTGTGTCTGCAATGCCGGGATCCAGGACCTGGCCTTAAAGTGGCTCTCTTCCTATCTTAGTAACCGGTCTCAATTAGTACATCTTGACAACTTCTCCTCTAAGAAAATGGAACTGACCTGTGGGGTTCCTCAGGGCTCCTCCCTCTCCCTACTTCTTTTTAATTTGTACCTCATCCCTCTAATTTCTTCTTTGAGGGAAAGGAAAGTTGGGACCTACAATTATGCCGAGGACCTTCAACTGGTCTTTGACATTGATCTCCTTCCATCTTCTGTGTCTCATTTTCAAGACACTATGACCTTTATCAATGAGTGGATGAACAAAAATCAATTGAAGCTCAACCCTGATAAAACCCAGCTTATCCTCACTGGAGGACTCGCTAATCCTTGGCACTCCAACTTTTGGCCTTCTACACTGGGCAATCCTCCTCTTCCTGTCAGCTCAACCAAGAGTTTAGGTATAGTGGTTAGCAATGACCTATCGATGAAGGCTCAGATTAGTTTGGTGGTTTCTGCGGGGGTTTTCCAATTGCGTAGAATCAAGACGATCAGTAGATTCCTGTCCCAGGATGCTCTGATCTTGGTGATCTTGGCCTTGGTTAGTTCCCGACGGGACTATGCCAATTCACTCTATGATGGCATCCCGGCTTATCATCTGAGACGCCTCCAGCTAGTCCAGAATCAGGCCGCTAGATTAGTCTTTCACCAACCAAAATGGCACGGGCTAGACCATTGATGAAAAGCCTTCATTGGCTCCCTGTGACTAAGCGTGGTTTGTTTACGATGAGTTGCATGATTTTCAAGGCTCTTCACGGCAACAGCCCAGCTTTTATCTCGTCCAAGATTCTACGCTATGTCCCCATTCGTAATCTACGATCTTCCCACCTGAACCTATTAATCACTCCTACTTGTAAACACAAAAAACATGGTGGCTCCCGTTTTGCAGTCTTGGCCCCTCAGTTCTGGAACTCGCTCCCTGTAGAGCTGAGTCGGTCACCTCCTATGCACCTTTTAGGAATCAGCTGAAGACATGGCTGTTTTCCCAGGCATATAACAATTAGGTTTTCCCTCTGATGCTGCATTACTTCCACCCCAGCGCCAAGAAACCGTTTGGTGAACGTGTGCTTGATAAGTACCTTTTAACATAACATTTAACATAACATTGAGAGATTTAAAGAAACGGATGCTTGATTTCAATGGTCACAGGAGTGGGATCAAAGTTTCAAGATGATCAAACACGCAACTGAAAATGCTAATGAAATGGCTTACTTTGATCTGAAACTGGATCCAGACATTGATATGGATGCCAGTCCAGTGGGTTTGGGTGTGACCCTTGCCCAACATATTGGACGTGTAAATGCGCAAAGTCGTATTGTAACTTATGCTAGTCGGAGCTTGTCACAGACTGAACGAGTGTACTCGCAACCTGAATAAGAAAGCTTAGCGGCTGTGTGGGCTTTCAAACACTTTCACATGTTTCTGTTTGGAGGAAAACATTTTACGCTTCTTACTGATCACCATTCTGGCAATCCAAAGTCCAAGATGCCCCCTCGAATTGAGAGATGGAGGATGCGATTGCAAGAGTATGACTACACTTTTGTGCATAGGCCGGGAAAATATCAAAACCTGACGACTACTTTTCTCTACTGCACATACATTGTCCGGGTACCCCTTCTAAAGTGGCAGAGGCCTACGTTAACTTCATTGTGAAATTCAGTACCCCTGCATCCATATCTGTGGCGTAAATAAGTGCTGCAACCAATGCAGATAGAAATATGCTCAAAGTCAAAAACATTATTATGCATCAGTCCTGGAGAACAAATGCTCAACCTTTCGATAACAACAATGAATATCAGAAATTTAAGAATGTGTGTGATGAACTGTCAGTTACACAAGAAGTGATTATTCTACGAAGGCCGAGAATCCTGTGAACATGCTGAATCTTCCTGTTAGAATCTGGGGTCTCTGGTTGGCGCAGGTATGCACTTGCGACAAGCAGGGACCCTTTCCTCTAAGTCAGGGCGAAGGATTACTCTGGGAAAATAACCCCTGCTCACCCTCTAGGTAACGTGGCGCGAGCAGTCAGGCTAGGTTCTAGAGGGAATTAGGTTAAGCATTCAAGATGCCCCACACAACAACCACCAACCCACCACACAGAGACACAAGACTGTATTTTTTGTAAAAATAAACTCTGTATATAAAAAGGTTTCTTCAAGCAGGCTTTAAAAATACAGTTCTTCACTTCAAAGTAGGTTCCAGTTACTTGTACTGACTTTTCAGGAGTCCACAGTTCTTAAAATGGCAAGTCTTGGTTCAAAATACACTTATTTGAGGTCTGTGCGCTTCGTAGCGCTTTCCGTATGCTTTGTACCGCTAATTGGACGCGTCGTGCCATTTCTCACGCTTCTCGCGTGAGCACGCGTATGAGGACTTAAGCCGTACGGACCGTACCTTCGTAGGTACGCGTCGTACAAGTCCGGTACGCCTCTTGCCAAACCTCACGCTTCCCGCGTGAGCAACGTCTATATATATTCCAACGGTACAGACCGTACCTTCACTGGGACACTCCGTACAGCTGGTGCGACCCGTACCAAAGTTCACACTTCACGCGTGAATAGCGTAGCGCGATGCCAGCGCTGGTACGGACCGTACAAAGGCAAGTACGGTTCGTACGAGGGCGCTTTCAGCTCACAGTACCTGGGATCTTTTTAGGGAGTTTGTGGCGGCCTCAGCAGTCCCGCAAAGGGTGTCCCGCGTCGCGTTGCAGTCCCGGCTCTTCCGTGGATGGCGATGCTTTGGGGGGGGCGCTCGGGACGTCTCAGCATACCACGGAGGTCTGAAGCAGGAGGGGCAGCTCGGGGGTGATCCTCAGCGCGTCGCGCTGTCGGCAGACACCAGGATCGGCGAACAGTGCACCTTTGGTCCTTACAGTGGTCTCGGCGGCTCAGGGTCGCAGAGGCTCGGCGCTTGGACGCAGGTAGTCTCCCTTCACGTTGCGAGCTACGGCTCGAGGGGGGCAGTTGTTTGCTTTGGTCAGACCAGGCGGGCTGGTCTTCGCGGTGCTCACAGCAGCCAGGGCAGCCAGAGGTCGCGGTGCTCAGCGAGGTGGGTGCACACAGGTTCTTCTGGGGTCAGCGTTGCAGGGCCACCCACAGCAGCTTCCTCTTCTTCCAGGGAAAGGTAGCGCCCACTGTTCCTGGGGCGCAGTTCAGGGGGCAAGTTCACACGCAAGCCCTTGGAGATTGTTTGTAAAGCACAAGTTGAATAAAAGTATTTTCTTCAGTCTTTTCCTCTCCTTCCAGCAGCAAGGCACCCACCACAGGCCAGTCTCTTAGGCTTAGAGACAGTACTCCTCCATGCAGCTTTCCCAGGTCCTTCTCTTCAGGCAGAGTTTCTTCTTGGCACAAACAGGATCTGATTTCTTAGCAGCAGGGCTCCTTCTTTTATACAGCAATTCTTTGGTTCTTTGTCGCCAGGGGGCCTGGGCCTGGCTCAGTCCGGCTTTGGAGCACTTTGTTGTGGTGACTCTGCTCTTTCCTTTCAGCAGCAGGGCAGAGACATCAGTCGCTCCCCAGGGGGCGGAGCCGGCATTGTGGTGGCAGAGCACAGGTCTATTCAGAGTCAAGGTGTACTCCTCCCACCCATCCTGGTGTAATCTCTCTACCCACCACCTGGCAGCCAGCCTGTCTCCTGGAATTCCCCAGCCCTGCTCCCCACTGAAACTAGGCAGCACACACACAAAGCAGAGGCGGACTGAAATGGCCAGGTCAGTAAATACTAACTTTCTAAAAGTAGCATTTACAAACACAGGATATTAAAATAAACTTTACTAAAAGAAGTATTTTATTATTCTGAGTTCAGGCATACTAAACTTGACTTTCTACCATGCTCTCTGAGTCCACTGGGATTACAGCGTATAGTAATTCCTGCAGCCCATTCTGGCCTATGGAGAGCAGGTAGCCTTCAATAGTGAAAAACGAAAATGGCTGTAATTCACTATTAAGACATGCCACACACATCAGGGCATGTCCTGCCTTATGCCTACAATGCACCCTGCCCTTGGGCTTACCAGAGGGGTGACTAATATGTAGTTAAGGGAAGGTTTAGGGACTGGCAAGTGGGTGCACTTGCGCAGTCAGCGCGACAGTACCAGACCGCGCGCAGGTTCTGCAGTGGCAGACCTTAGACACATTTTACTGGGCCGCTTCTGTGGGTGGCACAACCAGTACTGCAAGTCCACCAGCAGCATTTGTATTTACAAGCCCTGGCACTCCTGGTGCACTTTACTAGGGGCTGATAGTAAACCAAATAAGCCATATATGGACACCAATCAATATCAACATTCTACCATAGGGAGAGCATATGCACCTTAGCACTGATCAGCAGTGGTAAGGTGCCCAGTGTCATAAAACAGCCAACACCAGGTCAGAAAAAATACAGGAGGAAGGCAAAAAGTTTAGGGATGATCCTGCAAAAAGGGCCAAGTCCAACACTTCCAAAACATGTCTGGGAGAAACTTGCATTTGATTTCTTTGGACCCCTTGACAATGGCCATTATCTCATGGTAACTGTAGATGAGTACTCCCAGTTTCCTCTGGTGTAAGACCTTTTGTCAAACATTCATGATCGAGTAATTGAAAGACTAGAAGGCATGTTTGCAACATGGGGTGTTTCTTTGTTGAAAGTCATCCTTTTTGGCCTGTTCACACCCATTTTTTTGGTTGACTGGTACTGGTACTAATTGGCTCTGACTGTGCCCTGGGCTCTGCTAACCAGGCCCAGGGCCAGTGCTAAGTTTAAACACACATGTAATAGGGTACACTATTTATTAGGGTACACTTATAATTGGCCTGACAGTCCCTAGTAGATACTAGGGCAAGGAGGTTTAGAAGCTCAGCATGTTTATGCACTTTGCATGTGTGCACTACTGAGTGGTTTGCTGTCTCTGTAAAAGGGGCCTTGCAAGCCTGCTTTTAAAAGTGAATTTATTGCAAAGTCGACTTTGGTGCTATGGGCACGGTAAAATGATAACCTACACTATTTTTATATATTAGGTCTTCCCTAGGTATTCCAGGGACGGGGGTTCATGTAACTAAAAGCAGGGGCCTTATAAAAGATGTTTTATAAGCCCTGGTGAGGGCAAAGTGTCCATGGTTTTCCCCCCCAGTCTAGCAAATAAACTGCAAACTCAGCTTTGGTGCTGCGAGCACCGTACTGTAATAATCTAGTTTATGTTATACATATTAGGCACCCAAGGTCTCCCTTAGGTGTCCCAAGGGTGGGGGTCATTTAACTATAAGCAGAGTTCCTATAAAAGATATGTTTTAAACCCTGGTGAGAAAGAAATTGCACATTTAATTTTCCCCATTGTAGATACATAGCCCCATAAGCTAACATTGCAATAGTTTATGTACGCTTAACTAATGCAAGGAGTGGATTAAATATCATTTTTAGACTGACTAGAATGTTATTAATGAATTTAACAACTTTCCATTGTTTTATTTATCATAACCTGTACAGAAAAGAAGTTATAAGACTTTCTTTTCTATAAGCAAAAATCCAGCATCTAGCTCTCTTCTCTGAGTGATCAGCCCTGACAGGATTAGCCAAGCTACCTTGATTAGATGATAAGTGGCCTGGCCAGGCAGAGGCTATCTGATGGAGAGAGCTCTCTGGGACACAGGAATGCTAGAGCAGTGGGGTGGGCTATAAAGTATGAGCTTTACATGAGAGCAGAATAAATAAACAATGGGGTGACCCAGTATCCCTCAGAACCTGGGCAATGAAATATAATGTGAACAATTGATTCTGTCGGGTAAAGATAATTCCTTTAAAGCCCTTTAACCAGTCATTGGTTTACTCACAGGGACAAATAATTCTTCAAGAAAACCACATGTAAGTAACACACCTAGAGACACCATAGAGGGTATTTGAAAGCTTTATAAATTACGTCATTTAAGAATACCACCATTGATTCATGAGGCTGTCAAAACGTAAGAACACAACATAAAATGCGTTGCAATTTGTGACAAGGTGAATATAGTGCTCAGTGCAGTAGTGAAGGTGCACAATATATACAAAGTGAATTTCACAGAAATATAGTTTTTTGAAAGGCCAGAACAACAACGATATTTGAATAGCTCTGTTGGATTAAATGAATAGGTCTTGACACAGAGTCTTTCAACTGGTCCAGGGAAAAAGTCAACGTTTCAACCAAAAGGAGCATTATTGTATTAGTCAATGCGGGTCTTCATCAGGACAAGAACGAGCGGGACAGCCTAAGGAGTAGTAAAAGTATGGGTCAGGTGTGTTTATAGTGGTGGAAGTTAGGACTAGTCATTATAAGGACGGCGAAAAACTCACCTAGAAGGCCCAGTAAGACTCAGGGTCGTGTATATGATCATGCAGCTACCATATTCTGCTGTCAATTGAGGATTAATCAACCAAGGGACCCTAATGATGAAATGAAGCATATTAGGGACCGGAGGAGCCAATAGTGTGGAGTACGCACTGAACAGTCAATTAGTGAGGACTTACCCCAAGGGAATCAATCAACCACGGTGGCATGAGGCATTAAATACCAAGGTGGAAGAGCAAAAGGACCTCACGTCTCCTATGCAGTGGAGCGTAACAAATGCGCGTTTCTATATAAAAGATAATAAAAAGGAGAATTAGCTCCTTCCGTAAACCGCATCAATTCGGGATGTAATTTTCAATAGCGGATGTCATCTTCCATAAGTGAAGGCTCACCTCTTACGAAGATCAGGGGGCCAGCCCAGACGGCAACAGCAAACGTTCTGTCTCGTCCGTGGTGGAGACGGAAATGCCGATTATATGCAGGTTTAAACGGGTGAAGGCGCGTGTACGCAACGTAGCGTCTTTGGGTTCGTTGCTAGGCAACGAATGACGTGCTATGTCATGCAGGAAGTCATGTCTAAGGGCTGAGAGAATAGTGATGTTATTGGAGGAAATTACGAGTAAAACCATTGGAAAACGGCAAGTTGCTAAGCCACACATGACGTGTTCTATTCTTGAAAGGATCAAGTCTTTGTGTAAACTCTGATATCATGGGATGATGAATAAAATGAAAAACTATGGCTAAGAAGTTCATGAGTAGAATTAACAGCGTATCGCAAACTGGGAACCACATTATTAGCTTAGGTTTAGCGTGGTGGAAACGGGAATGCCGATTAAATGGCGCGTGTACGTCACGTAGCGTCTTTAGGGGGGGGTTGCTAGGTAACGCATGACGTGCTATGCCATGCAGGAATTAATGTCTCAGGACTGAGAGAAAATTACGAATAAAACCATTGGAAACCGACAAGTTGCTAAACAACACATGACGTGTTCTGTTATAGGAAGGATCGAGTCTTCGTGTAAAACAACCCGTAGGCAGTCCATTCTGATATCATGAGATGATGAATATAATTGATGAGTAAAATTAGCAGCGTATCGTAAACTGGGAAACACATTATTAGCTTAGGTTCAGATGTACAATAATTTACATTTTACATACAATGCGAAACAAATGAGAGAAAATCATTACAAGTGTGCATAGACTTCATCGGCACATTGATTAAGAAGAAAAGTGTAAGTATTATGGCAAAGATCATAAGTATGCATCAAAAGTATAAGCAAATAGCACAATCACAGTTAAAGTTTAAGGTATTAACCAATCATTTGCTGCGGAACCACCAGAGATAGCTATACTCTCATCTGAGTCCCTGTCTGGTACGTTGGAGGAGTGTGGAACAGTCAGAAAGGGAGCTCATCTATCTCTGTGTCAGGTATGTGATTACTAACCTAGATATGGGAGGGGAGGGTTAGAGTTGCCCCATTTGTCTAGTGGTCTCCTCAATTTCATTCAACCCATTCTGAATTGAGTTGAGCGAATGAATCCATCTGCATTCCTTGTAATTCAAGACCCCAGAGATTGCGCCTCCCCTTGGGTTGGGACAGATCTTCTCAATAATCAACAATCTTATGCTGTCTGGTGAATGGTTGTATGTCAAAAAATGGTCAACCATGGGTGCGCCCTGTACTTTGCACCGTATCCTACTCATATGCTGGAGGATTCTGGATTTTGCTTTCTGGATGGTTTGCCCCACATATATTAGATCACAGGGGCAGAGGATCGCGTAGATTACATGGGAGCTATTGCAATTTGTAAAGAGTGGTTGCTTGTACGTTCTGTTGTTATACGAAAAGGTCGTACCTTCTTGGCAAAAATCACATGCTTTGCACTGCCCGCATTTATGGTGTCCACTCAGTGATGGTAGTCCAAAGTAGTTCCTTAGACCCTGTTGCTTCGGTGGTTCTAGGAATGCTCTCACAACAGTATTCTTAATGTTCTTGCCTCTTTTGAAAGCAAAGACCGGGTCTTGTTTAGTCATGAGTTCACTGGCCACTAGATTCCAATATTTCTTGATGATCCTTTTGATGTCATTACTCCTGGTATTGAAGGTCGTGACACAGACAATGTTATCTGATTTGGTGTTTTTGGTCTTTACCTCCAGAAGTTGGTCGCGTGGGCAGTACCACGCTCGTTTTTTCGCTCGTTTGAGCAGGCCTTTAGGATATCCTCTTTCTCTTAGGCGACTCACGAGGGTATCTGCTTCTTTGAAGAAATCAGCGCACCTGGTGCAATTCCTTCTGATTCATATTGTGCACCTTCACTACTGCACTGAGCACTATATTCACCTTGTCACAAATTGCAACGCATTTTATGTTGTGTTCTTATGTTTTGACAGCCTCATGAATCAATGGTGGTATTCTTAAATGACGTAATTTATAAAGCTTTCGAATACCCTCTATGGTGTCTCTAGGTGTGTTACTTACATGTGGTTTTCTTGAAGAATTATTTGTCCCTGTGAGTAAACCAATGACTGGTCAAAGGGCTTTAAAGGAATTATCTTTACCCGACAGAATCAATTGTTCACATTATATTACATGAGAGCAGGGCAGGCCAGCCTGTCAGCCAGGTCCACCTTCTGCCTGATGAGGAGGCTTAAGGAAGGAATTTGCAGATGTTAGGGGAAATGAGCCACACTGGGAGCTAGTTTAGTTAGCTCTTGCTGCTCTGCTGAAGTTTCAGCCATCGTGGAGTTTGGAAGAATAGTGGTTTCTTGGACAAGACTATGCCACACTTTGGAGGAAGTTGTCATGCTTTGGGTGTTGCCCTGCACCTCATTGGACAGGGGTTCTCCCCTGCTTGTCGCCACAGACCACTGAATAAATATGTGAAAGCTGCATAACCTCTCAGTTCTGCTGGCTGAAACTACAAAAAGAAGGAGAATTGTCCGGCTGGAATCCTGTCTGCACCCAAGAGCCTGCCTGGTGATGACTGCGCCTGCTGCACTATCTGGGACTACAGCTCAGAGGACTTTGCCTTGCTTTACGGAGTGGACTCCCTGCAGCTACAGATTAACTGAGCTTAACTGACCCTTCTTCAGCCAGAGTCCCCCTCCTGGAGTGCATCCAGTGGAGTTTTCAGGGGTGACCAAGTGCATTGTGGGAAGGCTATCATGGCTTGGAGAACCAAGTGAAACAAGGAAGTCAATCTGAGACATAGGACAGACTCTCTGATCTGTGCGAGGTGCAAGCTCTGGCTCTCTGATTAATTGATTCTGTGGTGGATCACCTGAGCTCAAGGGACTATGTTGACAGCAAAATGAGGACTATAGGTGGTGACAAGAAATGTATCTTTCATTCGCAGGTTTCACAGCTCTTTTATCTCCTCCAAAGAGTCCCAGCTCTGGAAAGATGATAAGGATCCCAATATGGGTGACCTCTCAAACAGGTCACACGAGCTGGTGACAATAGAATCCCTTGTCCGGGCCGGACACCCCCTGACAGCAAAGAGGTGAGGGATGCATGTCTTAACAATAAGGTAGGTGCCGCTCAGATGCATTTATGGGAGAACTCTGGTTCTTCTCTGTGCTACAAAGACTACAAGCAACAGTCAGCCAATGCTGGACTGGTGTTGATTTTTGGTAGTGTTGAAGGGATGTAATGTTGATAGTGCTCCTGTGCATGTGCAGCACCATCGTCCAGGCCATTTCAGACGCCAGTGGTCACCCCTGGATCTGGTCCCATTGGTTCAGTCCGGGTGATGTCATTGAAAAAATAAATCGCGCTAAAATCATGCAAAACAGGTTCTTAGCATATTAGCCACCTGGTGAGTTTTTGTCTTTCATTTCAGCACAACGGTGAGACGCAAGAGCTTCCACTAGACTTCACTCCAGACTGTAAGTCGTGCACCTCTTCGGATTGGAGGGAACTTCCCAAAGAAGGAGCCTGAATATGTATGTAATGAATTTCCAAATACGATTGGGAGCACTAAAGGGATGTTTTAATTGTGGCTTTTAAAACATCTTTTTGAGCAACTCTGAATTGAGAAAAAAACAGAGGGGGCTTTCCCAGAATGTACTTGAGTTTTCCGTGTGATCAGGGCACTTTTCTGAGGACTTTACAAGATTTGTGAGGACAGAAACTCATTTCTGTAGCCATTTGTTTAGGGCTCGGATACATTTTCCAAGGACTCCGAGGGATTTTGGGAAATTATGGGATTTTTTAAGGGAAAGTGTTTTCTGTGGACACAAAGTCATTTTATGACGATCTGACTGTATCACTTTCTGTGAACTCAGTAGTGGCATTTACACACTGCAGTAGCCAGACCTGCTCCTTACACACTGAGAGGAGGATAGTAAACCAGCCTTACCTGCTCAGGGTGCTTTTGACATCCTGCAAAACAGAGAAAGATACATAGTGAAATCAATTTTCACAGAAAAGGTTCAAATATGGCAGTATGTTTAGGAGAGAAACACTTCTATCAATAGTTAAAAGACATTAGGGAGCTATTCCTGTTGCTGTCTGTAATCATGTGACAGCACAGTCTTTAATATTGTGATTGGGGACACATGACACAGCATAGGGTGTGGGATTGCATGACTAAGCACAGAATGTGACATTCTAAACGTGGTCACATGACATAGCAGAAACTGATATCCCTAATGGGAATCACAAAACATAGCACATTCTGATATTATGAATGGGGTCACATGACACGTATGATGTTCTCTAAAGGTTCATGTAACACAGGAGTGGGTGATATGAATGACTTAACATGACACAGTCTGAGAGTTTAATGAAAATCAAAGACACAACTTTCACACAATATCCTGAAAGGACTCACTTGAACCAACACAGTCTACGATTCTATGAATGAGGCCACATGATACAGTCTGGGATACTGTAAATGGGTTCACATGATACCGCATGTCTGTTATATTCTATTCAGTGTCACATGACCCCATACATGGTGCATTTAATTTAATACAACAAAATATGAATGATTC
Source organism: Triturus cristatus (assembly GCF_964204655.1). Taxonomy (NCBI): domain Eukaryota; kingdom Metazoa; phylum Chordata; class Amphibia; order Caudata; family Salamandridae; genus Triturus; species Triturus cristatus. Next base: position 378,297,136 of record NC_140579.1, on the reverse strand, counting down.
CTATCTATAAGAGATGTTGATCTTTTAGGCGATATCACACACACTGAGACGACGTACGAGCAGAAGGGGTACTAGAAGAGCACCCTGTAGGAGGAGGTACGAGCATAAGGGGTACTAGAACAGTGCCCTGTAGAAGAACGTACGAGCAGAAGGGGTACTAGAAGAGCACCCTGTAGGAGGAATACGAGCATAAGGGGTACTAGAACAGTGCCCTGTAGAAGAACGTACGAGCAGAAGGGGTACTAGAAGAGCACCCTGCTGGAGGAGGTACGAGCATAAGGGGTACTAGAACAGTGCCCTGTAGAAGAACGTACGAGCAGAAGGGGTACTAGAAGAACACCCTGCTGGAGGAGGTACGAGCATAAGGGGTACGAGAAGAGCACCCTGCAGGAGGAGGTACGAGCAGAGGGGTACTAGTAGAGTGCCCTGCTGGAGGAGGTACGAGCAGAGGGGTACCAAAAGAGTGCCCTGCTGGAGGAGGTACGAGCATAAGGGGTACTAGAACAGTGCCCTGTAGAAGAACGTACGAGCAGAAGGGGTACTAGAAGAACACCCTGCTGGAGGAGGTACGAGCATAAGGGGTACGAGAAGAGCACCCTGCAGGAGGAGGTATGAGCAGAGGGGTACTAGTAGAGTGCCCTGCTGGAGGAGGTACGAGCAGAGGGGTACCAAAAGAGTGCCCTACAGGAGGAGGTACGAGCATAAGGGGTACTAGAAGAGCACCCTGCAGGAGGAGGTACGAGCAGAGGGGTACTAGTAGAGTGCCCTGCTGGAGGAGGTACGAGCAGAGGGGTACCAAAAGAGTGCCCTGCAGGAGGAGGTATGAGCAGAGGGGTACTAGAAGAGTGCCCTGCAGAAGGAGGTAGGAGCAGAAGGGGTACTGGAAGAGTGCCCTGCAGAAGGAGGTACGAGGAAAGGGCTACTAGAAGAGTGCCCTGCAATAGGAGGTACGAGCAGAGGGGGTACTAGAAGAGTGCCCTGCAGGAGGAGGTACAAGAAGAAGGGATACTAGAAGAATGCCCTGCAGGAGGATGTACAAGCAGGAGTACTAGAAAAGTGCTATGCAGAAGAAGGTATGAGCAGAAGGGGCACATGAAGAGTGCCCCGCAGGAGGAGGTACGAGCAGAGGGGTACTAGAAGAGTGCCCTGCAGGAGGAGGTACGAGAAGGTGTACTAGAAGAGTGCCCTGCAGGAGGAGGTACAAGCAGAAGGGGTAATAGAAGAGTGCCCTGCAGGAGGAGGTACAGGCAAAAGGGGTACTAGAAGAGTGCCCTGCAGGAGGAGATACAGGCAGAAAGGGTACTAGAAGAGTGCCCTGCAGGAGGAGATACAGGCAGAAGGGGTACTACAAGAGTGCCCTGCAAGAGAAGGTACAGGCAGAAGGGGTACTAAAAGAGTGCTCTGTGGTCCCTGTTAAACGCAGATGGTAAAATATATGCGAAGATACTCGCCACTGGGCTGGCGCGAGTAATTATGCGTTTGGTATCTATATATCAACACGGATTTATACCTGGCAGGAGCACGGTTAACCATATGAATAGAGTGGTTACCCTTATAGATTATGCTAATGTGTATCATAGTAGGTATGGGGTGATCTTTCTCGATGCGGAAAAAGCGTTTGACTGTGTCTCCTGGTCATTCTTATGGGCCATTATGCGGAAGATAGGGTTCGGGCAGGGGTATATCAGGGCTATTCAAAGTATGTATAAGTCACCACGAGCTAAGATCTGTGTAATGGGCAGGGAATCAGAGCAAGTTCATATTAGCATGGGGACAAGACAGGGATGTCCTCGCTCTCCGTTGCTGTTCGCTATATACATCAATCTATTTTTGGTTATGTTGGAACAGAGTGAGCGTATTAGGTCTATGAGTTGTGGGCAATATCAGGTGCGGGTCTTAGCTTATGCAGATGATATAGCAGTGGCCTCATCAGACCCAGCGCAAGCAATAATTGACATAGAAAGATTGGCCGAAAAATTTGGTGTGGTCTCAGGCTATAAATTAAACTCAACAAAAAAGCAGATCATATGTACCAATATGGCATGCCCGGGAGAGGCACGGGTAGTAACTGACGAAGCCAGCTATCTAGGTATCAAAATTAGAATGTCCCTGCAGGATTTGATAGAGGTGAATTGGGGCAGTATAGTTTCTGGGATTAAACAGCAACTTGACCGGTTGGAGTGTTTGCACCTCACGTTGGTGGGGAGATGCAATGTGCTCAAGATGATTATCCTTCCTAAAATGAAGTATTACTTTAGGGCGGTACCGCTAGAATTAACTAAACTACAACTGCAGAGGATACAATCTATCTGTGATAGGTTCATATGGGGACAAAGGAAAGCGAGGCAAGCATTTTAATTTATGATGCTACCACATGATCGGCAGGGTTGGTCGGTTCCTAACTTCACTTTTTATTATTATGTATGTATACTCCAAAATATACGCATCTTGTTGACAGGGGAAGATGTGGTGATGGCAGAAGCACCGTCCATATATCAGATGTTGTTAGGGGCAGAAGCCAGAAATTATTTAGTAACATTTTATGAACCAAGCTATTTAAAAAAAACACAATTTAAGGTAGTGCTTGCAGCATACAAGGTTTGGAAATCGGTACGAAAAATGTTAGACATTCCACAGAATAGTTATTGTACACCATTAAATTCGACATCTATATTCCCCGCTATATTTTGAGATTTTAGGATGCTGAGCTGGAGGGCTAAGGGGATCAAACAATTAGGAGACTTATTTGAGGGGGGAGTATTAGCCTCATTTTTAGGGTTAGCTGTTAGATATGGGCTACAAGAAAAGGAATTATTTAAATACTTGCAAGTTCGGGATTTCTTATTTAAACATCATATGCAGGAGGGAATAAATATGGCTCTGATAGTTGAGGCAATTAGAAGAAAGGCAAGGATAGGGGTCCTTTATGCCATATTAATTGAGATACAACCGGATGATCTGGCTGCTCAAGATGGTAAATGGTGTGAACGACTTGGGCAGGAAGGCGAGTATATGCAGCGATCAATCGACACTGCAGGGAAAATGTTGATGTCAGCAAATTTGAAAGCTCAACACTTCAAGACTATATGTGACTTGTACCATACACCAGAGAGGATGATGAAGTGGAGGAGCATTAATGATTGGAAGTGCTTTAGATGCGGTATGGAGAGAGCTGACATCATGCATGTGTTTTATGATTGCATTTCGTTTTTGCAATTAAAGTTACAAATAGATCTGTTTCTGTCCGAAATCACAGGAGAGCACCCTGCAGAAGGAGGTACGAGCAGAGGGGTACTAGTAGAGTGCCCTGCAGGAGGAGGTACGAGCAGAGGGCTACTAGAAGAGCACCTTACAGGAGGAGGTATGAGCAGAAGGGGTACTAGAAGAGCACCCTGCAGAAGAAGGTCCGAACAGAAGGGGTACAAGAAGAGCACCCTGCAGAAGAAGGTACGAACAGAAGGGGTACTAGAAGAGCGCCCTGCAGAAGCAGGTCCGAACAGAAGGGGTATTAGAAAAGTGCCCTGCAGGAGGAAGCTGTCTAGGAAAGGCAATCACAACATTCAGGAAGAGGCAAGAACTGTAACTACCTCTAATACAGGGGCTGCTCTGTGGGGTAGAATGCCCGAAAAACATGGGTGCAGCACATGCGCAGTTTTGTACTTTTGAATCTTCTGCTTTTGTGTAGCTCCTGCCAATTTCCTACTGCACCAACCAGCGCAGACACCGCCCAGCCAGCGGCTTATGGGGAGGCCATGTTGTAAATGCAGGCTGCACTGCAGCTTGCATGGAGAAGGGCAGAGTGTGCATGACTGGTTTGGGTGGCCAAAGGGGACCGACCAAACAGTCTTTGCGCACTCAGGATCGGGCAGGCACACTACTCCTCCCCTGCCCACAGAGCAGCCCCACCCACCCGCAACCAAACATAAAATGGTATTAACTGAAAGTTATTATTTTATGTTTCTGCTTCTTGCACTGCGAGAAAGAAGTGGGGCGACACTCCTCCACTCTAGTGGAGGAGCTGCCCCTGTGGGTATAACTTTTGTTAAGGCCCGTGGGGTAGCTGACCTGATAGGTCATGAAGGATCAGGGGCGCAACTAGATCTAAACTTCGGGAGGGAATAACAAGTCAATGAATGGAGGCGAGGCTAACACTAAAAACAATGTGGCAAAGCTATCCTTGGAACCAATGCAAGAAAATAGAGAGGTAAATTGTGCATTTTAAATTTATTGATCAAATGTGATCCAAAAATAAACTTGTTTTAGTGGATTTGGCAATCTTTATAGACTACAGACAGAGATCTATAAAAAGGGGAATGAGTAAGACAATCTAAAAGCATCTTTTATCAATTTCAATGCAAAATACTTTAGTGCTAATTTTGGCAAAGTTATTTCAAGGCTTTTTGCCAATTTTCAAAGGAATTTCTTCTGTAAAAATGATGAGGGAATATTTTCAATTTCATCTTCAGAAAGACGCTTGTGTCTGACTGCTGATTAAATATACGTTTTCTGTCTGCTCATCAGCACATTGAAACAAAAGCTTGATTGAGGTGGCATACCTGTACAGGTCTCAGAACACTGCAATTGGTGGGTTAACTTGATGTGTGACTGGCAAGTCTTGGATTTGAATCCGAATGCCTCTTCCATTCCTCCTGAAATTGAATAAATGAGTGCCAATCAGTTGGCAATATTACACCTGTTAATTACTCTGACAGGAATCTGCAGTATTCCAAATCAAAACAAAGCAGGTGTCGTATCGCCACACATCAAGCAGTTCTCATATGAAATGACTGAACTACATCCAGGGAGAAAGCCGCCAGGCTAAAACAACTGAAAAAAAGGTAGGTACCTTGTAATAACTGTACAACACAGTTCTAGCATTCAAAGGACATACACATTCCTTCAATCTCAAGAACATATAGAAGGTTTGGCTGATGGGTAATGTCCAACAAATAGGTCATTCCAACAGAAACAGAAATAGTGCCACTTAAGCTATGTTTCTAATCTTGTTGTGAAGCCCACTAAAATATCACTATTGTTCAGAGGCAATGTTCATTATAAAATACAACATTTATTAGAAATTTCTGAAAAATTCCTTTAAAAAGAATGACCGTATTCTTTTCCACAAGAGAGAAATCAGGTAGTCAACATGGTTACCAGTCTTTTATGGTGACACAGGAACAAGCAGTGCACTTAGTAGTGTTTTCATTGTCTGATGCTCTGGATGCTTTTTGGATTTATGCTGATTTTGAAGGACCCAGGCTTAGCTTGGCAGCAAAGGATAATGCTACTTACCCAGGACGCATCTGTTCTTGGCATGTAGAGCTGTAGATTCACATGCTTTGCATACTCCTGCCATCTAGTGTTGGGTTCGGATGTTTGCAAGTTGTTTTGGTTCGAAGAAGTCTTTTCAGTCACGAGGTAGGTGACTCCTCCTTTCGGCGATAGTACGCATGGGCATCAGCTCCATTGTTAGATTGTTTAAAGTATTTGAAGTACTGCCTAGTCCTACATTAGCTTGTTGCCTCCCTAACACATATACACAATAGTGTTTAGTGAATGTTTGCATTGTAAATGTAATGTAAATTGATACTTGTATAGCGCACTACTCACCCGCAAGGGTCTCAAGGCGCTTGTACAAATACCGCTGTGGAACCCATCCTGGCTTTTCCTGTGAGGTGTCCACTCCTGGGCACCCCCAAGGTGGAGGCCAGGCATCCTTAGCGTTGTGGGGGCCGTTGTGGAGATTAAGCTAGCTATTGCCCAGAGTTGCAGAGTGGGACTCCATGATTGGAATAGGCACCGAGGCGAGAATTGTCAGGTCCGTGGAATTTTGAGCCCAAGACCCGCCGAGGAGGGGAATTGAACCCTGGTCCCGGGCCAGACCTCTGCATCAGGGTCGGCCACTCTAACCATTGAGCCACACTTCTCCACTTTTGTAGACCATGTTGCTGCCTTACAGATGTAAGCTAGAGGAATATTCCCTAAGAAGGCCATAGTAGTCCCTATTTTGTGGGTGGAATGCGCTCTATGGGGTATTGCCAAGGTTCTTTTCACTTTCACATAACATGTTGGGGAGAGGAGTTGGCCTAACGGCTAGGGCATTTGACCTTGAATCTTGGGAACTGGGTTCCAATCTCGGCAATGACGCTGAACATCCTGTGATTCTGAGCAAATCACTTAATCTCCCCGTGACTAATAAAAAAATGAATGTGTCCTCATGTAATGCAACTGGTACTATGTAAAGCGCTCTGATACATGATTCGGGTGAAGTTCGCGCTATATAAAACTCTGTAAAAAAAAAAAATGTTTGGATACATTTCACGATCCATCTTGCAATGCCTGATTTAGAAATGGGATTGCCTTTGTGTGGTGGCGAAAAAGCAACAAAGAGCTGTTTGGTCTTACGAATTCTTTTTGTTTTTTCCAGATAATATAGTAGAGCTCTTCTAACATCCAATGTGTGTAGAGCTCATTCTGCTACAGAATCTGGTTGAGGAAAGAACATGGGTAACTCATCTGATTGATTGATGTGAAAAGCAGAAACCGCTTTAGGTAGAAATTTGAGATTGGTTCGAAGAACCACTTTGTCTTTTTGAAGTTGAAAGAAAGGCTGTTGTATAGTTAGTGCCTGGAGTTCACCAACTCTCCTTAAGGAAGTGTATGCAAAAGGAAAAGCAACCTTCCATGAGAGAAATTGTAGTTGACACTTGTGCATTGGTTCAAAAGGTTAACCCATTAGCCTTGTAAGGACTATGTTCAAGTTCCATACTGGTGTAGGTGGCACTCTTGGTGGTATTACTCTTTTTAGTCCTTCCATAAAGGCTTTAATCACTGGTACTCTGAATAAAAATAAGAGTTGTCTGTTTTGTAAGTATGCAGCTACTGCTGCTAAATACAATCGAATGGATGTGAAGGATAATTCAGATTGCTTTAAGTGTAAGAGATAACAGATGATGTTTTATACTGAAGCATCAAGTGGATCGATATTGTTATTGTTACAGTATAAAACAAATCCCTAGTAGTAGGCTTCCTAGTCTCCTTTAATATATTCATACAGTCTGGTGGTAGTTGTAAATAACCAAACTCTATGACTTCAGGAGTCAAATCTCTAGGTTGAGTTCTTTTGGGATTTGGATGTCTGAATCCTCCATGGCTCTGAGTGAGGAGACTGGAGTTGAGATGCAGCTTTTGGTGTGGAACTACTGAGAGCTCTAGCAGGGTGGTGAAAAAAGACTGACGTGCCCATGTGGGAGCTATGAGAATGAGTTTGAGGGATGATTGTCTGAGCTTTCGAACTACCAGCGGAATGAGTGGGAGAGGCGGAAAAGCATAGGCAAATATCCCTGACCAGTTCATCCCTAGGGCATTGGCTTTGGGGAGCGGATGTGGGAACCTGGAGGTGCAGCTTGGGCATTTTGAGCTGTGGCGAACAGGTCTATGAGAGGAAACCCCCATTCCTGAAAGTAGGGAAAAAGAATCTGGGGATGAAGTTCCTACTCGTGGATTTGCTGTCTCTGTCTGCTGAGAAGGTCTGAAACTTGATTGTTTACTCTTGGGAGGTGTTTTACTAGGAAAATAATTTTGTGATGTATGGCCCATTTCCAAATGGTTTGTGCTAGGTGTGACAGCGGGAGAGTGTGTCCCCCTGAAGAAACTCAAAACTCCTTCTCAGGATTAAACTAACAAAAAAAGAAGTTGGCACAGAAACTGAAATATAAAAGAACATCTTTATTAAACTCAAAATGAGTGTGACTACGTCACCCAGAAGCCGCAGCAACTGAATGAGGCAGTCCAAAGAGTACAGTACACTGGCGTCTTATATATGTGAGGGTTACAAACTCAGCATAAAAGTAAAGGGCAGTCCTAGCTCATGCAAGCATGCAAAATGCCTAATATGGACATGCAAGATCTGCCAAATATTAGTCAAAAGGAAAACATTCAAAACAAGGCATCATGTAACCAGAACATCCCCCTTGAGTCGTGCTTTTGCCCAATCCCATAAGTCAATCAATGACAGCACCCATAGGTCAATCAGCAATGGCAGAACATGTTTGTGTGCTTCAAAGGAAAGGTTGTGGAATAGGAAAACACAGGGAGAGAATAGCGAAGGCCAAAAGATAAGATACGGCACGAGAAGAATACTAAAGGCTAACAGATAGTTGATATAGAGATTAGGTAGTCCAGACAAGGATTAGTTTAGACCGGCTGGTGTCTGAGATGGGTTTCAAGATAAGGACGGAGGGGGTTTTTGACACGTTGCAGTCCAAGGGGCAGAGACACTTTGTGAATCGAGCAGCCTGTGTAAAGGCAACACAAAATAGCGGTGAATGTAAAATGGAGTCAAAATAAAAGAACCTCAGACCCTCCTTTTGCCATTACGCAGGCAAATCCTAATTCATTGCTAGGTGAAATGGGAATATCGTTTATCAGAGTACAGACAGAACAATACTTCAGGACCATTTTGGATGAACATATCCAACACCCACTTCATACAGTGGCACTGGAAACACTTGTGCAACCACAACTATACCCAAAGTCCGTTCTAAGCCTCTCTGGTAGGCTTCTATCGTCCATCAAATCTGCTTCCATTGTCGCATTGGGCCTCTTGATTCAGGCCTTCCATGAAAATAGTGTTTCTCAGTATCCGTTGGAGTGCCCTCCTGGCAAACACTCACAGCTCACTCGAAAGTCTCAATGTCTCAATGCAGTGCACCAGTGTCTCTCCTCTGCGGCAGACACTACAGATATTGTGCTCTTCATTGGTCGTAGGCACAGATCATCTCATGCAGACCCAAGTACTATTAATCGGGAAAGAGCAACAGACTTTCACACTCAGCAACACTTTCAGGCTCCAACACTCGCTATTCAGTGTCAGAGGATGTTTGGGCTGCTCTTTCATTTAATTTTTCCTTTCATATTGGGTACCACAATGTAGTGCCTTTTGCCAATCTTGGATCCTCCGGTGCACTGCCCTTCCGTTGGAGCAAAGAAAAGGGTGTGTGTGGCCAAAACACAGGCCAAGGGGCTCAAGGGACTGCACACTGTCAGAGGTTACCAGCACATGACAGGTCGAAAACTGAAGCCTCAAACCAGCTCTGCCATCAACAACAGGAATCCTTCTCTTTCGCTCTTTTACACTGAAACTCTGGTTTTGTGATGTCCAACGCCGTCTGATGGAGCAAATACGATACCATGCGCTGGCGATCGCTGTCCAGCTTTGCTACTTTCTGGGTGCTGAGACTGTAGGGCCAAGACGTCCGTCTTTCATCTGTAGCTGTCACTGATGGGAATTAGGCTTAAATCAATGTTCTGCAGGTTATTATGACTTGATACCCGCAGAATCTAGTGACGTAGGAAATGTGACACAGTTGTTAGTTTCCTTCAATTTAGTACAAAAACAGTTTATTGTATTTAACAATGGGACTGCAAACAGGTGGCCTGCAATCTGCGAGGGAGTGACCATACGCCATGGGACAACTCTGGTCTAGAATACACTGTCATTCTCAAAGGCAATACTTCTAGTCTCTTCAATTTGGGTACCCTTTATTATCCTCTGCCATCTAAGGGTAGATAGTTACATGGGAATTCTATCATGTTCAAAAAAATAAATGTAAGGTATCTCCTATTGAGGTGGAAAACGTGTCTTATTATTGTATTGAGTCAGTTAACCAGTCCATCACTACCCTGACAGTCAGACTGGAAAACATCGAAGTAGGCCTAAAGAAAATTCTTAACAAGCATTTGCAATGCAATAGGTCTCGCTTTTGCAAGAGTTTGAGCTATTGGAATTGTAAATGACAATGCCTTTTATTTATGTGTTTTGAAAACCCGCAAGCGGTGCGTAAACCCACACTTTGTACTTATACTCCTTGCTTATGAGAAGCATGGCTGGCAGTAAAAGAGGCACAGTTACTGCCAGTCTTGCTTCTCGTAAGCAATGACTATAAGCCCAAAGTGTGTGTTTGCGCACCTCTTGCAGATTTTCAAAACTTAGCTCAAACTCTTGCAAATGCGAGACCTATTGCATTGCAAATGCTTGTTATGTTATTTTTTTATTACCTCACACCATACTGTTACTTCTTAAATATAATGTCGTTTTGGTGTTCCTCTTCTTGTTTCACGTGCACTTTTTTTCCGAGTTAGGTCTTGTTGCTTCTGCCACACTTTCAAGGATACGTTTGGAATTCCTCGAAACAACATGTTTTTACTTTTTTACGCTAGAAAGTTTTGTTTGTACAGGAGCTCGGCCACGGCTCACATCAGGGCTGGGCCTCTCTTTCCACAGCCTAACAATGTGCTTTCCTTCGATTATACATGCTTTCATTAAATGGGCAGTTCTGATCAGCTTCAAGATTTATGTATTCCCCTAGCTATCGAAAATGGGCTGGAAATGCAATATTTACAGTTTAGGTCAAACCAACGGTGCTAATGAAACTAAATAATGCACATGCCTGCACTGTTGCGAGTGATGCTGTTAAGTAAGTATAAGTTGGCAGAAGGTCACTAGAATAAGACTGTGTAAAGGATAATTGTCTTACTAGTAGTGTTACAATCATTGATTTCAGTATGCTAATTTCATGATTTTATAGCGATTGTCTGGCCATATTTGTTTTACCTTTCATATCCAGGAGTGTTGTACCTGTGCTGCAAATGTTTTGTTGGTTTGTATGAATTGGTAGAAAACAAATTAAACAAGCATTGGCATAGCCAATAGTTCTCGCCTTTGGGACCTTATAAGTATTTAGTTATGCAGCACATATCCTTACAGCAACAACATTAACTGTTGCATAGCTAAACGCTTATAAGGTCCCAAAGGCGAGACCTATTGGCTATGCCAATGCTTGTTAAACACTGCGGTGGCCATTACAATACTGACAATAGGTTTGCTTCCAGTTCAAATGATATGGCATACTTTTCCTGCTTTTTACTGACCTTTGCTGGGCCCAGCTAATCGAGTCAAATTCCATTCCATATCTAATCTCTGTATGTACGAAATATTGATAGAAAATCATACTAAGTTACTATTTTAGATCATCTGGACTACTGCCAAACAAGGAGTCACACGTAATCATTTTGGCTAGCAGTCCTTGATGGCTACACCTTTGATGTACTTTTAGTATGAACGTCAATGGCTTCCCTTAATAAGTAGCAGCATCCACAAAGGAGAGCCACCTAACCTTGATGACGTGCTTAACAACTCAATGTAAGAGTCTAAAACGTTCCTGCCTCCATCAGAACAACGCGAGTCTTCCTATAGTTGGAAAAAAAAAAAAAACTACAAGAAACAGTCTTTGCCACCTGCTAATTAAACTCAAGACACCCTCTCCCTATCTCCCAGTAAAACAACGTGAGTTCATATTTGCCTTTGGCCATGTACAGCACTTCTCCCTCTGATAATATTCACACTTCGTAAGTGCCACATAGTCAAGAAGCAAGATGCAACTGCGAGTCAACATAATACCTTCTGTCTTAGTATATGCATTTAAAAGAGCGCGGTGAACCTGTGCAACCGCGTAGCTATGAGAGACCATTTGGACATCTTGATATCGGACAGCTTGATATGAATCAATCTAAATGATGCGGTTCAATTCAACGCGCACTTCAAGGTCTTGAGAGTAATACCGACAGAACCTAAACTAATATAGGGAGTTTGATGCTGGCAATACAGTCACGATGAAAGTGAAGGCAGGCACCTAAACTTCGCGCCGCCAGTTTAAAATCTCACTCGGTATCCTGACTCAACAGGGCCCCATCCTACAACAAAATGGCACATTCTGTTAAACACAAGGCGGCAAAAACTAGTCTGGATTTCAGCACAATAAGATACTACAGGATCTAGGTAATGTCAATTAAGCTCACTGTAGATTTACGCAAGAAAAATCTTGCTTTGAAGCTTTGTTCCACACTTCAATTTTTTCACGAGAAGAGCCAAGATGAAACACCAAGCAGAACCCACTGAGCTGGAGCAAGAGGAGGGTCAGAGCAGGCAGAGCCAGCCAGGCTGAGGGGGCGCGTCACCACTCGAGCGGGGAGGGAGAGAGAGCGAGTCAGAGAGAGGAAGAGGGGAGGGGGAGAGGAAAGGGGAAGCGGGCGGAAGGGATGTGGGGCCGGCGGCGATAAGAGCGCAAAGAGAGGAGGAGGCTGTAGTCTGGATTTCAGAACAATAAGATACTAAACGGATCTAGGCAGTGTCAATTAACCTCGTCGTTATCCACCGTGGGCATCTGCAGAGAACAGCGGGAGAGGAGCACATGCCTCTCTGACACGGGCCGCCTGATGGTGCAACACGGAGGAGAACGAGCACATTGTTACACATGCGCGCGCCTCGCGCTGAAGGGAAAAAAAACAAGCGCTGTGTGCAAGTATTGATTAGTGACGCCGAGCAGGGGCAAAAGGTTTTTCTTAAATTAAAAAGTAAAGGACGGTACTTTTCAAGGGACATTGCTGCGCGCGCATCCCTCGCGTGCTTAGCACGTCATCGCGATGAAAACGAAAGTGATCGCGATGACGTGCTAAGCACGCGATGGATGTGGGCGTAGCAATGATTGGAAAGGGCGAGCCCCTTCCTAAAGTCAAGCAAGCAGTGCACCCAGATGGCAGCTGTGCACGTTCTCGTGCACTCGAGCTTTAGGCCTGCAAAATCATGTGGGCAGCACTTTCAATACACGTATTAAATGCTCTCCGAGCAGCGCATGCGCGCTGGCTTTAAAAACAAGTTGATTCGTGAGTGCCCAAAAGGCAGGAAAACAGGATCAAACATCAAAGCGGCGAAAGTGAAAGTAATCGAGCAGAGCATCAAAGGGCTGGGTGAGAAGGGAGGGGGGAATGCAAGGGTCAAAGCGGCTAAAGTGAAAGAAAGCTATAGAGAAGGGAGGGGGGAGTGGGAGCAGCTGTGCATGTGATCGTGCACTCAAGGTTTAGGCCAGCCAAAAGACTGTGGGTAGCACTTTGAAAATCCCACATATAAAATGTCTCTTCGAGCCTTTGGCTCAGCGAGACCTAAAAACCAGTCTGGTCATACAAAAAGGGAATTTATACATAATATGGGGGTATGGGGGTACATTACTACAGTCTGGAAATGTGAACCTGAACAATACACCAATAATAATAAAAGGGCTGACTGGTGAAAGGAATTCGAAAAAGAGAAATGCGACTAGGACATAGCTAAAATCCCCCAATAACTAGGCACATGCAACATCAATCAGGGGAGAAAAAGTCAAAATAGTACACAAATTTTAACTCTACCGCTGGCCCCTACACCATATACGGTAATCTCAGCTAATGTTCCAGTTCCTTCTTCAGGGAAAAATGAAACCTGGTTTCCTTTAAGGAACAAAGCCATACACTACTTAGGAAGCAGAACAAAACTGACTAATGTAATATAGAAATTAGGTCACCATGTACAAGAGTCACAGATCTATAATTTATCCTTACGTCCAATCAGGATACATAAATCTAGGGCTGCCTGTTCCTTAAGGGAAGGGGGCAGTAACGTGACTAACTGCAGGTGACACACTTTGATCCTGTATATCTCTTTTTATTTTCCTTCAATACCATTATAGCCAAATAGACATGCACTGGTGAAGTGTTGTCTCTCATGTTCACAGCATGAAATATCATTATCTGTGGAATTTAGTAACCAGAACAAGTCCAACCAACTGTTGCGTAGCGATGGGCATCGTCATGACCATCCCCTCACAACACAGGGGAGCTTGTAATAGTATCAAAAGCAAAAGTGTAAAAACAACGTGCATAAAATAAAAACACACATGCCAAGCAATCAGGTATACTTGCTGTATTCCAAGCACAGAAAGCATAGACAAATTTCAATATCATGTGTAAATGAGCGGTGACGCACAACACTATGTCATGCATTTTATGCACAATGAACCTGCAGCCCAAAACCCAATATTCGGGCCTGCTTAATTTGTCGGGCTTAAAATGAAAATTACACTTTTTTTTTTTACTTTCCTAACCCTGGTGACCAGTTAGTGGTGACCGGCTATCAAATATAACTTACTGTGTCGCTTCTGACACACAGGACCAGCAGGAACAATTCATAGAAAGACAAAATGCACAAAAACAAAGAAGTTATGCAACAACACATCTGTTTCAACACACAGCTGACAGCACCCTCCTTCTTGCAATTTGCACATTGATTAGGTCCCACAGGTACATATGGAACACTCGTTCCACCACCTCATGATATGGGCCATCGCTGTTGCGTTTGCTGTTGACCCCTGCTTTTTCACTACTCCTCCACACCTACTGTAACATTCTCAATCCGTTCTAGTCTTCTCTCACCTTGATTTGATTTCCTGCCTGTAGCCATTCAGGTCGCTCATTTCACCATTATCCCTTCACAACTATGACGTCTTCGTCAAACCAACTCACATGTCCAACTGTAGTCTTTTCAGCCCTAGAACCACCCAGAACAAACACTTCACATAACACACAAAAATATCAACTGTAACTTTTAATCAGGAGACAAAACATAACACACATTAACAAAACACAAAATAGAAAATACAAACCTAGTGGTACTTAACTGTAACCATCTTGTCAATTTTGCAATGACTAAAACATGTAAGCATGTTAAGCCACCTTAATTTTAACTGTCTAAAAGGAAAACAGTTTCACAGACACTCTGTGTTCCCTTGCGCCACAATTCCTCCTGTAAAAAAGGAATCTTAATTTGCTGATCGTTTTTACCTAGGCATGTAGCCCACAAAATTCTAAGAAAGAGCTTCATCTTACTTTTTGTCTAAGGCTAATGCCACATTTTTTTTTATTTTTTTTAAATGAAGGCAACTACGTGGACATTTTTTTTTATTAAAAGCAGAAATATGAATGTATCATTTTCTTCACAGCACCCTTTTTTAATTTGTCTTGAACAATATGGGAACAGACAGGGCTCCATAAGTTTCGATTCTCGGCCATCCTATCTTATCAGAAAAGCTAAAAATAGCACCTCAGCACGGACCTTTCTGGGCTGTTAGCCAACCACTGCGAGCACTCCTGGCCCCCACCTCTTTCCAAAGCTCTCCTGCTGCAAGCGTTACACATTTTCATGTCAGAGAAGCTTTCTAAGCAGTGATTTCTCCATCTGTTTACACTCACTCCTAACTCCTACCTTACTGACCCCGAGGTCAAAATCTGCCTCGCGTGTCTCTCTCTCCTCACCCTGAAGCCGTCAAAGACAAAAAACCTTCCTAACTCTTTTTAACCTGCAATAATTAACCCTATTTAAAAACACATGTTATATATATTACTTCTGTTAGAGGCTACAATTTGTTTCTATTCTTAAATTATTAAAACATTTACTGTGAATAACTCACAGAACATAATAACATAACATACTAGCTTTAGAACAAATGTTTGTTACTACCCTATGCAACGGTACTCAGTTCATCAACCTTAAATGAATGAACGTCTCAGTAGGTCCAGCTAGAGTTAGAACCTTCAACCCTGATATTAAACTCAAACCTCTGCACCGGGCACATTGGCTCACTGAGCCATTAAAAGCAACCCCAAATGGGAACAACTTGCAAATTTGTATTATACCTAAATGTATGCATTTACTGAAGCCTAAGGCACTTTAAAGCTGTTGTAAAGGGCAAGAATGCTGTTAAATAGTCTATTTTATCCAATTTTCACATTTGATATTTGGGGCACTTAAAAATAAATGTCTTATAATTGTGCTAAAAATTAATCATCCTCAGAATGTACTTTACAGATTGCAGATATTGGATATTAGACATATCTCTTGCAAATCCTTTGAAAAAAATGAGTTTTTTAAGCCTGCGCCAAGTGAAAGTCCATATACAAATGTCCTCACTATGCAGTACAACACAACTTAAATTAAATTATAATGCTAGGAGGTCACAGTATAAGTATTAAGCTTTATAAATAGTAAAAAACGAATTTAGAAGCACTTATTTTTTATAATAATTTTTCATAATTATTAATTATTTTTGATAAATCGAATAATTTTTGATAATTTCACATAAAAAAGCAAGCTGCATCCCTTGCCTATCATTTTAGATGCATTAATTTCTAAGTTTAAGCACAGAAGCGTAACTTGAAGCATGACAAATTTTTGCGCCACTTTTATATATATTTTTTTAAAAGGACAATTATTATTTAGCAATAGAACCAAGAATATGCTTACAAAAATGCTTAAAGAGAGGAAAACCCTTCATTGAAATGTCTTCCTGTAATACAAAATAATGAACCTTAGTTTTGGAACCTTTTTAAAACAACATTTTGAAATGCAAAGTTTCACCCGTGTTTAACTGAGGGCGAAGTCCTGGCTAAGTAAACATTCCTGTCTATTAGAGCTGCTTGCTTAGCGACAATAAAAGCTTGTCTCTCAGTGTTGTAACATGAGCACGGTGTCAGTCTTTTTCAAACTAAGGGCATATCAATGCGTGTCGCGTTTAAAATTTACTTCAGCTGAAGTGTTTGCCTGTTAATATCTAATACAATGTATGTAAGTAAAAAATACTATAAGTTTATTTTTCTACAAAACACACAATTTCGTTTTTGAGGCCATTGTATTCCTAGTGAATGTGATTTTTTTTTTTTTTTTTTTAAGCATTTAACAGTTTGTACATGTGCATAGTTGCTTACTCTATAAATTATATAGCAACATATAGCTGTTTAGCATATCACATTGTTCATTTCTGGATTTTTATTTAATTTCTACTTAATATTAATTAACTGATTTTTTGCTTAACAGACTGAAAACATAAAAAAAACACAAACACACATTGAGCTTATTTCAGACATAAACAGAAAGGGGTCAAACACTCAGGACACATATATTTAACCCACAGAAACACACATTTAACCCACAAATCAACACTTAGGACAGAAACAAAGGACAGCCCACAGACTGTACTTAGACCAAACCATTTGTAAATACTAGTTGTAAGTCATATTTACAAGAAACACTTCTCAATAGTGTTCCAAAAGACTGCAAAAACAGCCCAACAGACTGCTATGTGTCCAAGAAGCCAAAATACACTCCATTCATTAGATTGCGCAGAACAAAGGATCCTTGTATGTATTATGTCCATATTTTAATTCCCTGGGGATACAGAATCACCAAGGAAGAAATATGTGTTTAAACCTAAACCTATTTAGGTATTCCCTCTAGGGGAGCCGGCTAATTTACTTTATTACACTATGGTACTTCCAAAGAAAAAGCAACACATTCTTCGATGTGAGCTTGAAACGGGCATGCCAAAAAATAGTGCAGAATATGCAAGTATTTATAATTAAAGTAGTGCTTAAGGTACTCTCCGTACGTTGCACCGTTTAACAAAATCAGATAGAGAAAAATCTCCTTATTACCTGCCTACACAAATTGCAATTTGCATATCAAATCCAATACAAATCCAAAGTTGGCCAACACAAAGTCCAAAATTCCAAAGCTACAGTAAGCGTTACTAAACTACCTTACTCTTACCAATCAAAAGGTTGTCCAAATTCTAACTGCCAAGTTCTGAATGACCTAACGGTCTTTTTTTAGAATACTCATGCCAAAAAAGAAGTTCTCAGTCAGGAGTGATATCATGTGGAGGATCAAAATCAGGAAGATCAGAAATATGCTAGGCTGCAGAGACAAAGAATCCCCAGAATCTCCGTGCACAGAGTACCTTCTTTGTAGAGTCCTGTCCTGTCCTCCTCAGTAGATTTCAGTCTCCTAACAAGATCGGGTTTCGGCACCAATTGAAGAAACTCAAAACTCCTTCTCAGGATTAAACTAACAAAAAAGAAGTTGGCACAGAAACTGAAATATAAAAGAACATCTTTATTAAACTCAAAATGAGTGTGACTACGTCACCCAGAAGCCGCAGCAACTGAATGAAGCAGTCCAAAGAGTACAGTACACTGGGGTCTTATATATGTGAGGGTTACAAACTCAGCATAAAAGTAAAGGGCAGTCCTAGCTCATGCAAGCATGCAAAATGCCTAATATGGACATGCAAGATCTGCCAAATATTAGTCAAAAGGAAAACATTCAAAACAAGGCATCATGTAACCAGAACGTCCCCCTTGGGTCGTGTTTTGCCCAATCCCATAAGTCAATCAATGACAGCACCCATAGGTCAATCAGCAATGGCAGAACATGTTTGTGTGCTTCAAAGGGAAGGTTGTGGAATAGGAAAACACAGGGAGAGAATAGCGAAGGCCAAAAGATAAGATACGGCACGAGAAGAATACTAAAGGCTAACAGATAGTTGATATAGTGATTAGGTAGTCCAGACAAGGATTAGTTTAGACCGGCTGGGGTCTGAGATGGGTTTCAAGACAAGGACGGAGGGGGTTTTTGACACGTTGCAGTCCAAGGGGCAGAGACACTTCGTGAATCGAGCAGCCTGTGTAAAGGCAACACAAAATAGCGGTGAATGTAAAATGGAGTCAAAATAAAAGAACCTCACCCCCTGTTTTTGTATATAGTACATAGCTGTCATGTTGTCTGTGCAGACTAGGACACTTTTGCCTATTAGGTGAGTGAAAGGCTTTGAGCGCTAGAAACACGGCTAGTAGCTCTAGGTGATTTATATGGTGGCTCTTGTACTTTAGACTTCATAATCCTTGGATTGTGTGACTTTGTAGGTGAGCTCCCCAACCAGTGAGCGATGCGTCTGCTGTTAGCACTGTCTGTGGAACAGGGTTGAGAAAGGGCTGCCCTTTGTATAAATGTTGTGGGTTCCACCACTGCAGAGAGCGATGGGTGCGGCCATGCACCAACACTGGATCGGTCAACTGGCCCTGACACTGGTTCCACTGGCTTGCTAAGCATTCTTGAAGGGGGCACATGTGAAGTCTTGCATGGGGAACAATTATAATGCAAGATGCCATCATCCCTAGCAGTTGCATGACTACTTTTGCTGGTAATGATTGGTTGGGCTGAAATTAAGTGAGAAGGGACTGAATACTGTGAATCCTGGCAGTATTGGGAGAGGCTAGGGCTTACTGAGCATCTATCGTGGCTCCCAGATAGGTTTGTGTTGGAAGGCTCTAGATGAGACTTTAACGCATTTACTGCAAACCCTAGTTGATAAAGTAAGTGAATAGTGGTTTGAGTGTGTTGGAGACACATTTGGTAAGTGCTGGCTTTGATGAGCCAGTCGTCCAAGTATGGGAAGAAATGGATGTGTTGTCTTCTCAGATGTGCTGCCAGATATTTGGTAAACCCTGGGAGCAGTGGTGACTCCAAATGATAGTACTTTGAATTGGTAATGATGACCCACTATCATGAATCTGAGGTATTTGCGATGAGCAGGATGAACTGGAATGTCGAAATATGCGTCTTTTAAATATAGAGTAGACAAAAAATTGCCCGGCTGTAGAAGTGGGAGCACTTGTTGAAGTGTCACCATCTTGAAATGCTCTGAAAGTATGTAGAGGTTTAGTTCGCAGAGGTCTACAATAGGTCTCAAGGAGCTGTCCTTTTTGGGGATGAGAAAGTACAGTGAGTACACCCCTGTTCCTTGATGTTGTAACGGCACAGGTTCTATGGCTCCTTTGGACAGGAGAGAGTGGACCTCTTGCTGAAGTAGATGTAAATGTTCTTGTGACATTTTGCGAGAACGTGGTGGAATGTTTGGAGGATTGTTGGTAAGCTCCAGGCAATAACCATGTTGGATAATTCCTAAAACCCATTTGTCTGTGGTGATAGGTTGCCAAATGGTGAGGAATTGTAGAAGACATCCCCCTACAGGTGTTAAATGATCGGAGGGGAAGTGTAGGCAAGTCACTGCTTGTTGGGGGAGGGGGAAGTACGTGGTATGGAACCCCTGCCTCGATCTTTGTTGTTGTTGCCTCTGTATCCTACTCTAAAGAAGCCCCTTGTACAGGAAGATTGATTGTTGCCTTTGGAGTAGGCAGCAGTATTGTCTGAGTACATGGTTGTCGACGCTCCACAGTAGAAGGAGCGACGAAAGGAGTCCCGATTAGAAGGAGACTGCAGAGCTCCCATAGACTTGGCTACTTCTCTGTCTTTTTTAATTTTTTCTAATGACTTATCTACATTGGGCCCGAAGAGATGCTCCTTGTCAAAAGGGGTATTTAAAATAGACTGTTGTACTTCGGGTTTGAAACCAGAAATCCTCAACCATGCATGTCTCCTTAATAACACGCTAGTGTTGATCTTTCTGGCTGCGGTGTCCGCAGCATCTAAAGCGCATCTAATTGAGGAATTGGATATGAGTTTCCCTTCCTGGACTAAATCCTGGGCTTTTGCTTTGTGTCCACCTGGGAGGTGCTGTAGTAATTGCTCCATTTCGTCCCAGTGTGCCCTATCATATCTGGCTAGCAGGGCTTGGGTGTTGGCAATGCGCCAATAATTTGCTGCTTAGGTGGCTACTCGTTTACCAGAGGCGTCTAAAAGTTTTGACTCTTTGCCTGGAGGGGGAGAACCCCCTGTAGTCTGTGAATTGGTCCGTTTACAGGCATTAGAGAGCACCAAGGAATCTAGTGGTAACTATCCTTTAATAAAGACTGGATCTGAGGGAGCAGGCTTATATTTTTTTTAACAGTTCTACGGGATCTTTAAAGATGTCATAGGCATGTCTCATCATACCTTTAAGCATAGGTAGGGTATGGCTAGCCCTGTGTGCTACTGAGCATTTCAAATAGGAAATCTCCTTCTAGAGATTCCTTATGTAACTGTACCCTATGATATTCTGCGGCTCTAGCAAGTAATTCTAGATATCCTACATTGTCCTCAGGAGGGGAAGGCTTTGCAGGGTGAAGATCTGGGTCGTTATCTGTAGGTGAATTGGTGTTATAATCCTTCCAGGGGTCGATTGGTAAAATATTGCCCCCCCCATCTCCATCATCATCATCATCATCATCAGGTGGTGGTGAGTTAGTTGGTGTAATTAGTAAATGCTGCAAAGGTGGAGAACTTGGTGTAGGGGAACGTGGTGGAGGAGGAGGGGAGGGCTTCTTACCTACATTCTTCCTCTTCAAAGGAATATGGTAAAGGGTATCCTCTTACTCAGGTTTGTGTTTCTGAGGTAATTTAGTAAGAACATGTGCTGGATCTGGATTTATATACAGTTCCTTTTGTTTTGGGTCCGATTTGGGTGTAGGGGTGTCAAAAATCAGATTCTGCAGCTTTGGAGAAACAGTTTTGGGTTTCAACACTGAGGATTTGGGTGCCGGGGTAGAATTAATTATCGGCACAGAAGGTTTCAGTGCCGAAAGAGGCTTTGTTTTTGGTGTCAATGATTTCGGCTTCGAATTGGTTTTCAACTTTGAGCCTGAAGGTTTTGGCTCGGTGCCAGACTTTGGCCAACTCGATCCCGAGCCGGAAGGCTTAGTGACGTGTTTCGTTGCCGAGCCAGAGCGTCAGAAACATCTTGTCGGTGCCGACCATGGCCCGAAGGCGGGAGTAGGACCGAAGTCTTTTGTTTCGACTGGGTTGGAGTGTGGGTCAAGGGGCGTTCGGTACTCACAGGACGTTGACCATGTGGCAAGTCTTCTTCCATCTCGGAGCCTGACTCAGGATGTGAGGCAAGTTCTTCTTGTTCTTCCTCGGCCTCTTGTGCGTCAAATTTGTGCTAGGATCCTTCGCCGAAGATGTCTGTTGCGTATTCGACGTTTTGACTCTGCATTTCGCGACGTCGAGTCTGACGATCACGGAGCGTTTTCTTAGATCGGAATGATCTGCACGCGTCGCAGTCCTGTTTGTTGTGCTCCAGAGACAAGCACAAGTTGCGCACTTCGTGCGAGTCGGTGCACGAATACTTGGCATGGCATCGATGGCAGAATTTGAATGGAGTCCATTTCATCGACTGCGGAGTGGACCGACACGGTTAGGCCGGACGGCTTTCCCGAAGATCTTCGATTGAAATAGAGGTTTTCCTCGACGGATATGATACGCAGAGAAGTGGGATACGCGTTTGAAACAATTCCAATGCGGTTAGAGTGGATTGTGCACCAAGGGGGACCCGAAGAAACGGTTTCGAAGCGGAGAACAGCAATACACGTCCGAACCCGATGGTGGAAAAAAATAATCTAACAATGGAGTTGATGCCCATGCGCACTATCACCGAAAGGAGGAGTCACCTACCTTGTGACTGAAAAGACTTCTTCGAAGAAAAACAACCTGCAAACATCCAAACCCAACACTAGATGGCAGGATGCAAAGTATGTGATCTACAGCTCACATGCCTCGAACATAAGGTTTCAAAAGTATTCTGCTGCCAAGCTACACCAGTTTGAGAGGCAGGACACAGCGATGCTAAGTCTGAACATGGGGAGTGCTGGTGCACTGGCACCATCCTGGAGAAAAAATACATACACCATATGTTAAGGTAAACTCTACATCTGTCTTACAATGAACCCTGAGAAACTGCTCATGGTGGTGTGTTCTTCAGGTGGGAGAGGTATGCCTCTCGTTAGACATATATTATACGTCGAGGCTTCACATAGCTGAGCTATCTCCCAGTCTACCCATAGGTCAGGCGCCCGTCACCTGAGGTATCCCTCAAATGAGAATGTACCATCTCCAAAGAACAAAGCCAAACTCATCATTTTTGCATGATTTCTTCAAATATTTGCCACCAGCACTGCATTTAGTACCAGAGGGCACCCACTAAATATACTGCAAAACTGCATGCAAGTTATGATTAAATCTTGCATTCTGTCTTTTTGTTGAAGTTAGCGTGTGATGAATTTTCCTACCTATGTATTTGTAGATGTGGTGGGATGGGATAACTAGGATTCTTAACCCTGATGATCTCTCCCCAGGCACTTTAAGTAGCCCACCACAGACCCAATTACAAGTTGCAATGTACAGTGGTGTGCAAACTCTGCATCAGTATTCACCAGCACTGGGCGGTAACAACCCACCCATATCATGCAATTGCAAGTTTAACGGCACAGAATGGGAAATTGCTATCAGGACCCAAATTTACCTGGTAGCATTGCAGATTGTATTCCTTTTTAAGTTGGGTTTAATGCGCACATTTAGCAACTGCTTCCAGCAGCTGGTAAAAGCGTGCAGGATGCTGTGGTAAAAGTGTGCATGGGGCTGTTTAAAGGCAGGGGTGGACGAAGGGGGTGACAAGGGTGAAGGAAGGATTGGAGAATGTTGGCTGGCAGGGGAGCATCTTGTGCTTTGTCTGAGGTTTGGGAAGAGGACATAGAAAGGGTCCTCACCACAAGGCATCATTTTCTGACAGTCATTTTAGCTGCTGTATTTTTCTGGTCTGTACAGTCCTGCACCCAGTAAATCTGGGCACAGAACACTGGGCCTTTTATAATTCTGTGGGATGAGTTTAAAGATAGGAATTCTGATCTGCACAGTTTCCACCCAGGGCCCATGCCTTTTTTTGGCATCTTGTAGGAGGGCTGAGTAGACAGAGAGAGAGGGAGCAACACCATGAGGCATGAGAGGCAATGAACACAAACACCCCATCCTCTACCAGTAAATGGATTTTGGATGAACTCATTGGTAAATGGACGAGATCTACTGGGAGCGTCTTTCCCAATCTTATATAACTTTTGCAATGAGTAACCACAACCATTGCAGAAGGAATACCACTTTCAGGTGCCTCTGGCTGAAAAGAAATGAGTGGTAAGGGGTGGGGGTCTCCTGTTCTGTGACACAAAGTGAGAGCCACGCAGCAAAAGAAGAAACAAACCTACGTGCCAAGGTGCCAGCTACCTGAAAGAAATGCAAACATGCGCAGTTGGGTAATCAACCAATCTAAAAGGTAATTGGGCGCTAGTATATGGTTTTAATTGATGGAGTCATTTGAGGCCTCATTGTGGCAAAGATTTATTGTTTTGGAGATGTAATGTAAGGGTGCTTTATGAGCTGCGTTTGCTAGTGCACCCTTCTAATGGAAACTTATTAAAGTAGGTTTATACAAGGTACAGTCTGATTATGTATTACTAAAAATATATATTTTTAACGCACTTTTTTTTATCTTACACACGATGGCAGAATTAATAACAATTTGCCCCAGGATGGCATAAAAAAAAATTCCCAAACAATAAAAAAAAACTGATTTGGGATTTACTTTCAAGTGCAGAACTTTAATTGCACTGGAAAGTAGCCCTAAAGAAACACAAGTAACGCAGTGCTGCTTTACGTCATGGCGGCATAGAATGTAAATGTAAATGTAAATAACACATCGTTGAGGCTGGCTTTGAGTTGGATGCATTTTTTTTCTCCACGTTGTTCCCACTTTATATACATGCAGCACTGTACAGCACATGTACAAAGTGGAAAAAGTGTTAAACTATGTCTTAGCACAGTATTTTGCACTGGAAGAGTACCTATGCTTGCCAGAATACACACACCCGTGCACAAGGGCAAGTGTGTGTGTCGGATCATGTTAGCGTAAAGTGAAGAAACACAAGGATCGAAGAAAACGGCGCCAAGTCTTTGTAGATATAGCAATGTTCGCATCAATTTATTAGATGTTGTGCTGTTCTACTGTCTACTTTTCATCCAACGCAGCACAACTGTGGTTGCTGCGCTGCGTTTCATGAAGTTAGTTAAATCTACCTCTTAATCTCTGCACATTTTGCAGGAGCCTTTCTTATACTGTGCGTAATATATAAAGAATTGTGCATATTCACAGTGCTTTCAGTCGCAGGCTGGGACAGCGTAGCACTATAAATACAGATCACTATTTTAGCATGCACAAACCAGGATTCAGTTGTGTGACTCTGGTTACACACATAGACACCTGCAGTGACGCCATTACCAAAGCCAGCTTTCATATCCTAAAAGAATGCATTTCTCCACAGAATATTTTGACATTTAATTTTAAATATCAGGTATGCTGTATATTTTGAATGCATTTGCCTGAAGATAAAAGAGCGACAAAACAGTTGCAGAATATTTCGTGTCTCTGCCCCCAGCAACATTACACTTGGGATCCACTGTTTTTCATGCACTTCAAATACTTTGGACATATTTTGGGGATGTCATTAAGGCTCCATCTCGAAAGACTTTTCAATAATGTTCTATCACTGTTTCAGACCTGCTTGGAGATCTGTGTGGTGTTTTTAAAAGGGAGCCTGATGTTAATTACAATTTACAATGCCTCTAGGCCTTGGTTAAATGTCTGAAATATTCTTGTCAAAGTCAGTAGACCTTTCTTACCGCCCACCAAGCCTGTGGGCGGTAAGATTGGCCGTTATGAGAGTTTTGCTAGTTTTATCCCAGGGCCTGAGAACATGCAAATTGCCAGTAGGTACCGCAAGATAATCTCTAAAGGTTCTTCCCCATTCTCTTAGATAGTGGCTTTCATTAGATCTATTTTTATCTTGTTTTTATTTTATTTGGCTCCTTGGTCTCCATATATTAATTATTGTCAGTAGAATTGCTTGGTGTGTTGCAACATCCCTAACGAAAGAAAAGAATTAAACATAACTAGTCTTTATATGGAGATGGGTGTAATAGACACTGGAATCTATCGTCTTCAACCAGGTTATTGTATTAACAACACCAAAGCTCTCCACTAGCCAGGAACATCTGCCGGTGATGATCCAACCGGGGGCATGGGTAGCTGCTGTTTTCAAGGGCGATGTGACACATAAAACATGGAAGGCGAATATAACAATGGGTTATAGACATGTCTGTGACACTGTAGGAAGTCACTGTAAATTTCCCTGTTGTATATTGCGTTGGGATCACAGCTCAAAAGAAATATCCCATCGGTATGTTTTGGGCATCAGGCCAGCCCGGGCCTGTGCAGGTTATTGCGGTGGGGTGGGGTGGATTTTGACAGATGAGGACGAGGGAAAATTCATTATTAATTTAAATTTCCCTCGTGGTCGTCTGACAAAATCCCCCCCACTCGGCTCCACCGCCCCTTGTCGCATAGCTGCACGGGCCGCGGCAGCGTCTGGCAGAGTGCATGGGGTCACAGTGCATTGACCCGGGCAGGTGATCACGTGTGTTACCCTCAGACATTTAACCCTGCATGCAAAGTATGAATATTTCTTCTCATCCTTGAACTTATCAAACTGTGTCTCACCTTCAGGAGTTCCCATGCTGGCTCCTCACACTTTTTTTCTATCTCTGTTATCAGGGCATTGAGAGAGGTGATTTGATTGGACAGTTTGGTAATATTTACATTTTCTACCATGGTGATTTTCTGTTCCAGTTCCTTCAATCTACCGAGCAGTGTTTGCTCATTTTCTTTCAGGAGTTGCTGCAGTTTTTCAAACTCAGATTCAATTTTCTGCTTCTCTGTTGTTAATTTGTCCTGTCAGAAACAAAGAAAGGCTGGTTAGATATTGTGAAGCTTCCTACTAGCGCTGACATCCTTTGGGTGGGAGTCTTGAGGGGTGGGGCTGAGGTACGACAGTTTCCTTAAGTATTTTCCCTTCTACCATCTTCTGTCCTTCTCACACTCCTGACCTCTCCCCACAGGCATCTCATGTACCGTAGAGGGGTCAGAATTTGCGAAGCTGCAGAGAAACTCGATCCATGGAGAAGGCACAAAGGAGAGAAGAGAATGGCTGAAGTCAAGTGTGAGTGAGTGTGACTGACACGTGAGAATGTAAATGAGGTAGAGCCAGGAAGCTTCAGCAACTGGGATGAAAGACAGGAGATTTGAAGAGCTTGGGAATAACCCCATGTTGCCAGGACACTGGATGTACAGAAGACACTGTGACGTTAAACTAGAATGTCCCTCAATTAGGATGATTAGGTGGGTAATTTCACACTTAAAATTATACCTGACATCAAGTATTCTGCTGTGCAATCAAGAATTACCATATATATCAGTTACTGCCCCAGTTCCTGCAGGTAGATCTCAAATTCCAATAGATAATGGGCAAGGAGGTTGGTCAGAGGGTGTGAGTTTTCAGGAGAGGTACATTTCACCCCAGCAGGAATAGGAGGGTTTCAGCTGTTGAAAGAGGTATGTTCCTCTGGAGTCACCATGAAGAGCTGGACTTAGAAAAACTGTGGGGTCAGGTATGTCTCCACTCCTGGTAGAGACTTACGTCTTCTATGTGTCCCTAGTATACAGGTAGAGGGTTGTACTCCTCTGACTTGTCACTATTATACAGGGATTATCCTTGTGTGCTGTGTCACTAATATACGGGGAGAAAGTGGTTCTCCTGTTCTGTGTCACTAGTATACAGGAAGAGGGTCCTGCTCCTGTAATGTGTCACTATTACACAGGTAGAGGGTTGTGCTCCTGTGCTGTGTCAGGCAGAGCACTGTGTCCTGTATGTGTTACTAGAATAAAGGTGGAGGATTGTGCCCCTGTGCTGTGTCACTAGTATACAGGTAGTGGATTGCGCTCCTGTGCTGTGTCACTATTATACAGGGTGAGGGTTGCGCTCCTGTGCTCTGTCACTAGTATACAGGGTGAGCATTTTGCTCCTGTGCTGTGTCACTAGTATACAGGTAGAGAGTTGTGTACCTGTAATGTGTCACTATTGCACAGGTAGAGGGTTGTGCTCCTGTACTGTGTCACTAGTATACAGGTAGAGAGTTGTACACCTGTAATGTGTGACTATTGCAGAGGTAGAGGGTTGTGCTCCTGTGCTGTGTCACTAGTATACAGGTAGAGAGTTGTACGCCTGTAATGTGTCACTATTGCACAGGTAGAGGGTTGTGCTCCTGTGCTGTGTCACTAGTATACAGGTAGAGAGTTGTGCGCCTGTAATGTGTCACTATTATACAGGTGGAGGGTTGTGCTCCTGTGCTGTACCACTAGTATACAGGTAAAGTATTGCACTCCTGTGCTGTGTCACTACTATACAGGGCAAGGGCTGTGCTCCTGTGCTGTGTCACTATCATACAGGGTGAGTATTGCGCTCCTGTGCTGTGTCACTAGTATACAGGTAGAGGGCTGTGCACCTGTAATGTGTCACTATTGCACAGGTGGAGGGTTGTGCTCCTGTGCTGTATCACTAATATACAGGTACCCATAGAAATTCTTTTCAGTCCTTCTTAGCAGAGGGCTACAAATTAGTCCTTTCTAAGCACTGCCCTTTAGTAGATGGTAGGATTAACCCGTGGGACAGAAGTTTCTGTTATGAGGAGCAGAGGAAGATTCTAGGCACGTCCTGCCCTTTTGCCTGTCCTTAATTACAGCTTCAGGATGGCTGGTGACAGCCAGGTGGAGAGATTTCAAACTTCCTTGTTCCCCTGTCTTGGACACTCTTGCTGAAGCCAGCATCAGTGCTGCCTCCTGCGAGTGTCATCACCTTGTGCAAAGGCAGTGTCTGAGAGACATCCACAAAATGTTAAGAGAATCAAACCAAACCAGTTCCAAAGCCTTAGAGAGCGGATCTGCATCCATTCCCTGTATAATGAGTATAATCAAAGTCAGACTTAACCTCCTCATACACATACACGTTTGTCAAATTCCAAGTTCTTCTTGATCAAGGAATGCTATACATAGTACTTAAAGGACTGCTGTGTGCCCATGGATGGAATCTGCATAACAGACAGTCTCCCAGAGGTGAGGGGACATCGCTGGAAGTCTGCGATTTTTGATAGGAGTGCCTAGCACCTAGAAGCCAGCCTGGTAAGAGAGGGAAAGAGAGTGCCAGGCACTACAACAGTGCAACCTCCCAGGAGAGAAGCTCAGTACATTTCCAGCATGAGAAATATCCAGAGAAAGCCGAGTGTCATTCAAAGAACAGCCATGAGAAATCTATGTTGTGTGGGGGTCTTCCAGTCTCCCTGAGCAGTTCCCATTGTGACCTGTGTCAACACATTCAAGGGAGAACCAACATTGTGTTGTCTGGTGCACTGGTATGTGCCGGCTGCTACCTGACATCAGAACTACCCCAAGAAGGACAGTCATCAAACATTTGATGAGAAAGCACTGATCCGACCTGGCAGACCGCAACTGCCACTGACAGCCATTCGCTGAAGTTCCAACCCTGAAGTTGCAACTGCTATGACAGAGAACTCGTCTGCAACTGGCCTGGGGAGACTGGTGTCGCAGTGCAGGACTGCTGAACTGATTATCGGCAGCAGTCCTTGACCTCAGTTGAGCGGTCGCTACAGCTCTGCACAACTGAAGTTGCTGCTAAAGGAACGGGTATGCAGTGCATGCAAGCCAATGTCATCAAAGTCATAACTCCACCAAAGAGGCAGAGAGAAATCTGAAATATGAGCGATTTGTCCATGTGAACTCTTTGAGACAAATGCGATTGAAATGATCTACACATAAGCCTGTTTGGTGATCTAGAGCAAACGGCACCTGTGCTTGAATAAGGCCTACAAAGGTATGACATCCATCGACCACAGACATTAACACTCCTAGAGAGGGATTCTGCAATTATCTGGAGATCGAACAATGCAACTATGTAATTGTACCTTTATTGAACAGCTTGATATTTTATTTTTCTGTAAACTAAAAGATCTTTCTTCCTAACTAAAATTAACCAATGGGCTAGACATAACATTATTGTGTCTGTTGGTTGGCTGTTGAGTTCTGAGTGCTTGCCCCGCCCTCTATCTTCATGAAAAGCCTTTGACTGCTCGATCTCGCTATCCTGAGAGTCAAGTGCAGAAAGGGATGTCTTTGGTCCAGTTTGCAGAGCCACAGTAGGACAGACCTCTACATCAGAGGAAACAAATCTCACCCTACACGGCTGGGGACCATTCACCTCTCTCTGAACTGCTCAAATGAGATCTGGCTGTGCAAAAACCTGAGCCTGGAGTGCAGAGCTGTGATCTGATACACAGTGTTTTACAGCAATGAACGTGTCACTCAGCTGTCAGTATCAGGGGCTATAGCGACAAGTGAGGTAACAACCACTATAGAATGAAGAGTGTACATTAGAAAAAACACTTTACGAAAATTGCGAGAGAGTTTATCAAATACCATGACATGTTTATGCAATGGCACCCTCGTAAACTTTAGCACCATAGACACACCTGATGAACTTTTCAATATCACAACCATGGTGTCTGAGTGGTGATCAATGTGCACTATTGCTGAAATGTTACAGGACAGCCCTTTCTTCCAGTCGGAACCGGGGCTTTATGTCCTAATTCTCTTGGGGTGTTACTTTTAGCTATGCCCAATCTTTGTAACAGCAGTTTAATGCAGGCATAAAATATGACACATCTAACTATGGCCGATTTATGAGACTGTTGCAGAAAAACCCTGCAATGAGGATTGAGCTGAACAGATAATGTCTGGGAACAGTGACTAAAGCTGTGTTGTGCCACTTTGTTTCCAGAATCAGAAATGCTTATCTCCTAAAGAAGGGAAGGGACATATTCCGAAACATGTCAACATTAAAGGGCATCTGATATGAAACTAATTAAAAATTAGTAGGTTTAAATTCTGTAGTAGGTTGCCACAACATCCCCTCCTTACACGGTAAATATAAATGGAATCAATCATTACTTCAAAATCATAATATTAACCCCGTCGCTGCCAGGCCTTTTCCCCCTCCTGTGCCAAGCCTTTTTTTGGCTATTTGGGGTAGTGCGCGCTAAGGCCCCTGTAACTTTTTGACCACATAAGGTATCCACGCCAAATTTGCGTCCTTTTCTTCCAACATCATGGGGATTCTAAAGGTACTCAGGGTTTGTGGATTCCCCTGGAGGGGTCACAGAAATGAGCCAAAATACACCAACATTTTGTTTTTTTCGGAAAAACGGGCTGCAAATGAAAGCATCTGGGTTTTTCCCTGCAATTGTTATCAAAAAAAGGGTTTGTGGGGTTGAAATCACCATTTTCCCAGCTTTTTGGGGATACCAGATTTTTGTCAGAAACCCAACATTTTTTACACAGTTTTGGCATTTTGCTGGAACATAGCCTATTTTTGCTATTTTTTGTGCTTTTGAACTCCTTCCAGTTAATGGTCAAAATGGGTACAAAAGCAATAATGGATCCTGGAAAGCTATACATTTTAGAGAAGTAGACAAAATTCTGAATTCAGCAAGGGTCATTTGTGTAGATCCATCAAGGTTTCTTTATAGAAACTAACAGTTGAATATAGGATAAATTGAAAATTAGTTGAAAAAACACAGCCTTTTGTGTCAACGTTTTCACCTGTAACTTCTAATTATGACAGCTGTTTGAAAGCAATATACCATTGCATCCGCTGGACACGACTGGTTGTGGGGATATATAGGACTTGTAGGTTCACCAAGAACCCGACGAACCCAGAGCCAAAAACTGAGCAGCAACTTGCAATGGTTTTTTATTATGTACCGGGTATATAGTAAATATTCTGTAAAAATGTGTACATGGAAAAATCGGTATGAAAGACACCTATGAATTTCTGAAATGGAAACAAAATATAGAGTTTAAAAACAGCAGATATTTGCACATTTCTGAAATTGGGAATACTCATACTAGCATAAGAATTATCAGTCATTTTTTTGAATTACTTATTTTTTACATAATATCTTTCATTTGGAATGCAGAAATGCATCAAAAGTCAATAGATAATAACAGTTCCTTTACAAACCTGAATTACCCTAAGTCTCCCGATAAAAATGGTACCTCACTTGTGTGGGTAGGCATAGTGCCCGCGACAGGAAACAGCGCAAAACGCAACGTGGTCACAACTCAATATCGCAGTGAAAAATTACCCTTTTTTGGCAAAGTGCCTAGCTCTAGTTTTTGAACCCTAGCTCTGCGGGCACCTTGGGAAACCTAGCAAACCTATACATTTTTGAGAACTAGACACCCAGGGGAATCCAGGATGGGGTGACTTGACTGCCTCCCACCAGGGTCTGTTACCCAGAATCCCTTGCAAACCTCAAAAATTGTCAAAAAAAACACATTTTCCCCACATTTCTGTCGTGGAAAGTTCCGGAATCTGCGTGGATCCACAAATTTCCACCCACCCCACGTTCCCCAAAGTCTTACGAGAAAAACGGTACCTCTTTTTTGTGGGTCGGCCTAGTGCCCGCGACAGGAAATGGCGCAAAACACAACATGGTCACACCTCAATTTCGCAGTGAAAAATGACCCTTTTTTTGGCAAAATGTCTAGCTGTAGTTTTTGAACCCTAGCACTGAGGGCACCTTAGGAAACCTAGCAAACCTATAAATTTTTGAAAACTAGACACCCAGGGGAATCCTGGATGGGGTAACTTGACTGCCTCCCACCAGGGTCTGTTACCCAGAATCCCTTGCAAACCTAAAAAATTGTCAAAAAAAACACATTTTCCCCACATTTCTATAGTGGAAAGTTCTGGAATCTGCGTGGATCCACAAATTTCCACCCACCCCTCGTTCCCCAAAGTCGTACGAGAAAAACGGTACTTCACTTGTGTGGGTCGGCCTAGTGCCCGCGACAGGAAACGGCGCAAAACGCAACGTGGTCACATATCAATTTCGCAGTGAAAAATGACCCTTTTTTGGCAAAATGTCTAGCTGTAGTTTTTTAACCCTAGCTCTGCGGGCACCTTGGGAAACCTAGCATACCTATACATTTTTGCAAACTAGACACCCAGGGGAATCCAGGATGGGGTGACTTGACTGCCTCCCACCAGGGTCTGTTACCCAGAATCCCTTGCAAACCTAAAAAATTGTCAAAAAAAACAAATTTTCCCCACATTTCCGTCGTGGAAAGTTCCGGAATCTGCATGGATCCACAAATTTCCACCCACCCTGCATTCCCCAAAGTCTTACGAGAAAAACGGTACCTCACTTGTGTGGGTCGAACTAGTGCCCGCAACAGGAAACGGCGCAAAACGCAACGTGGTCACACCTAAATTTCGCTGTGAAAAATTACCCTTTTTTGGCAAAAAGTCTAGCTGTAGTTTTTGAACCCTAGCTCTGCGGGCACCTTGGGAAACCTAGCAAACCTATACATTTTTGAAAACTAGACACCCAGGGGAATCCAGGATGGGGTGATTGGACTGCTTCCCACCAGGGTCTGTTACCCAGAATCCCTTGCAAACCTAAACAATTGTCAAAAAAACACATTTTCCCCACATTTCTGTCGTGGAAAGTTCCGGAATCTGCGTGGATCCACGAATTTCCACCCACCCCGCGTTCCCCAAAGTCTTACGAGAAAAACGGTACCTCACTTCTGTGGGTCGGCCTAGTGCCCGCGACAGGAAACGGCGCAAAAGGCAACGTGGTCACACCTCAATTTCGCAGTGAAACATAACCCTTTTTTGGCAAAATGTCTAGCTGTAGTTTTTTAACCCTAGCACTGCGGGCACCTTGGGAAACCTAGCATACCTATACATTTTTGCAAACTAGACACGCAGGGGAATCCTGGATGGGGTGACTTGACTGCCTCCCACCAGGGTCTGTTACCCAGAATACCTTGCAAACCTAAAAGATTGTCAAAAAAAACACATTTTCCCCACATTTCTTTGGTGGAAAGTTCCAGAATCTGCGTGGATCCACAAATTTCTACCCACCCCGCGTTCCCCAAAGTCTTACGAGAAAAACGGTACCTCACTTGTGTGGGTCGGCCTAGTGCCCGCGACAGGAAACGGCGCAAAACGCAACGTGGTCACATCTCAATTTCGCAGTGAAAAATGACCCTTTTTTGGCAAAATGTCTAGCTGTAGTTTTTGAACCCTAGCTCTGTGGGCACCTTGGGAAACCTAGCAAACCTATACATTTTTGAAAACTAGACACCCAGGGGAATCCTGGATGGGGTAACTTGACTGCCCCCCACCAGGGTCTGTTACCCAGAATCCCTTGCAAACCTAAAAAATTGTCCAAAAAAACACATTTTCCCCACATTTCTATAGTGGAAAGTTCTGGAATCTGCGTGGATCCACAAATTTCCACCCACCCCTCATTCCCCAAAGTCGTACGAGAAAAACGGTACTTCACTTGTGTGGGTCGGCCTAGTGCCCGCGACAGGAAACGGCGCAAAACGCAACGTGGTCACATCTCAATTTCGCAGTGAAAAATGACCCTTTTTTGGCAAAATGTCTAGCTGTAGTTTTTGAACCCTAGCTCTGTGGGCACCTTGGGAAACCTAGAAAACCTATACATTTTTGAAAACTAGACACCCAGGGGAATCCTGGATGGGGTAACTTGACTGCCTCCCAACAGGGTCTGTTATCCAGAATCCCTTGCAAACCTCAAAAATTGTCAAAAAAAACACATTTTCCCCACATTTCTGTCGTGGAAAGTTCCGGAATCTGCGTGGATCCACAAATTTCCACCCACCCCACGTTCCCCAAAGTCTTACGAGAAAAACGGTACCTCTTTTCTGTGGGTCGGCCTAGTGCCCGCGACAGGAAATGGCGCAAAACGCAACGTGGTCACACCTCAATTTCGCAGTGAAAAATGACCCTTTTTTGGCAAAATGTCTAGCTGTAGTTTTTGAACCCTAGCTCTGTGGGCACATAGGGTAACATACCAAACCTATACATTTTTGAAAACTAGACACCCAGGGGAATCCAGGATGGGGTGACTTGACTGCCTCCCACCAGGGTATGTTACCCAGAATCCCTTGCAAACCTAAAAAATTGTCAAAAAAACCAAATTTTCCCCACATTTCCGTCGTGGAAAGTTCCGGAATCTGCATGGATCCACAAATTTCCACCCACCCTGCATTCCCCAAAGTCTTACGAGAAAAACGGTACCTCACTTGTGTGGGTCGAACTAGTGCCCGCAACAGGAAACGGCGCAAAACGCAACGTGGTCACACCTCAATTTCGCTGTGAAAAATTACCCTTTTTTGGCAAAATGTCTAGCTGTAGTTTTTGAACCCTAGCTCTGCGGGCACCTTGGGAAACCTAGCAAACCTATACATTTTTGAAAACTAGACACCCAGGGGAATCCAGGATGGGGTGACTTGACTGCTTCCCACCAGGGTCTGTTACCCAGAATCCCTTGCAAACCTAAACAATTGTCAAAAAAACACATTTTCCCCACATTTCTGTCGTGGAAAGTTCCGGAATCTGCGTGGATCCACGAATTTCCACCCACCCCGCGTTCCCCAAAGTCTTACGAGAAAAACGGTACCTCACTTCTGTGGGTCGGCCTAGTGCCCGCGACAGGAAACGGCGCAAAAGGCAACGTGGTCACACCTCAATTTCGCAGTGAAACATGACCCTTTTTTGGCAAAATGTCTAGCTGTAGTTTTTGAACCCTAGCTCTGCGGGTACCTTTGGAAACCTAGCAAACCTATACTTTTTTTTAAAACTAGACACCCAGGGGAATCCTGGATGGGGTGACTTGACTGCCTCCCACCAGGGTCTGTTACCCAGAATCCCTTGCAAACCTAAAAAATTGTCCAAAAAAAACAAATTTTCCCCACATTTCTATAGTGGAAAGTTCTGGAATCTGCGTGGATCCACAAATTTCCACCCACCCCTCGTTCCCCAAAGTCGTACGAGAAAAACGGTACTTCACTTGTGTGGGTCGGCCTAGTGCCCGCGACAGGAAACGGCGCAAAACGCAACGTGGTCACATCTCAATTTCGCAGTGAAAAATGACCCTTTTTTGGCAAAATGTCTAGCTGTAGTTTTTTAACCCTAGCTCTGCGGGCACCTTGGGAAACCTAGCATACCTATACATTTTTGCAAACTAGACACCCAGGGGAATCCTGGATGGGGTGACTTGACTGCCTCCCACCAGGGTCTGTTACCCAGAATACCTTGCAAACCTAAAAGATTGTCAAAAAAACCACATTTTCCCCACATTTCTTTGGTGGAAAGTTCCAGAATCTGCGTGGATCCACAAATTTCTACCCACCCCGCGTTCCCCAAAGTCTTACGAGAAAAACTGTACCTCACTTGTGTGGGTCGGCCTAGTGCCCGCGACAGGAAACGGCGCAAAACGCAACGTGGTCACATCTCAATTTCGCAGTGAAAAATGACCCTTTTTTGGCAAAATGTCTAGCTGTAGTTTTTGAACCCTAGCTCTGTGGGCACCTTGGGAAACCTAGCAAACCTATACATTTTTGAAAACTAGACACCCAGGGGAATCCTGGATGGGGTAACTTGACTGCCTCCCACCAGGGTCTGTTACCCAGAATCTCTTGCAAACCTAAAAAATTGTCAAAAAAAACACATTTTCCCCACATTTCTATAGTGGAAAGTTCTGGAATCTGCGTGGATCCACACATTTCCACCCACCCCTCGTTCCCCAAAGTCGTACGAGAAAAACGGTACTTCACTTGTGTGGGTCGGCCTAGTGCCCGCGACAGGAAACGGCGCAAAACGCAACGTGGTCACATCTCAATTTGGCAGTGAAAAATGACCCTTTTTTGGCAAAATGTCTAGCTGTAGTTTTTTAACCCTAGCTCTGCGGGCACCTTGGGAAACCTAGCATACCTATACATTTTTGCAAACTAGACACCCAGGGGAATCCTGGATGGGGTGACTTGACTGCCTCCCACCAGGGTCTGTTACCCAGAATACCTTGCAAACCTAAAAGATTGTCAAAAAAAACAAATTTTCCCCACATTTCTATAGTGGAAAGTTCTGGAATCTGCGTGGATCCACAAATTTCCACCCACCCCTCGTTCCCCAAAGTCTTACGAGAAAAACGGTACCTCACTTCTGTGGGTCGGCCTAGTGCCCGCGACAGGAAACGGCGCAAAACGCAACGTGGTCACATCTCAATTTCGCAGTGAAAAATGACCCTTTTTGGCAAAATGTCTAGCTGTAGTTTTTGAACCCTAGCTCTGCGGGCACCTTGGGAAACCTAGCAAACCTATACATTTTTGAAAACTAGACACCCAGGGGAATCCTGGATGGGGTGACTTGACTGCCTCCCACCAGGGTCTGTTACTCAGAATCCCTTGCAAACCTAAAAATATTTTTTAAAAAAACACATTTTCCCTACATTTCTGTGGTGGAAAGTTCCAGAATCTGCGTGGATCCACAAATTTCCACCCACCCCACGTTACCCAAAGTCTTAAGAGAAAAACGGTACCTCACTTCTGTGGGTCGGCCTAGTGCCCGCGACAGGAAACGGCGCAAAACGCAACGTGGTCACACCTTAATTTCGCTGTGAAAAATGACCCTTTTTTGGCAAAATGTCTAGCTGTAGTTTTTGAACTCTAGCTCTGCGGGCACCTTGGGAAACCTACCAAACCCATACATTTCTGAAAACTAGACACCCAGTGGCTTCCAGGGAGGTACGGCTTGCGTGGATCCCCCAACGTTTCCTTACCCAGAATCCCCTGCAAACCTCAATTTTAGCTGAAAAAATCACATGTTTCACACATTTTTGTGTGGGAAAGTTGTGGCATCACCGGGCTCACTCACATTTCCCACCACCCAGCGTTCCCCCGGGTCTCCCGGTAAAAATGGTGCCTCGCTTGTGTGGGAGGCCCCAGTACCCGCGACAGGCAAGGGCCCCAAACGTAGTGAGGCGGCATCAAAATTGCTTATCTCAAAACCACCTGGTTTTGCAAGGGGGGTCACTGGGTTTTTGGCCTGGTGCTCGGCGGCCATCTTGGGAAACCTACCAAACCCATACATTTCTGAAAACTAGACACCCGGGGGCTTCCAGGGAGGTAGGGCTTGCGTGGATCCCCCAACGTTTCCTTACCCAGAATCCCCTGCAAACCTCAATTTTAGCTGACAAAATTACATTTTTCACACATTTTTGTGTAGGAAAGTTGTGGCATCACCGGGCTCACTCACATTTCCCACCACCCAGCGTTCCCCCGGGTCTCCCGGTAAAAATGGTGCCTCACTTGTGTGGGAGGCCCAAGTACCCGCGACAGGCAAGGGCCCAAAACGTAGTGAGGCGACATCAAAATTGCCTATCTCAAAACCACCTGGTTTTGCAAGGGGGGTCACTTGGGTTTTTGGCCCGGTGCTCGGCGGCCATCTAGGGAAACCTACAAAACCCATACATTTCTGAAAACTAGACACCCGGGGGCTTCCAGGGAGATATGGCTTGCGTGGATCACCCAACGTTTCCTTACCCAGAATCCCCTGCAAACCTCAATTTTAGCTGAAAAAATCACATTTTTCACACATTTTTGTGTAGGAAAGTTGTGGCATCACCGGGCTCACTCACATTTCCCACCACCCAGCGTTCCCCCGGGTCTCCCGGTAAAAATGGTGCCTCACTTGTGTGGGAGGCCCAAGTACCCGCGACAGGCAAGGGCCCAAAACGTAGTGATGCGACATTTGGGAGGTGGTCTGTGAGTGAGCACAGTGATGCCACAACTTTCCTACACAAAAATGTGTGAAAAATGTGATTTTTTCAGCTAAAATTGAGGTTTGCAGGGGATTCTGGGTAAGGAAACGTTTGGGGATCCACGCAAGCCATACCTCCCTGGAAGCCCCCGGGTGTCTAGTTTTCAGAAATGTATGGGTTTGGTAGGTTTCCCTAGATGACCGCTGAGCACCGGGCCAAAAACCCAAGTGACCCCCCTTGCAAAACCAGGTGGTTTTGAGATAGGCAATTTTGATGTCGCCTCACTACGTTTTGGGCCCTTGTCTGTCGCGTGTACTTGGGCCTCCCACACAAGTGAGGCACCATTTTTACCAGGAGACCCAGGGGAACGCTGGGTGGTGGGAAATGTGAGTGAGCCCGGTGATGCAACAACTTTACTACACAAAAATGTGTGAAAAATGTGATTTTTTCAGCTAAAATTGAGGTTTGCAGGGGATTCTGGGTAAGGAAACGTTGGGGGATCCACGCAAGCTATACCTCCCTGGAAGCCCCCGGGTGTCTAGTTTTCAGAAATGTATGGGTTTGGTAGGTTTCCCAAGATGGCCGCCGAGCACGGGCCAAAAAGACAGCTGACCTCTATGCAAAACCAGATCGTTTTGACAATTAGTTTTTGGTTTCTACAGCGTGATAATTTCGTCACAATATTGCAGACATTTTGAGATTTGCAGCACATTGTGGATGAAATATCTTTTTGGAATTCACAAGAGAGACATCGCCATGAACTCCCGTGGGTTTACGACAATATCTACAGTTGGTGGATTATTCTTACATGGAACATACACCTTGGCAGAGAAACTAAAAAGGAAAAGATTCCTGCACAGCCATCTATTCCTCAAACACACACACATACTGGTTGGATTTGGCACGAGGGCGAGTGATGGTTCAGTATATTAAATTTTATTAACAAGAGATTTCACAAAAATGAAATGCACTGTCAATAATTAAATAGACAAAAAACTGAACCAATGACTCGCAGCTCGTGAGCTGTAAAGACACGGCAAGGCACCAACCGCTTTACAGGCCATTCACACAGCTTTCATACGTGATACACACAAGATCATTCACACCACCAGGCACAAAACCAACACATCACAACATTCACAAAAAGGGACAAGGTACACCCTGCTTCAGGAAGACAAAAAATATATATATATTACTGCACAGCCATCTAATCCTAAAGCACACACACATACTGGTTGGATTTGGCATGAGGGTGAGTAATGGTTCAGTATATACAATTGTATTAGCAAGTGAATTCACAAAAATGAAATGCACTATTAATAATTGAAAGGACGAGAAACTGAACCATTGACTCACAGCTCGTGAGCTGTAAAGCCACGACAAGGCACCAACCTCTTCACAGGCCATTCATACACGTTTCATACGTGTGACACATACAAAACATTCACGCCGCCAGCCGCGGGCCCATCACATTACAACACTCACACCAGCAGACAGTGCAATTCAAGGGCCCATCACTTCCACACACCCACATTCCTGACACAGCAACTACACAAACTGATGGATTGCGTGGAGTGGCGCTCAGCTAGCAGTGTGTGTAGTGACCAGCAGCAAGTCACTACTCACACACCGCCAGCCGAACGCCAGTCCACACACACCGCCAGCCAAGCGCCAGTCCACGCACTCCTCCAGCCAAGCGCCAGTCCAGGCACACCTCCAGCCAAGCGCAATTCCACGCACACCGCTAGCCAAGCGCAACACCAAGCACACCTCCAGCCAAGCGCCAGTCCACGCACACCTCCAGCCAAGCGCCAGTCCACGCACACCACCAGCCAAGCGCCAGTCTACGCACACCGCCAGCCAAGTGCAAGTCCACGCACACCTCCAGCCAAGCGCCAGTCCACACACACCGCCAGCCAAGCGCAAGTCCACGCACACCTTCAGCCAAGCGCCACTCCACGCACACCACCAGGCAAGCGCCAGAACACACACACCGCCAGCCAATCGCCAGTCCACGCACACCTCCAGCCAAGCGCCAACCTACACACACCACCATCACATTTAGGGTTTTATATACAAAAAAACACAAACCAATTGCAAATAGATACAAATCTTCTAACACAAAATCTGAAACTAAATACATTGCACTAATGCCAACCTTGAAACAGAATAATTGTTTTAAGCAATACAGACCAGGCAGGTCACTTTACCACTCATGGAAGCTCCCAAAATTTATTTTGCGTGTGGTACACTCTAAAACAAGCAGGCATACACAGCCCAGGGTTAGAAGGACACCCGGGACAGAAATAACGAGACTCCTTCCGCTTATCTCTTCGCCAACAGACTCTACATCTCCTAGTGGGAAAATCTTTTGACGGTGTGGGAGGGATGAAATCTGGAAAATGGCGATCTTTCAATCGAGCCACATCCTCCACCACTCCAAATCTAGGAACACTTGCCTGTTCCACAACAACAAGGCTAGCTATCACAGAGTGCTGAAACTGAAGAAATGTCAACTTTGACGCAGGAGAACACTCCTTGAACACAATAAAAGCATTGAAATTTGCTAATTCGAAGAAATGGATGGCCAACTTCTTATACCAAACATAAGCCTTCCGAATAGCAGAGTAAGGTTCCAACCTCTGATCTACTCTGTCAACACCACCCATGTGCGTATTGTAGTCTAGAATGCACACAGGTTTGCGCACTTCAGCAACCTGACCCCAAACAGCCACAGGTGAAGTACTCTCATCATGGATGGTAGTCAGCATGTACACATCCCTCCTGTCCACAAGTTTTACAGCTAGTAGTTCATCACTACGCAAGGAACTGAACTGCCCCCTCTGCAGTTTTTTGCAAACAAGCTCTTTCGGATAACCTTTACGGTTAGAGCGGATTGTGCCACATGCAAAAGTGTCCACTTTATACAATTCCTTAAATAATTGCACAGCAGTATAGAAGGTATCAAGGTACAAATGGTGGCCTCTGTTAAACAGTCTTCTAGCAAGATCCCACACAATTTTCTCTGAAACTCCAAAAGTGGACGGACAACCTGGGGGGTCAATAGTAGAATCTCTACCAGTGTACACACGAAAATTAAAAACATATCCTGTCCTACTCTCAGACAACATATACAGCTTAATTCCATAGCGTGCCCTCTTGCTAGGGATGTACTGCCTAAAAACCAAACGGCCCTTGAACAAGACCAAAGACTCATCAATAGATATTTCTTTCCCTGGCGTATAGATCTCAGAAAATCGTTCTACAAAGTGATCAAGAACGGGCCGAATCTTAAAAAGACGGTCACAGTCAGGGTGATCTCGTGGCAACGCCATAGAATTATCAACAAAATGCAGCATACGTAGCAAAAGTAAATACCGATTACGAGTCATAACTGCAGGAAATATAGCAGTTGCCAACAAGGGGCTAGTAGACCAATATGAAGCCAAGGTTGGCTTCCTTACCACACCCATCAATAAAGTCAAACCCTAAAACTTTTTAATCTCTTCCAGATATGTGGGAGTCAACCGGGTAGCTCTAGACTGGGGCCTAAGTTTGTCACTGTTGTCCCTCAAAAACTGTTCAGCATACAAATTTGTCTGCTCAACAATCTCACCCAAAAATACATCATCCATAAACAACTGAAAAAAATGTATAGGCAAAAAGTTTCCACAATCCACTCCACACCCTGCATCACCGCTAAAGGCAGGCAACACTGGCTGCACCATGTTTGGATCAACCCAAAGTCCAGCACTTCCAATAGGAAGCCTAGCAGCCTCAGACTGCAATCCAGATGCCCCTTGCACCATCGGCACAGCAGTTTCCTCCTCTAAGACAGGCACTTCATCCGCACTGAGAGTTGCTTCATCCACACCAAGAGTACCTTCATCTGCACTGAGAGTACCTTCATCATCTGAAGATTCCATATGGAGAGAAAACTCACTGCCAGAATCTTCACCTCCCTCCTCTCCCTCAGATGCACTGTCAGTCTCATAATCATGCTCAGAGGAAGATTCAAGAAGCATACCAACCACCTGCTAAGCAGTCATTCTACGGCTAGCCATAATGCTGACTAATAAAGGTAACTTGTCAAACAAGTCAACAACAACAAACACTTTGTAAAATAAGTAATAAACAAAAAGCACCTTTATTAAAAACACATATATACTCCAAAACAATACCACTCACTTGCCAGAGGCAGCTAAACTACTCACCACCACCTACTCTGCACAGACACAGTATGGATCAACAATTTCCCACTAAAAAAGAAAGAGAAAAGAAATTACACATAAGACTATGCAAAACACATCGCAAAGAATTTCATGCTCAAACCACTAACTAAATATGCTGCCATTATGACATCACAAAAAAATTCATTCAAACATTACAATATTACTCATTTGGAGTAAATACAACAACAAAAAATCTTACCAAAACAATGCAACTACACAAAACTGCAGAACAACCACTGTCGAAACCGGAAACAGGAATCAAAAGCTTTAGACTAGAATAAAAAGGAGAAAAAAACATTAATGTCACATATGCATATAATGCTCTAGACCATCACGTATTGCGCAAAATGTATTGCTTGAACCTCCAACTTTCAAGAAGGAAAGATCGATGGCCCAATCCTTTACAGGTAACGCGGCGAGAATCTGGAACTCAGCCTCAGCTCTGGACCACCCCCTCTTCCCAGTCCTTCAAAACTGACCTCAAAGTTCTCCTCCTGCAAAGACACTTCCAAACTTAATTCACGCCCTCTCTATTGTCTGAAGGAAGTCTTTACATTATAGGAAATTCTGTTCTCCATGCCTATAGAAGTGCCTTCCCAGTGTGTTCCTGTGTTTGGAGTGTCTGCCATTTATTGCACTTTTATACCTCTACTTGTACTTTGTACTCTTCTGTAACTTGCACACATGTCACTTTTCCTCTTGTAACGTATTGTTTGCTACCTCTTTGAATTTGTTTGCACTTTAAAATATTTAAAAAATAATGTGGCAATAAGGGGAGCGACCCTTGCCTAAGGCGCCACTCCCACAAACAACCCCAAACCTAAAAAACAAAAACAAAAAACCCTGGCGCTAGTGGCCATTCCTGCTGCACGATCG
The DNA here is from genome assembly GCF_964204655.1 of Triturus cristatus. Lineage (NCBI taxonomy): Eukaryota > Metazoa > Chordata > Amphibia > Caudata > Salamandridae > Triturus > Triturus cristatus. The sequence continues at coordinate 378,253,960 of NC_140579.1, read as the reverse complement.
TGCAGCAGGAATGCATAAAAGAGACATTGGGGGCAGAGGCGTAGCTAGAGCTTGTGGCGCCGGGACTATCTCTCCGATTGCCGCCCCTGGGGAGGGGGGATTGCTGGGGAAAAAAGATGGCGACCACTTGAAAGAGGTCCGAGAGACACGTATTATCACCGCTAATAGTTACCTCGATCATGCAAGTTACATGCACATACATGACACGATCCAAGGCTACACAGTTGAATACACCGGTGACTGGCAGTACAAAAGAGAACACACAGACTGCATGATATATCTGGGGACTCAGAAAAACCACATGTGACATCCATCAGAGAGCTGCATGAATAATTACCTGGTAATCCCCTCAGCACAATGCAAACATGCACATACATGACACTGTTCAGGGATCCATCAGCTACAGCTGACATTAAATGACCATTCATCATGGTCCCCCCATTAAAGCAGTGCACTTTGTGATCTGCATAGTACATGTTCTTTGCAGCAGGCACATTAACCCTCTGTGCTACTTTTCCAGGAGTCAACCCTTCCACTAGACAAAACTCCATCTCTCTCTAGGAAGAACATTAATCACCAAAGTTATCATGACATTTTTATTGTTTCTGAAAATTGCTGGAGGCCAGGAAGGAGGCAGCAAGTTTTTTCCAAACCATAATAAACTTGAAAACACTACGCACCCACCCAAAATAGGTACCCAGTGAGGTCACACCGTTCGCATCGCCCTAATCTGCTGAAGGTTCATGTGACCTCAGTGACAGAGTCACAGTAACTGGATCACTGTTGCTCTAGGGTGTGCTGCTTTGTAGGCCTGCCCGCAAGACTGGAGATGGATTATGGTGGACAGGCCTTCAAGGTTAACCCACAATAGACACCACTAGGGTACACCTGCTTGTGCTAAGACATCAAGCCTTCTAAGGTCTAGTGGGGCCTTCTACGGTCTAGCATGGGAATGTGCTCCCTCAGTAGAGTGGTCTGGTGGACTGGTCATGAAGGCTGAACCCGGTTCCCCAGTTCCAAATTCGACAGCTCTGGCCATAGTGCCACATCCTCTCCCCCAATGAACACCATACTTCCCCACTGACAGAAACTCGCACTGCCTTCAGCTATAACCTAATTGTGCCCACTATAAACACTTAGATGGGGCTCAATTCAAATTATGCACTTGATAAGAGTAATATGCTGCCTAAAAAATAAATAAAAGCAACCACTCATAGGGAATGCAAGATTAAGTAAAGCATGTGAAATGTAAGCAGAAACAACATGGTTACCTTAACGATCTCTCACTCACTATTCAGAAATCAGAAACTGAAAAGTTATGGACATGACTAGAGGGCCCTGAAGGGAACCGTTTCAATGTCCATTGCTTATATCCTTACAAAACGTAAGCACTATGGTATCAAAAAAGACCACATCCATATACACAGAGCCATGGTACACATTGTGTTTTCCAATCCACCCATCAACCAGGTATTGCAGTACCGCCATGGTACACTTTCCCACCTGGGAACCACAATGCTGTTCAAAGAAATACGAGAACACGAAAGTAGCGCTTCATTGGCAAACTCTGTAAAGTGAGGCTGATGTATTTGGATGTAAATAAAACCAATCTGGCCACTTTGCAACCCCTCTGTCTTGCTTTATTTAGTTGTGTATTTATTTCCCATATAATATCTTCTAACTCTCTCCATCCTGCTGCACTTTGTAATAGTAAAGATCAGAAGAAGGGCATTACTCGGCAGAGCGTTTTTTCTTTTTTGGATCCATTTCACTGGGAAGCAACAGACAAAAAACACGAACTAAGCCGAGCCTTGCAGCATGGCTTCGACCTCCCCCTACATAGTGCCCCCACCCTGAAAAAAACCAACGATCACAACAAAATCCCCCCTCCCCAGCCCCAAAACTCACCTTCACTCTCCGACGCGCAGGAAGCAAATGGCTTCCTGCGCCTCGGAGAACAAAGGGGAAACCTCCGATGACATCAGCGTGGCTCGCGCGCTGATGTCATTGATGACGCGAGGGTGGGGGGCGGGGGGAGGCAGGGGAAGGTCTTCCCCTGCCTTCCCAATAAAAAAAAAAAGATCGACCACTCACGGGGGGAGCGACAGCGCTTCCCCCGTGGGTGGGTGTCATGACGAGCTGGACTCGTAATGGGCACAGCGCGACTGTGCTCCATGACGAGTCCAGCTTGTCATAGGCACAGAAGGGGTTAAGCACAGGAAAAAACAATGGAAAATTGGAACATGTACAAATTTTGCAAAAAAGAAACTTAAACCAGTTTCATTGCTTTGGATCAAAAGAATAAGCTGCCTAAAAGAAGACACAAACCTAACTTATTGTACACTTTACATACTTATTGAAATACATTTAGGACAACACTTCAACCCCTGAACCTCTCCGGTTTTCTGATAATTCTCTTTGGCCTGACAACTTCTTGACCTTTTCCCAAAACACCATGGCGAGAATGTGTAACGACCGACCCCTTGGTGGGCTGATGGTGATCAGCATTGTGATGGACCTTAACCACTCTAGACACATTCCACCATTCATGATCTTTGATTTTGATTGCACAACCACTCACTGCTTCCACCCTGACCGGCTCTCTAAACTTCAAGAACCCTTTAGGAACACGGGAAGGTTCTTTGAGACGAACCCAGTCTCCAACACAAAATTCGTCATTGATCTTACCAACACCATGTTTCTAGTCAAAATATCCCTTCATCTTTGTTTTCATACCTTCAACTTTGGGAAGAATATCTTTATCCATATCCCTCTCGTGAACTGATGATGTTTGTAAATCCCTTAAACACACCGGATACATTCTACCAGCAGCAACCAGATCTCTCATGACTTCAAAAAGTGATCTATCGGTAAGACAATTGGAACAAGTGTGATGGGAAAAGAGCCTACGGTCTACTGCCAATTTTACATTTGTCTTATTTTTCACAGCCCACTGTACACACACAACCAATGTTCAGTTCATCTTCGTAACCAAACCGTTGGCTTGAGGGTGATACAGTTCAACTCTCTTGTGGACAATCCCAGTTCTTTCTCTCGCATTTCCCTTGAAACAAATTGTACCCGATTGTCAAACACCAATGCACTGGGCAGGACTTCATGCACAAAAACATTGTTGAAAAACGAGAGGACAGTGGCTGTTGTTGCTTCCTGAATAAATTCAACTTCCCACCATCTGTTGTAATAATCCACTAAAACTATAGTGATTTGAGAGTGAACCTAAAGGTCCTATAAAATCTACTGCCAACTTGAACCAAGTTCTGTCTGGTAACCTTACAGGATGGAGTCGAGAAGTAGCAGTTTTTAAAGATTTGTTACTGGTAGCACAAATCACACACTCATGGACAGTTTGTTCTATTTCACTGTCCATACTGGGCCACCAATATAGAGAACGTATCTTCCTTTTAGTAATAGTTTGGCCTAAATGTCCCTCAGATCGAATGATCCTCGACCGCAATGACCTAGGTGGAATGAACTTGTCTCCCCTCAAAACAATGTTATCCTCTTCCATGGTCAACTCATCCGCGATTTAAAGTATGGTTGCTGGTCATGTAGCAAGCTTTTCTCTTTAGGCCACCCTCGCACAATATAATTCTGAACCATTTTCAAAGTTTCATCTTTCTCCAAACAACTCATTCACTCTCTGTGTTCAAAAGTCTCACTTTCACATGCATCAATGACAGCTATCAAGCACTCCTCGTCTTCTTCTACTGTGTCGCCGACCCTGTCCATTACTGGTGATGTACACAAATAATCAGCTCTAATGTTTTTGCCCCCAGGAATATGTTTTATGTCAAAACAATACTGTAGTAACTTGGCACTCAATCTTGCTATCCTTGGTGTGAGATCCCGGATTACATCCCCCTCGCCCCCAAGGATTCCCACTAATGGTTTATGATCAGTTACCCACTGAAAATTCCTACCCCAAATGAAACTCTTTAATCTATGCACAGCCCAACACGCTAACAGTTATTTTTCAATGACTGACAACTTTTTCTCATTCTCCCCTAATGCCCGTGATGCAAAACCTACCATCCTCTCCACCTGGCCATTTCCCTGGGACAATGTTGCACCCAAACAGCTGTTATTGGCAATTACCATAATAATGCATTAGACAGAAGGATCATAGGGTGCCAGTATCCCTGCCGACCCAATTTCTAATCTCAACTTGTCAAAATCCTCCCGACACACTTCATCCCACTTAAACACCACATTTTTTAAGCAACTTCCTGAGATTTTCTGTTTTATCTGCAAAGTTTGTTATGAACTTTGCATAAAATTCACAAAACCCCAAAAAGGATTAAATCTGCTCTCTGGTGGTAGGAACTGAGGCTTTGGTGATAGCATCCACAAGACATTGGCGTGGTTCCACCCCCTTTTCAGAAACAACAAGTCCCAAATACTTAATACTGGAATTAGCAAATTCACACTTACTCAAATTTGAAACTATGCCAGCTTCCTTTAACCTCTGTAATACTATGGACATTACTTGATCATGTTCCTGTAAATGTATTGCTGCAATGAGTATGTCATCCTGAAACGTGACAACTCTGTCAACCCCTTTCAGCACCGACTCCATTATCCATTGAAAAACAGAGGCTGTGGAAGCCAAAATAAATGGCATACGTTTAAACTGAAACGTACCTACAGGGGAAACAAAAGCAGTAAGGTGCCTGCACGATTGCTCTAGCTCCACCTGATGATAAGTAGATGCTAAGTCAATCTTGCTGAAAACACTAGCCCCTGCAAAACTTGTCATAATATAATCTATCCAGTTGTACCACCTGCATGTTTGGCAGGTGTTGGAAATTGGTAGAAATGTCGGTACTTTTGTGATGTTAATCCTTTTTCTCCTACAGTTCATTGTAGGGCTGTCGCCCGTCTTTCCAACGAATAACCCAATACAATTTGTTGTTAAAATATATAATCTAGCCTTAGTAGAAGATGGGAATCCACCCAGATGGACTTGTTCAAAGTCCTTAAATCAATGCAGATCCTCAAGTCACCTGTTTTCTTGCGGGCTATAACAATAACCCCTTCAATGGACATTTTCTCCAGCATATTTGCCAACTCTTCTCTGACACCGAAAGCTACATTCCTCAATTTGTGCTTGACCGGTACCACATTCTCCTGAACCTTGATTTTGGGCTGGAATCCCTTAATTCTACTGAGCTCCTTCGAAAACTTTTGGGATTTTTTTTTTATCCAGATACTGTCTGTTTCTGACAAGTATGTCATGAGGTTGCATACACCATTCATGTCTAGGGCAAAGGTCACCAGCTCGATAGCTAAGAAAGAAACTCATCAACACAATATTGGAGCTTTCGTGTTCTATTTAGTATCTAAATCAATGGTTCTTCACCATTTGCCTTCTGTGCAGTGGTGGCTCTTCCGCTAAGGCGGAGGATCATCACCCCACTGCTTTGCAGCAGAGAAATAAAGGAAACATAAAATGATAACTCGTTACTATCACTTAATGTTTCCCTGCTGCGGCAGCGTTGCAGGCGGGTGGGGATGACGTGGTTTGAACTCCCTACGTGCGCATGAATGCTTGGCCAGCCCTCTCCGGCAGGCCAAACAGTCATGCGCACTTTGCATGTCCTCCATGCAGGCTGGATACAGCCTGCATGGAAAACATACCCAGGCCCCCAGTCCCCTTCTGTGCGCCGAACCGCGGCACTCAGACCAATCACAATGCTGTATTGCAGCGTTGTGATTGGCTATGGGGAGCCTGGGAGCTAGTTGCTTCCTGCTTCCCTGTTCCGCCTGGAGGGATGACGGAAGGATGGCAAAAGGAAAGACCCGGCAATCAGGTATTTTTTTTTCCTTATATTTTCATTCCCACACCCCCGCTCCCCCACCACCAATCCGTGCTGACCGCCACTGCTTCTGTGGACCCCCAATTAATTATTACTGGAATCCAGTACACCCACTAAGTTATTACTGGAATATGGGTACCTCCACTGAGTCACTGTTGGAATCGAGGAACCCCGTCTTGAGCAATTTCAAAGATTGGAACAGCGATTCAATACACAGACTTAAAGAAACAAGCCTTCATCAAACAAATACACACTTTGCTCCTTTATGTCCATGCTCTTTATTAATCTGTTAATATTATTTATTTATTTTTTCTAAGCTTTCATGGACCTCCCTCAGTAGGTGTAGTAGACCCCAAAGGGTCCCCGAACGACAGGTTATGAATTGCCGATCTAGGTGAACTAATAGATGTTCTCCGCTTCAGTGATGTTTCTAGAATGTCATGGCATGATTACATTGTTAGCACCTTGGTTTAGTGAGGGCCTTACAGCAGGTGCACTCAGTCTTAAGGAGGGATAGATAACTCCAGATCCATACATACACAAACCCACTGAGGTACCAAATCATACAAATGCATATACGATTGCACAGACTCATAGATAGGTCTTCTTTACTCCATGCACACAAAAGCTTAGAGGCACTCACTCATACAGATGCACACATTAATGTGCAGTCGCACACATGTATAGATGTCCGTACAAACTCACAGATAAATATCTCCAGACAATGCATGCACAAACCCATAAATGCACACTCTCCAGACACCCATGCATACACATATGCACACACAGATGTATAATGATATAATCTCACATATGTATATATCCAGACCCATGCATGCTCACAAAGGCAATTGCTCATATAGATGCACACATGTATTTGCACACTCACAAATACCCAAAGACCTTAAGATATGCCAAAGCAAAGACATTTACATACGGAAGCACAAACTCACAGCCGATAAATTTAGACTAAAGGATGCACATCCCTCAAACACACATGCACACAAGTGTGCACATGTATTGGCATATTCTGTGGCTCAAAATACATACATACATACAAAGACACCTAAACTATAGAAATGCACCGGCATTTATGTGCTCCCACCGATAACTCCAGAACCATCCATACATGAACAAATACTGTTAAATATGTGTGAACGTGCACACATACATACAGACATATATACACACACAGGTACATGCTCACAACCAGATAATGCCACACATGTAAATACATACACTAATACAGACTATGTAAGTATTACCGTACGGTGAGCAGAGTAATTTTTATTTTTGTTTATTGTAAGAACCCTTACCTGATTTCATACCTAATGTCCATCAGCGTGTCCCTAGTTTGTATCACAACCCAGTCTGTAGAGTGTTTCAACAGCTTCTGTGAGTATTGAACTTTAAGAGGCCACACAAAGACATGGGCACAGCCATACACAGACACACAGACACAGTACTCACTGCAGCCACTCACCCTCATGGTTTTATATTGTTACTCTTCCTTGACTTTAGACTCCAGACTATATTCCTTCTCTTTCTTCAGAAGACGCAGCCACTCTTGAGATGAGAATGGAAGAAATAAGTATAGATCTGTAGAGTTTGGCACCTGCCACATGTCCAATACAGACGTACCAGCCATACATTAATATTGCAAGCACCACCCAAACATATCCAGATTGTAAGTACCAGTAGCACATATCAGGATTCTAAGCACCAGTCAGAAGTATCACAGACAAGGACACAGACAGGAGTGCCACCTATTTGGACCTTTTCAGATCTGGAAGGATTAGACCAGAATTCCTACTCCAGATAAACTAGCTTCTTCAGTGGCACTTATTTCTATTTGATAAAGTATTTAACGCCTAAACCCTTAATAACGTTTATATGTGGCACTACTTTAAAAAATAAACGTTGTCTTCGTGATATTTTCAAAGCCCTAAGTGGAAGTATCTATAACTCCAGACTGGGCGGGACATCAGCCCAGAATAAACTGGCAAACACTCACATTGCCGTATGACCAAGGGGATTAGATGCACCAGACTTTGAGATGTACTACAAATGTGCACTGGCACAGCACACACACTACTGGAGACACCCCCTGCCATATATGGCCCACTTAGTGATTAAGTGAGATACAACACATCAATACCCTTGAGTGCCCTGATTGGGAGGGCTCCTCGAAGGAGCCGTACTGAATTAAACTCAGTCAGTAGTGCACAACTGGCCCGGGAGGGCAATGGAAAACACTGCCCTGAGCTATACACCCTGGAACAGTCTTATACGCACCACCCGCTTTACTCACTCACAGCTGATTGGCAGACCCTTAAAAGAATAAGAGGGTGAGAGATAATTAAGATAGCAGATTTTTTCCCCGGTGGCAACTTTATAGACTTGGCCACCGTTGGCCAATGGATACAACTTACACTAGCAGGTAAATTAACCTACATACGTGAGCACCCGACTTGTAAAGCACACTACTCATTCTTTTCACAGAAACCAAGAGCTTGCAAAGAACTCTTATTACTCTTAACATACAAATCCAATGCTCACGCGACCAGTAAATTATACACTACAACAAAGACAGACGTCTCGTTGATGGTCTCAACCGCTAAAGCTTAATAGGAAATACCCCTGGGCCACACAATTACTGAACAAGAACGGCTCTACTGCTTTCAACAAACTCACAAATGGTTAACTAAGACTCCGTCACTTCAAATTTTTGCATCAAGCCTACAGCACCCCACTTAAACAGACCAAATATGGTGCAGCAGCAGCAACCAACTGTGTAAGTTGCTCTACACCGAATGGAGATGTCTCCAACTTGCCTCACACTGTCCCCAAAGTGCATGCATACCGGGCGCAGATCTTTGAGCGAGTGTCTGCAATGATAGACATGCAAGTAACCCCGACCCCTGAAACAGCCCTTTTAAGATACACCAAGCAACTACCTGCAACAATCAGGAGATTTGTCTCGCTAGCACTGTTGCTGGTGAAACTTGGTGCAACTCCCCAGGACCTGTGAAACAGCTACAGCTACTTGAAGAAAGTGAAGTTGGAATTTACATCAGAACAACTGTACAAGTCCTCTTCCATGTGGATGAAGGCAAAGCCCTACTAAACTGTCTCCCCAACACCACGCGGTACCTATTAAGTTAGCATACATGAAGTGATACAGCTCATCAAGGTATTGAAGTAATTCGATCATATCACCTCCACTTCAAAAGACCTACACTGGCTCCTCCGTACAGTCCAGGTCATCTGTAAGACCAACTACTTCACTTATATAGCGCTCAACAACAAGACCCCAGCTTACCTGGCAAACAAACTAACCAAGTATACAGAACAACTTTAGACCAGGAGCGTGGATATCACCAGGCTCGAGGCACAAAAATTGTACGAAGAAATAAAACAGAAGACAAGCCTTCTCAATTCATGCTCCCAGGATCTGGCACAGCATCTCCATCGTTATGAAATCAGCTCGAACTCTCCCACAATGCAGAAAAATTCTTCAAGGAACTCTAACTCAACTCGACAATCCACTCGACCTTCCCCCAACAACTGCATCTTCCCTGGTGCCTTGTCCCCAGTTTAGCGCTCTCTTTACAGACAGTGAGTAATGGTCCCATAAATATCAAGAATGTATGTACCAATAACATATCCAGGTGGTAAATTCTGACTGCACATATCCACATTGGTCTTGCATATGTTACATCAGTGCCCCCTGACCAATTAAACATTTCCTCAAAGCCTTTATGTATTTGTGAGGTACCCTCAGAACCTATCGTTTCTATTACAATTCCTGTTAAATGACATCAGGACCTCGCCCCATAGTAAATGCTCTTGGAGGTTTATCTATAAAACAATGCTTCTACTTTTTAACCTGAAACAGGAGATAGTTCAGAGAGAGCCAGCATCATTCATGGCCTGCAACTGGTACAGGCAGCCAGAGAGTGACCAGGAGCCAGTGTGATACATGGCCTGTGACAAAGAACTGGCAGCCACAGACAGAACGCAGTTGCATGTTGGATCTGCAACAGAGAACAGACAACCAAAGTGAGATATTGGGCACTAGCTGTGTACACAGTCTGGAACATAGAACTCAGCAGGAGAACAGGTACCATCTTCATACAGGGCACGAGACAAAGAACAGACAGGTACAGCAAGAGAGCAGACACCAGCGTCATTTAGGGTTTAAATCAGAAAACAGAAACATTCAGAGAATGGTCTGTGACAGAGAACAGACAGAGCAAGAGAGCAGGAGCCAGCCTCATACATTGTCGGTGACAGAGAACAGACAGACACAGCAAGAGAACAGGAGCCAGCCTCATACATTGTCGGTGACAGAGAACAGACAGACACAGCAAGAGAACAGGAGCCAGCCTCATACATTGTCGGTGACAGAGAACAGACAGACACAGCAAGAGAACAGGAGCCAGCCTCATACATTGTCTGTGACAGAGAACATACAGACATGGCGAGAGAGCAGGAGCGAGCTTCATACAATGTCTGTGACAGAGAACATACAGACATGGCGAGAGAGCAGGAGCGAGCTTCATACAATGTCTGTGACAGAGAACATACAGACATGACGAGAGAGCAGGAGCGAGCTTCATACAATGTCTGTGACAGAGAACATACAGACATGGTGAGAGAGCAGGAGCGAGCTTCATACATTGTCTGTGACAGAACAGTCACCGTGAGACAGCAGGAGCCAGCATCATACATTGTCTGTGACAGAGAACAGACACGGTGAGAAAGCAGGAGCGAGCTTCATACATTGTCTGTGACAGAACAGACACCGTGAGACAGCAGGAGCCAGCATCATACATTGTCTGTGACAGAGACAGACACCGTGAGACAGCAGGAGCCAGCATCACACATTGTCTGTGACAGAGAACAGACTGACACGGCAAAATAGCAGGATCCAGCCTCATTCAGGGTTTAGAGCAGAAAACAAACATACAGAGAACGGGTACCAGCCTCATACATGGTCTGTGACAGAGAACAGACACGGTGAGAGAGCAGGAACCAGTCTCATGTATGGGAGTTCCATATTGGATCTGCAGCAGAGAACGGACAACCAAAGTGAGATAGTGGGTACCATCCATGTGTACAGTCTGGGACATAGAACACAGCAGGAGAACAAGTAGCATCTCCATACAGGGCCTAAGACAAAGAACAGACAGGTACAGCAAAAGAGCAGGCACCAGCATCATTCAGGGTTTAAAGCAGAAAACAGAAACATTCAGAGAACGGGTACCAGCCTCATACATGGTCTGTGACAGAGAACAGACACGGTGAGAGAGCAGGAACCAGTCTCATGTATGGTCTGTGACAGAGAATATACAGACACGGCTAACATAGACACCGTGAGAGAAAAGGAGCCAGCCTCATACCTGGTCTGTGACAGAGAACGGACTGGCATGGCACAAGAGCAGGTGCCAGCCTCATACATGCTCTGTGACAGAGAACAGACACAGCAAGAGATCAGGAGCCAGACTCATGCATTGTCTGTGACAGAAAACAGACACGGTGAGACAGCAGGAGACAGCCTCATACATGGTTTGTGACAGGGAACAGACAGACATGGCACAAGGGCAGGTGCCAGCCTCATACATCATCTGTGACAGAGAACAGACTGACACAGCTAACACAGACACTGTGAGAGAGAAGGAGCCAGCCTCATACATGGTCTGTGACAGAGAGCACTCAGACTCGGCGAGAGAGCAGGAGCCAGCCTCATACATGGCCAGTGACAGAGAACATATAGACACGGTGAGAGAGCAGGAGCCAGACTCATACAGGGTCTGTGACAGAGAATAGACAAACACAGCAAGAGAGCAGAAGCCAGTCTCATAAATGGTTAGCAAAAGTAAACAGGCAGGGTGAGAGAACAGGAACCAGCCTCAATATATGTCTGTGATAGAGAACAAAAATTGCAAGAGGCAGCCTCATACATGGCCTGTGACAGAAAACAAACAGTCACGGCACAAGGGCAGACACCAGCCTCATACATCATCTGTGACAGAGAACAGACAGTCACGGAGAGAGACCAGGAGCCAGTCTCATACATGGTCTGTGACAGAGAACACACAGACATGGTGAGAGAGATGTAGCCAGCTTCATACATGGTCTGCAAAACAGACAGACGCAGTAAGAGCAGGAGCCAGCCTCATACATGGTCTGCGACAGAGAATGTACAGACACAGTGAGAGAGCAGGAGCCATCCTCATACATGGTTTGTGACAGAGAACAGACAGACACGGCACAAGGGCAGGTGCCAGTCTCATACATGGCCTGTGACAGAGAACAAAACGACACGGCAAGAGAGCACGAGCCAGTCTCTTACATGGTCTGTGACAGAGCACACAGACGAGGCGAGAGAGCAGGAGCTAGCCTCATACATTGCCAATGAGCGAGAACAGACCGACACGGTGAGAGAAAAGACACGGTGAGAGACCAGAAGCCAGTCTCATACATGGTCTGTGTTATTACATTCCCCAGCACACGCTTATGACAATCAATTCAAGACTTATTCCAGCATTTAGTTAATATCCACTTCTTTATTGTTCCTCTTCTCAAATTCTTCTGTTCTCAGCCGATTAACGTGACTTCTTCAGGGCTAAGAAATGACATATAAAATAAGGATCACTACAGCATCAATAATAACCACCTGTTAGATCCTATCATCTATGGTGATATCAGTGAAGTCCTGATCATACTCAAAATTACTCAACCACAACAAATGTGTATTCATGACATGGAAACCCAACTCCTACATGCTATACACATCCTGTATTTTAATATGAGTTGCCATGCACACCTTATCCCCGTGTTATGGCATGTCAAAGAGCATAAAACCAAGATGTGAGTAAAAAAAAAATATATGGAATTTTTTTTTATATAAAGAATATATAACAGGAGGGGACACATACCTCTCATCTCAGTGAGCAAAAAAGCCTAAATAAATAAATGTAAATTGATCAGGTCGCAATCCAATATTCAAGTCGTTATTCCTTATCATAAGTACAAACTAATAATAACACCTAACAGGGAACAGACAGCGAAAGAGTCAGAACTATACAGGGTCATCCACAGAGAACAGACAGCACGAGAGCCTGAACAAGAGCTAAACGAGGTCTGCCACAGAGAACAGACAGCAAGAGAGCAGGAGCCCGATCTACACAGGGTCTGCCACAGAGAACAGATGAAAGACCAGGAGGCAGATCTACACAGGGCCTGCCAGAGAAAGCAGATAGCAAGAGAGCAGGAGTCAGATCTATACAGGGTGTGCAACAGAGAACAGACATTAGAGCAGGAGCCAGATCTATACAGGGTCTGCCATAGAGAACAGACATTAGAGCAGGAGCCAGATCTATACAGGGTCTGCCATCGAGAACAGACATTAGAGCAGGAGCCAGATCTATACAGGGTCTGCCATAGAGAACAGACATTAGAGCAGGAGCCAGATCTATACAGGGTCTGCCACAGAGAGCTGGAGCCAGATCTATACAGGGTCTGCCACAGAGAACAGAGAGCAGGAGCCAGATCTATACAGGGTCTGCCACAGAGAACAGAGAGCATGAGCCAGATCTATACAGGGTCTGCCACAGAGAACAGAGAGCAGGAGCCAGATCTATACAGGGTCTGTCACAGAGAACAGACAGCGAGAGAGCAGGAGCTAGATCTATACAGGGTCTGCCACAGAGAACAGAGAGCATGAGCCAGATCTATACAGGGTCTGCCACAGAGAACAGAGAGCAGGAGCCAGATCTATACAGGGTCTGCCACAGAGAACAGAGAGCATGAGCCAGATCTATACAGGGTCTGCCACAGAGAACAGAGAGCATGAGCCAGATCTATACAGGGTCTGCCACAGAGAACAGAGAGCAGGAGCCAGATCTATACAGGGTCTGCCACAGAGAACAGAGAGCATGAGCCAGATCTATACAGGGTCTGCCACAGAGAACAGAGAGCAGGAGCCAGATCTATACAGGGTCTGTCACAGAGAAGAGACAGCGAGAGAGCATGAGCCAGATCTATACAGGGTCTGCCAAAGAGAACAGAGAGCAGGAGCCAGATCTATACAGGGTCTGTCACAGAGAACAGACAGCGAGAGAGCAGGAGCTAGATCTTTACAGGGTCTGTCACAGAGAACAGACAGAAAGAGAGCCGGAGCCAGATCTATACAGGGTCTGCCACAGAGAACAGACAGCGAGAGAGCAGGACCCAGATCTTTACAGGGTCTGTCACAGAGAACAGACAGAAAGAGAGCCGGAGCCAGATCTATACAGGGTCTGCCACAGAGAACAGACAGCTTTCTCCCTAAACTGTTATGCTATGTACTTAGGTACATACCAGATTGGATACTGGGTACCCTTGTCAGTCCCTAGCATATGGTACCCATGTACCCAGGGCCTAGGTACCCCAGAAGTCTCCCATGGGCTGAAGCATGTATTATACCACCCAATAGAGACCATTCAAAATGGACCTACAGGCCTGCCATTGCAGCCTGTGTAAGTGGGTGCATGCACCACTTACTCAAGATATAGGTTTACTATATCTAAGGGTCACTGCATTTAAAACCTATAAGTCAACCCTATAGCTGGCCTTTACAATTCTCAGGGAAGGGTGCTTGGCTCTAAGTAAGAGGGTGCCCCTGTGTTAGAATCCGGGGTCTCTGGTTGGCGCAGGTATGCACTTGCGACAAGCAGGGACCCTTTTCATCTAAGTCAGGGCAAAGGATCACCTCATTAAAAATAACCCCTGCTCACCCTCTAGGTAACGTGGCGCGAGCAGTCAGGCTAAATTCCCAGAGGGCATATGGTTAAGCGTTCAAGTTGTCCCACACAATAATCACCACCCCACCACACAAACGACACAAGGCTGTATTTATCAAAAGTAGAAGTCTTTATATAAAAGGGTTTTCTTTCAGGCAGGTTGAATAAATACAGTTCTCTTAGCGAATCTCAATCCAGTTACTTTAAAATACTTAAGGGCAGTCCACAGGTTTCAAAATGGCACAGTTCTGTTTAAAATAAGTTCTTTAGGTCTTCGGGGCACTTCGTAGCGCCTTTGGGGTGCTCTGGGCAAGGTTTTTACAGTACCTTGCCGTTTCTCACGCTTCTCGCGTGAGCCGGAGTACGCTTGCCGAGTCTCACTCTTCTCGCGTGAGCACCGGCAATGCTTTTCAATGATGTTCGGCTCAATCGTAGGTACGGTTCGAACTCTGCTGGTTCCAAGGCCCATACGGTTCGAACCAAGGCAAGGCAGTACGTTTACAAAGCGCAATTGACTCAGCTGGACGTAGGGTTCGAACCAAGGCAAGGCAGTATATTCACAAGGCGCAATTGACTCAGCTGGACGTACGGTTCGAACTGGCAAAGGCAGGTACGGCTCAAACCCAGAGTACTTTAGAAGCAGTACGGTGCAGACAGGGAATCAGTATGGTGCGAACCCAGGGTGTACAAAGGGCAGTACGGTTCGAACCCAGGGGGGGGGTTCAATGGCAAATAGGCTCAGACACCGTACACTTGAAGGCAATATGTTTAAAGGAAAGTACGGATCGTACTTTCACCGCGATCAGCGCCATACCTTTGCAGCTTCACGGGGAAGGTTCGTGGCGGCCTCGCGGTCCAGTCCAGGGGTGTCCCACGTCGCGCTGGCGTCCCAAGTGTCCAGGGGACGGCGGAGCTTCGTGGGGCGCTCGGGCAGGATGCAGGTTGCCACGAAGGGGGGTCAGAAGCAGGTGGGCAGCCTCGGGGTGATTTCCCAGCGCAGCGCGCTGTCAGCTTCGTCCAGGTACGGCGAACCAGGGCACGTTTCAGGTCCTCACAAAAGCCTCCACAACCCGGCGGGGTCACAGGGGCTCGGCGCTCAGACGCAGGACTCTCCTCCTTACTTTGCGAGCTACGGCTCGAGGGGGCAGCTGTTCACGGTGCTCAGGCTGTCAGGCCTTTACTTTGTTTGCAGCCACGCCAGCCGCAGAAGTCGCGTTGCTCAGTGAGGTCCGGGGATGCACAGGTTCCCAGGGGTCAGCTTGCGGAATTACCCACGGCACTTCTCCTCTTCTTTCAGGGTGGTAGCACCCACTGTTCCTGGGGCGCAGGTCAGGGGGCAAGTTCACACGCAAGCCCTTGGAGATTGTTTGTAAAGGCACAAGTTGAATTAAAGTCTTTTTCTTCAGGCTTTCCTTCTCCTTCCAGCAGACAGGCACCCACTGCAGGCCAGTCTCCCAGGCAGAGAGACAGTATTCCTCCTTCAGCTTCTCCAGGTCCTTCTCCTTCAGGCAGAGTTTCTTCTTGGCACAAACAGGATCTGATTTCTTAGGAGCCAGGCTCCTACTTTTATACACCAATTCTTTTGTTCTTTAGCGCCAGGGGGCCTGGGCCTGGCTCAGTCCAGTTTTTGGAGCACTTTGTTGTGGATGACTCTGCGCTTTCCTTTCAGCAGCAGGGCAGAGACATCAGCCGCTCCACAGGGGGCGGCGCCGGCTTTGTGCTGGCAGAGCACAGGTCTATTCAAGAGTCAGGGTGTACTCCTCCCACCCATCCTGGTGTAATCTCTCTACCCACCACCTGGCAGCCAACCTGTCTCTGGGGTTTCCCCAACCCTGCTCCTTACTGTTGCTAGTCAGAACACACACACACACAGCGCAGAGGCGGACTGAATGGCCAGATCAGTAAATACTAACTTTCTAAAAGTAGTATTTACAAACGCAGGATATTAAAATAAACTTTACTAAAAGAAGTATTTTATTATTCTGAGTTCAGGCATACTAAACATAACTTTCTACCATGCTCTATGAGTCCACTGGGATTACAGGGTGTAGTAATTCCAGTAGCCCATTCTGGCCTATGGAGAGCAGGTAGCCTTCAATAGTGAAAAACGAAAATGGCTGTAATTCACTATTAAGACATGCCACACACATCAGGGCATGTCCTACCTTATGCCTATAATGCACCCTGCCCTTGGGCCTACCAGAGGGGTGACTAATATGTAGTTAAGGGAAGGTTTAGGGACTGGCAAGTGGGTGCACTTGCGCAGTCAGCGCGACAGTACCAGACTGCGCGCAGGTTCTGCAGTGGCAGATCCTAGACACATTTTACTAGGCCGCTTCTGTGGGTGGCACAACCAGTGCTGCAAGCCCACCAGCAGCATTTGTATTTACAAGCCCTGGCACTCCTGGTGCACTTTACTAGGGGCTGACAGTAAACCAAATAAACCAATCATGGACACCAATCAATGTATACATTTTACCATAGGGAGAGCATATGCACCTTAGCACTGGTCAGCAGTGGTAAGGTGCCCAGAGTCATAAATCAGCCAACACCAGGTCAGAAAAAATAGAGGAGGAAGGCAAAAAGTTTAGGGATGACCCTTCAAAAAGGGCCAGGTCCAACACAACCCCCTTCCAGCCAAAACGCAGGGTAGACCAATCACCACCGTGATGGTCTTCCCTGCTTGGGGCGATAGAACAAGGACCTGGCCCGCAACTGCAGGGGCAGACTCCAGTTCTATGCCAATCTGAACCTATTGGACTCCCTCTGTCCATACTCTCAGGGCCCACCAAACCAATCCATGGGGAACCCTTTTCCTCACCTGTGGACACCACCTGTGCAGCACCTAACCTTAACTGGCCCACAGGGGTGTCCCAACAGACAGACAGCAAAATACTACAGTGGCCACTGACAGTAGTCAGGGATGAGACCCAGGCTGTATGCCTCTCAGGGCTCTCAATCCTCTGTGGCGCCAGGGAGCGGGGGGCAGTAGCCCCAGGTGCTTGGCACCCTTTGTCCATTCTCCCCCTTGTCAGGTCAGGTATGACATACTGGCACTGACCCACCAGCCCCAGGACTGTACCCGGCGGCTGGACCCAAGACTGGGGTGGCCTCTCCCACACCCGGTCCTTCTCCTTGGGGCTCTGTACCCTCCCACCTGGAGTGGTACCCCCTTCCAGAATTGCCAGGGCACCTGGGGCAGGTGTCCTGCGCAATTCGCCCACCAGTTCAGGTGTTCTATCCTGCAACTGGGCGTCCAGGTCAGGGGGGACACCCTGAACCTGGCCCTCCAACCTAGGGTCTAAACCCTTCAGTTGAGCCGGGGTCAGAGGCGAGGACTCCCTCCCTCTGCACCCCCTTCCAGGGTACTGCCCACTCCCAACTGGCGTGGTACCCCCAGAAGCAACATGGGTCAGGACACTGATTACAGTAGTCCCACCCTCCAGGTCAGACAACACCTGAACCTGGCCTCCTAACCCTGGGACCAACCCATGCGGTTGAACGCTCGCCTGGCGCACCAGGACTTCCCGGGGAGCATGCATGCTCCCCCTGAGGGTGACACATAACTCATGTGTCGTGTGACAGTCTGCCTGGCGCTGATCTCCCGACCCCTGTCCATCTGACAGTGCCTGAAGATCCCCCAGGACAGAAGTGGTTTCACCATGGTCATTCACTGGTGACGCAGCCCTTCTGGCTGGCCCCTGACCCACTGGTTCTTCCACTGGGGACTCTTTCCCCCTCTCACCCCTCAATCTGGACCTCTGCACCCTCCCTACTGGAGCGGTACTGCCAGACACCAGAACCGAGGGAGGCCGGCTTACAGACACTCCCTGTTCACCAGCCACTAGGGGATCCACCTGGACGGGCGGCCCATCAGGACAGCCTAGGCTCCCTGCCTGGTGTTCTCTTAAAGAACCATCCAGGCTCTGAGACCGGGTTTCGGGCACCTGGGGGCCCGCAGCCCCACACTCACTCCTTCTCCACTGAGACAGGACGTGAGGCCCTACACCCCTCCCACTACCATGGGACCTAGCTGGGCTACTCTGCACCACTTCCACCACTCTGGGTTGGAAGATACCTGAGCCACTCCCCACGGGGTCACTCCCCAATGCCTCTCCAGACCCTCTGGAATCCACCAAAGGGTCTGCCTCCAATGTTAGTTCTCTGCGGTCAGAGAACTCACTCCCCAACAGGCGTTGACATAGCTCTGGAAAACAGGGACTTAAAATATGCTCTCCCACAATTGGATCACACAGCCCCCTAGCAGGGTTAACCAAACTAGCCTTCACCTTACCATCCAGTGCCTCACACACGTACTCCACACCACTCTCCTGAGACTGGCAAGACAGTATCTGACTGTCTCTGTCACACAACCCACACTCTTCTGGGCGGTCTTCACACTCACCTACCAGGACTTCAATTTTGGGGGAACCACTCTCCCTGCACCTCTCATCTAGAGTCAGTAGAGTGTCCCTCCCGCCACTAGGACCATGAACCCCTGCGCCAGTCACCCTATTCCCTTCAGGGATACTGCGCACTACTGCAGCTACCTCATGCCCTTGAACCTCCTGGTGTATATTAACCCCCTCCTTCAAGTCAGGCGCCACATCTCTGGGTGTGCGTACTACTCTTTCAGCACTAAAATATTCACTATTGCTGCCACCATCTGAGCTGGGTTCCTCCTCCCACTCAGAAAAGCTCAACCTCTGAGCTACGCACCTTTCTTGCTGCTGGGCTGAGACACTCATGGCCTCAAGCCTCTCGAGCTCCATGTCATATTTCTTCATTAGGAAGTCATGCTTCATTTGCATTTTCTTTTCTTCCAGAGCCAGCTTCTTGCTTTCTAGCTCCAATTGGGCATTTACTTCCAGCTCTGCCAACTTCAATTCATGATCCCGGGCGGCCTGTCTGTCTATCAGCTCCTCTGGCGACAGGCCTCTGCCAAAACTGCGAACGCTTTCCGCTGGTTTCCATGGTGTAACTTCCTTAGTTGCACCCCTTGAATCAATCCAGGCTTTGAGCGCCTTGTAGAGATCTGATCTGTTCTTGCATCCTGCATGTGGAACCTTGAGCTTCCTGCAGAAGTACTTGAGTTCAGTTCTCTTGTAGCTATCCAGTTTTGACTCATCCCATTCAACCTCTCCAGCCTCCGAGGCTTCAGACGCGGTTTTCTCTATGCTGTTTGAGCCCGGCATGGCTTCAAACGCAAGGGATCTTTGGCAAGTGAAATTAAAATTCTAAAAGTTCTGTGGCTTAAGCTACTGGACTGTCCACTGTGCAATGGTTAGCAATCACTGCGCAGACAATAAGAACGCAAATCCGTAAATCCGCACCGCTGCCACCAATGTTAGAATCCGGGGTCTCTGGTTGGCGCAGGTATGCACTTGCGACAAGCAGGGACCCTTTTCATCTAAGTCAGGGCAAAGGATCACCTCTTTAAAAATAACCCCTGCTCACCCTCTAGGTAACGTGGCGCGAGCAGTCAGGCTAAATTCCCAGAGGGCATATGGTTAAGCGTTCAAGTTGTCCCACACAATAATCACCACCCCACCACACAAACGACACAAGGCTGTATTTATCAAAAGTAGAAGTCTTTATATAAAAGGGTTTTCTTTCAGGCAGGTTGAATAAATACAGTTCTCTTAGCGAATCTCAATCCAGTTACTTTAAAATACTTAAGGGCAGTCCACAGGTTTCAAAATGGCACAGTTCTGTTTAAAATAAGTTCTTTAGGTCTTCGGGGCACTTCGTAGCGCCTTTGGGGTGCTCTGGGCAAGGTTTTTACAGTACCTTGCCGTTTCTCACGCTTCTCGCGTGAGCCGGAGTACGCTTGCCGAGTCTCACTCTTCTCGCGTGAGCACCGGCAATGCTTTTCAATGATGTTCGGCTCAATCGTAGGTACGGTTCGAACTCTGCTGGTTCCAAGGCCCATACGGTTCGAACCAAGGCAAGGCAGTACGTTTACAAAGCGCAATTGACTCAGCTGGACGTAGGGTTCGAACCAAGGCAAGGCAGTATATTCACAAGGCGCAATTGACTCAGCTGGACGTACGGTTCGAACTGGCAAAGGCAGGTACGGCTCAAACCCAGAGTACTTTAGAAGCAGTACGGTGCAGACAGGGAATCAGTATGGTGCGAACCCAGGGTGTACAAAGGGCAGTACGGTTCGAACCCAGGGGGGGGTTCAATGGCAAATACGGCTCAGACACCGTACACTTGAAGGCAATATGTTTAAAGGAAAGTACGGATCGTACTTTCACCGCGATCAGCGCCGTACCCAGGGCTGTTTCTACCATTAGGCAAGACTAGGCGGCCGCCTAGGGCGGCAAAAGGGGGAGGCGGCAAAAAACATGAGTTTGGGAATATCTAATGCATTAATTCTTCTAGTTTGGATGACAGGGGGAGAGAGGGATGGCAGTAAAACGAGCAGGCGGCATTTTTCAATTCTCGCCTAGGGTGTCAAAACACCTAGAAACGGCCCTGGCCGTACCTTTGCAGCTTCACGGGGAAGGTTCGTGGCGGCCTCGCGGTCCAGTCCAGGGGTGTCCCACGTCGCGCTGGCGTCCCAAGTGTCCAGGGGACGGCGGAGCTTCGTGGGGCGCTCGGGCAGGATGCAGGTTGCCACGAAGGGGGGTCAGAAGCAGGTGGGCAGCCTCGGGGTGATTTCCCAGCGCAGCGCGCTGTCAGCTTCGTCCAGGTACGGCGAACCAGGGCACGTTTCAGGTCCTCACAAAAGCCTCCACAACCCGGCGGGGTCACAGGGGCTCGGCGCTCAGACGCAGGACTCTCCTCCTTACTTTGCGAGCTACGGCTCGAGGGGGCAGCTGTTCACGGTGCTCAGGCTGTCAGGCCTTTACTTTGTTTGCAGCCACGCCAGCCGCAGAAGTCGCGTTGCTCAGTGAGGTCCGGGGATGCACAGGTTCCCAGGGGTCAGCTTGCGGAATTACCCACGGCACTTCTCCTCTTCTTTCAGGGTGGTAGCGCCCACTGTTCCTGGGGCGCAGGTCAGGGGGCAAGTTCACACGCAAGCCCTTGGAGATTGTTTGTAAAGGCACAAGTTGAATTAAAGTCTTTTTCTTCAGGCTTTCCTTCTCCTTCCAGCAGACAGGCACCCACTGCAGGCCAGTCTCCCAGGCAGAGAGACAGTATTCCTCCTTCAGCTTCTCCAGGTCCTTCTCCTTCAGGCAGAGTTTCTTCTTGGCGCAAACAGGATCTGATTTCTTAGGAGCCAGGCTCCTACTTTTATACACCAATTCTTTTGTTCTTTAGCGCCAGGGGGCCTGGGCCTGGCTCAGTCCAGTTTTTGGAGCACTTTGTTGTGGATGACTCTGCGCTTTCCTTTCAGCAGCAGGGCAGAGACATCAGCCGCTCCACAGGGGACGGCGCCGGCTTTGTGCTGGCAGAGCACAGGTCTATTCAAGAGTCAGGGTGTACTCCTCCCACCCATCCTGGTGTAATCTCTCTACCCACCACCTGGCAGCCAACCTGTCTCTGGGGTTTCCCCAACCCTGCTCCTTACTGTTGCTAGGCAGAACACACACACACACAGCGCAGAGGCGGACTGAATGGCCAGATCAGTAAATACTAACTTTCTATAAGTAGTATTTACAAACGCAGGATATTAAAATAAACTTTACTAAAAGAAGTATTTTATTATTCTGAGTTCAGGCATACTAAACATAACTTTCTACCATGCTCTATGAGTCCACTGGGATTACAGGGTGTAGTAATTCCAGTAGCCCATTCTGGCCTATGGAGAGCAAGTAGCCTTCAATAGTGAAAAACGAAAATGGCTGTAATTCACTATTAAGACATGCCACACACATCAGGGCATGTCCTACCTTATGCCTATAATGCACCCTGCCCTTGGGCCTACCAGAGGGGTGACTAATATGTAGTTAAGGGAAGGTTTAGGGACTGGCAAGTGGGTGCACTTGCGCAGTCAGCGCGACAGTACCAGACTGCGCGCAGGTTCTGCAGTGGCAGATCCTAGACACATTTTACTAGGCCGCTTCTGTGGGTGGCACAACCAGTGCTGCAAGCCCACCAGCAGCATTTGTATTTACAAGCCCTGGCACTCCTGGTGCACTTTACTAGGGGCTGACAGTAAACCAAATAAACCAATCATGGACACCAATCAATGTATACATTTTACCATAGGGAGAGCATATGCACCTTAGCACTGGTCAGCAGTGGTAAGGTGCCCAGAGTCATAAATCAGCCAACACCAGGTCAGAAAAAATACAGGAGGAAGGCAAAAAGTTTAGGGATGACCCTTCAAAAAGGGCCAGGTCCAACACCCTGCATGAGCAGGACTCCGCTGCAGCGTATGGAGTCCATTCTCCCGGGTTGTCAGTGAAGCAGCCATATACTAATGTAGAGGAGCATTACGCGACCGTGTGATGACCATCTCGAAAAGGGTTGAAACAAACCCCATTGTGTTTGGTGTCAAACATGTATGATTCCACCCACCAGGAGCGCCTTCCGTTGGGCTCTTGGTGTTCCCGGTACCAGCGTTCTAGTCCCAGACAGCACAAAATGGTTGCTACCGACCAGAGACACATTTCTGCCCTCCTGCTGCTAAGCCGAACTTGAGTAGGGGAAGGTATAACAATAGGCATCCGGTCACAGGGAGGTATGATCACCTCCCAGACAGCATTTAGTGTATTAGGGCTGGGTCTGAGCCCTTGCCAGCGCCCGAAAATCTGCAAGAGGTGCACATTTGGTGTCCCTGTGCATAGTCCAGTTCAAACCAGTCCTGAGAGCCGTTGGCTTCCGCTCTGGCGCGAAACTCGACAAAGGACATGAGAATAACCTCCCCTCTGTCCAGACCCTCCCCTGGGAGGGTACCCTGAATCTTTCAATCCCTCTCCCGTGGGTACTTAAGGGCTTACCTGGTTGTAGGACCTTAGATTCGTCGTGGACAAGATTCAGAACTGAAACCACTGCACTTCGAACGTCTGGGCACTCTGGACTTCGTTCGGGCCTGACTTCGTTTCCCTCTCAGTTTGCTGCCTCGTCTGTGCCCGTGCACCATACAGGATCCGTGAAGGGCCTGTGGAGCATCCAAGACTCCTGAAGATAATCTCCCTTGGAGTGAAGGAGTCACTCTCCTGTATTCACAGGCACCGCAACACTGCTGACCAGTCTGCTGATCCCTAACTCCTACGGACTCCGAAGGGTTCAACAACACAGGAGGTGGGTTCTTATGTCCCTCGAGGTCCAAGCTGTCCTCTCACTCAGTTTAAGGCCAGAATCCCTCGTTGGGGCTGCAATAATCGTACGCCTATGCAAACCATGTACTTTTGCAAGTGCAAATGCTTGTTGGCAATTCTGCAGCAGGTGCATTGGGCTCCAAGTAGCCCCAACCTCCGGCAACTTCTCCTGCAAAGATCTTCAACCACATCGCACCGAGTGCTCCGTGGCCTGTTGTTTTGTAAAGCTGCCCGAGGTCCCCTTGCGACTCCAGTGTCTTCGACCTGTGGATCCTGTGGAGGGTAAACTACGTATTCTTTGGGCTCCCAGATTTCTCTGGGCATGCCCTGACTCCCCTGCTTGTGGTGAGTCTCCTGGACCTTGCTGGTCCTCTTCCTGCAACTTCTTGATCTCCTACGTGGGTTGCTTTTGCCAAAGCTTGTTTGTGCTCCCGCCGGACACCGACCCCCTCAGCACTCGACATCCTTCGTGGTACAGCTCATATCCGGCTCCTGGTCATCCTCAGCATCGCCTGGTCCCCACAGCTGCAGCGTAAAGGTCATCGACATCTATCCTGAAGCACCCCACATCGGTGGCCATTCGTCTACCGAGCCCCTAGTCACTCTCCAGTGACCCAGACTCTGTCGCCTCTACTTTCAGGTACTCTTCACCATGAATCCACGTTTGAATTCCCACGGATACTTTCTCCTCTTCCAGCAGCGGCACTATCCTGAAGTCCTCTATTCCTGAAGTCCTCTATTGGGTTTTGACTGCGGTTTCTGCTGCCACTTCACACCTATGCACCCTGCTTCCCTGGGATAGGTAACTTGGGTACCACGGTATCCACAGGTGGGGTGGCTCTCCAACCTTCTGTTTTCCACGGGGTTTCTTCGGGATCCACTGGAAGGGTCCTTAATCTGTAAAAATCCAACCGTGACTTGCACATAGACTTGCACGGAGCATGCGGTCGTGTACTCACACTGCACATGCTCTCCGTGGGGTCCCTATCTACTCCCCTTGGTTGGTTCCTTGGGGTCCCAGCCGTTCTACGTCCTCTCGACTTTGTCATGACTCGAGTCGTGGTTCTTATACCACTTTCTCAGTATGTGGTTTGGTCACCCCCTGGGGCCCACTGTGTATTAGTGCTATTTACTGTGATTCCTTTGCTATAGTATTGTGTGATTTGTGTATATCTCTGTATGGGTGATATGGGAACGTACTAGAGAGTAATATATAATAAATACATATTTTTTATAAATACCTTGTGTGGTTCTCTTTCATTTAATCTATACTATAAGATTGCATTCTGGTAAAACAAGCTGCTTTACTCTCCTTCAAGACTAAGCCTGAAGGCTGCTACCACTTGGATAGCTTTCTAAGGTCGTCTCAGACCTCACATTTTACAGCCTTCTCTTCGGGACCACAGGGTGCATTATGACAAGTAAACTTCGACACACATACAAAAGGCCATATGACAGCCTCCTATATGAACCTAAAGGGTGCCTTGTGACCCCTCAAAATACACAAACATTCCTTGTGCTCTTCTGCAGCCTCTACTATGGGATGCACAGGGTGACCCCAGAGCATCTGCACACACTGATTGTGCTCTCCGGCTGCACATTGATGTGGAGCACCAGGTGACTTAGTGATCTTTGAATTTCTACAGACACACCTTTTGCTCGTCACTAGTGGTTATAGATAAAACACACACTCACACACCCCTCTAACCTTCCCCTCGCCCTCCCCTTCTCCTCTGCTGGTTCCACATAGTTTGACTTTGAAATCCCTGAATGCCCAGTTATACCTTGTACTCCTCTGCAGCCTCCTCTACAGGACGTGCTGAGTGAGTTTTATGCTCCTTGGACTCTTGGCACACCAAACATATCATTCTCTGATCCTCTGCACAGAACAGCCTCAGTTTCTCTTCATGTTTCTCACACAAATTCTCCCCCTGGTGCTTCACTAGAGGCAGATGAAGCTGTTTTGCAATTTCCACCATGTTACCCAGTTGCCTGTTGGGTCTGAGGTTTTTCCAAGATGATATTTCCCTGGACTGTGGGCAGGGGAAGTCTTCATCTCTTCCCTTCCAGCTCTGAGTGATGCAGGAGTGGCAGAAGTTGTGTCCACACTCTATGGAAACCAGATCCTTAAAATACTCCAAACAGATGGAACAAGTGGCCTCTTCCTTTAGGTTCCCCAGCTGAGCTGCAGCCGCCATGGTTCAGAAGTACAAAAGTTAACTACGTCACCTTGGGAGGGGGATGTGGTCCGTCGGCTGCGCTGCCGACTTTGGTGCAGAAAACCAGGGTTCGAGCCTCGAGGTCACGTCCACTTTCTGTGATTCTGGGCAAATCACGTAATCTCCCCGTGCCTGAATATGTAATGTAAATACGGTGCTCATTTGTAATGTAAATACGGTGCTCATGTACAGCGCTCCAATACCTTTGGGTCGAGTTCGCGCTATATAAAAGATGCAAAAAATAAAAAAAAAAGTTTTGTTTCTCTTCCTTTAGACCTCAGCGCCCACTCCAATTGGCTAATAGCCTGCTTGTTTCCATTGGTTGCTGATGAGGACAGCGCAGTCTCGGATTGGTTGACATTTTGTTTGTTTCCATTGGTTGCTGATGAGGACAGCGTAAGCTCGGATTGGTTGAGAGCCTGCTGGCTCCCATTGGCTGATGATGAAGACTCCTGTAATTCATTGCTTCAGGGTGTGTTGTTTATTGCTCGACACGTGAAACGAAGGAGGGAGACTCAAACACTGCCAAAGTGAAAATACACAAGTAGAATACAAAATGAATGAGTGGAATGAAAATTAAGAAAATAAACACAGGGGCAAAGAATGAAAGAAGAAAATTCAGATCCCAGGAAGAAGAAAAAAATAATAAATAACACTATAATGCGGATAATAAATGAGCGACAATGAGGAGGTGAAAGGGAAAGAGGAAGGAAAAGAGCAGGAGAGAGAAACCGTCCTTTTAAAAAAAAAAAAAGTTTACTGACTTCGTTTGCGCCCTGCACATTGTAAGGATTGCTACAGGACAAGTTTCTGTTAACGCAGAGACTGTGTGCACACAGCTGCCAAGCAGTGCTTTGTTGCATCATGTATTAACCGGAATGAAATCCTCTTCCCTCTCATATCCACTTTCCTGTCCAGTTGCTAGAGCGGGTAGAACAAAATTTTGTATACCCTCCCCATTCTGCATGTTTATATTAATCTGAATAATTAACTAATAGTAATCTTATTAATTGGTTTGCAGTGAAAGACTTATCAATCATATTAACAAAAGAATTACACGTGGGAATTGCATTTTGCATGGCTATATTATTTGTAAACTAACTTGTGTACGCATACTAATAGTAGAAAATTAGAATATTGCATGATATATGTTGCTTTGGTGATGTATTTGTAATTTGTGCTTTATTAAGTGAGTATAAACCGCTTTGAGTGTTGCTTTCTGCTAGATAATTACACACACATATGGGTATTAGCGAAGGGATAACATTTTATTAGTCATTTATATGTTTTAATTACGTTTTTGTGTTTCTTTTGCTTAAGTTGCCCATTTCGGCCTAGACAAGATGGCTGAACGAGACGTTGAACGTGACTGCCCCTGACAACACGAGGTTCTGGGTGAAGTGTGCAGGCGTCACAGCCAGCAGCAGTGGCCTGGACCTGACCCCGGGAGAACATGTACCCATCAAGGTCTTTCCGGGAACTTCGCCAGCAGCAAAGACAATGGACAATTTAAAAACCGGAACCAGCAAGTGCGATGAGTTCATTACACAGACACCATGAGAACTTTACCCCGTGACCCCAAGTCGACCAATCAGGACTTTCTAAAACCCCGATCTTGATACTTTTTGACATTATTTTCATTATAAAAGTAGGTAGGGAATTGAACTAAAAAAACTCGTTCTTCTTTGACGAACTCGATTCCCTGACGTTATGCTGACGGAGAGGACGGTGACACTGCTGGACAGCTGTTATCCTGAATCTTTGAGACTGAATTGCGGCCTAACTTTGCTGAATAAAGATTTTTCCCCGACCTGACTGACTTAGAGGACGACTTTTAGCCAGATTAGGTAAATATGATGTTCTGCAATGCTGATGATGATTTCTAACGATTTTTGCAATATTTCTTAGATAAAGAATATTTGATTAATTGACAAATGCGTTGCGTTGATTATTTGAAGAAGAGATATTGATTTAGTATGTAAAGAGTAGATAAAGGATTGTGACACTAAACCTATAAAAACAACTAAATGATTCATTGCCTTATGAGGGGAATATCTTAGGATCGGAGTCAACGTATTTAGAGTAAGGTAAAGTTATTCCTTTCATGTCAGCGTTTGGAAGCTTATTCCTCTAGGGAAGCAGATCAATGGAGTATGAGTATTGGTGTTATGGGCCCCATCAATGAATGTATTTGAGTGAATTTGCTGTAGAGGTATTTGGTCTGTGACGAAGGGGGAATTTGATGTTCCACGCTGCAACAGTTTTTCTGGTAGCAGTATGATGGTTTTTATTGTTTTGGTTTGGTGATTATTGCTTGTAAATAGCTTATTGATCATTGGTTATTGATATTGGGTTATGTACTAACACTCTATGTTGAGTCGTGTTGAGTTTTATGTTGTTTGCACGGCTTCTGGGATGTAGGGAGTCGGAAGTTTGTAACGGTTCCGTAGTAGAGCAGAGGTAAGCGCTGTTCTCGGGAAAGACGGAATTGTTGTTACCCTGTAGGTACACAGGGAAATCGTGTGACGATTGAAGTTGCACGACGCATTGTCTGGGTTCGATTAGGTGACATCGTCGTGTGTTGCCATTAGAGACATTTTTTGTGTGAGAGAAGTGTGTATGATAGCGAAGGTTACCTGTGAAATTTTGGTCTTAGGTGTCAGGGATCCAAATGGCATTCTGGTAACGCTTATCACTGGAAAGGTAATAGGTATTCTCTGAGCTTGTTAGAAGGGCAAAGTAGAGGGAAGCGCTGTTTTGTTAACATATGTCATAATTCTGTAGTAGGACAGACTGTTCGCTGTTCTCGGGAAAGACAGGATTCTGTGTGAATGTACTACTTTTTCTTGTGTGAAAGTGCGTGAATGTAAAGGCATTCGGGTTAATTGTGAAACTCTAGTTTTATTTCCTATCCTCCCCTTCTTACCACCTGAGAGTCAACGTACAGTTGTTACTTCTCTTGTGATGGCCAAGATTGATTATTGTAATGGTCTATATTTGAGCCTACAGGAATGCCATATGAATAGACTGCAAACGCTTCAAAATGCGGCAGCTAGGCTACTGTCAGGTATAGCTAAGTTTGCGCCTATTTCCAAATAAATTAGCAAACTGCACTGGCTTCCTGTGAGGAAGCGGGTCTGTTTTAAAGCTTTTTGTATTGTGTTTAAGGCACTTCAGGGCATGGGCCCGGAGTTCCTGAAACAAAACATCCAATGGTATCATCTCAAAAGGACGTTACGGTCAATGGAAGCCAGGTTGGCAATAGTACCAAGGATAAGGAAGGCTTCCTGGGGCGGAAGAAGCTTCATTTTGCGATCCACCAAGGCATGGAACGCCCTTCCGCCCTATCTTAGAATGTGCCCTGATCCTCTGGCCTTCAGGAAGAGCCTGAAGACCTGGTTGTTTAATAGGTAGTGTGAAAGCTTTTGTCCCCTCCTTTAGGAATAATGGGTAGCGCCAGGACACCCTTGGGTAATCGCGCGCTATATAAATCCCCGTAACATAACATAACATAACATATTTCTCAGGAGCATTGGGTCTCCAACTATGTGTCTTAACTCTGGAGAAACGGTTAGCTAATGCTTGTTAGAAGGGTAAGGTAGAGGGATGTGCTACTTTATCCGCGAAAGTAACGATTCCGTAGTAGGGCAGAAGTGAGCGCTGCTCTCGGGAAAGACGGAATTCTCGTGAGAAAGATATATTGCTATTCCTTGGTTAGCGAAGCGGACAATGGTAGCGTTTTTATGTTGTTACTAACAAAATTGTAGAAATTGAAGCAAAAACGTACTGAGCGGATTGTGAAGGAGGGGTAGACGGGAGCAGGAGCTGCCGCAGCGGCTGCTGACGTCAGAACGACCGTGCTGGGATTGGACAGTCGGTCAGAACCGTAAAACGCTCCGGATTGGTGCGTTAGTGTGCGCCGCGCTAGGAGTGGAGAAATACAGGGTGACGTAAAAGCTCCCTATTGGTGCGTTAGTGAGAGTCGTGCTGGGATTGGAGAATTGTAAAAGTGACATAAACGCTCCGGATTGGTGCGTTAGTGTGAGTCGCGCTAAGATTGGACAGAAAAGCGGTACAGTTGTAAAAGAGACTAGTGAGACACGAAAGAAGAGAAAATGTAATACGATCCACCAGAAAAGGAGAAAAAGTCATGGTTTGATAGAATTAAGAAGTGGTTTAAGAAGGACAAACCGATTGTAACTAGGGAAGGACAGTTACTTCCTCCACCGAAAACCCCTGCATCCTTTATGGTTGCGAAATATGGATATCACACTTGTATTTGGTTAGATAATTGGGTCAATGTTAGATTTGGGGATCTCTGGTTGGCACAGGTAGGTACTTGTGTCAAGCAGGGATCCTCTCCTCTAGTCAGGGTAAGGGGTTACACTCCCAACACAACCCCTGCTCACCCTCTAGGTAGCTTGGCGCGAGCAGACAAGGCTTATCTCAGGGCGCAATGGTTAAGCATTTGTGACCACATACAGTAATTCAATGGCAACCCCACAAATGGACTCCACACTGGGTTTATCAGAAATAATTATTTTATATATAGGCAGACTTAACACAAGACCAAATAACGATCCCAAGTCACACAATACTCTTGGCAATAAGCAGCTCTTGATTCAAGCGTCTTTTACAGTTCTGTGCGGTTCGTGTTACTTCATACGGTCCGTACGGGATGAAAGATGCTTTTGAGCGGGGCTCACAAGCGTTGCAGACGCTCCGGGCGAAGCGTACACCCTGCGGTGCTTACGAACGGGGTTCACAAACGCTGCAGACGTTCCGGTGCGGAGCGTACACCTTACGGTGCGAAGCGGACACAGTACCTTTATCTTGGAGAGTTCGTCACGGACGATGCGATGACAACAAGTGCGTTGTACGTTGCGATGCCCTCCTGTTACGGTGCGAGCTACGGCTCATAGGGGGCCTCAGTCACGTTGTTCGAGGGGACGGTGCGGAGATACGGTGCTCTTAATGTTTCTTACGGCGTACGAGCCGTACCTTGAGATCGGCACCTTTTCTTTCAGCGCGGTGCGAAGCAGATAGTACGCTCCGATGGTGAGCAACGTACCAACCACTCAACGTGCAGCAACCTGCCCACAACAGGGGTAGGGGGGCACGCCAGAGCAGTGTGATTCAAAGAGGGGAAACAAAAGTGCAACACGAAGTGCTTCCTTCACGGTGCAAGCTACGGCTCGTAGCGGGCCTTAGTCACGTTGTTTGGGCCGGACAGCTGGGCACAGGCTTTCCAGTGAGTGCGCCGATCTAGGCGGCGCGCGCTTTCCTCGGCTTCGGGTTTGCGGTGAGAACGGCAGTTCTCGGCGGTGATTCTCAAGGGGGGTGAAGTCCACTGGTCCTGGGACTTCGTTCAGGGGGCAAGCTCAGTCACAAGCCCTTGGAGATCTTAAAAAGCACAAGTTGAAGTAAAGTTTATCAGCAATCTTTCTCCTCTCCTTCAGCAGCAAGGCAACCACTGCAGGCCAACCCCCCAGGTCAGGGACAGTACTCTTCCTACAGCTTTGCTGGTTCCTTCCCCTCAGGCAGAGGTTCGTCTTGTAGCAGAATCTAATTTCTTAGGAGCAGGGCTCCTATACTTATACTACATTTCTTTTGTTCTTGCAGGCCAGGGGGGCCCTTGCCTAGTTCGGTCCGGTTTCTGAGCACTTTGTTGACATGATGCAGGCTTCTGCTTTCAGTGTGCAGGGCAGAGACATCAGACGCTCCACAGGAGGTGGAGACAGCATTGTGGTGGCAGAGCACAGCCCTATTCAGAGTCCAGGTGCACTCCTCTCACCCATCCTGGTGTAATCTTCCTATTCACCACCTGGCTGCCCAGACTGTCTCTTGGAATTCCCCAGCCTTGTCACTCACACAAACCAGACAGCAGATACACATCAGCGCAGAGGCAGGCTGAAATGGTTAGGCAAGCAAATGCCAACTTTCTAAAAGTGGCATTTGCAAACACAGAACATTAAAATAAACTTTGCTAAAATATGTATTTTATTATTCTGAGTTCAGGCATACTAAACTCGATTTTCTACCATGTTCCCTGGGTCTGTTAGGATCATAGGATGTAACAATTGTAACAGCCCATTCTGGCCTATGGAGAACAGGTAGCCTTACAATAGTGAAAAACGAAAATGGCTGTAATTCACTATTAGGACATGCCACACACATCAGGGCATGTCCTACCTTATGCTTACAATGCACCCTGCCCTTGGGCCTACCATAGGGGTGACTAATATGAAGTTAAGGGAAGGTTTAGGGACTGGCAAGTGGGTGCACTTGCCCAGTCAGAATGACAGTACCAGACTGCACGCGGGTTCGCAATGGCAAACCCTAGACACATTTTACCAGGCCGCTTCTGTGGGTGGCACAACCAGTGCTGCAATCCCACCAGCAGCATTTGTATTTACAAGCCCTGGGCACTCCTGGTGCACTTTACTGGGGTCTGACAGTGAACCAAATAAGCCAATCATGGAATCCAACCAACATATACATTTTATATAGGGAGCACTTGCACTGTGGCACTGGTTGGCAGTGGCACAGTGCTCTGAGCAGCTAACACCAGCAAAACACATGAGGCACAGCGATACAAAGTGGAAAGGAGACTCACGCCAAGGTGCCAGGTCTAACAGTCAAGTATACCGAGAAGGACGGACGGTTGGCTTTTCCAGAACATGGTTCATTTAATTTGGCTGTTTTGAGAAATTTGAGAGAGAGAATGATGAATTTAGAACCAAGACCTAGACCGACTCAATTTGAGGCTTTGACGGAGTGGGAAGACAAGATACATGACTGAGAAAGACAGAGAAACGGTAGAGGATATAGGTACCTGTTTGGCAGATCATACGGACATGAGACGCATGATGATCGAATGAGAAGGTGGCAGAATGCAAGTATGACTGAAGGTTTGTTTCCCGTAAGAACTGCAGGAGAGAATGAAGGACAAAAGTGTGTAGAAAAGAGGCATAATGTGGAATCGAGAGGGTATGGAGTGAATGAATCAGAGGATGATGTTCTTGATGATATGTTTTATAAGAATCCACCTCCATATCGACCAGAACCAGAAATATTAAACCCAAGTGCCCCAATGAAGGAAACAGTACGAATCATAAAATTGGAACCAGAGTTCCAAGATTTGGGAAGAAACAATTCCATTAGAGAGGTAGAAAAGAAGTCTGGAGGAAAATAAGATGGAGAAAGTTCTGCAGAACTAGCAAAAACGAGCCTAGAATTAACCGAGAAAATAAGAGACTTGACTAAGAATCTAGAAGCGGTAACTGTTCCAGTAACGATAGGTCCAGTAATGCCTATTTTTGATAAACAGAAAGATAGCGAACATTGTTTGACGGTCCCTTATAAAAGTAGTAAACTGGTTGAACAACCAAGAATGAGTCAGTGAGAATCCATGGAGACAGACTATGAGTATGATTGAACCGAAATTTTCAAATAACCAGTTTTTAGGTCAAAACTGTGCAGAAAAGCTTATGACGATGATAGAGACAATGTCAGAAACTCAAAAAGATTTTGGACAAGAAAATTTAGAAAAGCCAGTAGGACCATCTACAGAGGAATTGAGTGAATGTTTGAGAAGTTTACAGAAGAAAGACAAGGAATCTCAGTCAATAGATGTGGCCAAATTACGAATGGTACTGGAAGAATTAATAGTAGGAACTATCCCGACAGAAAAGTTAAAAACCTACCAAGATGAGGAGTTGTTATTTCTGTATAAAAGCGTAACATGGAGAGCAAAAAGTCTCCATGAAAGATTAGAAGAAGTGGCAAATGAAATGGGTATTGATATTGAAAAGGTAAAAGCACTACAGAAACCATATTGAGTAGATTTCACCGAAAAAGACATTGAAAACATAAATACCACAGGACGAATAGGTCAGATTAAAGAAATCTTTTGTTGAGAAAATTGGGAGATTGAAGAACCAGAACCTTTTGGGCCTGGCGGCGCAGGGTACGCCTTAATCTCCTGGATTCTCCTGCTCAGCTACTCAGAGACACGGGACACTCTGTTAGGCGTTAGAAGATCAGATTTATTAGCTGCAGCTAGTACAGTTGTGGAGAGGTGTGGCTCACTGGTTAGAGGCGGCAGACCCGTAAGCAGAGAATCGGCCAGGGACCAGGGTTCAATTCCCGATGCGGCAGGGTTGTGGACCAGGTTCAAAACGGACTCGATAATTCTCGCCTCGGTACCTACTCTAACCAGGAACACACTCGGCAACTCTGGGCATTAAGCTTGCCTCATCTCTACAATGGCCCCCCACAGACGCCGGGGATGCCTGGTTTCACCTTGGAGATACCCAGAAAGGGACCATCTCACGGGGATAGCCAGGACGGGTTCCCCAGCGGTCTACAGCGCCGGGACGCCCCGTTGCTGGGGCAGCTGTGCGCTTTACAAGTCTACAACATTTATTTTATTATTTACATCCCAGAAGTACACAAGGTAGGTTCTCAGGAGACTGCCACTTCACTCTGTGGCGCACAAACTTATATACTCTATAGGTAACATATACATTAACCAAATACACTCCCAGAACATATGAGAAACAGCCAATAGGAAAAGTTGAAAAACAGGACAAAACCAATAGAAAAGGTTTGAAAACAAAGTGTCAGATGACTCGAAGAAACCTCTCCTCCAACTATGTTTGTCACCCCTCCTTCAAACTAATTTATTAACGGATTCGTAACTAACTTGCAGGTGGCGAGATACGTTTGTGTGTGTTGGAGGACGGTTGTGAAATGAGAGAATGCTTGCAGAGGACAGTGAAGGCCAGACGATAAGATAAAGTCGGAAAAGAATAGTGTGAACCAACAGATAGTTGAGACGGGGATTAGAAAAACCAGACAGGGATTAGTGTACTTGGCCAAACCTAACACCAGCTTTGCAAATAGAGGCAGAAGGTTAATTTTGACACAAAGCTTGCAGAAAAAGCAGAAAAAGACTTCGACCGTCGTGCTGCCTGAGTGAGGGCAACACAAGATGGCGGCAGAGCACAAAATGGCGATTCGATTACGATCGGAAATCGAAGTTCCTCAGACCCTCCTTTTGCCAGAACTCAGGCAAGATAGACTCAAGTTAATATGAGTCAATGTCATAGCCATGAGGTCATCGAGCTGTTGCTGTAACATTATTCTTATATTTTCTGTTACTTGTGGTTTGGGTTTAGGGATGCACATAGTAGCACAAAGGTCACAGATGGCGGGACCACAGTGCATACAAAGGCAACAAGAGAAAATAATGGTCAACACTATTCCAAGGAATGTCAATGCTTTCCAACCCCATTTGGACAGTAGTCCCCAAAACCACTCCATAAAAGACCAATCTCCTTCGTCCTGGTGAATCGACTCAGAGATTATATGCAACTTGGAGATATCTTGGTATACTGTCAGAGCGTCATTAGGTATGAAAATACAGCAACTTGACCCGATCAGTTTGCACACTCCACCGCGATCCGCAAGAACAAAATCTAGGGCAACTCGATTTTTTAAGGTCATAAGACGGTCCGCCTGTAGTTCTGCCGTGTTAATACTTAAGGCTCCTACAGTGATGTCTATTGTAGTTTCTACGACACGAACCAGTTGCCTTATATTTCTGCTGTTAGCCATTGGACCCCAGAAGGGAAGAAATCCTTTGAGGAAATCTCCTCCCTCTTGTCCTGCTGTGTCTTTTGAATCAATAATCCCTCTGCCATATCTGTTTCGATGATAGTTTGCAGAAGCGGTGTATGTAGGGGGAAGAAGGAAAGCTATATAGCAGGTACCAGAAAAACCCGTTGGTAACCATGTGTAAGCTCTACTGTGGCAGATAAAATACGTGCCCTGAGATGGCACTAGAGGAGGCGAGTTCTGAGAGGAATAAACGTATGTGTGAGAACAGTTATTTCTTTGTATGGTGTCAGAAGAGCGATCATTTATTTGCAGACAGAAATTTCCCTGATGAGGAATAGTCCAAATTGGTGGAGATTTTCTTTGTTTGATCCTATCACTTAAGCTAGTGACATAATGGGTGACGTTCCAGTTTGTATACGCTTTCCTTTCGTCAACAGAAATCTTACTGTTTTCCATGATTTTAGCCATAGCTAGCATTCCCTTAATTAATGAGCTATGACTAAAATCCGGACCACCAATATATGAACTAATGGATCGTTTGAACTTGCTTTGGTAGGCATTGGAGAAGATGACAAAATAAGCCCAAGCGGAACCCTCATAAGAAAACGGGAGAACTAAATATGGCATTCCTTTCTCTGTGGTATGTGGCATAAGTCCGCATACCCAGCAGTCAGTTGTATTGACCACTAACTGGTGTTGATGCAATAACTGGATAAAGGAATTGTTATAATATTCAGTTCTTCTAATGAGTTCATGTTGATGAAGGGTATGAAAGAGATGTGGAGAGACAGTAGATGAAGACGAAGAGGAAAAAGGAGACACAACTTTTTGATGCAGAGCATAAATAATCCAACTTATAAACGCCAAAATAATACACAATAATATAATAATACATAAGGTTATATTAAAACGACTGTACATTAATTTACAGGATTCTTTCTTTATTTCATCCTTTCTCTCTCTTTTGCTTTGTGTAGTTTCCATCATTCTAACGGATGCTCACGGCAATCTTCCTCAATCACTTAATTATGATTATCTGCCGTCCTATGACACTGCAAGTCCTGCAGGCCTATTGCCACTACTCAGGTCACAATTAAGACTCCTACCGTGACCCTGCAACCGGGATAGAATACTACACAGGGGAGAGAAAAATCTTAAATGTTCTTTGTTCTAGGTCTTAGACTATAGTGTTCTTTATCAGGAACGGTTTGGTTCTGGAACAGTATTCGTGGATTTGTCGTATCCAAGTGACGACGTGGTGTTATTGCTTCCTGCAGAATGTCGTCGTCCTCTTTCTCAGACAGTGTCCCATTCAGGCGTGCATCACTAAAAGGTACGAATTGTGGAACCTTTTCACTTTCAGAGTCACCAATGCCCCTACGCACCCATTGATCGTAAGGTAATGGCAAAGGCACTTTCTCACAATGCACGCCGTGAATCCAGTTTTTCTTTCCTTCAACTTTGACTGCTGTTCTCGTGGTGAGCAAAACCATTCGGGGCTCTCTCCACCTGGGTTCCAAATTTTTCGTCCTTTGGAAGTTCTTGGTACAGACCCAGTCACCTGGTCGGATGGAATGACCTGGGTCGGTGGAAGCCTCCGGTAAAGCACTCTGAACCTGTTGATGGAGAACACGCAATTTAGTCGTAAGATCATGCAAGTAGTCAATCAACATTGGATATGGCAAGTCGGAGTATTTCCTAGGGCGAGGGACTCCCCATACATTAGCTGGACACCCTAAGACCACTTCGTAAGGGCTAAGTCCCAATCGAGTGTGTACAGCAGTTCGGGTGGACAGGAGAGCCAGGGGCAAAGCATCGGGCCAATTAAGTCCTGTACTAGCTTGGACTTTTGCCAGTTTTAACTTCAAGGTTCCGTTATAACATTCCACTAGACCTGCTGACTGTGGATGATTTGCAGCATGGAACTTTTGCTTGATACCAAGACCCGCACAAACTTTTTGCATGACTTGGCCAACAAATTCGCTCCCATTGTCACTCCAGACAATGCGCGGCAAACCAAACCGGGGGAAAAATTCTTTTAGTAAGATTTTGGCTGTGGATAAGGCTGTGGTGTCTTTTAAAGGGTACGCTTCTATCCAGCTTGAAAAGATGCATACTACCACCAGAACGTATTTAAGGTTGTTGCATCGCTCCATGTATATGTAATCGATCTGCAACACCTCAAATGGATATGTCGGAGGAGCAAAGTGACCCGCTGGAGTTGGGGTTCCCTTTCCCGGATTGTACATTAAACAAACAATACGATGTTTCACTACATTGTCTGCGCATTTTGGGATTCTTTCGTTTTGCCACATTGGAGCCCAAAGCTTGCATATTCCTTTTGCACTTAAGTGGGCTGGACCATGTGCCATAGTAACCACTGGTAGTACATAGGCATCCGGTAACAGCCAACGTTGGTGTTCAGATAATTCCACCCAACAACCCATCTCATCTAACATTCCCGTACTTTCTTCCCACCTACTTAATTCCTTCTCTGTAGCCTCTTTCTGAATTGATTTTACACTTTCTACTGTATTCTCATACATTCCCCTTTCTCTGACCCAATTCGCAGGACACGCCACATACATTCGACTTGTAACATCTTTCGCTGTCTTTTTCGCTACTTCATCTGCAAATGCATTTCCTCGGCCAACATCATCTGTAATCTTTTTGTGCGCACTACACTTCACAATTGCTATTTGGGTGGGCAAGGTAAGTGACTCAAGAAGATCAGTCACCAACTGACCATGTTGTATTTTGGTGCCATGTGAAGTGAGGAATCCCCTTTCCTTCCAGAGACGCCCAAAGTTGAACGTTACACCAAAGGCATATTGGCTGTCGGTGTACACGTTCACTCTCTTTCCTTTTGACAACACACATGCTCTCGTTAAAGCTATCAATTCTGCTGCTTGAGCCGAATTGTGTCTGATACGTGCGGTTTCCACAACTGTATGTAAAGTAGTAACAGCATAGGCTGAAACTGTATCTCCATTAGGCATTTTAAAGCAAGAACCATCTACCCATAGAGTTCCATCCGGATTCTCTAGTGGTGTATCTTTCAAGTCAATTCTTCCTTTTGTCTCTTCCTCAGTACGAAAGAAACAATCATGTTGTTTCTCAACATCTTTCTCATCTGGAAGGGGCAACAGAGTAGCTGGATTCAGGGTATTACATCGTTCGATGTGTACGTGACTAGCAAAAAGCGTCAGCTCGTATCCAGTTAAACGAGCACTCGTAAGATGCTGCGTTTTCGTTCTGTTTAGCAAAGTATCTACTGCATGTGGCACCATGGCAATAAGAGTATTATCCAACACCACCCCAGCAGACTGTCGAATAGAAATTGCTGCTGCTGCTGTCGCTTTGAGACAACTAGGCAATGCTTTAGCTACAGGATCTAACGTAGCTGAAAAATAGGCACATGGCCGCTGTTTGTCTCCAAATTGCTGTGTTAAAACTGACAACGCACAACCCTCTCTCTCATGAACATAGAGTGTAAAAGGCTTACTGTAATCAGGAGTACCTAGTACAGGAGCAGAACACAGAGCAGTACGTAAATCAGTAAAACTCCTTTGGCACTCATCAGTCCAAGGAAGGGGCTGAGGCGTATCTTTTAAAGTAAGTGCCAGCAAAGGCTTGGCCAACAGAGAGAAGTTAGGGATCCACTGCCTACAGTAAGAAGTAATACCCAGAAAGGCACGTACCTCACTTTGTGTGGATGGCACAGACATTTGCGTAATCGCCTGAATTCGTTCTGGGGTTAATCGTCGTCCCTCCTTTGATAGGAGATGACCCAAATAGGTAACCTCTCGACGGACATATTGTAATTTGGAAGGTGAAACCTTATGATTCAGATTAAACAAGTGGCGTAACAATGCAACAGTGACATTTTTGCAAATATCTTCTGAATCAGCGGCGATCAACAAGTCATCCATGTACTGTATAAGGGCAGCACCGGATGGCAAATAAAAAGTATCAAGATGACGTTTTAAAGCTTGGCTGTAAATGGAAGGACTTTCACAATAGCCCTGAGGTGCGCGCTTAAACCGGAAGCTTCGGCCTCCAAGAGAGAAGCCAAAAATATCCCTACTCTCTTCAGCAATGGGAATACTAAAGAAGGCATTCTTTAGATCGATAACAGAAAACCAAGTCGCTGTGGAAGGTATCATCGTCAACAAAGCAGTGATATCTGGGACGACAGGAAATTGTGGTACAACAATTTTGTTTACCTCCCGAAGATCAATTACGAAACGATATACAGGTGGCTGAGAAGGATCAGTGCGTTTAAGAACTGGAAGAATAGGACTATTGCATGTGTTACCTCTCGTTTCCTCAACTACATCCTTCTGAATTAAATCATGAATGATTTCCAAAAGCGCTTTTTCACCTTCAGTAGAAATTCTATACTGCGGAATACGAGGCAATTCAACATTAGGTTTGAGAGTGACAACATAAGGTGGAATCTCAAGACAGCCCACATCGTTCGGACCCGTGGCCCAAAGCGTTGCTGGAAGAGAAAGCAATTCAGGTGGAAACTGATCTTTGGACAAATACATTGGAGAAATCAGTTTTTGTCCTAGGGTAAGATGTACACCAGAAGGAGAACAATATATCGTAGCATGCATTCTTTTCAATAGGTCCAAACCCAACAGATTCTCACCACAACCATTCGTCAACAGAAGTGGAGCTTCCAAATCATAAGGGCCGATTGAAATAGGCAGAGGGCAAGAAACCGGGTTACGAACAGGGGCGCCAGAAAATCCTACAGATACATTTGTTAAGCCAGACAAAGGTGCCCCAGGGAGTTTAGAATGAATGATAGAACTTCTCATCGCCCCAGTGTCTAAAAGAAATGGCTCTAAAACACCCATTGTAGTGACGTTAACATAAGGACCACTCTGATCTACTGGAATCAACACAACTCCCTTACTTTGTCCATGGCTGTCCTAGTTGGCATGAAGACTTTCATTTCCGTTTTCAATATAATGGTCTTCATTATAGTACTGTGTAGACCTAACATTTTGCTGATCAAAGTAATTCACGGAATTAGGAGGAGGAGGAGAACGCTGTTCTTGGGTCAACATACCCCGACCTCTTCCTCTGTTTACTGACTGGAGGCCACCACGACCTCTTGGAACAGACAATGCTCCATTGCGTTGTAATAAAACCAGACAACTTTTTTTAAAATGACCTTCTTCTCTACAATAGGCACATTGATTAGGTCCTAACAAAGGTCGCGGAATGTATGGCTCAGGTTTTTGATACAACCTCTGAAACTGTGAAGGCTGCTGAAATTGAGGCTGAGCATAGCGAGGAGGATAAGCTTGTTGCAAGAGAACCTTTGTTTTTAATTCTTTCGTCTTTTTCTCTTGCTTTTCTTTTTCTTCTTTATCTCTGTTTTCATAATATTGTGCAGTAGCCAATATCTGGGCAGAAGAAGAAACAGCCCATGAACTTTCAGAATCTTTCAATTTGTGTGACAGCTCGGGAAGCAAATTAAATACAAATTTGTCCACTAATAATCGCTGTCCACCCTCTGTAGCCATATCTTGACCACTGTGATCGATAAATGTCTCCTCGAAACGAGTGAAGAAATCAGAGACACTTTCATCTTTCTTTTGTTTGCATGCCGCTAGTTTATCCCAATTAACTCTCAATGCCGGCATCATAGTTTTCATTAATGTAATAATCCTACCAGGGAGTTCTGAAATCAAAGCGTCAGGCTTTGCACCACCCACTTGGTCTCTATCTGTGGCAGTTATAACATCCCAAGTAGCACCTAATTCCTGTGCATGATTCTCCTTACGAATCTTAGCCCATATTGTTTGTGGGACTACATTTCCCATTAACATGTCGATATCAGCTAGGTTCATTATGCAAGCATCAACTGTCTGTGTTAATTCTTTATAATAACCCGCAGGGTTTTTACGAGGATCCGGTAGAGTCTGTTTAAGGGCCAAAACTTCAGATCTCTTCCAAGGGACATGTACCCATATACGCTGAAAATGAGCAGGAATAAGTGGTACGTTACCTGCTGCTGGAACCTCTTCCTTCCATACTGGAGGAACCTCTCTCATAGGATAATTTTTCAGTGTCAGTTTAACCGATGGATCAGAATCAAAGAAAGTCTGAGAGGATAATAAGGATCTATAAGAAATAAGTGTCCTTACAGCTTTCTCAACCTTAGATCCCACAACAAGTCCTTTATCAAAATCAGCCTGAACATCTAACAGATCTCGTGGGATCGGACTCGAATTCACATCTTCCCATTCTTTAATGAGAGTATCGCACATTACATCGAAAACATATCTTTGCGTGGGTGCATTCCATTGTGAGAAGGTAGGCATAATATCAAGTATACTGTATTGAGGACCCTTTTTGATCCATTTACGTGCGAGAGATTCCAACCTTTCTCGTTCTTCAAAATCTGGGAACTGACTACGAGATTGTCTTCGAGCAAAAGCTGGAGATACATTTAAGGCTTCAAAGAAGGGAGATAGAATACCAGTGACAGTGTCCGTGAGTCGCTTACGCATAGACGGAGAATTGGACATGAAAATTGGAGATAAGGTATTAGGCGAACTGACAGAAGGAGAACCGATAATTGCAGGAGGTGCAGAAGGCAAAGGAGATCGAAGATCAGGAGATGAGGGTAAAGAAGTCGAAGTTAATGGTAAGACCGGCAGAGACGGTAATACTGGAGGAGGCAAATGCGGAAGAGCCGGAACAGGCGGAGGTACCGCTGGCGGCTGAACAGACAATTGGGGTGCATTGGCACTTTGGGCATAGGGCGGAAGCAATCTCAATAAATGGGACATTAGGGGATCTTCTTCTAAATCTTTCTTATTTTCGGAAGGGGAGACAGGCAACACCGGATAGCATTTATCTATTGCCATACGATGCTGTCTCTCTGAAATTTCTATCGCATTATCAATTTCATTGTCTTTGAATTGTTGGGCAGCCTGTATAATTGTCATACCCTGTGCTTTTCTATCTCGTTTTGCTTGCTTAATTTCTTTCTGTTTGGCTTCCTTACGCCAAAGGCGGAAAGAGTCAAACATTGCCGGCCGGGCTTTTCTTTTGAATAGAACTGCTTCTAAATTGTCTAACACATCAGGATCAAAACTACAATTTTCTGGCCATTTTAGAACACCATCTTTTTTTGTGTAT
The DNA here is from genome assembly GCF_964204655.1 of Triturus cristatus. NCBI lineage: Eukaryota > Metazoa > Chordata > Amphibia > Caudata > Salamandridae > Triturus > Triturus cristatus. The sequence goes on along the minus strand of NC_140579.1, from coordinate 378,211,109 downwards.
CGGGTCCATGTCTCGTTAAAGGCAATGGGGCCAATACCATGTTTTGAATAGAGCTCATATGTGGGAGTTCCAACCGAAGGAATCGGACAAGAGTCCTCAAGTCGGAAATCCCTATTACAACCTAAGCAACAAAGTTTTCCAAACTTAGTCAGACCAGGCATCTCCGGATTTTACCTGACTGTTCACAAACTTCAAGGGAGTAAAACTCAGTTTACGCAGCACAAATGCACTTACCCTCGGCTTCGGCTATTGCAATAGTCGAATCTAAGGACCACGGGTACTAAGGAACAAAGGACAAAAATTGTGGGCGCAACCCACGAAAATACTTAACTAAGGACGTCTTCTTATACCAACAGAGGCCCGTCTATCGTCTCGCCTTACCATACATCACCAAAGGAAGGGCCAAGGCAGGGCGGCAGTCAGGGCAGCAGTCGTTAGTAGCCGTCAGGAAGGAGTAACCGCGCTGCAAAAGACCTTCGGACCACTTTCGACATACAGGGGTCGCTTGACGTTGCTCGCGAATCCTCCGGAATTTTCTTGCGGGGTTCCTCACGACCTTCAGGCAGAACCGGTACCACTGAAGCCGCCCCACATTGGGCGCCAGTTGAAGAACCAGAACCTTTAGGGCCTGGCGGCGCAGGGTACGCCTTAATCTCCTGGATTCTCCTGCTCAGCTACACAGAGACATGGGACACTCTGTTAGGCGTTAGAAAATCAGATTTATTAGCTGCAGCTAATACAGTTATCCCAGAAGTACACAAGGTAGGTTCTCAGGAGACTGCCACTTCACTCTGTGGCGCACAAACTTATATACCCTATAGGTAACATATACATTAACCAAATACACTCCCAGAACATATGAGAAAGAGCCTATAGGAAAAGTTGAAAAACAGGACAAAACCAATAGAAAAGGTTTGAAAACAAAGTGTCAGATGACTCGAAGAAACCTCTCCTCCAACTATGTTTGTCACCCCTCCTTCAAACTAATTTATTAACGGATTCGTAACTAACTTGCAGGTGGCGAGATATGTTTGTGTGTGTTGGAGGACGGTTGTGAAATGAGAGAATGCTTGTAGAGGACAGTGAAGGCCAGACGATAAGATAAAGTCGGAAAAGAATAGTGTGAACCAACAGATAGTTGAGACGGGGATTAGAAAAACCAGACAGGGATTAGTGTACTCGGCCAAACCTAACACCAGCTTTGCAAATAGAGGCAGAAGGTTAATTTTGACACGAAGCTTGCAGAAAAAGCAGAAAAAGACTTCGACCGTCGTGCTGCCTGAGTGAGGGCAACACAAGATGGCGGCGGAGCACAAAATGGCGGGTCGATTCGATTACGATCGGAAATCGATGTTCCTCAAGATGTGGACAAATGGAAAAGCAGATGGTATCGTAAATGAGATGAAGTTTCAGACAAAACATTTTCAGCTTACCCTGTGAGAGAAAAAGAGAAGGTTGTGACAGAATGCCCTATGAGAGAGATTCCAGGAGGAGGATATGTACATGTCCCATGGACTAGACAGGATATTTTGTCATTTACGAATGATTTCCCTCGACTGTGTGAAAAACCCGTCGAGTGGTATAGACAGGTGGACAGATTTGTGAAATTATCCAAAGTATTGTGGATTGATCTGAATAGCTTGTTTGACATAATAGTACCAGCAGATCTATGGACAGAATGTAATATAGTAATAGAATGGCCGACACAGGAATACCCAAGGGATCCAAAAACAGGAGCTCCAGAACCCGAGGTAATGAAGAAATATGAACAGGTTATGGCATTTTTGAAGAACAAGGTACCCCCTAAAGAGACAGATTGGGTAAAAATTGACAGAACACATCAGGAAAGCAAAGTATCGGTACATGCCTATTAGGAGAGGTTAATTTTAGTCTTTAAACAATTCAGTGGAGATGAAAATTTAAGTGACAAAGATTTGAGTCATTTCGTATACAGATTTGTATATGGTCTTCGTCCAGAAATTAGTGAAATGATAAAATGGCAAAATAAGAAAATAGACGAAGTATTGAGACATGCTAAATATTTCAGTGATGAAATTGAAGCAAAACAGCGAAAACTGAAAGAGAAGGCTATGTGGGCACAGGTAAAGGTAGCAGAGAGACAGGAAGCACAATTAGCAGAACAAGCCGGGTCAAAACAAAAATGTAATCCTGGGAAAAATAAAGGGAATATTGAGGAAGCTAAAAAGAAATTTCCGTGTCATAATTGCGGTAGGATAGGGCATTGGAAATCCGAGTGTAAATTTCCTCCAAGCACTAACGATGAAAATCCATCATTGAATCCACAGGTGCAGAATGAGGTGAGTGGTCAACAGCAACGACAACAGCAGGGTGTAACACAACAGAATCAGTTGCCAAAACCACCTTTTCCACAGAACAAAAATTCCCAGAACTATAGTTAGGAGAATGGATTCTACAATGGAGAACAGGTAAATAAGCCGCAACGCGCTAGCGCTGCTTCGCAATATTGGCTGCGACACGGTGAAAGCGATTCAGAAGAGGATTATTGACGGTGCCGAAGGGAGGAAGAAGAGTGCGTACTTGGCGCAACTCTAGAAGTAGACCAGACAGGCCCATTTGTAGATGGAAAAGTTAATAATGAAAATATTACTTTCCTAGTTGATACTGGTGCTACTCGATCAACTGTTAGATCAGCTGATGTCAAGAATCTTCCTCTCTCGGATGAAACGATCCAAGTAGTTGATGTATCCAACAGACAGATTAAAACTTACCTTACAGAACCAGTGAAAGTTAGTATAGGGAAATGTTCTGAAATGCACCGATTCGTAGTGTGCGATACCAGTCCTGTGAACTTGTTAGGTAGAGATTTATTGTGCAAGATGAATTGCACCATATTTTGTACTCCAGATGAAATAGCCTTTGAAACACCAGATGATGATGTGCTGTATAAAATGACAATGACAAACAGAGAGAAAGAGGTTACAGGAACCTATGCTGTATTTAACCCTGATGAATTAACAAAAGAATTAAAACAATCTGTAAAAGCAGAAGTGGGATTTCACAGGAGAAGACGTAGGATTGATGAGGAATGTAGATCCAGTAAAAATAACTGTAAAAGAAGGAGTATGTTACCCAAATGTCCCGCAATATAAATTGACACCTGAAATAATCGAAGGAGTTACTCCTGTGATTGAGAAAAGCAAGGAATTTTGAGAGAAATAATGAGTAGCCCATGTAATTCACCAATAATGGCACTGAAAAAGCCTAGTGGGAAGTTCAGGATAGTACAAGATCTGAGAAAGATAAACAAAATTGTTGTACCATGTTGTCCCATTGTACCGAATCCATCTGTGATTTTATATCAGACCCCTCATGACGCAGAATGGTATACAGTGATTGATCTGTGCCATTCTTTCTTTTCCATCCCATTGCACCATGACAGTCAGCAAATTTTTGCATTTCGTTTCGGTGAGCATATTTTGGCATGGTGCCGAATTCCACAGGGGTATACAAAAAGCCCCTCAATATTTAATCAGTTATTGAAAAAGTCTTTGGAAAGTCTAGAAATTCCTGAAAACTCAGTACTAGTCCAATATATCGATGACCTGCTTGTGGCATCGAAAACTCGTGAAGCTTGTGAGGTAGACACAGTAGCATTGCTGAATCATTTGGCAGATGGAGGACTAAAAGTGTCACCATCGAAATTACAATTTTGTAAGAAAGAAGTCCAATATTTGGGACATAGCATTGAGAAAGGATACAGGAAAATAACCATAGACAGAATCAGGATCATAAAAAGAATGAGTCCACCAATGACCCAAAGAGAAGTGAGAATCTTTCTGGTAATGGTTGGATATTGTCGTCAGTGGATAGGCAATTTTTCATTGATTGCAAAACCTTTGGTACGATTGACAAGGAGTGATGTGAGAGATCCAATTGATTTGAACAAAGAGGAGTTGGCAGCATTCAAGAGATTGAGAAAAGGATTGTGTGAAGCACCTGCATTAGGCATGCCTGACTATGACAAGGAGTTTGAGTTGTATTGCAGTGAGAGAAATGGATGTGCACTCTCTGTTCTAGTACAGAAGCATGGAAAACTGAGGAAACCAATTGCATATTTTTCACCAATGTTGGACCCAGTAGCTGTAGCCCAGGGGTCTCCAACCTTTTCTGTATTGAGAGCTACTTCAGCTCAAGGAAAGTCCTGTTGAGCTACTAGCAAATGTTATCACTGTAAAATATTGACAACACATGTAAACATTACACTATGACCACCCTAAGCAGGATTATCATAGTGCCACCCAAGTATTCCAGGTGATAGTACCAGAAGAAATGCTAGGGAAACATTTATCAATATTAAATGCCCCCACCTGACTGATAAAGTAACATTCAAATCTTCACATGCCTTGTGGCATAAAGGACATAACCACAGCAATAAGTCTCCTCAATTCAGCTTGACATATCTTTCAAGTATCAACTTTAAATGTGTTTTGGAATTGCAACCTTTTGTTTTCATCAGCATATCAATTTCTGAAAATATACAGATTTTTCTATCACCACTTTCCATTTTGGGCAAACAAACTAAATTTTCCTGAAGAAAACCCTTGTTTGAAAAAAATGCCTTTAAAACACACGTTTTCATTTTTAGGAAATACAGTCCCCCAAACATCAACTAGTCATTTTAATAGGGCACTCACCTGTAAAAATTCCTCATATGGACAGACTGCTTCAAATGCTCAGGTATTACAGTCATAATCCATGGCACCATAGCACAGAGGACGACTGTATAATGCCAATAATGCCCACCAGTATAAATTGTCCCAAGTCTGGACACCATAAGGACCAGGATGGCCACCATATTATTAGTCATGGTCATTATTATGCAAGGGGCAGCCACAAATATATCAGAGACACCTAAATATAGTGCAGTCATGCTCTTAATATGTAACTGATGGCTGCCAGTGTACCATAACTAGACCACGAATACCCAAAATAGTAAAGGATGGCCATAATTATGTGATTGGCACTATTATGCCATGAACTGACACAATTGTGCCACAGACAAAACACATATGATGGGGGCTAGCATACCCATTTGGTAGTCCTTAACACCATGTGTAGCTTACAGGAAGCAACAGTGTTTATAATGGACGCAAACATAGATGAATGCAGATGAGGCTCTTCATTTTCTCTGCTCAGGATCATAGCTTTCCTCAGCCCTTGGCTGCTCATGCACCCACCTGAAACATTTTCACTCTGACTCCTGCAGTCCCACACTTTAGTGGGTCAGCCCTGATTACTGCTCAGGCTACCACTGCCACTCTTCATTTATGGCCCACTGTTCACACACATGGTGAAATTGCTAAAGCAGGGGACTACCACCACCTTGTGACTTAGTCCGAGATTGGATAAAGGTGACCATGTGGCAGACTCAATAGGCCGACACAGTGCGTGTTTGATTGTTAATATTAGTCCCTGCCATAGGCTGGTTGGCTAAAGATCTTCAGATGAAAAGTGCTGCCTTTTTTAAAATGCTTAGAGTCTCTGCATAGACTCTCTGAATGAGATACTGGGATTGACTTCACCTCTGAGAGCTACTTTGAGGGTACTGGCGAGCTACCAGTAGCTCCCGAGCTACTCGTTGGAGACCCCTGCTGTAGCCCTTCCTGGGTGTTTGAAAGCAGTAGCTGCTACATGTTGAAGTTTGGAACCGAGTGAGGGAATTGTGATGGGATACCCTGTGAAAGTGTTTGTACCTCATGATGTGGCGATTCTTTTAACAAGGAGTCGTACTCAGTATATGACGCACAGCCGACTGACTAAGTATGAAAAGGTCATTTTGGGTGCAACCAATGTGAGTCTTGTGAGATGCGTGAATGTGAATCCTTCAACGCTGTTGCCAGATGTAGAGCATGTGGAGGTAAGAGATGAAGCAGATCATGACTGTTTGGATGTACTTGATTTCTGTACAAAACCAAGACCTGACATAAAAGATGAACCCTTGCCAGAAAGTGATTATGTCATGTTTGTTGATGGATCTTGTTTGAGAACAGATGATGGAGTGCTGAGTGCAGCATATCGGTATGTACAGTTGCAGCAGTGATGGAAGCATCCTATTTGAAAGGAGTAAGTTCGGCCCAAGTAGCTGAACTTGTTGCCCTGACCAGAGCATGTAAGATTGGGAAAAGTGTGAGAGTGACTGTGATAACTGATAGCCAGTACGGCTATGGGGTAGTCCATGATTTTGGCCAAATTTGGCTGCAGAGAGGTTTCCTAACCTCAAGTGGAACTCCCATTAAGAATGCTGAAGTGGTTGGAAAGTTGCTTGAGGCGATACAGCTGCCTAGGCAATTGGCCGTGGTGAAATGTGCTGCCCATAGTCGTAGTGGTGATTACATTGCCACTGGTAATAAATTCGCTAATGATATGGCGCAATATTGTGCTCGAAATCAGAATTCAATCAATCGGGAAAAGGAATTGATTTCTTGTTTCCCAATGTTTACTAACACTATGGTAACATGGGAAGAGATAAGACAATTGCAGGAAGAAGCAGGAGAGGAAGAAATAAAACAGTGGGTAAAAGCAGGATGTGCACCAAGAGAGAAAGATCATGTGTGGGTTTATCGAGATGGAAGACCAGTTATGCCTGATAGCATGATGTCTGCCATGGCACGGATGTATCATGGACAGGGACATATAGGGAGAGACGCCATGATTAGGTCTTTTAAGCAAACTTGGTATAATGCCAAGTTCAGGCTTGTAGCAGAAAGTATTTGTCAAAGATGTCTAATTTGTCAGTAATACAATCCTGGAAGAAAGACAGTAGTGAGTCTAGGGACAATAGGTCGAGAGGGAGGGCCTTTTACCAGAATGCAAGTGGATTTCATTGAGATGCCTCCTTGTAACAGATTGAGGTATGTTTTGGTGATGGTATGCCTATTCTCCAAGTGGGTAGAGGCGTTTCCAACAAGAAGAAATGATGGAATGACAGTGGCAAAATTACTGTTGAGGGAATTTATACCTAGATTTGGGTTCCCAGTAACAATTGAATCAGACAGAGGAAGACATTTCCATAATGAGATTATAAAACTGATTTGTGAAGCATTGAATGTACGACAAAAACTGCATTGTGCCTACCGACCAGAGGCTTCTGGTGTAGTAGAACAAATGAATGGTACTATCAAAAACAGAATAGGGAAAATGTGTCTAGCCACAGGTATGAAATGGCCCGATGTCTTGCCTCTAGTACTCATGACTATTGGATCAATTCCAGACAGAACTACTGGTTTGAGTCCGCATGAGATCCTCATGGGACGTGCCTTGCGCCATGTGTTTATACCAGTCAACAAGCTGATGACTATAACTGATGACATGGTGTTGGAATACTGTAAAAGCCTGGATGACGCAGTTCATTCTGTGTTTCATCAGGTCAGGGGACTGGGTAAGGATAAAAGTACACAGAAGAAGAAACTGTTTGGTTCCCAGGTGGGGAAAACCAAGGCAAGTCATCTTGACCACAACAACAGCTGTGAAGTGTGCTGGATTGAAGAACTGGATCCATGCAAGTCATACTTTGAGAATTCCAAATCCAGTTGAATGTAAAGAAAAGGAGTATTTTGATGAATCAGAATCCAGTACTGAGTCGGATGACGGAGAGCCAAAAGACAAAGAAAAAGAAAACCCTGAAAGAGGTGAGACAGAGCCAAGTTTAACTTTGGTCCCCAGAAGTGATTCCCTGAGGAGAAGGTTACAAATTTCTGATACCAGTTCAGACTCAGAGACAGAACAAAGAGCACACTCTTCCAAGAAAGAACAAGGGAAGAACAAAGAAAAGGACAGTGGAGAGACAATAAAGGAAATCCATGAGAAGGAAGTGCCAGATGAAAGATTGAGAGAAATTCCACCTGAAACAACACCTTTAGATGGACAGGTGCCAGATACAGAGAGAGAGGGAAAGATTATTGCGGAAGGCCCCCGAGGAGGTGTAGGGAACTCCAACATCCAGTTAGAAGCAGGGACAAGTAGTCAGCAGGAAGATTGCATGTCGGAGATTCGAGGAGGGACAGAAGTAGGGAAAACAAAAGAAGTGGTGGAAAAAGAAATCGTTGAAGGTAAAAAGCAAGTTGAAACAGAGTCTGGGGAACGCGAAGATGAAATACCAGAAGGCCGAGTTCTGAGAAAGAGAGCTTGGAGAACTGAAAAGAATGATAAAGGGAGTAAATTGAAAAGAGCGGCAAAGGACGATGTGTGGCCAAACAAAATAAAGAGACTGAGATATCGACTGACACGTGTAAATTCGCCAAGGGCTGAACAGGTGAATGAAGTGACGAATCAGGAAAAATCAAAAGGAGAAGAACCAACAGTAGTTAAAGAAAGCAAAAGAACAACGAAACCTAACCAGAAGTATACATCACCGGAATGGACATATGTGGCCCTGCCTGAAGTGAAGGAAGAGGCGGATAGCCAAGGAAATCCAGAGGTGGTTGTACCGGAAGTGGTTGAGGAAGACGAAGAATCGGAAATCCTGAGAGTTATCTTGTCCGATATTGGAGAAGAAGCAGATGTTCAGGACAACCTGTATGTTGAAAACAAAGGGAAAGTGAAAGATGATGAGATGCCAAACTGAGTGAGACAAGAAATTACTGATGGAAAGACAATAAAATACTGAAAAAGACAAAAACTGGTAGAACCAGGTAGGTGCTTAGAAGCATTGGGTTAGAAACTAGTTGTGAAGTAGAAGAGGCTAAGTCAAAAGACACGGCTCATTTTAGAAAAGATGGAAAACTTAGAAAGTAGCAAAAGTAGATGTACCTTCCTTAGAAGATGGTGCAAAATGTGTTGTTGTTGTACGGGATTAATAATGCTTCTTTGGAGTGTTCTCGCTCTACTAATTTCATTTAAAGTTACCGTGGATACATTAGAAGGACATAGTGATAACATAACTAATATAGGGAAAGTTCAAAAGGTAGTTCCAACTAGAATAGATAAAAACTATTTACATAAAGATAGGTCAATAACAGATTTTTCTAACATTGTGTTTTAAAAATTGTTGTATGAATATGTAAAAACAATGGACGTAAGGGATTGCTACGCTTGTATGCAATTACCTGCATCTGTATCTGAAGGAGTGACTTATCCTCACCGTCCAGTAACATATGGAAAACATGTAGTGTAATAGCTAGTTTATTTTATCAAACAGGTAAATAAGAGTATTATTTTTCAGATGTAGATACTATATTTTCACAAGTACCGGCAATTAACAAACTAAACAAGGTAAAACCTGCAAAGGTATTAGGTGAATTTTTCTTAGAGACTAAAGAACTAACATTAGAATATATATTTAGAAATAACTTGACTTGCAGTTTGAAGAAAGAGGAGAAGACATTTTTAGATATGGTTGAAGAAAGGAGATTGAAAATGCAAAGAAAGGCTTCAGAAGGGAAAGTGGAGAAAGCAGTCTGTGATGTAGAAATGGAGAAACACTTGAAAGGCGAAACGAGCCCAACTATGGCTTTAGATTGGCCTCAGAAAGGGAAATTGTGTATAAGAAGGAATCAAACGGCGTATGACAATTATTTTCTAGGGAATAGTGAGTGCCATGATACATACCGAATCATGGGAGGATGGGGATTTAAAGGTGGAAGAGATCCAGTTTATCCAGGACTGTATTTCATTTGTGGGAATAGGGCATATTATCGTTTGCCAGACCATTGGTATGGCACATGTTATGTTTGCCTGGTTTTTCCAAAGATTTTTCATATGGACAGAGGAGAAGATGGTGTACATAGCTTGGGTAGTTATTTAGCACGAAGTAAGAGAGAATCTTGGACTGAAATTGTGGGTGACATTTTTGGAGCATTGATACCCGCAGTGGGAATATCTCTGAATGCAAACAAAATTAGAAAACTTTCAACAGTAGTGGATCGCTTGTCAACAAGCACCGCTGGAGGATTCCTATTGGTAAATACAGAAATGGTTGCCATGCGTGCTATGGTAATGCAAAATCGACTTGCCCTTGATATATTATTGGCAAAAGAGGGTGGAGTCTGTGGAATGCTGAAAGTTCAACATTGTTGTACTTACATTCCTGACGAAAGTAGAGATTTGAAAATTTATATTAAGAATATTACAGAATTGCATGACGAAATTGTACCACTGGAGGTTGAAGGTGTATGGGAGAAGATCGGTAAGAAAATATCAGCTATTAAAGACTTTGTAGTAAAATTAGGTAGTACATTTATAGGTAAGATATTATTTCCTTAGTATTAATAATTAGACTAGGATGTATTTGTTGTAGAAAGAATAAAAACCAGAAAAGAATAAAAAGAGAGAATTTAAGGAGAAGGGATAAGAAACAAGAAAGAGAATTTGAAGAAATAGAACCAGAAGAGATAAAGGAAAGCATGTATAAAACAGCAAAAAGAGCAGAAACAGGGGAAACCGAAATATGAATGAAACAAGAAATCAATTTAAAAATTCCATAAAAGGGATACAACATTTTTGGTTGGTGTGATGATATAATCACCAAAGGGGGGATTGCTGGAGCGGGTAGAACAAAATTTTGTATACCCCCCCCATTCTGCATGTTTATATTAATCTTAATAATTAACTAATAGTAATCTTATTAATTGGTTTGCAGTGAAAGACTTATCAATCATATTAACAAAAGAATTACACGTGGGAATTGCATTTTGCATGGCTATATTATTTGTAAACTAACTTGTGTACGCATACTAATAGTAGAAAATTAGAATATTGCATGATATATGTTGCTTTGGTGATGTATTTGTAATTTGTGCTTTATTAAGTGAGTATAAACCGCTTTGAGTGTTGCTTTCTGCTAGATAATTACACACACATATGGGTATTAGCGAAGGGATAACATTTTATTAGCCATTTCTATGTTTTAATTACGTTTTTGTGTTTCTTTTGCTTAAGTTGCCCATTTCGGCCTAGACAAGATGGCTGAGCGAGACGTTGAACGTGACTGCCCCTGACAACACAAGGTTCTGGGTGAAGTGCGCAGGCGTCACCGCCAGCAGCAGTGGCCTGGACCTGACCTCGGGAGAACATGTACCCTTCAAGGTCTTTACGGGAACTTCGCCAGCAGCAAAGACAATGGACAATTTAAAAGCCGGAACCAGCAAGTGCGATGAGTTCATTACACAGACACCATGAGAACTTTACCCCGCGACCCCAAGTCGACCAATCAGGACTTTCTAAAACCCCGATCTTGATACTTTTTGACATTATTTTCATTATAAAAGTAGGTAGGGAATTGAACTAAAAAAACTCGTTCTTCTTTGACGAACTCGATTTCCTGACGTTATGCTGACGGAGAGGACGGTGACACTGCTGGACAGCTGTTATCCTGAATCTTTGAGAGACTGAATTGCGGCCTAACTTTGCTGAACAGAGATTTTTCCCCGACCTGACTAATTTAGAGGACGACTTTTAGCCAGATTAGGTAAATATGATGTTTTGCAATGCTGATGATGATTTCTAACAGATTTTTGCAATATTTCTTAGATAAAGAATAATTGATTAATTGACAAATGCGTTACGTTGATTATTTGAAGAAGAGAATTTGATTTAGTATGTAAAGAGTAGCTAAAGCATTGTGACACTAAACCTATAAAAACAACTAAATGATTCATTGCCTTATGAGGGGAATATCTTAGGATCGGAGTCAACGTATTTAGAGTAAGGTATTCCTTTCATGTCAGCGTTTGGAAGCGTATTCCTCTAGGGAAGCAGATCAATGGAGTGTGAGTATTGGTGTTATGGGCCCCACCAATGAATGTATTTGAGTGAATTTGCTGTTGAGGTATTTGGTCTGTGACGAAGGGGGAATTTGATGTTCCATGCTGCAACACAGTCACCTCTGAGGGGCTCATGGGGCACAGGCTGGTGCTGCACACCATCCCCCTGGACTCTGGGTGCCCCGCACAGAGTAGGCGGTGCTGCCCCAGCAGCCATCATGTGAAGTAGTGTCCTGGCAGTCAGAGCCCAAAGGAGGGCCAACAACATGTTTATCATCTGAAGGCTGGGGTCCATGAAGAGGATATCAGTGTAGACTCCTAAATGGGAGTAAGTCAGAAGGTCAGCTTTGAGTTATGGGAGTGAGTTACAAGGTCAGTTTTGAGTTATGGGAGTCAGTCACAAGGTCAGCTTTGAGTTAAGGGAGTCAGTCACAAGGCCAGCTTTGACTTAAGGGAGTCAGTCACAAGGTCAGCTTTGAGTTGTGGAGGCAGTCACAAGGCCAGCTTTGACTTAAGGGAGTCAGTCACAAGGCCAGCTTTGAATTTCTCAGGGTATGATCAGACTTACCCTTGGGGGGGGGGCTAAAACAATAACGTATGATGGGGTTCACAGGACGCCTATTGGACGAGCTGTCCTCTACCCTCCTGGGAGGGGTGGTCAAATCTGCCAACTCTGTGACACATGATATCGGCTCCCATAACACGGTCTCCGGGTGAGGAGCCAATATCACATGGTGGCAGGGAAAACGGGCTGAAAACCACTGTAAATAATGGTTTTCCAGCTCGTTTTCTGATGCTTTAAACTGCCGACTGCCTGTGAAAACACCCCAGGACATTGGGCACTAGCCTCAGCAAGCTTTTTTAGGTCGTGCCTAGAGCAGCGCATGCGCTGCACTAGTAAAACGACCTCTTGGAATCGCTCTGGACTTTTCACACGCTCGTGCGAATGAAAAGGCCTACGGCTTGTGGTTATGAGCAGCAGCACGCCGTGTGCAATCTGTCAGATTTCACACGCGCACGCAGCTGCTTTTACTTCACGGTCGCTTTAACTTTTCTACAATTTGAATCCAATGTTTGCCATCCATATCTAGTGTCAGGTGTAGCTCTTGCTTCCTAGTACTACATACAGATCTAAGGGGATATGTATATTATATTATGAGACTCGTATACTCTCTTTTTTTGTTTTTTCCACCAACGCTTCTGGGAATTGTGGCGAGTATTTAAAAGCTTTTATTGACGAGATGGGCTTTTTGTATTAAAATTGACATGAAAAAGGGATCCCATACCGTGAGCAATACCATTTCGTCGAAACGCCCGGGTGGTTTAATGTGCTGTCCAAATAAAACTGCCACAACTAAGTTCGCGCAAAAGACACAAAATTGTGCAGCGATTTTTTTGTTTTGTTTTGGAAGAAATATTGGGGAATTACGGTCCTCCTCCCACTTCTGCACTAGCAGTTAGGCGCGCCCCTATCTAACTATCTGTCAATCTACCTATCAATGTATAAATATGTGTACTTAAACCTCTACCTACCACTGACCCCTTAATATCACTTTCCTTAACCCTTAAACCGCATTTCCTAAATGACATAAATATTGAAAAAAAAAGCTCTTAAAAAGGATTCTCGGTGTACTTAATGGCAGTGTAAGACTTGTGTTGTAATCGCCATCATGTAAAACGCCGCGGTGTAAAAGTTGCATATCCCGTGGGGCCAGTGTCAGTTTCTCCGGTGTTTTGCCATTTCTTGCTTTCCCCGTGTGCTGCCACTTCTCATTTTCACATTGTGAGGCCAGGACTGGCTTTCCCTGTGTGGTACATACTTGTAGAGGCTTTCCCTGTACCCTGTCATAGATAGCTTTTGCCGTGTGGTTTCGGGCCTGTGTGTGGTGATGTTTATTGCCGTCCCGCGAGGTGCCAGTTCCCGCCTTGACATGTGGTGCCAGTGGTAGCTATATCTCCGCGTGGTGCAAATGGCTGCTGTCCCCGTGTGCTGCCAATGGTTCTGTCCTCGTGTGGTGCCAGTGGTTCTCTCCCTGTGTGGTTCCAGTTCTCGCCTTCTTATGTTATGCCAGTGGTTCTGTCCCCATGTGGTGCCAGTGGTTGCTATCCCCCCGTGGTGCCAGTGGTTGCTGTACCCCCGTGGTGCCAGAGATAACTTTCTCGTGTGATGCCAGTGGTAGCTGCCCGCGTGCACTCTACTCAATGCAACATAAATACACTCTACATAATACCACTCAATGCCACATAATTATATGCCACATAATTACACTGCACTCAATGCAAGATGCACTTCACATAATACCAATCAGTGCCACATAATTACACGCCACATAATTACTCTACTAAATGCAACATAAATACATTCCACATAATACCACTCCATGCCACATAAATGCACGCCACATAATTACACTCTACTCAATGCACCATAAATACACTCCACATAATGCCACATAATTATATGCTACATAATTATACTGCACTCAATGCAACATACACTTAAAAAAATACCACTCAGTGCCACATAATTACACGCCATATATTACACTCTACTGAATGCAACATACACTCCACATAATTACACGCCACATAATTACACACTACTCAATGCAACATAGATACACTCCACATAATACCACTCAGTGCCACATAATAACACAACACATAATTACACTTTACTCAATGCAATATGAATACACTCCACATAATACCACTCAGTACCACATAATTACACACCATGTAATTACACTCTACTCAATGCAACATAAATACACTTCACATAATACCACTCAGTACCACATAATCACATGTCACAATTACACTCTATTCAATGCAACATAAATACACTCCACATAATACCACTTAGTGGCCCATAATTACACACCACATAATTACACTCTACTCAATGCAATATAAATACACTCCACATAATGCCACTCAGTACCACATAATTGCATGTCACATAATTACACTTTATTCAATGCAACATAAATACGCTCCACATAATAACACTGTGCCACATAATTACACGCCACATAATTACACTCTACTCAATGCAACAATAATACACTACACATAATACCAATAATACCACTCAGTGTGACATAGTTACACGCCACATAATTACACTCTACTCAATGCAGCATAAATACACCCCACATACCACTCAGTATCACATAATTACAAGCCACATAATTGCACTCTACTCAATGCAACATAAAAACACTCCACACATATCACTCAGTGCCACATAATTACACGCCACATAATTACACTCTACTCAATGCAACATAAATACACTCCATATATTACCACTCAGTGCCACATAATTACACACCACATAATTACACACCACATATTTACACTCTACTCAATGCAACATAAATACACTCAACATAATACCACTCAATACCACATAATTACACATCACATAATTACACTCTATTCAATGCAACATAAATACATTCCACATAATACCACTGTGCCACATAATTACACGCCACATAATTACACTCTACTCAATGCAACATAAACACACTCCACAAAATACCACTCAGTACGACATAGTTACATGCCACATAATTACACTCTACTCAATGCAACATAAGAACAATTGTTACTTACCTGTAAACAGGTGGTTCTCCAGTATTGGTGTCTTTCATAGATTCACATGCTTGAATATTCCCCGTCGTCGGAGTGGGAGTCCCACGGTAAATAATATAGCAATATATACAGTCATAGTATATATATATATATATATACATATACATATACATAAGTAATCATATAAAACAGAGATATAAGTAAGTGATAAACATCAAGAATGTCTCTATATGAAATCTCCATAGAGGTACATGGAAAGAGAAAAAAGACATTCGCAGTCTATCTCTGTCATTATGTTAGTCCAAACTACGGCCAATCAGGCGTCAGCTCCTCTCTAGAACCTTCTCCACAGAGCTCCTCACCTCAGATTTTCGTAGCACCAAAGTGACTTTAGAGTGTATGAGGAGAAGAGAGCCTCTGAAGGGAGGAGGGAGGGTCGCATGTGAATCTATGAAAGACACCAATACTGGAGAACCACCTGTTTACAGGTAAGTAACAATTGTTCTTCTCCAGTATTGGGGTGTCTTTCATAGATTCACATGCTTGAATATAGAATAGCCAGCAGTAACAATTATTATTGTTTCCATAGTTATAACAGCACTATACAGTTGTAATGCCAATCAATATCCTTATATATATGATATCACTGAATATCTATATAAGTGTAAATGAACCATTATCTCAACAGTAAATGGAAACAATATGGAGGAGGGAAGGAAGAGGCTCACCTTATTTAAAAAGATTGCGAAGCACTGCCTGCCCAACTGCAGCATCCTCCTCGTTTAAAGTTGCCAAGCAGTAATGTCTTGTAAACGTATGTCTACTTGACCACGTAGCTGCTCTGCAGATCTGATGTAAAGGCACTCCAGCAAATAATGCGGTTGAAGAAGACATCACTCTAGTGGAGTGAGCCCTTACTGGTGACTGCAATGGCTTGTTTGCCTTTTGATGGCAGAAGACGATGGCTGCTGAAACCCAACGTGCAATAGTTGGTTTTGTCACTGGACGTCCCTTGTGATAGCGCCCATAAGCTAAGAAGAGTTGATCAGTTTTCCGTACAGAAGCTGTTCTGCTGATGTAGAACTTTAAACATCGTTTCACATCCAGGGAATGTAATCTCTGCTCCGCAGGAGTTTGAGGATTAGCCAAGAAGGTTCTCAAAATCACTGGTTTGTTAATATGAAAGTCTGAAGGTACTTTAGGCAAAAAAGTTGGATTGGTACGCAACACTACAGAATCTGGTTTGAACTGTAGGAAAGGCGGATTTATGGTAAATGCATGAATGTCACTGACACGACGTGAAGACGTTAGTGCCAGAAGAAGAGCCACCTTCCAAGTTAGAAACTTCAACTCGACCTTGTGAATAGGTTCAAATGGTGGCCCCATCAGTTGTGCCAATACGATGTTCAGATGCCACAATGGAGGTGGGCGTCTAACAGGAGGAAATTTACGAAATAACCCTTTGAAGAATTGTTGGATAATCCTTGAAGAACAAAGGGACGTTGAACCATCTTGACGGAAACGGGAGATTGCCGCCAGAAAAACCCTCAAGGTTGCATGAGACAATCCGGAGTTAGCTAAATGCAAAAAGAAAGGTAGCAATTGTTGTGGCGTGGAGTGAAATGGATGAACTCCATTAGCTGCACACCAGTGGCAGAATCTTTTCCACTTTAATTTGTACGTCTTTACCGTAGAAGGATCCCTCGCCTGAGCCAAGATGTCTCTACAGTCCTGTGGGATGTCTAAATGGGCAAATTCACAGTGCTCAGATTCCAAGCTGATAAGCTTAGTGAGGAGGGGTTCGGAGGACAAATTTTCCCCTTGCTCATTGTCAGAAGATCTGTACGAGGATGGAGAAGGATTGGTTCGCATTGAGACATTAGGAGTAACTCTGAGAACCATGCTTGCCGAGGCCAACGGGGAGCTACTAGAAGTAGATGGCAAGGTTGCCTCCGCATTTTCCACAGGACCCGAGGTATGAGTGGGATTGGAGGAAAAGCGTAGGCAAACAGATTGCACCAGTTCATCAAAAGGGCATTGACCCGTGATCCTTGGTGGGGATGCCAGCTTGCATAGTGTCGGCATTTGCGGTTCTCTGGTGTGGCAAAGAGATCCAGCTGTGGACGTCCCCATCGTCGAAATATCATCTCCAGCGTCGGCTGATGTAACTCCCATTCGTGGGTCGATGAGGAGGACCTGCTCAGGGAATCAGCTAGGATATTGGATACCCCTGGTAGATGAACTGCTGCAATCATGATGTGATGGTTGAGAGACCAATCCCAGATCGACTGGGCTAGACGAGACAGTTTCGGGGATTTTGTTCCGCCCTGCTTGTTGACGTAGTGCATACAGGTTGTGTTGTCTGTCTGTATGAGGACTTATTGTCCTTGGATTAAAGGAAGAAAGGATTTGAGAGCCAGAAATATAGCCATGAGCTCTAACCTGTTGATGTGACAGGCTTTTTGGCATATTGTCCATTTTCCCTTAATTGATAGATCCTCCAAATGAGCACCCCATCCTTCTAGAGAGGCATCTGTTGTTATTGTCATGTCTGGTATGATTGACAGAAATGAAATGCCCTTCATTAGGTTTAACGGTTGTGTCCACCATTTCAGTGCCGACTTCATCCGATCTGTGACGGTTACGAGATCGTTGAAAGAACCCGTAACCTGACGCCATTGAACATCCAGTTCTTCTTGGATGGGGCGTGTCCGTAACCTGCAATGAGGGATCAATGCAATGCATGACGATGCCATCCCCAGAAATGACTTCAACAGTCGTACAGAAACGGATCTTTTTGATCTGATAAGGGTTACCAGACGGAGAATCCTTTGAAGACGGTCTTGGGAGGGAAGTGCCTTGGCTGGCACTGTCTCCAAAGTTGCTCCTAGAAAATCCCTGAAATGAGAAGGCTGTAGATGAGACTTCACGGTATTTATGCTGAGCCCTAAGGCGCGAAACACCTCCTTGCAAAGACGTGTGTGCTGTCGAAGTTGAACCTCCGATTGTGATTTTAGGAGACAGTCGTCCAGATATGGGAAGATCTGCACACCCTGGAGACGTAGGAACGCTACGACAGGGGCTAGCACCTTTGTAAACACTCGCGGGGCCGAGCGTAAGCCGAATGGTAGTACTCTGAACTGGAAATCCTTCCGACCCACTCGAAAACGAAGGAATTTCCGATGTTGTCGTAGTATGGGAATATGAAAATATGCATCTTGGAGATCGATTGTTGCCATGAAATCTCCTTGTGAGAATAAGCGCAAGATCTCTACAAGCGTCAACATGCGAAAGGATTGTTTCTTGAGAAATCTGTTGAGAGCCCTCAGATCTAGAATGGGCCGCCATTCCCCGTTCTTCTTGGTGATAAGAAAAAAATCGGGAATAAAATCCTTTTCCTTTTTGAGATCTTGGAACTATCTCTATAGCTCCCTTGTCTATTAGAAGTTGAACTTGATGTAACAGTTCCTTGATATGAGCTGGTGGTGGTCCGGTAGGCGGTGTGGGTGGAGGGAATTCGGTGAACTCTAGAGTGTGACCTCTTTCTACAATGTCCAAAACCCAACGGTCCTTTGTTATGGAGGACCATTGAGAAGAGTACAGAGGGATTCGACCTCCAATTTTTTGGGACTGATACAAGTCATTGTCTCTTAGGGGAAGAACCCCTATAAAAGGATTTTCCTCTGTAAGTCTTGGAAGACTGTTGTCGAGAGGTTTGCTGTTGGTTATAGGAATAACGGTTGGAACCTTGGCTATATGATCTATACTGGTTGTTTCCTTGTCGAAAATTAGAAGAGGTGCCGCGTCCGCGTGCACCCCGAAAGGACTGTTTCCGAAATTGTAACGTGCCCAGAGAGCGGGCAGTTTCCGTATCCTTCTTTATCGATTGGAGAGCTTCATCCACATGATCTCCAAACAAAGCCTCTCCATCATATGCCATGTCCAATATTTTTGCCTGTACTTCCTGACGAAAGGATGTTGAGCGCAACCAACCTTGCCTGCGCAATACCGCTGCCCCAGCAAGCTGACGGAATCCCATACAGGCGATATCAACTGCACAGTCTATCATCTCCACAGATGTACTCTCACCCTCCTGGAGTAGCTTTTGGGCCTCACTCTTCGATGGTTCCGGCAGTTGGTCAACTAACGCTGAAATATCCACCCATACCTGACGGTCGTAGCGGCCTAAAATGGCCAGAGCATTAGCCGCTCTTACAGTGGTGGAAGCCATTGAAGAAAATTTCTGCCCTATGGCGTCCAAACGACGTCCATCACGATCAGGTGGTGCCGTGATCGTTGACGCAGGGTTTCTAGCCCGACGTTGCGCGGCCTGTGTCACCACAGAATCTGCCTTTGTTTGGCCAGTAAGACACGCTGGCGCTCCCAAAGGCGATTTGTACTTTTTTTCCAATCTGGGTACATGTGCCGGAAGACTATTTGGGGTCTTCATAATCTTCTTGCCTTCCTCCCAAATAAATTCGATTATAGGGATTGTATGTGTTTGTTTAAAAGGCTGGTTTTTGAAATCGTAAAGGAAACAATCCTCCTCCTTATGCTCCGTAGTCAATTTGAATCTCTGTGCTGCCCTATCCATTAACTGGTGAAAACTGGCGATATCCACCGGTGGTGAGTCACCCGGTATCACTGCCGAGGGAGATGGTGTTTGAGCATGATAATCATCCCAATCCGTAATACCATCATCGTCATCATCATCATCACCACCATAATCGAGAATTTCACCATCCTCCCTGTCTTGAGGAATTTCTTCCTCTTGTTCAGTGACCTGAGAAGGTACTGCCCGAGTGGAGGAATGTTGCAGCGGTAGTGAAGGTGTTACCACAGATGGAATTGGGGCTGGTACCCGTTCCGATATAGTTGTTGGCACCACTGGAAGAGGCGGGACCACAGCTTCTTGCGGTGATAACGGAAAACGTCTATTATAATCGTCCAACATGAGTTGAAGATTTGTTATGAGGGATAGTGATAGCGTCGCAGTTTGTCTTTCTGTAGGAACTTCTTGCTGATAAAATTGTTCCTCATCCTCACTACTATCGTCTTGGCACTTTATTATTAAATCTGAGGGACTGCGGGCCGTCCCAAACGATTCAGGTAAACCTTATTGTGAATCCTGATCAGAATCCGTGGCAAATAATGGAGAAGGAAGATGGGAATCCTCCAACAATATAGCTTCACCCGACATATCAGGGCGAGAACTTGGCGGCAATGGAACCAAAGGAGCAGCGGCAAACGACGAAGTAGGTGCTGTGGACGTGGATGAAATCTGATCTGTTAAGGACCTCTGAGTAGCAGTCGTCCTCTTAATTTTTATTTGCACTGAAGAGATTGCCGTCGATGGTACCGGAGATATAGAAGGTACTGAGGACATCCTTGTAGATGGACTTGTGACAGGAACCATCGTCGACGGGACTATCGTCGACGTAACCATAGCTGATGGAATTAGCGTCGACGGGACCATCGTCGACGGGACCATCGTCGACGGGACCATCATTGACGGAACCTTCGTCGACGGAACCTTCGTCGACGGATCCTTCATCGACGGATCCTTCATCGACGGAACCTTCGTCGACGGAACCTTCGTCGACGGAACCTTCGTCGACGGAACCTTCGTCGACGGAACCTTCGTCGACGGAATCTTCTTCTTCTTCGTCGATGGGTCACTCGACGACGTACTCGTCGACGTCGACAAGATTTTTTCCTTCTTCTTCGTCGACGACGATGCAATAGGTACAATAGAGGATACAGTCTTGATGGTACTGATTAACATCGTCGACGCCGACAACGTCGACGGAACCGTCGGCGACGATGCAGATGCTGTCGTCGTCGTGAGTGTCACCGTCGACGAGCAGGAAATTGCAGATCTCGTCGTCTGAAGCTTCGTCGACGAAGGAGAAGGTAATTCTTGTATGCTACTGCGCTTAGAGGCTGTGTGGGAATGGCCAGAAGTAAGGCTTTCTACCTCAGAAACCACTTCATCTTTATCCTTAAGTCTCTGTAGCCACAACAAGAGACGGCCTTCCCTGTCCTTCAAAGTTTTTGTAGAAAAAGTTCTACAGAACTTACATTTAGCCACTTCATGGTCTGGGTAAAGACAGTAAATACACTTACTGTGTGGAACTTCTGAGAATAAACGTAGCTTTCCACAAGAAGAACAAGGTCTAAACAAAGACTTCTTACTTGAAGACATGTTGAATAGAACAAAACTGAGCAGAGCTCAGGGAGACTCCCTTTCACACGACGTGCGGTAGAAAATCTGAGGTGAGGAGCTCTGAGGAGAAGGTTCTAGAGAGGAGCTGACGCCTGATTGGCCGTAGTTTGGACTAACATAATGACAGAGATAGACTGCGAATGTCTATTTTCTCTTTCCATGTATCTCTATGGAGATTTCATATAGAGACATTCTTGATGTTTATCACTTACTTATATCTCTGTTTGATATGATTACTTATGTATATGTATATATATATATATATACTATGGCTGTATATATTGCTATATTATTTACCATGGGACTCCCACTCCGACGACGGGGAATATTCAAGCATGTGAATCTATGAAAGACATCCCAATACTGGATAAATACACTCCACATACCACTCAGTGCCACATAATTATACGCAACATATGTACACTCTACTTAATACAACATAAATAGCCTCCACATAATACCACTCAGTGCCACATAATTACACAACACATAATTGCACTCTACTCAATTCATCATAAATACACTCCCCATAAATGCACTCTATGCCACATACCACCAATCAACATACATGCACTCCACACTATGACACAATTTCACTAAGCATAATTTCTCTCAACACCACAGTTCCAGGCCACACAATTCAACTCCACACATTTCCAATACACACCAAACAACATATTTGAACTCCACTACTCCACAATGTACCTCCAATCTAGACCATGTAGTGGCACCACCTGAGCACCAAACATCCCTCACCACCACCATTTTGCATCAGCGCACCACCTAAGCATCACCTAAGCATCACGTCAGTCTGCCTTTGGAATCTGGCATCTGTTGATTCTCCCCTAGTGTTTGTCCGCTGCTTGTGTTCTGATTAAATTACTGTTTTACAACCTCCACTCCCCCATTATTTATGTCCCGCTCCCCCATAACAAAAAAAAAATGATACCAAACAAGCATAACAACAGGCAGGAAGAAGTTGCCAGCAGTGCAAGCACAAAAAAACTAGAAGACATTTTTTATGTTAATCTTTTTTTAACCAGGTTGTTCAGTTGTATATAATGTCGTCTTGGTTTGTATAAAGGTAACAAAAATGCTTAACACTTTTTGTTATAACTTTTCAACATGATGCACAGCAGCCACAATGCTCTACAACACAGCCAAAAGTTCTGGCTAAACACATTAGGTCCCAAAGGCGAGACTTATTGGCTATGCCAATGCTTGTTTTCTTTGGGAGGAGGGGACTTGGGGGCGGAGTGGGGTTCAAAAGGGCCTTGTAGGTACTTCTCTGCACAAGGCTCTGCCCCTTTCAAGACCCCGCCCCCACCTCACACACTGAGATTGTACTGCAAGTTGGCTGGTATGAGTGGTAGTGGTACAGTATCCTGAGCCCTCAGTTGGGCTCCAAAGCTGGGGAAAGTGCCCTGTTCATTGACTCTTTGAAAGTGCTGTCAGTAGCTGCAGAGAGGTCTTGATGCAAGACGTCACTTGTATTGTATTGTAGTGAGCATTTATAGAGCGCACTGTGACCCTACGGGTATCCTTGCGCTTGAACGCGTGAAATCAGTCAACCTTGAGTATAGTGGAGAGTACAGGGTCAGAAAGGATGAGAGGACACGGCCACATACTTACGCCCTAGGAAAGAGCCAAGTCTTTAACTTCTTTCTGAACGGCAGCAGGTTTTCTATCTGTCTAAGTTCGGCTGGGAGTTTGTTCCAAGCCGAAGCTGCTGCAATACTGAAAGCTCTACCTCCAGTTCTAACTCTTCTAAACCTTGATACTCTCACCAGTTTAGCTGAGGAGGAACGAAGGTTACGTGAGGGGGTATACCATTCAAATCTGCTCTGTAATGGCTTGGGTCCTATGCAATGCAGAGCCTTAAAGACTATGCATATTGACTTAAACTGAACCCTCTGCATGACTGGAAGCCAGTGGAGCTCGGCCAAGGCTTGGGACACTGATGACTGGCCTGTCTCATAAGAGATAACTTGGCCGGATTCTCTGGAGTCTCCCTATCAGATGTTTAGGAGACTTCAGCAGCAATGCGTTGCAATAATCCAGTCGGCTTAGGACAATACTCCCTACTACCAGCGGTCTGGTCTGTTAAGGGAGCACTCTCATCAAAGCAAAGCAACTACCAACTATCTTGTTTACTTGGGACTCTAGGATCAAATTACAATCAAAGCTGACTCCTAGATTGCGCACTACCTTAGCGGGAATCAGTGGAGTTGTTACCGGTAGTGGCCAACACCCAGTAGGTAGTGGAAGGGGAACCTTCCCAGCTGAGCAGCATAGGATCTCGTTTTTTCCCCCATTAAATTGCAAATAGTTGTTTCGTAGCCATAAAGCCATGTCTTGCAGACAGTTATGAAATTTTTCCAATGAGAGTGCCTGGTGGCCTTTAAGAGACAAAATCAGTTGGGTGTCATCAGCGTAATTCACAAGACTGATCATATGTGATTTGATGACAGCAACCAGAGGCCTCATATAGATGTTGAATAAGATAGGGCTGATAGCAGACCCCTGTGGCACACCATGCTGGACATTCATGAACTGTGATTGGTACGGGGAAAGAGCAACTGCCTGTTCCCTATCCGAGAGGTAAGAGTGAAACCACTCCCACACCTGCTCCAGCGAGCCTGGCCAGATGTACCTCATGATTGACCAATTCAAATGCAGCGGACAGGTCCAACAGAATCAAAATTGTTGATTGTCCCCTGTCCGCCCGCATTCGAAGATCATCCAATATGGTCACTAAGGCAGTCTCTGTCCCATGCCCTGGCCAAAAGCTGAATTGCACATCCTCCAGTTTCCCGTTAGCTTCAAGAAACCAGGAGAGTGCTCCACTGACCAGTCGCTCTATAATCTTCACTGGCTAGGGCAGCAGTGAGATAGGCCTCTAGTTCTTAGGACAGCCTGGGTTTAATGAAGCTTTTTTCAAGAGAGGTGAAATTATCGCTTTTTCCAGCAAGCTGGCACCATTCCACTCTCTAGAGATTGCTTGCAGATCAGCCTGAGCACCGGAAAGAGCTCTATTCCTAAGGTTTTCCATATTTTGTGGGGAAGCGGATCCAGCGGAGATCCAGAGAATACACCGAGGGATAATTTAATAAAGTCCTCCTCCGATGGTATTTCAAAGTGGTCTCTGTCATTACCTGCTTTTGTTTCTGGAGTCTTAAATATCTCTTAGAATTCCCATTCTGATCCTCCAACATGGGTATACTGCCCGGTTGTAATCCCTTAATGATTTTGCTTATTTTTTCTTCAAAAAACACGGCTAAGCCATCACAGAGATCTTGTGTTGGGAGGGTCTCCTTTTTTGTGCAGGCAGGATTAGTAATATCATTCACTATTTTAAAAATGCTGTTAGCGCTATTAGAAGATTTCAGGTTAGAATTAGCAACGTATTCAGCTTTTGCCGCAGTTATTTATTCTTTATATCTGGTTATTGTATCCCTCCAGCCATTTTTATCCTCATCTTTATATGCTCTTCTCCATTTTCGTTCTGCTTGTTTACATTTCTTTTTCAGAAGTCTCAGGTTGTCAGTATACCATGGAGCAGAGGGTCTACCCCCTTTTTAAATATTTTTTAGGGGTGCTAACTGGACTAGCCTCGTAATTATTTGATTGCAGAAATTCGGGTAGTTATCGTCCACCTGTTTGCCTGCATCAAAGGTTCTATTCATAAAAAAATCTGGCAATAGCGTTGTCTTTCCTACGAGTCTTCTCCAGTCTCTACCTCTAAGATTTTAATTTTCCACAGGGGTAGCTATTCTCAGTCTCGGGCTAATAATCCCAAATTGCACTAAATGGTGGTCAGACCAGTCTACTAGCAAAATTGTCCCCATCTTAATTAGTTCATTATTTGCAAAAATTAGGTCCAATACATGCCCCCCTCTATGCGTGAGCTCTGTGACCCACTGCATCAGATTCATGTTTTCACATGTCTGAAGGAGTTTATTATATCCTGAATCTAGGCTCCCGTTAAGCCATAGTTTGAAATCTCCTAAGATAAGTAGTATTGAGTGAGATAGCGCCATCTTGCTAAGGACGTCTACCAGCGCACCCTGCTGTTGAGGACTGGCTACTCCAGATTGTCTATAACAGACTATGCCAGTCCTTACATGTCCCTTAGGGTCCTGTAATGCAAATCCCAGTAGTTCGGAGCCACTCACCTCATCAATATCTACTGAGATAAAGTCCCATTTGTCTTTAAAAATAATACCGACCCCTCTTCCTTTCCCAGTCAGCCTAGGTTTGTGTATTGCCTTGTAGCCCGATGGGCAACTTAGCCCCAACTCCAGGTCTGACCCGGGTTGTGCCCATGTCTCAGTCATAAAAAGGACATCCAAATTATGGGTATCTAAAAGTAGTTGGACCTCCACCCCATGTTCATGCAGGGATCTAACATTAAGCAGGCCACACACAAGCGTGTCCTCTTCTTTCAGTTTAACTTGCCTCCTGGAAGAGGTAACCTCCTTCACCCTCAATCCAGACTCACCAATGTCACGCAGCTCCCTACTTGTGTAATGATAGCCCCTTTGCCCTTCGTGTAGAATGTCAGAATGGGCAGAATGGCTGGTGCTGTGCGTGGTCGGTGCGCAGACGGGCTTGCTTTTGGCGCGCCTTCGGCGTGCCATCTGCGCAGTTGCGCCAGCATGTGTTTAAATGCCCTGAGAGTAGGGAAAGACTAGAGCACTGACCCAAGGCACCGTGGGCTCACTCTAACAGGTGAACACCGCAGGGTCTAGCGCTAACAGAGTATGTTGCAGGACTAAAATCAGGACAATGTGCAAATTACATAAACAATTTTAAAATGAACAGTTTTTTTAAAAACCGAGTAGAAATAAAGGCTTCAAAAATACAGTAAGCAGCTAGCAGCAGTGAACACCTTCCGCCCCCCACTCACAAAATTTAAGAATTCCCCTTGAATAATCACCTCATAGGCCCTCGCTACAAGTGATCACTTCATTTTGATGAGGCTAATAACAGCTGTTAACAGCCCCATCAATAGGGTGACCAGATTCTCAAAAACAAGAAAACGGTCATGGACATAGAAGTAGGACTAAAGTTTGCAGGAACCATCGACATAAAATTAGGACTGTTTCACAGCTGTCATAGACATAGAAAAGGACTACAATGACGGCTTCCTTCACAAACACAGATGCATGCAAACTGCAAGGCACAGGTTTAGAACCGTATATGGTGTTTTTTACCATTAACCTTTCATTATGCGAAGGTTGCAAACAAGGGCTCATTTGGATAATAATACATTCTTATTAGTATAGACAATCCCAAACACTGTGTTATGTTTTAAACTCTGAGTTTGTGGGGGCAGATTTTCTAATGCACTGCACCATGTTTACTTCACAAAAGTGAAGCAAAACCAGCACAAAGAATTGTTTTGGGTTTTACTTTCCAACATAAATCCTGATTTGCATTGTAAAGTAGCCATAAAGAGAAATTGCACTAAACGCAACTTTGCATTAAGGTGGCGTCCACGGGTGTTCCTATGCAACCACCCATGGATTTTGATGGTAATGTTTAGGGGGGAAATAATTTCTTTGTCAAAGCATTGAATTTT
Source organism: Triturus cristatus (assembly GCF_964204655.1). Lineage (NCBI taxonomy): Eukaryota > Metazoa > Chordata > Amphibia > Caudata > Salamandridae > Triturus > Triturus cristatus. The sequence goes on along the minus strand of NC_140579.1, from coordinate 378,183,955 downwards.
GTACTGGATACGGAAGAGTGCTTGACATGCACACCCATTTGCACTATGATGAAAAGGTGTGTCCACTGGAGCAAGGCCGCCTAATGTTTGCCACTGCGCTTGTGGTTGGGCTCTCCCCTCTGAAGTGGGCTAGAGTGTTCCCCAGCATTCATGTGCAAGTGTAGAGTACTTTTAACTTGATGCTTGCATGAAATGGCCACTAATGTATAACTTTCAAGTCTGATTGTAAAAGTTCACACCTCTTCAGGTTCATGCAGTGTCTGGTCACCTGGTTGTGTTGGCAGAGTCTCGTCACCTGTTTGTGTGGTATTTTTGGGAGTCCATTTGTAAACCATGTTACTATAGCCTAGTTTTGCCATCCCGATGGTCCGGTCGGAGGAATGGGAGGGGTATTTAAAATTAGGAAAGCTGCTAGTTGATTCCCATGACCACCAAGTTAACATGGGGAAGGAAAGATAACTGCATCAAAATTGACTTCTAAGTCCCTTACTTTTAAAGTAGTGAGGGGGTGTCCAAAGATGGAGGCCACTTGAAGTGTGAGCTTTGATTTCTATTCCACACAAGACAAGGAACTCAGCTGTGCACACAAATCCAGCCCCTCTGTCACACTTAGCTCCTGCTCCTCAGTCGCTTGCAGCTCCGACTTGTGTCCAAGAAAATTTTAACACATGTCTGGTATTTTTGAGGAGGAGGATAAAACACATGCCAAACAACAAACAGAACAAGCATTGGCATAGCTAATAGGTCTCACCTTTGGGACCTTATAAGTGTTTAGCCATGCAACAGTTAATGTTATTGCAGTAAGGATATTGTGCTGCATAACTAAATACTAATAAGGTCCCAAAGGCAAGAGCTATTGGCCATGCCAATGCTTGTTTCCCCTTTGATATGAGCGGTGCCCTCAGCAACATTTTCTCGAGACAGTAGATAACCGTGGTAATGCTTGCTGGTTGGTGCCATCATTCTTTGCCAAATGTTTTCCTACAGATGCCTCATTCGATCTGCCCACAAGGATCATTACACACCAGACAGGGACTCCTTTACCAGAAAGAAATGAGAGCAAACATGCTTGTTATCTGGGGCTCCATTTACCAGCCCCAAATCCTTCTGTTGGGAATGCTGCCACAGTAGAGAACAGCAGGGCCTGCACAAAGTAACCCCCCCCGCCCACTGCTCGGTCACCCTGCCCTCCCTGCTTCAACAAGTAAATTGCCTAATATTCATTAGACTAGAATTGGAAAGTTAAACTTGTTAATGGGGACAATTTCAGCCGCTTGCTGTCCCATGGGAAAAATGCGGCCGGTGGGAGATTACTTCAAGGGCGGGGACGTGTTCTGTGGAATGAGCCCGTCCTGTTGGGAAAGGCTGCTGTATGAAAGTCGCGTCCTGCTGGGAAAGCAAATAAGCCAGCCCAGAGAGAGCCGGGAAGGCTCCAAATCACAAAGCAGAGTTAGGCTGATAAGAGGACTTTGTTGCCGTAATGACAGTGCTCGGTTTTAACTCCTGCACCTTTTATAGCAAGACTGCCTGGGAATAGTGTCTCGTTTTTCAGAACTTCACTTGCTCATCTGTCCTCAGAAATTCAATTTATTTTGAAGCCTTGCATTTATTGGATGAAGATGCACATTATATTCTTTGTCTATCAATTTGACAGTACACGCAAAAATAACATGTTTAAAGCACATCAAAACAGTATTGTTACCAAATTCGCAATGAGAAGTCCTTACTATAGAAGCTAACAAGCGCAAAGAGAAAGTGAAAGGAAAGAGAGAAAAAGATAAGAGACGAGAGAGAGGAACAGGCAGAAGAAAGAGACAGATGCGCAAGAGGAGTGAAAATAAAACTGACCAGGAGGAAGTGGGAGAAGGGAGGGGGTAGGGGAGGGGAGGGCATTCACGCGCTGTAAGGCTTAATGAGCCATTACAAAAAGCCAGATGGCCTGTGCACGTTCACGCGCACATGCACGCAAGCTTGAGGCCCGCAAGAGCCTCTGGTAGCACTTTGGAAACCCCCTTACTAAAAGTTGAGCAAGCAGCGCATGTGCTGCTCTAGGCTTGACCTAAAAAGGCACATAGCCATTTAAATACTAACGTTGCAAGTAGTGTGCTGGCTTGGAGGCCGGAAGGGCAAGTGTTGTGTGGCTGCTGAGTGATACTGGCTGGAGCATCTCTGATGTGGAGGTAGGGTCTTGACTTGCTGGTACGGTTAGGGCTGGGGAAGAGTCATGCAGGTCGGTTCTACTCCAGGACCCTTTCACCTTTGGCTGCTGCTTGATACTGCTGCAGTCCGCACGCTGGCTCGCTCCCTTTAAAGGGCAGAGCAGGGTCACACTGGCGGCTAGCCTTTGTTGAAGGAGAAGGGAAATCCAGAGAGCACAAGTCTCTCTTTAATGGATTTTCCTTCGCTCTACAATGCTCACCGAAGTGATGCCACGACATAACTCCTCCTTCTGCAACAAGGGCTCCAGTGCGTATGCTCAATCCAGGCACTAAACAACATTTCTCTGCTTCAGGACACCGGGACACTTCTCCAAAAACCGGGCCCGTCTGGGGAAATCCGGGACGTCCGGTCACCCTACCCACCTCAAGTATGAGATTCGCGGAAACACTGCATATCTCTTTACGTTCACACATGTGAAATGCTTTGAGAAAATTAGGAATTACCAGGGGAAAACAGCTGTTATTACACATTTCCCCAGTAATATGTCATTTCTGTGTGGACCCCCAGAGTCCTACTCATAGTGGGCTGGATTTTACCCACCCCATGAGTTATTTGTACCCTCGGTATCAATAACTAAAAGTAAATACCAGCCCATTTCCCGGATCACTTGTAATGAGGGCCACAGTGGAAGTATGGGGGACCATGGCATACCACATTAAGAGGGGCATTTTATATACATTTAATAATTGAAAGACATCAGATGGTCTAAGATCAGCATATGTACAGAAATACTAAGCAGCCCAGTCAAAAAACCCTTAAATGTGGATGTCAGTACATTAAAAAACAGAATAATTCCTGTGTTAATAGAAGGGGTACTTTGCCCTGCAGTGACACCAGGAGGCTGAAGTAAGTAATTTATTTACTGTTCAGTTTATTAAAAATCTCAATATAAAAACATAGCTGTCACATTTAAAAACCACATAAAAACCATCCTTCTCTCCATTTCTGCACCTAATTATGAATTATATCAGAATGCACAGTATTAATATTAAACTTGCTGATAATACGGTATGAGTGGGGGTCCACGCCCAGTTCTCCATCCTGATATTGAGTTGGGACCCGAAAACCATATCAAATTTAAAGTGCCAGTGCTTCAGGATTGTTAGACCTGGCACCTTGGCGTGAGTTTCCCTTCCACTTTTTGCTGATGTGCCTCATTGTGTTTTGTTGGTGTTAGCTGCTCAGGGCACTGTGCCACTGCTAATCAGTGCCACAGTGCAAGTGCTCCCTTTGGAAAAGTGTATACATTGATTGGTGTCCATGTTTGGCTTATTTGGTTTACTATCAGCCTCTAGTAAAGTGCACCAGGAGTGCCAGGGCTTGTAAATACAAATGCTGCTGGTGGGCTTGCAGCACTGGTTGTGCCACCCACAGAAGCGGCCTAGTAAAATGTGTCTAGGTTCTGCCACTGCAGAACCTGCGCGCGGTCTGGTACTGTCGCGCTGATTGCGCAAGTCCACCTACTTGCCAGTCACCAAACCTTCACTTAACTACATATTAGTTGCCCCTCTGGTAGGCCCAAGGGCAGGGTGCATTGTAGGTATAAGGTAGGACATGCCCTGATGTGTGTGGCATGTCCTAATAGTGAATTACAGCCATTTTCGTTTTTCACTATTGAAGGCTACCTGCTCTCCATAGGCCAGAATGGGCTGCTGGAATTACTACACGCTGTAATCCCAGTGGATTCAGAGAGCATGGTAGAAAGTCAAGTTTAGTATGCCTGAACTCAGAATAATAAAATACTTCTTTTAGTAAAGTTTATTTTAATATCCTGTGTTTGTAAATACTACTTTTAGAAAGTTAGTATTTACTGACCTGGCCATTTCAGTCCGCCTCTGCTGTGTGTGTGTGTTCTGCCTAGTAACAGTAAAGGAGCAGGGCTGGGGAATTCCAGGAGACAGGCTGGCTGCCAGGTGGTGGGTAGAGAGATTACACCAGGATGGGTGGGAGGAGTACACCTTTGACTCTGAATAGACCTGTGCTCTGCCACCACAATGCCGGCTCCGCCCCCTGTGGAGCGGCTGATGTCTCTGCCCTGCTGCTGAAAGGAAAGAGCAGAGTCACCACAACAAAGTGCTCCAAAACTGGACTGAGCCAGGCCCAGGCCCCCTGGCGACAAAGAACAAAAGAATTGTGCTATAAAAGAAGGAGCCCTGCTCCTAAGAAATCAGATCCTGTTTGCGCCAAGAAGAAACTCTGCCTGAAGAGAAGGACCTGAGAAAGCTGCATGGAGGACTACTGTCTCTGACCTGTGAGACTGGCCTGTGGTGGGTGCCTTGCTGCAAGAAGGAGAGGAGGAAAAGACTTGAGAAGAAAAGACTTTTGAATCAACTTGTGCTTTGAACAATCTCCAAGGGCTTGCTGGTGAACTTGCCCCCTGATCTGCGCCCCAGGAACAGTGGGCGCTACCTTTCCCCAAGAAGAGGAGAAGCTGCTGGAGGCGATCCTGTGACGCTGACCCCTGAGGACCTGTGTGCCCCTCATCTGAGCACCACGACATCTGCCACCGGGGCTACTGCGAGCACCGCAAAGACCTGTCTACCTGGTCCAAGCACCGCAAGCATCTGCCCCCCGAAACGTAGCTCGCACCGCAAAGAAGAGACTGGTTAGGCTCTGAGCGACGAGCCTCTGCGACCCCCCTGGCCGTGGAAGCCCCTGCAAGGACCTACGAAGCCCTGTGTGTCCTCTCTGTGAAGCCGGCAGCGCGACGCGCTGAAGAAATTGCCCCCGAGCTGCCCCTCCTGCTTCTGACCTCTGGTGCGTGTCCGGAAGCCTAGACGTGCCCCACGAAGCATCGCCATCCTCTGACTTCCAGGGACAGCACCGCGACGTGGGACACCCCTCACCGACTTCTGGAGCCACCAGCACCTTTGCCCCACAAGAATTTGAAGGTACTGTGTGCAGCGTGCGTTTGTACGACCCGTCCGTTGCTTGGTTCGGGCCGTACTGACGCTTGAGACCCGCTACGCTGCTCACGCGTAAAGCGTGCGCTTTAGCAACCTTCGTAGCGACTGTACGAAGCGATCCGGAAAGGTACGAATCGTCCCCCATTGAGAGTACAGTGCGTTGCTCACGCGAGAAGCATGAGGTTTGGGTTGAGGCGTACCGAACGAGTACGACACGTACCTACGAGGGTACGGTCCGTACGGTTCACGTCCCGAGTACGCTTGCTCACGCGAGAAGCGTGAGAAACGGCAAGAGACATCCAAAACTTAGTACGAAGCGTACCGAAGGCGCTACGAAGCGCACAGAACCCCAAAGAAGCTTATTTTGAATAGAAAAGTGCCATTTTAAGAACTGTGGACTGCCTAAAAGCATTTAAAGTAACTGGAACCTTATTTAAGTGAAAGAACTGTATTTTGACATCCTGCTTGAAGAAATCTTTTATATAAAGAACTTTATTTTGATATAAATACAGCCTTGTGTCTTTGTGTGGTGGGGTGGTGATTATTGTGTGAGATATCTTGAACGCTTAACCTAATGCCCTCTGGAATCTAGCGCTCGCGCCACGTTACCTAGAGGGTGAGCAGGGGTTATTTTTTTAAAGAGGTAATCCTATGCCCTGACTTAGAGGAAAGGGTCCCTGCTTGTCGCAAGTGCATACCTGCGCCAACCAGAGACCCCGGATTCTAACATTGGTGGCAGCGGTGAGGATTTACAGATTTGCGTTCTTGGTGTCTGCGCAGTGATTACTAACCATTGCACAGTGAGGACAGTCCAGTAGCTTGAGCCACAGAACTTTTTATTTTTTCGCTTGCCAAGTAGAGAAGATCCCTTGTGTTTGAAGCCATGCCGGGCTCAAACAGCACAGAGAATACAGCATCTGGAACCTCTGAGAGAGAGGATCTGGAATGGGATGAGTCGAAACTGGATAAATACACGAAAGACCAACTCAGGCATTTCTGCAAGAAGTTCAAGGTTCCACGCAAAGGATGCACAAACAAAGCGCACTTCCACACGGCGCTGAGAGCCTGGATGGAATCAAGGGGTGCAGCTGAGAATGTTGTACCTGAGGTTGACATAGTGGAACCAGCGGAGAGCATCCGTAGTCTTGGCGGAGGCCTGTCACCAGAGGAGCTGGCAGACAGACAGGCCGCAAGAGATCATGAGATTACCTTGGCAAAGTTGAAATTGAATGGCCAATTGGAGCTAGAGAGCAAGAAAATGGCTCTTGAAGAAAGAAAGATTCAGATGGAGCACAACGCGAGAATGAGGGAGCTGGTGATAAAAGAGAAAAGTTTGGAAAACCCTCCCTCTGGTGGCAGCGCAACGCCGGTGCTGGTAGAGTCAAGGGTGTACATGCCAAAAGATGTAGTTAAGGAATACTTTAAGAACGATGACATAGGGCAATGGTTCAAGGCCTATGAGGTAGCCATGTCTTCCCACCGGGTCCCTGAGAGAGATTGGGGAGCGGGGTTGTGGGGACGGTTCCTCAGTGAGGGGCGGGACACAGTTTTAGATTTGCCCTCTGACATGTATAATTCTTACCCCCACATGAAGGAAGCTTTAATGACCAGATATGGGCTAACTCCTGAATTGTATAGACAGAGGTTCAGGGGGTGTACCAAGATTGCGGGGAGTATGTGACCTTTTTCTGCAGAGCACTGGATGGCTGGGTGAAGGGTAGCAAAGTTGATGATTACCAAGGTCTCTTTGATTTAATTGCATGGGAGCACTCGTCGCTTAATTGTTTTCCTGAGCTACACCAACACCTGATAGATAGCAAGCTGACTAACCCTAGGAAGCTTGCTGAAGAGGCGGACCGCTGGGTCAGCACCAGGGTCCACAAGGGTCAAGTGGGAGACTCCGCCAAGGGTGGGCAGGGTCCCCAGCAGAAGAGTGGGGGGGACAAGGGAAAACAGAAAGGGTTCCAAAAAGGCCCCCAAAGTAATCCTCAAGGGAACCAGCAGAAAGGTTCTCAGCCTCCCCCACCCCCGAAGCCGACAGGGGCCCCGACAGGTAAACCTGTTCCCAAGGGGCCCCCTCAATGTTATAAATGTAGTGAACTAGGTCACTTTGCCAGTGATCCCAAGTGTCGCCAGAATGTGAAACCAGCACCCACTGGTGCTCTACCGAAGCAAGTGGCTACAGTAGCCTTTGGGGAGGAGGTAGAAGTCCCAGGTGGGTGGGACCCCGTCCAACTGACCTTAGTCTCACTAGGAGACAGTGAGATGGTCCCAAACGCCGACTTGCCCTCTAACACTAAGAAATATGGGCAAGTGGTGACCGTCAATGGGAAGAAGGTAGAGGCTCTTAGAGACACAAGAGCCAGCATGACTGCAGTGCGGCAGCACCTGGTATCTCAAGAGCAGGTCGTACCCCATGCCTATTGTCGGGTTTTCAATGCTGACAACACGGAGAGTCATTGTCCAATGGCTCAAGTTCCCTTTGAGTGGGGGGGGGTCTCTGGTACTCTGCAAGTCGCTGTGAGAACTGCCATGCCTGTAGACTGTCTCCTAGGGAATGATTTGGAGAGCTCCCCTTGGGAAAAGGTGGAGAAGACAGCTCACCTGCGGATGGTGGGCTTACCTGACTGGGCATGCGTGACCACCCGGTCGAATGCAGCCAGTAGGGGTGTTGAAGGAACCCTGGAGCCTGAGGGAGAGGCCCAGGAACCGGCTTTAGGGAGAGGGCGCAGGAGGCACGGGAAACCGGCTCCTAAAGTTCCCACGGCCAGGAGGAAGCAGACCTTGAGGGGGATGCCCTGGAGCCTACTGGGGAACAGATAGCCGAACTGGGGGACCTGCCTGAACTGACCCATTGGCAGCAAGAAGGAGGCCCCACCAGGGAGGAATTCTGCAGGGAGCAGAAAGAGTGCCCCTCTCTAGTGGGTATGCGGCAGCAGGCTGCAGCCCAAGCCAATGGTGATCAGTTCGGTACTCACTTAATCTACTGGGAGAACGACCTCCTGTACTCAGAGCCTAAGGTTGCTGAACCTGGGTCAGCCCGTGCGCTGGTGGTACCCCAGAAGTTCAGAGCCTTCCTACTGGGGCTGGCTCACGACGTTCCGTTAGCAGGGCATTTGGGGCAGGACAAGACCTTCGAAAGGCTTGTCACCCACTTTTATTGGCCTCAAATGCGCAGGAGTTCAGACACTCACTGCAGGACATGCCAGACTTGCCAGGCAAGTGGCAAGAGTGGAAGGAAGCTGAAGGCTCCACTCCAACCCTTCCCTGTGGTCAGTACCCCATTCCAGCGAGTGGGGATTGACATTGTGGGGCCACTGAACCCCAAGACAGCCATGGGCAACAGGTTTATCCTGGTCTTGGTGGATCATGCCACCCGGTACCCTGAAGCCATCCCTCTGAGGACAGTGACGGCCCCCGTGGTGGGACGGGCACTGATGGGAATTTTCTCACGAGTAGGATTCCCTCTAGAGGTGGTGTCCGACAGGGGGACCAATTTCATATCAAAATATATGAAATCCCTTTGGCAAGAGTGTGGTGTGACATACAAGTTCACCACCCCTTACCATCCACAAGGAAACGGGTTGGTTGAGAGATTCAACCGAACCCTAAAGGGCATGATTATGGGTCTTGAGGAACCCATGAGGCGTAAGTGGGATGTCCTCTTACCATGCCTTCTCTTTGCGTACCGCGAGGTGCCACAAAAGTCTCTGGGGTTCAGTCCCTTTGAGCTTTTGTATGGCCACCCAGTACGAGGACCTCTTAGTCTGGTCAAGGAAGGCTGGGAGCAATCTCCCAGGAAACCTCCCCAGAATGTATATAGTTACATGCTGGCCTTTCGGAACCAGACTAGGCGTTTCAGGCAACTTGCTGAGGCAAATATGGAAGCCAGCCAGGAGGAAATTAAGCGGTGGTACGACCAGAATGCCACTCTGGTTGAGCTTCAGCCTGGTCAAAAGGTATGGGTCCTGGCCCCTGTGGACCCTTTGAGATTGTGGAGCGCAAGAGTTCTGTCACCCACTTGGTGGACTTGCAGTATCCTAGGAACCCCTTGAGGGTCCTCCATGTCAATCGACTGAAGCCCCACTTGGAGAGGTCCGAAGTGGGCATGCTCTTGGCCACAGATGATGGGACGGAGGAGGAGTCTGAGCCTCTTCCTGACCTCCTGGTAACCTCAGAGCAAGACGGGTCAGTGGATGGAGTTAACCTATCACCCACCCTGACCCCTGAGCAACAGGATGACTGCCGCCCATGACGTGGATACAGGAGACAGCTTACCTGTGAAGCACAAGGCTTACCGGGTAACTGACAGGGTCAGAGCCTGCATCAAAGAGGAGGTCTCAAAGATGCTTGCTCTTGGGGTGGTTGAGTCCTCCAGCAGTCCTTGGGCCAGCCCAGTGGTCTTGGTCCCAAAGGCTGCAGCGCCGGGTGCCACTCCCGAACTCCGGTTCTGTGTGGACTACAGAGGACTCAATTCAGTCACGAAGACTGAGGCGCACCCCGTCCCCAGAGCTGATGAGCTCATCGATCGGTTAGGGGCTGCACGGTACCTCAGCACGTTTGATTTGACGTCTGGATACTGGCAGATCGCCTTAACTGATGGGGCCAAAGAGAGGTCAGCGTTCTCCACACCAGATGGGCATTTCCAGTTCCGGGTTATGCCATTTGGGATGAAGAATGCCCCTGCCACCTTCCAGAGGTTGGTCAACCAGGTGTTGGCTGGGCTGACCGAGTTCAGCGCCGCCTACCTGGATGACATCGCAGTGTTCAGTGGCACATGGAAAGAGCACCTGCAACATCTCTGGGAAGTGTTGATGGCACTGCGCAAGGCAGGCCTCACGATCAAGGCAAGCAAGTGTCAGATCGGGCAGGGTTCCGTGGTGTACTTGGGACACCAAGTAGTGAGCGGCCAGGTGGCGCCCCTACAACCCAAGATTGAAACCATCCTGGCTTGGGAGCCCCCAAAGACCCAGACGGAGGTGAGGGCCTTTTTAGGACTCACAGGGTACTACAGGAGGTTTGTCAAGGGGTATGGCAGCATCGTTGCCCCCTTGACAGAGCTGACTTCGAAGAAGCAGCCCAGAAAAGTGATATGGACTGACACCTGTCAGAAGGCCTTTGACACCCTGAAGACTGCCATGTGCACGGCGCCCGTGCTCTTGGCTCCTGACTTCTCCAAAGAATTCCTAGTGCAGACAGACGCATCAGAGCATGGTGTAGGGGCTGTTCTCTCACAGATGACTGAGGAGGGCTGGGACCAACCTGTAGCCTTCATAAGTAGTGGGTTACTTCCACAGGAACAAAGGTGGAGTGCGATAGAGTGAGAAGCATTTGCTGTGGTCTGGGTGCTGAAGAAGCTGAGGCCCTACTTGTTTGGGACTCACTTCCGGGTTCAGACCGACCACAGGCCCCTCAGATGGTTGATGCAAATGAGGGGTGAGAACCCAAAACTGTTGAGGTGGTCCATCTCCCTACAGGGTATGGACTTTACAGTGGAGCATCACCCTGGCACAGATCACGCCAATGCTGATGGTCTGTCCAGGTTTTTCCGCCTTAGTGAAGAGGAACTCCCTGGGGTAGGGTAGTTCCCCCCACATTTCAGCTGGAGGGGACACGTGTTAGACCTGGCACCTTGACGTGAGTTTCCCTTCCACTTTTTGCTGATGTGCCTCATTTTGTTTTGTTGGTGTTAGCTGCTCAGGCCACTGTGCCACTGCTAATCAGTGCCACAGTGCAAGTGCTCCCTTTGGAAAAGTGTATACATTGATTGGTGTCCATGTTTGGCTTATTTGGTTTACTATCAGCCCCTAGTAAAGTGCACCAGGAGTGCCAGGGCTTGTAAATACAAATGCTGCTGATGGGCTTGCAGCACTGGTTGTGCCACCCACAGAAGCGGCCTAGTAAAATGTGTCTAGGGTCAGCCACTGCAGAACCTGCGCGCGGTCTGGTACTGTCGCGCTGATTGCGCAAGTGCACCTACTTGCCAGTCCCCAAACCTTCACTTAACTACATATTAGTCGCCCCTCTGGTAGGCCCAAGGGCAGGGTGCATTGTAGGTATAAGGTAGGACATGCCCTGATGTGTGTGGCATGTCCTAATAGTGAATTACAGCCATTTTCGTTTTTCACTATTGAAGGCTATCTGCTCTCCATAGGCCGGAATGGGCTGCTGGAATTACTACACGCTGTAATCCCAGTGGACTCAGAGAGCATGGTAGAAAGTCAAGTTTAGTATGCCTGAACTCAGAATAATAAAATACTTATTTTAGTAAAGTTTATTTTAATATCCTGTGTTTGTAAATACTACTTTTAGAAAGTTAGTATTTACTGACCTGGCCATTTCAGTCCGCCTCTGCTGTGTGTGTGTTCTGCCTAGCAACAGTAAAGGAGCAGGGCTGGGGAATTCCAGGAGACAGGCTGGCTGCCAGGTGGTGGGTAGAGAGATTACACCAGGATGGATGGGAGCAGTACACCTTTGACTCTGAATAGACCTGTGCTCTGCCACCACAATGCCGGCTCCGCCCCCTGTGGAGCGGCTGATGTCTCTGCCCTGCTGCTGAAAGGAAAGAGCAGAGTCACCACAACAAAGTGCTCCAAAACTGGACTGAGCCAGGCCCAGGCACCCTGGCGACAAAGAACAAAAGAATTGTGCTATAAAAGAAGGAGCCCTGCTCCTAAGAAATCAGATCCTGTTTGCGCCAAGAAGAAACTCTGCCTGAAGAGAAGGACCTGGGAAAGCTGCATGGAGGACTACTATCTCTGACCTGTGAGACTGGCCTGTGGTGGGTGCCTTGCTGCAAGAAGGACAGGAGGAAAAGACTTGAGAAGAAAAGACTTTTGAATCAACTTGTGCTTTGAACAATCTCCAAGGGCTTGCTGGTGAACTTGCCACCTGATCTGCGCCCCAGGAACAGTGGGCGCTACCTTTCCCCAAGAAGAGGAGAAGCTGCTGGAGGCGATCCTGTGATGCTGACCCCTGAGGACCTGTGTGCCCCTCATCTGAGCACCGCGACATCTGCCACCGGGGCTACTGCGAGCACCGCAAAGACCTGTCTACCTTGTCCAAGCACCGCAAGCATCTGCCCCCCGAGCCGTAGCTCGCACCGCAAAGAAGAGACTGGTTAGGCTCTGAGCGACGAGCCTCTGCGACCCCCCTTGCCCTGGAAGCCCCTGCAAGGACCTACGAAGCCCTGTGTGTCCTCTCTGTGAAGCAGCAGCGCGACGCGCTGAAGAAATTGCCCCCGAGCTGCCCCTCCTGCTTCTGACCTCTGGTGCGTGTCCGGAAGCCTAGACGTGCCCCACGAAGCATCGCCATCCACCGACTTCCAGGGACAGCACCGCGACGTGTGACACCCCTCACCGACTTCTGGAGCCACCAGGACCTTTGCCCCACAAGAATTTGAAGGTACTATGTGCAGCGCGCGTTTGTACGACCCGTCCGTTGCTTGGTTCAGGCCGTACTTACGCTTGAGATCCGCTACGCTGCTCACGCGTAAAGCGTGCGCTTTAGCAACCTTCGGAGCGACTGTACGAAGCGATCCGGAAAGGTACGAATCGTCCCCCATTGAGAGTACAGTGCGTTGCTCACGCGAGAAGCGTGAGGTTTGGGAAGAGGCGTACCGAACGTGTACGACACGTACCTACGAGGGTACGGTCCGTACGGTTCACGTCCCGAGTACGCTTGCTCACGCGAGAAGCGTGAGAAACGGCAAGAGATGTCCAAAACTTAGTACGAAGCGTACCGAAGGCAATACGAAGCGCACAGAACCCCAAAGAAGCTTATTTTGAATAGAAAAGTGCCATTTTAAGAACTGTGGACTGCCTAAAAGCATTTAAAGTAACTGGAACCTTATTTAAGTGAAAAAACTGTATTTTGACATCCTGCTTGAAGAAATCTTTTATATAAAGAACTTTATTTTGATATAAATACAGCCCTGTGTCTTTGTGTGGTGGGTTGGTGATTATTGTGTGAGATATCTTGAACGCTTAACCTAATGCCCTCTGGAATCTAGCCTGACTGCTCGCGCCACGTTACCTAGAGGGTGAGCAGGGGTTATTTTTTTAAAGAGGTAATCCTACGCCCTGACTTAGAGGAAAGGGACCCTGCTTGTCGCAAGTGCATACCTGCGCCAACTAGAGACCCCGGATTCTAACAAGGATGTAGACACTGACTGTGCAGTCTTGCCTATCAATAGCGTTGCCAGATTGAATATATCAATTTAAAGTGCCCATGTGTTTGGATAAACATAATCAATTCTGTTTTGCTAATCACTGTACGCTTTGTGACTTGCATTTAAGTCTCTCTTCCACTGTATCAAAGAACTTTGTAAGTTGAGGCTGGATTGAAGCATAACTTTACTGCCTGCAGGTCCTAATGCAACTCTGTTTGAATGGTGGACGGAGTAAATTGCGTCTTATATCGTTTAGGTTAGGGCAGATACAGATGACATGCACAAGGTCCTCGCTTCCTGTTCCACAAAGGCGGCAAATCTGCTCTCCTGATCTCCTTTACCAGGGCAGCAGTTGAGGGAGGATTGGTAAGATGCCAAAACGTAGCATTAGGAATTTTTTTATCTTCATTTTGACTCCTTTCCTTAAATATGTTTGAGGTTTAAGAACTTTGTAATCATTAAGCACTGGCCAGCCATGTGCCCTTTTGGGCAGGATTTCTGTCTTCTGTTATAGATGTAGTTCGTGTTGCTTTTCTTACAACCTTTTTAAAGCTCTGATGAGTCATAGAAGTGGCCCAAAGGTTGGTTAGTCCCAATTTGTTTAGGCAATCAAGCAAGTAGTCTCTGGCGGGTGAAATTTCGCGACATGTCAGTGCACTCCAAATACGTGAGTTTAGGGTTCCTGGTTCAGCGCCTCTGACCTTGTGACAGCTTTTTATATATGCCCCCTCCTTTCCACAGATTGTTTCTGTAAGCCAAATTCTAAGCGTATTTGGGCAGGGGACACATAGTATGGAAGATAAAAAATTGCTCTGTAAGTGCTGGTGATTATTTTATCCAGGGCCATCGCATCTCTTCCTCGCATTGATTCGCTCTCATCTTGGTTTTAGTTATGTTCAAATGACTTGTAGTAAAGGGTCTAGGGTTAAGTCTGGCAGGATGTTTCTCAGTGGCTTCCTCGCTAGGAAGCTTGTGGTGCCTTTCCGGCGCATGGGCCTCCAGTTGGGGTTTATACGAGACTCGACTTTCCAATAAGACTCAGAGATATTTATAGTCGGTTTCCTGGTCTAGGTGGTGCCCATCCAAATACCAACTCATCTTTTTCTTCCTGTAATAATTCACTGTCATGATTTTTGTTTTTTTTAAATTGATGTTTAGTGCATTGTCTTGTGAAAAGTTGTTAGTGGTGTTCAGAAGGTGTTGCAGGCCAATTGGTGTTTGACTTATGAACACCAGGTCGTCTGTGTATAAAAGGATGGATGGGGTATTTTTTTTCCTAGTCTTGGGGCATGCGATATGCTCTTGTTCAGCTCCCTGGGAAGGTCACCCATAAAGAGGTTTAAAAGCGGGGGTGCTAGAGCACACCCTTGTTTTAGCCTTTTGGAGGTGTTGATTCGCCTTGAGTGGTGCATTCCAGCTCCCAACTTGATTTTAATCCAGGTGTCGGTGTGTAATGATATCAACTGGTTTAGGAGGGCTTTAGGGATCCCCCACTTTTCCAATTTCTGCCATAGTTTAGCGTGGTCTACGTGGTCAAATGTCACACTATAGTCTATGAAACAAAAAAATAGCAGTTGCTTTGCCACTTTGGCCGCATCCATCAGCAGTGCCAACGCCATAATGTTAGTAATGGTTCCCAGTCCTCCACAGAACCCAGTCTGGTTTAGGGGATGATGGATTTTGATGATGCACAGGATGTTAATTCTTCCAGTATCACTCCGCATAATACTTGGCTTCTATGTCGATTAGAGCGACAAGACGGTAATTGTTGGGATTGCTCTTATCACCCTGCTTGTAGATAGGACAGATCGACGATCCTTTCCATAATTCAGGTATTGTTTGTGTTTCCTGTATGTCGTTGAAGACTGGAACAAGTGCATTGCTCCAGAAATCAGGGTCGTGTTTATACAGTATTGGTGGTATTCCCTTAGGACCTGGGGTTCCTTGTAGTTTTCCTTTCGCTATTTGTGTCTTGGTCTGTGATGCTGTTTTTTCATAGCGTTCTTCGTCGCTGTTCAGTGATGTTTCTAGGCCTGCTGCCACTTCGTCCCTGGGGTGCTTTGTCTATTTGGGGTAGCGTCTTTGCTTGGGTCCTTGGTGGACTTGTGACTAATCTTTTCCCTGGATGTACTACCTCTGTTCCTTCGGTTGGCCCGAGTTTCTTCCCCGGCCAAGTTCTCCTCCTGAGCATTATTATTAAAGAGATTATGTATATATTTTGCCCAGATGTCCTCTGTAATATATGAATTTATTCCTTTTTTTTTTTTTTTTTTTTTTTTTTAAAGTTTTTATTGAACAATAATTCGATTACATGCACGGGCCTACAACCCCCAGGGCCGGCCGCTAAGTACAGAATAAAATATACATTTGTCAAAGCTGCAGTCGGTTCCCGGGGCTCGGCCCCGTAGTGACTCCGGATAGTTCTAAAGGAACAGGAGACTTAAGTCCAACAAACACAAAAAACTAAAAGAAAAACAAAAGGCGAGGCATAAAGACAAACAGTGCAGGTCAGGCTTCCTCCGGGGAACTCCAGTTCAGACCATTAAGCAGCACGCGAAAGGAAGGAGTACCGGGAGGCTGGGGACGGGGGGGGGGGGCCAAGGGAAACGAACGTCCATATGTAGTCATTCCAAAAGGTGCCCGGAAAAGTCAAGGGTCAGGGGGACATGGCGATATCGGTGTCCACCGGGGGGGGCGTACAGATACCCCCGCGATATGCATTCCATTGCCCCCAGATTCTGCCCCATGCCCCCGGCTTACCACGGGCAACATACACAGTCTTCTCCCTGAACATACACCAGTCCATATTCTCCTTCCATACTGACACGGTGGGCGGCCGCTGGGCACCCCAAAGCTGTGCTATATCTCTCTTGGCAATCATGTTCCCCAGGGCCGCCCACCGAGTCTGAGCTGCGCTATAATCATTGGGCTCCCACACATTCAGGACACAGCGACGCACCTCCGGCAGCAGCACAACCCCAGTGACCTGTCCCATAACCGTATGTACCCGGCGCCAGTAGTCCGCCACCTCGCGGCACTCCCACAGGATATGGAGAAAGGTGGCGCTGAGCCCACAACCCCGCTTACAGAGCCCATCATCGGAGTATCCCATCGAGACTAAGCGAGGACCCGTCACATACACCCGGTGAAGAATCTTAAGCTGTACCAACCGGAGACGGGCCGGAATGGCGACCTCCTTGGGGGACGACAGTGCAGACTGCCAGTCCTCGTCGTCCAATTCCACCCCATCCCCCGTCCAAGCCTCCCGAAGGCGCACCAAGAGGTCAGCCCGATGATTAATCAGTTTCTTATAAATTAAAGAAATAGTACTGTCAGGGACATGTCCGTCAAGTATGCGGTCCTCGAGGGGCGAAGAAACCGGGATCTTGGTCCCCTCTCCAAAGACTGAGAGCAGGGCGTGTCGAACTTGGGCATAGCGGAAGAACTCCCTGTCCGTAAGCTCATATTCGGCCTGAAGAGCCGCGAAAGTCTTAACCGCGCCCTTATGCCACAGGTCTCCCACTTTGCTGATACCAATCGTATCCCACTGGTCAAACCCCTTCGTAGTCCAGAGGCTCCCCAGGCGATCGGAGGCAAACAAAGGAGTAGCACATGTCAGTCGCTCACTCCAGCCCGTGGCCGCAGTGGCAGCCCTCCAGGTCAGCACCGCAATCTTAGTAGGACCCGTAAGGGTCCGGCCAGCCGAGCGGGAGTAAAGCGCCCTGTTATAGTCCCCGCCGGGAAGCAGGAACTTGTCCATCTCATACGCCGGATTCAGGCCAGGCGCATACGTGGCATGGTTGATGGCCGAAAGCTGCGCGGCCCAATAATACCTGCGAATGTCGGGAAGCGCGATGCCCCCGTCGTACCAGGGGAGAGTAAGCTTAGCAAGAGCAATACGCGCCCGCCCGTCCCACACCAATCTCCTCTGCAGGCTCTCCACCTCCCGAAAGTAGGCCACTGGGATGACGTCGAAGGAATTCTGGAGTGCATAGAGGAACCTGGGAAGGGACATCATTTTGAACAGCGCGGCCCGACCCAGCGGGGACAGGGGCAGCCTGCACCACCGGGCCGTGTCCTCTCGCAATCGCCGAAGCGGACGCAGGAGATTCTGCTCATAGCGAGCCACCGGGTCCAGCGAAACGTATATCCCCAGGTACTTAAAGCCGCTCAGGGATACCTGGATCGGAAGCCGAGGCGGCAGGAGAGGAGGACCACCGGAGATCGGATAGACGCAGGATTTAGACCAATTGATCGTGAGGCCCGAATTATTCCCAAGGGAAGTCAAAACGCCAAAGAGGACGTTGAGTGACTGCCGCGGTGAGGTGAGATATAGGAGAATATCGTCCGCATACAGCGAAACCCGATCCTCAAAGCCCGGGGCCCACCGGATCCCTCTAAGCGAGGGCTCCCAGCGGAGCCAAGCCGCGAGTGGCTCCAGGGCGAGAGCAAAGAGCAAAGGGGACAAAGGGCATCCCTGCCTCGTGCCCCTGCCGAGGGCAAAGGGCCGAGAGACCCGCCCATTCACCACCACCTGAGCCATGGGTCCCGTGTAAAGAAGCTTCACCCAGCCAATAAATCCTTCCCCAAAGCCAAACTTAGCCAAGACAGCCCAGAGGAATGGCCACTCGATGGTGTCAAAAGCCATCGTGGCATCCAAAGAAACCAGCACGGCCGGTTCGGAGAGGAGCTCCGCCCTGGCAAGGGCGCCGTGAAGACGCCGCAAGTTAAGAGCGGTGTTACGATGCGGGATGAATCCGCATTGGTCCGGATGAATAAGATCGCACACGACGCTCAACAGACGATTAGCAAGGACTTTCGCCAGGACCTTAGGCTCCGCGTTTAGCAGTGAAATAGGCCGGTAAGAAGTACAGCGGTCTCGCGGCTTGTCCTCCTTGGGGATAACGACTATCGTGGCCAAACGCTGGTCGGCCGGGAGGGAACCCGCCGCCAGAGACTCACGGAACATGCGACTGAGGAAGGGCGCAAGCTTGTCAGGGCGCAATTTATATAGCTCAATGGGCAGACCGTTGGGACCCATAGCCTTGCCCGAGCGAAGGGAGCGGATCGCGGTCGCTATTTCATCCGCCGACAAGGGGGCGTCCAGCCGCTCACGGTCTTCAACGGACAGGCCGGGCAAGGCGATATCCCTCAAAAGAAGGCGAGAGTCGTCCTCATCCCTGTCAGTCACTGGGGAGTACACAGCCCGGAGGTGGTCGGCAAAACATTCCACAATCTCGTCAGGCTCCGTCACACACACACCATCCGCAGCACGCAACTCCGGGACCACACGATTCACTCTCTCCTTCCTGTCCAGCCACGCGATCAACTTTCCCGCCTTGTCCCCGGCATCGTACAGTCGACCCTGCTGCTCCCTATACATAGTTTTGGCCGCGTCAGTGACCAGGGACCTATACTCAAACTGTTTCAGGCTGAGGGCATGGAGCCCGTCCGGAGTGACATTCGCCTCCAAGGCCGACTCCAGCCCCACTATGTCAGTCTCCAGCCTCACCACTGCCTCACTCTTGACCCTCTTAGCCACCACTATCTGGGAAAGGGCGTGTCCGCGGATCACGGTTTTAAAGGCTTCCCACAGGGACATTGCAGACGACACCGACCCCTCGTTATCCAGGAAGTATTGGTCCATAGCCTTGACCAGGCTGTCACGAGTCGTAGGGTCTCGCAGGTACCATGGGTTAATGGGAGCGATCCGCCCTGCAGACCGCGGCCCGGTGTCGAAAAGAAGCCACAGCGGAGAATGGTCGGAGATACCCCGCGCCAGGTGCCTGACCTCACGAATCCGACCAGTCTGCGCCGCGGGCATAAGGAAGTAGTCTAACCTAGAGAGACTCCCATGCGCCCCCGAGTGAAAGGTGAATTGACATTGGGTCGGATGCATTAATCTCCAACTATCCACCAGGCCGAAGGTATCCAGCATCCCACCCAGCCATGCCTGGGCAGCGGGGAGGGTCCTTGGTGGGTGACGATCCAGTTCACCCGAAACCACAGAATTAAAGTCCCCGCCCATGAGCAGGAGGCTGTCCGGAAGGTCAAGCAGCATTCGACCCAAGTCAGTGAAGGTGGAGTTCTGGAGGCCCGGGGGGACGTAAACTGAAACCAGGGCAAGGGGCTGCCCCTCCCACCTCCCAATCAAGCACACATAGCGCCCTCTGTCATCCGAAACTATCTTAGTGATCTCCACCGGAAGTGAGGTTCGCAGGAGAATGCCCACCCCCCTGGAACCAGTTGTGAAGCCAGAATGGGCCACGAGGCGGTATCCCCCCCTGTTCATTGCATGACAAACATTACCAACCAGATGCGTCTCCTGGAGAAACACCACATCAGGAGTCAAACGACGCAAATATTGCAGTACTACACCCCGCTTGATACGGTCCCCCAACCCATTGACGTTCCATGACATAAGCCTCAACCCGTCCCCCCCCATCCCCCCCAATAGATCAAGGGTCCCCCAGCCTGCAGCACAGTTCCCAAATGTGGACAAAAATCAGTACCTCGCCCTGTAAACAAAAAACACACAGCAAAACAACCCCACCTCCCCCCCAACCCCACCCCAGGACCAACTCCCCCCACCCTGCACCCCTGCGGGCCAAAAAACCCCCCCAACTTGCAGTGTGCCTGTCGCCCCTCTAACCCCATTCTACGAAAAGACCCCAGAGGAGGTAAGGGACCCGTCCCCGCCCGCCCCCCTCACTGGTCCTGGTTAAACACAATATGCAAGTGAAATAAGACCCGACTGTACAGTGCAAAACGGCAAAATCAAGGACCAAAAGTCATTCTAAAGGGGACCCGTCACCCGCGGTGCCCGCAGAGGGTCCGGGACGGCCACCTCCTTCCGGCAGAGAGTCCAGCCAGTCACTTGCAGCCACGGGAGAGTCAAAAAAGGCTGTCCGATCCCCATGTTCCACTCGGAGTTTTGCAGGGTAGAGCATCGAATACTTTAGGCCCAGCTCGCGGAGACGACGCTTCACCCCTTGGAATCCCATCCGTTGTTTCTGGACCAGTTGCGTGAAGTCCGGATAAAAATTGATGGTCGAGTTCTCATGACGAACCGGGCCGTGGGTCCGTGAGGCCTGCAGAATAGCGTCGCGGTCCCTGTAGTAGAACAGTTTGGCCACGATAGGCCTCGGGGGGGCCCCCGGCCGTGGCCGACCGCCCGGAACTCGATGGGCCCGCTCCACGGCAAAGAACTTACTTAGGCCAGCCGGGGACAACTGCTTCAGGATAAGTTCCTCGACCACGAGGTCAACCGGGCGGCCGTCAGAGGACTCCGGTACACCTATGACGCGGATGTTGTTGCGTCGGGCCCGTCCCTCGAAGTCCTCAAGCCGCCGGGCCATATGATCGTTGACCACCCTGATGTCTCCAAGCGCGGCCCGCAGATCCGACACCTCCGCACCGAGGGTGGAGGTCCGTGTGTCGAGAGCCTGGACCCTCTCGTTAGTTTTGGAGAGGTCGGCCCGGATCAGGGTGACATCAATCGCGACAGTGTCAATCTTACGGGCCAGGGCCTCATATTGCGTCGCGATGGTTTCCCTAATGCCCTCAATGGCGCCCATAATGTCCTGCAGGGATAGTTCCGTAGAGACGGTCGCGCCTCCCTCCGCAGTATCCGAGGGGGGGCCAGCAGCGCCAGAGGGCCCCCTGCCCTGGGTGTATCGGTCCATGTTATTGCTCTGGACTGCTCCCCCGCGGAGGGAAGCCTTGGTCTTGCGGCCCTCGGGACCCCCTTTGCCCCCCATGTGAACACGGTCACTCAAGGGGACACCCAATCAAGAGGTGTAAGGGCACCAACAAGAAGACCACAAAATGTCGGTAGAGGGGGTCCGAGGCGATAGGCACTCTAGTAGCAGGTGAAAGAAAACCTCATTCAGAGGCCCAGGAAGCACCTCGCCACCCCGAGCGCACCCCCCTGCCGGTCTCCTGAAGTGCAAAACCGAAACCGAAAGTGGTGGATCGGCAACTGGCACCGCGCTGAAGCCGCTGTTGTTCAATTGCAGCCCGGCCCCTCGGGTCACCTTCACCCCGGTCACCTCCGTCGGGTGGGTCCCAAAAGTTCCGACGGCGACAACTCAGGATTCCCAGGTCCGATTTGAGTTTTGAAAAGAGATATATGCTCAGCTGGTCTTTATCTCCCAGATTCCATAAGCCACGTCAGGATATTCTCAGGATAGATTCCGAGGAGCAGAGAGGGTCCGGGGAGCCCTGTGCTCACGCGACCATCTTGGATGCGCGCTAGGCTCCTCCTCCATGAATTTATTCCTTGATGAGCTGGCCGTTGGAGGCTTATGATCGTCCACCAGAACCTGACACTATTCTTGAGTTTGGAGTCATGCAATATGCTTGCCCAAAGTTCTTTGTTCTCTTGCCTTTTTTGTCCCATTAATTCCTTTATAGTGTTACCTTCAGTTCCGCAGGTCGCATTGCAAGACTACATTTTGAGGGTTTTTACGTAGCTGCCTTAAAGTTTGATTTATTGTTTGTTTAAATTTTCTAGTCTCTGGGGTATTGCCTTTACAGGCAAGAGAGACGCTGTTTTTACAGTTTTTGTTCCTGTTCTGGTGGCAAATTTCTTCCCAAGAGCCTTTGTAAAAATTGCCCAAGCTGTTGTTGGATGAATTGTCATATTGTTTTCTTGGCAGAGGAGGATCTGCGCAGTTTTGTATAGCTCTCCAATCGAAGTGGGGTTACACCTTACCCGTTTGAAGTCCAAGGTGTATTCTGTGCCAATGCCTTTGCTCGCCTCCATATGGTTTTCTCTATTTGCTTTTAATGTCACCTCTTGTGGCAAGTGATCACTTTGTTCATTATCACCCAGTCTGAAGGAATGGATGATGTGGAATAAAGGGAGGGTTACGAAGGTGTAGTCTAGGTAAGAGGTAGCAGTTGTGGAGTAGAAAGTTGGGACCGGTGGATTGTACTCATTAAATCAACCATTTAAAACTCTCATATTTAGTTGTTCGTGTTCTTAAAGTAAATAAGTTGAAGATCTTGTTTGTTTGATTAAACATGCTGGGCCTGGTTTGGTATTTCCCACACTGTGGATAGTTCCTGTACTAGTTTGTATTCTGATGCTGTTCCAAAGAGGTAAAGGTTAAAGTCGCCTGCCAGAATGATGTTCTCAGTATCCCACTCTTCAATAATTCTTGTCAGTTCTTTGATTAGTTCTTTGCCAGCTTTTAGCCTGTGCTTCGGATGCACATATGTATTGATTATTATAATTGGCCAGTCTTCTTCGTTGAACTTAATTGTTGTTGCTTCCGCCTGTATGGTACTTGGGCTGCATTTTGTGCCTCTACTGGTGAACTTGCTTCTATTGTAAGTATTGAGGCATATATCATCAGACCGCCTGAGCGGTGGCCATAATTGGATCCCTTTGTTGCTGCCCTCAGTTGTGACGTGAACCTTTGTAGCTCTATCACTTGTTCCTCCCAAGTTTCTTGGAGTAATATCAGGTCGAATGTCTTTAGGTAGTTTAGTACTGTAGGAGAGTAGGATCTGCACTTGTGTTGCCCCCACTTTTTTTCTGATGTATACACTGGTTTCTGGCTATAGTCTGGCTGGGTCCCTGCTAATCAGGGCCCCAGTCTAACTGATCTCTCTAAACAACTTGGTGTGCATATTAGATGCACTAGTGATTGGATACTGTGGTACCTTATGAGCCCCTAGTATATGGTACCTTAGGTACCTAGGGCATTGGTACTTCACAGGCCTACCAGGGGCTGCAGCATGTATTATGCCACCCCTGGGAAGCACTCACAATCTGACACCACAGGCCTGCTACTGCAGCCTGTGTGAGGTAGTGTTAGCACTCCTCACTGAGGTATAGGTTCCTATATCTCACCATACACACACATATAAACCTATCAGTCACCCCTATGGTAGGCCCTATCAATCCAAAGGGCAGGGTGCATGGTTTACTATGGGAGGGGGTGCTTCTGCCTGAGCAGGACCCCTCTGCAGCTGGCAGAATCTATTCTCTGCTGCTGTTTGTGGATGCGGTTAAACCATATACTCTTAAGTGCATTATAACCTCGCGGTAAATGCGAACTTTGGAATGACTGCATCAAAACATGTCGTGTTTGGTTTTAAACAACTTGGAATCCTACCCCCACACCAGTAACTGGTGTGGGAGTAGGATCCCACCCTTCTAGAGGGGACGACATGTACCCACTGTACTACACGGTAGAAATCATCTAGAGCCCTGGCATCACAAAATGGATGCCACCAGCACAGACACCGGGCTGCTCTCCTGCTGCTGACCGAAACTCGCAGTGGAGGGAGCCCAACAAAGGGTTTCCTGTCACAGGGAGGTGTCACCACCTCCCAGACAGGATTTAGTGTATTGGAGCTGGGTGGGTGCACTCCTAGAGTGCTTTGAAGTCCTGCACTGGGGAAGCAGTAGGCTCCTCTGTGCATATGCCAGCTCAAACCGGTTCAGGGGCTACCTGCCCCTGCTCTGGCGCGAAACTGGACAAAGGGAAGTGGGTGTAACCACCCACTACCCTGACCCTCCTAGAGGAGTGGTCATAGAGCTAGTCCCTCCCATCTTTTCACTATAAGATACCACACATTGCCAATGCAATTTAGATTACACCTGGACGACGCTCTACTAAGAAGAATCTCCCTTGAAGTCAAGGAGTGACTCCCCTGCTTGGCAGGCACCAAAACTCTTCAACAACGATTGCAAACTTTACCGCTCCCGCCGGAGCCCGAAGTCCCTGCGTCCCCTGAAGCGGATTTCCTGACCTCTCGACGCCCATTCTGAGTCCCCAGCGAAGCTGTGGCATCTGGACCCCACGAGTGATGAGGAACAGCAATACCAGGGAACCGTGCACTGATTTCGAATGCAAGCCCTAATCTACATCCAACGAAGTTGTGCTTTGGACCACTTGTTGTCCAATTCCATAGCAGGTCTAGTACCGAAATTCAGCGGCCTACCACGTCCCGAGTGACCGTGGGCTGTTGTTAAACTTTTCCTGCAAAGGCGTCTTCGCGGTTGCTTGCCCGTTGGCTAGTAACTCACCTGAAGACTTCCACATCGACTTCAAGGGCTCGCCTGGTTGCTCTGGGCCTGCCCTCACTTACCCTTGCTGGGTAAGTCCATCAAACCTTGCTGGTCTGCACCATTGCCAATCTTCACTCTGCACGAGACTTGCAGTTGCCAAGGCTTGTTGGCTCCAATCTGGGTGCCGACACCGTCATCAGCTGCAGACATCGTGGGAACCTCCAAAGCCAGCTGCTGGTCATCTTCGATCCCTCCTGGTCCTCGTGAGCGAAGAGACAAAACACCATCATCGACCTGAAGAGACGCGACAGCTGTGGTCATCCATCTTGCTGGCCACCGTTCACTGGCAAGTGACTCTGAACTCTGTCCCCTCAATTTCTAGGTCTTCTGCAACTCTAATCCATCGTCAGATTCGAACGGACACCTCTCCAGTCGTCACAAGCAGCAAGGCTTCAAGAATCTCCATTGAAAACAGCATCGCGACCCGACACCAAAGGACACCTATGCACCTGGGTGAGGTAACTCGTGCACTCCGGTGCCCAAGTGTGTGTTGGCTCTCGAAATACTTACCCTGTAAGTTGCTTGCCTGTTGACTTTTGCGAAGTGCCCTAGAACTGTAAAATACAAACCGCGACATTTGCCATTGAAACGCATTGAAAACCCGCGTGTGTGTTTAGACACTGCACGTGTCTCCTGTGGGCTGATTACTTACCTGCTAACACTGCAGAAGTGAAGCCCCAGCGATTCCCAAGGCCCTAGGCCTCTTCATTTTGCAAATCGAGTTTGTTAACCCATTATTTTAGTATATGGTCTGGTACGCCCCTAGGGCTACAGCCATATTTGTGCTTAATTTATTGAGAACTATTGATCTTTTGAATGTTTACCTGGCTCTAATCTCATAAAGAGATTAGTAGAGTATATTTAGAAATAAATACATATATATTTGATACATATACCTGTGTGGTGTCTTTTAATTTGGTAATTCAAGAGATTATAAGGTAAAACAAGCTGCTTTACATTCCTCAGAGACTTAGCCTGAAGGCTGCTCTCCACAGCTACCACTAGGATAGCTTTCTTTAAAAGGTTGTCTTTAAACCTATCTACCAAGAGTCGAATTGGACTGGTGCAAGGTGGCCACTATAACTAGTGACCAGCATATGCCAGGCCAACTTCTCACAAGTACCTCATGATCTGCCACCTTGTTCGCCAGGCCATTGATGTTCCAGATACATATACAGATTTTTCTTAACTCCACCATTGGTGGTATTGGGCAGGACTTCTCCTGTCATTGGATACAATCGTTCGTTATCGTTCGCCGTATGTGGGTCCAACTCGGGTCTGTTGATAGTGACGATGGGCCCTTTGGCTTGAGACCTACCCTTGGGTTGATGGTTTTAAAGTGAATAAGATGGGTTCCTAGGGAGCTGCTATGAGCTTCCTTTAAAACTAATGTGACAGTGTGTGATGATTCAATGTTGCATCCGTTTAGGAGGGGAGTGGGATAGCCCAGTTTTTTTCCAGGTTCTAGTCTTACCCCCACTGTAAAAATATGTTTACTTCCTTCATAATTATGCTGGCAGTCTCACTTGTTTTCCATATTGTTTTGGTTGCTTCTGGACGCTGTTGATTGCAGGTTGGTACGAATTCAATTGAGAGCAGGTCTGTTGAGCTTAGTTTTACTAGGCTTTTAATTGAGTGCAGGAGTCGCAATATGCTCCCCCCATTTAAAGTGCCCACTCTTCTCCTTGACTTATACTCAGGAAAGAATATAATGGTATCTGTCACTTTTGGGTCTTTGGCTAGGTCGTCCTGTTGAAAAATTGCTTGAAGGTGTGATAGCCTTTGGGGGGTATGACTGGCGTTTCTAGCTCCTTGGTTGGCATTGCTGGCTCCTAGGTTCTCAACAGGTGTCTGATCTTTTGCCTGCGTATTTCTACCTTGTGTATGCTCCGTTGGTGGCCTTTGTGTCGATCCCCTAGGGCTATTAACTGACTCTCCATTCAGTTTGGTTGTAACCGTGCCAGATGCTTGTGATGTTACCGCTGTCTGTTTGCTGGTCTGGTTGCACCCCATTGATTCTCACCTTTTTACGGTAGTTTGGCCCTTAGGATTCGAAGCTGTCTGCACGCTGGGTTCCAGGGTATCTTTCAGTCCTGTAATTAAATGGTCTGTCCCTTTGTTCAAGATAGGGGTCAAGGGATGCCTGATGGCCTCTTCATCCGGAGGGATTCTTGTGGGCAGTTTCTCCCCAAAATGGTCAAAAGAGTCTAGCTTCCTGTTCCTACCCTTCCTTCTCTGTATGTGGCACGCTTGTGTGTTTTTGAATTTTTCCTTGCCAGCACACTCTTCTGTTGGATTCAATATTATAGGAGCTTCTGCTATTTGATTTGGGCTAAAGGGTGGGTTCCTTTTGTTTTGGAGCCTGTCCAACTTTGTGTCTGATCCGGTTGCTCTTTTATTTGAGCTCATGCTTGCCTCGATTGTTTCAATAGTGTTGTTTGGTACAGTGATTGTTTTTAAATCTGTTAGGAGATTTCCTAAAATTTTTTTAAATTTTTTTTTAAAGCTTTATTTATAAAGTTCAAACATTACAAACAATTGTAGTGTATGCAGGATCACAAGATCAGCACATTATCCATGCCGTACCCCGGCACGGTTGTCACTTGTTCTTTCAGACACAGCACATCATCTTATCTGACATAGTCCAGTCCGTTCTTTCAAGGAATAGTCCATCGTTAACTTCCCTAGGCAGCTCAACCCCGTACTAGTACAGTTCAATCTATGTAGTCCCAAGGGGCTCATCCCCTATCCTCGCCGCCCCCCTCCCCAACCCCTTCCTCGGACACTTTTTTCCCTCTGCGCACCTCAGTGGTGCTTCCTTGTGAATGTGCAAGTAGGTAACCCTTCAGCGGCCCCCAAATATCCCTGGGTTTAGAGGCGCCCGGTAACAGGTCCGCATATGTACCAAGTTGTTCCTGACAGTATATCAGATTGCCCAAGTATACCTTAAATTTGGGCGCTCTCCCTCTGCCCCAGCGGCACGCCACGCGCCTCTTTGCCAGTAGAAGCGCCAGTGCGACATACTTACGGTGCATGGCTTTCAATGGTTTAACATAGCCCCGTACGCCAGCAGAGGCATGGGCTCAACATGCTCGTTTATCATCAAAGCTAAGGCCGCAAACACTTTCCTCCAATAAGCATGAACACCCAGACACTCCCAGGCTAAGTGTAAGAAATCCGTATTTGGTGCTCTGCACCTCTCACAGGTGTCCGTTGTCCTCAACTTGTACCTGCACATCCTGGCCGGTGTGTAATATAGTCTATGCAAAAATTTATAGTGCACAATGACAATGCGCAGTCGGCTGCTGGCCGAAACCTGCTCTGTCTGTGACGAGCAGTACTCCCACTGCTCGTCTGTCAGCTCGGACCCCAGCTCCACGCCCCATCCCACCCGGGCCGAGGAGGACGATGTCTGTCTCTGTGTGTGGACAGTATTATATATTAACGAGACCAATCGTTTCGCCGTCGCACTTTTAAGCATCAATTGTAGAGGCGCAAGCTCAGGGGGTTCAGCCGGGAAGTCAGGGGTAAGAGAGCGGACGCCCTGCCGAAGGCGGATATATAAAAACACATCGAGAGGAGTACTTAACTCCCGAAGTATGTTCTCTAATGTTCGAAATTGACCATTTTGGTAAAGGTCCCCTCATGTTTTAATGCGCACGCGTTCTGCAAATCTTCGAAACACTGTTTCCTGAAGTAGGGGCATCCTGGGGTGGTAGACGAGTGGTAATAACGAGGAGTAGAGCATAGGAGCCTCCAGTAGGCCACAGATGCGTTGCCATGCGTCCACGGTGCATGCAACCGTCGTCGCCGGCCTCTCCCTGCCAATATGCACATCATACAGTGTGCCCTCGAGTGGGTTGGGATGTGCCAACCAGTGCTCCGCCGCGACTTGCGGCATATAGCGCGGCTGGCGTACCCAGAAATATGCATAGTGTGCCTGTGCACTAAGATAGTATAATTCAAGGTTGGGTACACCAAAGCCTCCCTGCGAATACGGCCTAACAAGGACATCCCACTGTAGCCGTGAGTGTTTGCACCCCCACACCAAGCGTATCAATTCAGATCTCAACGTTTAAAAAAAGTAAATACCGGGATAGTACGGTATATTTAAGAAGAGATACAACAGCTGGGGTAGAATTACCATTTTAATCAATGATGCACGTCCTGCCATCGAGAGCGGGAGGGAAATCCATCGGGTCACGTATTCCACAATACGCGTCAAAGCAGTGCCGTAATTGAGGCGCACTAGCGCATCCCTATCTCTCGTGACTGTAATGCCCAGATATCGCACCTCATCCTCGCACCACTCCAGGGGATAGTCTAACGGGAACCGAGTCGCGGCGGCTGTCAAAGGAAAGACACAAGATTTACTCCAATTTATTTGGATCCCCGAGAGTCTCCCGAACACGATAAACTCGCGGAGGATCGGATTCAAATTGACTTGTGGCTCCCGAACCTACAACGTGATGTCATCCGCGTACATGGAGATTAATATGTGCCGCAGGTTGCAACGCAAAGCCTTATCACTGTGATGTTGTCGCAGTTTAGCCGCTAAAGGCTCAACCGCTAGTGCAAAAAGTAAAGGGGAAAGAGGGCAGCCCTGTCGGGTACCCCTCGTGACCGAGAAGGCTCGGAACACGCGACCATTGACGAGCACCTTAGCCACGGGCAAGCAATATAGTAACCTGATCCATGAAAGGAAAAGAGGCGGAAAGCCCATACGCGACATCACCCCAAACATATAGTCCCACTCAAGTGAGTCGAAAGCTTTCGTGGCATCCAGAAACACTGCCGCCAGAGGCAACTCAGGCGCAACATTGTTCAACAGCGAAGAAAGGGTGCGCAGGTTATGGGAGGTTGCGCGGCCGGGCACAAACCCTGACTGGTCAGGGAGAACCAACGCCTCCATTAATAAGCTAAGCCGGTTGGCTATTAATTTGGCTAGTATTTTAACGTCGCAGTTAAGAAGTGACAAGGGGCGGTAGGAGTCGCACAAATGTGGCGCTTTCCCAGGCTTCAATAACGAGATGATCAGGGCCTCCCACATAGACGGCTCGAGGTGCCCGACCTCCAGGGCATCTTCATAAACTTCACGTAGTATGGGGGCCATCTGATCTATGTACATTTTATAGAATTCTACCGGTATGCCATCTGTGCCAGTGGCCTTTCCGGATTGTAGCTGCATTATGGCCTCCCGCACCTCATCCAGTTGAAATGGGGTGCAGAGAAACTCCCTCTGCCTATCACTCAGCCACCCGAGCGCCACATCGGCCAGATAACTATCTAGGTCTAGTTCACCGGCTCTCTGCGTGGTATACAGTTGGTCATAATGTGTGACAAAGGCATTGAGGATACTCGCCGTGTCCCTATACACTCCCTCCCCTGGGCCCGTGAGCTCCAACACTAAGGAGGAGTATCGTGGCGTCCGAATTTCGTCCGCTAATGCCTTGCCCAGACGTTCTCCCTCGCCGTACCGCCGAGCTGACCAGTATTTACCCCTAAAGCGCGTCTCACGTCTCGCCGCCTCCATATACTCGGTGAGCCCCTCTCGAAACTTGAGCCGGGTAGGACCATCCGGGCACTCAGCTAATTTTGTCTCCAAATCTTTCAGATCCCTATCCAGCCTCCTCAGTGTGCCAACAATATCTTTTAGCACACCCGCTCCCCTAGATATACAATATCCCCTGAGCGTGACCTTGAATGCTTCCCAAACGGTCTCAACATGATCAACTGATCCCTTATTCCGATCAAAGAAATCACTCACCTCCTCCCCTAACCAGTCCTGAAAAACCGGATCCAACAAAATAGATGCACGCAACCTCCAACTATTGCGCGGGGGGCCGTAATCCGCCGATATCAGGGTAAGCCTAACTGGGGCGTGGTCCGAATAAGTGCGGGCCAGGTGCTGCACCAGCGCTATGGCTGGTCCCAGTCCACGGGACACGAATATATAATCCAGCCGCGCCCAGGATGCCGCCTGTGCCGTAAAATGTGTACCCTCCAATTTGTGTGGATGTAAGTGCCGCCAAGTATCCAGTAAATGATAAGTACAGAGTATGCCCTGAAGGACCGCTCGGGCCCGGGTGTAATGATGCGGAGCAGGGTGGGACCTATCATGCCCCGGGTCACATGTGACGTTAAAATCTCCCCCCCAGAGGACATGATTTGAGCCTACAGCAAACACCTTAGGCCATAAATCAGAATAAAAGTCTGGGGCATCCACATTAGGGCCATAGCAACAAGCCAGGGTGACGGAGTCAGAACCCAGCTGACCCCAGACTATGCAGTAGCTCCCCTGCTCATCCCAAGTAGCGCCCGCCAGCTGAAATGGTGTGGGTTTCTTTATAAGAATAGCGGTGCCCCGAGCATAAGAGGAGTAAGAGGAAAAGATTTGGTGTTCCGCCCATCTGCCGGCAAAGGTATTGGGGCTCCGGGGACTGAAATGTGTCTCTTGCAACAGAGCGATATGTACCAGATTTCGGTCGAGGTAGGCTAGTATTTGTCGCTTTTTGCGTGCATCCCCCAACCCCCTGACATTCCAAGTCAGGATATTCAGCTTGTCCACTGTCCCATTAGACATATTATACATGTTCAATAATAATCAACAAGGTTCGTGCCTGCCATACATAACTCAGCAAATAGAAACCCATACAGTACCATAATGCAAACAGTGCCATGTGCTCAGGTCTGTCAGTAAGTATTGTGCTCAATATAACTGAATGCGATTCTGATAAGTGCCCCATGAACATCCCCCCCCCCACTGAAGCAGCCCCAACTTGCCAGGAATAGTCACCCACCCTCTGTCCCCTCCCAAACGATATACATAACAACAAAAAGAAAAAAAAGAAAAACCAACAACCCCCCAAAAAATATGCAGTATAGCAATGACCAACCCACATGGCTCAGGCCATGCAGTGTGCCACCGCAGGGGATTACCCATGGGGGATCGCCTAGGTGGCCGCACGATTGCTCCCTGCCCCGCCGGGCCACCGCGGATGGTAAGGCCCAGCCTCAGGCGGAGCCGAGAGTGCCCAGCCTGTCAAATACCATTTCCTAGAGCGATCAGGTACGCGGACAGTAAACAAACCAACCATCAAACATCCACCCATCCTATCAATACTATTATCGCACTGCCCACAAGATAGTCCAACTCAAGTAGCTCCTAAAACAGAAAAATCAGCAATTAGTAAAAAAACAATAACAAAGGAAGCAATACTATAGTTACTGTGTGCCAGCATCCGCCCCCGATGGTGAAGAGGGCCGCGATGCAGCGGCAGCGTCCACCCCGCGGCCAGTCCGCTTCAAATGCTTAAGAAACTCCTCCACCTGCTGTGGCGATGTAAAGAACCGCTGCTGGCCCTGGTGAGTCACCCGAAGGCGTGCGGGGTACAACAGCGCATAGTCTATTTGAGCCTGCCGCAGGTTGGACTTGACCGCCGTAAACTTGCGACGTTCCTCCTGAACCAGTGGAGTGAAATCCGGGTAAACAGTAAAAGTGTTGCCGTCATATGACAGTTGCTTCTTGCTTCTCGCTATCCGCAAAGTGGCATCACGGTCCCGGTAATTTAAAAGCCGTGCTATGATGGGGCGAGGCGTGCTCCCGGGAGGCGGCTGCGGGCCCAGTGCACGATGCGCCCGCTCGACTATGAATTGCCCGGAGAGAGCATCCGCCCCGATAGAGGTCAACAACATCTTCTCCACATAGTCCTCCATCCTCCCCGTATTGGTGGGTTCCGGAATACCTACGACGCGAATATTGTTGCGCCGACTACGCGCCTCCAAGTCCTCATTCTTCGCGGCCACCAATTTCAGCAACTTCTCCATGCGACTGACCTGCGTTGTAACCCTTGCAGTAGTGTCCTCAGTGTCCGAGATACGTCTCTCAGCCTCCTTGAGACGATCTTCGTGGCCGTCCAATTTGTGTGCGATAGCATCAATACGCGATGACATCCCGTCCATCTTGTCCGCTATAGTAGCAAATCCCTGCCGGACCTCCCGCAGTATACTCTGCACATCAGCAGCCGTAGCGGGCCCCTCACTGTGAGCACCCCCGCAGCGCCCAGCTCCTGAACATCCTGGGAGGCACGCATGTTCTTCTTGGTCGCCGCGAAGTTCAGCTTAGGCTGCTTGGCATCTGACTTTCCCATGACGCCACCGCGGTGTAGCTCTCTTGCCCAAACTGTCCCTCCACCGTCAGGGCTGTACTAGGGAGCCAGAACGTGACCCGCAAATAGCACGTCAAGAGCCACCCAAGATGAAGGCCACCACGAACCCCTCGCAGTCCGCAGCGTCTCGCCCAAATCTTTCAGGGCCACCTGAAGCAGGAAGCGCAAGGGCGTCGCGGGGGGCCCAGCAGCGTTGCAGGGGCCACAGCGCAACCACCGGCACAGCGCACAGCGAGAAGCCTTCTACCCCTCCAACTCTCCGGAGAGGCCCAGGACTCCCCCTGCACCAGGTAGGAAACCCACAGGCAGGCAGCTCAATCAGGATCCACACCGACGATCAAGCCGGGACCCTCTCAGATCCGTCTTCAGGCCCCTCAGCCCCCGCAACACCAAGCAGATCCAAGCAGCGCTCTAGGCAGACCAGCCAATGTCCGTCCCCGTGAGTCGCAGCAGTCACCGGGCTCCTCAGTACACCTCACTGTTCCACCAACACTCTCCACAGATATCGTCCACGCCACTATTGCACCCACAGGTCACCACCGCTCCCCGCAGCCATCTCCTTCCTCGCTGCAGCAGCCCCGTCGGCAGAAGGCGATCATTTCCCAATCAGGGAGCAGGCCAGCAGTACCGCCCAGGACAGCACTCACCGAGAGTTGGGGAGCCTTCACCGTCTCTGCGCCTCACAGGGCGCCCCCCAGGCTCCAGGGGGCGCGTGGTAACCTCCGAGCCCCCGCGTCCAGGTCAGCAGGAGCAGGCCGCAGCACCAATCCCCTCCCGTTACTGCCGTATCTTCACCGCTGCCACCGTGGCCCCCCGTCCAGAGTCCCGGCAGGCAGCGACCCAGCATATGCCGTTCCAGGGTGCAGGGACCGGGACCACACACACCGATCCCGCCGCACGCTGCGCGTGCCCAGGCCTAGGCGCCTCGTACACAGCACCGGTCTCGCGTGGCCCCGCAAGCCGAGGGATGGCTCCGCACCCGCTCGCACCTCTGTCCGGCCCAAACTTCACTTCAGCATATTTCGCGGAGCTCTGCTCCAATCAAGCCACACTTTATATTTGCCGAGCGATTGACAAATTTGGACGTCCCTCGAGAGTGCACCAATTTGGGGTGATCGTTACGACGGCACCACATGTTTGACCGAAATAAATTACTTTCAAGAACAGATAGAGCTGTTCGATAGAGATGTCGGCTGACATTCCTTATATGTGACCCTAGGATCGTAAATCGTACATTTCCTAGTTTCCAGGCTGCCGTATTATCTTTCTTGTCCTGATGAAGACCCGCTTTAGATGCGTACAAATCTGCACCTCTTCATAGGGTCGAAACGTCGTCGTTGCCTGTTCAATCTGTCCATGCAATTCCACCATTAGAATCACTGAATTACATGTGTTGGTGTTGTTTATGCTTATGAGTTTGGACTTTTTATTCAAACTGTATTTGTCATTGTAAATGTATGTTATATACGTCAATTCATGTTCAAACATTGTGTCACTAAGCACGATCAGTCACTAATTGTCTAATGTTATTTTGGTTTAATGTTGGTCAGTCCTGTACATAATAATTCTCTAAGGAATACCTGTTGGATTCAAATAAGCAAAAAGAAAAATTGCCTTTTGCGTCTTTCAAATTGTCATATATGTGTGTGTGTATATATATTTGTATATATTTTTGTACTTAATGAACACTGGGATACTGATCATACGCATTTAGTGCAGTTTTCTAAAATTACTTTTTTTCCCAACAGAACCACTGTTCTATTTTTACACTTTTCACCGAGGCCGCAGTATTGGACGCGCTCCCCACAGCCACCTTCTTTGACCTGTTTCACCACCTCTAAGTAGGATAATTAGCGGAGAAATGTGCTGGGCTGCAGGAGCCTCACAGCAGTGCGACCATTCTGCTCGTGCGCTACCTAGCGCCCCCGAGATTTCCTAACATTGTTAGCAGCGTGGATAGTTTGTCAATGATTAGAGCGCAAATGCGCTTGGTTTGTGCAATTTGGGTGGTTTGTGTGGCTTCTTGTCCCCGCTTGATAAGGCCGTTAAGGTCTGCAAGCTTTTTGTCTATCTCGGAGGTGAAATCTGCTAGAGTATGGAGGATTGTGAGCTGCATGTCTAATTTCTCAGATTGATTTTGGAGGGCTGTTGCTGAAAGCTGCATGGTGTTTAATAAGGTTGCCCAGATTGTTTCTGAGGGGCTGCTGCTCCATGCGCTAGTTAGCTCCACACTAGATCAATCTGAAGTGGGCTTTAAATTGTATGAGGTGACAAGATCCTCCCATTCTTGTGATGCGAGGAAAGTCATATAGCAGTCTGTTAATGAATGTCGCAGGGTCGTGCACATGCTAGAATTTACAGTGCTTAGTGCAACATCATTTGTAACTTTTACATAATCGAGAGCACAAAAATCATGCATAGAACTCAAAACAGTGCAATCGTAAATGTATTATTCTTCTTTAATCCGAACAGTTGCCCAGCCAACACGTATTTCGTCTGGGGAAGTACCACACGACTTCTTTAGAGCTGATAAGATGTACAATGAGACATAATATATCATGTAGTTGTGACAAAGTACTGTACAAAATGATATGTTAACCAACAAATCATCCAATAAAATGTGTGGAAACCCTGGGTTCCAAAAGGTGCATGCATATTCACTGTGCACCCGAAATTACGTGTATTTGAGATAACATTTCCTAGTTCAATACAGCGACATGCATCTAGTAGCGTCACAGGAAGGTCCTGAACATTCACAATACTGTCGACCGGATAGGGTGACCATGGTTACAATAATGTACATTAACAGTTGTATGTAGTACAGAACTACAAGAAATAACTGAATCGGTAAAGAGAAAAGAGAGCAAAGATCGCATATCGCAGTCTGTTGTCTGCGAGTCTTCATTTAACCAAAGTAAGGCGTGGTCAATTGGGGGATCGATTATTAGTTAACTGAAGGCTATCAAGGTTTCAGTTTGTATATTCGCTAGCTTTAGTGGAGAGCTGTTTTTTGGCTATGGTGGTGTATGCTGAGCATTCTGCCCAGTCTGTAGGACTTGCTCGGGGGAGAGTGTTAGTGAGCTCTTGGAGTCCCTGGTTCCCATTCTATTGGATTGGTTGCAGGTTCTTTGGCCAATTGCCTCTTTTTTTGACAGGTAGTGTTTTCGTTTTCCAGAGGGCTTCTTGTTGGGCTACTTGTTGGACTGCTGCCAATCCCTACAAGGGGTCCGCCTTGGGCTCTGATCCCTTTTGGGCTGCTGGTCTAATTTTTTATTCCGGTACCTTTGACCATTGTGTCCATTGTATCTGCAGATGGTTGAATTAGTTAGACTGGTATCCCTGTGGGGTATTCTATTATCCCTGGTAGTAATGGGGTTTGGACGCCCTTAATGTCCTCCTTTTTTTAATATATAGCTTTGCCAGGGTCTTTCAGAGAGGCACATTAAGGGGCCGATTACGATCCTGGAAAAACCCGGTACAAACCGTGGGTCGGAGCTTTTTCTCCGTCCGACTCGTACCAGGTTGTAAAACTTTACAAACATGCAATTACGATTCGTACGGAAACACCATTTCCGTACGAATCGGAAAAAAGACCAACCGACAGAAAAATACATACAAATGTGATCCGGGACACCGCGGACGTGACGTCCGGACGGAGTTAGGCATGTTTTTACGTACCAGCAATTACGATTCGCACCGACTGCAGTCCGGATGGGAAAATTTTTACTGTACCTAAAAAGTGCCGGAAAAGCTAAGTACGCAGCGATGCGAGCTGATTAGGGGGCCCGGTACGCGCCGTACCCCACCCCCCGCCCCCCGTATGTTCGCGCCGTACCCCCAGCCCCCCGTATGTACGGAGCGTACCCCCGTACCCTCCAGTCCCCCGTATGTACGGAGCGTACCCCCGTATCCCACAGTCCCCCATATGTACGGAGCGTACCCCCGTACCCCCCAGCCCCCCGTATGTACGCGCTGGGGGTCCGCACCATACATACGGGGGGCTGGGGGGTACGGGGGTACGCTCCGTACATACGGGGGGCTGGGGGGTACGGCGTGCCCGTCCGCGGGGGGGCTGGGGGTACGGCGCAAACATACGGGGGCGGGGGGGGGTACGGCGCGTACCGGGCACTTGTTTGGACATCTCCATGGTTGCTATGGGAGTTCGCTCCGGACGGTCTTTTTTCCATACAGTTGTACAATCGGACGGATGGGACGGATCGTACTTGCGCATTTGGACTTCAGTTTTCCCATTTGTACGTAAAAATGTCCGGGGACGTGTCGGAGACTTTTCCCGACCCGAGGACGTGTGGGGGAATTTTCCCAATGCGATTTGTATGGACTTTTTCCCATACGAATCGTACTTGGCAGTTTGTACGGCGCTTTTACCATTTGTACGGAAAAAAGTCCAGATTCAATTCGGTTGGGGAAATTTTTTCCAGGATCCTAATCGGCACCTTTGTGAAGATCTTTGGCTGGTATGTGCATAGGCTCTATTTTGATGAGCTCTTTTGTTTTAAAGCTTTTTGTGTCTATCTTAAGTTTGCTTGTGTTATTTTTTGTTTTGTAGCTGTTGGGCTACTGGCATTACTGATATCTGTGTTGCTGACAGTGGAGCAGATGCTGTTGTCTTTGCTAGCTTTATTTAGGGCTTCCGTTCTTGTACTGCTTTTAGGGATGGCTTCCCTTTTGCTTTTTTGGGGCTTTGGCCTTCTTACTCTTCCCGACCTCATATCTGTCACCAACTTATTTCTGTTTCCTTGTTTGTTTCCTTATTAGTTCTTTGCTGATTTTGGTTTGTCTCTGTGCTGCTTAATGCTACTTAATGCTCCTTCGTGCTTTGGTGTGCAAATTTGCACAAGATGTGTGCCTGATGTATTTGTTTTTTTATCCGTTTGTTGTCTGTTTTATTTCATTTTCCAATGTCTCCCCCTGTTTCAGGGGCTGTTGTATTGGAAAGCCTCCTTAAATTTCCCTTGGTTTGGTGCTCATTTTCGTTGCTTCCTCTTTGACATTCTTCACTTCCTTCTTTTGTTTCCTTCCATTGCCCAACACTATCTCTGGGTTCTGACGTGAGTTGGATGAGCTTGGAGTGCATCAGGAAACTTTTTTTGTTTGCTCCGCCTTCCTCCCCACGCTTCCCAAAGGGGTCAGAAGGGGCTGTGCAAGTGACGTTGGGTGGCTATACAGGGACAGAGCCACACCCCCCCCAAGGAAGAGCAAGTTGTTGTGTTGTGGGGGCTCGGGAAGCAACCCCCACTGCTTCCGCTGTAAAGGCAAGGGTGCTGTTATTTTTAATAAATGACGCAGAGCCTGAATGAAATTGCTCACTGCTCCCGCGTTCGTGCGCCAACCGACGTCACGTCCGCAGAAACCGCTTTATTGGCTAACTATCACATGACACGGGAATCTACCATTCTGCAGCTGCCCTCGGCCCCCGCAGGGGGCCACCTCAGAGGGCGGCCACCCTTAGTTTCATTTGGGCTTCTCCCCACCCCCCTCACTTTCCTCCGGGACTCCAGGAGGAGGCCCCTTACAGGGCGCGCCAGACACTTCATGTCTGGCGCACCGGGGGTTGGGGAGGGGTATTTAGGCCTCCCCCCCTCCATTTTGGACCATCATTGCTGCCCTTCAAGCCGTTCTTCACGTCGTGGTCGTGTGTCGCCCCAGCGCCTAGCGTGGACCCTCCTTGCTGCCTCACGCCGTTCTTCATGTCGTGGTCGTGTGTCGCCCCAGCGTCTACCGTGGACCCTCCTTGCTGCCTTTCACGCCGTGCTTCCCGTCGTGTTCGTGTGTCGTCCCAGCGCCTCGTGGTTTCGGTGAGTGCCTAAAATCCTCCCCCCCCATGCCTGATCACCCCCGTCTAGTGCAACATGGCGGGGCGGCCCAGCATAGGCTGCTTGGCTTCCGGGGGGGATTGCGGCAGTTCGGAGGCCGCGCCATGACCAGGTCACTCTATATCCCACTCTGTTAATATAGCGGGGGGATCGAGGACAGAATTGTGAAGGTATTCCCCTTTTGGGCAAAAAAAAATAGTGACGAATAATGTGACTTTGTTTCGAACCGCCAACTGCGGGGAGAGTCCGGGGTCCGCGCCTTCGGGTGCATGCCTAGACCCACGCAGTCGAGTAGCGGGTAGCGGGCAGGTAGGGCAAAGGGGTGCGTGAGCCTGTGCAAAATGGCCGCGGCAGCCCCGGCCCAACTTGTGAAACCAATCCCCCCTCCCGCTTGGAGTATAGATCTGGGGCAAGACATCGCAGACTGGGCCCGCGGTAGCGGAGTTTTGGTAATGTAAATACGGTGCTCATGTAAAGCGCTCCAATACCTTCGGGTCGAGTTGGCGCTATATAAATATGCGAGAAAAGGCTTGTTTATTTGGTTCAAGTCTGCGCCAAGAGTCTAACGATTGGAGCGTCTGGGGGGCGACGGGGTGGGGGGGGACCTCCGCACCAGCTAGCCTGCACCCCCCACCCCCCCTTTATGTGAGTATCCTAGCGCGTTACGGGCCATCTACGGGCCAATCTCCGAGGCATTTGATGTGGCGGATTGCGCCGGTGGATGTTGAGTAAATCGATTAATCTTGCAGTGCCTGACAAAGTGAAAATGTATAATAACTGGCGCCATGCAAAAGGACTTGGATACCGGCTACTCGGATACCGGCTCGGCGGCGAATGCTGTGTAAATCGTTTAATCTCACATTGCCTAAAAAAATGAAAGTGATCCTCATGCAGTAACTGGCGCCATGTAAAAGCCCTCGGATACCCACTCGGGGTCGAGTGCACGCGTTTCATTGTCCGCTTTTGTGGGGGCCTGTGGGGGATATGGGGATGGTTGCTTATTCACCCAGTATGTGTGTGTGAGCTCACTCGTGAAGGCCACGCTACCTCCGGTAATTTGCCCGGGGGCATATTGTGTAATTAACGATGCTGGTTTTCTTTTACAGGAGGTATGCAGGCGGGAGTCTGTTCGGCAACGGACTCAGCGGGTGCCCGCAAAGACTAAATCTACAACCCTAGCTACCGACCATCCTTCCACCCCCCCTCCCCCGCAAATGATTGTTGTACTATCGCTAAAACAAGCAGTGCTTAGGAAGTCTCTTATTGTATGTCTTGTCTCCCGGGCCAGGTCAACTCCAGACGTTCAGCGCCGTTATCGCAGGATTTCACTTCGCACAAGTACACAGCAGGTATTGGGGTGCGGCCGATCGCCATAGGCACAAGCTTTAAGGTTTTTCAATGCCTGGTGGCAGGGGGGATGGTACAGCGACGTAAGGGGAAAAAAATGAAAAAGGTTTCAAAAGCATCACTCTGGCCTAATGGGTAAGGTAAACTCTTACACTGACGATTAGGTGTTCAACCCTTGGTTTTTCAATGTTGTTGGGCGCTCAGTCTAAAATGTAGGCAATGGTATTTCCTTCAGTAAGGTTGGAAAATATTGTGCTTAGGATAAGACAGGGCCTGGCATGGATCTTCCGGTTAGGAAGGAACGCGGCACAGGTGCATATTGTGGCGTCGGACCTGGGAGCAGTTGGCCTGATTGTTGGCTGCCAGTCCCAGTGGGTACCTTGTACCAGTCCAACCTGTCCCTTATGGTTATAAGCAGCAGACAACCTTTATCGGTAAATACCATTAGGGCACTAAGGAGAGCAGTCTTTTTGGCTAAGTCTGGAAGGAAGGTCGAGCAGCTGGTTGTAACAGTCTATAATTTCTCAAAGAGCAATTGGGGGTGGTGGGCTGGAACCGTCGCTACTTACATGTTCTTTTCATCCATACAGAAATAGCCCCCACCCCCGCCTAGTAAGCCCTGTGGGGATCGCCTCAGGGAGGTTATCGATTGTGATTTAATGATTGTAATTTTTTATCACCAAGGTTTCACCGTCAGTTCGCACACTACAACCAGGGGGACTGTCAGGAGGCCACTCTAACGTCTGAATCAGTAAGTTTTAAGCAGGCCTCGGTAGTAGCGGGGGAGGCAGGGCAGGTGTGGTACCAAGCAGCTTCGAGGGTTTCTTCCACTAATCGTTGTTTTCGCTCCAGCAGGAGCAAGTCGCAGCAGAATTGTTTGAGGTAAAACAAGTGTACACCCCTCGCTTACACCCCCCCTCTCTACCGCTTTCTCGATGATCACCAAGACCCCCCCATGTTCACATCGCCTCCAGGTAATGACGGCAAACCGGATAAGCACTTACCCGTTGTTTTATTTACAGCATAGAGAAGCCTACCCCCCCCCACTCGCCGGCAGACACGGACATCGCACCCCTCCCTAACAAGGGCAACCGTTAACGGACGTACGGAAGCGACAGTGGACGTGTCGACAGGCTAGGGTGAGCCAGGTGACAAAGATCAAAGACCTGAGTAGAGTTTTGGCACTACGAAGCAGAGGCATGGATAGCCAGGGACCCCCCCCCGCTGTTTTCCCAAACAACCACAGTGGAAGAGTCGCAGCCCAGCACGTCGCAGGAAGCTATATGGGCAGACTTTTGGGAAATGGCAAAGACCAGAGGAGTCTCCTGGGCTAAAGAGATGCTTGACACCCGAAAACAAGTAGATTCTGGTATAGTTGAGGATGTACCTGCTGCGGGTTCATAAGGGCAAGCTGAGGCAGCACCCGGGAGGTCGAAGCGTGCACGCCGGCCGACAAACAAGGATTTTCCGGCAGATCCGCCATCCCAGAGAGTCAGGGTGATTGCCCCCACACGGGCAGCAGTGCCAGCAGTCATCCCGGCCGGCCCGCCACCGCTGATCCCAGTCAACGACACGAACTCTGATAAATTCGGTAAGATGATGGACTCTATGTTGAGCATCTTGGACGACTTTAAATCACGTTTGGTGAATACAGTACAGACACCCACTCCAGTGGCCGATGTGACGCGGGGGGAAAGTACATCATCTATTGTGCGAGTGTGGGGTGAAGTTGCTGGACACGCAGGTGTTCAGGAAGGACCAGGCTCAGCAGCCGCCGCAGCGACAGCAGGGTCACAGCAAGGTTTCACTACGCAAACGGCAATAGAGCGCGACAATAGGGAGACCCCAGCAGCGAGCGACAATTCTACCACGAGCGCACCAACAACAGCTACACCCATATCACCGCTACCAGCAGTCCCTCCCTTCCCCATCCCCAGCCTGACAGACAAAGCGGCCTCGCCAGCGGGTAAAACCTCAGACGCTCCCAAGCCCGCAGTGCCGCCAGCATCAGACAAGGTAGGCGCAGGGGCAGCGGTGCCGTTAGTCACAGTAGCACCACTGAAATCGGGACGCTGCTCCCTGGCTTGAGAAGTACCACAGGCAGCTAAGGAAGGGATATGGAGAAGGGAATTTGTGGACATCTTTACCCTTCTGATGCACGGGGTAGAGGGTCAGGATACTAGGAAAATGGGGGGGAAAGAAGAGGATAAAAAGGTGAAATTTCAGTCTTGGCCAGAAAAGACAATTAAGAACTGGGGTGATGCCTTCGCATTTTGGCAGCAGTGGTTTCTGAGAAATTCCCAGAACAGGCGGGATCGGGTGGTATAACTACGATCGTGAATTCCGCAAGAGGATGGCGATGTGTCCAGACCTGAGCTGGGACCAGAAAAAATTAAACTCTGGGTGGAACACATGGGGAAATTTACGGCAGACATCAAGGGGGCATCAAAGAATCAGAAGGAGCAGGTAAATTACAAGGGCCAGAAGCTAGTGGCGAAGCGTCCCTTCAAACAGTCCTTTCATGGAGGACGGGGGGGAAACAGTCAGGGAAGGGGGGCAAGCGATTTAACTCAAACTCATGCAGGTTGTACAACGCAGGGGCTTGCTCTTGGGGTAAGGCCTGCAAGTTTACCCACATTTGCAGCAAGTGTGGCGCCGGTCATACGGCATTGTCCTGCAACAACCAGCCAGCTGCCAGCATGCCACCCAAGTAGCAAGGCAGACAGAGCGGCACCCTTCCTTCCCACCTTTCTGCCCCCTATCCCCCCCAAAGCCGATTCCCCAGCCACCCCCACAGCGCCTGACTTCACTGATGGTAAGTTTTACGCAGTAAAGGGACCCTCACCAATTTCCATTGACACCCTAATCCCCTTGCTCAGGGCGTACCCCAACGAAAAGGTCAGCAAGATTTTGGCTGAGGGTTTCATAGATGGATTCAGGATTCCATACCAGGGGCCCCTAGTTGTAGGGACGCAGAAAACCTAAGGTCAGCCAGGGAACTTCCGCATGTGGTGCATGAAAAAATCATGAAGGAGAGGGCTTTGTGGAGGGTGGCAGGGCCATTTCTTTCCCCCCCAATTGATAATTTCTTGGTGTCTCCCCAAAAAACAACCCGGGTCCTTCCACCTCATACATTACTGATCTTACCCAGAAGGCAACTCAGTGAATCACTGGCTTGAGGAAGGAAAATGTTCTGTGTCTTACTGTTCCTTTGACATGGCGGTAGACATGGTCAGAAGAGCAGGGAGGGGTGCATGGCTGGCTAAGGCTGACATAGAGTCAGCCTTCCGCCTGCTCCCAGTGCTAGTGATAGTCACCATCTGCTGGGCTTTAAGTGGCATAGCAAATTTTACTTTGATAAATGCATGCCGATGGGTTGCGCAGTTTCCTGTGCTTACTTTGAAGCGTTTAGCAGTTTCCTACAGTGGGCACTCATTTGGTCATACAACACAAGGGGAGTCACGCATTATCTGGATGATTTCCTCTTCATAGGGAAAGCAGGGACCCAGGACTGCAGCTTAGCACTTCATCATTTTCAGGGACTGTCAGGGCGCCTAGGGGTTCCTCTGGCTCTGGGAAAAACCGAGGGTCCGGCTCAGGTCCTCACTTTCCTGGGCATCAAGTTGGACACGGTCAAGGGCGTGTCCAGGCTCCCTGCCGATAAGGTGCAGGCTTTGCAGTCGGATATCCGGGCTCTCCTGGGCAAGGACAAAGCCCCCCAGGTGTCATTCAGAGTCTGTTAGGGAAGCTAAACTTTGCATCCAGGGTAGTCCCGGCGGGCAGAGTCTTCGCAAGGAGACTAGCGAGGGCCACAGCCAATGTGCGAAAAAAGCATTACATGGTTAGACTAACGAAGGGTCTAAAGGAGGACCTCCGCATGTGGCATGAGTTTCTGGTGAGTTTTAATGGCACAATCATCTGGAGATCCCCCTGGGCTGGTAGCCCAGACATTTGCCTGTTTACGGATGCGTCAGGCAGGGAGGGGTTCGGCGTCATAATGGACTGCGAATGGTGCGCTCAAAAATGGCCAATGCTTGGCGCAGGAAGAACAGAACAGCAAAAATAACAGTACTAGAACTCTTTCCCATTGTCATCGCACTACATCTGTGGCCAGAGGCGTTGTCAGCCAGGAGGGTGGTATTCTGGTCTGACAACATGGCGGTGGTACAAGCCATCAATGGGCAGACAGCCAAATGCCCTCTGGTTCTGTGCCTGTTAAGGGAGCTGATCAGGGCCTGCATGCACTGCAATGTAGAGTTTAGGGCACGTCACATTGAGGGAGTAAAGAACGTAGCGGCTGAAGCTCTCTCTCGATTTCAGTGGCTCCGTTTCCGGGAGGCCTGGCCACGAGCGAGAGCGACGATGACCCCTTTGCCGGCGCAGCTATGGAGACTTCTGCGATGGAACAGCAGCTAAGAGCGATGGGCGAATGTTCTCTCGCACTAGGGACCAGGAAAAGATACAGAAATCAGCTATCAACTTTTCATAACATTTCAATGACACTGGGCCAAGCCGCGCATCCCCTAGAGCAACGGGTGCAGGGTTTCATACTCTGGGCAAAAAGGCAGGGGCAAAATCACTTGTGGGTGCGGGGTCATTTGTCAGCTGTAACCCATGACGCCAAATTGAGAGGTGAACAAGATCCTACTAAGTCCTTCTTGATCTCAGCAGCTTCAAAAGGGTGGGCTAGAGAAGAAGTCAGAGTACCCGACACCAGGGCTCCCATCGAGTTCCCCACACTCCAGGCGATGCTAGACGTAGTAGAACAGGTCCCCGTTTCACATTTTGAGGCTCGACTCTTCGCAGCAGCGTTTTGCCACGCGTTCTTTGGGGCATTACAAACTAGCGAATTGGTGGCTAGGGCAAAAAACAACCAGTCAGGAGACGCATTAGGCAGCCACGACATATGTGTGTCAGATAGGCTGGTGATCCACCTTAGGAGGTCTAAAACTGACCAAGCTGGGAAGGGGAGGGACATAGTGCTAATGCCACTGGGCGACCCCAGATACTGCCCCGTGGTGAGAGTCAAAGAGTACTTGGCTATCCGCCCTAAGGTCACGGGTTACTTTCTGATTCATGTGGATCAAGTGCCTCTCTCTAAATTTCAAATAGATAAAGTGATGGGAGCTTGCCTCGGGCGTGCAGGGCTTTCCCGCCCCGGCAGA
The DNA here is from genome assembly GCF_964204655.1 of Triturus cristatus. Classification (NCBI taxonomy): domain Eukaryota; kingdom Metazoa; phylum Chordata; class Amphibia; order Caudata; family Salamandridae; genus Triturus; species Triturus cristatus. The sequence goes on along the minus strand of NC_140579.1, from coordinate 378,139,059 downwards.
AGGTTTTCGAGTCATTCATTTAGGATTGGGGCTGCTACTACAGCATTTAAGGCGGACATGGGACAGGAAAGCATAAAGAAAGTGGGTCGCTGGGAATCCCGTTGCTTCAAGCGCTACATTTGTCCTTGAGTGGGACAGCTACTGGCAGCGTGTCATGCGCTCCCCCCCCCCCGCAACAAGGGACTGTTGTAATGTGTGTGCAATGAATTACAGTGACGGATTTTGCATCCTGTGTATATATGTGTGCAGTGAAGATGAACAGCATAACATGTAATGCTTTTTGCAAATACGGAAAGTATTAAATAAGTGGGTAAAAATTGCATCCATTTATTTTGCCAGGATTCCAAGTGTGGGTGATCGGCCACTCGTTCGTCGCCAGACTGGCCCAGTGGGCGGCGCGCAGGAAGTGGATGCAGGGTTTCCCACATACTAACGTGGTCTGGTAGGGTTTCCCCGGCATAAGATGGTCCAGCCTGCTGAATAGGCTAGAACAGGGCCTGGCAGGGCAGGAAGGCTTTCCCAACATCTTGATAATACACCTGGGAGGCAACGATCTCACTTCCATGGGCAGGGGTGCTCTCTTACAGGCCATGAAGACTGACCTGGGGGAAATTAGCAAGCGCATGGGACAATGCAAGCTTTTTTGTTCTGAAATAGTGCCACGCTTGACCTGGCACGGGGCGAAGTCCAACGAAGCGGTTGAACATTCCCGCAAAAGGGTGAACAGTGCAATGCGCAAGTTCACAGACCAAAGAGGTCTTGGGTTTATCAGACATGAGCTGATCCAAATGAAGGTGAGAAGCTATTTTGATGCCGATATGGTTCACTTGTCACAGGTTGGAATGGACCTGTTCCTCTTGGACATGCAAGAGACACTGGAGGGAGCCGGGTGCAAGTGAATAAAGTGCTGTTGGTTGGTGGGGGGCTCGGTAGGTGACGGGGGCTGCCTCCAGAGCTGTGGAGGAGTTACAGGGCGATCTGGAAGCAGGCTGGGTACAGAAAATACCTCTGCAAGAGCACAATAGGGGTGCCAGAGCCAAACCCACAGGAGCCTCAGGAGAGGGCCCTGGAACAATGACGTCGGCGCCCCGCTAGTCCCTAGGGCGGTTGTGGGCCTGAACAACCGGGGGCTTGCCTTGCTACGCTCTGCCCTGAAAGGGGCGTGAGTAATAAGGGACCAATGTGTCACGTGATCCAGTAAGGGGATCACCCCGATAAGGGTAGTGCTGGTTGGGGGTATTTTCCACAGTGCTTGGCTCATCAGGCGGGCAGGGCAGAATAGGTTAGTACGGCTGCCTGCCCTTGGATCGCCCGTAAGATAACCCACCGTATGTTGCATACTTTTGTATGTAATAAACCTGCAGCAATAAATTTCTCCCAAACAAAAATTGTGTGGTGTATTTATTCATGCATGCTTATTCTGCTGTGGTGTGGGTGGGGGTCTTGTGCCCATAATGGAACTATGCGGCTGCCCTCGGCCCCCACAGGGGGCCACCTCAGAGGGCGGCCACCCTTAGTTTCATTTGGGCTCCTCCCCCCCCCCCCACTTTCCTGCGGGACTCCAAGAGGAGGCCCCTTACAGGGCGCGCCAGACACGTCATGTCCGGCGCGCCGGGGGTTGGGGAGGGGTATTTAGGCCTCCCCCCCTCCATTTTGGACCCTCTTTGCTGCCCTTCATGCCGTTCCCCACCCTACCGCGTACCCGGGATGGGACAGGCAGGGGAATGGTGGAGGACGTTGTAATATTTTCTTTGTCGTTGCAGGAGGAGTTACAGGGCGACCTGGAAGCAGGCTGGGTACAGAAAATACCTCTGCAAGAGCACAATAGGGGTGCCAGAGCCAAACCCACAGGAGCCTCAGGAGAGGGTCCTGGAACAATGACCCGCTAGTCCCTAGGGCGGTTGTGGGCCTGAACAACTGGGGGCTTGCCTTGCTACGCTCCACCCTGAAAGGGGCGTGAGTAATAAGGGACCAATGTGTCACGTGATCCAGTAGGGGGATCACCCCGATAAGGGTAGTGCTGGTTGGGGGTTTTTTCCACAGTGCTTGGCTCATCAGGCGGGCAGGGCAGCATAGGTTAGTACGGCTGCCTGCCCTTGGATCGCCCGTAAGATAACCCACCGTATGTTGCATACTTTTGTATGTAATAAACCTGCAGCAATAACTTTCTCCCAAACAAAAATTGTGTGGTGTATTTATTCATGCATGCTTATTCTGCTGTGGTGTGGGTGGGGATCTTGTGCCCATAATGGAACTATGTGCAGGACCCGTGGGGACCCTGTGCAAACACCCCTGTCATCTTGCTCACTCCTGCAGAGCCTACTGGACGCACCCATTGCTTCATGGCTGCAACATTACATTCCTCCCCAAAACAAACAAAACACACACTTGTCACTGCATTAGTATCTAGCAGAGCACAACACATTAGGATAAACCAGAGCAATCTTACGTGAAGTAGTCCTTCAGCTTGCGAGACAGCTCAGGATTCTGTCTGAGGCGGTATTGGGAGCTTCCTTGCCCACTCAGTTCTCCACTGGCACCATCTGTCTAAGAAGCTCCCATGAGCTCCGAAGGGCTTCTTGTAGGATCAGGGACCCACTCATCATGGGGAGCACCATCCAGCACTAGTCCCTCTCCAAGGGTAGGACTTTAGGCACTGGCTGATGCTGCTTCCTCTCCATTCTCCGAATCCCGACTTTCCTCAGCTCCGGATTAGGGCAGGCTCAGACCCATTGGAGTCTCAGGTGATGGATGAAAAATCTTGAAGCATGAAATGTTCCGAGTCACCGTTTCACCACCCCTCCTGGCCGTGACTCGAGTGCCCCTCCGATGGACAATCACCCAGGGATTCTTTTCATACGGAAGCTTGAACTTGCTGTTTGTCAGACGATTCCTTAGCAGGACCCTGTCTCCCACTTTCAGTTGCGCCGGCTGGGCCCCCGACGTCGGCTGATTTTGCCATGGATGCTGTGTAGGCGAGCATCAATCTGATCATCATTCGGGCCTACCGGGCGCCACCTGGGGTGATGTGGAAAGGAGTCGGTAACTACCCGCCCCATGGATAGATGCCCCGGGGCAACTCTAGTAGTGGAGTGGGGAGTTTGTCGATAGCTTCGTAGAAATGAGAAAATGGCGAGTTCCACAGACTGATGGCATTCATGGGCTATGCGTATCACTTTGTTCAAAGTCTGCATGAACCGTTCCACTTCCCCGTTGGCTTGCGGCCAACGAGGGGTAATTCTCTGGTGTTTGATACCTAAGGACGTCAGATAGGTGGCCATCTCATGACCCTGGAACGGGGGTCCATTATCCGTTTTCAGTTCTTGAATAATGCCATGAGTCGCCATTATCTTTTCCATCTTCGGGATAACCTCATTTGCACTCAGCAACGTGATGATCTCCACTTCCAGGTATTTTGAATGATCGTCGATGGCCACAAAGGTGTGACGCACGTCTGGGAAACTCCCAAAGTCTAGACTTACGCACGCCCAGGGGAGCCTTGGCGGTGGCTCAGTTATTATCGAAGCGGGGTGAAGAGCTTCTCCTGTGGCCTGGCACCACATTTTCGTCCATCAAGGGAAACCACACTTTGGTTTGCAGACGTAACTTAGTCTTAACCATCCCTTGGTGTCCAATATGGGTGAGTTTCACTACTCGTGCTGTCAGGGTGGACGGGATTACCAGGCGGTGACCCCGAAGCAGGCACCCTGTTGAGTCTTTTGTCAGCTCATCCCTGGCATGATACAGGCTCTCCATGATGCGTCTTGCCTCTGGAGTGAGTATCTTCCATTCCTCTCTCGCGCAATGCCAATTGCCTTGCTTCAAGATTTGCCTGACTCTCTGCAAGCATTCATCTTTGTTTGTTTCCTCTCTCAAGGCTTCCATGGAAAGCGGACGGGGAAACGATCGAGCTGTGATGCAGCGGACGTATTCTTCGGTGTCTGCCGCGTCTTCCTCTTCCTGTGCAGTAGCCAGCCTCGGATGGTGAGATAAGTAATCAGATGGGTTCCGAGATCCGGGTTGATATTCTACTCGACAACTGTAGTCTTGCATTTTTCTATTCTGGGGGGCGGTTTAGACGAAGTTCCTGAGAATAGGGACTGAAGGGGCTTATGATCTATCATCACAACGAAGGGGTTCCCGTATACATAGAGATGAAAGTGCGGCACCCCCAATGGATAGCGATAGCCTCCTTTTCTATCTGAGAGTATCGCTGCTCTATGTCAGTCAGAGAGCGGCTAGTGAAGGCCACAGGTGCCCAGTCCTCCTCAGCATGGTCTTGCTGCATCAACACGGCCCCCAGTTCTTTCGGGCCAGCGTCCACGGTGACCATGGTTAGTGTCCGGGGATCAAAGAACGCTAACGTAGTGGTTGCCGACAAGGCCGCTTTGATCTCTTCGAACGCCTTGACATGTTCCTCATCCCAGGCCCACGGGACGGAGTCCTTTGTAAGCTCCCGAAGTGGTTGAGTAAGGGTAGTAAGATCTCGAATAAACCGGCCTCAATAATTGACCATGCCGAGAAAACTTTGGACTTCAGTTACATTGGTGGGTGCTGGTGCATTCTTGATATCTCTAACCTTGTCAGGATCCGGATTCACCCCTGCTGCAGAAAACACATAGCCAAAGAGTTGGAACTGCGTCTTTAGAAACTCGCATTTCTCCCTATGCAGCGTGAGTCCAGAGTCTCGGATTCACTGTAGTACTTGGGCCAACCTGTTGTGCTCGGCAATAGTCTTGGTGTGGATCATGATGTCATCACTGACATTTATTACCCCCGGGATGTCCATTATTAGTTCATGAATAACATTTTGAAAGACCTCCGCAACGCTGGATATTCCAAAACTCAGCCGAGTGTACTTTCGGAGGCCAACGTGAGTGGAGAATGTCGTTATGTATCGGGACGCCTGATCTAGCACCAGCTGATGGTATTCTGACTGGAGGTTGAGCTTCAAGAACCAGCACGCTCCTGCCATTTCTCCAATCAGGTCATCGATTGTAGGAGTGATATGTCATATCCACGCATATTCTGACAGCACTAGGTTGTTTAGGCTTCCAAGTGGCAACAATTGGAGATACCCACGGAGTGGGTCCGGTCACTTTCTCGATTATGCCGGCTTCTTCAAGCTTGGTCAGCTCTTTTTCGACCAGTGGGCGCAGGTGGAAGGCCACCCTCCGATGTCGTAGGGCCACTGGTTGTACTGTGGGATCTTTGTGGAGGTGGATCTCTTTGCCTTCGAATTTTCCAATCCCTTCGAACACCGCTGCGAATTCTGCTAAGATATGCTGGACTGATTCTTGGTGTATCCCGAAGGCGAAGGTTATGACTCTTAGATCCTCAGCGGCTCGGCAACCCAGTAGCATGCCCTGTCCATCCTCCGTTACGCATACCTGGGTCTTAATGGAGCGTGTCCCATGTGTGACTGTTGTTTTGAATTTTCCTCTCATCTTCAATGGCCTGTCCTGTCCATATGCAAAGACAGTGATCGCCGTGGGGCATAACGGAGGATCTGGCTTCATGGTGCTGTAAACTGCTGCCGACAATATGCTTATGGTGGCACCCGTGTCCACGACTGCAGTGATATCTTGCTGGCCTACCTTGATATTACACTGGGGAAGCCGGCGTGATCTTCGAGTCGTGGTGCCTTTCATGTGTACCGTGTGTACGATCCGTTCCTCACCCTCATCATCATCTATATCACTCGTCTCACTACGCCCTTCCGGAATGAGGTTGACCGCTGGCCTTGGCTTCCTGTGATGGAGCAGGGTTTTTACTTTAAAACCGAATACCTGTTTCATTTTCGCATGTTATAACTAAAAGTACTACTGATTAATTATTAAGTATTAAAAGTTTGTCAAATGTTGTCTAATCAACCTTATTAACAAGAGAATTACACGTGGGAATGCTATTGCATGGCTACAATAATAAGTGAACTAAGTTGGTGAGCAAACTGACAGAAATCAATGTTGCTTATGTGATGTTATGGTGTTTGCGCTTTTAATTAAAATGCATTAATGGCTTTTGATGTCGCAAATGGCTAGATAAATACACACACATAAGGGTATTAGCAGGGGAATAACACTGTATAATCATTTCAGTGCAGTAATTCTGTTTTATGTTAATTTTTGCTTAAGTTGTCCAATGTGGCCTACCCGAAAATGGCTACCATCTGCAGCCAGCACTCGAGTAGATGGAAATTTACAAAAAGGCTTCACTCTGCCTGTGACCTTGCACCTCCGATGAACTGAAAAGCCATAAACATGATGACAAGTCCAGGAACGCAGCCAAGTGCCCCTAGAAGATGGAGATGTTGCACATGAACTTATAATGAACCCACTATTGAAACAAATTTACCTAGTAGAGACATCCGTAGATGTATCGAATTAGTCATGGACGTTCAATTCTGCTATTCATTATTTGGGACAATCTAGGTGTGAGAAAATCTCGCACAATATCGATAATGTACCAAGATGACATTATTTCCGCCATTCATCCGTTCTGAACAAAGAATTGTAACTTTATAGAATGTAAATTTAGTATAAATATTAGCAGACTAGAGAGGTCTAGTGCCACTTCTTCCCGAGCTGATGATCCGAGGTCCCCATGCTGACGGAGAGGACGATGACTCTACATGACTGCAGGAAACTCTGTTTCTCCTACTGAGGACCGGTTCTGACTTAGGATCTGACATTTAGACAGAATAGGTAATTATGAGAGAAATGAATTTTGCATTTAATTGGCTTTTTCCTACAATTTTAGATAAATGAACAATCTGTTTGAATTTCTGTCTTGGGTGGTTATTTCTTGTCATGTTTATTGAATTTATTTGTGTAATCTATGAAATGTTCTCGCTAGATTTACAAGCAACTACCTGGTTGCATTGACCTCAAAGTACAGGCAGATTGGATAAGGTTCATGTGAAAGTGTTTTTCCTTTACAGGGCACGGATAGAGTGATTTAGGATGAATGTTGGTGTAATGGGCCCCACCAGTGTGTGATGTGTGTATGCGTGTGTGACTGTGAAATCATTCCGTCCGTGGAAGTAGAGGGGATTCGGAAGCTCTGATCTGCACCAGTTTCTTGGTAGCAGAATGATGGTTAGCTATTGTCTTAATCTGGCGAAATTGTGTGTATATAGGCTTGTTGATTATTGATTGATATTTGTACTAACACTATATGTTGAAGTCGTGTTGAGTTCTATGTATTGTGAACGGCTTCTGGGATGTAGGGAGTCGGTGACAGTTCCGTAGTAGAGCAGAGGGAGTGTTGCTCTCGGAAAAAGGCGGGATTGTTGGCCCTGTATGCAGACAGGGGAAAACGTGTGACTATTGAAGTTGCGCGTCGCATTGTCTGGGTTCGATAAGGTAGCATCGTCGTGTGTTGCCATCAGAAACGTATTTCTGTGTGAGAGAAGTGTGTATGATAGCGAAGGTTATCTGTAAAACTCTGGTCTTAGGTCCCAGGGATCCGTAAGGTATTCCGTTAAAGCTTACCGCTGGAGAAGTAATAGGTATTCTCGGAGCTTGTTAGAAGGACAGGGCAGAGGTAAGCGCTACTTTGTTAACGTGTGATATAATTCTGTAGTAGGACAGACTGTTAACTGTTCTCGGGAAAGACAGAATTCTGTGTAAATATACTACATTTTCCGGTATGAAAGTGCGTGAATGAGAAGGCATTTTTGGTTAATTGTGAGTCTCTTAGGAACATTCCGGAGGGAAACAGTTAATTAATGCTTGTTAGAAGGGTAAAGTAGAGGGATGTGCTACTTTATCAACGGAAGTAACGATTCTGTAGTAGGGCAGAGGTAAGCGCTGCTCTCGGGAAAGGCAGAATTCTCGTGGGAAAGGTCTTTTTGCTGTTCTGTGGCTAGCGAATCAGACAATGGAGATGTTTGTATGTTGTAACTAACAGACTCGTAGAAGTTGAAACAAAGTCTACTGAGTAGTCTTGTAAAGGAGGGGTAGACGAGAAACAGGAGACAGGAGCAGAAGCAACTGCAGCGACTGCTGACGTCAGGGAGACCGCGCTGTGATTGGACAGTGGGTTGGAACGGTGGAAGCACGGGGATTGGTGTGCTAGTGTATGCCGCGCTAGGATTGGTAGACATACAGGGTGATGTAGACGCTCCAGGATTGGTGCGTTAGTGTGAGTCACGCTGGGATTCGCGGACTAAGTAAGTGACGTAGACATTCCAGGATTGGTGTGTTGGTGTGAGTCGCGCTGCAATTGGACAAGAGATCGTACAGTTGTAGAAAGAGTAAACAGCTAGTGGAAAATAAGAAAGATGTATTACCACGCTGAGGAAAAGAAGAAAAAATCCTTGCTTAGTAAAGTAAAGAATTGGTTTGACAAGGATAAAGACATAGTGACAAGGGAAGGACAGTTATTGCCCCCGATAAGAACCCCAGCATCCTTCATGGTTGCGAAGTATGGGTATCATACCTGTATTTGGTTAGATAACTGGGTGAAGTATAGAAAGGACGATGGAGTGTTAGTTAGCGTTCCCGGAACATGGTTCATTTAATCTGGCCATACTAAGGAACTTACGGGAGCAGATGATGAATCTAGAGCCTCGGCCTAGGCCAACGCAGTTTGAGGCGTTGACTGAATGGGAAGATGAAATGCATGAACGAGAAAAGCAGAGAGGTGGAGGTAGCTATAGGTACATGTTTGGGCGGAAGTATGATCGCGAAACCCATCATGACCGGATGAGAAGGTGGCGTGATGCCAGTATGACCGAGGGATTATATCCTGTAAGAACGGCAGAGGAATCAGGAGGGAGAAAGTGTACCGAGAAAGAACATAATGTAGAACCCAGGAGATATGGGGCAAATTAGTCTGATGATGATGTCTTAGAGGACATGCTCTATAAAAGACCACCCCTGTATAGACGAGAACCAGAGGTAGGGACAGCAGTGACCTCGATGAGAGACACCCTGCGGATTATTAAGACAGAGGGTACCACCCCTGGGTTGAAAAGCAGTTGTTCACTGGCGGAAAGAGAAAGAGAGAGAGATAGAGAGAGAGAGAAAGATAGAGAGAGAGAGAGAAAGAGAGATAGAAAGAGAGAATGAACTTGAGGATGAAAAGACCAGAGAATTAGCAAGAACTACCTTTGAACTGACAGAGAAAATCAGAGAATTGACTAAAAATCTTGAGGCAGTTACAGTGCCTGTGACAATAGGCCCGGTTATGCCGATTTTTGACAAGCAGAGGACGGGTGAGAATGGATTGACGGTACCATATGTGGGCAATAGATTGATTGTTCCTCCGGAGCAGGCAGAAATGAGAGCAGGAGAAACAGTGGAAAACAGGGGAAAATCAATGGAGACATACCATATGTGGAGGAGAATTGAGTGTGCAAACTAACTCAAGTTTGAATTCTGGATGTATGGAAGGGAACAGAGGATCAATTTTAGAACCGCAAAGAGTGACAGAACCAGGGGGTGCAGAAAAATCTGTGATAACTGCTGAGGATTTGAATGATTGGCTGAAAACTTTACAGAAAAAGGAGAAAGAGTCACAGGGAATTGATGTAGCTAGGCTAACTATGGAAATGGAAGAGATGATAGTAGGAACAATACCTACAGAAACGCTGAAGGATTATCAGGAAGGGGAGATCCTCTTCCTGTGTAAGAGTATCACGTGGAGAGCAAAGAACATACACAACAGGTTGAAAGGAATAGCCAGTGAATTGTGAATTGACATGGATAAGGTGAAAGCTTTACAAAAGCCTTACCGAGTGGATTTTTCAGACAAGGATATTGAGAATCTGAACAATGCAGGCCGAACAGGACAGATTAAGGAAATGATTGCCTTGCTGAAGAAATGGGGAGATGTAGAAAGATGGAAAGACAGATGGTACCGAAAGCGAGAGGATGGGGGAGATAGAACTTACTCTGCATTTTCCCTGAAAGAAAAAGAGAAGGCAGTGACAGCTTACCCCATGAGAGAGATTCCATGAGGTGGGTACGTACATGTCCCATGGACCAGACAGGATATTTTATCATTTACGAATGATTTCCCTCGACTAAGGGAAAAGCCCGTTGAGTGGTACAGACAGGTCGACAGATTTGTAAAGCTGTCAAAAGTACTGTGGATTGACCTGAATAGTCTGTTTGATATAATTATACCAGCAGACCTGTGGGCAGAATGTCAAATAGTCATAGACTGGCCCACTAAGGAATACCCGAGAGATCAAAAAACAGGAGCTCCAGACACGGAGGTAATGAAGAAGTACGAGCAGGTTATGGCCTTTTTGAAAAATAAAGTACCCCCCAAGGAGACAGACTGGGTTAAAATAGATCGAACACATCAAGAATTGAAAGAATCAGTCCATGCTTACTATGAAAGACTGATACTAGCTTTTAAGCAGTTCAGTAGAGATGAACACCTGGGTGACAAGGATCGGAGTCATTTTGTGTATAGATTTGTGTACGGTTTGCGGCCTGAAATCAGTGAAATGATACGGCAGCACACCGTAGACTGGCAGAGTAAGAAGATTGATGAGATTCTGAGATGGTGAGCAGCCAAAATATCGAAATTAAAAATATGTACCTACACAAATATCGACTTTTAAATATCGAAGGGACAGAATATCGATGTCAATAATATCTATGGACAGAATATCGATCCTAAGGTAAGTATTTTAATATCGATGTTAGTAATATCGAAGTTAGTAATATCGACATCCAATATATCGATTTTACTAATATTGATGTTACTAATATCGATATTTATATTATTGTTATGTATTTTATTATGTATTTAATATGTATGTGTTATATGTTTTTAGTTAAGTGTTCTACTGGTTTTAACATATATGTATACAATTTTTATATGTTAACAATGGTTTTTTAAGTCAATTTTGTGTTTTAGTACCGTAGCGGGTTGTGGGTTTATAGGGGAATAGGGTGGGAAGTAATTTAATTATATGGAATTAATTATACATTTTTAGGAATTATAAATTAATTTTAATTATTTTTGCGTTTAAGTTCTGTAGCGGGTTGTGGGTTTATAGGGGAATAGGGTGGGAAGTAATTTAATTATATGGAATTAATTATACATTTTTAGGAATTATAAATTGATTTTAATAAATTTTTGTGTTTAAGTTCTGTAGCGGGTTGTGGGTTTATAGGGGAATAGGGTGGGAAGTAATTTAATTGTAATTAATTAATAATTTATTTTCATTTATTGGTATTGATAATTATATTATTGTTAATTAAGTATTAATTGGTAATTAATGTTTATTAATTGGCAATTAGTTTTAATTAGTTGATTAATTGATAATTATGTTAAGTGTATTATTTTATTAGTGGAGTGTGTGGTGCATTTATAGGAGAATAGTGTTGGAAGTAATTGAAATCTAATTAAGTAATTATTAAATTAGTTGTTGGGTATTGATAATTAATTAATTGGACAATAATTATTAATTGGTAAATATTTTAAATTATAATATTTTGGTTATGAAAAATAATTAATTGTTGATTAATCATTAATTGTGAATTAAATATAATTAAATATTATGCATTGATATTTCTAATTAATATATTAATAAGTAATTATTAATTGGTAATTAATGTGTAATATTTATTATTTTGGCGTATGAAAAATATTTAATAGTTCAATATTTTTTAATTGGTAATTAATGTTTCATAATTATTATTTTGCGGTATATATTTTTTTTAATGGTTAAATATATTTTAATTGGTATTTACTTTTTAATAATTCATATGTTTTTGGTTATGAAAAATATTTTATCGTTTAATATTTATTATTTGGTAATTAATATTTATTAATTATTATTTATTGGTATTTATTATTAATGTATTGTTAATTAATTATTCTTTGGTAGATATGTTTGTAATAATTATTTATTGGTATTTGTAAATAATTTTGAGTTATTTAATAATTAAATCACTAATTATTTTAAATAATTATTTTATTTATAACTATGTTATTTTTAACTTCTACGCTATCCAACACTTTCCCTACTGTTGCACCCTCTGGAGTTGGAATAGTAAATTTTATCCCTACGCTATCCAACACTTTCCGTACTGTTGCATTCTCTGGAGTTGGAATAGTAATTTTTACCCCTACCCTATCCAACACTTTCCCTACTGTTGCACTCTCTGGAGTGGGAATAGTCATTTTTAACTTCTACGTTATCCAACACTTTCCCTACTGTTGCACCCTCTGGAGTTGGAATAGTAAATTTTATCCCTACGCTATCCAACACTTTCCATACTGTTGCATTCTCTGGAGTTGGAATAGTAATTTTTACCCCTACGCTATCCAACACTTTCCCTACTGTTGCACTCTCTGGAGTGGGAATAGTAATTTTTACCCATACGCTATCCAACACTTTCCCTTCTGTTGCACTCTTTGGAGTTGGAATAGTAATTTTTACCCCTTCGCTATCCAACACTTTCCCTACTGTTGCACTCTGTGGAGTTGGAATAGTAATTTTTACCCCTACACTATCCAACACTTTCCCTACTGTTGCACTCTCTGGAGTGGGAATAGTAATTTTTACCCCTACGCTATCCAACACTTTCCCTACTGTTGCACTCTCAGGAGTTGGAATAGTAATTTTTACCCTTATGCTATCCAACACTTTCCCTACTGTTGCACTCTCTGGAGTTGGAATAGTAATTTGTACCCCTACGCTATCCAACACTTTCCCTACTGTTACACTCTCTGGAGTTGGAATAGTAATTTGTACCCCTACGCTATCCAACACTTTCTCTACTGTTGCACTCTCTGGAGTGGGAATAGTAATTTTTTCCCCTTTGCTATCCAACATTTTCCCTACTGTTGCACTCTCTGGAGTTGGAATAGTAATTTTTACCCCTACACTATCCAACACTTTCCCTACTGTTGCACTCTCTGGAGTGGGAATAGTCATTTTTACCCCTACGCTATCCAACACTTTCCCTACTGTTGCACTCTCTGGAGTGGGAATAGTAATTTTTACCCCTACGCTATCCAACACTTTCCCTACTGTTGCACTCTCTGGAGTGGGAATAGTAATTTTTACCCCTACGCTATCCAACACTTTCCCTACTGTTGCACTCTGTGGAGTTGGAATAGTAATTTTTACCCCTACGCTATCCAACACTTTCCCTACTGTTGCACTCTCTGGAGTTGGAATAGTAATTTTTACCCCTCCGCTATCCAACACTTTCCCTACAGTTGCACTCTCTGGAGTGGGAATAGTATTTTTTACCCCTACGCTATCCAACACTTTCCCTATTGTTACACTCCCTGGAGTGGAAATAGTAATTTTTACCTCTATGCTATCCAACATTTTCTTTACTGTTTTTTTTTGGAGCTGGAGTAGTAGTTTTATTGTCGGTGCTATTTAATATTTTTTGTATTATTTTAGCTAATGTAATATATAATTAATTTTAACAATATTCAAATTAAATGTAATTTTTTAAATGTGTTATTTATAATTATTTAATTTTTATTCATGTTATTGTTTTATGTGTATGATGTATTTGTAATTTATAATAATTTTTAACAAGTTATAACTTATTAAAATAATTATTAAAATGTATTATTCAGTAAGTATATATATTATATGTATATGTTTAATTAATGTGTTATTACATTATATATATTAATTATTAATTTTAAACATTATAACATATATTTAATTATGTTTATTTTATTTATAAGTATTATTTGGTTTATTTTACATATTTTTTTTTAACTAAAAAATACTTTATATTTTTAATAACGATATTTTTGACATTCTATATTTTATTTTCGATATTTTTGTACTTACCATGTTGTAGATAGGATCTCGATATTCTTGTCATCGATATTTTTGTGTCGATATTTTTGTAGGTCGATTTTCTGTCCGTCGATATTCTGTCAGACATTCATGCAAAATACTTCAGTGATGAGATTGAGGCAAAGCAGAGAAAACTAAAAGAAAAGGCAATGTGGGCACAGGTGAAAGTTGCAGAAAGACAGGAAGCTCAGCTGGTTGAACAGGCAAATAACCCAGGAAATAAGCCCAGGTTTGGTCCAGGAAAAGGAAAAGGGGAATATCGAAGAAGCAAAGAAAAAATTTCCCTGTCACAACTGTGGAAAATTGGGGCACTGGAAATCCGAGTGTAAGAATCCACCGTCTACTAATGACGATAATCCATCATTGAATTCGCAGGTGCAGAGTGAGGGGTGTGGTCAGCATCGGCAACAGCAGAAGGCTGATAAGCAGCAGAATCAGGTGCCAAAACCACCCTTGCCACAGAGAAGAGGATCTCAGAAGTAAAGCCAAGAGTCGGGATTCTACGATGAAGAACAGGTAATCAAACCAAAACGCGCAAGCGCAGTTTCTCAGTACTGGCTGAAGAATGAGGGAAGTGACTCCGAGGGAGACTTCTGACGTTGCCGAAGAGAGGAAGAGGAGTGCGTACTTGGCGCAACTCTAGAAATAGACCAGGCAGGGCCTTTTGTAGATGGAAAAATTAATGGTGAAAGTGTCACTTTTCTAGTTGACACAGGGGCCACGAGATCAACTGTCAGGTCAGCTGATATAAAGAATCTTCCTCTCTCGGACAAAGCAATCCAAGTGGTTGGTGTGTCCAACACACAGATTAAAACTTTACTTACTGAACCAGTAAGGGTTAGAATAGGGAAATTTTCAGACATGCACCGATTCGTGGTGTGTGACACGAGTCCTGTGAACTTGTTAGGCAGGGATCTGCTGTGCAAGATAAATTGCACTATTTTCTGTACTCCAGATGGAATAACCTTTGAGACACCTGATGAGGATGTTCTATACAGAATGACCATGGATAACAGAGAATGTGAGGCTTTGGGAACATATGCAATATTTAATCCAGATGCATTACCCTCAGAGTTGAAACAGACAGTGAAAGCAGCAGTTTGGGATTTTACTGGAGAAGATGTGGGTCTGATGAGAAACGTAGATCCAGTAAAGATTACTGTAAAAGAGGGAGTGGTTTACCCAAACATACCGCAATACAGATTGACACCTGAAATAATTGAAGGAATAACACCCTTAATTGAAAAAATGATCCAGCAAGGGGTGTTAAGAGAAATATTGAGCAGCCCATGTAATTCACCAATAATGGGACTGAAGAAACCTAATGGAAAATTCAGAATAGTACAGGATTTGAGGAAAGTTAACAAGATTGTTGTGTCATGTTGTCCCATTGTGCCAAATCCATCAGTGATTTTGTATCAGATTCCCCATGATGCAGAATGGTATACGGTAATTGATTTGTGTCATGCTTTCTTTTCAATCCCATTGCATCATGACAGCCAGCCAATATTTTCTTTTAGATTTGGAGAGCGGATTTTGGCATGGTGCCGAATTCCACAGGGGTATACAGAGAGCCCTTCAATATTTAATCAGTTGTTAAAGAAATCTCTGGAAAGTCTGACAATGCCTGAAAATTCGGTCCTGGTCCAGTATATTGATGACCTACTTGTGGCATCAAAAACACGTGAAGCTTGTGAAGTAGACACCATTGCATTACTGAATCACTTGGCAGAGGGAGGATTAAAAGTATCTCCAGCCAAATTGCAGTTCTGTAAGAAAGAAGTCCAGTATCTGGGACATAATATTGAGAAAGGTCTGAGAAAAGTGACCATTGACAGGATCAAAATCATTAGAGGAATGAGAGCCCCAATGACACAAAGAGAGGTGAGAATGTTCCTGGGAATGGTGGGTTACTGTCGTCAGTGGATAAGTAACTTTTCCCTGATTGCCAAACAATTGATCAAATTGACCAAAAGTGAGGTGAAAGACCCATTAGAACTAAACCCAGAAGAAATGGCTGCATTCAGAGAGTTAAAAGACAGACTTTGTGAAGCTCCTGCCCTAGGAATGCCTGATTATGAAAAGGAATTTGAGCTGTATTGTAGTGAGAGAAATGGATGTGCACTTTCAGTGTTAATCCAGAAACATGGACGTCTGAGGAGGCCAATTGCCTATTTCTCAGCAACTCTTGACCCAGTAGCTGTGGGTTTGCCAGGTTGCCTGAAAGCAGTAGCTGCTACCTGCAAAAGTCTGGAACAAAGTGAAGGAATCATAATGGGATATCCTGTAAGGGTATTCGTACCTCATGATGTGGCTATCCTATTAACAAGGAGCTGGACACAGTTCATGTCTCATAGTTGGCTGACTAAATATGAGAAAGTCATTCTTGGTGCAACCAATGTAAGCCTGGAGAGATGCGTAAATGTGAATCCAGCGACACTGTTGCCTGATGCTGAATGTGTGGGAGTGAGAAATGATGTTGATCATGATTGCCTGGATGTACTTGATTACTGTACAAAGCCAAGGTCAGACATAAGAGATCTACCACTGCCTGAAAGTGATCATGTGTTGTTTGTGGCTGGATCTTGTCTGAGAACAGAGGAAGGAGTGTTGAGTGCTGCATATGCTGTGTGCAAAGTCTCAGAAGTTGTGGAAGCATCACCCTTGAAAGGAGTTAAATCCGCGCAGGTGGCAGAATTGGTGGCACTGACAAAAGCATGCAAGATTGGGAGAAGTGTGAGAGTGACTGTGATGACTGACAGCCAGTATGGCTTCGGAGTTGTCCATGATTTTGGCCAGCTATGGCTACAAAGAGGTTTCCTGACCTCAAGTGGAACTCCCATAAAGAATGCTGAAGTGGTTGGAAAACTGCTAGAGGCGATACAGCTGCCTAAAGAACTAGCAGTTGTAAAATGTGCTGCTCATGGTCATGGTGATGATTTTGTAACAGTGGGTAACAAGTTCGCCAATGACATAGCCCAATATTGTGCAAGAAACAATCATTCAATTAACAGGAGTAAAGAGCGAGAAATGTCTTCTTGTTCCTTGATGTTTACTAATGAGGTGGGAACATGGGAGGAAGAAAAATAGCTGCAGGATGAGCCAGGAGATGAGGAAATTAGAGATTGGGTGAAAGCAGGTTGTGCACCTAGAGAAAAAGATCATGTGTGGGTCTATAGGGATGGAAGACCAATCATGCCAAATAGCATGCTATCAACAATGGCAAGGATGTATCATGGCCAAGGACACTTGGGGAGGGATGCTAGGATAAGAGCCTTTAAGCAAACCTGGTACAGTCCAAAGTTCAGACTGATAGCAGAAAGTCTCTGCCAGAGATGTCTGATATGTCAGCAATTCAATCCTGGAAAGAAAACAGTGGTGAGCCTAGGAACAATAGGCAGGGAGGGAGGACCCTTCACAAGAATGCAGATAGACTTCATTGAAATGCCCCCAGTCAACAGATTGAGGTATGTCCTGGTGGTGGTATGTTTGTTCTCCAGGTGGGTGGAGGCGTACCCAACAAGAAGAAATGATGGCATAACAGTGGCCAAATTACTGTTAAGAGAGTTCATCCCAAGGTATGGGTTCCCAGTAACCATTGAATCAGACAGAGGAGGACATTTTTATAATGAAATCATGGGTCTAATTTGTGAAGCATTGAGTGTACAGCAGAAGTTGCATTGTGCTTACCGACCAGAGGCTTCTGGTGTAGTTGAGCAAATGAATGGTACCATCAAAAACAGAATTGGCAAAATGTGCTTGGCCACAGGAATGAAATGGCCCGATGTCTTGCCTCTAGTCTTGATGACCATTAGGTCTACTCCAGACAGAACAACAGGTTTGAGCCCACATGAAATTATCATGGGACGTGCTATGAGGCATGCATATGTACCAGTGAACAAGCTGATGACTATAACTGATGACATGATTTTGGATTACTGCAAAGGCCTAGCTGACGCAGTTCATTCTGTGTTTCACCAGGTTGGAGAAGACGCCATCACACTTGAAAAGAAACCAGCCCATGATTGGAGCCCAGGGGACTGGGTAAGGATAAAAGTCCACAGAAGAAGGAATTGCCTGGTTCCAAGGTGGGGAAGGCCAAGACAAGTCATCTTGACCACAACGACTGCTGTGAAGTGTGCTGGTGTGAAAAATTGGATACATGCAAGTCACACACTGAGAGTTCCAAATCCAAGAGATGGTACTGGAAAAGAATACTTTGAAGAATCAGATTCCAGTGATGATGCAGACAGTGAGGCAGTAAGAAGAAAAAAGAATCCTGAAAGTGGGGAAAATGAGTCAAGGGAAATTTTCATCCCCCAGAAGAAGTTCTGAAGAGAACAGTGCAAACTGCAGAAGCAAGTTCAGACTCAGAGGAATTGCCTGAGGTTCCAATTGACAGTGACCAACCTAAAAAGAAAGAAAGAAAAGAAAAGAACATTCTTACAGAAGAGACACCTGAATCACATGAGGAAATTGGACAAGTTCCACCTGAGATAAATATTGAAGAAAAAGGGACAGACAAAGACAGAGGGACAGATTGCGGAAAAACACAGAGGAGGTGTAGGGAACATCAACAACAAGCTAGGTGAAGGGACAAGTAGACAGCAAGAAGATTGCGTGTCGGAGACCCGAGGAGGGACAGAAGTAGGGAAATCTCAATTGGTGGAAAAAGAGACTGTTGAAGAAAAGGAAGTTGTTGGAGAAAAGAAAGCTGTTGATGAACAAGAGGCAACTGAGACTAGGGTGCCGATCACGATCCGGCAAAAACCGGGTACGAACCGTCGGACGGAGCATAATCTCCGCCCGACGCGTACCCGGTCGTCAAATTTTACAAACAAGGAATTACGATTCGCACGGGTACACCATTACCGTACGAATCGTAAAAAAGCCCGACCGAACAAAAAACACCTACCAATGCGATCCGGGAAAGCGCCGACCTGACGTCGGGACGCACGCAGCCAGCCATTCACGACCCAGGAATCACGATTCGCACCGACGTCACCCCGCACGGTCAATATTTTGCGGCAGCCAAAAACTGCCGGGAAATCAGGACGACGCGAACAAGGACCACCAGTACGCGACGGACAGACGACGCCGCGAACAAGGAGGACCAGTACGTGACGGACAGACAAGGACCCGAACCTACGAGTCATCCCTGCCCTCATAGCAGTCCACCTCCTCTACAGGTTACGACGCAGACGCCGCAGAAGGTCAGAATAACTAAGGGAGGGGGGAAAGTGGGGTGGGGTGGGGGTGGCACGACCAGGGCAGGCCACAAAACAACCACATGAGTGACACACTACACATGGCCTGGACATACCTGACTCCCATGCCCTGGTCACCACGAGGGGGTGGGGGCGTGTCCTGAAAAGCCAGCGACCGCCACAACGGAAGTCCGTCACCACGCGAACCGGCAACACAACCAGACAGGTACGTCCCGTACCCACGCCTGAAGAGCGTGGGTACGAGTCGGACCACGCCCACACACGTCACCCCAACAATGGCGGGACGGATCGCACCCACGTGGCAAAGGCCTGGGTACGGGCCGCACAAACATCACATAGCGTGGGGACGGATATGTACGGACCCTACCCCCACCCCGTATGCAAGGAGCGTACCCCCCACCCCAACAGTGCAAGTACGACCCGTACCCCCACCCGCGTATGCAAGGAGCGTACCCCCCATGCCAACAGTGTAAGAACGACCCGTACCCCCACCCGCGGACGTACGGAGCGTACCCCCCATGCCAACAGTGTAAGTACGACTCGAACCCCCACCCACGAATGCAAGGAGCGTACCCCCCACCCCAACAGTGCAAGTACGACCCGTACCCCCACCCGCGTATGCAAGGAGCGTACCCCCCATGCCAACAGTGTAAGAACGACCCGTACCCCCACTCGCGGACGTACGGAGCGTACCCCCCATGCCAACAGTGTAAGTACGACTCGAACCCCCACCCACGAATGCAAGGAGCGTACCCCCCAGCCCAACAGTGTAAGTACGACCCGTACCCCCACCCGCGTATGCATGGAGCGTACCCCCCATGCCAACAGTGTAAGTACGACTCGAACCCCCACCCACGAATGCAAGGAGCGTACCCCCCATGCCAACAGTGTAAGAACGACCCGTACCCCCACCCGCGGACGTACGGAGCGTACCCCCACCACACCAGTGTCAGTAGACTCGTACCCTCACCTCGAATGCATTGTGCGTACCCCCACCGTGTATGTGCCAAGCGCACACATCCAGAAATCGGAGGTGTGTGTGCAGAGTCCACCCAGCAGTGCCCTGAGACAGGAGTGGTGGGTGCAGAGTCCTCCCAGCAGTGCCCAGACACAGGAGGGGTGGGTGTGGAGTCCTCCCAGCAGTGCCCTGAGACAGGAGGGGTGGGTGTGGAGTCCTCCCAGCAGTGCCCTGACACAGGAGGGGTGGGTGCAGAGTCCTCCCAGCAGTGCCCAGACACAGGAGGGGTGGGTGCAGAGTCCTCCCAGCAGTGCCCAGACACAGGAGGGGTGGGTGTGGAGTCCTCCCAGCAGTGCCCAGACACAGGAGGGGTGGGTGCAGAGTCCTCCCAGCAGTGCCCAGACACAGGAGGGGTGGGTGTGGAGTCCTCCCAGCAGTGCCCTGAGACAGGAGGGGTGGGTGTGGAGTCCTCCCAGCAGTGCCCTGACACAGGAGGGGTGGGTGCAGAGTCCTCCCAGCAGTGCCCAGACACAGGAGGGGTGGGTGCAGAGTCCTCCCAGCAGTGCCCAGACACAGGAGGGGTGGGTGCAGAGTCCTCCCAGCAGTGCCCAGACACAGGAGGGGTGGGTGTGGAGTCCTCCCAGCAGTGCCCAGACACAGGAGGGGTGGGTGCAGAGTCCTCCCAGCAGTGCCCAGACACAGGAGGGGTGGGTGTGGAGTCCTCCCAGCAGTGCCCTGAGACTGGAGGGGTGTAACACATGTGTGTGAGGCCAGAATTATCCACATGCATACTGGCTACAAGGGAACATGTCCCCATGAACTCATGTCAACAGACTCCACACACAAGTACAGTGATCACCAAGGATGCCACGATTGTCGCAGGTGGAGACATGGCCCTGCATGCATGGCCAAAGTAGAAGGGCTCCGTCACACACACAGCTCATGTAGACACAGCTCTGCGCTAAACATTGGGAACACCCTGCAGGGAAGAAAGCTGGGTACACAGAGGAAGGAATACACCCTTGGACAAGTGCACCATGCAGTAACTGCCTACATGAACAAAGAAAGTTAGCCAACACCTTGTGATGGCACACAGATCACAGGGTCCCACCAATGAGCAGTACACTACTACATATCCCACACACCCAAACCCTTACACACCACCCAAAACCATGTAGCAGCCCCACCAACACCAATACCAGCATAGCAGTAGTGTGATAATGAAAACAAAATTAAGCTTTATTCAGCAGGAGCACAATGTCCGTGGATCGCAGGCAGTTCAATCTTCACAAAGCCCATAGGGCAGTCAATGATTCTCAGCTGGATGGGGGACACAGTTGGATGCGTGTCCCCTACCTTGCCTGCACAGTCAAATGGCATCGTCTTCCACACTGGTGAGGGCATCAGGGGGGGGGAGCAACAGGCACCGCAGGGACATCAGGGCAAAGGGGCGGCGTTGTGGGTGCAGGGATGGAGGACTCCACCACAGGGGGTGGGTCAGTGCCAAAGGCGGAGGCCAGGATGGCACTACACACCTTTGCAAGGTCCTCCAGGGAGTCCCCTGCACCCGAAGGGACCTCAGGCCCCAAGGAGGGGGGGGGGTCAGAGGGATGGGTCGCAGCGCCACCGGGGGAGGGTGGAGACAGGGGGGGAGACTCAACCACCCTGACCGGGGACCTCCGTGACCGCTTGCGTGGTGGTGTAACTGTGGGGCTCAGGGACAGAGCGGCCATGAAGGAGTCCTTGGGGGAGATGTGGCCAGGAGAGCTGAGGGGAGGGGATTTGGAGGGAGTGGACTGGGTGGAATGCGGACTCCCACTATGGCTGCGTGTCACACGTTTGCCCCCCGACCCAGTGGGTGTGCCTACCTCACCCTGTGTGTGCGTGTCAGGAGGAGTGCGGTGGACCTTCCCTGCTGGTGTGGTGCCCGTGTCCGTTGATGTGGGTGCATGCCGACGTCTGGGTGTACGTGGGACAGGCATGGGAGTGGGAAGTGTGGATGGGGCAGGGGTAGGTGGGGGGAGGTCGCGCTGCAGGAGACCCACTGCTGCAGTCAGTGTGGAGTCGATGGACCTCAGCAAGTTGCGTTGGTCAGCCTGCGATGAATGAATGCCCTCCAAGAAAGCCTCGATGTTGGTGAGGGTTTTGCCGTGGGCATGGAGGACATTAAGGATCGCAGCCTGACCAACCTGCAGTTGCCGCTGGATGTCCACAGACTCTGCATTGGCGGCAGCAGTGGAGACAGGGGCAGGGGGCGCGGTGCCTGGCAGGAAGGAGACATGCTGTGACCGGGCACGCTGGGAAGGGACACGAGCAAGTGGGAGGCGGCTGGTGGAAACTGAGGGGGCGGTGCGAGGTGTTGTTCCGCTGTCAGCTGCTGGTGCAGCCTCCGCCCACTCGGCGACATCGTCCCCGGACCTGTCAGCCTCGTAGTCTGATGTGCCAGTCGACAGGTCCTCGGCCACACTCTCCTCCGCCTCTGTCCCACTCGATGTGCCAGACCCGATGTCACGGCTGGCACTGGTGCTCGGTCCCTCCGCCTGGTCTGTGTCCATGTCTCCCTCTGTGTCCCCCGACGATGCTGTGGGCAGGGTGGAGAGACAGAAATTATTCAGACACCTGTACACATCTGTCACATGAGTCCAATCTACATAGGTAACATTGCATGGCCTGAAAAGGAAGATCCCTAACATCTACTGAACAGGGTACCGATGTAGGGCATGAAACACACAGTTGGTTGAGCCACCATGCCACTGAAATACCATGGAGAGCATGAGACAATAGCTAAACACAGGAACAGGAGTCTGACATAGCACCCAGGTCCTGGGGACAATCCAGCACTGCATCTGCACCACACAGCGTTGGCTAAAATACCGATGACCAGGGACCATATCCATGAACTTGAGACACATGCTGCATAGGTAATGCTGAAAACATGCACAACATGACTCGGTCACTGCACATTGCGTGTGTGTCCAGGCACATCACACACTGCCCAGACCCAGCAAGTGGTAATCAGGATTTAACACATAGGCATTGCCCGCCCCAACAAGACCCTACACGAGGCAAATTGTGGAGACACAGGTGGCACCAACATCTCATGGTCTGGGTGATACACATAGGGGCAGGCAAAAAGCAAGATTGGACGCCAAACAGCCAAGGTGCGCCTGTACAAATAATGAGGTACCAGTGCCCATCCTCAGATGAGTATAACAAGACACACAGGCACTGGCAACTGTGAGTATGAAGAAGGACAATCAGGTCAGGCTGCACAGTGGACACCTGTACAAATTAGCACGTCTATATACATGGTGACAGGGGACAATGGCACAGAGCACAACTTACGCTGTAGACACTGACAGTGGCCACGTTCATGATGACACATACACCACTGAGGAAAAGGTGCCCCAGGGGACAGTAGTGGGCACGCAACTACATGCTACTGAATGGTAATGACAGCAACACACGTCACCATCCCTGCACTATGTGTATCGCACAGTCATGCACATCATGTCACAGGCCACTACATAGGACATGCGCGCTGTAAGGCATGACACATGAGAGACCAACTCCCATGTCTGGAGTCAGCATCAGTGCCAACTGACATGGAACCCACATGCAGTGAACTTGACAGTGCACAGGCAAGGTCCCACAACCTGTTACACACCACCCCCACACATGATGCTACAGACATTGTTCCCGTGGACAAAGCGCCAGCCTACATTACCCTGTGAAGGAGTGACTACACACAGACCAGGGAACACATTGCAAGGAGGGGAAGGGTGGCAGGGGCACAGCGCTATACTGGGGCAAACAGGATCTGCACAGCACCTTTAAACCCTGCCAGTGGATTCATGCTACTGTGCCCTTACAAATGCCGGTGACACACAACAAACACACATGTACCTACCCCCTTCCGGCTGCTGCATCGCCTGTAAGCGCCTCTCAAGGTCTGGAAAGACCACCGGCAGCACACGCCTGTGGAGGTGGCTCAGACGGCGGCGGCCGCGGTTCTTGTGGCTCTCAGGTGAGTCCCCCAGCAGGAGCCGTGCAATCCTCCGCGTCCAGCACCGGATATCCTGCCAGCGTTTCCTCACCTGGGCCAGGCGCCGCCTCCGACCATCCACACCCCTCACGGCACTGACGGCGGTCAGCCAGATCTGCTCCTTGGCAGTGGCGCCTACCTGTGAGGAGGAACAAGTGACACCACATCAATACACCAGCCACATGTCACAGAGAGACATATGGGTACAAATTAGCTGGTAACAACAAGGCATGTCATGCAGCCAACGCATTGCACCTTTGTCATAGGGACATCATCCCCTGGTGAGGGGAAAAGCACTACGTGCCACAGTGGGTACACAGGTGGAATGATGGCAATGTCACAATCAATGATCTAGGCTCACACTGTGCATCACACCCACCCCTCCTGGCTCAGGGCACTGCTGGGAGTGATGGGCACCCACCCCACCTGTCTCAGGGCACTGCTGTGAGGACTCCACACCCACCCCTCCTGGCTCAGGGCACTGCTGTGAGGACTCCACACCCACCCCTCCTGTCTCAGGGCAATGCTGGGAGGACTCTGCACCCACCCCTCCTGTCTCAGGGCACTGCTGGGAGACATCAGGCACCCCCCCCCCTGGGACCCCCCCGACAGTACATGGCATGTGTGTTACACCTGGACGCAATGGCAGAAGTCACAGTCACCACATAGGGACAGTCTGTGGCAGTGGCCTATGCACTCACCTGATAACCTGGTCGCCCATACAGCATGGAGTACTGTGGGAGGATCACATCCAGCAGAGCCATGTTCTCCTCCAGGGTGAATGGCTGTGTCCTCTCCACAGCCCTTGACATGGTTCCAGGGAATCAGTAGCAGCAGCTGGGTCGACGAATGCAAAGATGTGCAGGCAAGTGCTCCCTCATGGGACCTGGCTGCCTTATATGTGCCCTTCTGCCCAGTCTCATGCACAGGAGTACAGAGAGATTGGTCACTCACATTTGCATCCTATGTTTCCACCAATCCCTTCAAACCTAGCAGTCTGTGGGTTCTCTATCGGTTTCATTCTCCTGCATGATGTCAGCCCCACAAACACATTGCAACAAAGTAGACAAATCCCAACTGACTTCTGCTGTGCACCTTCCAGAACAATTTCGAATTTTGAACTTGGTCTCCATGACAACCAGCATGCATGTAGGCCTTAATACTTGTCCCCTATGTAATTTGGAGCATCACACACAGGTACGGTACGTGTGGGGGCCCTAGGGCACCCCAAATGCATGGCAACGGCCCGTACATGCATGCCTACGCTCTCCATCACTTTTGGTCTGCACGCGTATGCGTACCCGTAGTGGTACGGACCGTACACTCGCATCTACGCTCACTATCACTATGGCTCTGCACGCGTATGCGTACCCGTAGTGGTACGGACCGTACACTCGCATCTACGCTCACTATCACTATGGCTCTGCACGCGTATGCGTACCCGTAGTGGTACGGACCGTACACTCGCATCTACGCTCACTATCACTACGGGTACGCATACGCGTGCAGAGCCATAGTGATAGTGAGCGTAGATGCGAGTGTACGGTCCGTACCACTACGGGTACGCATACGCGTGCAGAGCCATAGTGATAGTGAGCGTAGATGCGAGTGTACGGTCCGTACCACTACGGGTACGCATACGCGTGCAGACCCATAGTGATAGGGCCGTACACTCGCATCTACGCTCTCTATCACTATGGGTCTGCACGCGTATGCGTACTCGTAGTGGTACGGACCGTACACTCGCATCTACGCTCACTATCACTATGGCTCTGCACGCGTATGCGTACCCGTAGTGGTACGGACCGTACACTCGCATCTACGCTCACTATCACTACGGGTACGCATACGCGTGCAGAGCCATAGTGATAGTGAGCGTAGATGCGAGTGTACGGTCCGTACCACTACGGGTACGCATACGCGTGCAGAGCCATAGTGATAGTGAGCGTAGATGCGAGTGTACGGTCCGTACCACTACGGGTACGCATACGCGTGCAGACCCATAGTGATAGGGCCGTACACTCGCATCTACGCTCTCTATCACTATGGGTCTGCACGCGTATGCGTACTCGTAGTGGTACGGACCGTACACTCGCATCTACGCTCGCCATCACGATGGGTACACATACGGCAGCACTCCCACAGTGATTTGGGAACATGCACAGGCCCTCTCAGCAGCAGTACGGCGGATTTTACACTTCACTGTGGTGATAGGCGACACACATGTCGGAATAGGGCGGACATACTTGTCCATGGATGGACATACTTGTCCAGGAATGGACACCAAGGCATCGTCTGTGCATTACCACATGTGTGGGGCACAGGTGTCACAGGCTGTGATGTGGAACATGCCTCCTGAGTGGAGAAGGCACCAGATGTATGATGAGATGTGTACATGTGTACTGTGTGAGGGTGCAATGTGTGCCAGGCATGCCCTTGACTCCTTTGACATGTGTGCATGTGGGACTGCGCACTTGGGGTGAGCGTCACTGGCATGGCACGGACACCAACACACGGAAGTGTCCCATGATGCCCGGTACAGGGGTCATGACACATGACTCATCACTACCCACAGTGCACAATGTGACTATGCCATATATGTGTCCGGGATTTACATCGGGTTGATGTTGTAGCACCCTCAAAAGCTGCAGCCGTTGCAGCAACCAACATGTGGCTGTGTGTAGATTGTCATTGCACACTGTTCCCAACACCATGCCACATGTGTTACCGGATGTGAGGTGCACATGTATGCAAGGGACACGGAGTAGCGTGACAAGGCCATGTCAGCAGACTCACAAGGAATGTGTGGGGAGTCATGACATGTGCACCTTCATGGCAAGGTGTGTGGGCTGGACTAGTGTAATGTCATGTGACCTGTGGCTCAAGTGTTCCGCTGCCAGTCTCTGCAATCAGCATCACACTTCTGCTGATGTGTGGGTGTATGTCACTCCTGTCTTGCGTCGGGCAGTGCACTTGCACTGGGACACAGCTATTTTCATGGCGTGGCATGGGGAGGTTCTCAATCACCGTGTGTAGCTGGGTCTTGGAAGGAGTGTCACCTTGCATCCATACGTGTCCTGGGCATGTAGCACATGCCTGACTCCCTATGTGGCATGTGTGTATTGCCAGATTTACATGTGCTCAGTAGACATGAGTTGTTCTCGTAGTGCACTCACTCTTCCTTGTCACTTCCAAATTACTGCAGAGCGCCTCCTGTTGCCCGAAGAATTCCCGACTTGGCCACCATGCAGGAGAATGACACGATCCGGCTCTACCGCTTCACCCAACCGTTGATTCTGGAGCTGACGGCGAGACTGGCACCACACCTGCAACCGCAGCACAGGTATCCTACGGCACTGACACCCCAGCTGAAGGTAATGGCTGCCCTACATTTCCTTGCCACGGGTACCTTCCAATATACCATAGCTCATGTTGGTGGCATGTCCCAGAGCATGTTCAGCGGTGTGCTGCATGATTTCTTGGAGGCCATGTTGATTCACCTGGATGACTTCATCAAGTTCCCAACCCCTGAACAGATGACTGAGGTCAAGCGTGGTTTCTATGCCCTGGGAGGGATGCCCCATGTCATTGGGTCCATAGATGGGACACATGTAGGTTTGGTACCACCACACGCACGGGAGGTGGCGTACCGCAATCGGAAGCACTACCACTCCATCAATGCCCTTGTGGTGTGTCTCTCCAACATGGTGATTTCACATGTCTGTGCTCGTTTTCCAGGATCAGCACACGATGCCTACATCATGAGGCGTAGCGGGATGCCTGATATGATGATGCAGCTGCGCAACGAACGGGCATGTGTTGTTGGTGGGTACAGTCTGTCTGTCCTGTATTCTGTTTGGCCGAGCAGCACTACCGCTTCGCCAGTTCTAACGATATCCATGTGCTTTCCATTTAGGGGACGCTGGCTATCCCAACATGCCTTGGCTGCTGACACCTCTCCGCAACCCCATCACGCCGGCCCAGCTCCGCTACAACACCGCCCATGGCCGGACAAGGCGAGTGATAGAGAGGACGTTTGGCATGCTGAAGAGCCGATTCAGGTGCCTCCACAAGACCGG
This sequence comes from Triturus cristatus, assembly GCF_964204655.1. Classification (NCBI taxonomy): domain Eukaryota; kingdom Metazoa; phylum Chordata; class Amphibia; order Caudata; family Salamandridae; genus Triturus; species Triturus cristatus. The sequence continues at coordinate 378,110,948 of NC_140579.1, read as the reverse complement.
AGGCGCACTCCCATATGCCCCGGCGAAGGTCTGCAAGATCTTCATGGTCTGCTGCATGCTGCACAACATGGCAGTTGAAAGAGCTGTGCCCCTCATCCTGGATCAAGATGACGAGGACCATCCACCCGTGGAGGACGAAGGGCTTGGCAATGGGGCTAGTGATGTGGAGGATGTGGAGCCGCAAGAGGACATCCGGACTCGGCTCATACGCGACTTCTTTGCTTAGTGGTGAGTACCAGGGTCTGAGTGTGCACGCATTGGTCCCCGTGTGGCATGCGTTGTGATGTGTGTCTCCACCTGCATGTATGGCACGTGGGTCAGAGGTGTGTGTGGGTGTGTCACTGGAGTGATGGTGGCAGTGATGGTAGTATTTCCCCAGGCATAATTGTGACCTAGCATGTTGTCATACATACATGTGTCGAGTAAATGCACATGCAAGTGGCTGTGCTTTTTGTGGCTGACTTCTTGTGTGTCTCTCTTCCCCAGGTACCTGCGCATGCCGTCTTCTGGTTGCATTGTTGTGGCACTGCTATTCATCATGGACATGGCATCGTGGGCTGACTCAGCGTTACAGGCACGGACACGTTTGGAAGTCTCCATGGGGTAAGGGATGCATCTGGGGTGTATTGGGTGTGGCAGTTGTTCACGATGTGTGCACACTGCCCCGGTCGGGGTTTGGGTCCTCTGCAGACATGTGGCATCCCCATGGGACACGACATGCAGCTGGGTACACCTGAATAGATGGGCTGCCTGGTTGTCAGTCATCAGTGATGGGATAGTGGATTGTGATGAAGGCATCAATGTGTGTGACACTGCCCTCGGACACATACGGTTAACATTGTCTTGACATGGCGTGGGACTTCCACATCAGCGGATGTATGGTGTATGGCAGTCTCTCCGTGAGCAGCTGTGGGTATTTAGCTGTTATCCGACACTTGTGTGCCAGTTCCATGGCTATCACGCATTTGTGCTGCAGAAGGGGGGTGCCAGTGTTGGAGCCACATGTTACTCCACATGATGTGTTCATGTGTACTTCAAGTTGCCTCTGCAATCCCAAACACATGACTATTAAAGGTGTCCCTATGCCTCCAAGGTGCCTCTTCTCAGTCAATGCTGGTGTGTTGGCACGGTGCATCCTGCATGTCTGGCATGGTATTCCCTGATTGTGGCTATGTGTCAATGTGTCGAGTGGCAAGATGCAAGCTGTGTGTGTGTGCTGAGACTGTGTAATGGGCATGATGTCCATGACTGTGTGGGTATTGTGACATGTGCCATCCCCATGCATCCAACGTTGTCCATGACCCCATTCTCTGCATCCACAGGACTCAGGCTTGCAGGACATGGTTCTGCCACCTGTCTACACGTACCTGGGTGCCCCCCAGGACACGGGCCAGGATCCCTGACCTCTGCGCATGACTGTTGCTGTACTCAATGTGTCTGTCAGCACGGTTGTTCGGCCACCCCCTCAGCTGGTTCTGACCATCACGGGTGTGTATGGTGCTCCATGTCTGTCTTGCCTAGAAAACTGTGACCCATGTGTCCTGTGCCAGACTCAGGCCCCAGGGTGTGGATGGTTGAAGTGAACAGATGACTCAGGCATGTTTAGACTGTACAAGACACATGTTAGGTAATAATGCTACCAGCAGGCATCTACTCTTAATAGTGTGATTTATTATTGGGGGGGGGGGGCCAAGTGAGGGCCTTTCCGGGATTAGGGAATCCAAAGTTCAGTAGGGGAGTTGGTGTCCTTGCCATTGGAAATCCTCAGAGTCCATGCCACAGTCTTTGTCAACATTGGTCAGCCAGTGACCAGCAGGGCCATGTGGCAGAGAATGTCTCTTGATGCTGTGATGCTGTTGCTCCAGTGGGCCAGGTGCCAGGCCAGGTGTCCTGGGAGATGGTGATGTAGCAGCCACCCTCACGGTCCTTTCCGTGGACGACCCGGCTTCCTGCGGGGAACCTCAGCAGCAGGCCGTGACGACGTCTGGGATGCTCCGTCGGATGTTTCCTCCTCCTCCTCATGATCCCTCCCTGTGGGTGGTGATGTTCTCCGCCTTCTGGCACAGGGAGGGTCGGCCATGGTGTCGGCCATCCGACGGAGTTCAGCGTGAATCCCCTGGGACGCCGTCACTTGCTGAGCCTGTCTGTCCTCCATCCTCCGTTGGTGTAGCTGTAGACAGGCTATTAGCTCCGCATGTTGCTGGGCCTGCTGGACCTTGATCCCCTCGAGGACGGACACAACCTGGGCCATGCCCGTGGTGTCCTGCCGGTATGAGTCCAGGATGTTACGGACATGGGAAAATACCGGATCCCCAGCCAACTGGTCAGGCTCGCGCCTCCGCCGTCCTCCACTCCCACCACCCCTGCCCACTTGCGTCTGGCCTGCACTTGTGGGCACATCGGGTCTCCGGGACCCCTGAGGGGTGGCATTGGCGTTGTCGCCTGCCTCCTCCTGGGTGCCCGGGACACCGTGTCCCTCCTGGCGAGCCTGGCTGCATTGTGGTGTTGGGGCAGGGATCCTGGGTGTCTCCTGGGATGTGGCAGGAGTGGGGGTGGTGGTTGGCACGGTTGTACCTGACGCAGGTGCTGCAGGTGGTTGGACACCAGAGGGGCCAGGTCGGTCGGGGTCGTCCGCAGAGTGGTGAGAGTGGTCGCTGCCGATGGGATCGGTCTCCTACAGATCCGGGTCCTGTGAGTGTTCCCCCCCAGTGTTGGGGGGTGCAGCACGACGTTGACCTGTGTGTGAGAGAGACAATGTTAATTTTGATCCATGCAACATCCATGTTTCATCCGTTAGAAAGTTGGCACATTTCCTCTTGGAATTAGGATCTGTCTTGCATTCCACTCACAGTGCACTTGTGCATGTGTGTGTCCCTTGGGCACCAATTTGGCCCCTTTAACTATGTGTGGCACAGTCTTACTTGCTGCGTCAAGTGTGACTGCAGTCAGCAGTGGAGTGTGCATGTGTGCCGAGCTATGCATTTGCGCCTTCCTTGTAGCACTGTACATGTGCACATGGAGTGGATCCACACACTCATATGATGCAGGTGGCTGTCCTTGTGCTCGTGTACAGGTTGTAACATGGCCCTGCGTTTTGCCATGATGAAGAGGGGGGGTTCTGGCACTGGCCACCCTTGTCTACATGCACGCAGTCCACCTGCTGACGAGCAGACATTCCCACACACCAAAGGACTGATTTGCTCTCCCTGTGTCTCCCTCCTTCTCTGTCCCCCTCTCCCTCCCTCTCTGTCCCCCTCTCCCTCCCTCTGTGTGTCAGCCTCCTCCCTGTGTCCATCTTCCTGTGTCTCCCTCTCTCTCTGTCCCCCTCTCCCTCCCTCTCTGTCCCCCTCTCCCTCCCTCTGTGTCCCCCTCTCCCTCCCTCCGTGTGTCACCCTCTGTCACCTTGGCCCAGCTTCCTGGGCACACACTGTTAGCAGATCTTTGCGTGGCCCTTGGCCTGTTGATGTGAGTTTGTTTCTGATCTCCAGGCACCCATTTTGTCTGCTGTGTGTCTGTGCGCTGCTGCTGTGGTGGTGTGTGCTGCCACTCTTTCACACTGTTGGCTGTTCATTGGCTGCTGTCATGTGCAAAACAGTGCCTTCACCCCCATGTGTTGATGCAAGGCGTCCGCCATTTGCTGGCAAGTCATTCCTGTGTTGGGACACAGTGTTTGTCTGGCTGTGACCTAGGCCATATGGGCAGAGGGCATTGTTGTCTGCTTTGGAGTCGCACTATGTGATTCTTGGTGCCCAGCCTGCCGCCATCCGGGTTACCGTGTCATGTGTTGTTGTCTTCTGTGGCCTGTGACTTGACATTGTCCAGCTGGGTGCATGGGGCATGGTGGCAGCAGTGGCATGTGCCTGCTCATGGAGTGTGGTTGAGTAATGCGATGGCTTGTGGTGGTTGCGTGCCTGTTATTAATTTTGGTTGTGGTTGCAGTTCCCCCCATGTGAGGTGCGTTGTTTGTGTACTCACCCGGGTCTCGGAGTCCTTCTACTCCTTCAACTGCCTCCACCGGCAGTATGGCCATCACCCTCTCCTCCCAGGGATGGTACTGTACGGCTCTGCGGGAGGGCCCTCCTCCGGTGGCGTTGACCTGGTCGTGTTCCTCCTGCCTCTTGGCTCTGACCCTCCTCCGCAGATCGTACCACCTGTTCTGTCAATCCTGCTTGGTCCTCCTGGTGTCCGCAACAGCATTCACAGCATCGACGATGGTCTGCCACATGGCTGTTTTGGCTGCCTGGCTGGTGCTTCTGACCAATGTTCCAAAGATCTGTGGCTCGACTCTGAGGATTTGATCAACAAGGACCTCCAACTCTCGGTGACTGAACTTTGGATTCTTGGTAGTGGGCATGGTGATGGGGTGTGGGTGGGGATGGTGTGGGTGTGGGGGGGGTGTGGATGTTGGGGGGGGGTGTGGATGGTTGTGTGTGTGTGTGAATGTGATGAGAGGGTGTTTGTGAGGGTGGTCGTGTGAAGGTGTGCAAGTGTAAGGTGTGGTGTAGCTTGTAGTCTGGTTCTGTGGTGTCTGGCAGCAGTGAGTCTGTTGCAAAGGCTCATGGTTTGTGTGTGTGGGCCCTTTTTATTGGTCCATGGGTGGGTGTGGCAGTTTTTGAATTTTGGGTGGGTGTGTTATAAGGAGTGGTGGTGTATTGGGCCTCTGTTTGTTTTTGGCAGTTGCAGGTCAGTGATTGTGTTATTTAAGTGGTTGTTGGCCATGTTTAGTGGCTGTGTGCCTTTCGAATGGTGTATTCTTGTGTTGTTTTATTTTGTCCTGGTTGTGTACGTGCGTTTTGAGCGTGTGTACGGTGTGTACATGGGCCATTTGGTTGTACGATTTTGTCCTTGTGTGTGGCTTTGTAAGACTCGTACATGCGGTTGTGATGTTGGGGCATGGGGTGCGCTCCGTACTTAGGAGGTTGTGTTGGGGGTGCGCCAGGAACGTACTGGGGTGGGGGTACGACTGGAACGTACTGGGGTGTGGGTACACGGGGGGTACGACACGTCCAGGGGTGGGGGGTGTACATTGACGGTGGTACGACACGTACTGGGGTGGGGGGGTGTACATTGACGGTGGTACGACACGTACTGGGGTGGGGGTACGACTGGAACGTACTGGGGTGTAGGTTCACGGTGGTACGACACGTCCAGGGGTGGGGGTACGACTGGAACGTACTGGGGTGTGGGTACACGGGGGGTACGACACGTCCAGGGGTGGGGGGTGTACATTGACGGTGGTACGACACGTACTGGGGTGGGGGGGTGTACATTGACGGTGGTACGACACGTACTGGGGTGGGGGTACGACTGGAACGTACTGGGGTGTAGGTTCACGGTGGTACGACACGTCCAGGGGTGGGGGGTGTACATTGACGGTGGTACGACATGTACTGGGGTGGGGGGGTGTACATTGACGGTGGTACGACACGTACTGGGGTGGGGGGGTGTACATTGACGGTGGTACGACACGTACTGGGGTGGGGGTACGACTGGAACGTACTGGGGTGTAGGTTCACGGTGGTACGACACGTCCAGGGGTGGGGGTACGACTGGAACGTACTGGGGTGTGGGTACACGGGGGGTACGACACGTCCAGGGGTGGGGGGTGTACATTGACGGTGGTACGACACGTACTGGGGTGGGGGGGTGTACATTGACGGTGGTACGACACGTACTGGGGTGGGGGTACGACTGGAACGTACTGGGGTGTAGGTTCACGGTGGTACGACACGTCCAGGGGTGGGGGTACGACTGGAACGTACTGGGGTGTGGGTACACGGGGGTACGACACGTCCAGGGGTGGGGGGTGTACATTGACGGTGGTACGACACGTACTGGGGTGGGGGGGTGTACATTGACGGTGGTACGACACGTACTGGGGTGGGGGTACGACTGGAACGTACTGGGGTGTAGGTTCACGGTGGTACGACACGTCCAGGGGTGGGGGTACGACTGGAACGTACTGGGGTGTGGGTACACGGGGGGTACGACACGTCCAGGGGTGGGGGGTGTACATTGACGGTGGTACGACACGTACTGGGGTGGGGGGGTGTACATTGACGGTGGGACGACACGTACTGGGGTGGGGGTACGACTGGAACGTACTGGGGTGTAGGTTCACGGTGGTACGACACGTCCAGGGGTGGGGGTACGACTGGAACGTACTGGGGTGTGGGTACACGGGGGGTACGACACGTCCAGGGGTGGGGGGTGTACATTGACGGTGGTACGACACGTACTGGGGTGGGGGGGTGTACATTGACGGTGGGACGACACGTACTGGGGTGGGGGTACGACTGGAACGTACTGGGGTGTAGGTTCACGGTGGTACGACACATCCAGGGGTGGGGGTACGACTGGAACGTACTGGGGTGTGGGTACACGGGTGGTACGACACGTCCAGGGGTGGGGGGTGTACATTGACGGTGGTACGACACGTACTGGGGTGGGGGTACGACTCGAACGTACTGGGGTGTACCTAGACGGGTGGGGGTATACATACACGGGGGGTACGTGTCGGACGTACGGGGGCTGGGGGGAGTGTTGGGCGCGTATGCGGGCACATGTCTCCATGGTTGCTATAGGTGTTCGGTGCGGACGGTGTTTTTTCCATACGGTTGTACGCTCGGACGCACGGGATGGATCGTGATTCCTCGGTCGGACTTGGATTTTCACGTTTGTAAGGTAAATCGTCCGAGGACGTGTCGGACACATTTTCCGACCCGAGGACGTGTGGGGAATGATTCCCAGTGCGGTTCGTATGGACTTTTTACCATGCGAATCGTGATTGCCAGTTCGTACGGCACTTGTACGATTCGTACGGTAAAAAGACCCGATACGAGTCGCACGGGGGAATTTTTTACCGGATCGTGATCGGCACCAGAGTCTGAGGAAAGTGACAATGAGATACATGGAGGACGAGTTCTGAAAAAGAGAACTTGGCTTGGAGAAAGAAACAATAAAGAAGGAAAACAAAAGAGAAATTCTAAAGGAGATCTTTGGCCAAATAAGATAAAGAGACTAAGGTACAGACTGACACGAGTTAACTCTTCGAAAGCTGAACAAGTGAACGAAGTGTCAAGTCAAAACCCAACCAAAGAAGAGGAAACAAAGATACCTGAGAGAACTAAAAGAATAAGGAAACCAAACCAGAGGTACAAGTCACCAGAATGGACGTATGTGGCACTGCCTGAACAAGGAGAAGAGGCGGACAGCCAAGGAAGTCCAGAGGAGGCTTTACTGAAGGAGGTTGCTGAAGAAGAAGCTGTGGGAATCCTGAGTTATCTTGTCCGACATTGGAGAAGAGACGGATGTTCAGGACCTGATACAGTTTGATGATGATGAAGAGACAGTGAAAAGTGATGAAAATCCAAATTGAGTAAATCCAAGGAAAATTCACTTGGAGAAGAGAAGAAGAAATACTAAAAATTAGTAGATTGTAATAATCTGTTGGGTACTTGCTGCCCTTAAAAGTTCAGTAGAGGAGTAGAAGAGGCTAAGTCAAAAGACACGGTCAAATTAACAAAATGGCTAACACTGAGAATAAAAGTAGATGTACCTTTCTGAAAAGATGGTGCAAGATGTGCTGCTGCTGTACAGGTTTATTAATGCTGCTTTGGAGCGTGCTTGCTCTACTGATTTCATTCAGAGTCAGTATAGACACTTTAGAAGGTCATATTGAGAACAAAACTAATATAGGGAAAAGTCCACAGAAAATAGTACCGACTAGAACTAGCAATATACATATACAAAAGGATAGGTCAATTAATGATTTTTCTAGCAATGTTTTTTCTAAATTGTTGTATGAGTACGTAAAGACAATGGAAGTAAGGGATTGCTACGTTTGCATGCAGTTACCTGCCTCTGTTTCGGAAGGAGTGACTTATCATCATCTTCTAGCTACGTATGGAATTTCCTGTAGTGTGTTGATTAGTATATTTTATCAGTTAGGGAAATTAGATTACAATATGTCTAATATAGATAATATTCTTGGGCAGTTGCCTATGAATAAAGCACTGAATCCTGCAAAGGATGCTAACACTTTAGGTGAGATTTTTCTAGAAACCAAAGAATTAACCTTAGAATATGTTTTTAGAAATAATTTAACTTGCAGTTTGAAAGGAGAAGAGAAGAATTTTCTAGACATGGTTGAGAGAAGAAGATTGAATATGCACAAGAAAGCAGAAGGGCATAAAATGAGTGACACAATGTGGGATATTGAGAAAGAAAAGGAGTTGAAAAATGGAGCCAGTCCAACTATGGCTATAGATGCCCCACAGAAAGGAAAACTGTGCATTACCAGGAAGAGATCCCAATATGATGATTATTTCATAGGGACTAGTGAGTGCCATGATACATACTTTATTGCAACCGGATGGGGATTTAGAGGAGGAGAAGATCCAGTTTTTCCGGGAGTGTATTATATTTGTGGGAACAAGGCTTATTACCGTTTGCCTGACCATTGGTTTGGTACATGTTATGTTGGCCTGGTCTTTCCAAAGATTTTCCACATGGATAGAGTAGATGATGCTGAACATTCTAACACATTAACACGCTATAGAAGAGAAACATGGACAGAAATTGTAGGAGATATTTTTGGAGCTTTGATTCCAGCAGTGGGAATTTCTTTAAATGCATTTGGCATTCGGAAGCTGTCAACAGTGGTGGATCGCTTGTCAACAAGCACCGCTGGAGGCTTTCTTTTGGTTAATACAGAAATGGTTGCTTTGCGTGCTATGGCGATGCAAAATCGACTTGCCCTTGACATTCTTTTGGCAAAAGAGGGTGGAGTCTGTGGAATGCTGAAATTCAACATTGTTGCACTTACATTCCTGACGAAAGTAAAGATCTAAAAGTCTATATCAAAAATATTACTGATTTGCATGAAGAATTAGTACCACTGGAAGCTGAAAGTATCTGGACTAGAATGGCTAATAAGATGATTGCTATTAAGAATTTCATAGCTAAAATAGGTACTACCATTTTTGGTAAAATATTATTTCCATTAACCTGTGTAATAGTTGCATTATTGATCCTTAGATTAGGATGTATGTGTTGTAGAAATAAAAAGAAAATCACAAAAGAAAATGTTAAAGGAGACAAAAGAAACCAGAAAGAGATCCACAAGAAATAGAATTAGAAGAGCTAAGAGAAAGCATGTATATAGAAACTAAAAAGGAAGATGAGATGGAAACAAGGGTTTAGAAAAATGAACAAGAAGATATTTTGAATTCTTCCAAAAGGGGAAACTAAATTGATTTTGTGGTTTCGATTTTTGTGGTGATTATATATCACCAAAGGGGGGATTGATGGAGCAGGGTTTTTACTTTAAAACCGAATACCTGTTTCATTTTTGCATGTTATAACTAAAAGTACTACTGATTAATTATTAAGTATTAAAAGTTTGTCAAATGTTGCCTAATCAACCTTATTAACAAGAGAATTACACGTGGGAATGCTATTGCATGGCTACAATAATAAGTGAACTAAGTTGGTGAGCAAACTGACAGAAATCAATGTTGCTTATGTGATGTTATGGTGTTTGCGCTTTTAATTAAAATGCATTAATGGCTTTTGATGTCGCAAATGGCTAGATAAATACACACACATAAGGGTATTAGCAGGGGAATAACACTGTATAATCATTTCTGTGCAGTAATTCTGTTTTATGTTTATTTTTGCTTAAGTTGTCCAATGTGGCCTACCCGAAAATGGCTACCATCTGCAGCCAGCACTCGAGTAGATGGAAATTTACAAAAAGGCTTCACTCTGCCTGTGACCTTGCACCTCCGATGAACTGAAAAGCCATAAACATGATGACAAGTCCAGGAACGCAGCCAAGTGCCCCTGGAAGATGGAGATGTTGCACATGAACTTATAATGAACCCACTATTGAAACAAATTTACCTAGTAGAGACATCCGTAGATGTATCGAATTAGTCATGGACGTTCAATTCTGCTATTCATTATTTGGGACAATCTAGGTGTGAGAAAATCTCGCACAATATCGAAAATGTACCAAGATGACATTATTTCCGCCATTCATCTGTTCTGAACAAAGAATTGTAACTTTATAGAATGTAAATTTAGTATAAATATTAGCAGACTAGAGAGGTCTAGAGCCACTTCTTCCCGAGCTGATGATCCGAGGTCCCCATGCTGACGGAGAGGACGATGACTCTACATGACTGCAGGAAACTCTGTTTCTCCTACTGAGGACCGGTTCTGACTTAGGATCTGACATTTAGACAGAATAGGTAATTATGAGAGAAATGAATTTTGCATTTAATTGGCTTTTTCCTACAATTTTAGATAAATGAACAAACTGTTTGAATTTCTGTCTCGGGTGGTTATTTCTTGTCATGTTTATTGAATTTATTTGTGTAATCTATGAAATGTTCTCGCTAGATTTACAAGCAACTAGCTGGTTGCATTGACCTCAAAGTACAGGCAGATTGGATAAGGTTTGTGTGAAAGTGTTTTTCCTTTACAGGGCACGGATAGAGTGATTTAGGATGAATGTTGGTGTAATGGGCCCCACCAGCGTGTGATGTGTGTATGCGTGTGTGACTGTGAAATCATTCCGTCCGTGGAAGTAGAGGGGATTCGGAAGCTCTGATCTGCACCACCTGTACCTTGTCAAGCGGCAGACCTTTTCAAAATGATTGAATTTTCCACAGCCTGCACATCTTTTACCCTTCGCTGGGCAGTCCGCCGCACCATGGGGCCCTCCGCCACAATTGCGAGTGTTTATTGGTTCTTTCTTGTTGTATCTGCCCGCTGGCCGACTTGCCACTGCATTAACCAGTTCCACTTTAATGGGCATCTGCAACTCTGCCTCCATGTGGGCCGCTCTGGCTTTGGACAACTCCTTGGTGCGCCCCAGCGTCAGTATGTCTGTCAGTGATTTCCTGGACTTCTCAAGGATCCGTTCTCTGAGCTTCGCCGACATGCAGCCCGGTATTATTTGCCCTCTGATTTCCTCCGTTTCGTCACGGAACCCACATGTGCTTGCCAGATTTTTTAGTCTGGCATGGAAAGTGTCAAGGGACTCTTCAGGTAGTTGACGAGCCTGTCGAAGGATAATGCGCTCATAGTCTTGGTTCGCCATTGATGAGGGTGTGGTGTGTTTTGGGCGTTGCCTCTGTGAGCGACTTCGTAATCCGATAAATGTCCTTTCCTCCCTCTTCTAGTGTTTGCGAACTTTCGTAGCCACAAAGAAGAGTAGCGGGCGTTCAACCCATTCCTTCCACTTGGGTGCCTGCGCTGAAGGGGGCCCCTCCACCATGAATGGTTCAATGGGGGGAATGGACGCCATGAAGCTTACTGAACTGACTGTGCTCAGGACTGTCGATCTTTGGATTCAGCAAATGCCAGAGGCTGGATTCCCCACTGCACTGCCTGCCGTGATGCGTTGCACATCGCCACCGGTCTCTGGAGGGAGACGTGCACCTGGCGGTGTAGGCCGCTATGAGGCTGGGGCTGTGACAGCGCAAATGAAGCCAGATGAGCCTGCACATTGCTGCGGGACCCGTGTTGAGCAGTGGGGCACCGCGACTGAAAGAGGACGGCTCTCACCTCTGATGGGAAATGCGGAGTCCGAGACCAGGCCGCCGACACTCCAGGTCAACGACACCGCGGAGCAGGGCCGCACCGCTGACGGGACTTGGCACGTTGCGTGCATTTGTGGCGCGGAGCCAACAGTCACGGCCGCCACAGATGTGGGGAGTAGGGCACGACCACCCTTGACGCCACTTGTTGTGTTGTGGGGGCTCGGGAAGCAACCCCCACCGCTTCCGCTGTAAAGGCACGGGTGCCATTATTTAATAAATGACGCGGAGCCTGAATGAAGTTGCTCACTTCACTGCTCCCGCGTTCGCGAAAGTCGCTTTATTGGCTGTCACATGACACGGGAATCTACCATTCTGCACAGGACCCGTGGGGACTCTGTGCAAACACCCCTGTCATCTTTCTCACTTCTGCAGAGCCTACTAGACACACCCATTGCTTCATGGCTGCGACATACACCAGCCTAGTGATGACCGCCTCCGCTCTTCCCGAGTGGTCTTCGCGGCCCCTTAGTCCTCGTTTAGCTGCCCCTTCGTTAACACTGCTCCCTGTCTCTGCCTCCGAGAGATTGAAGGGTGAGAGCTGGGAGCAGTGTAGGTGCAACAGTGGGCAGCGGAACAGTGGACCAGGGCGGGGCAGCACTCTGGGGGGTCCCACTTCCGCGACCTCCTCTGCAGTCCCTCTCCGCACCTCCGCCTGGAGCAGCGTGGGGCTGGTGCTGTACGGTGCGACCCGATACTGTGCGGTGGTGCGGTAGCACGGTGGTGCGGCGGTGCTGTGCTGTAATGCCTTGAAGCCTTGGCAGTGTCGCTCAATGGCAGTAACTTGCAGTAAGTTGTAGCTTGTCACTCTCTGCTTTCGACCAAGACTGTAGCAGGAGGCTGTAGGGGGAGCTACTCTTGGTGAAAGATTCTATGACATAACTAGCAGGAATATTAGGCGCTTCCACAGCAAAGCTGAATTCTGATTTCTGCACCCCATCAGCAATTTCTGCCAAACCTGCAGGAGTATTTGGTAGCTGGAGTATGTGGAAGGGGGAGTACGTGGGAGGCAGAGTATGTGGAGGTGGAGTATATGGGAGGTGGAATATCTAGGATTTGTAGTATGTGGGAGGCAGAGTATGCAGGAGGCAGAATTTGTGGAGGTGGATTATGCAGCAGGTGAAAGATACAGGAGGTGGAGTATGCGGGAGGTGGAGACTGTGGGAGTTGGCATATGTGGGTCGGGGAGTATGTAAGAGCTGGAGTATGTGGGAGGTGTATTATGTAGGAGGTGGAGAATGCAGGAGGTGGAGAAACACTATAAATACAACTTAAACATGGGTGGTGGAGTACGTGGGAGGTGAAGTACATGGGAGTTGGAGTATATGGGAGTAGGAGTGTGCGGGAGGTGGAGAATGCAGGAAGTGGAGCATGCAGGAGGTTGAGTATGTGGAAGGTTGAGTATGTGGAAGGTTGAGTATGTGGAAGGTGGAGTATGCGGAAGGCAGAGTACGTGGGAGGCAGAGTACGTGGGAGGTGGAGTATGCTTGAGATAGGGTATGTGGGAGATGGAGTATGTGGGAGGTGGAGTATGTAGGGTGGTGTATGTGGGGGTGGAGTATGTGGGAGGTGGACTATGCGGGGGATATACAGGAGGTGGAGTAAGTGGGACGAGGAGTATGTGGGAGGGGGAGTATGGGTGGCAGATGTTATGTTCTGGGCCCTAGGCCCACATAATGGATGAACGACCACACAGACACATGGATAGGTGGTACGGATGACTAGCCGCGAGCACATGCACTCGGGCCCTTTTATTAGCGGGGTCACCTGACCGGTGACGCCCGTGTTGGATGGGTGAGGGGGTGTGTGTGGGCCAGCCCTCGGGGGAGTGGCTGGCAGGAACACTAGACTGTGTCCGGCAGGACACAACATTCCTCCCAAATTTTAATAAAACGAAAAAAGACAACAAACAAAAGCGTCCAACCTATGGAAAGAAAATGAGAAAAACAAGCTAAAAGAAAATGGAAAAAAAACCCTCACAGTTCAGAGATGTAGTTCGCAGGACAGCGGTGGACAGGTGCAGCTGTGAGCATCAAGACATCTTGGCACATGTCCATACTTTAACCAGGCATGTCTGGGGACGAACACCGTGCTGATGATATCCGGAACTTTCAGCTTCGCTTCAGTTGAGGAACGGTCCACCTACGAGATGTTAATCAGTCCAGCCTACTCTTGCTGCGAGGCGATTAGTGTTTATTGTTCAACATGGGTGCATCAGGAGCGTATAGATGAGTCCACTGCCACACCGGACGATTGCGTCGCTTGATCCTTTGACGACAGACTTGGCACTCCGTGACCTGTTGAAATTCTCGGTTAGATGACCTGGCTACTTCCTGGAATCCATTGGTGGGGCACAGTAAGGTCCATCTCTCACGCTCTGGGAGGCCCCTTGGATGAGTTGCCCTGGGACTGCATATGGGCTCTGACTCTGGAGCCACTGCCTCGTCACTCGTGCAAACTTCAAGGGTGGAGGTGTCTTGGTCAGAAAACATGCTCTCGCTACCAGGATCAGAACATGCGCCGGTTGAACAGATGGTCACTGCACTTTCGGATCGTCGATTGTTCTGGCAAGTGGTGTGGGACTCCAGTTGTTGTACTTGAAGCTCCAAGGATGGTAGTGATGCACATGACAGATATGGAGTGGATGCCATGAGACGACTCGCACCACATCTAGTGATAACTAGCAGTGAGTAGGGATGACTGGCGAATCTTGGCAGTCATGATACTCGTCGGACACTTGGTGCAGTTCTTCTGATTTGGCATGTGTGTAAGTAGAACAGGGATGCCCTTTCCTTTAAGCAGCCGGCGACAGGTGGATGACGGTCACTATGAAGAATGATGTCACCCCACCCCAGTGGCTGTCGTATCTTAGAAGGTGCACTCAGGTGATCGTGCGAGTACTTGTTCTAGTCCCCTTTTGTTGATTCCCACTGTTCACTTGTTGTCGTCCGTTTTCCTGGAATAGGACTTTCACTGTCCTATATCTCGCCACTCCTTATCTTCTCTAGAATGTGTCAACAGACCACGTAATGCAGGTCGCTTCTTGCTGCAGTGGCATCTTGCTGCAATGACATCGTGTTGCAGTGGCATCGTGCTGCAATGGCATCGCGTTGCAGTGGCATCTTGCTGCAATGACATTGTGTTGCAGTGGCATCTTGCTGCAAGGACATCGTGTTGCAGTGGCATCGTGTTGCAGTAGCGTCATGCTGCAATGGCATCGTGTTGCAGTAGCATCATGCTGCAAAGGCATCGTGTTGCAGTAGCATCATGCTGCAAAGGCATCGTGTTGCAGTAGCTTCTACACCTGTGCTTCTCAGGTGCGTCAGCCATTTCAGGGACGGCAGTGGAGGTAGGTGAGTTTTGATGGATCCGTTGTGTAACACCTTCCATACCCTTCCTCTCCTTGACAGAGTATTCCAGCTGTAATTTCGGATCGCTTGGGAGGTATGTATCTCCCCTCTCTTGCGTCAGTTGTGGCGGCGCGCCACTTGGAGTGCAGGAGTCTCCTCATGCCTGTAGAGAACTGCTGCACACCACAGTCTTAAGGCAGTATCGGAGGCACTCTCTGAATAGTTTCTGGCCCCCTGCTGGATGATGTTGGTGCAGGTAGGTTGACTACGATCTCTCTCCTTCCTGCGTTCAGGCCACACGGGGCACCTCTCTCCTCTGTACTTTCAGATGGCGGGTAATGTCCCTTCCGCCTACTCTTCGCTTGAGGGCATTGCTCTTGCACCTTGAGAATGCGCCGTAATGCCATTGAATCCTGCCTTGGTTTCTTCATGCTTGGCAGGGGTGGTAACTCCTTGTGAAATTCTCCTTGATGAGCCAATGGTGGCCTTTCGGTGCCTGGCAGCCGGCTGGCACAGACTACTTTGTACAGCCCATCATTTCCTGCGCGCCCAAACGGGTGGACACTCAGTCTGTCTTGTACCTTGTGCACGGTTGCCGCTCCTCTCTTGTATTTCCTGCCACTGACAATCAGAAAAAAGTGCTGTATCGCCTCTGTGGAGCACTGAACTCCTTCCTTGTTTCAGAGGAATACCCGTGGTGCTCATGCACAGTCTCTTCCAGGGCGTTCTCTGCTGACACCCTGTCTGCCTGTATCATCACCCTTGCTGTGGCTTGCCACTAGGGGCCATGCAGTACTTTCCGTCTTTGCCTGGGCTGCATGCGGTGGCAGACGGGCATCCCCAGGGGATGGGGCGTACAATGCACTCTGCACTGCTGTTGACCTGCAGGTACCTGGGTCTGGCAGGGAGAACAGTGCAAACATCTCTTTGGGTTGGTCTCTGCACGCAGCAGTAGCCGCTATTTTGGCTGCCCTTGGCGATGTCACCGGACACGGCAGGCTGTTTGGTGATCAGGGCAAACAGGGAAACTTTGAGCACAGCATCAATATGTAATTGGGGCTGTTTATTTGCAGTGTGCTGTACTCTGGTGCAATGGCTCAGTCAAACTGTAGGTAGCACTGCAGACACTCTTGTCAATGCTATGAGAACTGAGACGAAGGACTCTTCCCCTCCTCCTTACCGGATGGGCCTATGGCTCTCAGCATTTCTCCCAATTCCCCTGGGATTCTTCTTGAGTGAAGGTGCACTACGGGCAGTCACGCAGGGCAGGCCAGGATGCCGTGTGCTAGGTAGCTGATAGGGGGAGAATGTCTGCATTGTCAGCATTCCGTCCATCATTTGTTTGTTGTAACGCTTTTCGCCCTAAGTGGGATGGGTATTCCCAGACGTGGGACCCGTGCTCACTACGCCACTGGAGTCAAGCTATCCTGGCTGATGACGGCTGATAGCCAGAAACCGGTCCTAGGATGCTTGATTCCGGTCCAGGGAAGACATGGCTTGGCAGTTCGGGCTGGACTGTTCCCATGAGGCACAGGGTCAAGACTGATTTGCATATGGCCATGTCTGAACTGGGGTGGCGTAGTGGGCAAAAGAACGATGGATTTAACCCAGATCTCTTGACTGGGGGAGAATGTCTGCATTGTCAGCATTCCGTCCATCATTTGTTTGTTGTAACGCTTTTCGCCCTAAGTGGGATGGGTATTCCCAGACGTGGGACCCGTGCTCACTACGCCACTGGAGTCAAGCTATCCTGGCTGATGACGGCTGATAGCCAGAAACCGGTCCTAGGATGCTTGATTCCGGTCCAGGGAAGACATGGCTTGGCAGTTCGGGCTGGACTGTTCCCATGAGGCACAGGGTCAAGACTGATTTGCATATGGCCATGTCTGAACTGGGGTGGCGTAGTGGGCAAAAGAACGATGGATTTAACCCAGATCTCTTGACTGGGGGAGAATGTCTGCATTGTCAGCATTCCGTCCATCATTTGTTTGTTGTAACGCTTTTCGCCCTAAGTGGGATGGGTATTCCCAGACGTGGGACCCGTGCTCACTACGCCACTGGAGTCAAGCTATCCTGGCTGATGACGGCTGATAGCCAGAAACCGGTCCTAGGATGCTTGATTCCGGTCCAGGGAAGACATGGCTTGGCAGTTCGGGCTGGACTGTTCCCATGAGGCACAGGGTCAAGACTGATTTGCATATGGCCATGTCTGAACTGGGGTGGCGTAGTGGGCAAAAGAACGATGGATTTAACCCAGATCTCTTGACTGGGGGAGAATGTCTGCATTGTCAGCATTCCGTCCATCATTTGTTTGTTGTAACGCTTTTCGCCCTAAGTGGGATGGGTATTCCCAGACGTGGGACCCGTGCTCACTACGCCACTGGAGTCAAGCTATCCTGGCTGATGACGGCTGATAGCCAGAAACCGGTCCTAGGATGCTTGATTCCGGTCCAGGGAAGACATGGCTTGGCAGTTCGGGCTGGACTGTTCCCATGAGGCACAGGGTCAAGACTGATTTGCATATGGCCATGTCTGAACTGGGGTGGCGTAGTGGGCAAAAGAACGATGGATTTAACCCAGATCTCTTGACTGGGGGAGAATGTCTGCATTGTCAGCATTCCGTCCATCATTTGTTTGTTGTAACGCTTTTCGCCCTAAGTGGGATGGGTATTCCCAGACGTGGGACCCGTGCTCACTACGCCACTGGAGTCAAGCTATCCTGGCTGATGACGGCTGATAGCCAGAAACCGGTCCTAGGATGCTTGATTCCGGTCCAGGGAAGACATGGCTTGGCAGTTCGGGCTGGACTGTTCCCATGAGGCACAGGGTCAAGACTGATTTGCATATGGCCATGTCTGAACTGGGGTGGCGTAGTGGGCAAAAGAACGATGGATTTAACCCAGATCTCTTGACTGGGGGAGAATGTCTGCATTGTCAGCATTCCGTCCATCATTTGTTTGTTGTAACGCTTTTCGCCCTAAGTGGGATGGGTATTCCCAGACGTGGGACCCGTGCTCACTACGCCACTGGAGTCAAGCTATCCTGGCTGATGACGGCTGATAGCCAGAAACCGGTCCTAGGATGCTTGATTCCGGTCCAGGGAAGACATGGCTTGGCAGTTCGGGCTGGACTGTTCCCATGAGGCACAGGGTCAAGACTGATTTGCATATGGCCATGTCTGAACTGGGGTGGCGTAGTGGGCAAAAGAACGATGGATTTAACCCAGATCTCTTGACTGGGGGAGAATGTCTGCATTGTCAGCATTCCGTCCATCATTTGTTTGTTGTAAAGGTAGCTGATAGGTGGCACGGTGGATGCGTACCACACTAGGGCAGAAGGCTTGGCAGCAGGAAAAAATGCAGAAAACTGGTGAGAGGAACAAAAGTGGGCAGCATGAAAATGCCTTCTGATGGGTGTCCGTTTGATTTAGTTGCACACTCACGGCCGGGCCACGTCCTCAGTACTCGGGCCGATTGCAGTGCATCCAATGACCACCAGGTGGCGCCGCAGCCACCACTCCTTCCAGCCACGGCAAACTCCCTTGAAGATTGTGGGCCTCACAGAGAAGAGATGTGCAGGAGGGGTGGCACTGGGAGCAGGTGTAGCTTTGGTCTTCTCCCCTGCCAGGGGGGTGCTGCTACGGATATTCAGAGGCTTTGGACAGCAGCGCTTACCACATCTCCTTCATACATGCTGCATAACAGGCGAGTGAGGGTGCGGGACTGGCGTAGTTCTGTCAGTGACATCCGCTCTGTAAGGGGGGCATACATACGGGCCTCGCTGGAGTTTGTGTTTGGGACTCGTTTAAACGGGCCTGAGTTTTCAGCAATTTAGTTTCTTTTGTTCTTTTCTGCACCGGTGTGTGTCTGGGTGCGGTGCCACCAGTAGGTGCTAGGTGGCGCTCCTTTAGTTTTCGCTGCAGCTATTTCTCTATGACTGAGCTGCGCGGGCTGGGGATGCCAGTGCAGAGGCCAAAACAGTCAAAATGCTATGGGGCAGACAGCAGCCTTCTCCTTCTCACCGCAGTGACTGCTTTTAGCGCTGTCTGCCGTCAAATTCCAGGTGGGTCCTTTCGGCGCGGTACCACTTCAGACCACTAGGCGGTGCTGCTGGCTTATTAACGCTGTCCCCGGCAGTCTACTTTCGCCCTGGAACCTTGATCGGTTACTGGTTTCTGCAGCACGTCGCGTCTCTGCAGGCAAGAACCAACAGGCAACTCGCACGGAGTCTTCCCCTCTACACCGGCTGATGTCCCTCGAGGTGCAGACACCCCCGGACGTCCTCGGGTCCCAGTGTACCGCACCGGCAGTTCCTATGGCTCCACAGGCATTGTGCACAGCGCGGTAAGGTTTAGCAATCTCTTTCTGTCTTTATTGTTTTTTTTTTTGGTTTTCTTAATTGGATCCTTCATGTATTCCTGATGAGCGGGGTCCTCACCACACCACGGACCGGCCGCGCCCTTCCGGCATTACGGCCGCTCACGCAGCCCTCCATCCTATGTCGGTGTACTCCGATGGGGGCCTCTTCTCATTTTCTGCCGGCCGCCGTCTCCTCCTGTCTCTCCCCGCCCAGCAGCCTCTCTCATGCATGCGCTACGCTGGGGCAATGTCTTTTCCTCGCTGAGGCGGGCGGCTACTCCCTTCTCCCTCGTGTCACAGGAGGCTCACCTTGCGGCCGCTGGGTCATCCCGGCCGATGCGGGTGGGCTCCGCTCAGCTCGTGCCTCTGTTGGGGGCTCAGCAAATTGGTGGCAGGGCTCGCCACCGGCTCCTCTCTCGCCGCACCGGAGGCTCAGCAATCGTGCGGTTTAGGTGCCGCCATGCATCGACGGCCACTGCAGGCACGTGGCGGGCTCCCGATCGCCGCACTTGCACACCAGGGCTCTTTGCACACCCCGCGGATCTTCAGCTGATCTGTGCCAGCTGCAGGGGCCGCCCGATACACAGGCAGCACGCCACCTTCACAAACGGCGGCTGCACACGCGGGAAAAACCCGCTCGTCGCCAGTGTTATGTTCTGGGCCCTAGGCCCACATAATGGATGAACGACCACACAGACACATGGATAGGTGGTACGGATGACTAGCCGCGAGCACGTGCACTCGGGCCCTTTTATTAGCGGGGTCACCTGACCGGTGACGCCCGTGTTGGATGGGTGAGGGGGTGTGTGTGGGTCAGCCCTCGGGGGAGTGGCTGGCAGGAACACTAGACTGTGTCCGGCAGGACACAACAGCAGAGTAAGTGGCAGGTGCAGTATGCAAGAGGTGCAGTATGTGGGAGGTGGAATATGTGGGAGGTGGAATATGTGGGAGGTTCAATATGTGGGAGGTGGAGTATGTGAGAGGTGAAATACATGAGAGGGGAGTGCGCGGGAGGTGGAGTATTCGGGAGGTGGAGTATGCGGGAGGTGCAATATGCGTGAGGTGGAGTATGTGGGAGGTGCAATTTGTAGGAGGTGGAGTATGCTCACTGCCTATTCTGCACTGATATTAAAGGATACAATGGAGTAAATCACTTAGTCAAGAAATGCTTGGCACTGTACAGACATTAAAAGGAAACCAACTGCAAGTTCAACAGCATGTGCAATCACAAATAGATCATGTATACGTTGTTTTATCCGTTTTATAACTCCACATTTTAATGCTCTTGTTCCCACACACATTATGTACTCCTAAAATGCTCCCTCATTCTGTGTGGCCTCTTCCCACACTACTCACCACCCCTACATAGTAATGTGCAGTTTCCTTTAATCTAGCCCTATTTGATTTGTCATCCGTACAACACAGGACAAAACATTTTGTGAAGTTGTTTTTTGGGGGATTTATAGTACACTGCATTAGCCACAAACATAGGCAGGACCCAAGCCCCCTTCTCCCCTCCCACTTAAAAGACAAGTGACACCTATGCAATATTTTACACGTTCCAATTTCACAAAAGCACACACTCTCCCCGGTCCAAAACACACTAACCAAGTAAATTACAAATAGAGACAATGGTGATCAGTTCACTCATTTTAATACAAAATATTTGAGCAACATGGTCTCTATAAGAGGTAGCAATACGATAACAAAATTACAATTCTCACTGTGACACAAACGCATTCGCTTTTATTCAGTACATGTGGCCATAGAATGTTCTGAATCACCTAGAAAAGTCTGTTAAGAGACACAAGTCTGTTTAATCCACTTTCTCAACTGTGTATCCATGGGAAGAGCACATTGTTATCTAGGATTAATCCACCTCCTCAATGGAGGGGCCATGGGATGAGTCCATTATTGTCCTTCATTCATCCATCTCCTCAATGGTGGGACCATGAAAAGAGTCCATCATTAATCCACCTCCTCAATGGTGGGTCCAGCGCTGGAGCTCCCTTGGCGGGCCTGAGCTTCACAGCTCGCATCAGGCATTCCCCCAGACATCCCGCCCTGGTATAGTTTGGTGATGATGGGATTACAGACCTTCTCCAGCTCCTTCTGCTGGTGCTCATACTCCTCCTTCTCTGCCAGCTGGTTGCTCTCCAGCCAGGAGATGGTCTGGTTGCATTTGTCCACTATCTTTTTCCGTTCATCTTCGCTGATCTTGTCTTTAAGTTTGTCATCCTCCACTGTACTCTTCATGTTGAAGGCATAGGACCCCAGTGAATTCTTGGCAAAGACCTTCTCTCTCTGGGCTTCATCATCTGCTTTGTACCTCTCAGCCTCCTGCACCATCCTCTCAATCTCCTCTTTGCTCAGCCGGTCCTT
Source organism: Triturus cristatus (assembly GCF_964204655.1). Taxonomy (NCBI): domain Eukaryota; kingdom Metazoa; phylum Chordata; class Amphibia; order Caudata; family Salamandridae; genus Triturus; species Triturus cristatus. The sequence continues at coordinate 378,089,249 of NC_140579.1, read as the reverse complement.
GTCATTGGTGATGGTGATCTTGTTCTGTTTGCCTGAACTCTTGTCCACAGCAGAGACATTCAGGATACCGTTGACATCTATGTCAAAGGTCACCTCAATCTGTGGTACACCACGAGGGGCTGGTGGGATTCCGCTTAGATCAAATTTCCCCAGGAGATTGTTGTCCTTAGTCATGGCTCTTTAACCCTCATACACTTGGATCAGAACCCCAGGCTGGTTATCGGAGTAGGTAGTGAAGATCTGGGTTTGCTTGGTTGGGATGGTGCTGTTGCGTTTGATGATGAGTCATCACACCACCTGCAGTCTCAAGCCTCAGTGAGAGAGGTGCTAAATCCAGGAGGAGCAGGTCCTGCACATTCTCAGACTTGTCACCCATCAGTATAGCAGCTTGCACTGCTACACCATAAGCTACAGCCTCGTCTGGGTTGGTGCATTTATTCTGTTCTCTGCCACTGAAAAAGTCCTGCAGCAGTTTCTGGATTTTGGGGATGTGTGTTGATCCTCCTACACGCACAACTTCATGGATCTGAGCTTTGTCCAGCTTGGCATCTCTAAGAGCCTTCTCTACAGGATTGAGGGTTCCTCTGAAGAGGTCAGCACACAGTTCCTCAAAGCGAGCTCTGGTGATGGAAGTGTAGAAATCAATGCCTTCAAACAGCGAATCAATCTCGATGCTGGCCTGAGTGCTGGAAGACAGGGTTCTCTTGGCCCTCTCACAAGCAGTTCTCAGCCTTCTGACTGCCCTCTTGTTCTGGATGATGTCCTTCTTGTGCTTTCTCTTGAATTCCTCAATGAAGTGACTAACCATGCGGTTGTCAAAGTCTTCCCCTCCCATGTGGGTGTCTCCAGCTGTAGCCTTAACTTCAAAGATGCTGTCATCAATTGTTAGAATGGAAACATCAAAGGTACCTCCACCCAGATCAAAGATTAGGACATTACGCTCTCCCCTGCCGCTCTTGTCCAGACCATAGGCGATGGCTGCCGCTGTGGGCTCATTGATGATCCTTAGCACATTCAGACCAGCGATAACCCCTGCATCTTTAGTGGCCTGTCTCTGGGAGTCATTGAAGTAAGCAGGCACAGTGATGACAGCATTTGAGACTGGATGGCCCAGGTATGCCTCAGCAGTCTCCTTCATCTTGGTCAGCACCATGGAAGACACATCCTCTGGGGAGAAAGTCTTGTTCTCTCCTTTGTACTCCACTTGCACCTTGGGCTTCCCACCATCGCTCACGACCTTGAAGGGCCAGTGCTTCATGTCCGCCTGCACCACCGTGCCATCAAACTTCCTACCAATCAGTCTCTTGGCATCAAATACGGTGTTCTGGGGGTTGAGGGCCACCTGGTTCTTGGAAGCATCTCTGATAAGCCTCTCATCGTCTGTGAAGGCCACATAGCTGGGGGTGGTGCGGTTGCCCTGGTCGTTGGCAATGATCTCCACCTTGCCATGTTGGAACACCCCCACGCAGGAGTAAGTGGTGCCCAGGTCGATGTCGATTGCGACACCCTTGGGTGCAGACATCTTCAGGTTTTGAGGGATGAATCTTTATTGGAAACGGCCTCTTGGCTGCTGTTCTGTGACTTCTCTCCTCACAGATGATGGAAACGGCTCCTCCGGTCGTTGCTCTGTCACTTCTCTCCTCACAGGTGATGAAATCGGCTCCTCCGGTTGTTGCTCTGTCACTTCTCTCCACACAGGTGATGGAATCGGCTCCGCCGGTCGTTGCGGTGACTTCTCTCCTCAAAGGTGATGGAACCACCCCTGCTCCGGTCGTTGCTCTGTCTCTGCGTCCACTCTGTTCTGCTGCTTGGATCTGACAACATCTCTCACCGGCTCCTTTATTTATTCTCGAGCAGCCGCATACACTAAGTAGCCACGCGCAATGGAACACGCCCTACGACCAATCACAACTTCAGGATTAGCATACATGGGACCGTTCACGAAGTTTCCGCACTGTTGCCCAATCAGGAGACGCCTGGGCGGTGCTAACAGCAAATTCTCGAAGACCATCATATTTGTCAGATCGACTAGCCAATCAAAATGCAGCCCTTCCGAGAGCCTTCGAGAAACGCCCAGCACCGTGGAGGATCGGCACACCACAGCCAATCAGAGGAGGAGACGTTGTTGATGTAAATGAATCTGTCAGCAGTCCCTGGAATGTTCCATATGTTTCTTTGCTGTCACCACTGGCAGGGTAAGGAAAGGACGAGAAACCGAGGGACCCACGCCATGAACACAGACAATTGAAAAGAGCTCCAGGCTCTATAAGATTTGCCATTAAAAAAAATACACGGAGCGCATGATGCGCATCACCAAAGTGGAGAAAAATATACACGTGCAGAATCAGAAGAGAGAAATTTTACACGCAGCACCACCTACGTCATCGTGCCAGCCAAAGTTTCTACTTTGGATAAAACAATATTTTTTCGTCCTGTAGCTTGTATTCATAGTCATACAAACTTTTCAGTAGCCCTTATGCATACCGTGCAAGGATTAATGCATTGCTCATTGCATGTTTTATTCATAACCAATTGATGCATGCTCTGTGTTCTCCATATCAAAATTATGACTTGACCTTTTGACTGACCTTTCAGATCACAGCACAGTGTTTAGCTGGAAAGGACTTAAAGGAGCAGTATTAACGCCTGTGGAAGAGGCGAGCAGCGCTGCTCGAGCTTTTTGCTCAGGTCTTCACACTATTGCACTATGAGATGATACCAATGGCTAGAGTGCACTATACATACCCCAGTAAGGTAACATGACATCCCAGCAGTGACCACGCAAATGTGGGAGGACTGTGTGGTCGGCCAGCCTTTACCACCCTTAAGACCCTAATTACATTGGTCCATGGCTGCCATTTGGCAATTTAGCATTCCACACTTTACCTCCCATGCTTTTCTGTCATGAGCAACTAAGCAACATTGGTGAGTTGTACTTTACGTGGTGCTGACACGCAGCTATAGAAACGAGCATTGATAAAGCTAGTAAATCTGGCGTTTGCTAACCTGTGATGTTTTATTGATTTTTGGCAAATATATGCTATAGTACTTAAAAGTGTAAATGTAATAAAATGTACTAATGCTGCTGTGTAAAGGAGAAGGGTGCCAATAAAAGACCGCAGATTTGTCTGTAATGCTTCATCTTGGTCTGTGGAGGGAGCTGTCATTGTAGTCCTTTATCTATGTCTATGACAGCTGTCAAATAGTCCTACTTTTATGTCGATGATTACTGCAAACCGTAGTCCTACTTCTATGTCTATGACCTGTCCCCGTTTTTCGTTTTGAGAATCTGGTCACCCTAGAGTGGTGAAGGTAGTCTTAGTGACAAAAAGAAAACACAGTAAGGACGGGGAGGGAAAGGAGAACCAGAGATGATGTGGAGGAGAACTAGAGGCAGATGGGGAGGAGGGCAGAAGACCGAGGAAGGATGATGGAGGAGGACGGGGGGCGAGGAACGAGGCAGGAAGATTTTGGAGGAGAAGGGCAGAGGAACGGGGCAGGATGATGGAGGAAAGCAGAGGAACGAGGCAGGATGATGGAGGAGGGAGAGAACGAGACAGGATGATGGCGGAGGGCAGAGGAATGAGGCAGGATGATGGAGGAGGGAGTGAACGAGGCAGGATGATGGAGGAGGGAGTGATGATGGAGGAAAGCAGAGGAACGCGGCAGGATGATGGAGGAGGGGGGAACAAGGCAGAATGATGGAGGAGGAAGGAACGAGGCAGTATCATGAAGGAGGGCAGAGGAACGTGGCAGGGTGATGAAGGAGGGCACAGGAACGAGGCAGGATGATGGAGGAGGGAGAGAACGAGGCAGGATGATGGAGGAGGGCACAGGAACGAAGCAGGATGATGGAGGAGGGAGGAACAAGGCAGGATGATGGAGATGGGGAGAGAACGAGACAGGATGATGGCTGAGGGCAGAGGAATGAGGCAGGATGATGGAGGAGGGAGTGAACGTGGCAGGATGATGGAGGAGGGAGTGATAATGGAGGAAAGCAGAGGAACGCGGCAGGATGATGGAGGAGGGGGGAACGAGGCAGAATGATGGAGGAGGGAGGAACGAGGCAGTATCATGAAGGAGGGCAGAGGAACGTGGCAGGGTGATGAAGGAGGGCACAGGGACGAGGCAGGATGATGGAGGAGGGAGAGAACGAGGCAGGAGGATGGAGGAGGGTAGAGGAATGAGGCAGGGTGATGGAGGAAGGAGTGAGCGAGGCAGGATGATGGAGGAGGGAGTGAACGAGGCGGGGTGATGGAGGAGGGAAAGGAACGAGGCAGGATGATGGAGGAGAAAGGGATCGAGTCAGGATGATGAAGAAAAGCAGAGGAACTAGGCACGATGATGGAGGAGGGAGGAACGAGGCAGGATGATGGAGGAGGGCGAAGGAATAAGGCAGTATGATGAAGGAGGGCAGAGGAATGAGGCAGGATGATGGAGGAGGGCAGAGAACGAGGCAGGGTGATGGAGGAGGGAGTGAACGAGGCAGGATGATGGAGGAGGGAGGAAAGATGCATAATGATGGAGGAGGGCAGGGGAACGAGGCAGGGTGATGGAGGAGAAAGTGAACGAGGCAGGATGATGGAGGAGGGAGGAAGGGAGGCAGGATGATGGAGGAGGGCGAAGGAACAAGGCAGTATGATGGAGGAGGGCAGAGGAACGAGGCACGATGATGGAGGAGGGAGGAACGAGGCAGGATGATGGAGGAGGGCGAAGGAATAAGGTAGTATGATGAAGGAGGGCAGAGGAACGAGGCAGGGTGATGACGGAGGGCAGAGGAACAAAACAGGATGATGGAGGAGGGAGGAACAAGGCAGGATGATGGAGGAAGGCAGAGGAACGAGGCAGGGTGATGGAGGAGGGAGTGAATGAGGCAGGATGATGGAGGAGGGAGGAAAGACGCAGAATGATGGAGGAGGGCAGATTAATGAGGCAGGGTGATGGAGGAGGAAGTGAAGGAGGCAGGATGATGGAGGAGGGAGGAAGGTAGGCAGGATGATGGAGGAGGGCGAAGGAACGAGGCAGTATGATGGAGTAGGGAGGAACAAGGCAGGATGATGGAGGACGGAGTGAACGAGGCAGGATGATGGAGGAGTGCAGAGGAATGAGGCTGGAAGATGGAGGAGGGAAAGAACGAGGCAGGATGATGGCAGAGGGCAGAGGAACGAGGCAGGATGATGGAGGAGGGAGGAACGACGCAGGATGATGGAGGAGGGAGTGAACGAGGCAAGATGATGGCAGAGGGCAGAGGAACGAGTCAGGATGAGGGAGGAGGGCAGAGGAACTAGGCAGGATGATGGAGGAGGGAGAGAACAAGGCAGGATGATGGAGGAGTGCAGAGGAATGAGGCTGGATGAAGGAGGAGGGCGAAGGAATAAGGCAGTATGATGAAGGAGGGCAGAGGAACGAGGCAGGGTGATGAAGGAGGGCAGAGGAATGAAACAGGATGATGGAGGAGGGAGGAACAAGGCAGGATGATGGAGGAAGGCAGAGGAACGAGGCAGGGTGATGGAGGAGGGAGTGAATGAGGCAGGATGATGGAGGAGGGAGGAAAGACGCAGAATGATGGAGGAGGGCAGAGGAACGAGGCAGGGTGATGGAGTAGGAAGTGAACGAGGCAGTATGATGGAGGTGGGAGGAACAAGGCAGGAGGATGGAGGAAGGAGTGAACGAGGCAGGATGATGGAGGAGTGCAGAGGAATGAGGCTGGATGATGGAGGAGGGAAAGAACGAGGCAGGATGATGGCAGAGGGCAGAGGAACGAGGCAGGATGATGGAGGAGGGAGGAACGACGCAGGATGATGGAGGAGGGAGTGAACGAGGCAAGATGATGGCGGAGGGCAGAGGAACGAGTCAGGATGAGGAAGGTGGGCAGAGGAACGAGGCAGGATGATGGAGGAGGGAGAGAACAAGGCAGGATGATGGAGGAGGGGAGGAACGAGGCAGGATGATGGAGGAGGGAGTGATGATGGAGGAAAGCAAAGGAACAACGCAGGATGATGGAGGAGCAAGTAAACGAGGCAAGATGATGGCGGAGGGCAGAGGAACGAGGCAGGATGATGGAGGAGGGCAGAGGAATGAGGTAGGATGACAGAGGAGGGAGAGAATGAGGCAGGATGATGGAGGAGGGAGGAACGAGGCAGTATGAGGAAGTAGGGCAGAGGAACGAGGCAGGGTGATGAAGGAGGGCAGAGGAACGAAGCAGGATGATGGAGGAGCCAGGCAGGATGATGAAGGAGGGCAGAGGACCGAGGCAGGATGATGGAGGAGGGAGGAACGAGGCAGTATCATGAAGAAGGGTAGAGGAACGTGGCAGGGTGATGAAGGAGGGTACAGGAACGAAGCAGGATGATGGAGGAGGGAGGAACAAGGCAGGATGATGGAGGAGGGAGGAACGACGCAGAATGATGGAGATGGGGAGGCAGGATGATGGAGGAGGGCAGAGGAATGAGGCAGGGTGATGGAGGAAGGAGTGAGCAAGGCAGGATGATGAAGGAGGGAATGAACGAGGCGGGATGATAGAGGAGGGAAAGGAATGAGGCAGGATGATGGAGGAGTAAGGGATCGAGTCAGGATGATGGAGAAAAGCAGAGGAACTAGGCACGATGATGGAGGAGGGAGGAACGAGGCAGGATGATGGAGGAGGGCAAAGGAATAAGGCAGTATGATGAAGGAGGGCAGAGGAACGAGGCAGGGTGATGAAGGAGGGAAGAGGAACGAAACAGGATGATGGAGGAGGGAGGAACGAAGCAGGATGATGGAGGAGGGCAGAGGAACGAGGCAGGATGATGAAGGAGGGCAGAGGAACGAAGCAGGATGATGGAGTAGGGAGGAACAAGGCAATATGATGGAGGAGGGAGGAACGACGCAGAATGATGAAGGAGGGGAGGAACGAGGCAGGATGAAGGAGGAGGGAGAGAACGAGGCAGAATGATGGCGGAGGGCAGAGGAAAGAGTCAGGATAATGGAGGAGGGCAGAGGAACAAGGCAGGATGATGGAGGAGGGCAGAGGAATGAGGTAGGATGACGGAGGAGGGCAGAGGAACGAGGCAGGATGATGGAGGAGGGAGGAACGAGACAGTATGATGAAGTAGGGCAGAGGAACGAGGCAGGGTGATGAAGGAGGGCAGAGGAACGAAGTAGGATAATGGAGGAGGGAGGAGCCAGGCAGGATGATGAAGGAGGGCAGAGGACCGAGGCAGGATGATGGAGGAGGGAGGTACGAGGCAGGATGATGGAGGAGGGGAGGAACGAGGCAGGATGATGGAGGAGGGAGTGATGATGGAGGAAAGCAGAGGAACGACGCAGGATGATGGAGGAGGGAGTGAACAAGGCAAGATGATGGCGGAGGGCAGAGGAACGAGTCAGGATAATGGAGGAGGGCAGAGGAACGAGGCAGGATGATGGAGGAGGGCAGAGGAATGAGGTAGGATGACGGAGGAGGGAGAGAATGAGGCAGGATGATTGAGGAGGGAGGAACGAGACAGTATGATGAAGTAGGGCAGAGGAACGAGGCAGGGTGATGAAGGAGTGCAGAGAAATGAGGCTGGATGATGGAGGAGGGAAAGAACGAGGCAGGATGATGGCGGAGGGCAGAGGAACGAGGCAGGATGATGGAGGGGGAACGACGCAGGATGATGGAGGAGGGAGTGAACGAGGCAAGATGATGGCGGAGGGCAGAGGAACGAGGCAGTATGATGAAGTAGGGCAGAGGAACGAGGCAGGATGATGGAGGAGGGAGGAACGAGGCAGGATGATGGCGGAGGGCAGAGGAATGAGTCAGGATAATGGAGGAGGGCAGAGGAACGAGGCAGGATGATGGAGGAGGGCAGAGGAATGAGGTAGGATGACGGAGGAGGGCAGAGGAACGAGGCAGGATGATGGAGGAGGGAGGAACGAGGCAGTATGATGAAGTAGGGCAGAGGAACGAGGCAGGGTGATGAAGGAGGGCAGAGGAACGAAGCAGGATGATGGAGGAGGGAGGAACAAGGCAGGATGATGGAGGAGGGAGGAACGACGCAGAATGATGGAGGAGGGGAGGAGCGAGGCAGGATGATGGAGGAGGAAGAGAACGAGGCAGGATGATGGAGGAGGGCAGAGAAATGAGGCAGGGGGATGGAGGAAGGAGTGAGCGAGGCAGGATGATGGAGGAAAGCAGATGAACGAGGCAGGATGATGGAGGAGGGAGTGGACGAGGCAGGATGATGGCAGAGGGCAGAGGAACGAGGCAGGATGATGGCGGAGGGAGTGAACGAGGCAGGATGATGACAGAGGAACGAGTCAGGATTATGGAGGAGGGCAGAGGAACGAGTCAGGATTATGGAGGAGGGCAGAAGAATGAGGCAGGATGACGGAGGAGGGAGAGAACAAGGCAGGATGATGGAGGAGGGAGGAACGAGACAGTATGATAAAGTAGGGCAGAGGATTGAGGCAGGGTGATGAAGGAGGGCAGAGGAACGAAGCAGGATGATGGTAAGTAAGTAAGTAAGTAATAATTTATTGCACAGTTAATTAAAACCAATGCGATACAATAACACATAATAAAGTTCATTAAAAACTGCAGCATAGATAGTTCATCTATGTAAGTTAAATCATATGTCCTGTTTGCTAAATTAATCATGGGTCAATTTCACAAATCTGCAGCTCAACTGAGGGTCCTGTGCTGAGAAGCAGGTTAACACTGAATTCCTTCGTGTGCGTACCCCCTGTAGAATGAAATGGCGTTTCAGCAGGAGCTTCCATTCTTCTTGCAGTTCCTCACACGAGCATAGCAGGTGCAACATATCTTCTGCCCCAATGCCGCATAACCTGCATAATGTTCCTGCTTTCAATCTCAGCCAGTGAGGAAGATGTAGGATGCATGGTAGCAGGCCCAATCTATATCTTAAAAAGCACAGTTTGATTTTTTTTGTGTAACCTAGGGCAAGATAAGGCTGGGAGGCTTGTGTCAGGTATGTATTTAATACCATCCAAGCGTGAGATCTTTTTGATAGGATGGCTTTATCCTGAACCCATGACTGTATCATTGAGTTTTGTCCATAGTAGGTTGCGATTAATGTTATCGAATGCTGCTTTGTAGTCAATATAGCAGAGGTGCAGAGGCAATTTTTTCATCTCTGCCTTATCAATAAGCATACCCATTGTCAGTATGTTTGTTGTAGTCCCCACTGCTTTAACAAAGCCTGTTTGATTGACAGGTATGAGAGATTTCCTCGTGGCCCATTCCTTTAGTTCTTCCAAGATTAGACCTGCAAAATACTTCGCATCGTTATCGATTAGAGCAACTAACCGATAGTTTTGAGGAAGGCCCCTATCCCCTGCTTTATATATGGGGGCAATAATGGAGCCCTTCCAAGTATCTGGCAAAATGTTTGCATGTCTGATCTCCCAAAAGAGAGGTTCAAGTGCCGCTGCCCAGTAATCCATATCTTGTTTGAAGAGGACGGGCGGGATCCCGTTTGGACTCGGCGCGCCTTCCCTTCTTCCTTTCTTTATTTGCCGCTTTATTATGGGTACCAATGATATATGATCTGTGTCCCCCACCGTGTCCTGGTCGATTGGGCAACATTGTAACCTATTGCCGGCGTCCTGGGCTCGCACAGGAAAAGGTTTGCTCATGTTCTGATTGGCCAACAGATCTCGGTTAAAATGGTTTTCGAGATATGCTGCCCAAGTTGCCTCTGTGATGTTTGATGTTATCTCCGTTTTTGCAGGGTGTGTTAATGAATTTATTGTTTTCCAAAACCTTGCACCATCATTCTTTTTTATGTCCTCATGAAGGGTTGTCCAGAGTTGTTCCTCTAAGGTTCTATTTACTTCCCACCCAGTTTTTTTAATGAGGCTTTTAGTTCAGAGAGTTGATTCAGCATCCTTTTGTTGTTGTGGTCCTGCTGTGCTGTTCTCCTTAACTTAGAGATTAAGTATTTTGTTTCTTTAATTTTCACTTTGTATGGTTGAGAAAGGGTGCCCAGCTTATCCGTCCTTGTGCGTAGTTTGGGTTTTGTTGCATATTGCCCCAAGGTGGTTGTAAACTGCACCCATTTCACTACTTCATTAGGGCCTGTGCGCTCCATATAGTGTTGTTTTGCCAGTCCAGTCAAAAATTCGCCCATTGCGGTCGAAAACTTGATCTTTTTAAAATTTTCGGTATAAATGGACTCTTTAGGAGCTGTCAAACGCTCAGGTCAGGATTATGGAGGAGGGCAGAAGAATGAAGCAGGATGATGGAGGATGGAGAGAACGAGGCAGGATGATGGATGAGGGAAAGGAACAAGGCAGGATGATGAAGGAGTAAGGGATTGAGTCAGGATGATGGAGGAAAGCAGAGGAACGAGGCAGGATGATGGAGGAGTAAGGGATCGAGTCAGGATGATGGAGAATGATGGAGGAGGGAGTGAACAAGGCAAGATGATGGCGGAGGGCAGAGGAACGAGTCAGGATAATGGAGGAGGGCAGAGGAACTAGGCACGATGATGGCGGAGGGAGGAACGAGGCAGAATGATGGAGGAGGACGAAGGAATAAGGCAGTATGATGAAGGAGGGCAGAGTAACGAAACAGGATGATGGAGGAGGGAGGAACAAGGCAGGATGATGGAGGAGTGCAGAGGAATGAGGCTGGATGATGGAGGAGGAAAAGAACGAGGCAGGATGATGGCGGAGGGCAGAGGAACGAGGCAGGATGATGGAGGAGGGAGGAACGAGACAGTATGATGAAGTAGGGCAGAGGAACGAGGCAGGGTGATGAAGGAGGGCAGAGAAACGAAGCAGGATGATGGAGGAGGGAGGAGCCAGGCAGGATGATGGAGGAGGGAGTGAAGGAGGCAAGATGATGGCGGAGGGCGGAGGAACGAGTCAGGATAATGGAGGAGGGCAGAGGAACGAGGCAGGATGATGGAGGAGGGCAGAGGAATGAGGTAGGATGACAGAGGAGGGAGAGAACGAGGCAGGATGATGGAGGAGGGGAGGAACGAGGCAGGATGATGGAGGAGGGAGGGATGATGGAGGAAAGCAGAGGAACGACGCAGGATGATGGAGGAGGGAGGAGCCAGGCAGGATGATGAAGGAGGGCAGAAGACCGAGGCAGGATGATGGAGGAGGGAGGAACGAGGCAGGATGATGGAGGAGGAGGGGGGCGAGGAACGAGGCAGGAAGATAGAGGAGGGCAGAGGAACAAAGCAGGATGATGGAGGAGGGAGGAACAAGACAGGATGATGGAGGAGGGAGGAACGACGCAGAATGATGGAGGAGGGGAGGAGTGAGGCAGGATGATGGAGGAGGGAGAGAACGAGGCAGGATGATGGAGGAGGGCATGAACGAGGCAGGATGATGTAGGAATGCAGATGAACGAGGCAGGATGATGGAGGAGGGAGTGGATGAGGCAGGATGATGGCAGAGGGCAGAGGAACGAGGCAGGATGAGGGCGGAGGGAGGAACGACGCAGGATGATGGAGGAGGGAGTGAACGAGGCAGGATGATGACAGAGGAACGAGTCAGGATTATGGAGGAGGGCAGAGGAACGAGTCAGGATTATGGAGGAGGGCAGAAGAACGAGGCAGGATGATGGGAGGGAGAGAACGAGGCAGGATGATGGATGAGGAAAAGGAACGAGACAGGATGATGGAGGAGGGAGGAACAAGGCAGGATGATGGAGGAGGGAGGAACGACGCAGAATGATGGAGGAGGGGAGGAACGAGGCAGGATGATGGAGGAGGGAGAGAAGGAGGCAGGACGATGGCGGAGGACAGAGGAACGAGTAAGGATAATGGAGGAGGGCAGAGGAACGAAGCAGGATGATGGAGGAGGGCAGAGGAATGAGGTAGGATGATGGAGGAGGGAGAGAACGAGGCAGGATGATGGAGGAGGGAGGAACGAGACAGTATGATGAAGTATGGCAGAGGAACGAGGCAGGGTGATGAAGGAGGGCAGAGGAACGAAGCAGGATGATGGAGGAGGGAGGAGCCAGGCAGGATGATGAAGGAGGGCAGACGACCGAGACAGGATGATGGAGGAGGGAGGAACGAGGCAGGATGATGGAGGAGGAGGAGGGGGGCGAGGAACGAGGCAGGAAGATAGAGGAGGGCAGAGGAACAAAGCAGGATAATGGAGGAGGGCGGAACAAGGCAGGATGATGGAGGAAGGAGAGAACGAGGCAGGATGATGGAGGAGGGCAGAGGAATGAGGCAGGGTGATGGAGGAAGGAGTGAGCAAGGCAGGATGATGGAGGAGGGTGTGAACGAGGCAGGATGATGGAGGAAAGCAGATGAACGAGGCAGGATGATGCAGGAAGGAAGGGAAGAGGCAGGATGATGGCAGAGGGCAGAGGAACGAGGCAGGATGATGGCGGACGGAGGAACGACACAGGATGATGGAGGAGGGACTGAACGAGGCAGGATGATGGCAGAGGAATGAGTCAGGATTATGGAGGAGGGCAGAGGAACGAGTCAGGATTATGGAGGAGGGCAGAAGAATGAAGCAGGATGATGGAGGAGGGAGAGAACGAGGCAGGATGATGGATGAGGGAAAGGAACAAGGCAGGATGATGAAGGAGTAAGGGATTGAGTCAGGATGATGGAGGAAAGCAGAGGAACGAGGCAGGATGATGGAGGAGTAAGGGATCGAGTCAGGATGATGGAGCATGATGGAGGAGGGAGTGAACAAGGCAAGATGATGGCGGAGGGCAGAGGAACGAGTCAGGATAATGGAGGAGGGCAGAGGAACTAGGCACGATGATGGCGGAGGGAGGAACGAGGCAGGATGATGGAGGAGGACGAAGGAATAAGGCAGTATGATGAAGGAGGGCAGAGTAACGAAACAGGATGATGGAGGAGGGAGGAACAAGGCAGGATGATGGAGGAGTGCAGAGGAATGAGGCTGGATGATGGAGAAGGAAAAGAACGAGGCAGGATGATGGCGGAGGGCAGAGGAACGAGGCAGGATGATGGAGGAGGGAGGAACGAGACAGTATGATGAAGTAGGGCAGAGGAACGAGGCAGGGTGATGAAGGAGGGCAGAGAAACGAAGCAGGAGGAGGGAGGAGCCAGGCAGGATGATGAAGGAGGGCAGAGGACCGAGGCAGGATGATGGAGGAGGGAGGAACGAGGCAGGATCATGGAGGAGGGGAGGAACGACGCAGGATGATGGAGGAGGGAGTGAACGAGGCAAGATGATGGCGGAGGGCGGAGGAACGAGTCAGGATAATGGAGGAGGGCAGAGGAACGAGGCAGGATGATGGAGGAGGGCAGAGGAATGAGGTAGGATGACAGAGGAGGGAGAGAACGAGGCAGGATGATGGAGGAGGGGAGGAACGAGGCAGGATGATGGAGGAGGGAGGGATGATGGAGGAAAGCAGAGGAACGACGCAGGATGATGGAGGAGGGAGGAGCCAGGCAGGATGATGAAGGAGGGCAGAAGACCGAGGCAGGATGATGGAGGAGGGAGGAACGAGGCAGGATGATGGAGGAGGAGGGGGGCGAGGAACGAGGCAGGAAGATAGAGGAGGGCAGAGGAACAAAGCAGGATGATGGAGGAGGGAGGAACAAGGCAGGATGATGGAGGAGGGAGGAACGACGCAGAATGATGGAGGAGGGGAGGAGCGAGGCAGGATGATGGAGGAGGGAGAGAATGAGGCAGGATGATGGAGGAGGGCGTGAACGAGGCAGGATGATGGAGGAAAGCAGATTAACGAGGCAGGATGATGGAGGAGGGAGTGGATGAGGCAGGATGATGGCAGAGGGCAGAGGAACGAGGCAGGATGAGGGCGGAGGGAGGAACGACGCAGGATGATGGAGGAGGGAGTGAACGAGGCAGGATGATGACAGAGGAACGAGTCAGGATTATGGAGGAGGGCAGAGGAACGAGTCAGGATTATGGAGGAGGGCAGAAGAACGAGGCAGGATGATGGGAGGGAGAGAACGAGGCAGGATGATGGATGAGGGAAAGGAACGAGGCAGGATGATGAAGGAGTAAGGGATTGAGTCAGGATGATGGAGGAAAGCAGAGGAACGAGGCAGGATGATGGAGGAGTAAGGGATCGAGTCAGGATGATGGAGAATGATGGAGGAGGGAGTGAAGGAGGCAAGATGATGGCGGAGGGCAGAGGAACGAGTCAGGATAATGGAGGAGGGCAGAGGAACTAGGCACGATGATGGAGGAGGGAGGAACGAGGCAGGATGATGGAGGAGGGCGAAGGAATAGGGGAGTATGATGAAGGAGGGCAGAGGAACGAGGCAGGGTGATGAAGGAGGGCAGAGGAACGAAACAGGATGATGGAGGAGGGAGGAACAAGGCAGGATGATGGAGGAGTGCAGAGGAATGAGGCTGGATGATGGAGGAGGAAAAGAACGAGGCAGGATGATGGCGGAGGGCAGAGGAATGAGGCAGGATGATGGAGGAGGGAGGGACGACGCAGGATGATGGAGGAGGGAGTGAACGAGGCAAGATGATGGAGGAGGGCAGAGGAACGAGGCAGGATGATGGAGGAAAGCAGAGGAACGAGTCAGGATGATGGAGGAGGGAGAGAACACGACAGTATGATGGCGGAGGGCAGAGGAACGAGGCAGGATGATGGAGGAGGGAGTGAACGAGGCCAGATGATGGAGGTAGGAGTGATGATGGAGGAAAGCAGAGGAACGAGGCAGGGTGATGGAGGAGGGGGGATGAGGCAGGATGATGAGGAGGGAGTGAACGAGGCAAGATGATGGAGGAGGGCAGAGGAACAAGTCAGGATGAGGGAGGAGGGCAGAGGAACGAGGCAGGATGATGGAGGAGGGAGAGAATGAGGCAGGATGATGGAGGAGGGGAGGATCGAGGCAGGATGATGGAGGAGGGAGTGATAACCCTGGGCGTAGTTTGCGACGTAGCACTTCGCGAAGCTACGCAAAGTGCACTTCGCACTACGCGAGCTGGTAGTTTCTCATCGCGAGCGGTTGCGAGCATACGCGACCACTCGCAATGAGAAACCTGACCTCCTCGCGTTGGGAATCTCGCCGGGAGGTTTATTTTCCATGCTTGCGATCGCCACCTTGATGTTGCTGATCGCGAACAAGGAAAAAGTCTCGCCGGGATGTCATTTTGCTTGCTCGCGGTCACCAATTTGACGTTGAGGACCGCGAGCAAGCAAAAAATGACCGCAGCACTACGCAACACTACGCTACGCGTGTTCGCACTGTGCTACGTGCAATTCACATAGTGCGAAGTAGCGCGAACTTCGCAAACTACGCGAGCGTTGCGTAGTGCTTTGCCCAGGCTTAGTGATGATGGAGGAAAGCAGAGGAACGACGCAGGATGATGTAGGAGGGAGTGAACGAGGCAAGATGATGGCGGAGGGCGGAGGAACGAGTCAGGATGACGGAGGAGGGCAGAGGAACGAGGCAGGATGATGGAGGAGGGCAGAGTAATGAGGTAGGATGACGGAGGAGGGAGAGAACAAGGCAGGATGATGGAGGAGGGAGAGAACAAGGCAGGATAATGGAGGAGAGAGGAACGAGACAGTATGATGAAGTAGGGCAGAGGAACGAGGCAGGGTGATGAAGGAGGGCAGAGGAACAAAGCAGGATGATGGAGGAGGGAGGAGCCAGGCAGGATGATGAAGGAGGGCAGAGGACCGAGGCAGGATGATGGAGGAGGGAGGAACGAGGCAGGATCATGGAGGAGGGGAGGAACGACGCAGGATGATGGAGGAGGGAGTGAGCGAGGCAAGATGATGGAGGAGGGAGTGATGATGGAGGAAAGCAGAGGAATGAGGCAGGGTGATGGAGGAGGGGGGATGAGGCAGGATGATGAGGAGGGAGTGAACGAGGCAAGATGATGGAGGAGGGCAGAGGAACGAGTCAGGATGAGGGAGGAGGGCAGAGGAACGAGGCAGGATGATGGAGGAGGGAGAGAATGAGGCAGGATGATGGAGGAGGGGAGGATCGAGGCAGGATGATGGAGGAGGGAGTGATAACCCTGGGCGTAGTTTGCGACGTAGCACTTCGCGAAGCTACACAAAGTGCACTTCGCACTACGCGAGCTGGTAGTTTCTCATCGCGAGCGGTTGCGAGCATACGCGACCACTCGCAATGAGAAACCTGACCTCCTCGCGTTGGGAATCTCGCCGGGAGGTTTATTTTCCATGCTTGCGATCGCCACCTTGATGTTGCTGATCGCGAACAAGGAAAAAGTCTCGCCGGGATGTCATTTTGCTTGCTCGCGGTCACCAATTTGACGTTGAGGACCGCGAGCAAGCAAAAAATGACCGCAGCACTACGCAACACTACGCTACGCGTGTTCGCACTGTGCTACGTGCAATTCAAATAGTGCGAAGTAGCGCGAACTTCGCAAACTACGCGAGCGTTGCGTAGTGCTTTGCCCAGGCTTAGTGATGATGGAGGAAAGCAGAGGAACGACGCAGGATGATGTAGGAGGGAGTGAACGAGGCAAGATGATGGCGGAGGGCGGAGGAACGAGTCAGGATGACGGAGGAGGGCAGAGGAACGAGGCAGGATGATGGAGGAGGGCAGAGTAATGAGGTAGGATGACGGAGGAGGGAGAGAACAAGGCAGGATGATGGAGGAGGGAGAGAACAAGGCAGGATAATGGAGGAGGGAGGAACGAGACAGTATGATGAAGTAGGGCAGAGGAACGAGGCAGGGTGATGAAGGAGGGCAGAGGAACAAAGCAGGATGATGGAGGAGGGAGGAGCCAGGCAGGATGATGAAGGAGGGCAGAGGACCGAGGCAGGATGATGGAGAAGGGAGGAACGAGGCAGGATCATGGAGGAGGGGAGGAACGACGCAGGATGATGGAGGAGGGAGTGAGCGAGGCAAGATGATGGCGGAGGGCGGAGGAACGAGTCAGGATGACGGAGGAGGGCAGAGGAACGAGGCAGGATGATGGAGGAGGGCAGAGTAATGAGGTAGGATGATGGAGGAGGGAGAGAACAAGGCAGGATTATGGAGGAGGGAGGAACGCGACAGTATGATAAAGTAGGGCAGAGGAACGAGGCAGCGTGATGAAGGAGGGCAGAGGAACGAAGCAGGATGATGGAGGAGGGAGGAGCCAGGCAGGATGATGAAGGAGGGCAGAGGACCGAGGGAGGATGATGGAGGAGGGAGGAACGAGGCAGGATCATGGAGGAGGGGAGTAACGACGCAGGATGATGGAGGAGGGTGTGAACGAGGCAAGATGATGGCGGAGGGCAGAGGAACGAGTCAGGATAATGAAGGAGGGCTGAGGAACGAGGCAGGATGATGGAGGAGGGCAGAGGAATGAGGTAGGATGACAGAGGAGGGAGAGAACGAGGCAGGATGATGGAGGAGGGGAGGAACGAGGCAGGATGATGGAGGAGGGAGTGATGATGGAGGAAAGCAAAGGAACGACGCAGGATGATGGAGGAGGGAGTGAACGAGGCAAGATGATGGCGGAGGGCAGAGGAACAAGTCAGGATAATGGAGGAGGGCAGAGGAACTACGCAGGATGATGGTGAAGGGCAGAGGAATGAGGTAGGATGACGGAGGAGGGAGAGAACGAGGCAGGATGATGGAGGAGGGAGGAACGAGGCAGTATGATGAAGTAGGGCAGAGGAACGAGGCAGGGTGATGAAGGAGCGCAGAGGAACGAAGCAGGATGATGGAGGAGGGAGGAGCCAGGCAGGATGATGAAGGAGGGCAGAAGACCGAGGCAGGATGATGGAGGAGGGAGGAACGAGGCAGGATGATGGAGGAGGAGGGGGGCGAGGAACGAGGCAGGAAGATAGAGAAGGGCAGAGGAACAAAGCAGGATGATGGAGGGGGGAGGAACAAGGCAGGATGATGGAGGAGGGAGGAACGACGCAGAATGATGGAGGAGGGGAGGAGCGAGGCAGGATGATGGAGGAGGGAGTGAACGAGGCAAGATGATGGCGGAGGGCAGAGGAACGAGTCAGGATAATGGAGGAGGGCAGAGGAACTACGCAGGATGATGGTGAAGGGCAGACGAATGAGGTAGGATGACGGAGGAGGGAGAGAACGAGGCAGGATGATGGAGGAGGGAGGAACGAGGCAGTATGATGAAGTAAGGCAGAGGAACGAGGCAGGGTGATGAAGGAGGGCAGAGGAACGAAGCAGGATGATGGAGGAGGGAGGAGCCAGGCAGGATGATGAAGGAGGGCAGAAGACCGAGGCAGGATGATGGAGGAGGGAGGAACGAGGCAGGATGATGGAGGAGGAGGGGGGCGAGGAACGAGGCAGGAAGATAGAGGAGGGCAGAGGAACAAAGCAGGATGATGGAGGAGGGAGGAACAAGGCAGGATGATGGAGGAGGGAGAAACGACGCAGAATGATGGAGGAGGGGAGGAGCGAGGCAGGATGATGGAGGAGGGAGAGAACGAGGCAGGATGATGGAGGAGGGCAGAGAAATGAGGCAGGGTGATGGAGGAAGGAGTGAGCGAGGCAGGATGATGGAGGAGGGCGTGAACGAGGCAGGATGATGGAGGAAAGCAGATGAACGAGGCAGGATGATGGAGGAGGGAGTGGACGAGGCAGGATGATGGCAGAGGGCAGAAGAACGAGGCAGGATGATGGCGGAGTGAGGAACGACGCAGGATGATGGAGGAGGGAGTGAACGAGGCAGGATGATGACAGAGGAACGAGTCAGGATTATGGAGGAAGGCAGAGGAACGAGTCAGGATTATGGAGGAGGGCCGAAGAACGAGGCAGGATGATGGGAGGGAGAGAACGAGGCAGGATGATGGATTAGGGAAAGGAACGAGGCAGGATGATGAAGGAGGGCAGAGGAATTAGGCACGATGATGGAGGAGGGAGGAACGAGGCAGGATGATGGAGGAGGGCGAAGGAATAAGGGAGTATGATGAAGGAGGGCAGAGGAACGAGGCAGGGTGATGAAGGAGGGTAGAGGAACGAAACAGGATGATGGAGGAGGGAGGAACAAGGCAGGATGATGGAGGAGTGCAGAGGAATGAGGCAAAGAACGAGGCAGGATGATGGAGGAGGGCGAAGGAATAAGGGAGTATGATGAAGGAGGGCAGAGGAACGAGGCAGGGTGATAAAGGAGGATAGAGGAACGAAACAGGATGATAGAGGAGGGAGGAACAAGGCAGGATGATGGAGGAAAGCAGAGGAACGAGGCAGGATGATGGAGGAGGGCAGAGGAACTAGGTACGATGATGGAGGAGGGAGGAACGAGGCAGGATGATGGAGGAGGGCGAAGGAATAAGGGAGTATGATGAAGGCGGGCAGAGGAACGAGGCAGGGTGATGAAGGAGGGCAGAGGAACGAAACAGGATGATGGAGGAGGGAGGAACAAGGCAGGATGATGGAGGAGTGCAGAGGAATGAGGCTGGATGATGGAGGAGAGAAAGAACGAGGCAGGATGATGGCGGAGGGCAGAGGAACGAGGCAGGATGATGGAGGAGGGAGGGACGACGCAGGATGATGGAGGAGGGAGTGAACGAGGCAAGATGATGGAGGAGGGCAGAGGAATGAGGCAGGATGATGGAGGAAAGCAGAGGAACGAGTCAGGATGATGGAGGAGGGAGAGAACAAGACAGTATGATGGCGGAGGGCAGAGGAACGAGGCAGGATGATGGAGGAGGGAGTGAACGAGGCCAGATGATGGAGGAGGGAGTGATGATGGAGGAAAGCAGAGGAACGAGGCAGGGTGATGGAGGAGGGGGGATGAGGCAGGATGATGAGGAGGGAGTGAACGAGGCAAGATGATGGAGGAGGGCAGAGGAACGAGTCAGGATGAGGGAGGAGGGCAGAGGAACGAGGCAGGATGATGGAGGAGGGAGAGAACGAGGCAGGATGATGGAGGAGGGGAGGATCGAGGCAGGATGATGGAGGAGGGAGTGATAACCCTGGGCGTAGTTTGCGACGTAGCACTTCGCGAAGCTACGCAAAGTGCACTTCGCACTACGCGAGCTGGTAGTATCTCATCGCGAGCGGTTGCGAGCATACGCGACCACTCGCAATGAGAAACCTGACCTCCTCGCGTTGGGAATCTCGCCGGGAGGTTTATTTTCCATGCTTGCGATCGCCAACTTGATGTTGCTGATCGCGAACAAGGAAAAAGTCTCGCCGGGATGTCATTTTGCGTGCTCGCGGTCGCCAATTTGACGTTGAGGACCGCGAGCAAGCAAAAAATGACCGCAGCACTACGCGAGCGTAGCGTAGTGCTTTGCCCAGGCTTAGTGATGATGGAGGAAAGCAGAGGAACGACGCAGGATGATGGAGGAGGGAGTGAACGAGGCAAGATGATGGCGGAGGGCAGAGGAACGAGTCAGGATAATGGAGTAGGGCAGAGGAACGAGGCAGAATGATGGAGGAGGAGGGGGGCGAGGAACAAGGCAGGAAGATAGAGGAGGAGGAGGGCAGAGGAACGAGGCAGGATGATGGAGGAAAGCAGAGGAACGAGTCAGGATGATGGAGGTGGGAGAGAACAAGGCAGGATGATGGAGGAGGGAGGAACGAGACAGTATGATGAAGTAGGGCAGAGGAACGAAGCAGGATGATGGAGGAGGGAGGAGCCAGGCAGGATGATGAAGGAGGGCAGAGGACCGAGGCAGGATGATGGAGGAGAGAGGAACGAGGCAGGATGATGGAGGAGGGGAGGAACGACGCAGGATGAGGGAGGAGGGAGTGAACGAGGCAAGATGATGGCGGAGGGCGGAGGAATGAGTCAGGATAATGGAGGAGGGCAGAGGAACGAGGCAGGATGATGGAGGAGGGCAGAGGAATGAGGTAGGATGACGGAGGAGGGAGAGAATGAGGCAGGATGATGGAGGAACGAGACAGTATGATGAAGTAGGGCAGAGGAACAAGGCAGGGTGATGGAGGGCTGAGGCACGAAGCAGGATGATGGAGGAGGGAGGAGCCAGGCAGGATGATGAAGGAGGGGCAGAGGACCGAGGCAGGATGATGGAGGAGGGAAGAACGAGGCAGGATGATGGAGGAGGAGGGGGGCGAGGAACGAGGCAGGAAGATAGAGGAGGGCAGAGGAACGAAGCAGGATGATGGAGGAGGGAGGAACAAGGCAGGATGATGGAGGAGGGAGGAACGACGCAGAATGATGGAGGAGGGGAGGAACGAGGCAGGATGATGGAGGAGGGAGAGAAGGAGGCAGGATGATGGCGGAGGACAGAGGAACGAGTAAGGATAATGGAGGAGGGCAGAGGAACGAGGTAGGATGATGGAGGAGGGCAGAGGAATGAGGTAGGATGATGGAGGAGGGAGGAACGAGACAGTATGATGAAGTATGGCAGAGGAACGAGGCAGGGTGATGAAGGAGGGCAGAGGAACAAAGCAGGATGATGGAGGAGGGAGGAGCCAGGCAGGATAATGAAGGAGGGTAGAAGACCGAGACAGGATGATGGAGGAGGGAGGAACGAGGCAGGATGATGGAGGAGGAGGGGGCGAGGAACGAGGCAGGAAGATAGAGGAGGGCAGAGGAACAAAGCAGGATGATGGAGGAGGGAGGAACAAGGCAGGATGATGGAGGAGGGAGGAACGATGCAGAATGATGGAGGAGGGGAGGAGCGAGGCAGGATGATGGAGGAGTAAGGGATCGAGTCAGGATGATGGAGAATGATGGAGGAGCGAGTGAAGGAGGCAAGATGATGGCGTAGGGCAGAGGAACGAGTCAGGATAATGGAGGAGGGCAGAGGAACTAGGCACGATGATGGAGGAGGGAGGAACGAGGCAGGATGATGGAGGAGGGCGAAGGAATAGGGGAGTATGATGAAGGAGGGCAGAGGAACGAGGCAGGGTGATGAAGGAGGGCAGAGGAACGTAACAGGATGATGGAGGAGGGAGGAACAAGGCAGGATGATGGAGGAGTGCAGAGGAATGAGGCTGGAGGATGGAGGAGGGAAAGAACGAGGCAGGATGATGGCGGAGGGCAGAGGAACGAGGCAGGATGATGGAGGAGGGAGTGAACGAGGCCAGATGATGGAGGAGGGAGTGATGATGGAGGAAAGCAGAGGAACGAGGCAGGGTGATGGAGGAGGGGGGATGAGGCAGGATGATGAGGAGGGAGTGAACGAGGCAAGATGATGGAGGAGGGCAGAGGAACGAGTCAGGATGAGGGAGGAGGGCAGAGGAACGAGGCAGGATGATGGAGGAGGGAGAGAACGAGGCAGGATGATGGAGGAGGGGAGGATCGAGGCAGGATGATGGAGGAGGGAGTGATAACCCTGGGCGTAGTTCGCGACGTAGCACTTCGCGAAGCTACGCAAAGTGCACTTCGCACTACGCGAGATGGTGGTTTCTCATTGCGAGCGGTTGCGAGCATTTGCGACCACTCGCAATGAGAAACCTGACCTCCTCGCGTTGGGAATCTCGCCGGGAGGTTTTTTTCCCATGCTTGCGATCGCCACCTTGATGTTGCTGATCGCGAACAAGGAAAAAGTGTCGCCGGGATGTCATTTTGCTTGCTCGCGGTCGCCAATTTGACATTGAGGACCGCGAGCAAGCAAAAAATGACCGCAGCACTACGCAACACTATGCTACGCGTGTTCGCACTGTGCTACGTGCAATTCGCATAGTGCGAAGTAGCGCGAACTTCGCAAACTACGCGAGCGTAGCGTAGTGCTTTGCCCAGGCTTAGTGATGATTAAGGAAAGCAGAGGAACGACGCAGGATGATGGAGGAGGGAGTGAACGAGGCAAGATGATAGCGGAGGGCAGAGGAACGAGTCAGGATAATGGAGTAGGGCAGAGGAACTAGGCAGGATGATGGAGGAGGGCAGAGGAATGAGGTAGGATGATGAAGGAGGGCAGAGGACGAGGCAGGATGATGGAGGAGGGAGGAACGAGGCAGAATGATGGAGGAGGAGGGGGCGAGGAACGAGGCAGGAAGATAGAGGAGGAGGAGGGCAGAGGAACGAGGCAGGATGATGGAGGAAAGCAGAGGAACGAGTCAGGATGATGGAGGAGGGAGAGAACAAGGCAGGATGATGGAGGAGGGAGGAACGAGACAGTATGATGAAGTAGGGCAGAGGAACGAAGCAGGATTATGGAGGAGGGAGGAGCCAGGCAGGATGATGAAGGAGGGCAGAGGACCGAGGCAGGATGATGGAGGAGGGAGGAACGAGGCAGGATGATGGAGGAGGGGAGGAACGACGCAGGATGAGGGAGGAGGGAGTGAACGAGGCAAGATGATGGCAGAGGGCGGAGGAATGAGTCAGGATAATGGAGGAGGGCAGAGGAACGAGGCAGGATGATGGAGGAGGGCAGAGGAATGAGGTAGGATGACGAAGGAGGGAGAGAATGAGGCAGGATGATGGAGGAACGAGACAGTATGATGAAGTAGGGCAGAGGAACAAGGCAGGGTGATGAAGGAGGGGCAGAGGACCGAGGCAGGATGATGGAGGAGGGAAGAACGAGGCAGGATGATGGAGGAGGAGGGGGGCGAGGAACGAGGCAGGAAGATAGAGGAGGGCAGAGGAACGAAGCAGGATGATGGAGGAGGGAGGAACAAGGCAGGATGATGGAGGAGGGAGGAACGACGCAGAATTATGGAGGAGTGGAGGAACGAGGCAGGATGATGGAGGAGGGAGAGAAGGAGGCAGGATGATGGCGGAGGGCAGAGGAACGGGTAAGGATAATGGAGGAGGGCAGAGGAACGAGGCAGGATGATGGAGGAGGGCAGAGGAATGAGGAAGGATGACGGAGGAGGGAGAGAACGAGGCAGGATGATGGAGGAGGGAGGAACGAGACAGTATGATGAAGTATGGCAGAGGAATGAGGCAGGGTGATGAAGGAGGGCAGAGGAACGAAGCAGGATGATGGAGGAGGGAGGAGCCAGGCAGGATGATGAAGGAGGGCAGAAGACCGAGGCAGGATGATGGAGGAGGGAGGAACGAGGCAGGATGATGGAGGAGGAGGGGGGCAAGGAACGAGGCAGGAAGATAGAGGAGGGCAGAGGAACAAAGCAGGATGATGGAGGAGGGAGGAACAAGGCAGGATGATGGAGGAGGGAGGAACGATGCAGAATGATGGAGGAGGGGAGGAGCGAGGCAGGATGATGGAGGAAGGAGAGAACGAGGCAGGATGATGGAGGAGGGCAGAGGAATGAGGCAGGGTGATGGAGGAAGGAGTGAGCAAGGCAGGATGATGGAGGAGGGTGTGAACGAGGCAGGATGATGGAGGAAAGCAGATGAACGAGGCAGGATGATGGAGGAGGGAGTGGACGAGGCAGGATGATGGCAGAGGGCAGAGGAACGAGGCAGGATGATGGCGGAGGGAGGAACGACGCAGGATGATGGAGGAGGGACTGAACGAGGCAGGATGATGGCAGAGGAACGAGTCAGGATTATGGAGGAGGGCAGAGGAACGAGTCAGGATTATGGAGGAGGGCAGAAGAATGAAGCAGGATGATGGAGGAGGGAGAGAACGAGGCAGGATGATGGATGAGGGAAAGGAACGAGGCAGGATGATGAAGGAGTAAGGGATTGAGTCAGGATGATGGAGGAGGGAGAGAACAAGACAGTATGATGGCGGAGGGCAGAGGAACGAGGCAGGATGATGGAGGAGGGAGTGAATGAGGCCAGATGATGGAGGAGGGAGTGATGATGGAGGAAAGCAGAGGAACGAGGCCGGGTGATGGCGGAGGGGGGATGAGGCAGGATGATGAGGAGGGAGTGAACGAGGGAAGATGATGGAGGAGGGCAGAGGAACGAGTCAGGATGAGGGAGGAGGGCAGAGGAACGAGGCAGGATGATGGAGGAGGGAGAGAACGAGGCAGGATGATGGAGGAGGGGAGGAACGACGCAGGATGATGGAGGAGGGAGTGAACGAGGCAGGATGATGGCAAAGGAACGAGTCAGGATTATGGAGGAGGGCAGAGGAACGAGTCAGGATTATGGAGGAGGGCAGAAGAATGAGGCAGGATGATGGAGGAGGGAGAGAACGAGGCAGGATGATGGATGAGGGAAAGGAACGAGGCAGGATGATGAAGTAGTAAGGGATTGAGTCAGGATGATGGAGGAAAGCAGAGGAACGAGGCAGGATGATGGAGGAGTAAGGGATCGAGTCAGGATGATGGAGAATGATGGAGGAGGGAGTGAACGAGGCAAGATGATAGCAGAGGGCAGAGGAACGAGTCAGGATAATGGAGGAGGGCAGAGGAACTAGGCACGATGATGGAGGAGGGAGGAACGAGGCAGGATGATGGAGGAGGGCGAAGGAATAAGGCAGTATGATGAAGGAGGGCAGAGGAACGAGGCAGGGTGATGAAGGAGGGCAGAGGAACGAAATAGGATGATGGAGGAGGGAGGAACAAGGCAGCATGATGGAGGAGTGCAGAGGAATGAGGCTGGATGATGGAGGAGGAAAAGAACGAGGCAGGATGATGGCGGAGGGCAGAGGAATGAGGCAGGATGATGGAGGAGGGAGGAACAACGCAAGATGATGGAGGAGGGAGTGAACGAAGCAAGATGATGGAGCAGGGCAGAGAACCGAGGCAGGATGATGGAGGAAAGCAGAGGAACGAGTCAGGATGATGGAGGAGGGAGAGAACAAGACAGTATGATGGCGGAGGGCAGAGGAACGAGGCAGGATGATGGAGGAGGGAGTGAACGAGGCCAGATGATGGAGGAGGGAGTGATGATGGAGGAAAGCAGAGGAACGAGGCAGGGTGATGGCGGAGGGGGGATGAGGCAGGATGATGAGGAGGGAGTGAACGAGGCAAGATGATGGAGGAGGGCAGAGGAATGAGTCAGGATGAGGGAGGAGGGCAGAGGAATGAGGCAGGATGATGGAGGAGGGAGAGAACGAGGCAGGATGATGGAGGAGGGGAGGAACGAGGCAGGATGATGGAGGAGGGAGTGATGATGGGGGAAAGCAGAGGAACGACGCAGGATGATGGAGGAGGGAGTGAACGAGGCAAGATGATGGCGGAGGGCAGAGGAACGAGTCAGGATAATGGAGGAGGGCAGAGGAACTAGGCAGGATGATGGAGGAGGGCAGAGGAATGAGGTAGGATGACAGAGGAGGGAGAGAACAAGGCAGAATGATGGAGGAGGGAGGAACGAGGCAGTATGATGAAGTAGGGCAGAGGAACGAGGTAGGGTGATGAAGGAGGGCAGAGGAACGAAGCAGGATGATGGAGGAGGGAGGAACGAGGTAGGATGATGGTGGAGGAGGGGGGCGAGGAACGAGGTAGGAAGATAGAGGAGGAGGTGGGCAGAGGAACGAGGCAGGATGATGGAGGAAAGTAGAGTAACGAGTCAGGATGATGGAGGAGGAAGAGAACAAGACAGTATGATGGCGGAGGGCAGAGGAACAAGGCAGGATGATGGAGGAGGGAGTGAACGAGGCCAGATGATGGAGGAGGGAGTGATGATGGAGGAAAGCAGAGGAACGAGGCAGGGTGATGGAGGAGGGGGGATGAGGCAGAATGATGGAGGAGGGCAGAGGAACGAGGCAGGATGATGGAGGAGGGAGGAACGAGGCAGTATCATGAAGGAGGGCAGGGGAACGTGGCAGGGTGATGAAGGAGGGAGGAACAAGTCAGCATGATGGAGGAGGCAGGAACGACGCAGAATGATGGAGGAGGGGAGGAACGAGGCAGGATGATGGAGGAGGGTAGAGGAATGAGTCAGGATGATGGAGGAGGGAGAGAACAAGGCAGGATGATGGAGGAGGGAGGAACGAGGCAGTATGATGAAGGAGGGCATAGGAACAAAGCAGGGTGATGAAGGAGGGCATAGGAACGAAGCAGGATGATGGAGGAGGGCGGAACCAGGCCAGATGATGGAGGAGGGCAGAGGACTGAGGCAGGATGATGGAGGAAGGAGGAACGAGGCAGCATGATGGAGGAGGGAGGAACGAGACAGGATGATGGAGGAGGGCGCAGGAATAAGGCAGTAAGTTGAAGGAGGGCAGAGGAACGAGGCAGGGTGATGAAGGAGGGCAGAGGAACGAAGCAGGATGATGGAGGAGGGAGGAACAAGGCAGGATGATGGAGGAGGGAGGAACGACGCAGAATGATGGAGGAGGGGAGGAACGAGGCAGGATGATGGAGGAGGGAGAGAACGAGGCAGGATGATGGAGGAAGGCAGAGGAATGAGGCAGGGTGATGGAGGAAGGAGTGAGCGATGCAGGATGATGGAGGAGGGAGTGAACGAGGGAGGATGATGGAGGAAAGCAGATGAACGAGGCAGGATGATGGAGGAGGGAGTGAACGAGGGAGGATGATGGAGGAAATAAGATGAACGAGGCAGGATGATGGAGGAGGGAGTGAACGAGGCAGGATGATGGCAGAGGGCAGAGGAACGAGTCAGGATTATGGAGGAGGGCAGAGGAACGAGTGAGGATTATGGAGGAGGGCAGAAGAACGAGGCAGGATGATGGAGGAGGGAGAGAATGAGTCAGGATGATGGAGGAGGGAAAGGAACTAGGCAGGATGATGGTGGAGTAAGGGATTGAGTCAGGATGATGGAGGAAAGCAGAGGAACGAGGCAGGATGATCGAGGAGTAAGGGATTGAGTCAGGATGATGGAGAAAAGCAGAGGAATGAAGCAGGATGATGGAGGAGGGAGGAACGAGTCAGGATGATGGAGGAGGGCGAAGGAATAAGGCAGTGTGATGAAGGAGGGCAGAGGAACGAGGCAGGGTGATGAAGGAGGGCAGATGACTGAAACAGGATGATGGAGGAGGGAGAACCAAGGCGGGATGATGAAGGAGGGCAGAGGAACTAGGCAGGGTGATGGAGGAGGGAGTGAACGAGGCAGGATGATGGAGGAGGGAGGAACAAGGCAGGATGATGGAGTAGGGAGTGAACGAGGCAGGATGATGGAGGAGTGCAGAGGAATGATGCAGGATGATGGAAGAGGGAGTGAACGAGGTAAGATGATGGCGGAGGGCAGAGGAACGACTCAGGATGATGGAGGAGGGCAGAGGAACAAGGCAGGATGATGGAGGAGGGATTAAACGAGCAAGATGATGGCGGAGTGCAGAGGAATGAGTCAGGATAATGGAGGAGGGCAGATGAACGAGGCAGGATGATGGAGGAGGGCAGAGGAACGAGGCAGGATGATGGAGGAGGGAGTGAACGAGGCCAGATGATAGAGGAGGGGGTGATGATGGAGGAAATCAGAGGAACAAGGCAGTGTGATGGAGGACGGGGGGATGAGGCAGAATGATGGAGGAGGACAGAGGAATGAGGCAGGATGATGGAGGAGGGAGAAACGAGGCAGTATCATGAAGGAGGGCAGAGGAACGTGGCAGGGTGATGAAGGAGGGAGGAAAAGGCAGGATGATGGAGGAGGGAGGAATGACGCAGAATGATGGAGGAGGGGAGGAAAGAGGCAGGATGATGGAGGAGGGAGAGAACAAGGCAGGATGATGGAGGAGGGTAGAGGAACAAGTCCGGATGATGGAGGAGGGAGAGAACGAGGCAGGATGATGGAGGAGGGCGAAGGAATAAGGCAGTAAGATGAAGGTGGGCAGAGGAATGAGGCAGGGTGATGAAAGAGAGCAGAGGAATGAAGCAGGATGATGGAGGAGGGAGGAACAAGGCAGGATGATGCAGAAGGGAGGAAAGACACAGAATGATGGAGGAGGGGAGGAACGAGGCAGGATGATGGAGGAGGGAGTGTACGAGGCGGAATGATGGCAGAGGGCAGAGGAACGAGGCAGGATGATGGAGGAGGGAGAGAACAAGGCAGGATGATGGAGGAGGGAACGGAACGAGGCAGGATGATGGAGGAGTAAGGGATTGAGTCAGGATGATGGAGGAAAGCAGAGGAACGAGACAGGATGATGGAGGAGTAAGGGATCGAGTCAGGATGATGGAGAAAAGCAGAGGAACGAGGCAGGATGATGGAGGAGGGAGGAACGAGTCAGGATGATGGTGGAGGGTGAAGGAATAAGGCAGTATGATGAAGGAGGGCAGAGGAACGAGGCAGGGTGATGAAGGAAGGCAGAGGAACTAAACAGGATGATGGAGGAGGGAGGAACAAAGCAGGATGATGGAGGAGGGGAGAGAAACGAGGCAGGGTGATGGAGGAGGGAGTGAACGAGGCATGATGATGGAGGAGGGAGGTACGACGCAGAATGATGGAGGAGGGCAGAGGAACGAGGCAGGGTGATGGAGGAGGAAGTGAAAGAGGCAGTATGATGGAGGAGGGAGGAACAAGGCAGGATGATGGAGGAGTGCAGAGGAATGAGGCTGGATGATGGAGGAGGGAGAGAACCAGGCAGGATGATGGAGGAGGGCAGAGGACCGAGGCAGGATGATGGAGGAAGGAGGAACGAGGCAGGATGATGGAGGAGGAGGAGGGGGGCTGAGGAACGAGGCAGGATGATGGAGGAGGAGGAGGGCAGAGGAACGAGGCAGGATGATGGAGGAAATCAGAGGAACGAGGCAGGATGATGGAGGAGGGAGTGAACGAGGCAGGATGATGGAGGAGGGAGTGATGATGAAGGAAAGCAGAGGAACGAGGCAGGTTGATGGAGGCGGGGGAACAAGGCAAAATGATGGAGGAGGGCAGAGGAACGAGGCAGGATGATGGAGGAGGGAGGAACGAGGCATTATCATGAACGAGGGCATAGGAACGTGGCAGGGTGATGAATGAGGGAGGAACAAGGCAGGATGATGGAGGAGGGAGGAATGATGCAGAATGATGGAGGAGGGGAGGAAAAAGGCAGGATGATGGAGGAGGGAGAGAACGAGGCAGGATGATGGAGGAGGGCAGAGGAATGAGGCAGGGTGATGGAGGAAGGAGTGAGCGAGGCAGGATGATGGAGGAGGGAGGAACGAGGCAGGAAGATGGAGGAGGGAGTGAATGAGGCAGGATGATGGAGGAGGGCGTGAACGAGGCAGGATGATGGCCGAGGGCAGAGGAACGAGGCAGGATGATGGCGGAGGAAGGAACGACACAGGATGATGGAGGAGGGAGTGAACGAGGCAGGATGATGGCGGAGGGCAGAGGAACGAGTCAGGATTATGGAGGAGGGCAGAGGAAGAAGTCAGGATTATGGAGGAGGGCAGAGGAACGAGGCAGGATGATGGAGGAGGGGAGGAACGAGGCAGGATGATGAGGAGGGAGGAACGAGAGAGGATGATGGAGGAGGGAGTGATGATGGAGGAAAGGAGAGGAACGAGGCAGGATGATGGAGGAGGGAGGAACGAGGCAGGATGATGGAGGAGGGCGAAGGAATAAGGCAGTAAGATGAAGGTGGGCAGAGGAACGAGGCAGGGTGATGAAGGAGGGCAGAGGAATGAAGCAGGATGATGGAGGAGGGAGGAACAAGGCAGGATGATGTAGAAGGGAGGAACGACGCAGAATGATGGAGGAGGGGAGGAACGAGGCAGGATGATGGAGGAGGGAGAGAACGAGGCAGGATGATGGAGGACGGCAGAGGAATGAGGCAGGGTGATGGAGGAATGAGTGAGTGAGGCAGGATGATGGAGGAGGGAGTGAACGAGGCAGGATGATGGAGGAAAGCAGATGAACGAGGCAGGATGATGGAGGAGGGAGTTGACGAGGCAGGATGATGGCGGAGGGCAGAGGAACGAGGCAGGATGATGGAGGAGGGTGAGAACGAGGCAGGATGATGGAGGAGGGAAAGGAACGAGGCAGGATGATGGAGGAGTAAGGGATTGAGTCAGAACAGGATGATGGAGGAAAGCAGAGGAACGAGGCAGGATGATGGAGGAGGGAGGAACGAGTCAGGATGATGGAGGAGGGCGAAGGAATAAGGCAGTATGATGAAGAGGGCAGAGGAACGAGGCAGGGTGATGAAGGAGGGCAGAGGAACGAGGCAGGATGATGAAGGAGGGAGGAACGAGGCATTATCATGAAGGAGGGCAGAGGAACGAGGCAGGGTGATGGAGGAGGGAGTGAACGAGGCAGGATGATGGAGGAGGGAGGAACGACGCAGAATGATGGAGGAGGGCAGAGGAACGAGGCAGGGTGATGGAGGAGGAATTGAACGAGGCAGTATGATGGAGGAGGGAGAAACAAGGCAGGATGTTGGAGGAGGGAGTGAACGAGGCAGGATGATGGCGGAGGGCAGAGGAACGAGGCAGGATGATGGAGGATGGAGGAACGGCGCAGGATGATGGAAGAGGGAGTGAACGAGGTAAGATGATGGCGGAGGGCAGAGGAATGACTCAGGATAATGAAGGAGGGCAGAGGAACGAGACAGGATAATGGAGGAGGGAGGAACGAGGCAGTATGATAAAGGAGGGCAGAGGAACGAGGCAAGGTGATGAAGGAGCGCAGAGGAACGAGGCAGGATGATGGAGGAGGAGGGGGGCAGAGGAACGAGGCAGGATGGTGGAGGAGGAGGGGGGCAGAGGAACAAGGCAGGATGATGGCAGAGGGCAGAGGAACGAGGCAGGATGATGGAGGAGGGAGTGAATGAGGTAAGATGATGGCGGAGGGCAAAGAACGTTCAGGATGAGGGAGGAGGGCAGAGGAACGAGGCAGTTTGATGAAGGAGGGCATAGGAACGAGGCAGGATGATGGACGAGGGAGAGAACGAGGCAGTATGATCAAGGAGGGCAGAGGAACGAAGCAGGATGATGGAGGAGGGAGGAACGATGCAGGATGATGGAGGAGGAGGGGGCGAGGAACGAGGCAGGAAGATAGAGGAGGAGGAGGGCAGAGGAACGAGGCAGGATGATGGAGGAAAGCAGAGGAACGAGTCAGGATGATGGAGGAGGGAGAGAACAAGGCAGGATGATGGAGGAGGGAGGAACGAGACAGTATGATGAAGTAGGGCAGAGGAACGAAGCAGGATTATGGAGGAGGGAGGAGCCAGGCAGGATGATGAAGGAGGGCAGAGGACCGAGGCAGGATGATGGAGGAGGGAGGAACGAGGCAGGATGATGGAGGAGGGGAGGAACGACGCAGGATGAGGGAGGAGGGAGTGAACGAGGCAAGATGATGGCAGAGGGCGGAGGAACGAGTCAGGATAATGGAGGAGGGCAGAGGAACGAGGCAGGATGATGGAGGAGGGCAGAGGAATGAGGTAGGATGACGAAGGAGGGAGAGAATGAGGCAGGATGATGGAGGAACGAGACAGTATGATGAAGTAGGGCAGAGGAACAAGGCAGGGTGATGAAGGAGGGGCAGAGGACCGAGGCAGGATGATGGAGGAGGGAAGAACGAGGCAGGATGATGGAGGAGGAGGGGGGCGAGGAACGAGGCAGGAAGATAGAGGAGGGCAGAGGAACGAAGCAGGATGATGGAGGAGGGAGGAACAAGGCAGGATGATGGAGGAGGGAGGAACGACGCAGAATTATGGAGGAGTGGAGGAACGAGGCAGGATGATGGAGGAGGGAGAGAAGGAGGCAGGATGATGGCGGAGGGCAGAGGAACGGGTAAGGATAATGGAGGAGGGCAGAGGAACGAGGCAGGATGATGGAGGAGGGCAGAGGAATGAGGAAGGATGACGGAGGAGGGAGAGAACGAGGCAGGATGATGGAGGAGGGAGGAACGAGACAGTATGATGAAGTATGGCAGAGGAATGAGGCAGGGTGATGAAGGAGGGCAGAGGAACGAAGCAGGATGATGGAGGAGGGAGGAGCCAGGCAGGATGATGAAGGAGGGCAGAAGACCGAGGCAGGATGATGGAGGAGGGAGGAACGAGGCAGGATGATGGAGGAGGAGGGGGGCAAGGAACGAGGCAGGAAGATAGAGGAGGGCAGAGGAACAAAGCAGGATGATGGAGGAGGGAGGAACAAGGCAGGATGATGGAGGAGGGAGGAACGATGCAGAATGATGGAGGAGGGGAGGAGCGAGGCAGGATGATGGAGGAAGGAGAGAACGAGGCAGGATGATGGAGGAGGGCAGAGGAATGAGGCAGGGTGATGGAGGAAGGAGTGAGCAAGGCAGGATGATGGAGGAGGGTGTGAACGAGGCAGGATGATGGAGGAAAGCAGATGAACGAGGCAGGATGATGGAGGAGGGAGTGGACGAGGCAGGATGATGGCAGAGGGCAGAGGAACGAGGCAGGATGATGGCGGAGGGAGGAACGACGCAGGATGATGGAGGAGGGACTGAACGAGGCAGGATGATGGCAGAGGAACGAGTCAGGATTATGGAGGAGGGCAGAGGAACGAGTCAGGATTATGGAGGAGGGCAGAAGAATGAAGCAGGATGATGGAGGAGGGAGAGAACGAGGCAGGATGATGGATGAGGGAAAGGAACGAGGCAGGATGATGAAGGAGTAAGGGATTGAGTCAGGATGATGGAGGAGGGAGAGAACAAGACAGTATGATGGCGGAGGGCAGAGGAACGAGGCAGGATGATGGAGGAGGGAGTGAATGAGGCCAGATGATGGAGGAGGGAGTGATGATGGAGGAAAGCAGAGGAACGAGGCCGGGTGATGGCGGAGGGGGGATGAGGCAGGATGATGAGGAGGGAGTGAACGAGGGAAGATGATGGAGGAGGGCAGAGGAACGAGTCAGGATGAGGGAGGAGGGCAGAGGAACGAGGCAGGATGATGGAGGAGGGAGAGAACGAGGCAGGATGATGGAGGAGGGGAGGAACGACGCAGGATGATGGAGGAGGGAGTGAACGAGGCAGGATGATGGCAAAGGAACGAGTCAGGATTATGGAGGAGGGCAGAGGAACGAGTCAGGATTATGGAGGAGGGCAGAAGAATGAGGCAGGATGATGGAGGAGGGAGAGAACGAGGCAGGATGATGGATGAGGGAAAGGAACGAGGCAGGATGATGAAGTAGTAAGGGATTGAGTCAGGATGATGGAGGAAAGCAGAGGAACGAGGCAGGATGATGGAGGAGTAAGGGATCGAGTCAGGATGATGGAGAATGATGGAGGAGGGAGTGAACGAGGCAAGATGATAGCAGAGGGCAGAGGAACGAGTCAGGATAATGGAGGAGGGCAGAGGAACTAGGCACGATGATGGAGGAGGGAGGAACGAGGCAGGATGATGGAGGAGGGCGAAGGAATAAGGCAGTATGATGAAGGAGGGCAGAGGAACGAGGCAGGGTGATGAAGGAGGGCAGAGGAACGAAATAGGATGATGGAGGAGGGAGGAACAAGGCAGCATGATGGAGGAGTGCAGAGGAATGAGGCTGGATGATGGAGGAGGAAAAGAACGAGGCAGGATGATGGCGGAGGGCAGAGGAATGAGGCAGGATGATGGAGGAGGGAGGAACAACGCAAGATGATGGAGGAGGGAGTGAACGAAGCAAGATGATGGAGCAGGGCAGAGAACCGAGGCAGGATGATGGAGGAAAGCAGAGGAACGAGTCAGGATGATGGAGGAGGGAGAGAACAAGACAGTATGATGGCGGAGGGCAGAGGAACGAGGCAGGATGATGGAGGAGGGAGTGAACGAGGCCAGATGATGGAGGAGGGAGTGATGATGGAGGAAAGCAGAGGAACGAGGCAGGGTGATGGCGGAGGGGGGATGAGGCAGGATGATGAGGAGGGAGTGAACGAGGCAAGATGATGGAGGAGGGCAGAGGAATGAGTCAGGATGAGGGAGGAGGGCAGAGGAATGAGGCAGGATGATGGAGGAGGGAGAGAACGAGGCAGGATGATGGAGGAGGGGAGGAACGAGGCAGGATGATGGAGGAGGGAGTGATGATGGGGGAAAGCAGAGGAACGACGCAGGATGATGGAGGAGGGAGTGAACGAGGCAAGATGATGGCGGAGGGCAGAGGAACGAGTCAGGATAATGGAGGAGGGCAGAGGAACTAGGCAGGATGATGGAGGAGGGCAGAGGAATGAGGTAGGATGACAGAGGAGGGAGAGAACAAGGCAGAATGATGGAGGAGGGAGGAACGAGGCAGTATGATGAAGTAGGGCAGAGGAACGAGGTAGGGTGATGAAGGAGGGCAGAGGAACGAAGCAGGATGATGGAGGAGGGAGGAACGAGGTAGGATGATGGTGGAGGAGGGGGGCGAGGAACGAGGTAGGAAGATAGAGGAGGAGGTGGGCAGAGGAACGAGGCAGGATGATGGAGGAAAGTAGAGTAACGAGTCAGGATGATGGAGGAGGAAGAGAACAAGACAGTATGATGGCGGAGGGCAGAGGAACAAGGCAGGATGATGGAGGAGGGAGTGAACGAGGCCAGATGATGGAGGAGGGAGTGATGATGGAGGAAAGCAGAGGAACGAGGCAGGGTGATGGAGGAGGGGGGATGAGGCAGAATGATGGAGGAGGGCAGAGGAACGAGGCAGGATGATGGAGGAGGGAGGAACGAGGCAGTATCATGAAGGAGGGCAGGGGAACGTGGCAGGGTGATGAAGGAGGGAGGAACAAGTCAGCATGATGGAGGAGGCAGGAACGACGCAGAATGATGGAGGAGGGGAGGAACGAGGCAGGATGATGGAGGAGGGTAGAGGAATGAGTCAGGATGATGGAGGAGGGAGAGAACAAGGCAGGATGATGGAGGAGGGAGGAACGAGGCAGTATGATGAAGGAGGGCATAGGAACAAAGCAGGGTGATGAAGGAGGGCATAGGAACGAAGCAGGATGATGGAGGAGGGCGGAACCAGGCCAGATGATGGAGGAGGGCAGAGGACTGAGGCAGGATGATGGAGGAAGGAGGAACGAGGCAGCATGATGGAGGAGGGAGGAACGAGACAGGATGATGGAGGAGGGCGCAGGAATAAGGCAGTAAGTTGAAGGAGGGCAGAGGAACGAGGCAGGGTGATGAAGGAGGGCAGAGGAACGAAGCAGGATGATGGAGGAGGGAGGAACAAGGCAGGATGATGGAGGAGGGAGGAACGACGCAGAATGATGGAGGAGGGGAGGAACGAGGCAGGATGATGGAGGAGGGAGAGAACGAGGCAGGATGATGGAGGAAGGCAGAGGAATGAGGCAGGGTGATGGAGGAAGGAGTGAGCGATGCAGGATGATGGAGGAGGGAGTGAACGAGGGAGGATGATGGAGGAAAGCAGATGAACGAGGCAGGATGATGGAGGAGGGAGTGAACGAGGGAGGATGATGGAGGAAATAAGATGAACGAGGCAGGATGATGGAGGAGGGAGTGAACGAGGCAGGATGATGGCAGAGGGCAGAGGAACGAGTCAGGATTATGGAGGAGGGCAGAGGAACGAGTGAGGATTATGGAGGAGGGCAGAAGAACGAGGCAGGATGATGGAGGAGGGAGAGAATGAGTCAGGATGATGGAGGAGGGAAAGGAACTAGGCAGGATGATGGTGGAGTAAGGGATTGAGTCAGGATGATGGAGGAAAGCAGAGGAACGAGGCAGGATGATCGAGGAGTAAGGGATTGAGTCAGGATGATGGAGAAAAGCAGAGGAATGAAGCAGGATGATGGAGGAGGGAGGAACGAGTCAGGATGATGGAGGAGGGCGAAGGAATAAGGCAGTGTGATGAAGGAGGGCAGAGGAACGAGGCAGGGTGATGAAGGAGGGCAGATGACTGAAACAGGATGATGGAGGAGGGAGAACCAAGGCGGGATGATGAAGGAGGGCAGAGGAACTAGGCAGGGTGATGGAGGAGGGAGTGAACGAGGCAGGATGATGGAGGAGGGAGGAACAAGGCAGGATGATGGAGTAGGGAGTGAACGAGGCAGGATGATGGAGGAGTGCAGAGGAATGATGCAGGATGATGGAAGAGGGAGTGAACGAGGTAAGATGATGGCGGAGGGCAGAGGAACGACTCAGGATGATGGAGGAGGGCAGAGGAACAAGGCAGGATGATGGAGGAGGGATTAAACGAGCAAGATGATGGCGGAGTGCAGAGGAATGAGTCAGGATAATGGAGGAGGGCAGATGAACGAGGCAGGATGATGGAGGAGGGCAGAGGAACGAGGCAGGATGATGGAGGAGGGAGTGAACGAGGCCAGATGATAGAGGAGGGGGTGATGATGGAGGAAATCAGAGGAACAAGGCAGTGTGATGGAGGACGGGGGGATGAGGCAGAATGATGGAGGAGGACAGAGGAATGAGGCAGGATGATGGAGGAGGGAGAAACGAGGCAGTATCATGAAGGAGGGCAGAGGAACGTGGCAGGGTGATGAAGGAGGGAGGAAAAGGCAGGATGATGGAGGAGGGAGGAATGACGCAGAATGATGGAGGAGGGGAGGAAAGAGGCAGGATGATGGAGGAGGGAGAGAACAAGGCAGGATGATGGAGGAGGGTAGAGGAACAAGTCCGGATGATGGAGGAGGGAGAGAACGAGGCAGGATGATGGAGGAGGGCGAAGGAATAAGGCAGTAAGATGAAGGTGGGCAGAGGAATGAGGCAGGGTGATGAAAGAGAGCAGAGGAATGAAGCAGGATGATGGAGGAGGGAGGAACAAGGCAGGATGATGCAGAAGGGAGGAAAGACACAGAATGATGGAGGAGGGGAGGAACGAGGCAGGATGATGGAGGAGGGAGTGTACGAGGCGGAATGATGGCAGAGGGCAGAGGAACGAGGCAGGATGATGGAGGAGGGAGAGAACAAGGCAGGATGATGGAGGAGGGAACGGAACGAGGCAGGATGATGGAGGAGTAAGGGATTGAGTCAGGATGATGGAGGAAAGCAGAGGAACGAGACAGGATGATGGAGGAGTAAGGGATTGAGTCAGGATGATGGAGGAAAGCAGAGGAACGAGGCAGGATGATGGAGGAGGGAGGAACGAGTCAGGATGATGGTGGAGGGTGAAGGAATAAGGCAGTATGATGAAGGAGGGCAGAGGAACGAGGCAGGGTGATGAAGGAAGGCAGAGGAACTAAACAGGATGATGGAGGAGGGAGGAACAAAGCAGGATGATGGAGGAGGGGAGAGAAACGAGGCAGGGTGATGGAGGAGGGAGTGAACGAGGCATGATGATGGAGGAGGGAGGTACGACGCAGAATGATGGAGGAGGGCAGAGGAACGAGGCAGGGTGATGGAGGAGGAAGTGAAAGAGGCAGTATGATGGAGGAGGGAGGAACAAGGCAGGATGATGGAGGAGTGCAGAGGAATGAGGCTGGATGATGGAGGAGGGAGAGAACCAGGCAGGATGATGGAGGAGGGCAGAGGACCGAGGCAGGATGATGGAGGAAGGAGGAACGAGGCAGGATGATGGAGGAGGAGGAGGGGGGCTGAGGAACGAGGCAGGATGATGGAGGAGGAGGAGGGCAGAGGAACGAGGCAGGATGATGGAGGAAAGCAGAGGAACGAGGCAGGATGATGGAGGAGGGAGTGAACGAGGCAGGATGATGGAGGAGGGAGTGATGATGAAGGAAAGCAGAGGAACGAGGCAGGTTGATGGAGGCGGGGGAACAAGGCAAAATGATGGAGGAGGGCAGAGGAACGAGGCAGGATGATGGAGGAGGGAGGAACGAGGCATTATCATGAACGAGGGCATAGGAACGTGGCAGGGTGATGAATGAGGGAGGAACAAGGCAGGATGATGGAGGAGGGAGGAATGATGCAGAATGATGGAGGAGGGGAGGAAAAAGGCAGGATGATGGAGGAGGGAGAGAACGAGGCAGGATGATGGAGGAGGGCAGAGGAATGAGGCAGGGTGATGGAGGAAGGAGTGAGCGAGGCAGGATGATGGAGGAGGGAGGAACGAGGCAGGAAGATGGAGGAGGGAGTGAATGAGGCAGGATGATGGAGGAGGGCGTGAACGAGGCAGGATGATGGCCGAGGGCAGAGGAACGAGGCAGGATGATGGCGGAGGAAGGAACGACACAGGATGATGGAGGAGGGAGTGAACGAGGCAGGATGATGGCGGAGGGCAGAGGAACGAGTCAGGATTATGGAGGAGGGCAGAGGAAGAAGTCAGGATTATGGAGGAGGGCAGAGGAACGAGGCAGGATGATGGAGGAGGGGAGGAACGAGGCAGGATGATGAGGAGGGAGGAACGAGAGAGGATGATGGAGGAGGGAGTGATGATGGAGGAAAGGAGAGGAACGAGGCAGGATGATGGAGGAGGGAGGAACGAGGCAGGATGATGGAGGAGGGCGAAGGAATAAGGCAGTAAGATGAAGGTGGGCAGAGGAACGAGGCAGGGTGATGAAGGAGGGCAGAGGAATGAAGCAGGATGATGGAGGAGGGAGGAACAAGGCAGGATGATGTAGAAGGGAGGAACGACGCAGAATGATGGAGGAGGGGAGGAACGAGGCAGGATGATGGAGGAGGGAGAGAACGAGGCAGGATGATGGAGGACGGCAGAGGAATGAGGCAGGGTGATGGAGGAATGAGTGAGTGAGGCAGGATGATGGAGGAGGGAGTGAACGAGGCAGGATGATGGAGGAAAGCAGATGAACGAGGCAGGATGATGGAGGAGGGAGTTGACGAGGCAGGATGATGGCGGAGGGCAGAGGAACGAGGCAGGATGATGGAGGAGGGTGAGAACGAGGCAGGATGATGGAGGAGGGAAAGGAACGAGGCAGGATGATGGAGGAGTAAGGGATTGAGTCAGAACAGGATGATGGAGGAAAGCAGAGGAACGAGGCAGGATGATGGAGGAGGGAGGAACGAGTCAGGATGATGGAGGAGGGCGAAGGAATAAGGCAGTATGATGAAGAGGGCAGAGGAACGAGGCAGGGTGATGAAGGAGGGCAGAGGAACGAGGCAGGATGATGAAGGAGGGAGGAACGAGGCATTATCATGAAGGAGGGCAGAGGAACGAGGCAGGGTGATGGAGGAGGGAGTGAACGAGGCAGGATGATGGAGGAGGGAGGAACGACGCAGAATGATGGAGGAGGGCAGAGGAACGAGGCAGGGTGATGGAGGAGGAATTGAACGAGGCAGTATGATGGAGGAGGGAGAAACAAGGCAGGATGTTGGAGGAGGGAGTGAACGAGGCAGGATGATGGCGGAGGGCAGAGGAACGAGGCAGGATGATGGAGGATGGAGGAACGGCGCAGGATGATGGAAGAGGGAGTGAACGAGGTAAGATGATGGCGGAGGGCAGAGGAATGACTCAGGATAATGAAGGAGGGCAGAGGAACGAGACAGGATAATGGAGGAGGGAGGAACGAGGCAGTATGATAAAGGAGGGCAGAGGAACGAGGCAAGGTGATGAAGGAGCGCAGAGGAACGAGGCAGGATGATGGAGGAGGAGGGGGGCAGAGGAACGAGGCAGGATGGTGGAGGAGGAGGGGGGCAGAGGAACAAGGCAGGATGATGGCAGAGGGCAGAGGAACGAGGCAGGATGATGGAGGAGGGAGTGAATGAGGTAAGATGATGGCGGAGGGCAAAGAACGTTCAGGATGAGGGAGGAGGGCAGAGGAACGAGGCAGTTTGATGAAGGAGGGCATAGGAACGAGGCAGGATGATGGACGAGGGAGAGAACGAGGCAGTATGATCAAGGAGGGCAGAGGAACGAAGCAGGATGATGGAGGAGGGAGGAACGATGCAGGATGATGGAAGAGGGAGTGAACGAGGTAAGATGATGGCGGAGGGCATAGGAACGACTCAGGA
Organism: Triturus cristatus; assembly: GCF_964204655.1. Lineage (NCBI taxonomy): Eukaryota > Metazoa > Chordata > Amphibia > Caudata > Salamandridae > Triturus > Triturus cristatus. The sequence goes on along the minus strand of NC_140579.1, from coordinate 378,048,916 downwards.
TGAGGGCAGAGGAACGAGGCAGGATGATGGAGGAGGGATTGAACGAGGCAAGATGATGGTAGAGGGCAGATGAACGAGGCAGGATGACGGAGGAGGGGGGAACGAGGCAGTATGATGCTGGAGGGCAGAGGAACAAAGCAGGATGATGGAGGAGGGAGGAACCAGGCAGGCTGATGGAGGAGGGCAGAGGACCGAGGCAGGATGATGGAGGAGGGCAGAGGAACGAGGAAGGATGATGGAGGAGGGAGTGAACGAGGCAGGATGATGGAGGAGGGGGTGATGATGAAGGAAAGCAGAGGAACGAGGCAGGATGATGGAGGAAGGGGAACGAGGCAGAATGATGGAGGAGGGGAGAGGAACGAGGCAGGATGATGGAGGAGGGAGGAACGAGGCATTATCATGAAGGAGGGCAGAGGAACGTGGCAGGGTGATGAAGGAGGGAGGAACAAGGCAGGATGATGGAGGAGAGAGGAAAGACGTAGAATGATGAAGGAGGGGAGGAAAGAGGCAGGATGATGGAGGAGGGAGAGAACGAGGCAGGATGATGGAGGAGGGCAGAGGAATGAGGCAGGGTGATGGAGGAAGGAGTGAGCGAGGCAGGATGATGGTGGAGGGAGGAACGAGGCAGGAAGATGGAGGAGGGAGTGAACAAGGCAGGATGATGGAGGAGGGCGTGAACGAGGCAGGATGATGGCGGAGGGCAGAGGAACGAGGCAGGATGATGGAGGGGGAGAAACGACGCAGGAAGATGGAGGAGGGAGTGAACGAGGCAGGATGATGGCGGAGGGCAGAGGAACGAGTCAGGATGAGGGAGGAGGGAGTGAACGAGGCAAGATGATGGCGGAGGGCAGAGTAACGAGTCAGGATAATGGAGGAGGGCAGAGGAACGAGGCAGGATGACAGAGGAGGGAGAGAACGAGGCAGGATGATGGAGGAGGGAGGAACGAGGCAGTATGATAAAGGAGGGCAGAGGACCGAGGAGGAATGATGAAGGAAGGAGGAATGAGGCAAGATGATGGAGGAGGAGGTGTGCCGAGGAACGAGGCAGGATGATGGATAAGGAGGAGGGCAGAGGAACGAGGCAGGATGATGGAGGAAAGCAGAGGAACGAGGCAGGATGACGGAGGAGGGAGAGAACGAGACAGGATGATGGCGGAGGGCAGAGGAACGAGGCAGGATGATGGAGGAGGGAGTGAACGAGGCAGGATGATGGATGAGGGAGTGATGATGAAGGAAAGCAGAGGAACGAGGCAGGATGATGGAGGAGGGGGAATGAGGCAGAATTATGGAGGAGGGCAGAGGAACGAGGCAGGATGATGAAGGAGGGAGGAACGAGGCGTTATCATGAAGGAGGGCAGAGGAACGTGGCAGGGTGATGAATGAGGGAGGAACAAGGCAGGATGATGGAGGAGGGAGGAATGACGCAGAATGATGAAGGAGGGGAGGAAACAGGCAGGATGATGGAGGAGGGAGAGAACGAGGCAGGATGATGGAGGAGGGCAGAGGAATGAGGCAGGGTGATGGAGGAAGGAGTGAGTGAGGCAGGATGATGGAGGAGGGAGGATCGAGGCAGGAAGATGGAGAAGGGAGTGAACGAGGCAGGATGATGGAGGAGGGCGTGAACGAGGCAGGATGATGGCGGAGGGCAGAGGAACGAGGCAGGATGATGGAGGAGGGAGGAACGATGCAGGATGATGGTGGAGGGAGTGAACGAGGCAGGATGATGGCGGAGGGCAGAGGAACGAGTCAGGATTATGGAGGAGGGCAGAAGAACAAGTCAGGATTATGGAGGAGGGCAGAGGAATGAGGCAGGATGATGGAGGAGGGAGGAACGATGCAGGATGATGGTGGAGGGAGTGAACGAGGCAGGATGATGGCGGAGGGCAGAGGAACGAGTCAGGATTATGGAGGAGGGCAGAGGAACAACTCAGGATTATGGAGGAGGGCAGAGGAATGAGGCAGGATGATGGAGGAGGGAGAGAACGAGGCAGGATGATGGAGGAGGGGAGGAGCGAGGCAGGATGATGGAGGAGGGGAGGAGCGAGGCAGGATGATGGAGGAGGGAGGAACGAGGCAGGATGATGGAGGAGGGCGAAGGAATAAGGCAGTAAGATGAAGGAGGGCAGAGGAATGAGGCAGGGTGATGAAGGAGGGCAGAGGAACGAAGCAGGATGATGGAGGAACAAGGCAGGATGATGGAGGAGGGAGGACCGATGCAGAATGATGGAGGAGGGAGAGAACGAGGCAGGATGATGAAGTAGGGCAGAGGAATGAGGCAGGGTGATGGAGGAAGGAGTGAGCGAGGCAGGATGATGGAGGAGGGAGTGAACGAGGCACGATGATGGAGGAAAGCAGATGAACGAGGCAGGATGATGGAGGAGGGAGTGGACGAGGCAGGATGATGGCAGACGGCAGAGGAACGAGGCAGGATGATGGCGGAGGGAGGAACGACGCAGGATTATGGAGGAGGGAGTGAACTTAGGCAGGATGATGGCGGAGGGCAGAGGAACGAGTCAGGATTATGGAGGAGGGCAGAGGAAAGAGTCAGGATTATGGAGGAGGGCAGAAGAACGAGGCAGGATGATGGATGGTAGACCTGGCACCTTGGCCTGAGTCTCCCTTCCACTTTTTGTCGCTGTGCCTCATGTGTTTTTATGGTGTTGGCCGCTCAGCACACTGTGCCACTGCCAACCAGTGCCACAGTGCAAATGCTCCCTATGTAAAATGTATGTGTTGGTTGGATTCCATGATTGGAATATTTGGTTTACTGTCAGACACCAGTAAAGTGCACCAGGAGTGCCAGGGCGTGTAAATACAAATGCCGCTGGTGGGCATGCAGCACTGGTTGTGCCTCACACAGAAGCGGCCTGGTAAAATGTGTCTAGGGTCTGCCATTGCAGAACCCACGTGCAGTCTGGTACTGACATGCTGACTGGCAAGTGCCCACACTTGCCAGTCCCTGAACCTTCCCTTAACTTCATGTTAGTCACCCCTCTGGTAGGCCCAAGGGCAGGGTGCGTTGTAAGCCTAAGGTAGGACAAGCCCTGATATGCGTGGTATGTCCTAATAGTGAATGACCGCCATTTTCGTTGTTCACTATTGTAAGGCTACCCTGTTCTCATAGGCCAGAATGGGCGGTTAGGATTGTTCCATCCTATGATCCTAACCGACCCAGGGAACATGGTAGAAGATCGAGTTTAGTATGCCTGAACTCGGAATAATAAGGTACATCTTTTCGTAAGGTTTATTTTAATATTCTACGTTTGCAAATGCCATTTTTAGAAAGTTGGCCTTTGCTTGCCTAACTATTTCATCCCGCCTCTGCGTGATGTGTATCTGGCTTGCGTGAGTGACAGGGCTGGGGGAACCCAGATGGGCAGGGCTAGGTAGCCTGGTGGTGAATAGGAAGATTGACAGGTAGATGGGTGGGAGGAGTACACCTGGACTCTGAATAGGACAGTGCTCTGCCACCACAATGCCGGCTCCGCCCCCTGTGGAGCGTCTGATCACCCTACTGTGCACTCTGAAAGAAGAAGCCTGCATCGCGTCAACAAAGTGCTCCAGAACCGGACTGAACTAGGCAAGGGCCCCCCTGGCCTGGGAGGACAAAAGAAATGCAGTATAAATGTAGGAGCCCTGCTCCTGAGAAATCAGATCCGCTTTTGACCAAGAAGAATCTCTGCCTGAGGAGGAGGCACCGGGAAAGCTGTAAGGAGGAAGACTGTCCCTATCCTGGGGGACTGGCCTGCAGTGGTGACCTTGCTGCCAAAGGAGAGAAGAGGAACCTTTTGCTGAAGACTTTGCTTTATTTGTACTTTCATGACTTGTGCTTTTCAAAACGATCTCCAAGGGCTTGGAAGCGAGCTTGCCCCCTGAACTGAGCCCCAGGACCATTGGGCTCAATCTGACCTTCACTCTGACCTGACTGCTTAGCCGCCCCTGCCTTGGGAAGAGCCTCGCTCGATCTGAGCCGCTCCCCCAATGCCATGCTGGGCTGCCCATCACCTCGCTCGCCGGAGGCTCACTGTGCACTTTCACCCCTCCTGCCGGAATCAGCGTTGTGAGCATCCTCAAGCCTTGGATGGCCCGGACGCAGACTGCGTGCCCGGCTGCCCCGCTTTGTTCACTTGCCACCTGCAACACCCCGCTCTTGCTGTGAGCCTGAAGGATCAGTCCCCCATCGTGAAGTGTGGGAGCCCCGGACGCCGCCTCGCCCTTCTGACGAAGAGCCGCTGAAATCCCGCACCCGCCTTCGCGTCAAGAAACAAGGTACTGTACTTACGAACTCAACCTCGAGGTCGCATCGGATCCATGGTCCGCAACGTTCTGATTTCCCTGTCGTCTGCCACGTGCTTCCCAGTTTCCACCTCAGCGCGAAGTGCGCTGAGGCCCACAGTCACCTTTGTGCCCGCCTAAGAACTTTCCGTAACAAAGAGGACTTTACCGTATTTGGCCCCACCGTTTTACTGTTACTGGGCCTTGTACTGAATCTGCTGAAACTATATAAAAGCCTTATTTTCAGATACAACCTGTTTGTTGTCCGTTTGTGGTGCATGCAAGGGGTTTACTGTATGTGTAATTGCAATTGCTTAACTGTGTACGCCTGAGGTTTAGCCTGGACTGCTCGCGCCACGCACCTAGAGGGTGAGCAGGGGTTATTCTGAGGAGTCCTCCTTCGCCCTGACTAGAGGTAAGGGGTCCCTGCTTGTTGCTGGTACTTACCTGCGCCAACCAGAGTCCCTTCATTTCTAATATTGGAGGCAGCGGTGAGGATTTTCGGATTTGCATTTGTAGTTGGCATATAGTGAATCATTGATCGCCACATAGAGAGTGCAGACCAGTAACGCAGCCACAATACTACTGACTTTTTGCTTTGCCAAGAATCTCAGTTTTTGAGAAACCATGCCTGGTTCACTCCCTGCAGGAAGGGCAGCCTCTATAGTCTTTGGAATGGACGATGTAGATTGGGGAGAAGGCGCACTTGAGAGCTACACAAATGAAGATTTAAAAGGTTTCTGCTCCAAGTTCAGAATTGCCCAAACTGGATTGAAAAACAAGGCCCAACTCGTAAAGGCGCGGAGGGCCTGGTATGAGTCAAGGGCACCAGAGAATATGGTAGAATTGGGTCACCCAGAAAGTGTCCATGAGTTCTCCAGAGGCCTGTCGCCAGAAGAGTTGGCAGACAGGGCAGCAACCAGGGCACATGAAGTAGAGATGGCAAAGCTTAATGGGCAGATGGATATGGACAAACAAAGATTAGCCATGGAAGAAAGAAAAATCCAAATGGAACATGAGATGAAGCTGAGGGAGCTGGAGCTGAAAGCGAAAAGTTTGGAGCTCAATCCCTCTGGTGGCAGCACACCGCCAGTGCAGGCAGAATCAAGGGTATATATTCCTAAAGATGTGGTTAAGGAGTTTTTTAAGAATGATGACATATGCCAGTGGTTCAAAGCCTACGAAGTAGCCATGTCCTCCCACCGGGTCCCTGAGAAGGATTGGGGAGCGGGGTTGTGGGGACGGTTCTTGAGTGAAGGGCGGGACACACTGCTAGATTTGCCCTCAGAAGTGTATAACTCTTACCCCCATATGAAGGATGCTTTAATGAGTAGGTATGGGTTAACTCCTGAAATGTATAGACAGAGGTTCAGGGGTTGCACTAAGATTCCCAATAGTACGTATGTGGAGTATATGACTTTTTTTTGCAGAGCACTGGATGGTTGGGTAAAGGGTAGCAAGGTTAATGATTATCAAGGGCTTCTTGATTTAATGGCATGGGAGCACTTGTCCAGTAATTGTTTTCCTGATCTGCGCCAGCACCTGATAGATAGTAGGCTGACTTACCCTAGGAAGCTTGCTGAGGAGGCGGATCGCTGGGTCAGTACCAGGGTCCACAAGGGTCACGTGGGAGATTCCGCCAAAGGTGGGCAGGGTCCCCAGCAGAAGAGCGGGGGGGCAGGGGTAACCAGAGAGAGTTCCCAAAAAGGCCCCAAAGTAATCCCCAAGGGAACCAAGGGAAAGGTTCTCAGCCTCCCCCACCCCCGAGACCGACCGGGGCCCCGACAGGTCCTCCTGTTCAGAAGGGGCCCCTAAAATGTTACCGGTGTGGTAACATAGGGCATTTTGCCCCTGATGTAAAGTGTCCGTTGTATGCTAAACCAGCACCCACTGGTGCTCCACCCCGGCAGGTGACTAGTGTAGCCTTGGGGGCGGAGAAGGGTGTCCAAGGTGGGTGGGGTCCCACAGAGATGTCCCTTGTCTCATTAGGAGACTGTGAAGTGGTCCCCCAAACCCAGCTGCCTGATAACACTAAAAAGTACAGGCAGTGGGTGACCATAAATGGCCATAGAGTGGAAGCTCTAAGAGATACAGGAGCCAGTGTGACAGCTGTCAAGTGTCACCTGGTGTCTCAAGAGCAGGTGGTCCCAGGAGCATTCTATCCAGTTGTTGCCGCTGACAACACTGAGAGTCACTGCAAGGTGGCTCAGGTTCCCTTTGAGTGGAGGGAGGGGTCTCTGGTACTCTTCAGGTAGCTGTGAGGCCCGCCATGCCTGTAGACTGTTTGTTAGGGAACGATTTGGAGAGCTCACCTTGGGCTAAGGTGGAGCGCAGTGCTCACCTGGAGATGTTGGGTATGCCGGATTAGGCGTGTATCACCACACGGTCCATGGCAGCGAGTAGAGGTACTCAAGAGGTCCTGGAGCCTGAGAGGGAGGCCCAGGAACCGGCCTCAGAGAGAAGGAGCAGGGGGCGCGGGAAGCTGGCCCCCGAAGTTCCCACGGTCCAGGAGGAAGCAGACCTTGAGGGGGATGCCCTGGAGCCTATGTAGAAATCAAAACCTTCTCAGGGGCTTCACTGATACACCTGGTCCTTTTAAACCAACAAAGAAGAGATTGGCACAGAAGCTGTAATATAAAAGACATCTTTTTATTTAACCTCTGAAGAGGGCAAAAATGCGTCACACAGTATTCTCAAATCACTGTATGAGACATTTTCTAAGGAGTACAGAGAACAGGGGCATTATATACCCACACAGGGGCTGAAAAAAGGCGGTACAAGTACACATGAGAAGAGTTATGCACATAGATGGTCATACAGAAACTGCACAGTCAACAAGTAGGAGGAGTAATAAGTTGCTGACATCAGTTAGAACAGCCTGACAGTTCTATATTAGGAACAGGTGCACTCTACTAGCTAGGCCCATCTGAGCATGTGCAAGACTCTGGGAGAGGGAAACAGCAAATGGCCAGCACATAGCTAACTAAAATGGCTGCCAAGTACAAAATGGCTTTCAGCTCATGCTAAGAGATTAATGCAATCTTCAACAGATGGTCCTTTTAGCATGAGCTAAAGACATTTCCCATAATCCAGTAGGAAATATGCATATTAATTTTTTTCATAAATTTATCAATATCCTAATTCATTGCTAGGTGGGCATTTCTCATTCTAAATATTGTTAAGCAGGTATGTATAAGGTATAAGCAGGAGTGCAAAGGGAACAGAGAATTGGGTCATACAGATAGCAGGAGAGAGTAATTACTATTATCAGAAACAGAACTATTAGCAAATCCTAGAACCATCCAGTAAAAACATTTTCAAGGCTCTTATGCATTTCAGTGACCATCAATTTCAACTTCAAAATAGCCAACAGCACATATCTAATAAAAACATTTTCGCTAGACTTTTCCAGTGTTTCCTTTATGAGGGCTAGAGTATCAATCAAGGAAAGGGTAAAGTAACATTTGTCAACTTCTCAGAGGAACTTTTCTCTCGCAGAATAAACATTATTCCTAATACAATTATGAAAGCAGTCAGACATATTATTACAAAAATGATCCTGGATCCAGAGGACCAGGAGGACCACACAGGACCATGAGAATTAGGACGAAGAGCTGCAAAGGGCTGCTCCTCCTCAAAAATGGGACGACCAATGGGGTACATTTTCAACAAAAAAGAAAAAGAAGTCCTTGGGAAATTAAAGCCGCTGTACAATCAACCAGAGGGGAGTCTTCTCCCTGTGTCCGTTTGAGCCTCACAGGCAGGCTCTTGTTGTTCCCACGGTAGAGCTGCACAACTCGCAACTCAGGAATCACGGCCCAGTTTCAAGGGAAAAGTTTATTCTTTCAGGGTAGGGCAATCACCCACCTGGGCAAATGCTCTCAGTCATCCTGTCCAGTGTCTCAGGCAGTGCACCAGTTTTCTTCACTTTAATCTAACAGGCACCAGAGACACAGCACCTGCACCCTGAACTCAAGTCCTTCCCTAACTCCTGTATTGCTCTGCTGGCACACTGCTCTTTCATTGGGGCCATAGATTGCATTCAGTGTGCCCAGGTATCTCTTGACCAACAAAGTTGAAGACTTTACATCCACTTTGGGACCATGATTCAGAGGCCTTCAACATAATGGGTACATTTTCTCCAGTAGAACATCTTGTGACAAACAGACTCCTATAAAACAATATTTTCCTCAAAAATGTTTGCTAAGGATCACATGGGCATCTTCCCTGCATTCTATTTTTCACAATCCAAACTATGCAACATCAGCTCTAGTAAGGACTTGAGAATAACAAACAATAGTGGTGTTATCACCTGAGAATTTTAGAACAAAAACTACCCACAGCTATTTCCCCTTAAAGATCAAATAAGGAAACCACAATCTAGACTACTCATCCTTTCATAATTTCATCAGATAGGATGGGCAGTAACATAGCAAATTTATTTATTCATTTTATTAATAATAACAATGTTTAAACAGTATTACTGAATAGCCAGTTAAATGTCTCATGGCTATTTCACAGACAGTTTAGACAGGCTCAAAAGAAATTGAGAAAAAGAGAGAGAAAACATAAATTTGCCTACCCTTAATTTGTAGAGGAGCTAGCCTCCTGTGGTAAATAATTTAATTACCGGGACTTAATTTGATACAGAAACATAATAAAATAGCTCAGTAAATAAGAGGCAGAATCCGTGGTATTAGAGGTTCGGAATGGGCTTTATTCCAATGGTCGATTATAATCGGTTGCTCCAGGTTCCATCACCACGAAGGTTCAGGAAGTGAAGTACATACGTTATTGACAATCAATTACTTTTATACAATAGGCATTACAGTGAAGCAAATACAAGAGGCGTAACAATTGATAGTATGGATAATATATTCGTGCGTAGCAAAAATAGGCGTAACTGGGAGTGATTTAAAGAACGTCATCAGATGTGATGTCATAAGAGGGCGGTTACATGAAAGAATTTCGCAATGTCAGCAGAAATACTTGACAGAAATGCGCGCGCAGCAGTATGACGTGTGATTGACGTGCAGCTAGGGGGTGGAGGGGACTTGACATTTAGCTCTACATGTGGCGACAGAAGTCTGGAGGGTCAAGTCAACCTAATCCCAAATCATATCTAACATCCTATGTTTAAAGAACTATGTTATCCAAAAGAGAGGTCTCTTAGAGTAGAATCTTATTCTATACTGACTATACTGACTGTTAGTGCGTGTACAAGCGTCTAAGTGTCTACACTAGATGCGAGGGCAGGAATCTTCCATAGTAACAGGGCTATGAATTACTTGCATGAAGACAGAGAAGCCGGGCCTTTGCTCGGTAGCTGGAAGAATGTTTACTGAAACTACTAGACAGGAATGCATTGGGCAGGGATCGGAGCAGATAATTTCGAAGGTGAAATACAGTTCTTGGCAGGCAGCAAGCTGATGTCAGGCATCGTGAGCCGCGCAGGGAATGAGACAAAGTTCATGGTCACAGATGCAGGCTCAGACTGGAGCTTTCAGAGGCAGAAAGCAAGAAAAGCTTGATGACAGAATCAGGGCCTACTTGCCTGGACTGAAAAATAGCATAAGTGAACCATATAAAGCCGGTGGCCTTTTGTACTTAGGAATGGAATATCCGGCCCATTCATGGCGGATCTGAAAGAGGACATGTTAACGGTGGACGCACATGTATTTGCGTCTTCATAACTGGAACTGGAGGGAACATACATGTACTTGTAACATGCACATAGAACCGTTGGGGTCCAAGATAGGGGACATAACTGACCAGAAAAATCCATATTTCCACATTCCCTCCTTGTCCCCTACTTGCCCGTCAAGAGACATCAATCTTCATCAATCCATTGATCTGTTCATATAGCATCATTTGTTCTTCTTTCTTCTTCCGGGATTTTGAACGAAAATCTTGATGTGGAATGCACGATGTGGCACACAGACCACAAATCGCTGGTCCACATTGCAGGCATAAGCAGCAACTGAATAGTATGAGAAGGCCAATACCTAGGAAGGATAGAACCTTCCATCCAAAGGTAGATAATACACTCCAAAACCAACCGGACCAAGTCCAGGCACCTGGGTTCTGGTGTATCTGGCTTACAATCTTATGAAGGCGGGTTATGGCTTTATATACAGATGGCGAATTTTCTGGTATGAATACACAGCAGCTTGATCCGATGACCCTACAAGCTCCGCCCCTATCGGCCAGGATGACGTCAAGGACAAGACGATTTTGAAGCACAACAATCCGCATAGCAGACTGCTCTTCTGTTAAATTGCCTAAGGCGGAAATAGTTTCGTTCACTACTGTAACGGTACCTATATAGGGAAAGAGACCTTTATTGAAATCTGTGTATTTTTCCCATGCTGTTTCAGTATAATCGACTATCGGGAGATCTCTCCTTACTCTATTATATACTAAATGAGCATTTCTGTGATAATCAGGAGGAGCTAGAAAAACAGGTGGCAAAAGGAATCCAATGTAGCAGGTACCATCCCAATCTAGAGGCAAACGTACATATGCCGTCTGACCACATATGAAATAGGAATGGCGGGAAGCTCTAAATGTAGACTTGCCTTGATCACTAAATTCTACTACAGTGGTGCATCTACTATGGCCCATATGTATGGAACCATTCTTTCTTACACATAATTCACCTTTTACTGGAAATACTGACATGGCGGGCAAACTTGGAGTGACTTCGGATTCGACATTCAAGATCAAGAGATTAAGCGTAAAATTACCTAATCCATATACTTCGTTTTCTAGATCAGTTCCTGTTCTTTTGGGAAGTCCCTCCTTGTTGGGGTGGCAGACTTTAAGTAAAACTAAATTCAAATTTCCCCATACCCAGTTATCTTGATAAACTGCAGAATTCGAATCTAGGGAATTGATTAAGCTAAACCATGCTCCACAGGAGCCGTTGTGTGTGAACGGGTATGGAAAGAGAGGTAGAATTCTTTTATAATTCTGATAGGGAGGGAGTCGGCCACATATCCAACAATTTGTAGCATTGCTAACCTGATGGGAATGATGTAACATATTAATAAAAGTGTTATTGCGCAGCGCAAATCTATAAGACAACTCAAGCAGAGATAATTCACTAAAAGAATGTTCAGCAGTAACATTGTAAACATGTCTAGAAATAGGATAATATATGTGCAACAATATACTTGCAGTAATTATAAAAAGACTTAAGAAAAACAAAATTAATAACGTCACTATGCAATGACTCCGCAGTGATTTACAGTACGCCTGTCGTTTCAACATTTTTCGGGTGCTTTCTCTATTCAGGTCCAAGGGATACATGTCAGAGACAATTCAACCGCTTCACCTTGGAGAGGACTTAAACAATCAAATTGCTTGACTGATTGGGCCTGAGTTTTAGTTTATAATGTTCGGAATTACTCCTTTCAACAAGAGGAAGTTTTGAGTCAATGGGTGAAGACACACGAGGTGTGGTATTCACATCTGATTGTAGTCCATGAAATTTCTTGATATGACTTGAGTGAATCCAGCCTTTTCTGCCCTCGATCTTCACGGCTGTCCTTGTCGTTAATAACACGAGCTGAGGCGACCTCCACCTAGGATCCAGCTGAGTCTTTCGATCAAAGTTCCTCACTAAAACGAGATCCCCCGGAATTACGTCATGGGGTTTCACTTCAGTGTTGTCAGGAAAAGCTGCAGCTACCTGTGAACGACAAGATTGTAGTGCAGACATCAAGGAAGCCAAGTAATCTGTCAGCATATTACAGTCAATATCAGTTATTTTGCGTGGTATAGGCGTCCCCCACATATTTGGTGGTCTGCCGAAGATCACTTCATACGGGGATAGCCCTGTTCGAGAGTGAGCTACCATTCTTGTGTAAAAGAGTGCAACTGGTAATGCTACTACCCAGTCGACACCTTTCTCTCTGCATATTTTGGACAATCTAATTTTCAGAGTCTGATTATGTCTTTCTACGAGACCTGCTGCCTCGGGGTGTCGGACACAGTGGAATTTCCACTGATAGCCTAACAAAAGTGAAACGTGTTTCATTAATTCGGATGAGAACGGCTGGCCGTTATCTGAGTGAACAACACGTGGTAAACCGTATCGTGGGAAGAATTCTCGAACTAACTGTTTGGCAGTAGTCGGGGCCGTGTAATCTGAAACCGGGTATGCCTCCGTCCAACGGGAAAGAGCACAAACAACTACGAGAACATATTTGAATCCTCGACATCGTTCCATCTGGATATAATCCATCTGGAGGACTTCAAAAGGGTGATCAGGAGGCTGAAATCCACCCTGTTCTACGGGAACGCTTTTTCCTGGGTTGAACTGGCAACAGATCATACAGGTACGAACTTTTTGTTTGGCTGCTGCTCGTAAATGTTTATTGAACCAAATGTGTTGAATGCTATCTAGCATAGCTTTTTCTCCTAGATGTGCGGGACTATGTACAGTGTTAATTATAACCTGGACCATTGAATCAGGAAGGAACCACACAGACTTTTCCTTCATCATCCATCCTTGATCCGTTTGGATCCCTCCTAATTCAGTCCATTTCTTTATTTCGTCTGGTGTAGCATGTGTCTGTATATCAATTACGTCAAGAGTAGGATCTTTAACCGTCATACAATGTGTTGGCGTCGGGACTATTGTCTTTGTCATGTCGGATGTTTGAGTTTGAGCAGTCTGTTTAGCTGTTCTGTCAGCTAAATCATTGCCTTGAGAAATGATATCAGTAACTTTCGTATGTGCTTTGCATTTCATAATCGATATTGCAATGGGTAGATGTATTGCATCTAATAAGGCATGAATGAGGGGTCCGTGCTGAATGTGGGCACCGTGAGAAGTTAAATAACCTCTCTCTCGCCACAGCACGCCGAAGTCATGTACAACTCCGAATGCATAACGTGAATCAGTGTATATGTTGACTTTTTTATTTGTGGCTTGAATACAGGCTTGTGTCAGAGCGACGAGCTCTGCTGCTTGAGCGGACAAGGTATTTATGCAATTTGTTTCAATGATTTCAGTATCTGTTGTGACTGCGTAAGCGGCCACTAACTCTCCTGTACTTGTTCTCATACATGAACCATCTACATACAACGTCAGGTCTGGGTCTGACAATGGGACATCTGTCAAGTCTTGTCTGGGTTTCGTCGTGATTGTAATAACATCAATACAGTCATGAGCTAGTGGGTCTGTTCCATTTACAGGTAAAAGTGTGGCAGGATTCAATGTGTTACAACGTCTGATTTCTATATGTGGCTGAAACAGTGTTAGTTCGTACCCTGTAAGTCTTGCTATAGTCAAATGTTGTGTTTGCGTTCGATTCACAAGAACCTCCACTGCATGTGGTACTTGTACTGTCAATGGATGTCCTAACACTATGGCATCGCTTTGTCTGATTGCTAAAGCTGTCGCTGCCACTGATTTCAGGCATGCAGGCAAAGCCTGAGCTACGGGATCTAATGTACTAGAAAAATAAGCACACGGTTTGTGTGATCCTGCTTGTTCCTGTGTGAGTACTGACAAGGCAGTACCTTCTCGTTCTGTAACAAAGAGTGTAAAATGTTTTCTGTAACATGGTGTTGCTAAAACCGGTGCTTGACATAAAGCTGTCTTTAAGCTTTCAAAAGCTTGTGTATGTTCCTGAGTCCAAGGGAGAACAGTCGATGTGGCTGCCTCCTGTGTTGTCAACTGAATGAGTGGTTTTGCTAGAAATGCATACTGAGGGATCCACTGCCTACAATATGAAGTGAGGCCTATAAAAGCCCGCACCTCCTTTTGTGTCTTGGGTATTGGCATGTTAGCTATTAACTGAATGCGATCGGGTGTAAGGTGCCTTCCCTCCTTGGACAGCGAGTGTCCAAGATAAACAACTCGCTGAACACAGAATTGCAGCTTAGAAGGGGACACCTTGTGCCCCTTTTCGGCTAGAAATCGTAAAACTGTCAGTGATGCTTTCTCACATTCGGGTTCGCTTCTAGCGGTGATCAGCAGATCATCGACATATTGAAGCAAGGCAGTGTTAACGGGCATGTGGATACTGTCGAGTTCTCGTTTCAGTGCTTGGCTATAGATGCTGGGGCTTTCTGTAAATCCTTGAGGTGCGCGTGAGAATTTGAAGCTACGTCCATTTAAACTAAATCCGAACAAATATTGGCTTTCCGGATCTATTGGGACGCTGAAAAAGGCATTTTTGAGATCAATTACAGTAAAGAATGTTGCTTCGGAATCAATAGCTGTCAGTAATGACGAGATATCTGGGACCACAGGGAATTGTGGCACAATGCATTTGTTTAATTCGCGCAGATCAATAACCAATCGATATACTGGCGGAGCCTTCGGATCTGTTCGTTTAAGAATCGGAATTATCGGTGAATTACATACATTGGAGTCTGTTTCTACAACCACTCCTTGGGCAATAAGCTCGTCAATGATTTGCAGTAAAGCCACTACAGCATCTGGTGGTAACTTGTATTGTCGCATTCGTGGTAGTACCACTCCTGCCTTTAGTGTGACTCGATATGGTGTAATATTCATGCAACCAACATCAGTAGGGCCTTGTGCCCATAGATGTGTAGGTAAAGTCTGCAGTCGGGGATCCATGTCTCTAGACACATAGTGACCTTTGAAATCACGTAAAAACAATCTTACTCCTTCCGGAGAACAACATATTATAGCTCCTAGAGCTTTCAGTGTTTTTATACCTAACAAGTTTTCTGGACAGGATTTAGTGAGCAATAAATCTGTAGTTCGGGTCAAAGGTCCTATCGTAAGTGGAAGAGGCTGTGATACTTCATTAACAATAGGTTTTCCTGAAAAACCAAGGGAAATATTCTGTGAGCCTGAGAGGGGTACCCCTGGAACTTCACTACGTTTTATGGTTGTTCGACTTGCCCCTGTATCGAGTAAAAATTTTCTGTCTTGACCTAATAATTCACTATGTACATAAGGTCCTTCTTGGTCTACAGGGACCTCGATAAGGGGTAAGTCAATTTCCCTCTCTAGGCTGGTTCATGCGTATCGCTGATAATCAGGATAGTCATACTGTGCGGTCTGGTACAGCTGTCGTGTCGTGGTTTGTGTGGCAGCAGCAGGCAACGCTGGTGCGGCCGGCACAAACTGTATAGACTGTTGTGGAGCTGGCATGGACTGTGCATGCTGCAAGGCTCCTTGTTCATTCTGATCCTGTCTAAGTGGCCGTGGTCTTTCTTTTGTAATACCTGTGGCGATATTACGCTTCAGGACTGGGCAATCGTGTACATAATGACCTGGTTGTTTACAATAGTTGCATGTCCCTTTTACAGGTCCTGCTGAATCACCGGAATGTGTCGTACCCTTTTTATGTCCTTCAGCTGGAACTGTCTGGGAGACTAGCATTTTCATTTTCGTGTCTTTCATGCGTCTTTGTTCATGATCTTGTTCCTCTCTAATTCTATTGTGATGATACTGTAACATTTGTAACATTTGTGATGGGGTGTTACCTTGCCAGGTACTCTCGAATTTTAATACTCTATTCTTCACTTGGGGCAAGGAATTTTCAACTAATTTTGTCACAAACAGATGTGGGTATGATTCGCTACTTGCTTTTAGGCCACTAGATACATCCCAAGGCCACCGGCTTTATACCAAAACATTTTTCAAATCGTGCATAGAAATCACTAGTGTCTTCATCTTGCTTTTGTTTACAGGCTGAGATTGCACCCCAGTCTTCCGTTTTCGTGGTTAATAAACGTGGCAGTACCTGTACTAATAAACCTGGTAGTGCTTTAGTTTTGTCCCCAAGCCCCGAACCTGGACCTCGGGCCTTTTCTTCATTTTCTAATGCTGTCCAGTCTATTTTTTGGTCTCCCACCTCCCACTCTTTTTCCTTGAGTTTTTCATAAATGCCAGCAGGCATCAATACCTTTAATATGGTCATAATGTCGGGATAGGTATACTCTCCCATGAGTAACATGTCTTTAATTTCTCGGTGGAAACCCGCTGGGTCTTTGTCATGACTGGGTACCACTTTCTTCATTTCTAACAATTCTATTTTCGATATGGGCGTATATACAAATACGCGTTTAAACTCATTGTCCTCGCCTTTTATTGGGTGTACTTCTCGTAAGGGATTCTGTCTGTCCATATAATACGTGGTTCTTTCCTTAATGGGCAGTGAGACATGTTCTGGGCATATAAAAAGAATGTACTGCTTTCTTGATTCTAGTATTTCTTTAATTAGCTTAGTACCTGAACCTCTCCATCTATTCGTGAGTAATTCAGTCAATATATCAGGTAAGGGACCAGGATCTGAATGTTGGCTTTTATATAGTATAAGAAGTTGTTGAATCATATAAATCCCAGCTAAACGCTGTTCATCTGGGGTGAGATTCAAAAATGTGTGTGCTACTGTATCATCATCATACTTTCCGGGACTGTCAACCCAACGAACGGCTGACCTGGCTAATTCTTGTTCATCCATAGAATCGAGAAAATGATAACCCCTTCGTTCTCGCAGTAATTTGTCAGCGGCTTGGAACGAATGCTCGGGGGACCTCATATTTATTATAGGTGTTTGAAAATTCCTGTTATTTTCTAGACATATCGGACGTATCGGGTCAGTAAGACATCTAGTACTATTACAAGATCTTCCTCTACCTACATAGGCTATAGTTTCTGACTGTCCTGTGGGCAGTCCTGATCCTTCTTCCTCGCTTTGTTCGAACTGGTCTACCGCTAATCTTTCTTCGTGTAAGCGTTCTCTTTCTTTACGGATCTTTCGGCACATGGCTATTATACAATTTTGCTTATCATGTCTCCCTTCTGATATATTCTGGCTCCATCTGGTAAGAATTTGCATTGCTTCCGGGTCTACCCCCGGTCGGTCTTGATTTCTGATCACACAATTTATGAGGAAACGTAACAGTTCCCCCTGTATTTCCACTTTCTGGTATTCCATAGCTCTGTTAATACATTCAGAATCTCGCCCTGTTTGGACAAAATGGTATATATTATCTAGATGCATAGTCATTCCTGGTAACTTCCCTAAATACACCGCGGCTCGTCTGATACGTAATGATGCCAGGATCATTTCGTCCTCTTTTCCGGGCACAGGGTCATATCTACAATCTATAAGAAGTTCCTTAAGCGTACGGGCATTTATGAGTTTGGGGGTACGTGAATGTGCTGACTCTTGAAAGGTAAGTTTATTTATTCTGGGTGGCGTAGAAAAAATATTGGTAGCACCTCCCGTAGCCCCATCTGGGGTATCGGGCGTGAAAGGATTCGTTGAACGCGATACAGCAACTATAGGTGTGGACACAGCTATGGGAGTAGCTGTAGGAACAGATGTGGAAACAGATGTGCTTGCCGGAACTTGTGTCAGGATTGGGTGCTGTAGAGATACAGATACAGGATCTTGGCGTTGAACCTCCCCGGCCAACGGTCTATGTGGGGCGGGGTTAGCATACTCGGGAGCTGCGTCATCTAAATATGAGGAAAGAAAAACATCTTCTGCGGTTCTAGGATGCCCCTTAAGATGTACTTTTATTGGAAATAATGGGGGTGGCAAGTCTTTTGGTATCCCCGCAGTAGCCTTAGGTAATCCCTCGGCCAGAAGGGGATACATACCCTTCATAAGGGCATGTCTTTGTCTGTCTACTTGTTCTGATTTCACTCGTGCACCTTCTTCAATTAATAGATTTTCTCGGACTTCATTTGAATTCTCTTTACTCTTCTCTTCCTGTCTACGTGCTTTTTCTGTACGTCTATACGATTCTTTACGCCATAATTCAATGGCGTCTTTCTGTGATTGTCTAGCTTTCTTTTTCCATAATTCTTCCTCTACTTTCACGATGCACTCTGCATCCCAGGTCCCAGCTGCGGGCCACCTCTGACTTTCTGGTAATTCCTTGGTGTAGTCTACCCATAGATCAAGAAATAATATGGCGTCTAAGCCGTGTTTATGATACATGAAGTACCCTGGAGTGTCCCTAGGAGGAATAGGAACAGCTTCTTCGAGTACCCCTTTTCTAGTTGTGATCTGTCTTAATTTCGAAAAGAGCGGCATATTGAGAACTGATCTGATACTTGATCTTGAACAAACTTAATACAATAAACACGATAATGAACAGTCATTCATACCACAATATGCAGAACGTTTTAACACATTTAACATTTAACATTTAAATGAGCAAACAATGATGATGACGATCTAAGGAAAACTTAATCACTAAACATAATACTCGACTTGAACTGAATTATTCTGAATTTTATATACTTGATATACTAGATATACTGCTGAACAGTACAGATACACTGCTGAAACAGTGCAGACCGGATTTGTGTACCCAAACCCGTCTGGACCGGCACAACTTATGTGCACGCCAGAACGCCTCCCCAGTAATGGTACTCACCGGGTAGCTCGGAACGGAAGGCCTCGGAAACTGAACTGAACTTGAACCGGACTGGACTCGACTCGAACACCTCGGAAACCGGACTCGACTTGGGACTTCGGAAACTGGTGGGCCTCTGTATACCTCGGATCGTGCTCTCTCAGCTAGGCTCTGGTCGGGATACTTCGCACTTCTCACCGCCTCGTCTGGGTGTTGATCGCAGCCTCAGTCGCCCCCGCTTGACCGGAGGGAGATACAGGAAATCCTGCTGGTACGCGTTATTGTCCGTCCAGCTGTGGCAGGAGACCGGGCCTGCAACGCACCGCCGGCGCGTGAGATGAGAAAGTGTCCCTATTCGGGCGCCATTTATGTGGTAAATAATTTAATTACCGGGACTTAATTTGATACAGAAACATAATAAAATAGCTCAGTAAATAAGAGGCAGAATCCGTGGTATTAGAGGTTCGGAATGGGCTTTATTCCAATGGTCGATTATAATCGGTTGCTCCAGGTTCCATCACCACGAAGGTTCAGGAAGTGAAGTACATACGTTATTGACAATCAATTACTTTTATACAATAGGCATTACAGTGAAGCAAATACAAGAGGCGTAACAATTGATAGTATGGATAATATATTCGTGCGTAGCAAAAATAGGCGTAACTGGGAGTGATTTAAAGAACGTCATCAGATGTGATGTCATAAGAGGGCGGTTACATGAAAGAATTTCGCAATGTCAGCAGAAATACTTGACAGAAATGCGCGCGCAGCAGTATGACGTGTGATTGACGTGCAGCTAGGGGGTGGAGGGGACTTGACATTTAGCTCTACATGTGGCGACAGAAGTCTGGAGGGTCAAGTCAACCTAATCCCAAATCATATCTAACATCCTATGTTTAAAGAACTATGTTATCCAAAAGAGAGGTCTCTTAGAGTAGAATCTTATTCTATACTGACTATACTGACTGTTAGTGCGTGTACAAGCGTCTAAGTGTCTACACTAGATGCGAGGGCAGGAATCTTCCATAGTAACAGGGCTATGAATTACTTGCATGAAGACAGAGAAGCCGGGCCTTTGCTCGGTAGCTGGAAGAATGTTTACTGAAACTACTAGACAGGAATGCATTGGGCAGGGATCGGAGCAGATAATTTCGAAGGTGAAATACAGTTCTTGGCAGGCAGCAAGCTGATGTCAGGCATCGTGAGCCGCGCAGGGAATGAGACAAAGTTCATGGTCACAGATGCAGGCTCAGACTGGAGCTTTCAGAGGCAGAAAGCAAGAAAAGCTTGATGACAGAATCAGGGCCTACTTGCCTGGACTGAAAAATAGCATAAGTGAACCATATAAAGCCGGTGGCCTTTTGTACTTAGGAATGGAATATCCGGCCCATTCATGGCGGATCTGAAAGAGGACATGTTAACGGTGGACGCACATGTATTTGCGTCTTCATAACTGGAACTGGAGGGAACATACATGTACTTGTAACATGCACATAGAACCGTTGGGGTCCAAGATAGGGGACATAACTGACCAGAAAAATCCATATTTCCACACTCCTCCCCCCATTTTTGACAGTAGGAATCCTGTAACAGGTTTCATTCTGTCAACACTATCACCCCAATTTGTAGCAACTGGGCATAAACAAACTCTGAGGAGCTAAATAGCACATTGAGCTAGCTAAAGAACATATTCCTTTAGCAAATGTACAAGTGTAACACGAGGGCACATGAATTCAAACTAAATCCCATTGCTGCCTTAATTCAGCCCTAAAAGCATTAGTGCTATACATATGGCAGAGCCATTGTCTTAATAAGAGCTCACATATACCATTATTATTCAATCTGTTCATATGAGTGAACAAAAACTTGCTTTTGCCCAAAAAAGTAAGCAAAACCTCTTTCTGTCCCTGCCCTGCCATTTCGTCTTTCAAATGTCGAAATATCAAAGCAAATGTTGCGCTGAGCCCTGCTTCTAAATGTAGAACTTCGACCTTTAACCTATTCGCAGCTGTTCCATCTTGTGTGCAAGGTTTTCATGCAGTTTTACCAATTCAAAGTGGCCCTGGAGACTAAGAGCTCAACAACCCACTCCATTACTGTCTACCAGCAATTCAGAGGTAAGCTTAATAACTTTTGCCAGTTTTTTTTGTACATATTTATATTTGTAAGCAGTGTGCTGAGTGCTTGTCTAGCAGTATAGATGTCAGCTATTCATTCTATACTTACATATGTGCATTTACTGGAGCCTAAGGCAGTTTAAAAGCTGCTCTGATTGGAATAACCTCATTTAAATAGTGAATTTTACTAAATTTCGACTTTGATGTTTGGGGCACTTAAAAATTAATATCCTACAATGTTTTTGCATAATTGTCATCCCCAGAATGTCCTCTACATATCCCAGAGATGTGGCATCAGAAATGTATACTGTATACCCTTATAAAAATGAGTTTTGTACGCCTGGGTAAAGTGACATTTCACATGTAAGTGACCCCCTATTGCTGTATAGCACGGCTTATATTCAATTTGGATGCTAGGAGGTCACAGCATCATTATTAGGCATTATAAATATTAAAAAAAGAATTTAATGCACCTATTTTAAATAACATTTTTTATATAATCAAAATATATATATTTTTTTTTAATAAATCCAATCATTTTGATGAGTCCACATATGAAAAGCAAGCTGCATCCCTTGCCTAACATATTTAAACGCATTCATTCATAGCCCTAAGAACAGAAACCTAATTTGAAAGTCTGCGCCACTTTTAAATAAAGGACAGTCATTATTATTTAACATCAAAAACCTTATTTAAAAAGGCATTAAGAAAAGAAATCCCTACTGTCAATCTGTCCTCTGTTTATCAAAAATAATGAAACTATATTTCTAACTTTTAAAACAGCAGTCTGAAATAAGCAGGATTTTACTCCGTGTTTGCACTGACTTAAGATGTAGTCGACTTCAGCTGTTTTCTGTGGCCGGAGTCAGAAATAGTCTAATGTTTACACAGCTGCTTGACACGAAAAGGCATCAAATTCACAAGCCTTTCAAGTCAGCCTTTCGAGCCAGCACAAATCTGTCGTTCTGTAATGTGTACTTAGTTCAGCAACAACCAACTCACTCAGATAATGTGAATGCCTTTTAATACCTAATACAGAAGGATAAATGCTGTGACATTTTGTATCTTAATTTTATCTATTGGAAAACACACTATTCGTTGTTTGAAGCTTTTTTATTCCTATTCAATGTGGATTCTAATTTTATCTTTAACATTGTGGCAATTTGCACACATGTATAGTGTCTTACTCTGTCAATTTAATGATAGCGTGCAGCTATTTAGCATATGTTATATAATTCATTGCTGGATTCTTTTAAAATATGTTTTATTTTAATGATATTTTGCATAACAGAATGATGACAAAAAAAAACATTGAGCTCATTCCAGACATTTTCAAAACGGTGTCATACACATAATACAGGGCACTTAAGGCTAGCCATTCTTGCACCAAGAGCGCAATCGCTACTTACACGTACCACTAATGACAAACCATAGACATTTAAACACACATTTAACCCACAGATCAACACTTAAGACAGAAACATAAAAACAGCCCACAGGCTGTACTTAACCCCTTCGCTGCCAGGCCTTTTCCCCCTCCTGTGCCAAGCCTTTTTTTGGCTATTTGGGGTAGTGTGCGCTTAGGCCACTGTAACTTTTTGACCACATTAGGTATCCACGCCAAATTTGCATCCTTTTCTTCCAACATCATGGGGATTCTAAAGGTACTCAGGGTTTGTGGATTCCCCTGGAGGGGTCACAGAAATGAGCCAAAATACAGCACAATTTTGTTTTTTTTCGGAAAAATTGGAGAAACGGGCTGCAAATGAAAGCATCTGGGTTTTTTCCTGCAAATGTTATCAAAAAAGGGTTTGTGGGGTTGAAATCACCATTTTTCCAGCTTTTCGGGGATACCAGACTTTTGTCAGAAACCCAACATTTTTTACACAGTTCTGGCATTTTTCTGGGACATAGCTTATTTTTGCTATTTTTTGTGCTTTTGACCTCCTTCCAGTTAATGGCAGAAATGGGTACAAAAGCAATAATGGATCCTGGAAAGCTATACATTTCCGAGAAGAAGACAAAATTCGGAATTTAGCAAGGGGTCATTTGTGTAGATCCATCAAGGTTTTTTTTATGGAAACAAACAGTTAAATATAGGATAAATTGAAAATTAGTTGAAAAAACAGCCTTTTGTCTCAACGTTTTCACCTGTAACTTCTTCTAATTATGACAGCTCTTTGAAAGCAATATACCGTTGCATCCGCTGGACATTACTGGTTGTGGGGATATATAGGACTTGTAGGTTCACCAAGAACCCGACGATCCCCGAGCCAAAAACTGAGCAGCAACTTGCAATGGTTTTTTATTATGTACAGGGTATATAGTAATTATTCTGTAAAAATGTGTACATGGAAAAATCGGTATGAAAGACACCTATGTATTTCTGAAATGGGAACAAAATATAGAGTTTAGAAACAGTAGATATTTGCACATTTCTGAAATTGGGAATACTCATACTAGCATGAGAATTATCAGCCATTTTTTAGAATGACTTATTTTTTACACAATGTCTTTCATTTGGAAGGCAGAAATGCATCAACAGTCAATAGATAATAACAGTTCCTTTACAAATCTGAATTACCCTAAGCCTCCCGATAAAAATGGTACCTAACTTGTGTGGGTAGGCATAGTGCCCGCGACAGGAAACGGCGCAAAACGCAACGTGGTCACACCTCAATTTCGCAGTGAAAAATGACCCTTTTTTGGCAAAATGTCTAGCTGTAGTTTTTGAACCCTAGCTCTGCGGGCACCTTGGGAAACCTAGCAAACCTATACATTTTTGAAAACTAGACACCCAGGGAAATCCAGGATGGGGGGACTTGACTGCCTCCCACCAGGGTCTGTTACCCAGAATCCCTTGCAAACCTAAAAAATTGTCCAAAAAAACACACTTTCCCCACATTTCTGTGGTGGAAAGTTCCGGAATCTGCGTGGATCCACAAATTTCCACCCACCCCGCGTTCCCCAAAGTCTTACAAGAAAAACGGTACCTCACTTGTGTGTGTCAGCCTAGTGCCCATGACAGGAAACGGCGCAAAACGCAACGTGTTCACACCTCAATTTTGCAGTGAAAAATGACCCTTTTTTGGCAGAATGACTAGCTGTAGTTTTTGAACCCTAGCTCTGCGGGCACCTTGGGAAACCTAGCAAACCTATACATTTTTGAAAACTAAACACCCAGGGGAATCCAGGATGGGGTGACTTGACTGCCTCCCACCAGGGTCTGTTACCCAGAATCCCTTGCAAACCTAAAAAATTGTCAAAAAAAACACATTTTCCCCACATTTCTTTGGTGGAAAGTCCTGGAATCTGCGTGGATCTACAAATTTCCACCCACCCCGGGTTCCCCAAAGTCTTACGAGAAAAACGGTACCTCACTTGTGTGGTTCGGCCTAGTGCCCGCGACAGGAAACGTTGCAAAACGCATCATGGTCACACCTCAATTTCGCAGTGAAAAATGACCCTTTTTTGGCAAAATGACTAGCTGTAGTTTTTGAACCCTAGCTCTGCGGGCACCTTGGGAAACCTAGCAAACCTATACATTTTTGAAAACTAGACACCCAGGGGAATCCAGGATGGGGTGACTTGACTGCCTCCCACCAGGGTCTGTTACCCAGAATCCCTTGCAAACCTAAAAAATTGTCCAAAAAAACACACTTTCCCCACATTTCTGTGGTGGAAAGTTCCGGAATCTCCGTGGATCCACAAATTTCCACCCACCCCACGTTACCCAAAGTCTTACGAGAGAAACGGTATCTCACTTGTGTGGTTCGGCCTAGTGCCCGCGACAGGAAACGTCGCAAAACGCATCGTGGTCACACCTCAATTTCGTAGTGAAAAATGACCCTTTTTTGGCAAAATGACTAGCTGTAGTTTTTGAACCCTAGCTCTGTGGGCACCTTGGGAAACCTAGCAAACCTATACATTTTTGAAAACTAGACACCCAGAGGAATCCAGGATGGGGTGACTTGACTGCCTCCCACCAGGGTCTGTTACCCAGAATCCCTTGCACACCTAAAAAATTGTCAAAAAAAACACATTTTCCCAACATTTCTGTAGTGGAAAGTTCCGGAATCTGCGTGGGTCCACAAATTTACACCCACCCTACGTTCCCCAACGTCTTACGAGAAAAACGGTACCTCACTTGTGTGGGTCGGCCTAGTGCCCGCGACAGGAAACGGCGCAAAACGCAACGTGGTCACACCTCAATTTCGCAGTGAAAAATGACCCTTTTTTGGCAAAATGTCTAGCTGTAGTTTTTGAACCCTAGCTCTGCGGGCACCTTGGGAAACCTAGCAAACCTATACATTTTTGAAAACTAGACACCCAGGGAAATCCAGGATGGGGTGACTTGACTGCCTCCCACCAGGGTCTGTTACCCAGAATCCCTTGCAAACCTAAAAGAGTGTCCAAAAAAACACACTTTCCCCACATTTCTGTGGTGGAAAGTTCCGGAATCTGCGTGGATCCACAAATTTCCACCCACCCCGCGTTCCCCAAAGTCTTACAAGAAAAACGGTACCTCACTTGTGTGTGTCAGCCTAGTGCCCATGACAGGAAACGGCGCAAAACGCAACGTGGTCACACCTCAATTTTGCAGTGAAAAATGACCCTTTTTTGGCAGAATGACTAGCTGTAGTTTTTGAACCCTAGCTCTGCGGGCACCTTGGGAAACCTAGCAAACCTATACATTTTTGAAAACTAAACACCCAGGGGAATCCAGGATGGGGTGACTTGACTGCCTCCCACCAGGGTCTGTTACCCAGAATCCCTTGCAAACCTAAAAAATTGTCCAAAAAAACACACTTTCCCCACATTTCTGTGGTGGAAAGTTCCGGAATCTGCGTGGATCCACAAATTTCCACCCACCCCGCGTTCCCCAAAGTCTTACAAGAAAAACAGTACCTCACTTGTGTGTGTCAGCCTAGTGCCCATGACAGGAAACGGCGCAAAACGCAACGTGGTCACACCTCAATTTTGCAGTGAAAAATGACCCTTTTTTGGCAGAATGACTAGCTGTAGTTTTTGAACCCTAGCTCTGTGGGCACCTTGGGAAACCTAGCAAACCTATACATTTTTGAAAACTAAACACCCAGGGGAATCCAGGATGGGGTGACTTGACTGCCTCCCACCAGGGTCTGTTACCCAGAATCCCTTGCAAACCTAAAAAATTGTCAAAAAAAACACATTTTCCCCACATTTCTTTGGTGGAAAGTCCTGGAATCTGCGTGGATCTACAAATTTCCACCCACCCCGGGTTCCCCAAAGTCTTACGAGAAAAACGGTACCTCACTTGTGTGGTTCGGCCTAGTGCCCGCGACAGGAAACGTTGCAAAACGCATCATGGTCACACCTCAATTTCGCAGTGAAAAATGACCCTTTTTTGGCAAAATGACTAGCTGTAGTTTTTGAACCCTAGCTCTGCGGGCACCTTGGGAAACCTAGCAAACCTATACATTTTTGAAAACTAGACACCCAGGGGAATCCAGGATGGGGTGACTTGACTGCCTCCCACCAGGGTCTGTTACCCAGAATCCCTTGCAAACCTAAAAAATTGTCCAAAAAAACACACTTTCCCCACATTTCTGTGGTGGAAAGTTCCGGAATCTCCGTGGATCCACAAATTTCCACCCACCCCACGTTACCCAAAGTCTTACGAGAGAAACGGTATCTCACTTGTGTGGTTCGGCCTAGTGCCCGCGACAGGAAACGTCGCAAAACGCATCGTGGTCACACCTCAATTTCGTAGTGAAAAATGACCCTTTTTTGGCAAAATGACTAGCTGTAGTTTTTGAACCCTAGCTCTGCGGGCACCTTGGGAAACCTAGCAAACCTATACATTTTTGAAAACTAGACACCCAGAGGAATCCAGGATGGGGTGACTTGACTGCCTCCCACCAGGGTCTGTTACCCAGAATCCCTTGCACACCTAAAAAATTGTCAAAAAAAACACATTTTCCCAACATTTCTGTAGTGGAAAGTTCCGGAATCTGCGTGGGTCCACAAATTTACACCCACCCTACGTTCCCCAACGTCTTACGAGAAAAACGGTACCTCACTTGTGTGGGTCGGCCTAGTGCCCGCGAAAGGAAACGGCGCAAAACGCAACGTGGTCACACCTCAATTTCGCAGTGAAAAATGACCCTTTTTTGGCAAAATGACTAGCAGTAGTTTTTGAACCCTAGCTCTGCGGGCACCTTGGGAAACCTAGCAAACCTATACATTTTTGAAAACTAGACACCCAGGGAAATCCAGGATGGGGTGACTTGACTGCCTCCCACCAGGGTCTGTTACCCAGAATCCCTTGCAAACCTAAAAAATTGTCCAAAAAAACACACTTTCCCCACATTTCTGTGGTGGAAAGTTCCGGAATCTGCGTGGATCCACAAATTTCCACCCACCCCGCGTTCCCCAAAGTCTTACAAGAAAAACGGTACCTCACTTGTGTGTGTCAGCCTAGTGCCCATGACAGGAAACGGCGCAAAACGCAACGTGGTCACACCTCAATTTTGCAGTGAAAAATGACCCTTTTTTGGCAGAATGACTAGCTGTAGTTTTTGAACCCTAGCTCTGCGGGCACCTTGGGAAACCTAGCAAACCTATACATTTTTGAAAACTAAACACCCAGGGGAATCCAGGATGGGGTGACTTGACTGCCTCCCACCAGGGTCTGTTACCCAGAATCCCTTGCAAACCTAAAAAATTGTCCAAAAAAACACACTTTCCCCACATTTCTGTGGTGGAAAGTTCCGGAATCTGCGTGGATCCACAAATTTCCACCCACCCCGCGTTCCCCAAAGTCTTACAAGAAAAACAGTACCTCACTTGTGTGTGTCAGCCTAGTGCCCATGACAGGAAACGGCGCAAAACGCAACGTGGTCACACCTCAATTTTGCAGTGAAAAATGACCCTTTTTTGGCAGAATGACTAGCTGTAGTTTTTGAACCCTAGCTCTGTGGGCACCTTGGGAAACCTAGCAAACCTATACATTTTTGAAAACTAAACACCCAGGGGAATCCAGGATGGGGTGACTTGACTGCCTCCCACCAGGGTCTGTTACCCAGAATCCCTTGCAAACCTAAAAAATTGTCAAAAAAAACACATTTTCCCCACATTTCTTTGGTGGAAAGTCCTGGAATCTGCGTGGATCTACAAATTTCCACCCACCCCGGGTTCCCCAAAGTCTTACGAGAAAAACGGTACCTCACTTGTGTGGTTCGGCCTAGTGCCCGCGACAGGAAACGTTGCAAAACGCATCATGGTCACACCTCAATTTCGCAGTGAAAAATGACCCTTTTTTGGCAAAATGACTAGCTGTAGTTTTTGAACCCTAGCTCTGCGGGCACCTTGGGAAACCTAGCAAACCTATACATTTTTGAAAACTAGACACCCAGGGGAATCCAGGATGGGGTGACTTGACTGCCTCCCACCAGGGTCTGTTACCCAGAATCCCTTGCAAACCTAAAAAATTGTCCAAAAAAACACACTTTCCCCACATTTCTGTGGTGGAAAGTTCCGGAATCTCCGTGGATCCACAAATTTCCACCCACCCCACGTTACCCAAAGTCTTACGAGAGAAACGGTATCTCACTTGTGTGGTTCGGCCTAGTGCCCGCGACAGGAAACGTCGCAAAACGCATCGTGGTCACACCTCAATTTCGTAGTGAAAAATGACCCTTTTTTGGCAAAATGACTAGCTGTAGTTTTTGAACCCTAGCTCTGCGGGCACCTTGGGAAACCTAGCAAACCTATACATTTTTGAAAACTAGACACCCAGAGGAATCCAGGATGGGGTGACTTGACTGCCTCCCACCAGGGTCTGTTACCCAGAATCCCTTGCACACCTAAAAAATTGTCAAAAAAAACACATTTTCCCAACATTTCTGTAGTGGAAAGTTCCGGAATCTGCGTGGGTCCACAAATTTACACCCACCCTACGTTCCCCAACGTCTTACGAGAAAAACGGTACCTCACTTGTGTGGGTCGGCCTAGTGCCCGCGAAAGGAAACGGCGCAAAACGCAACGTGGTCACATCTCAATTTCGCAGTGAAAAATGACCCTTTTTTGGCAAAATGACTAGCAGTAGTTTTTGAACCCTAGCTCTGCGGGCACCTTGGGAAACCTAGCAAACCTATACATTTTTGAAAACTAGACACCCAGGGAAATCCAGGATGGGGTGACTTGACTGCCTCCCACCAGGGTCTGTTACCCAGAATCCCTTGCAAACCTAAAAAATTGTCCAAAAAAACACACTTTCCCCACATTTCTGTGGTGGAAAGTTCCGGAATCTGCGTGGATCCACAAATTTCCACCCACCCCGCGTTCCCCAAAGTCTTACAAGAAAAACGGTACCTCACTTGTGTGTGTCAGCCTAGTGCCCATGACAGGAAACGGCGCAAAACGCAACGTGGTCACACCTCAATTTTGCAGTGAAAAATGACCCTTTTTTGGCAGAATGACTAGCTGTAGTTTTTGAACCCTAGCTCTGCGGGCACCTTGGGAAACCTAGCAAACCTATACATTTTTGAAAACTAAACACCCAGGGGAATCCAGGATGGGGTGACTTGACTGCCTCCCACCAGGGTCTGTTACCCAGAATCCCTTGCAAACCTAAAAAATTGTCAAAAAAAACACATTTTCCCCACATTTCTTTGGTGGAAAGTCCTGGAATCTGCGTGGATCTACAAATTTCCACCCACCCCGGGTTCCCCAAAGTCTTACGAGAAAAACGGTACCTCACTTGTGTGGTTCGGCCTAGTGCCCGCGACAGGAAACGTTGCAAAACGCATCATGGTCACACCTCAATTTCGCAGTGAAAAATGACCCTTTTTTGGCAAAATGACTAGCTGTAGTTTTTGAACCCTAGCTCTGCGGGCACCTTGGGAAACCTAGCAAACCTATACATTTTTGAAAACTAGACACCCAGGGGAATCCAGGATGGGGTGACTTGACTGCCTCCCACCAGGGTCTGTTACCCAGAATCCCTTGCAAACCTAAAAAATTGTCCAAAAAAACACACTTTCCCCACATTTCTGTGGTGGAAAGTTCCGGAATCTCCGTGGATCCACAAATTTCCACCCACCCCACGTTACCCAAAGTCTTACGAGAGAAACGGTATCTCACTTGTGTGGTTCGGCCTAGTGCCCGCGACAGGAAACGTCGCAAAACGCATCGTGGTCACACCTCAATTTCGTAGTGAAAAATGATCCTTTTTAGGCAAAATGACTAGCTGTAGTTTTTGAACCCTAGCTCTGCGGGCACCTTGGGAAACCTAGCAAACCTATACATTTTTGAAAACTAGATACCCAGAGGAATCCAGGATGGGGTGACTTGACTGCCTCCCACCAGGGTCTGTTACCCAGAATCCCTTGCACACCTAAAAAATTGTCAAAAAAAACACATTTTCCCAACATTTCTGTAGTGGAAAGTTCCGGAATCTGCGTGGGTCCACAAATTTACACCCACCCTACGTTCCCCAACGTCTTACGAGAAAAACGGTACCTCACTTGTGTGGGTCGGCCTAGTGCCCGCGACAGGAAACGGCGCAAAACGCAACGTGGTCACACCTCAATTTCGCAGTGAAAAATGACCCTTTTTTGGCAAAATGTCTAGCTGTAGTTTTTGAACCCTAGCTCTGCGGGCACCTTGGGAAACCTAGCAAACCTATACATTTTTGAAAACTAGACACCCAGGGAAATCCAGGATGGGGTGACTTGACTGCCTCCCACCAGGGTCTGTTACCCAGAATCCCTTGCAAACCTAAAAAATTGTCCAAAAAAACACACTTTCCCCACATTTCTGTGGTGGAAAGTTCCGGAATCTGGGTGGATCCACAAATTTCCACCCACCCCGCGTTCCCCAAAGTCTTACAAGAAAAACGGTACCTCACTTGTGTGTGTCAGCCTAGTGCCCATGACAGGAAACGGCGCAAAACGCAACGTGGTCACACCTCAATTTTGCAGTGAAAAATGACCCTTTTTTGGCAGAATGACTAGCTGTAGTTTTTGAACCCTAGCTCTGCGGGCACCTTGGGAAACCTAGCAAACCTATACATTTTTGAAAACTAAACACCCAGGGGAATCCAGGATGGGGTGACTTGACTGCCTCCCACCAGGGTCTGTTACCCAGAATCCCTTGCAAACCTAAAAAATTGTCAAAAAAAACACATTTTCCCCACATTTCTTTGGTGGAAAGTCCTGGAATCTGCGTGGATCTACAAATTTCCACCCACCCCGGGTTCCCCAAAGTCTTACGAGAAAAACGGTACCTCACTTGTGTGGTTCGGCCTAGTGCCCGCGACAGGAAACGTTGCAAAACGCATCATGGTCACACCTCAATTTCGCAGTGAAAAATGACCCTTTTTTGGCAAAATGACTAGCTGTAGTTTTTGAACCCTAGCTCTGCGGGCACCTTGGGAAACCTAGCAAACCTATACATTTTTGAAAACTAGACACCCAGGGGAATCCAGGATGGGGTGACTTGACTGCCTCCCACCAGGGTCTGTTACCCAGAATCCCTTGCAAACCTAAAAAATTGTCCAAAAAAACACACTTTCCCCACATTTCTGTGGTGGAAAGTTCCGGAATCTCCGTGGATCCACAAATTTCCACCCACCCCACGTTACCCAAAGTCTTACGAGAGAAACGGTATCTCACTTGTGTGGTTCGGCCTAGTGCCCGCGACAGGAAACGTCGCAAAACGCATCGTGGTCACACCTCAATTTCGTAGTGAAAAATGATCCTTTTTAGGCAAAATGACTAGCTGTAGTTTTTGAACCCTAGCTCTGCGGGCACCTTGGGAAACCTAGCAAACCTATACATTTTTGAAAACTAGACACCCAGAGGAATCCAGGATGGGGTGACTTGACTGCCTCCCACCAGGGTCTGTTACCCAGAATCCCTTGCACACCTAAAAAATTGTCAAAAAAAACACATTTTCCCAACATTTCTGTAGTGGAAAGTTCCGGAATCTGCGTGGGTCCACAAATTTACACCCACCCTACGTTCCCCAACGTCTTACGAGAAAAACGGTACCTCACTTGTGTGGGTCGGCCTAGTGCCCGCGACAGGAAACGGCGCAAAACGCAACGTGGTCACACCTCAATTTCGCAGTGAAAAATGACCCTTTTTTGGCAAAATGTCTAGCTGTAGTTTTTGAACCCTAGCTCTGCGGGCACCTTGGGAAACCTAGCAAACCTATACATTTTTGAAAACTAGACACCCAGGGAAATCCAGGATGGGGTGACTTGACTGCCTCCCACCAGGGTCTGTTACCCAGAATCCCTTGCAAACCTAAAAAATTGTCCAAAAAAACACACTTTCCCCACATTTCTGTGGTGGAAAGTTCCGGAATCTGGGTGGATCCACAAATTTCCACCCACCCCGCGTTCCCCAAAGTCTTACAAGAAAAACGGTACCTCACTTGTGTGTGTCAGCCTAGTGCCCATGACAGGAAACGGCGCAAAACGCAACGTGGTCACACCTCAATTTTGCAGTGAAAAATGACCCTTTTTTGGCAGAATGACTAGCTGTAGTTTTTGAACCCTAGCTCTGCGGGCACCTTGGGAAACCTAGCAAACCTATACATTTTTGAAAACTAAACACCCAGGGGAATCCAGGATGGGGTGACTTGACTGCCTCCCACCAGGGTCTGTTACCCAGAATCCCTTGCAAACCTAAAAAATTGTCAAAAAAAACACATTTTCCCCACATTTCTTTGGTGGAAAGTCCTGGAATCTGCGTGGATCTACAAATTTCCACCCACCCCGGGTTCCCCAAAGTCTTACGAGAAAAACGGTACCTCACTTGTGTGGTTCGGCCTAGTGCCCGCGACAGGAAACGTTGCAAAACGCATCATGGTCACACCTCAATTTCGCAGTGAAAAATGACCCTTTTTTGGCAAAATGACTAGCTGTAGTTTTTGAACCCTAGCTCTGCGGGCACCTTGGGAAACCTAGCAAACCTATACATTTTTGAAAACTAGACACCCAGGGGAATCCAGGATGGGGTGACTTGACTGCCTCCCACCAGGGTCTGTTACCCAGAATCCCTTGCAAACCTAAAAAATTGTCCAAAAAAACACACTTTCCCCACATTTCTGTGGTGGAAAGTTCCGGAATCTCCGTGGATCCACAAATTTCCACCCACCCCACGTTACCCAAAGTCTTACGAGAGAAACGGTATCTCACTTGTGTGGTTCGGCCTAGTTCCCGCGACAGGAAACGTCGCAAAACGCATCGTGGTCACACCTCAATTTCGTAGTGAAAAATGACCCTTTTTTGGCAAAATGACTAGCTGTAGTTTTTGAACCCTAGCTCTGCGGGCACCTTGGGAAACCTAGCAAACCTATACATTTTTGAAAACTAGACACCCAGAGGAATCCAGGATGGGGTGACTTGACTGCCTCCCACCAGGGTCTGTTACCCAGAATCCCTTGCACACCTAAAAAATTGTCAAAAAAACCACATTTTCCCAACATTTCTGTAGTGGAAAGTTCCGGAATCTGCGTGGGTCCACAAATTTACACCCACCCTACGTTCCCCAACGTCTTACGAGAAAAACGGTACCTCACTTGTGTGGGTCGGCCTAGTGCCCGCGACAGGAAACGGCGCAAAACGCAACGTGGTCACATCTCAATTTCGCAGTGAAAAATGACCCTTTTTTGGCAAAATGACTAGCAGTAGTTTTTGAACCCTAGCTCTGCGGGCACCTTGGGAAACCTAGCAAACCTATACATTTTTGAAAACTAGACACCCAGGGGAATCCGGGATGGGGTGACTTGACTGCCTCCGACCAGGGTCTGTTACCCAGAATCCCTTGCAAACCTAAAAAATTGTTTAAAAAAACACATTTTGCCCACATTTCTGTGGTGGAAAGTTCCGGAATCTGCGTGGATCCACAAATTTCCACCCACCCCGCGTTCCCCAAAGTCTTACGAGAAAAACGGTACCTCACTTGTGTGGTTCGGCCTAGTGCCCGCGACAGGAAACGTCACAAAACGCATCGTGGTCACACCTCAATTTCGCAGTGAAAAATGACCCTTTTTAGGCAAAATGACTAGCTGTAGTTTTTGAACCCTAGCTCTGTGGGCACCTTGGGAAACCTAGCAAACCTATATATTTTTTAAAACTAGACACCCAGGGGAATACAGGATGGGGTGACTTGACTGCCTCCCACCAGGGTCTGTTACCCAGAATCCCTTACAAACCTAAAAAATTGTAAAAAAACCCACACTTTCCCCACATTTCTGTGCTGGAAAGTTCCGGAATCTGCGTGGATCCACAAATTTCCACCCACCCCACGTTCCCCAAAGTCTTACGAGAAAAACGGTATCTCCCTTGTGTGGTTCAGCCTAGTGCCCGCAACAGGAAACGTTGCAAAACGCATCGTGGTCACACCTCAATTTCGCAGTGAAAAAAGACCTTTTTTTGGCAAAATGACTAGCTGTAGTTTTTGAACCCTAGCTCTGCGGGCACCTTGGGAAACCTAGCAAACCTATATATTTTTTAAAACTAGACACCCAGGGAAATCCAAGATGGGGTGACTTGACTGCCTTCCACCAGGGTCTGTTACCCAGAATCCCTTGCAAACCTAAAAAATTGACAAAAAAAACACATTTTCCCCACATTTCTGTGGTGGAACGTTCCGGAATCTGCTTGGATCCACAAATTTCCACCCACCCCACGTTCCCCAAAGTCTTACGAGAAAAGCGGTATCTCACTTGTGTGGTTCGGCCCAGTGCCCGCGACAGGAAACGTCGCAAAACGCATCGTGGTCACACCTCAATTTCGCAGTGAAAAATGACCCTTTTTTGGCAAAATGACTAGCTGTAGTTTTTTAACCCTAGCTCTGCGGGCACCTTGGGAAACCTAGCAAACCTATACATTTTTGAAAACTAGACACCCAGGGGAATCCAGGATGGGGTGACTTGACTGCCTCCCACCAGGGTCTGTTACCCAGAATCCCTTGCAAATCTAAAAAATTGTAAAAAAAAACACATTTTCCCCACATGTCTGTGGTGGAAAGTTCCGGAATCAGCGTGGATCCACAAATTTCCACCCACCCCGCGTTCCCCAAAGTCTTACAAGAAAAACGGTACCTCACTTGTGTGGGTCGACCTAGTGCCCGCGACAGGAAACGTCGCAAAACGCATCGTGGTCACACCTCAATTTCGCAGTGAAAAATGACCCTTTTTTGGCAAAATGACTAGCTGTAGTTTTTGAACCCTAGCTCTGCGGGCACCTTGGGAAACCTAGCAAACCTATACATTTTTGAAAACTAGACACCCAGAGGAATCCAGGATGGGGTGACTTGACTGCTGCCCACCAGGGTCTGTTACCCAGAATCCCTTGCAAACCTAAAAAATTGTAAAAAGAACCACATTTTCCCCACATTTCTGTGGTGGAAAGTTCCGGAATCTACGTGGAACCACAAATTTCCACCCACCCCACGTTCCCCAAAGTCTTACGAGAAAAACGGTGCCTCACTTGTGTGGGTCGGCCTCGTGCCCGCCACAGGAAACGGCGCAAAACGTAGTGAGGTAACATCAAAATTGCCTATCTCAAAACCACCTGGTTTTGCAAGGGGGGTCACTTGGGTTTTTGGCCCGGTGCTCGGCGGCCATCTATGGAAACCTACCAAACCCATACATTTCTGAAAACTAGACACCCGGGGGCTTCCAGGGAGGTATGGCTTGCGTGGATCCCCCAACGTTTCCTTACCCAGAATCCCCTGCAAACCTCAATTTTAGCTGAAAAAAATCACTTTTTTCACACATTTTTGTGTGGGAAAGTTGTGGCATCACCGGGCTCACTCAAATTTCCCACCTCCCAGTGTTCCCCTGGGTCTCCCGGTAAAAATGGTGCCTCACTTGTGTGGGAGGCCCAAGTACCCGCGACAGGCAAGGGCCCAAAATGTAGTGAGGTGACATCAAAATTGCCTATCTCAAAACCACCTGGTTTTGCAAGGGGGGTCACCTGGGTTTTTGGCCCGGTGCTCGGCGGCCATCTAGGGAAACCTACCAAACCCATACATTTCTGAAAACTAGACACCTGGGGGCTTCCAGGGAGGTATGGCTTGCGTGGATCCCCCAACGTTTCCTTACCCAGAATCCCCTGCAAACCTCAATTTTAGCTGAAAAAATCACTTTTTTCACACATTTTTGTGTGGGAAAGTTGTGGCATCACTGGGCTCACTCAAATTTCCCACCTCCCAGCGTTCCCCTGGGTCTCCCGGTAAAAATGGTGCCTCACTTGTGTGGGAGGCTCAAGTTCCCGCGACAGACAAGGGCCCAAAACATAGTGAGGTGACTTCAAATTTGCCTATCTCAAAACCACCTGGTTTTGCAAGGGGGGTCACCTGGGTTTTTGGCCCGGTGCTCTGCGGCCATCTAGGGAAATGTTAGAAATGGGATTTCTGGTTGGCTAGGGCTTGCGCCAAAGCCAGCAGAAACCACCACTCTTGTCAGGGCTGGGGAGTTACACGCCAAAGATAACCCCTGCTCACCCCCTTGGTAGCTTGGCACGAGCAGTCAGGCTTATCTCGGAGGCAATGTGTAAAGAGTTTGCGCGCGCACCCAGCGACAACACCCAAGGCCCACCACAAAAGAAACTCCACACAAGGTATTATATAAAAATAGCCTTTGTATTATACCATTAGATAATATTCACACAATTTACAGTGTGCCAACTGGCACTGGGCAGAATTTTACAAGGGACTATTTACACAGGACAGGGCCACATGGACCACTGTCAGGAATCAGCACTTTTAGAACTAGCACTTAGAATATCACTTAGAACATAGAATGTAAATCACTGTAGCACAGAACCAGTAACTACTGGTAAATGTTAAGTACCACCTACGCAACCCTAACCACCTTAGGAGAATATTGCGCAGGGAACCAGGACCTCACTAGCACCACCTGTACTAGGAGAAAAACAACCACCTAAGTATTACAATACCTGTAGGGGTATAAGCACATAACACATGATGCATCACAACACAACACATTCAGAGGTGTAGGGAAGGAAAGCACCGGATGCATAACATACATTCAGCGGTGTAAACACAAGGCACATGACGCATAAAAACACATTCAGAGGTGCAGGAAAACACAATTGCGCCAAACTCACATAAGTCACCACCTGTGACTGTCCATAGGCCAACTGGCCTTGTTGGGGCTAGGACGCCCTGTGTCCCAGTGTCAGGGGCCTAAACGGGGCAGCTGCCCACGAAGTGCTGGGCAGCTGTAGAACAATGAGGGGGCCAACGCTGGAGCCTTGCAGGCTCTGGCCAACTGACTGTCCCCTGAGCCCCTCTGGGCTCTAAACAAAGGACTGGCCCCTTGGTGCCTCGCTGGGCTCAAACAACAAGAAATGCCCCCTAGAGCCTCCGTGCTCTGAACAACACAGTGGGGCATGGTGGGAGTGGCCCGCTGCCTTATGGGGCCGCTGTACCACTGAAGAAATGCCCCCGTATGTTGGAGCCTTCTCGGGGCTCTTTAACAACCACTGTGCCGCGTGGGAGCCTCGTGGGCTCACCACACCAAAGAAATGCCCCTGGACGTTAGAGCGCCACGCGCTCTTAGCAGACAATGCCCCCCTACGTTGGCTCAGAAACCAACACTGCGGTCCCGTTGGAGCGGCCTCTGTCAAGCGGGGCCGCTTTGCTTCCGCCTCTCCCCACCCGGACTCCCTTTTACACTCACCGGCTGGGGGAGAGGTGGTGAAGGCAGGACTCGGTCTGCGGGGCTCGTTCCTCGCGGACTTCACCCTCCTGGGACCCGGGACTTGAATGCGGAGCCCACCGGCTCCAAACTCGGAGACAGCACGTCCCAGTGCGGGGTGGGCTCCCGCCTGGGTGGGGTATGCGGCGCTGCTCTTCCGGGCTTCGGCCCCGCCCTCACCAAGGGTGCCGGGCTCCCCTTCCGGGTCACCGCGGGCAGCGCGGCGGACCAGGGTTCCGGGCAGCTGCGGAAACTACGGGGTAGGCTCCCGATAATTAACTCAAGGAAACGGCAAGGTCCCTGGGTGGGCACCCGCTAGGGATATCAATTCTTTAACGGCGGCAATGCGGGGTGGGCACCCGCTCCACCCACGGGCAAAGCGGGGGAATCCTTACGTCGGGGTTCCCTCGTAGATTACCGTAGCGCCGCGCTGCTGGCCACAGATGCAGGCGCTTCTCAGCAAATAGGTATAGCGCTCCCCAGGCGCTTTGAGCAAGGTCCAGCAACAAAGTCCTGGCAAAGTTCAGGAAGGTCGGCAGGGGGCAAGGCTGGGCCAGGGGCCAGCTCACTGGGTCCTCCAGACAGGAAGGCAGTCCCAAGTGGCGGTTCCTCCTGGCCTCCAGCAGCAGCAGCCCCCCCTCAGATAGGATCCTGGAAGAGAACATTGTACATGGGGTCACAGCCCTTTCTTATACACAGGTTTACCTTTGTTTCAAGGTGCAGGGGAGGGGCGAACTAGTTACAACTGGTTCCTGAGCACTTTGTTTTGCTCAGCCCCTCTCCCTATTCAGAGAGCAGGCCAGGGTCATCAGTCGCACCACAGGGGGTGGAGCCAGCATTGTGTGGGGAAAGCCCAGCCCTATTCAGGTCCTAGGCCCTCTGGCTGCCGATCTCCCCATTCACCACTGGGTGACTCCTCCTGACTCTGGGGATTCCTAAGCCCGTCACATGACCTCAGCCAGCCAATCATGCGACAGGCAGTCACTGCACATTTATGCCAGCGTCTAGAAGTGGCACTTCCATACTAGCTACATGGACATCGCACACATCATTGCGCAGCATTTAATCACACGAGTCCGCACATACCAAACTCGCACCTGCACTCCCCACGCATCAGGAACTACCAGGGACACATACATTCCCCCATGCATTCCTAAGGGAGGGCAGGCCAACCTCACTACACACACTCACTTTACCCTGGGACACAGTGGTAAAGTGCGCAGAAGCCAAAAATTACTAACACCAGGTCATAAGTAAAAGCAAAAAGTTTCAGGGGTGAACCTGCCAGAAGGGCCAAGTCCAACAAGTGGCAAGAGTGGAAAGAACATTTTATCAATTATATTGCTACTCTGGAGGACAGTGGTTGCGTCATGTCAACAGAAAGAAAGAAAATGCAAAATGCATTGTTAAGGGCCTGAGGGTCCCAGGGTGTATACTCAAATGCAAAAAGTTGAAAGGAGTGGTGATTTTGATGTATTTAAATGTGCTATTGCAGACCTAGATGATCATTATTCCCCTATTGTGTGTGTAGCGGTATCCAGGCTTGCGTTTTACAAACGTAAACAAGATTCTAGTGAGTCCATTGAAGACTATGTTTCCGCACGTAAGAATTTGGCCATTAAATGCCAATTTGGATCATTACACAATGATATGATAAGAGATCAGATTGTTGTGTGCAAAAAGAATAAGAACATTCAAGACAGGTTATGGATTGAAGGTGAGGCGAGTCTCAAGGATGTAATAACTTTATTCAAGAAAGTGGAACATTCTGAAAGATGTGCTAAAGCAGCAACTCCATCAAATGACTCTACGTCTGTCAACAAAATTAGGGATGGGAGAAGAGAAAAAATTACTACACCCAAGAATCAAAATACTTACCAAAAATCCAATTCTAAGAAAGAAGGGAACACTTTGGTGAACAATTTTGGTTTTGTGTGTTTTAGATGTGGTAGTACCACACACACTGCCAGGTTTGACGGATGTCCTGCAAAATCATCTAAGTGTTTAGAATGTGGGATTGTAGGGCATTTTGCAAGGGTATGTTTGAAAAAATGTACTAAGAAAAATCCAGTAGCGTGCTTAATAGAAAGTGGTTCAGACTTGTCAGGAAATGACTCGGACGAGTCTCCTGAGAATTCTGGTTCCATTTCTACAGGAGTGAAGAAAAATGTTGTTCTGAATTTAAACGGAAATAATAGCAACAAACCTATGTGCATGGTTTCCTTTGGAGGAATAGTTTTACAAGTAGCAGCAGACTCTGGTTCACCATTCACCATCTTTGCTGCTCCGTTTGGGAGGACAGGTTTGTTAATGCTCTAGGCGCCTTATTTACAACCTACTGATGTAAATCCTGAAAGTTTCACTGGGGAGAAAATTGATATGTTGGGGTACAGAACTCTTGTATTTGAGTTCAAAGGCAGAAGGGCATCATGTAAGTTATATGTGGCTGCTGATGGACCCTCCGTTTTAGGATGGAAGGATCAACGTGCATTGAATATTATTTTTGATCCAAATAGTTCAGAGCAAATACTAGTTACTTGTGATGCTGAGGAAACAAAAAAATGGGTCTTAAAAGAATTTCAAAGTGTTTTTAGTGGTGAAATTGGAAAACTTGAAGGGTGTACTCATAAGATCCGTGTCAAGTCCAATGCTGTTTCCAAAATCTATAATGTACGTCACATTCCTCGTATAGTGTGAGATGAAGTTAGGAAAGAACTTAAAAAATTGCAGGAAGCGCATACCATTGAACCTATAGAAGCCTCCGAATGGGTTTCACCCATTGTTATTGCTCGACGTTCCAATGGCAAGATTCGGATGTGTATTGATTTGAGATATTTGAACGACAATATCACTGTGGACCAATTTCCCTTACCCAGAATTGATGAGATGCTTTCTCTAACTAAAGGTGCAAAATGGTTTTCAACCATTTATCTCTCCTCTGCATATCACCAGATTTCTTTACACCCTTCTAGCAGAGAATATACAGAATTTTGTACACCAATTGGTTGCTTCCAATTTTGCCGCATGCCTTTTGGCTTGGCATCTGCAGCAGCAGTGTTCCAAAGATGGATGTCTGAGTTGTTTGGTGATATGCAAAGAGTGGTGCTCTTCCAAGCTGACATATTGATTATGGGAGCTAATAAAAAATTCCACGATGAGCGATTAAGGTAGGTAATGAACATCCTGCAAACTAAAGGTGACAGCAGAAATTTCTAAATGTAAATTCGCAGAGAAGAAAGTTACCTATTTAGGTCATGAAATTAGTGCTTTGGGTATTAGACCAAAAACTAGCTTAGTGAGAGCTATCATTGAGGCTCCCACACCGAAGTGTAAGGAAGATCTTAGATCTTTCTTAGGGCTTGTGGAATTTAATGCAAAATTTGTAGAAACAATTTCTGAAAAAAACCATGCCATG
Organism: Triturus cristatus; assembly: GCF_964204655.1. Lineage (NCBI taxonomy): Eukaryota > Metazoa > Chordata > Amphibia > Caudata > Salamandridae > Triturus > Triturus cristatus. The sequence continues at coordinate 378,008,014 of NC_140579.1, read as the reverse complement.
AGATCTTTGCTTAAGAACAAAGTGCAATTTTTCTGGTGTGACGTTTGTCAAAGGTATTTCGAGGAAATTAAAAAAGCTATTGGACATGCACCTAATTTACAAGGTTTTGATCCTCTTGCTGGTACCATTGTCACTACCGATGCTAGCAGCAAAGGATTAGGTAGGGTCTCGCTCAACTGGATAGTAATAACAAAGAAGTAATGATTGCTTTTACGTCTCGTTCGCTTACCCCCACTGAGGAGAAATACTTAGTGATCGAACGAGAAACCTTGGCATGTGTTTGCGCACTAGAACATTTCAGGAAGTGTTTATGGGGCAGAAAATGTATTCTACGATGTGATCACAAACCATTACTAAGTTATTAACTACTGAAGGATTGATTAATGCTACTGCGAGAAGTGCAAGACTCTCCATGAGATTACAAGATTTCATGTATGACATAAAATATGTTCCAGGTGTTAAAAACTTCACCGCTGATTTTCTGAGTTGAATGTCCTTACCTTTGTCAGAAGTAGACAAAAGTTCTTGGAATTAATTTTCTGTTGCTAATGTGTCATTGGATAGAGCTCAGAACAGTTTTAGCAAAGAAGAATGGATTGAAGCTGAGAGTTCTGACCACATATTACTTGAAGTTAAAGAATTGATTGTGAAAGGATGGAGTGGGTTAGAAAATAATTCATTGAAAGATGAGTACAGAGGTTTCTGGGAGGTACATAATGAGCTTAGTATGTGTGATTCATTAGTCTTACAGGGAGATATGGTTGTTCCTCCTAAAAAGTTATGAGAAAAAATCATTAATTTGTGTCATGAAGACCATTCAGGCATCACTTTTACCAATCACTGGCTCAAGGAGCTATATTGGTGGCTCAAAGTGGATGTAGACATTGAAAGATGCGTCAGATCATGTGTCAAGTGTGAGATATCTGACAAAACTTTGAAAACTTTTAACCCACCTTTAGGCTCCTCAGGTTGTCCAAAGCTTCAGTGGGAGGTAATTGCGTTGGATATTATGGGACCCATCTCATGGCAAGATGGTTCACAGAATTACATACTAGTTCTGATGGATACCTTTTCTAGGTGGTTGGAAGTTCGTGTTGTGGAAGTAGTCAACACAAGAACAGTAATGACATTAGTGTGATTTTATAGAGGGACTTTCTGTGCATTTAACCGGGGCCTTTCTCTTGGTCTCTAAATTTTAAAATCTTTTTAATTGCTGTTTTAATTGTCTTATCATTTGACTGCCGCAATTTTATCATGAAATATTGTGATGTTTCTAATGAATTATTGCTACGTATCCAATGTCGCAATTCTGTACTGTATGCACTTGCACTTTTATGGTCGTAATAACCGAATAAAAGTTTTTTTTTGTGTACAGTAATTACATTTTTGGATGAGATATTTTTAAGGGTAGGGTTCCCAGCTGTAATCCTTTCTGATAATGGGGTGCAGTTCAAATCTTCTAGGATTCAACAATGGTTCACTGCCTTATATCATTCTAGTGGAAATGGTATTGTTGAAAAGGTCAACTGTAGCATTAAAGGTGTCCTGCAGCTTGCTAATAAAGGTGGTGTATCATGGGATGATGAATTGAAGAAAATTATTTGGGCCTATAGGTGCACAATTCATGGCACAGTCGGTAAAAGTCCGTTTTCGTTAATGAGAGGAATTAACTACCTAATTCGAAAGTTAATCCTGGTTGAATGAAAAGAAGCGAAAGGGTCGATTGTGACATAAGTGAGGTCAGGAAGTGTATTGATAAGTCTCAAAAGAAAAACAAATTGTATTATGATCATAAACATGGCACTAGACAAGTTTATGTGTGTGAAGGGCAATGAGTATGGGTTAAAAGTGCAAAGAGAGTCAGTCAGTCAAAAGTCTTTATTCCGTTTAAATGCAAACCATAAAAGCATACTACTATAAAAACACTTAAAAGGATACAGATTTCAATTTAAATAGTCACTAAGGCTAAAAACAAAGTAATAATTCCATTTAAAAAGCATTTAAAAGAGGATACAGTTCATTGCCTCAGAAATCTAATTACAGCAGATAAAAAATTCGCAATGTTATAGGTTTCCCAAACATCATTTAACATTTGAAGGTAAAGGAGAGCAGGTCTCACCTGCACAAAGCCTTTGTTTTTTAATATAGGGAGTAAAAAGTGTTTCCTGATATCAATAAAGTGCTCACAGAAGAAAAGAAAGTGTGTCATATCCTGTAATGAAAAATTATCACAAGAACAAAGGCCAAGATCCTCAACCCTTTCCCAACCTTTCTTTTCTCCAAACAGTAGGTGTAATTGATTTAATCTGAATCTAGTCAATAAGAAACGGTGATTTACATTTGTGACAAATCCTAGGTATGATTCCATGGATGGTGTTGTTTTACATAGCTGATGAGCCCTAACGGTGCCCTTTACCAGCTCATTCCCTTCCCTATCCATGGTAGCTATATGCATAAAGGTTTCTTTACACCATTTTGTATCTCCCTTTACTAGGGCTTCTGGTGACTGATATAATTCAGGTCTACCTAGCTTTATTGCCAGGTTCTGAATATATTTCAGCCAGGGTATGCGTGACCCATAATCCAGTGATATACAATCTTTCATGATCGTGCGATTGAGCTGTAAGTCCGGGTTTAACCAGATGCTGATCCATTTCAGTTATGGGGCCAGGGCAATGGAGTCTTCTACAAAACCAATTCCAAGCTCCTGATGGACATTATAATTGGCAGTCGAGATCGGGACTGAAAGGAGGTTTTTTAAAAACCTATCCTCAACAATCTGTATACTTTTAACATTTTTAATACCCCATACCTCAGCTCCATACATTGCCAAAGAGAAGCACTTGGCTCTATAGACTTGAATAAGGGCCTTCATTGGCCTGGCACCCAACTTTCTAGCGAAACCTAGAACAGCCACAGTCGCTCTAGATAAAACAATCTTTTTTGCAGTTATTTGGGTTACCCAAGAACCTTGATCATCAAAAAGAACGCCCAAGTAAGGGAATGATGATACCCTGGATAATGGGTGGGCCCCACATTTAAAAGTTTTAATCTTTGTTGATTTCGGACCAAAAGCCATAATATGCGATTTTGCAAAATTAACAGTTAAATCCAACGCCTTCATAAAACCCGCAAATGAATCTAGCAGTAACTGAAGGCCCACTCCCGTTCTTGCGAGTAGGGCGGCATCATCGGCGTATAAAAGTGCGGGAGTTAAACATTTCCCTGCACGGGGGATGTCATTACAAGAGGTGATTAAAGCATTATCTAATTCATTTATATAAAGCGTAAAAAGCAGGGGTGCCAAAATGCACCCCTGTCTAACTCCATTAGATATGGGTATGTCTTTTGTACAATTGCCCAATTGATCATACCGTACCGTGGCCGTTAGATCCCTGTGTAGGTCAGCTAAGAAGTAGACGACGTTATTGTCTACTCCATGGGATAAGAGCAAGGACCACAGTTTTGACCTATTTACACGGTCAAAAGCCGATGACAGGTCCATAAAGGCTACCAATAAGACTCCTTTCTTGGCCACCGTATATTTGCCTATTAATAGTTGTAAATTTAGGCATTGATCTATGGTGCCCATCCCTTTTCTGAATCCGTATGCAAAGAGAGTCGCTAAAGGTGAAAGCATATTCATTGAACCCAAGAGAGTGGCTAAAGTTATGAACAGCAAAGCCCTGTTACAAAATGGTGTGGTTTGGAATTTTAGCCAACTAGCTCTGGTTAGCAGTATGAATGGAAAAGTAGAAGTGGGTGAAAGTAATACCAGAAATGTTTGGTGGTTGAATGTTTCGGATGTGCCCCAAGATAATTGTTTAGGTCAAAACACCAATGCAAATGAATTGGATGGGTGCGAAACAAATCTTGAGTGTATTGAAGAGTGTGACACTCAAAATACTTACTACACATCTAAGGAAACACCTGGCCAGAATTCACAATGTACAACCAGTACAGAGGTACCTGTTTGTGATAATTGTGACACCAATGTTATAAAAACGTCAAAAGGAAGAATTGTAAGAAAACCAAAGAGTTTAGAAATGTTTGATTGTAGTTAAGTCATTTTTGTGTTTCATTATTTGTTTTCATTATTTTTATTTTTTTTATTTTAAGGGGGGGATTGTGTAGTATTGTGCATTACTTCCTGGAGCACCTCTATGGTAGGTATAGAGTTAATTGTAGAACTCTACCTTGTGCTATAGAGTGATAGAATGGTAGGGATGTTTTGGAGTTCTGTATGATGCTTATCTGCTGGGAGACCATTCGTGTTGGATGCAGCAGGGGTTGGAATAAAATAACATATACTTTACTAAACTTCGTGTATGCGACAGTTCTTTGGAGAATACTACATCGTCGCTATCTCTGGACAAAAGTGAAAGAAAGCATAGAGCGCTCACCCTTATCATAATAGGAAGGAGGGTGCCGCCATCACTGGACAAAGGTGAAAGAAAGCATAGAGCGCTCACCCAAATGTATAATGGGAAGGAAGGTGCCGTCATCTCTGGACAAAGTTGAAAGAAAGCATAGAGCGCTCACCCAACGGTATACCGTGAAGGAGGGGCCACCATGTTGCAACCTCTTAACATGACCAATAAAGAGACCGATAGTAAGGGCTGATTGACGCTAATGGCACAGATAAGGCGTCCCGGTTAGGAGGGGTATTAGAAATGGGAATTTCTGGTTGGCTAAGGCTTGAGCCAAAGCCAGGCAGAACCCACCACTCTAGTCAGGGCAAGAGAGTTACACGCTGAAGATAACCCCTGCTCACCCCCTTGGTAGCTTGGCACGAGCAGTCAGGCTTATCCCAGAGGCAATGTGTAAAGCGTTTGCACAACACACACACAGCAGCAACACACTAGGCACACCACAAAAGAAACTCCACACAAGGTTATATAAAAATAGCCTTTGTATTATCCAAAACACATTAGAATACGAATCACACAATATACACTGTACCACAGTCAGGTGGACACGCCTGACTTCCGGTTTCGCCGGACTCAGCAGTTTCTCCTTTCCTTACCGAAGCGCGGGGTAGGCTCCCGCTTTCAATTAAGTGCGATTGCGGAGTGGGCACCCACTTTTTTCACAATGTGGGGTGGGCTCCCGCCAGTAACCACCAAATGCCGGGTGGGCACCTGCAAAAGCAAAGGCAAACACGAGGTGGGAACCCACTTAGATCAGCAAAACTCGGGGGAATCCTCACGTCGGGATTCCCTCGAAACTAGTCTCGGCTCTGTGCTGCGACACTCCAGCGCTCTTCCAGGAGCCAAATTTCAGCACTCACAAGGCGCTAAGAGCCAAGAGGCTCAAAAGGCAAGTTGGGTACCAAAGGTGTGCTAAGTCACAGGAGTAGTCCTGTCCTCTTGCCCCCAAAGTCCCAGGGCAAAGGCTGGGCCCAGGCAGGCCAGATCCCAGGGCCCTCCAGCAGGGAGGCAGTCCCGTGTGGCGGTTCCTCTTGGGGCCCAGCAGCAGCAGTCCTCTGGAAGCACAAAAGCACAACCACTTCATGGGGTCACAGCCCCTATATTTGTACCACATATTTGCTTTGTCTGCCCTGGCACAGGACTTGGGGGAACCAGCCTAAACTGGTTCTGGGGGGTTTTGGAGCACTTTGTTGACAAGGCTCCTCTTCCCCTTTGTCAGGTGGGGGCTCGTCATCAGACACATCACAGGGGGGCGGAGCCAGCATTCACATAGACAGGCACAATCCTATTCAGGGTCGGGTGACTACTCCTCCCACTGCTCCAAATGCAGTTGCCCTATTCAGCCTAGTGCTGACTCACCCTGCCCCTCCTGGAGCCACACACACCTCCCCAGCCCCTGTCACTCCTAAGCGAGACATGCAATCCACATCAGGCAGGCAGACATATAGCACATAGAAATGCCAACTTCTAAAAATGGAATTTCTAAAATAGTTATAATAAATCTGAGCCCACCATTGCGTAGCATTTATTATCACTATTCCAAAAATACCAAACTTGACCATGCTGCTCCTCTCATATCAGGAATTAACACTGAAACACTTATCAGGGAATCCCCAATGCATTCCTATGGGAGGAACTTGACATTAACAAGTTTAATCAATATCTTTTAAAAACTTGTCCTGAGGAATATGAGAGTTCGGTTGTGGAGATGAAAATTGCTGTCTCCGACTGGCTCACAAATGCTGTTAACACTCTTCTCCCGCTTACGTCTAAATATCCCAGGTCACATCGCCCCCCTGCGCCTTGGTTTTCCATTGAACTGAAGTCCCTACGTACTAAATGCAAGGCTTTGGAACGTAAATGGAGGCACTCTTATTCTGTTTTACAGAAGACTATTTATAAAGAGGCTTTAAAAGAATACCATCTAAAATGTAAAACCGCTAGAGCTATTTACATTTCAAATACTGTAACACAAGCTCAGAACTGCCCTCGCACTCTTTTTTCTGTAGTCAAAAAATTGACAGGAGTGGATACCATTCCAACATCTCGACCCCTAGAGGAGGCCCAGTGTAATTCCATTGCGGAATTTTTTATCACGAAGGTCAAACGCATATATGATTCTATGAGCCCTTCTTCAAATACTGAGGAACCTGGTTCCACACAGGCTGTAGGGATCGAATCGCTTTTTCCTGTGAAGATGACACAGTGGCAATTATTTGATGATACCTCGTTTTCTATCTGCCTAAACAGTATCAAATCCGGTTCGCCACGTGACCCTGTACCAGTTAAAATTCTTAAATTACTGGATCTTGAACCGCGGAGAGTCCTTATGAGACTTTTGAACGCCTCATTTCTCGAATCCCAGGTGTTACAGGATTGGAAGCACGCAATGGTTGTCCCCCTCCTAAAAAAAGCTGGAGCGGATGTGTCCAATCTTGCCAATTTCAGACCGATATCCTTGCTACCTGTACTCTCTAAAGTGCTGGAGAGGCATGTTAACACCCAACTATACAATTTAGTGGAATCTTCGGGATTTTTGCACCCTTCCCAGTCTGGTTTTCGTGCGTACCATTCTACTGAGACCGCCCTTCTCGGGGTAACGGAGAGTCTAAGACACGGTGTCGACCACGGGGGAACATCTGTACTTATCCTTTTGGATTTAAGCGCGGCGTTCGACACCGTGTCCCATTCCATTCTTTTGAACTCTCTCCGATCCCTGGGATTGGACGGTCCGGCTTTGACTTGGATTGCTTCCTTTTTAAGTGAACGCACTTTCCAAGTCTTTTCCCCGAAAGCCACTTCCTCCACTTATTTATCGGCATATGGTGTCCCTCAGGGGTCCATACTCAGCCCCTATTATTCAACATCTACATGAGACCTTTGGCCTCTATTGCAGAAGATGCTGGGCTGACTATTTTTTCATATGCCGACGATACTCAAATAGTTTTTTCCCTCTCCAGCATTGAAAGCAGTGATGTTTCGGTTCTGAAAATTGGGTTGTCACGTATAGCGGAGTGGATGCAGAGGCATCTCCTCAAGTTAAACGGTAACAAAACTGAAATTCTTATTTTTGGGAAGCAGAAAGACTTATGGGGCCCACAACATTGGCCTAGCGAGATGGGTACGCTCCCTCAGCCATCCTCAGTGGCCCGTAATCTCGGCTTTCTCATCGATGATAAACTCTCCATGAGGCAGCAGGCCACTCAGGTGGCCGCCATCTGCTTTAATACTCTGCGGTGGCTCCAGAAAATGTTATGGATGCTGCCTCTAGCCACCAGGAGAACCGTTGTCCAGGCGTTAGTAACCTCTCGCCTGGACTACGGAAACATCCTTTATCTTGGTGCCGATGTGGCCACTATAAATAAACTTCAAGTGGTTCAAAATTCAGCTGCTCGTCTTCTCTGTAACATTCCTAGGAGACTTTCAGCCACTCAAGCTTTGCGTGACCTCCACTGGCTCCGGATTCCTAGCCGCATTAATTTTAAGGCTATTTGCTATCTTTTCAAAATTAAACAGGGTTCGGCCCCTAAATATTTGCAAAATCTGGTTCAATTGTATAAGCCGAATCGCACTCTTAGATCTTCTGCTAACTGCGATTTTGTCATACCCCGTTTCAAGCTTGTAAAAATGAGAGGACGAGCCTTTTCCCATCTCGCCCCCAAATATTGGAATGCCTTACCCGTTTCCTTGAAATCAGAAAATAACTTTTCCATTTTTAGGAAAAGGTTGAAAACTTTGCTTGTTAAATGATCTACCAGCTGTCCTAGTTGTCTTCTGATGTTGCCTTTTTAGTGGTCCAATTTTTCTTCTTGAGTCTATCCCTTCGCGCCGGGAAACCCACTGTGGGTAGCTGTTGCGCGTTATAAGCTCAAATAAATAAATAAATAAATAAATGGGAGGGCAGCCTCACAGCAGTGAGAAACCAAAATGGCTGTTTGTCACTACCAGGACATGTCACACACTTAAGGTACATGTCCTACCTTCTACCTACAATGCACCCTGCCCATAGGGCTAGCTAGGGCCTACCTTAGGGGTGGGTGACTGCATGTAGTAAAAGGGGGGTCACAGACATGGCACACACTTTAGGTGCCACGTCACAGCGTCAGTAGCACTGTGCGCACAGGCCCTGCAATGGCAGAGGCCTGAGATAGGTTTGAAAGGCTACTTTGGTGGGTGGCGCATTTGGTGGGTGGTGCAATCAGCGCTGCAAGCCCACCAGTAGCATTTAATTTGCCAGCCCTGAGTATATGAGATACCACTTTACAAGGCACTGACAGGTAAATTAAATAGGCCAAACAGGTGTAGACCAATCTTACCATATTTAACACAGAGAGCACACACACTTTACACTGGACAGCAGTGCAAAAGTGCCCAGAGTCCTAGAACCACCAACACCATGTCAGAAAAAAGGCTAGGAGAAAGACAAAACGTTTAGGGATGACCCTGCAAAAAGGGCCAAAACCAACAAGGGGGAACGGGCTAAGCTGTTGAGCGCAGGAGGCACATGAACACAGGAACAGGGCAGTTGAAGTACACTCTTTATTAACTTGAAACCGTCTAGTAGCACGTCCTCACTCCTGCTCATCTCAGCCGTTCTCCATCTGACTTGGTGTTCCACATTTCTTACGGAACATCAAGTCATCCAAAGAATAACATAGCAACTACAAAACATAACACATCCCCTCCTTTTATATATACAAAGAAGTTAACAAAAAACTAAAATACACCATGGAATAGGTCACCCACTAAAAAGGTGCATCCTACAGTTACTACATGTCTAAAACATCTACTTAAAATCTAATCATTACCAAAGAATTCTTTCTCACCACACACAAAATCCTTCAACCACTCTAGGGGTCTCCTTACTCTCTGTCCAACACACCTCTCCACCTTGTCCGCACTTTCACCAATGTTCATCTCTATCCAGTCATCATTAGTTTCAGTTGATCTCAAATCACCATAACCGTCCTCACTCCCTACCACATCTTTGCTATTCATGCCACCGTCCTTATTTACACTTCCACCAGCACCCTCTTCATCTCTTATAGTGGAATTTGGCTCATGTCTTAAATCTTTGTTCCCTACTTCTTACGGATCCAACCAGTGATAATTCTGTTCTTGGTCATTATGCATACACCTCTCGGACCCACCTTCAGGACTGTAAGCCACCTTTTTTAGATTCCAAGCTTTCCCACTGCTCAGTCTCACTGCATTGTTAAGAACTTCAATTACCTCTTCCGGTTCATAAAACTGACTCTCCCCTTTCTTGATTTTTCCCGGTTTCTTTATGCGGACCCAATCACCCACTGCAATTTCCACTGGCCTCACCCCATGTTTATTGTCATAGCATATTTTCATTTTCAAATGATGTTCTGCTATCCTGTCCTGCACCCTTTCAAGATATCTTTATTCCAAACCAGCCTGATGTAACCAACTTGGGTTAAACTTAGACCTGGGATTGTGGCCCCTCATAATTACAAACTGAGGCAATCCAGTAGCTTTGTTCCTAGTTACCCTGTATGCCCACACTGCTTTCTGCAATTGTATTTCCCAGTCGCGATTGCTATCATTGGCAAACGGAATTACTCCCTTCACAACTCGGTTGAATCTCTCAAGCATACCATTTCCGCTCGGGTTGTAAAGAGAGGTAGTTTTATGTAGCACACCCACCTTTTTAAAGTATTCCTTGGATGTATTTGAAGTGAATTTCACTCCATTATCACTTAAAACAGTTTTAGATAATCCTTCCAAAACAAAAACCTTATCAAGTAATTCCAAAACTGAATTGGTGTGAGCTTGGTTGACCACTTCATCTACTGGCCATCTTGAAAATAGATCCATCAATACAATAATGAACTTCTGCTTTTCTCCGACAGGACCTACAAAATCACTTGCTACTGTTTCCCAAGGTTGTTTAGGAAAAAAATAATCGTTCATGGGAGGTCTAAAAGTTTTCAACAATTTGTCAGCACCAGCACAGGTGTAGCATTTCTTTACAAACCTCTCAACCTCCGCATCCACATTCTGCCACCAAAACCAACTCCTTAGTAAGCACTTTGTAATTACTATGCCAAAATGGCCCTCATGGCACAAGGCAATTATACCTTCTCGTAGTATCTCTGGAGGAATGATTCTCTCTTCCCTCATAATGGTACCATTATCAACAGTAAGTTGTGACCTAATCTCCCAAAATGGTTTGATTTCTGCAGTTAACTCATTTTTCCTAGGTCAATTGCCTTCCATACATTCCTTGACCTGGACTACTATGCTGTCCTTCTCATACTCACTCAGCTACTCTTCTTTGCACATAGCATTACCACCCTCACCATGTACGAATGCAACTTGGAAACCATTCCAAACCTCATGTTAACATTCTTCTAACTTAGCAGGCAATTGCGACAGACAATCAGCCACCACATTGTCTTTTCTGGGCAGATATACCAATTTATGGATGTAGTATTGCATTCTCATTGATAGCCTTTCGATTCTTGCTGATGCACTGACTGTTCCTTCTGTCTTTAGTAATTTCACAAGAGGCTTGTGGTCGCACAATATAGTAACAGGTTTTCCCCACACAAATGCTCTGAAATAGCCCAAAGTCCAAGCACATGCTAAGGCTTCCTTTTCTATGATTGGATACTTCTCTTCTGTAGGTGACAAGGCTCTTGATGCAAATGATATTATGAATTCCTTGACATCTATATCTTTCTGTGTCGGGACTGCTCCTAACCTCTTGCCACTGGTATCCGTGGTGATACAGCAGTTCAGATTTGGATCAAAACAATCCAATGCAGGAATTTTGTCAATAATAGATGTGATTTGGTCAAACTCCATTTGACAATCCCTCGAACATTCAAATGTAGATTTGTTTTTTAGAAGTTGATGCAAATCGAAACTTTTTACAGCAAACTTAGGAATGAACTTTGAACAGTATTCCACCAATCCTGAAAAAGGATCTTATTTTATCCTGATGCTTAGAGCTGGGGCATCCTTTATAGCATTGATGAGTGAATTCTTGGGTCTGATTCCTTCATTTCCAATTTCATGCCCCAAGTATGTCACTTTTTCCTCAGCGAATTTGCATTTTGAAATTTCTACAGTCAAACCTTTTCCTGCCATAATTTCTAGTTCTTTCCGTAACCTGGAGTCATGACTACTTTTATCTCCACTAAAGACCAATATGCCAGGGGTGCTAGAGGGTGCACGGCAAGATGGCCGTACACTAGTGCTGCTATGCCAGGCCGAGCCACAATCCAACTATCATCTGCCTCAAATCGCTGCATTCCCGCCACTGACTGGACTGGGCAGTGCTGTGTTGCCCTCCTGCAGGCGCTGGGAGTGTTTAATTGCGCTTTGGTCTACCGAAGCGCTCTGAATTTGGCCCGCCAGCTCTAGCGACGTGCGCTCACAAAATGGCGACCGCTGGGCGCTCCTGAGACGCGGCCCCCCCTGCTCTTGCCTTGCTTCGTGCACTTATTGTCGCTGAAGAGCCCTGACTGGATGGGCTAACTCTGAGGCGGCGCTCCCGGCTTGAGGCGGCGGCGGGCGTGATTACACCAGAGACGACTGAGGGATCACCGAGTGCGGAGCGGCGAACGGAAGAGAACTGCTGCCTACCTGCATCCCCCGCTCCCTGTGCTGAGCTTTGAGTAGCTGCCAGCAGATCACATCGCTCCTGGTACCGGAGGTGGTGAGTGTTGTGCGATGCCTGCTGGGCCCATTGCTGCGGCGGCGGGGGGGCCCTGGGCCTCTGCCGCGCTTTGCGTGCTGCTGCTGGAGCTGGAGGGAGCGCGCTTCTGACAAGGCTGCTGCTCTGTGTGCAGCGAGGGCCTTGGCTGTGGTATTGCCTGATGCTGCCGAGCTATTGAGAACATTGCTGGGCCTATATCTCCGCTGGAGCGCTGGGTCCTCTTTCGGTCCGCTGCGATCAGGAGCAGCTACCTTAAATTGCTGACCTGCTAACTGTTTCCTTCCTCTACATGCGCCTGGTGATTGTCATTGCTGGGAGAAGTGTATGCTTCGCTCGCTCTTTTCGGGCAGTTGGGGAGGTGTTTGTGGTACTGTACTGTCCGGGAGGACTGTCACTGCATTGAGAGCTGTGCCTGGAGTTCTACGCTAATCCCATCCAATGGCAGGACTATCTGGAATCCCCCCATTCCACGTACTGATATTAGTGTGCTGTGTCTTTCCTGGGTCTGAGAGTGACTCTGTGGTGAGTCTCCGGGTGCCTCTGGCCTACGCTGGGCCTCCGCTCTCTGGCGCCTGCTCGGTGTTCCCTCCTTGGCTTCGGGGTGCAGTGAGGCTTTTTTTGGGAACCCCAGCCACGCTAGCTCCTGCTCTGCCTCTGGCCAGTTTGGTGCACACTTCTTTACGTTTGGGCTGCGCCTTGCTAGATCAGGGGGTGCACCTCACTCTATCGGCCATGGGGAGAACTGACAAATCTCAGCCTCGCCTCACATTTGAGTCTCACAAACCTGCTAAATCATCACAAAATGCGGCCTCGGAGGAGGACGCCCATAGTGACCCCCCCACACTAGAAACCACTCTTTTGGCAATGCAATGTAGCCTTCAATCTATTGAGGGTGCTATGGCGGCTGTGAACCATCATCTAGATCATCTGTCTTCGCAGTTAGAGAAACAGAACACCAGTATGGGGAAGGTTGAACAACGAGTCTCAGCAATGGAGGATGGGCTGAGTGAAGTTGCTGGTAAGGCGCTCAACATGAAGAAGGTGTTGACCCTCATTCTTTTTTTGATACTTTTTTTAATTGACTTTTAAAGACATATTAATAAGTACAAACAACATTGTTATCATGACAACATTCAAGGATTTCCACCATCTTCCTAGGCACATCAATAAACACACCCTACAATCTTCTCCCCTCCTATAAGCACAGGGAGTCATGTGAGCAAGGAAGGAGATTATATCTTGGTGCAGCCCTCCCCATTCCAGCCAACTGTCATGTGTAACTTGTAACTTGCATGTGGGGTCGCCAATCCCTCCCTCCCTCCAGACATGCAAAGGAATCTCGAAGTCCTCCATCCATCACAATCCGAAACAGAGGTCCCTATCCAGCCTACCCACTTCCCCGTAACTCAACTCTCCGCTGAGACCACCAGCTGGTCAGAAAGCAGGCTGACTCCCTGAATCTCGCAATAGTGGAGGGCCTCACTTACTACACGATGGCAGAACCATGGTCGAGGATAGGGAAGACCAACCCATTTTTAAATCACTTTATAGTCACAGTAACCAAAAGGAAACTTACAAAAACCTTCTATTACATAACTGCTGGGGGTTTACGCGTCTCAGCACTTGAAATTGCAAATACATCCAACCGTTTATCCTGTGCAGGTGGGGTGGAGGGGGGAAAGAGGACAGGGGGGGGGAAATGTCCAAGCCCACCCAGCAGGCTTGCAGGGCAAGGAACCCGACCCTTGTCTGTCGGTGAGTCTACACTCCAGTCCCTACCCCTTCATTCTGACTGTCAGGGTCAATTATCTGCCGTGACTCCCATGCCCGAATTATGTCCCCCCAGGGTTCCTCATACGGCTTGCGCCTCTTAGTGATCCTATCCTCTGCTATCAGCGCCCCTTCTTCTGCTCTTGCCCAGCTCGAGACACCTGCAGTCACCAGTGGCACAGACTGGGATTTCCAATGGAGGGCTATCCTCCTTTTGGCCAGGAGGAGGGCCAAATCGGCGAACCGGTGCCCCAGCTTGCACGACTTAGGCCTCGGGAAGAGACCCAGGAGGCAAACCGCAGGGCTGTAGGACAGCGTGCTCGCTAGTGTCCTGTTGACCATGGCCACTATTTTACCTCAATATTCGGAAAGTCGCGGACAGGACCAGAACATATGATCAAAGTCAGCATCCTCCAGTGAACATCTGGCACAGGACTGGTCATCTCTGTGATAGACCACATTCAGCCGGTGCGGAGTCAAATAGGTTCTGTGGAGAATGTTGAATTGAAGGGCCTTATATGCCGTATTTTGTGAGACATTCTTAGGGCCTGCGAGGGCTTTCTGCCATTCTTTATCAGTTAACTGCCTGCTCAGCAAGTCTTCCCAACGGCCCCTCAAGCTCAGGAACTCTCGAGGCGCCAGCTCCCTGATCGCCAAGTAGAGCCACCATATCAAATGTCCCGCCTATCCCAATGTCAGGACAGCCTGCAGTACTGGGTGTGTGTCTGGTTCAGCAGTACCCAACCCCCACAGTTCCACCACTGCCCCCATTACCTTGTGATAATTCAGGAATTGCCCCGCTGGAAGCTCATGATAGTCTAAAAAATCATCTAGGGGAAGCCACTCCCTTTCCCTATAACAGTCTCCAATTTTCCACAGCCCCGCCTCATCCCATACGAGCAGTTGACGTTGCATAAGTGGGGGGGTCCATTCCCGCTTGGGGAATCCCCTTGAGGGGGAGACTTGGAGCGTACCGTAACCTATCCCTGGCACGGAATACACATATATCCCAGCACTTCACTGCCACCGAGAGTAGAGTTCCCATATGGTGTAGCTACTGACTCTTATTTAATAGCCTGGGAATCAACCGAGAGAAGGTCGCCCCCGCTGGAAGCGAGAGCGTGTTCAAGTCTCTGCCCTCCAACCACCTGGACAACCACTGAAGCTGGGCCGCCAAGTAATAGGCCTCAAAATCCAGGGCCCCCAAACCGCCATCCACAATTGAAAGACATAGAGTCTGCAGCGACACCCTATTGCGGCCACCGTCCCATACCAGGTCCCTTAAGAGTTCATCTAGCAGCTTAAACCAGGATTTCGGGATCAGGACTGGGAGATTAACAAAATAATACAATAGCCGAAGCAGGACTATCATTTTAGACAAGGCCAAACGGGCCATTATTGGCAATTTAAGAGTGCGTCAAAATGCCACTCGGGGCCTCAGCGCCCTCAGGGCCCCTTCCAGATTGCCCTCAAACAGATCAGTCTGCGTATGGTAAATCTGAATTCCCAAGTATTTGACAGACACTGGTGCCCAAGTCAACGTGGGCGGCAGGCATAAGGGCCTGCTCATCTCGGGGTGGAGCGGGAACACAAAAGATTTCCTCCCGTTCACCCGCAGGCCTGAAAAAGCCGCAAACTCATCCAGGATGGCCAGCACCGGATGTATCCCCATCGTTCCATCCTTCAGGTAGATTAACACGTCATCGGCATATAACAAAATGACATGATGGACCCCGTCTAATGGTATCCCCAGCCTCTCACCCTCTCTCTGGACTCGCTCCGCCAGGGGCTCCATAGCCAGGGCAAAGATCAGTGGGGATAAAGGGCACCCCTGTCTGGTCCCTTTGTGAATGGGGTAGGCCGCAGACATCGCAAAGCCAGTGCGCACTCGGGCAGTGGGGTTCCCATATAGTAGCCGAACCCAGCTCAACCACCCCTCTCCCAGTTGCATCTCACCCATTACCGCCAGCAGGAAATCCCAATGCAGTGATTCGAAAGCTTTTTCCAGATCAATCGCCACCACCACCGCATCTGGCCAATCGCGTAGGCCTGGATGAAACGTAATGTGGTAAAGCCTTCGAAGATTATTGGACGTCGAGCGCGCAGGAATGTACCCACTCTGGTCCGCATGGACCAATGTACACATATTAGGGAGGAACCTCAAAGGCAAAGCCTTGCTCAAAATCTTAAAGTCCATGTTCAACATGGAGAGAGGCCGAAATTCAGTTAAGTGAGCGTGGGCCGTCTTAGTTTTGGGTAACGGAACCACTAAGGCTACCCGAAGCGTGGGTGGCAGCAGTCCCTTTGTGTAATGCAGAGAAATACATATGTTCCAGCTGTGGGGCCAAAATATCCACGTAAGTACCACAAAATTCAGCCGGTAGGCCGTCACGCCCCGGTGTTTTTCCATGGGCCATTTCCCGAATCGTTGCCCGAATTTCACCCACCTTAAGGGGCGAGGCCAGCTGCTCCCTGGCGTCACGCTCTAATTGTGTCAAACGTTGTTCAATCAGGTATACCGTCAGTGTTTCCCCATGTGGCAACCCCGGGGAGGCGTATAGCCTCTCATAGTATGCCCTGAACACGTCATTAATTACCTTCTGGGAAGTAAGAACGTGGCCCTGGAAATCCGTGACACTCACAATAGGGGATCCCCTACCATCTGGTTTAATTAACCATGCTAGTAGTCTCCCAGCCCTTCCCCCTCCCTGTGCTGGGCAGTCCGATACGCTTTAAAATCTAGGGTCCGCCATCTGTCCCAGGTGGAATTGTACAGGCTCCTCACTTCCACCAGTTTCCCTTGGTTCCGGGCCCCTCCAGCTATCTCCCTATCTAAGAGCAGAATATGGGCCTCTAAGTCCTCCTGTTCCTGCGTTACCAATCTCCGCGCTCCCACCGCCCTGCCCAAACAATGGCCCCTTGTCACCACCTGGAATGCCTCCCACTCCACCAAGGGAGAGGTAGCGGTACTATGGTTGGACGAAAAGTAGTCAATGAGGGCCTCAGATAAGCCCTGCCGGAAGTCATCATCCTCTAACATAGTCAGCTTCAGACGCCATTGTGGGATCAGTGCTCTCTCAATGATTGGGACAAACTTCATGATCAGAAAGGGACCTGCCCAGGTATTCTGTACCAGACAACATGGGGGAGAGCATAGTTGAACAGAAAAACATGTCAAGGCGAGTATGCAAATCATACAAATGAGAATAGAACGAATACTCCCGTTGAGTAGAGTGCTGCAGCCTCCAGAAATCCTGCAGGCCCCATCCTGTGGCCCAGCCCCGGAGTCCCCTAGCTGTGGTGACCGCCGTGGTACCCCACAGAGGTGGGGTTGATCAATCCCATTGTATATCGTACACACAATTAAAATCCCCTCCCAACAACAAGTGTTCATGAGGGAACTCTGCCACCACCCCAGATAACCTATCAAGAAAGGGGAGCTGGTCTCGATTGGGCCCATATATGCTACCCACAGTGATTTATTTTCCTTTCAACGTGCCAGAAAACACTACATACCTCCCTTCGCTGTCCACCACTTTCTGGGAAAGTTGACAAGGAACCCCCGGTCGAACCCACACAGGAGAAGACTGAATACGTAGTTGCGAAAAGCTGCCCACGCCACCTCCAGCTCAGGCGCGAAACGTCCACATCAGTGAGGTGGGTTTCCTGCAGTACCACCACATGTGCCCCTCTATGCTTAATATAGTTCAGTATCTTATATCTCTTAGACGGGGACCCCATACCCCTGATGTCCCAGGTCATAAATTTAAACCCCTCAGGATGACCATGAGGACCCGCCATCAGCCCCCGTGCCATTCCCCCCATACTCCCCCATCCCAGTACCAGCCAACCGAGACACTCCAGACCCTCCGGCCAAAACAACAAACCCAAAAATGCCAACTCCCCATCCCAAGAGCGGACTGACAATTTGCATGGTACTAATGTATACCAGTTCGGAAAGGCCCAAGACAAACCGGGTTAGGACCTGCCTGGGGGCGTATCTAGCAAGTTCAGTGTATGTTGACTATGTAAAGAAAGATTTTGTTGTATCCTGCCTATTGTATATTCCTATGTATGCCTTTAGCCATTTCATGCTCTTCTATTGGAATGCCTCTGCACTGTGATGCACTATGGAATGTTGGGTGCTGGTTGAAGATAAGCCACAGTTATGATGGGCTGAGCTGCCTGCTGGCTGCTCCTGGTGGGGCTTATTCCAGGCTACTTAACAACTTACAATAAATCTTCATGAAATACCTCAACCAGTCTGGACTCCATTACCACATCTTTTCGGCGACGATTTGATCTTACCTACATGTCAATTTAAGAACTCTATTTTCAAAAAGGCAAGATATTCAAACCTCATCAAACATCAAGCAAAGACTCTGGCTTCAGAGCCCCACCAGTGACCACCTCATCGGTCGCCCCAACCTGCATATGCCAGATTCTTCTTCAATATTTCATCAACTCCAGTGTTTTCTCAACAACTTCAACTTCAAAGAATATTTTCACTATTTCAACTATCCAACTATTTCAAGAGGAAAGGTAAAACCAGAGATTTATTTCTACGATCTACGGTGTATTTGCATACTGCTGTGGATGTCCCAGATCCCACTTTTCAAGCCTGCTTACACCTGCGAGAAGAAACTGTGCCACAACAAAAGTCTACAGTGACAATTATTGTCGAATGTGCCACAGGAAATAAATATGTGTCTGAAGAAGCAAGATAAACTGATACCGTTTCTTTTAGCTCCTGGATGTGTGTTACTAGTAAGGCTGTTTTATTTTAACAGAGATTTTAAGCTACGTGAAATATCTACAGTACTTCAGGGAGAAAGTTAACCTGTTGCTGCCTTCAGTTCTCTCTCTAGTGCGAAGTTCAGTGCTTTTTGGTGACAGTAAGGCTCATTCGTGACACTCTTTCGGTGTTATATTTTGCCTTGCTGAGGTTTTGGATTCGTGACATTTTTAACGTTCCTCATACCAGCGCTGCACTGGTATGTATACTGATTTAATGTTGAAAATCATGCACTTTGCTGTTCCTGAGGAATTTCTTTTCCTGATTTCAGTCTGCACGGTGAGGAAATAGTAAGTTAAAATTTGCTTTTATGGGTGTAATTGTTCCTACTTCGTGGCAAGTTTAAAAAATGACATTAGAGCTTCGTTTAAATATTCAAAATTTGACACGCGCAACCTTACCTTGAGGACGATGTCGCGCGGAGCGGCTTAGGAGCCTCTTGTGAAGTCTCGATTAATGCTGGTCATCTATGTTGCCTACGGAAGCTCTGCAATCGGAGCGCACCGTGAGCCATCCAGCATTCACGTTGTTTGCATGCCTCCATTTTGAAGTTGGATTCTTCCACATGTTCCTCATCATTCGAGCGATATTTAATGTCACAAGTGGGAGTTTTATTTTCTTTCGATTTTCTGAAGCACTGGAAGGTCGTCGCATGATGATCAGATGGATCGTTTTACAGAGGTCAGTCTTTGTTACCTTCCGGTGCCGGTATTGGTGTACCTTGTCCACTTTATATTTGACATAAGGAAAGAGTAACTGGAAGCATCATTGGAGCGACGATATCATTTCACCTTTTTTTAGGCTCATTGGAACGATGATATCATTTCAACATGATCTGGGTTTCTTTATTTCAATGCTCTTCACAAGGTTACGTTGCCATCTAGTGTGCCAAATTGGTATTTATTTTTTTTGCATTAGAGACTGTCCATCTTCTGTGGTTTCAATTTCTTCAAGTATTCTTCTTCACGTCTTCTAGTAATGTTACACGCCACGCCTGTCTATCATCGCGGTGACAGGCACACCTTTGACTTTGGCGGTGACAGGCATACCTTTGATTTTGGTTAACTAACTTGCATGTTTTAGGCTTACAATGCTTATTTAACATTATTCGAGCGCCTGTCTACCTCTTTGCGGTGACAGGCACACCATTGTCAATGTTTATTTACAAGTTTGTTGTCCTTACCTATAAGATGTAAGGCTACATTGTGTTTTATTTTTCCACGTCTCTAGCACTAGGTCAAAGACCAAGCTGCGCTGTGTTCTCTTTCATTTAGTTCTATATGCTCAATTTTAAATGCAAATTATTTTACTTGTGCACAGTTTGTCTAGTGCTCTTTAATAATGGCATTTAAGGGTAACTATTACATGATTTTGACCTCAAGATTTCCGTTCTGCAATTCAATGTACTTGCATGTTACTGTAACTTTTAAACGCACTGTTTCACATCTTTCTGGTTTTACAGGTTGCACGTTTTCAAAAATTCAACTACACAATTTTCCTCTACTTTTCAATTCCTTGCATGTCAAGTTACCTTTGCTTAGTTTTGCATAGTTTACTTTTACATGCGTGCAATATTCTCTGTAGGCTTGGAATGTTGCAATGCACAAAAGATAACAAGCACCCCTTAAATAAGGTAAACAGAACACTGGATACCTCCAGAGTGTCGAAGTCGATTTCGAGTCAAGGCGTCCCTTTACTGGAGAGCATCCACCTAAGCGCCAAGAACTACGACCAGGGCAGGCACAGTTCTTGGCAGCTGCCCAATGAAAACCGGAAGACACCAGGACTGGCAGAAAAAGTACTTGATAGTAAAACTCACCCAAGAATAAAAGTCAAAGTCAGATGTCCCAGCGAAGAACAACTCACTGCCCGAACATCGAGACTGTAAAGGCAGACCAAGAGGGACAATATGACCATTTCGTAGAGACTGAAAATGAAAAATCCATGCAGGGTGAGGAGATTCGCACATCTCAAGGCTGCTGAGGAGTTCCATTTCGCAATAAACTTTATTTATACAACAAAACGGGGTTGGATAGAAACAGATAGAAAACGTACATCATTGATGATGAAAGCTGACAGGAATTGCTGGATCCGCCAACCCCAAGATAGCGGCACGCTTCTTGACGCTGCGCCGGGAGACTTGCACTGAAAGCATGCAGCACGCCATTGCACAGGCCGTGGCATAAAGAGTAATGACGTCACAATAAATCCTTGACAGGCAGAGGGTATGTGTGGGATGTGTTGCGAGAGCAGAATTTATTTTAAAGCGCAGCACAACTGTTTTTCCTTGTATATTGACCTCACTGTAAAAAATAATAAATCGCTAGTAAATTTCCACATTACTGCCCAATATTGCAGCAGGCAGGAGACACAGCGGTTGGCTTGACAAGGTGACAAAATAAACGTGCCTTCCCAAATCCAATTTTATAACAAAGAAAGTCCCGCAGATGAAGGATAACACGAACGTGCCCTCATTAACATCCTGAAAAGACACATGCGCTCTCACACATCAATCAAACATCGAGATAGAGGCAGAACCAAAAGAAAACTCTCACCTCTTTGAAAAAATAAATAAATAAATCTTTAAGCAGGATGGAAGCACACACCCAAAGTAGGTTAGAAGGTCAGCAGTATTTCTCTTGTGCACACAGAATAGCACACGATGATCTTGAACCCAAATGCCAATAGCCAAACAAAACATTTAACCCTCACTGGGGCAGAAGCACAGGCAGTCACAGATTACCTTTCTTGTAGAGGCACTGTATATATTATATGTGGCTCCTTAGACGTTTGTTTAGGCTCATTATCCACATAAAAGGAACGGGAAGGTAGAAATAATGTAGACAACTTTGAATATAGAGTAATACGATGCAGCAGGAAATATACTGAGCAATTGAAAGTGATAAAACCTATTTCGACACGACCTCGTAAAAGGTCACATATTGAAAACATGAGTAAAGTAAACCCACAACATAGTAAAGGTTACATAGAAGTACCATTGAAAAATTGAGAGGGATAAACCCCATATCGACAACCTAAAAGGTCAAACATTGAAAACCATTGAAATGTTAAGAGGCAGTAACAAAAACGTTGACAACCTCATAAAGGTCACGAATTAAAAAAACAATGAAAAATTGAGTAATATAACCGATAAGAGTGATCATTTGAAACTTGAGTACCATGGATAAACCCCATAACGACCGCAATAATATTGAAAATTTGAAAGAGATAAAACCCATATAGAGACGACCTCGTAAAAGGCCACACATTGAAAATAGAGGAGTGCGACTCGACATATTAGTCACCCCTCTGGTAGGCCCAAGGGCAGGGTGCATTGTAGGCATAAGGTAGGACATGCCCTGATGTGTGTGGCATGTCCTAATAGTGAATTACAGCCATTTTCGTTTTTCACTATTGAAGGCTACCTGCTCTCCATAGGCCAGAATGGGCTGCTGGAATTACTACACGCTGTAATCCCAGTGGACTCAGAGAGCATGGTAGAAAGTCAAGTTTAGTATGCCTGAACTCAGAATAATAAAATACTTCTTTTAGTAAAGTTTATTTTAATATCCTGTGTTTGTAAATACTACTTTTAGAAAGTTAGTATTTACTTGCTTAGCCATTTCAGTCCGCCTCTGCTGTGTGTGTGTGCTGCCTAGTTTCAGTGAGGGGCAGGGCTGGGGAATTCCAGGAGACAGGCTGGCTGCCAGGTGGTGGGTAGAGAGATTACACCAGGATGGGTGGGAGGAGTACACCTTGACTCTGAATAGACCTGTGCTCTGCCACTGATGCAGATTGGGGTGTACAATATCTCCCTACTTCCACGGATAGAGTAATTTCACAGTTACACGCACATACACTCACCATACACTAGGGCCCATTTCACTAACATACACTCAAGTACTCCACCAGCACTGAACCTGTGGAAAGAAAACTCCTAAACACCCCACATCTACACTGAGGTCGATAAGACCTAGTTATTGTAATTGTCCTGAATCATAATCTAAACAATCTATACAACAATAATCAAATAGAGTACTCAATAATTGACAAGAAATAATCACCAACACCGTATTTGAAATTATGATTCTTTATCTAAAATTAGTCAAAGGAAATCAAATCAGAATAAATCATTTTCTCATAATTACCTATTCTAGCTAAATGTCAGAATGGGTCATCAGGACAAGTCTCTCAGTAGAAGTCTCCCGAGTCACCGTCCTCACAGCATCGATCCTCACCAACGCAGGTTTGGGAAGAAATGGCAAAGTGGCCTCCCACCCTCTCTAGGCTAACAATATTTATAATGAAACTTGCAATATTATAGAAACATAAAATGTTCTACACGTCCGCCGAACCGCTGAGCAGAGCGAGCAGGAAAGGATGTAGCATCGCTACATTTGGAAAATCTCCGCTCAGAAAAAATCACAAAAATAAAAAGACAGAACAGGAACTAAATAATGTATCTTTCAACATCCACATTTCCTCGGAACTAACATGATGACTTCAGAGTCCATTCAGTTCATTCTTTATGGCTCCTTTGTCCTCCCAGGTTATTCAGACGTTTCTTGGTTCTTGGAGACTTGCCCAGCACTGCTACTGTCCTCACGGAAAATTTTAACCAGGCGAAGACTGTGGTCAGATGACTTCGACCATATTCAGCAAGGCCCTCTCATCACAAATCTCTCACTCGAGGCCAGGCTGCAAACGGCGGACATTTTATTCTAGGCCAAAATAGACCATCTTAATTAAAAGAGACAAAAACAACGTTACCACAGCATAGTGATTAAACAGTGTTAACCCCACTAATACCCTTATGTGTATGTAATTATCTAGCCTTTGCAACACAGAAAAGCATTAATTCAAAAGCGTTTCGTGCTTTAAAATAAACAGCACTCAGCAACGTTTATTTAATAAAACATGCACATTTATTAAATAGCAATACGAAAGCATTCCCTCGTGTCGGTTTTCTTCCCATTAGTACATGTTGATAAGTTTAAACATATACACAAAACAAATAATTAGTAATTTAATAATTAGTAATTTTAATTATGACAAATAGACAAACCAGAGCTTAAAAACCCAATAGATTTTCATCAGAAAATTCTGCTCCAGCACCACCACAATGCCGGCTCCACCCCCTGTGGAGCGGCTGATGTCCCTGCCCTGCTGCTGAAAGGAAAGAGCAGAGTCACCACAACAAAGTGCTCCAAAACCGGACTGAGCCAGGCCCAGGCCCCCTGGCGACAAAGAACAAAAGAATTGCTGTATAAAAGAAGGAACCCTGATCCTAAGAAATCAGATCCTGTTTGCGCCAAGAAGAAACTCTGCCTGAAGAGAAGGACCTGGGAAAGCTGCATGGAGGCGTACTGTCTCTAAGCCTGAGAGACTGGCCTGTGGTGGGTGCCTTGCTGCTGGAAGGAGAGGAGAAGACTGAAGAAAAGACTTTTATTCAACTTGTGCTTTACAAACAATCTCCAAGGGCTTGCGTGTGAACTTGCCCCCTGAACTGCGCCCCAGGAACAGTGGACGCTACCTTTCCCTGGAAGAAGAGGAAGCTGCTTTGGGTGACCCTGCAACGCTGACCCCAGAGAACCTGTGTGCCCCCATCTCGCTGAGCACCGCGACCTCTGGCTGCCCGGGCTGCTGTGAGCACCGTGAAGACCAGCCCGCCTGGCCTGACCAAAGCAAACAA
The DNA here is from genome assembly GCF_964204655.1 of Triturus cristatus. Classification (NCBI taxonomy): domain Eukaryota; kingdom Metazoa; phylum Chordata; class Amphibia; order Caudata; family Salamandridae; genus Triturus; species Triturus cristatus. Next base: position 377,983,637 of record NC_140579.1, on the reverse strand, counting down.
CTGCCCCCTCAAGCCGTAGCTCGCAATGTGAAGGGAGACGACCTGCGTCTAAGCGCCGAGCCTCTGCGACCCTGAGCCGCTGAGACCACTGCAAGGACCCAAGGTGCACTGTTCGCCGAACCTGGTGTCTGCCGACAGCGCGACACGCTGAGAATCAACCCCGAGCGGCCCCTCCTCCTCATGACCTCCGTGGTGTGCTGAGACAACCCCGAGCGCCCCCGAAGCATCGCCGTCCACTGAAGAGCCGGGACTGCAACGCGGGACGCCCTTTGCGGGACTGCTGAGGCCGCCACAAACTCCCTACAAAGACCCAAGGTACCGTGAATTGAGAGCGCCTTCGTATGAACCGTACTTGCCTTCGTACGGTCCATACCAACGCTGGCGTCGCGCTACGCTATTCACGCGTGAAGCGTGAGCTTTGGTACGGTTCACCCCAGCTGTACGGAGCGTACCAGCGAAGGTACAGTCCGTACCGTTGAAAATATATAGACGTTGCTCACGCAGGAGGCGTGAGGTTTGGCAGGAGGCGTACCGGACTTGTACGACGCGTACCTACGAGGGTACGGTCCGCGAGAAGCGTGAGAAATGGCACGACGCGTCCAAATAGCGGTACGAAGCGTACGGAAGGCGCTACGAAGCGCACAGACCTCAAAGAAGCGTATTTTGAACCAAGAATTGCCATTTTAAGAACTGTGGACTGCTGAAAAGTCATTACAAGTAACTGGAACCTCATTTGAAGTGAAGAACTGTATTTTTAAAGCCTGCTTGAAGAAACCAAAAATATAAAGAGTTTATTTTTACAAAATACAGCCTTGTGTCTCTGTGTGGTGGGTTGGTGGTTGTTGTGTGGGACATCTTGAATGCTTAACCTAATGCCCTCTGGAATCTAGCCTGACTGCTCGTGCCACGTTACTTAGAGGGTGAGCAGGGGTTATTTTCCCAGAGTAATCCTTCGCCCTGACTTAGAGGAAAGGGTGAAAACAGAAAGGGTATGCAGTTCCTAGGGGTGTCGCAGGGTGTGGTAGGATAACAAAAAGGTGCCAAGGTGAAGGTGTTGAAGTACGCAGGAGAGAAGATCACTCCTTGTGGAAAGGAGACCCTCACACATCCAACAAGTGGGTGTCTTGCTTCATCATCGGGTCTTGCTCCTTATCGGGCCGGCGGTGCAATGCTCGATCAGGCACCCAAATGGGGCCTTCTTGACGGAGATCTTTTTTTCCCAATGCCGATGGGTGAGGTGTGTAAGAGGTTCCTGCTGCTGACTAGTGTAGGTGCGTGTGAGGTGTGAAATGAGTGAACTAAAACAGGGATAGGTGATCCACTCCAAACTATTTTAATAAAGTATGGTCACCATCCTGATTAAAACCAAAGTGAAACGCACATTCTCACCTTTAGGTGTATGAGTTAATGTGCTAAAAGGGTCAACATGTTTCTTGCCTGGTAATTTATTAATTGGCAATTCTTCAGGACTGAAAATAAGGCTACCTACACTTTTTTGGTGGTGGTCACAACCTCAAGGTGTCAGTGGTGACCACGCGTACAGCACCCTAAAAATGTGTGGTACCAAAAGTTAAATAACACAACCTGCGAAAAGAAAAGAAAAGGATTAAAAGTATTGCAATTAGAGGTTACAATACAGTAACGACAACACGAGATATCAGGGTTGCTCTAAACAGTGGATTCAATTTGATAATGTCAAACGTCAACCGTGACATGCATCAACTGTGAGAAAACGTGTAAAGGACATACTTCAAACAAGCAGCAGTAAGAAGTACACTGGATAGACCCAATGCAGGGAGAGCTCACTGATAAGGAGCAATGCAAGGTAACTCACCCTCATAGGCTGTGGTGAAATTGAGACCAAGGTGGGAGAGCACTAGTATTATAGTGTCCTAAAATGCAGATAAAAACACATGAAAAAGTACATGAAAAATACATGGTAGATACATGGCAAACCTGCATTGCACCGAACCACTAGGCATAGTGAAGCCCTCGATGCCAGCGGTAGACTATTTTCAGCTGTGGTTGTTCAAGGATGGAACGGCAAGGAATACTGAGTCAATGCAAAATCAACCGAAGGTTAAGTGCACTCCACCGTGGTATTCCACCAGTTTCCCACAGATGCTGGAGAACCTATATCACAACGAGAGTGAAAACCACCCCCATAGTCAGACCGCCTGCTCATGTCCTTGACGCTATTACAAGGGGTCACCAGCGCCCATGGACGTCGGGACGCGGAAGGTGGGGCATTAAACGTGTCAACCCCAGTCCCTGAACGGTTCCAGGGGAACTAAACGACAGCCTGCAAACACACACTCAAATACAGATCCCCGAACGGTGGCGTCATCGTGGGAACACAAGGGTACGTATCCTTAAAAACTTCAAAACCCGTATTAACGGGGGATTGGGACTAGCGATGCATTACTCACGGTTCCGTATTTTGGAACGCTCCGTAATCCTAACGCCTCTCTCTCCACCGAGGTACGGTTTCCCAGGATGGAAGGCTCGCGTCCAAGTAAATGAAGACCGCACTCCGGCGGGGAGCGGGGTGGAGCAGGGCGGGACTTCCGGTTAGGCCCAGCGGTCTGCGCGGGTAAAAAGGCTATACCGCTAACCTCCCTGGAAAGAAGCGCGTGTGTTGTGTGTGCGCGGTCATTGTTGCCATGGTTACGTCCGCGAGAGGTTCCCACTCACATATTTCATGGGAAAAAGGGAAAAACGGAGAAGGCCTAGCACCGTAAGGGGGGCTCTTCGAGACACAGGCGCCAGTGTGACTGCAGTGCGGCAGCACCTGGTATCTCAAGAGCAGGTTGTACCCCATGCCTATTGTCGGGTTGTCAATGCTGACAACACAGAGAGTCATTGTCCAATGGCTCAAGTTCCCTTTGAGTGGGGGGGGGTCTCTGGTACTCTGCAAGTCGCTGTGAGAACTGCCATGCCTGTAGACTGTCTCCTAGGGAATGACTTGGAGAGCTCCCCTTGGGAAAAGGTGGAGAAGACAGCTCACCTGCAGATGGTGGGTTTACCTGATTGGGCGTGCGTGACCACCCGGTCAATGGCAGCCAGTAGGGGTGTGCAAGAGAACCTGCAACCTGAGGGAGAGGTCCAGGAACCGGCTTTAGGGAGAGGGCGCAGGAGGTGCGGGAATCCGGCCCCTAAAGTTCCCACGGCTCAGGAGGAAGCAGACCTTGAGGGGGATGCCCTGGAGCCTACCGGGGAACAGATAGCCGAACTGGGGGACCTGCCTGAGCTGACCCATTGGCAGCAAGAAGGAGGCCCCACCAGGGAGGAATTCTGCAGGGAGCAGAAAGAGTGCCCCTCTCTAGTGGGTATGCGGCAGCAGGCTGCAGCCCAGGCCAATGGTGATCAGTCCGGTACTCACTTGATCTACTGGGAGAACAACCTCCTGTACTCAGAGCCTAAGGTTGCTGAACCTGGGTCAGCCCGTGCGCTGGTGGTACCCCAGAAGTTCAGAGCCTTCCTACTGGGGCTGGCTCATGATGTTCCATTAGCAGGGCATTTGGGGCAGGACAAGACCTATGAGAGGCTTGTCACCCACTTTTATTGGCCTCAAATGCACAAGAGCTCGGATGCTCATTGTAGGACCTGCCAGACTTGCCAGGCAAGTGGTAAGAGTGGAAGGAAGCCCCTCCAACCCAAGATTGAAACCATCCTGGCTTGGGAGCCCCCAAAGACCCAGACAGAGGTGAGGGCCTTTTTAGGACTCACAGGGTACTACAGGAGGTTTGTCAAGGGGTATGGCAGTATTGTTGCCCCCTTGACTTCGAAGAAGCAGCCCAGAAAAGTGATCTGGACTGACACCTGTCAGAAGGCTTTTGACACCCTCAAGACTGCCATGTGCACGGCACCCGTGCTCTTGGCCCCTGACTTCTCCAAAGAATTCCTAGTGCAGACAGACGCATCAGAGCATGGTGTAGGGGCTGTTCTCTCACAGATGACTGAGGAGGGCTGGGACCAACCTGTAGCCTTCATTAGTAGGAGGTTACTTCCACGGGAACAAAGGTGGAGTGCAATCGAGCGAGAAGCATTTGCTGTGGTCTGGGCGCTAAAGAAGCTAAGACCCTACTTGTTTGGGTCTCACTTCCGGGTTCAGACCGACCACAGGCCCCTCAGATGGTTGATGCAAATGAGGGGTGAGAACCCAAAACTGTTGAGGTGGTCCATCTCCCTACAGGGTATGGACTTTACGGTGGAGCATCGCCCTGGCACAGATCACGCCAATGCTGACGGTCTGTCCAGGTTTTTCTGCCTTAGTGAAGAGGAACTCCCTGGGGTAGAAAAGTTCCCCCCACATTTCAGCTGGAGGGGACACGTGTTAGACCTGGCACCTTGGCGTGAGTTTCCCTTCCACTTTTTGCTGATGTGCCTCATGTGTTTTGTTGGTGTTGGCTGCTCAGAGCACTGTGCCACTGCCAATCAGTGCCACAGTGCAAGTGCTCCCTTATGAAAAATGTATACATTGATTGGTGTCCATGTTTGGCTTATTTGGTTTACTATCAGCCCCTAGTACAGTGCACCAGGAGTGCCAGGGCTTGTAAATACAAATGCTGCTGGTGGGCTTGCAGCACTGGTTGTGCCACCCACAGAAGCGGCTTAGTAAAATGTGTCTAAGATCTGCCACTGCAGAACCTGCGTGCAGTCTGGTACTGTTGCGCTGACTGCGCAAGTGCACCCACTTGCCAGTCCCTAAACCTTCCCTTAACTACATATTAGTCACCCCTCTGGTAGGCCCAAGGGCAGGGTGCATTGTAGGCATAAGGTAGGACATGCCCTGATGTGTGTGGCATGTCCTAATAGTGAATTGCAGTCATTTTCGTTTTTCACTATTGAAGGCTACCTGCTCTCCATAGGCCAGAATGGGCTGCTGGAATTACTACACGCTGTAATCCCAGTGGACTCATAGAGCATGGTAGAAATTCAAGTTTAGTATGCCTGAACTCAGAATAATAAAATACTTCTTTTAGTAAAGTTTATTTTAATATCCTGTGTTTGTAAATACTACTTTTAGAAAGTTAGTATTTACTTGCTTAGCCATTTCAGTCCGCCTCTGCTGTGTGTGTGTGCTGCCTAGTTTCAGTGAGGGGCAGGGCTGGCGAATTCCAGGAGACAGGCTGGCTGCCAGGTGGTGGGTAGAGAGATTACACCAGGATGGGTGGGAGGAGTACACCTTGACTCTGAATAGACCTGTGCCCTGCCACCACAATGCCGGCTCCGCCCCCTGTGGAGCGGCTGATGTCCCTGCCCTGCTGCTGAAAGGAAAGAGCAGAGTCACCACAACAAAGTGCTCCAAAACCGGACTGAGCCAGGCCCAGGCCCCCTGGCGACTAAGAACAAAAGAATTGCTGTATAAAAGAAGGAGCCCTGCTCCTAAGAAATCAGATCCTGTTTGCGCCAAGAAGAAACTCTGCCTGAAAAGAAGGACCTGGGAAAGCTGCATGGAGGAGTACTGTCTCTAAGCCTGAGAGACTGGCCTGTGTGAACTTGCCCCCTGAACTGCGCCCCAGGAACAGTGGACGCTACCTTTCCCTGGAAGAAGAGGATGCTGCTGTGGGTGACCCTGCAACGCTGACCCCAGAGAACCTGTGTGCCCCCATCTCGCTGAGCACCGCGACCTCTGGCTGCCCGGGCTGCTGTGAGCACCATGAAGACCAGCCCGCCTGGCCTGACCAAAGCAAGCAACTGCCCCCTCGAGCCGTAGCTCGCAACGTGAAGGGAGACGACCTGCGTCCAAGCACCGAGCCTCTGCGACCCTGAGCCGCTGAGACCACTGCAAGGACCCAAGGTGCACTGTTCGCCTAACCTGGTGTCTGCCGACAGCGCGACACGCTGAGAATCAGCTTCGAGCGGCCCCTCCTCCTCCTGACCTCCGTGGTGTGCTGAGACATCCCCGAGCGCCCCCGAAGCATCTCCGTCCACTGAAGAGCCGGGACTGCAACGTGACGCGGGACGCCCTTTGCGGGACTGCTGAGGCCGCCACGAACTCCCTACAAAGACCCAAGGTACAGTGAATTGAGAGCGCCCTCGTACGAACTGTACTTGCCTTCGTACGGTCCGTACCAGCACTGGCGTCGCGCTACGCTATTCACGCATGAAGCGTGAGCTTTGGTACGGTTCACCCCAGCTGTACGGAGCGTCCCAGCGAAGGTACGGTCCGTACCGTTGAAAATATATAGACGTTGCTCACACGGGAGGAGGCGTACCGGACTTGCACGACGCGTACCTACGAGGGTACGGTCCGTACGGCTTAAGTCCTCGTACGCGTGCTCAAGCGAGAAGCTTGAGAAACGGCACGACGTGTCCAAATAGCGGTACAAAGCGTACGGAAGGCGCTACGAAGCGCACAGACCTCAAAGAAGCGTATTTTGAACCAAGAATTGCCATTTTAAGAACTGTGGACTGCTGAAAAGTCATTACAAGTAACTGGAACCTAATTTGAAGTGAAGAACTGTATTTTTAAAGCCTGCTTGAAGAAACCTTTCATATAAAGAGTTTATTTTTACAAAATACAGCCTTGTGTCTCTGTGTGGTGGGTTGCTGGTTGTTGTGTGGGACATCTTGAATGCTTAACCTAATGCCCTCTGGAATCTAGCCTGACTGCTCACGCCACGTTACCTAGAGGGTGAGCAGGGGTTATTTTCCCAGAGTAATCCTTCACGCTGATTTAGAGGAAAGGGACCCTGCTTGTCGCAAGTGCATACCTGCGCCAACCAGAGACCCCGAATTCTAACAGTGGGCGTTCCACATGTGGTCCGGGACCACCTTCCACCTTGTAAGATTTCATACAGTGCCAGGCATCCTTGGGGGTTTCACAAAAGTGTGTCTTTCCCTCCAGCATGATCTTAAGCTGTGCCGAGAACATCAGAGAGTACTGCACCCCTACCTCGCGGAGAGCCTTCTTAACTTCCAGAAAGGAGGAACGGCGTCGCTGCACCTCCAGCGTGTGGTCAGGGAACAAAGTGACACTACTGTTCTCCACCGTGAACGAGCCGGACTCAGGAGCCCACCTGAGCAGCAGGTCCCGATCTCGAAAGTGAAGCAGTCGGGCCACCACAGCATGGGGCGGACGGCCAGGTGCCAGCAGGCGAGCAGGCACCCGGTGGGCTTTCTTCAGAGTATAGAACGAAGAAAGGCCCCGAGGGGCCACCACTTCTTTCAGCCAGGACTCTAAGGAGGCCACCATGTCCTGTCCCTCCACGACCTCCGGAAGGCCCACCATCTGCACATTATTCCGCCGATTGCGCCCTTCCGCGTCTTCGGCCCTCCGTTCCAATTGTTGGACCTTGCCGGCTAGATCGCCTACTTGTGACCCTAGAGCCTGCTGTGCCGGGGCCATTACATCCAAGGTCGATTCAGTCTGCTTCACACGATCTGATAATTTAGCATGTTCCGCCTGCAGCAGGCCAAGGCCCACCGTCACCGTGCTAATGTCTTGGTGCAGGATCGCCTTGGTATCTGCTATGGCCGCAATGATTTTGGCCAGCTCTTGATGCACTGGTACCTCTTGTTGCTAATCCCCAGACTCTTTCACAGCTGCGTCAAGCTTGCCGTCTTCCTGCTACGGCGGGGGATCAAGCTGCTTACCCTAAGGTTTCCCCATTTCAGACGCCACTGGCTCCCTCGCCACGGCACGCACCCCACAATCTCTAAGGGGGCAAGGTACGTTCACCAGGCTCTTCAGCGCCCACCACTCCAGCTCTGCAGTACCCCAGTTGGGTCTCCACACACTCCCAGGTGGCGGTCCCCCGCTGGATCCGTGGCCAGGGCAATCCTCACCTCCCTCTCCCCCAAGGCCGGCAGCGACGAGGGCGCCCCCTCGATGTTGAGGCAAGCAGCCGCAACCCCCCCAGGATAAAGGGGGAGAGAAAAGAAGTCCAAGACCGCCCAGTCCAGAGCCGACTCCCCGCTCAATATCCACAGTCCCGGTGGCCTTCACCTTGGGCCATCAATGCTCCTCACCTCTGTGTCAGCTCCCGAAGACCCCGGGCCGGGCACCTCCTCAGGCCTCAAAGACAGGAGCTCCCTCTTCAAGCGCGGGGCCTCAGTCCTCAATGACACTCAGTGAGCAACCCCCAAGGGCGCCGCCGCGCCGCAGGCTCTAACCTCCTCAAGCTGTCCACAGGCTCCAGGCGATCCTCTACCACCTCCTGGGGGGCACCCAGATCCCCCGCCACAGTGGGGGCAGGAGGCCAAGCCACACAAGGTCCCGCACCAAGGCCGGCCCCCACGCAACTGCCACTCGATGGGCGCAGACCTGGGCTCTCAGGCCGTCTCCGGAACCAGGTGCACCAGCCAGGCAGAAAGAGGGACTCCTCCGGGGTTCGGGCCGCACCGCAGCACTTCGCAGTAAATTGCCCCTCAGGCTCCCGCTCCACGCAAGTCCTCAACTCTCCCCTTGGGCCTTCTCCGCCTGACTTCCCAGTAGTAGAGCGCAGAACGGGCAAAAGGCAGCCGGGTCCCCCCAGTCCACAGGGCTATGTACCCGAGGGACGAGTCACAATCGGGGGCCCGCCGCGCCGCGCCGTGGTACTTCACCTCAGTGGGCCGCAGCTCACTCCGCCGACTTTTGACGTCTCCACCCCTGCCTCAGGCCTTTACAGGGACAGGAGGCCACAGAAACTGGGCACCCGGGCACTACACTCCACCACCGCCGATCAGCCCAATGCCCCACACTGAGAGTCCCTCACGCTCCAACCAGTGTCCGTCAGCCAAACACCGGGTCACCGCAGTGCGTCACGGCCAGCCCTCGACCCGCTCTGCAAGGTCCTGCCGCCATCTTAGGGCCTCTTCCTCCCTTAGCACAGTTCCGCTCCGCTAGGGCACACATCTGGTTTCCGAGCCGTACAGCGAAGCGAACCGCTCCCGCAGCGGCCCCCCACCGTCACACCGGGCTTTCGCGCCCCCAGGCTCGGGCGGATGCACCGGTAGACAGGAGAATTGACTAGGTTGGCGCAGAGCTCAGAGCTCACGCGTCCGCCATCTCCCGCTCCATAGCCACGCCCCCAGTGTTGACCCTCATTCAAGCCAAGAATGAGGATTTGGAAACGTGGTCCCGGCGCAATAACATCAAACTCACAGGGCTGCCGGAGTCCACAAATGTGGGAAAAATGGAGACCTTCATGGAAAATCTCATTAAGGATATTTTTGGAACTGAGCACCTCTCCAGTATGTTTATCATCAAGCGGGCCCATCGCACTCTTTTGACGAGACCTGTTCTGGGTGCCCCTCCTCGTCCCATAATAGCAAGACTCTTAAACTACAGAGACCGGGACACGATTTTATGTCTGGCTTGAGACAAGGGGAATATTGAACACCAGGACAACACTTTGGCCTTCTTTCCCGATTTCACTGTGGCTGTGCAGTCTGCTAGAAGTGAATTTAGTGCAGTGGAAATATTTTTGCACTCAGAAGGGGTCCCATATGCAATGTTATATCCCGCTCGTTTACGCATAGGCCCGGATGGGGACTCTAAAATATTCTCCAACCCCAAGGCTTCCCTCGAGCATGCAAAACAGTTGAAAAGTAGGCAGCGGAGGTCTGGCACGGCCCGAGAAGAGGAGGACTAATGGGGATGTGTGTTGATCTTTACCTACCTTATTGCTTCACTCTTAAACTCAGGGTTGTATTATGAATAGGCTTTCCTGTTTTCAGTTCTATTTTTGGTAAATTCTGGTGGTGTTTTTTCAGTGTTTTCCAGTGATTTCAATACCTCAAAAAACAGTGCTTTTCAGTGGTTACTAATTTTCGCGCCATAAAAAACACCTGAAACGGTGTTTTACCGGTGTTTATGGGACGCATTGCTTTTATTATTGTTTGCTTTCTTAATTGGTGCATGAAATATAGACAGTCTATGTACAGTGTATATGAGGTTAAAATACATTTTTACAAGTCGAATTTATAGTACACTATACAATATTTCTTCAGTGAATCTTTGGTCATTCGCGCTCTCCCTTTCCTACCCATGTACACTTTTATTTGGGAAAAGGCCCTCTCGACATTGGCACTTGAGACTGGCAACGCCAAAACAGATAGTACACAATTTGCCAACTCTGGCCACTGACGTAGCTTTCCATGCCAATACTGGTGCACCTCAAGGTTGACATTGTCTGGGCCAGGTTCTGAAACATAAGAGTTGAACTGGGTGCATATGCTCTCAGAGGTGTTAAAGCGGTCAAAAATGGAGCAGGGGAGAGGGCCCCTTGGTGCATGAGTGGTGATGAGCACAGGGGCCGCACCGGTCTTGCCCCTTAGCACCCATGAAGATTGATAGCGCATTAAAGACCCGCACCCCCTCCGATCGATGCGCAGCACAATCCGTTTGCAGTGTTTGTGGCCCTTGTTTTCCCCATCGATTGCCTGACACGTGCGCCTAATACGGAGACACTGCATAAATCCGGGACCTGTCAGGGCTTTGTGTGCCTGTCCCCGGCCTGCGAGAGAGTGGCTCTGGCGTGCCGGTGAGTGGTTCCGCTTGGATTGCGTTGGCACTAACTGGCAGATGCAGGCTGGGCTGTGTGAGGCCGCACTCTGACTGCAGAGGGCACCCCTCGAGATCAGCTCCAGGGAGAAGGGGCTACAGCTGAAACACACAACTACCCCTGCAGAGCCAATCTGAGCGCACGCGCTGACCCTGACGCCCCCTTACCTGTGCCGACGCGAGCATCCTTGGCACTCGTTATCAAATTACTGTCTCCGAGTTCAGTGGATTAACGTGAGGCGGACGCAGCGGGATTACTCTTGCACCCCAGGTGGGCAACTAGAGCCAAATTTTGGGGGGGGTGAAAAAGATTTCGGGGGGGAATAAGTCCTCAAGCCATAGGCAGAGAGGCTGTAAGAAGGGGTGAAAACACAACAAAAGCCTCATTAACGAGTAAATGGTCTTTTAAAGACATGTGAAGTACTCGGTTCCGGCTGAAATTAGACGGACGCCAGCCCGCGAGGCTGCCTCAGCCGGGCTGACACACATGATGGGGGGGGGGCTGAAGCCCGGTGAGCCCAATGGGTGTTGCGCGCCTGGTGCACCCCCACGGTTTGGTGCATGAGAGGTCTGATGGGTACCTCAGGCGGCATTCACGGGTGGGGTGTGAGCCGCTAGAAGTGCCATGTTTTGGCTCATCTGTCACTTCCAGCGGCTTGTCTGGGAAGTGCTTTAAACTCCAAAAGGAGCAGAAGAAAGTGAAACTCCCAAATACACATTGCAGCGCCCTCGGTGAGGGGCGAGAGGCAGATAGTCTGAAGCGTGTTTTCAGCCTAACCAAGCCTTGTTTTCATGTGAAGGTCTGTTTGTCACCGGTGTCTAGCTACAGACCTGCTTGTTTCGCCCAGATGGGTGCACGGTTGCCGTGTGAATTTGTCCAAGGCGTGCAGTGTGCCACTTAAGCTCGTGAGTCATACATAGCTCTCGTGCTTAAGGGAATGTACTCAGCCCGGCTGATGTGCCCAGTACAGACGATCCATCTTGTGGGAGAAGGATGTTCTGTACTGGGGCTCACCACTGGTGTTCTGTGGTGGTGCATGCGATGTGCACTACACACGTGTGCTCAAAGCTGTGGGTTCACACATTACAGGATCCATGTCTGCAAAACAGACTGATATAATACATATTCAAAAGCATTTGCCAAAATGTCCTATGCACGAATTGCCATAAAAAAAAATTCTGTCCTATTTTAAGTTCACCATTCCAGTCGCCGATGCTAAGAAGCTGCTCCGCACAGGCCTGAATTCAGCCACACCCACGGCCCGTGCATTGTAGGCTGGGTTAATGCACAAACGCTTCTCCGGTGCTGTATATGGATCTGGGGTGCACGCACTTGATAGGAAGGTTCGGTGCATTTAGACCGGTCCGGAGGGGTATTCTATAGCTGTGAGTGTGTGCTCACGTGTAGTTGTTCGCCGGCCCTCCTTGTGTACATAACATGCCACATCCCAACACTCTAAGTCTTAAAACAACTACACGTTTCATGTGTTGGTATTTTACAAAGATGTCACCAGTGAAGCAGTGCCGGTAACGCGTCCCCAGAATAACACCTCTGCGCGCCAGTTGTTGTTTTAAATGAGGCGTGCGCTGGGGGGGATGGTGGGGAGCTTATACGCTCGAAGCAATATACGCCTATTGTGTAATTAAAACACGCTTTTTAATAATGTTCGGTACGTTATGTGCCGGCGATTCCAGCAGAGGCATTTATTAAACTGCTGCTGCAGCAGCCGTCTACAGATATGCTTCCCTAAATTGGGGCTTTGAATCTAATGCTTTGGCTCCATCAAGTGGCCAAGTGGTGCAATAGCAAGGAAAATCAGTGACACTCGGCTTAAACCGAGTCAGCTGATTTTCACTCGGTAGGGTACTGTCGGGGAGAGTCGGTTTTAACCGAATTCCGGACTGCCTAATTATGAACAAGATGCTGCATGTCCTGTTAGTGTATGTCTCCAGTTGGGGTGACTCAAAATCCCTGGGGACAACGTACTCTAGTTATAATGTGAGCTGTGGTAACTGAAGTTTGATATTTTGGCACATTTCTAGACCTGTTCGGCCACCTCCTACTGGTTGGGAGGCTAATAGAACTCTGCGCTCCCTAACTGGGTGTAACCCGAATGCAGATATATTGTGAATCTCCTGTAAAGGTCTGTTATGGTACTTCAGACATACATAGTGTGCTGTATAGTGTCGGTATCCCGTTAATGATGGCTAGACGGTATGAGTGGTAAGGTTAAGTTCCTCACTTGGAACGTGCGTTGACTCGAATCCCCCTAAAAAAATATGATCAGTACTGGCATACCTGCATAGAACGGAGGTGCAAGTAACCTTACGACAAGAGATACACCTCACTAAAGAATCAGCACAAAGAGTGGGTGCACGCTGGGCGAGTGCGAGACTTGCGTCCTCTTATTCTACATATTCTAGGGGTGTGATGACTCTTGTAAAAAAGGTGTCCCCTTTACTGTGGTACGGACTGACACAGATGAGCATGGGCGAGTGGCAATAATACATGGACAACTGGGTGGCATGAGTGTGCTGTTGGTTAACGTATATGGACCAAACACAGATGATCTGTCCTTTTTTTCAGATGTATGGCGCAGGATTTCTGAGTTCCCTCCAGCTGCAATAATTTGGGATGGTGATTTCAATGTCTGTCTTGATGTCACCTTGGATAGGGTTAGTAGTGGAATAGCGAGGCCTAAACAGGCAACGGAAGTGCTATTGGGGTTATTAGATGCTGGCCACCTACAGGATATCTGGCGTCTTCAATATCCTGCTGGCCGAGAGAGCACATTTGTATCTTCTGTACATGGGACATGGGCCCGCATAGATTTCTGGCTTGTTTCGGAAGTCGTTTGCACTTGGGCTGTGAAGGTTGGGCATATGGCTCGTACACTCTCTGATCATTCCCCTGTAGTCCTTGAGTTGCATATACCCACATGTGAACGACCGCCCTTTACATGGCGATTACAGCCGACAGAGTTTACCGACCCAGTTTTTCGTCAAACTATTGGCGAGGCGATCTGTATTTTTTTTAGAGAGAATGAGGGGTCTGTTGATAGTGCTGGAGTGCTTTGGTATGCGTTCAAGGTGACTATCCGTGGGGCTTGCATTGAAGCACAATCGGGAGTGTTGCGGGACCTCTGACGCAGAATACACACATTGGCGTCTGATATCTCCACACTCAAGCGTGATTATGAGAACAGTCCCTCTCCAGAAAAGTAAGAGACCTTGTCACGGACCATAACGAAACAGCTGATCAGGAGCTGTTGCACCGCTCTCGCCGCAGCACTGCCTGCTATTATGGGGAAGGGGGCCGTCCAAGCCGCTCCCTGGCGCAGAAGATAGCAGTGCTGCGTAGCCAGGAGTGTATTAAGGACTCTTAGATGGGGATGGGGTTGCCCATTACTCGACTCCCGAAATTTGTGATATAGTCTTACAATTTTACACCAAACTTTACGGTGCTAGGGGCAGCCTGCCACTTGCAGAGATAGATTCCTACCTGGACGACGTCACACTGGGGTGGCTCTCCAACTCACATCGGGAATATCTCATGCAGCCTTTTGAAGTTGAGGACATTAAACTTGCCATAATGTCACTACCTACGACCCATAATCTGCGCACTGTGTTCTCCACATTGCATTATTTTGATTCAGATTTTCAAGCAGTGGCGGTGCTGCTTGATGCGGCAAAAGCTTTTGACTCCCTCCAATGGGATTTCCATGTCCACGGTTTTAACTAGAATGGGCCTTCCTCCGTTTTTTAGGTCTCGCGACCTGCGTTGTACTGCGCAGCAGTGCTCGTACAGGTGAGAGTCCTTTTGGCCGGTGTTCAGAAATCGACCCTGGAATCGCACACGCTCGTGCGTGTGCGATTTCTTTCCAGGTCCCCCATTGGCCTTTGCGTGCGTCTTCTTCTAAAAGACTGCACGCAATTGGCCCGAGGCGCGTGCATAGCTCCTCCTATAGCCTATTGGTGTCTATTACGCGCACCAAGCGCGGAATAGACACCAATAGGCCGTGGGAGGAGCTATGATCGTGCCCAGACACAGGCGTGCCGCGTGCGTCACTTGTTTGTCTTTACTTTTGGTAAACAGAGGCACATACTCAAAGGATGAAACTGAGAAAGATAGACAAGGAGGAATAGAGGCATAAATAAAGACAGAAACCTATAGTCATGAAATCGCCTGTGTATATGGGTCTGTGTATTACAATGCAGAAATTGTATAATATAGTAGTACAACCTATAAATGTATCTGTTACCTATCCAGTTGCTAATTCGTAACATACACTGTAGATATTAAGGTGCAGTGTGTGTTTGGTAAATACCCTTCACACATCAATTGCATATTTGATGTAATGCTTCATCATTGGGTTTTTCTTACAGAGCTACACTTAGGTGCACGAAAACAGATCTACACACATATAGAAAAGGACATTAACAAGCAAAGAGATACACAGAAACAGAGGCACATAGACAAAGCTAGAAACTGAGACAGGTAGACAAAGAGGAACAGAGGCAGAGATAAAAACTGAAACCTATAAACACTAAAAGGCACATATAGAGTTTGGTACATACACACAAATACAGTGTACACATAGGTAGACACATACAGTGGAGCTTGACGGGCACAGAGGAGCAGATACAAAGACAGAGACATACAGACAGACTGAGAGAGAGATAGAAATGCTAAAAACTGAAACCTATAAACACTAAAAGGCACATATAGAGTTTGGTACATACACACAAATACAGTGTACACATAGGTAGAGACGTACAGTGGAGCATGACGGTCACAGAGGAACATATACAAAGACAGAGACACACAGATAGACTGAGAGAGAGATACAAATGCAGAGACTAAGAAAAGGATGAATACACTATGAGAAAAGAAACAGACAGTAAAACACATACATTTACATACATCTACAGCAAAAGAGAAAAGCATGCACTAAAACAGAGATATACACAGAAAGGCAGAGCTGTACACTCATAGTAAATACACAAAGCAGAAATGCGAAGACAGAGCATACACAGATACAGTAGTACACAAAGCGAGTGAGTAGCACAAAGTAAGACATACACATAGAAAGAGACATATAAACAAATGCAGAGACACAGATCTATAGTGAGAAATGCACTCACAGAAGTGTAGTGACAGAAAAGGCTAAACAGAGATGCACAGATACAGATGTAGAAACACAAACGACGAAAGAGAGACAAACACATACAGATGGAAGTAGTTAGAAAAAAGTGAGAGAGAGAGTAAGAGAAACACAATCAGAGACAGAAATGCAGAAACAGTAACACATTAACAAATATATAATTACACAGTCAGAGGTTAATGCACTGAGATAGTAATGTACATACAAATAAAGAGATGCATAGACAGTGGCAGTGATGTAAATGCACAGAAAGAAAGACAAAATACATACAGATATGCATAGCCAGGAAGCAAATTGCAACTGTATATGAAGAGAGAGAAAAACATAGACATAGAAAGTTAAATAAAAATATACTTATATAGATATTTACACAAAGAGCAAGTGACAGACAGATATAGAAACGCACTTAGAGACACATACACAAACAGAGATTGCTGCATAGAAACACAGACATACACACAGAGACACATACAGACAGAGATATCGAAACAGGTACAGATTAGAAAACTTAGAAGATAAATACAGGAAAAGAGACAATGAGTTAGAAGAGAGAGACACATACACAGATATAGACACTGAACAAAACACATACAGAAACGCATATACAGAGCTACATATGCAGACTGAGATAAAGAGGTAAAAATGAAAACACAAATATACAGATACAAAGACAGAGACCACACACAGATACACTTAGTAAAGTTATTTTCTGTTCTAATGCTGAAGTTCTTTTTTTTCTAATGTAGACCCTTTTTGTATTTTGTGTGCTACAAAACAGTGTATATAAGCAAACTGTTATGTGTTTAGTTACATATTTTGTCTTATAAACATTAGTATCTATTTTTTGCAGTATATATTAACTTGTAATGCAGATAGTTAGAGTGTACGTGTTAGCATATTGTGGATAAAAGTTGCTCATTTGGTTCTTTTTAACAGGTGTTGCCAGTGCGACAACAAAACACCAGGCTTTCTTTGAAACATGTGGATAACAAGTTAAATGAGAGGTCAGTGTTAAGGGATGGAAATGTGACACGGCTGTAGCGCAGATCAGATAAGAAGTGAGAAAAACTAAACAGATGGCTCAAGTTGTTTTACGATGTGCACGTTGGTGCCTCTTGTATGTGTTAATGTTGTTCAGTTTAGTTGCTTTTTAGGTCTCGCTGAGCCCAGCGCATGCGCTGGCTCGGAGAGACATTTTGTATATGCGCTTTTTTAAGTGCTGCTTGCTGGCCTAGCGCTTGCGTGCATGTGAGCATGCACGCGCGCAGCCGCCATGCGCTAGGCCAGCCAGCAGCCCTCAGGAGAGCATCATCGCAATCACTTTCACTTTCACAGCGATCGTGATCGCGATGACGTTATTATCACTGCACCCGCGCTTTACTTTTAACATTAAAAGTAAAGCGCGGGTGCCGCGATTATACCAAGAGTAAAGTAATAGAAAAAACATCTATTTCTTTACTTTTGGTATAATCACTGCACCCGCGCTTTACTTTTAACATTAAAAGTAAAGCGCGGGTGCCGCGATTATACCAAAAGTAAAGTAATAGAAAAAACATCTATTTCTTTTCTTTTGGTATAGTCGCGGCACCCGCGCTTTACTTTTAATGTTAAAAGTAATGCGCGGGTGCCGCGGCTGCCTGGCGAGCGCTTGTTGCGCTTGAGGCCAGGACCCCTTCTCTAAGGCCACTGAGTTTGCGGGTCAGAAATGTAATTAGCAAGGGTTTTTATTTCAATGTAGTAAATTACATGTTCATTATTACTAGTCAAAGCGAATTGCTACTAAGCAGAAATTTGTCAAGCAGCAGTGTTGGAATCTAATCTGATTAACAGGTGATCGGCACGTGGTCTACTGGGGCATGGAGTGAGATGGATTGTAGTGCTCCATTCTATTTTTGAGGACCTCACCCCCCGAAATGAACCCGGAAACTGCGGCCAGACACAAAGGAAACATCTACAGCTGCTGCCATCCTTTATAGAAAAACGACGTAGGTCAACTTCAGCAGTCAATGGGACTCAGTGCTGGGCCATTGAGTGAAAAGTTGTGACTTTGCAGCTTGGCTATTCCTACAGTGCTGTGATGGGCGACTTGCCGTCTGTACCTGTGGTGGTGGATGACGTCATCGCTGGCTGCTCAGGAGGGTCACCTATATCCAGGGTGAGGACTGCTGCACTGTGCTCAGTGCCCCTGAAGTCGAGCACAGTCAAGAAAATAGCTCCTTATGCAGAGGTGAGTTACCCAACGCTGATGCAACTGCAGGGAGCAATGGGAGCAGGCAAAATAGCATAGCCTTACGGGACCGGTTAACCGGAGAATTTCAAGCAGCTCCCAGCTCCGTGAGTGAGGAGGGTCCATTGGCAGTGAGGCTGAGAAAGTCTGGTTCCATGGCTGGAGCAGACTTGCAAGCTCTGGAGGGCCTAATGAAACTGGAGCACCCCATGCCTTGAACCACAATTAACCCAACAGGCTGTGTAAACATTGCAGCCCTTGCCTTGAATGAGAGCAAAGCAGTCTGCCCTTTCATTCACTGCAGTTAAAAGGATCCTTCTGGATTTTGCAACGGGTGAGGTAGCTCTCCGACCTAGACCTTCCCTGTGCAGCCTGTCACGCAACACCCTTAGGGCTCATGATGAGTGTTTGAAAAATAAGATTGGTGAGTAAAGAAATTCAGAGGAAGGCCTGTTTCGTGGGGTACCGGCCTGAGAAGGAGGGGTTGCTGTCAGCTTGGTAAATACTGCTTTACAGCGCTGTTCTTATGACAGCAGGGGAGCCCTGCTTGGCAGGAGGCTTGAATAGACTTTGTAGTAGAGCACCAAGAGCACCGGGGAGGCCAACTGCCCCTCCTGAAATTCCTAAACAAAGGTACCTGGCCATTTAGAGACTTGGGAAAGTATTAACACTTGTCTTGAAGTAAATGCTGACAGGATTTCTGCAATAAGTACACTGTGTTCCCACATGACCAGATCCTGTCTCAGGATACTGTGTGGCTCACAGAGAAAATAAGCATTGAAGCATTGGCATAGCCAATAGGTCTCGCTTTTTGGACCTTATAAGTATTTAGTTATGCGGCACAATATCCTTGGTGCAACAACATCAACTGTTGCATGGCTAAACACTTATAAGGTCCCAAAGGCGAGACCTATTGGCAATGCCAATGCTTGTTTGCATTTTGTTTTGCACTTTTGAAGTCTAGTAACTATGTATTTAGAGTCTTAGTAATATGTATCCTTGTGTTCTGAACAGAGGCATAAATAAAGACAAAGTTTTAACGAGCAAAACGCACGTATAGAGTCAGCCACATACACACATACACAGTGTACACATACTTAGACACACACAGGTAGGCATGACGCACATAAAGGAGCATATTCAGAGACAGAAACACACAGATACACGGGGAGAGAGAAAAGCACATAGTAACAGAAAGATAAATACAATATGAGAGAAGAAACAGACTCTAAAACAGGTACATATACAGCAAAAAAGAAAAGCATACACTAAAACAGATGATATAGAATGCCAGAGCTATACACACAGAGTAAATACACAGAGGCAGAAATGCAAAGACTGAGCATACAATGATACAGTGGCACACAGAGCTAGTGAGTTGCACAAAATAAGCTATACTTAAAGGAAGAGGCATATAAAAAAAGCACAGATAGAGATGCATAAACAGTAATGCACTGACAAAAATTGCGAGACAGAAAGGGACAAACAGAGATGCACAGATAGAGATTTGCAGACACAGACCAAGAGAGAGAAACAAACACATAGATACAGAAGTAGTTAGAAAGCAAGTTATGGGGAGATTGGTGGGGAAAAACGAGAGGACTGGTAAAAATTTAACGTTTTCAGTCACTCTTCAATTGTGCAATTACTCATGTTACAGAAAGACACATAAACTCACAAGAGTGCACACAGACCCAGAAAAACATATATATATATATAGAGAGACACAGATAGAGACAAATGTAATACACATAGGGCAATACATAAGGACAGAGAGACAAAGCTACATACATAGATAGAGAGACACAGACTAACACAGGGACTTACATACATTGAGATACAGAATGACTGAAATAGCTATAAATACACAGAGCTACACTTTTCATGAACACAGACCTACACACATACACAAAAGGACATAGACAAGCAAAGAGCAACACATAAACAGAGGCACATACACAAAGACTGAAACTGAGACAGATAGACAAAGCGCAATAGAGGCAGAGGTAAAGACAGAAATCTATAAACACCAAAACGCACATATAGTGTGCACATAGGTAGATGCATACAGGGGAGCATGATGCACCTAGAGGAGCATATACAGAGACAGAAACACACAGATAGAAAGAGAGAAGCAGACATACTAAGAGAAAGATGAATACACTGCAAGAGAACAAACAGACACTAACGAACATAGACCTACATATATAGAAAGATAGACAAGGAGGAATAGAGGCATAAATAAAGACAGAAACCTATAGTCATGAAATCGCCTGTGTATGTGGGTCTGTGTATTACAATGCAGAAATTGTATAATAAAGTATAAACACAAAAGTAGCTAGTACAACTTATAAATGTATCTGTTACCTATACAGTTGCTAATTTGTAACATACACTGTAGATATTAAGGTGCAGTCTGTGTTTGTTAAATACCCTTCACATATCAAATGCTTATTTGATGTAATGCTTCATCATTGGGTTTTTCTTACAGAGCTACACTTAGGTGCACCAAAACAGACCTGCACACATATAGAGAAGGACATTAACAAGCAAAGAGATACACAGAAACAGAGGCACATAGACAAAGCTAGAAACTGAGACAGGTAGACAAAGAGGAACAGAGGCAGAGATAAAAACTGAAACGTATAAACACTAAAAGGCACATATAGAGTTTGGTACATACACACAAATACAGTGTACACATAGGTAGACACATACAGTGGAGCATGACGGGCACAGAGGAGCATATACAAAGACAGAGACACACAGATAGACTGAGAGAGAGATAGAAACGCAGAGACTAAGAAAAGGATGAATACACTATGAGAAAAGAAACAGACAGTAAAACAAATACATCTACAGCAAAAGAGAAAAGCATACACTAAAACAGAGAAATACACAGAAAGGCAGAGCTGTACACTCATAGTAAATACACAAAGGAGAAATGCAAAGACAGACCATTCACAGATACAGTAGTACACAAAGTGAGTGAGTTGCACAAAGTAAGACATACACATAGAAAGAGACATATAAACAAATGCAGAGACACAGATCTTTAGAGAGAAATGCACTCACAGAAGTGTAGAGACAGAAAAGGCTAAACAGAGATGCACAGATACAGATGTAGAAACACAAACGACGAAAGAGAGACAAGCAAATACAGACAGAAGTAGTTAGAAAAAAGTGAGAGAGAGAGTTAGAGAAACACAAACAGAGACAGAGATGCAGAAACAGAAACAGTAACACATTCACAAATATAGAAATACACAGTCAGAGGTTAATGCACTGAGATAGTAATGTGCATACAAATAAAGAGACGCACAGACAGTGGCAGTGATGTAAATGTAAATGCACATAAAGAGAGACAAAATACATACAGATATGCATAGCCAGGTAGCAAAATGCAACTGTAAATGAAGAGAGAGAAAAACATAGACATAGAAAGTTAAATAAAAACATACTTATACAGATATACACAAAGAGCAAGTGACAGACAGATATAGAAACGCACTTAGAGACACATACACAAACAGAGATTGCTGCATAGAAACACAGACAGACACACAGAGACACATACAGACAGAGATATAGAAACAGGTACAGATTAGAAAACTTAGAAGATAAATACAGGAAAAGAGACAATGAGTTAGAAGAGAGAGACACATACATAGATATAAACACTGAGCGAAACACATACAGAAACGCATATACAGAGCTACATATGCAGACTGAGATAAAGAGGTAAAAATGAAAACACATATATACAGATGCAAAGACAGTGACCACACACAGATACACTTAGTAAAGTTATTTTCTGTTCTAATGCTGAAGTTCTTTTTTTTCTAATGTAGACCCTCTTTGTATTTTTTGTCCTACAAAACAGTGTATATAAGCAAACTGTTATGTGTTTAGTTACATATTTTGTCTTATAAACATTAGTATCTGTTTTTTGCAGTATATATTAACTTGTAATGCAGATAGTTAGAGTGTACGTGTTAGCATATTGTGGATAAAAGTTTCTCATTTGGTTCTTTTTAACCCCTTGTATGCTCATGACGAGCTGTGCTCGTCATCAGCATACAGTCGCCGTGTGCTCATGACGAGCCCAGCTCGTCATGGCACCCACCCACCGGGGAAGCGCTGGCGCTCCCCCCGTGGGTGATCGATCGGCGTATTTGTTCTGGGGAAGGCAGGGGAAGACCTTCTCCTGCCTCCCCCCGTGCCCCCCCTCGCATCATCACTGATGTCAGCACGCGAGGCGCGCTGACGTCATTGAGGGTTCCCTAGGATCACTGACGCGCAGGAAGCCATTTGCTTCCTGTGCGTCGGTGAACTCAGAGGTGAGTTTTGGGGCTGGGGAGGGGGGGGGATTTTGTTAAAAGAGACATCGAGGGAAAGGAAAGGGTTTTCCTTTCCCTCGAAGCCTCTTTTGTGCATTCCTGCTGCACGATCGTGCGATCGTGCAGCAGGAATGCCCACTAGGCGCCAGGGATTTTTTTTTTAAATGGCACCATGTTTTTCTGTGTTGGGGGAGCGGCCCCTTAGGCAAGGGTCACTCCCCTTTGGGGGGCAATATTTACTTGCGTTGTCTGCCCCCCGGGGGGGCAGACATTTTTTATTTAATTAAAATCGGCTTTAATTGTTATGTAGTGGGGAGTGGCCCCTTGGGCAAGGGTCACCCCCCTTTGGGGGCCGTTTTTAAAAAAAGGTTTATTTTATTATTTCAAAAGTTTTATATAGCGCTAGCTTCACCCGTAGGTAGGTATAGCACTTTACATACATACTGTGGGGGGAGCGGCCCCTTAGTCAAGGGCCGCTCCCCTTTTTGGGGTCAATGTAATTTAGGCTTTGTCTGCCCCCCTGGGGGGGGCAGATTATCTTTATGTAAAAAAAAATGCCCACTGGACCACCAGGTAGTGTTTAGTGGGGAGTGGCCCCTTGGGCAAGGGTCACTCCCCTTTGGGGGCTTATGATTTTGGCAGTCTGCCCCCATGGGGGGGGCAGATTTCACCATTTTGAGGTCGAGCATTCGAGACCTCTTGTATATACTTTAGTATATACTTATATGTTTATATGGTTTGTGGGCTTTGGAGGAGCCCTAGGACTTGTCTGCTTCCGCTTAGGGACTTTTTTTTCTGATCAACATAGGTCAGTAAAATACCAGAATCACTTCATGTGAGAAAGTGCCATCTTTCTTGCATGGTATGCCCCCACTTTTTGCTGAAGTGCTGAATGTACTTTGACTGAGTGTGCCCTGGACTCCTGCCAATCAGGTGCCCAGGGCCTATGTTCCTTCCCTAAAACACACAAAACCCAAATTGGCAAACCCTGGCCACATGTCAGCCCCTGGTAAATGGTACCCTAGGTACCCAGGGCCTTGTGACCAGGGAAGGCCTCTAAGGGCTGCAGCACTCATTGTGCCACCCTTAGAGGCCCTGTACCCTTACACACACACACTGCCTTTGCAGGCTGGGTGTCTGGGTGCAAGACAAAACAAAGAGTCGACATGGCACACATCCCCATCACCTACATAGCCAATGCATATATCAGCCACCCCTCTAGCTGGGTGCCTTATGCCAATGGTGTGGGCACAGGAGCAGGAGCCCTGTGCCCCTACAGTACCCAGGTCCATTCCTGTGCACTGTAAGTGCAGTGCTGCCATTTAAGAGTACATGGTGCTGAGAGCTCGTCAAACACGAACTCCACAGCACCATAATGGCAACACTGAAGACTGAGAAGTTTGGTATCAAACTTCTCAGCACATTAAACTCACACTGATGCCAGTGTGGGATTTAATGTACCAAGCACCACAGAGGGCATCTTAGAGATGCCCCCTTAAACCTAACCTACAATCCACGTCTGCTCTGAGGCTGCCTAGGCTGCCACACAGCAGACATGTTGCTGGACCCCTGGGTGGGAAAGCCCCTGCTCTCCTGGGCCTGCAACAATGCACATCCTGGGCGAGGTGCTAAATCTCCTCCCCCAGGATAGGCAGGGGGAAGCTTCAAAGGCATGCCGCCTCTGTGAGCTTCCCCAGGCCACTGCAACCCCCCACTCTGGCGGGAAGCTTGGCCGGAAACCCCAAATAAGGACAGGGGATGTGCCAGCCTGCCAACCCCACCCCTCAGGTGGGGGAAGCGAGGTGAAGCCCATTTCCGGGCTCTCGCCATCTTGAAGATGGGAAGCCCTACCCCATCAGGACTAGGCTACTGCCCCCCTCCCACAGGAGAGGGGCAGGATAGGGGGTGTACCCACCCCAGGACAGGGACCCATTGGTCCCTGCCCTTCACCTACCTGTAACGCCCCTAAATCTAGTATTTAGGGGCACCCTGATCCTTCCTTCCCCAGATTCCAGATTCTGATATACAAAGAAGAGCAAGAAGAAAGAAGACCTGCCCTGCAGCTGCTAAGAAGAGGAAGACACCAACTGCTTTGGCCCCAGCCCTACCGGCCTGTCGACCCTCGAACCTGCTCCTGCTCCAACCCGGCATCTCTTGTGGCCAGCAACCTCACAAACCCCGGAGGACCTGGCTACCTTTTGGCTCTAAGCCCCGGGACTCCCATGAGTAGAGGCTCTACTCAAAACCTACCTCTAATCCCTGTCAGCAGCCCGGAACCGCGAACCCAGCACACTCTGCACCAGTCAAGCCTGGCCAGTGCCGGAGTGAACAAAGACCACGAGGACGACCCCACGGCGACTGTGACCCCGAGTCCGGCACCCAATACATTGGGCCTAACTCTCTCTGCACCCGGCCACCCTAGAGTCGCTGAGGGTGAACCAACTGTACCTACCTGACCCTGGGGGACCCCTGAGTCTATGCCCAGAACCTCAGCTCTACCAGTTGAGTACTTACCTTTAAACCGATATCTCTATTTTCTTCATAGGGTAACATTGACTGGCTTTTTCCTGAAATTTCTTTTAAGTGTGGACTTTTCAAATCTTAAAATATTCACCAAAAATCAGCCGAGTAACGAAAACGAAAATACTCACCTGCTCTTAGGTGAGCTCCCAATGCTGGATCTTGGTGCCCAGCACTGACTCTGAAAAATACTTACAACTGTACTTACCAGTAACCCAATTTTCTCCCATAGGAAATCATTGACTCTTTTTCTGTGAAATTTCTTCTGTCAATTTCTGCAATCTTTAAATATTCTTTAAAAATCGTATAATATTTGAAAACGTAATTACTTACCTGTTTTGGATAAAGGTGCCAGTACTGAGTCTAGGTACCCAGTACTGGGTTACAAAAGTAACAAGAACATACTGTGCCGGCAACTTGAATTTTCTTCCGTAGGAAATCATTGACTGTTTTATCTGAAATATTTTCTAAGTGTCAACTTTTAGAATAGCTAAATATTGTTTAAAAATCATCACAGTAATTAAGTCGACTTTCATCACTTGATTCTAAGTACTGACCCAGGACTGAATCTAGGATCCAGTCCTGGAATTGCAAAAGTAATCCTAAAAGTAATCTGTTGCAAATAACTTGAAATTTCCATTGAGCTCAATAAAATAGTGTTGCCTATTGCAACCACTTGTAACTGTTTACAAAAGTCAATTGCATATTGCAAAAGTATTTATATAAAGCATCTCATTCTGAGAAAGTATATTTTAATGCCAAGTGTTGGTTCTAAAATAAAACAAGCATATATTTTTTATATATAACCCATTGGCCTAGAGTTCAGTTATTGAGTGTGTGAGACCATTTGCTGACTGAGTGTGTACAACAAATGCTTTACACTGTCCTCTGATACTGCCTTACTGCTCGACCAAGCTACCACTTTAGAGAGTAAGGTTATATCTAACTTTAGCCTCTGCCAAACCCTTGGGGACTGTGGACTCTGTATACCCTGTACCTATTAAGGAACAGTATATACAGAGCCACTTTCTCACACTTCAGCATTCTCTAGTTTTCAGTCCATAGAAATTGTCTTCCTCAAGCACCCATAGACAATAATATTGTTTTTAAATCTTGGATTTTCAGTGATATGACCACCGAAGGCCCAGATTTAATATTAAAAACAGAGCTTTGGACTAAACCATTTCCCGCTGAAAGGCAATATTTCTCCCCGTGTGTTCCAATACTTGGCATGTCACGCAGTTTGGTGCTTGCTTTTCCTCCATGTCGAAGAACAGCAGATGTTTCAGGGCGCAGGCTAATGTGCTGCATAGCTAAGTACATATAAGGTCCCAAAGGCGAGACCGATTGCATTGCGAATGCTTGTTTAATGTAGGGCCCACTAGGCCACCAGGGTGTTATTTGTGGAGAGTGACCCCTTGGGCAAGGGTCACTCTCCTTTGGGGTCAATATTTGTGGCTGTGTCTGCCCCGCAGGGGGCCAGATTGCCATGTTTTAAAAAAAAATTGGGCCGACTAGACCACCAGGGATTTTTTTTGTGGGGCGTAGCCCCTTGGGCAAGGGTTGCTCCCATTTGGTAAGCATTAATTTGGCCGTTTCTGCCACCCTGAGGGGCAGATCGGCTGATTTGTTTTTTTATAGGTCCACTAGGCCACCCGGGTTTTTGTTTTTTATATTGGGGAGCGGCCCCTTGGACAAGGGTCGCTCCCCTTTGTGGGAGGATGATTGTGGTAATTTCTGCCCTCTTTGGGTGGCAGAATAGCAGTATGTTTTTAGGCCCATCTGCCATCTAGGGGGGCAGAAGCCACTAGACACCTGTTTTTTTAAATTTTTGTGTTTGGTAGTGCTCCCCTTTTATGGGGGTGAATATTTTATTTATACTCTTAGGCCCACCTACCCCTTAGCTTGGCTGGTGGATTGTGTGTGGACTGGGCCATTATTTGCATATGTGATTGTAATGTTTTATTCTCCTTTTCATTCTAGTGTAAAGCTTTTGATTCCTGTTTGCGATTTCGACAGTGGGGTTCTGCAGTTTTGCGCAGTTGCATTTTTTTTGGTAAGAAAAACATTTTTGTTGTATTTTCTCCAAATTAGTATTTTTGTCATGTATGAATGAATTTTCTTGTAAGTGGTGTCATAATGGCAGCTTATTTAGTTAGTGTTTTGTGCATGGAATTCTTTGCGATGTGTTTTGCATTGTCTTATGTGTAATTTTCTTTTCTCTTTCTTTTTTAGTGGGATATTGTTGATCCATACTGTGTCTGTGCAGAGTAGGTGGTGGTAAATGTATCTGCTTCTGGCAAGTGAGTGGTATCGTTTTGGAGCATATAGGTATTTCTGATAAAGATGCATTTTGTTTATTGCTTATTTTACAAAGTGTTTGTTGTTGTTGACTTGTTTGACAAGTTACTGTTATTAGTAAGCAGTATGGCTAGCCGTAGAATGACTGCTCAGCAGGTGGTTGGTTTTGCTTCTTGAATCTTCCTCTGAGCAGGATTATGAGACTGACGGTGCGTCTGACGGAGAGGAGGGAGGGGAAGATTCAGGCAGTGAGTTTTCTCTCTAGATGGAATCATCGGATGATGAAGGTACTCTCAGTGGAGGTGAAGCTACTCTCAGTGCGGATGAAGTGCCTGTTTTAGAGGAGGATACTGCTGTGCCGATGGTGCAAGAGGCATCTGGATTGCAGCCTGAGGCTGCTAGGCTTCCTACTGCAAGTGCTGGACTCTGGGTTGATCCAAACATGGTGCAGCCGGTGTTGCCTGCCTTTAGTGGTGATGCAGGGTGTAGAGTGGATTGTGAATTTTTTTGTCTATACAGTTTTTTCAGTTGTTTATGGATGATGTATTTTTGGGTGAGATTGTTGAGCAGACTAATTTGTATGCTGAACAGTTTTTGAGGGACAACAGTGACAAACTTAGGCCCCACTCTAGAGCTACCCGGTGGACTCCCACAAATTTGGAAGAGATGAAGAAGTTTTTGGGTTTGCATGATTTGGCGATTGGCTGGCGGTGTGCCTGGACTGGTGATTGGCTGGCGGTGTGCCTGGACTGCGCTTGGCTGGCGGTGTGCGTGGACTGGTGCTCGGCTGGCGGTGTGTAAGTAGTGACTTGCTGCTGGTCACTACACACACTACTAGCTGAGTGCCACTCCACGCAATCCATCAGCTTGTGTGAATGCTGTGTCAAGAATGTGGGCATCTGAAAGTGATGGGCCCTTGAATGGCGCTGTCTGCTGGTGTGAGTGTTGTAATGTGATGGGCCCGCGGCTGGCGGTGTGAATGTTTTTTATATGTGTCACACGTATGAAAGGTGTATGAATGGCCTGTCAAGAGGTTGGTGCCTTGTCGTGGCTTTACAGCTCACGAGCTGTGAGTCAATGGTTCAGTTTCTCCCCCTTTCAATTATTAACAGTGCATTTCATTTTTGTGAAATCACTTGCTAATACAATTGTATATACTGAACCATCACTCACCCTCGTGCCAAATCCAACCAGTATGTGTGTGTGCTTGAGGATTAGATGACTGTGCAGTAATATTTGTCTTTCTGAAGCAGGGTGTACCTTGTCCCTTTTTGTAAATGTTGTAATGTGTTGTTTTTGTGCCTGGTGGTGTGAATGGTCTTGTGTGTATCACGTATGAAAGGTGTGTGTATGGCCTGTAAAGCGGTTGGTGCCTTGCCGTGGCTTTACAGCTCACGAGCTGCAAGTCATTGGTTCGGTTTTTTGTCCATTTAATTATTGACAGTGCATTTCATTTTTGTGAAATCTCTTGTTAATAAAATTTAATATACTGAACCATCACTCGCCCTCGTGCCAAATCCAACCAGTATGTGTGTGTGTTTGAGGAATAGATGGCTGTGCAGGAATCTTTGTCTTTTTAGTTTCTCTGCCAAGGTGTACGTTCCATGTAAGAATAACCCACCAACTGTAGATATTGTCGTAAACCCATGGGAGTTCATGGTGATGTCTCTCTTGTGAATTCCCAAAAGTTATTTTATCAACAGTGTCCTGCAAACCTCAAAATGTCTGTCACATTTTCCTTGCAATATTGTGCCGAAATTCTTACGCTGTAGCAACAAACAACTAATTATGTCAAAACGATTTGGTTTTGCAAGGGGCGTCAACTGTATTTTTGGCCCCGTGCTAGTCGGCCATCTAGGGAAACCTACCAAACCCACACATTTTTTAAACTTAAACAGCGGGTGCTTCCAGGGAGGTATGGCTTGTGTGGATCCCCCCGACGTTTCCTTACCCAGAATCCTCTGCAAACCTCATTTTTAGTTGAAAAAACATCACATTTTTGTGTGGGAAAGTTGTGGCATCATCGGGCAAACACAAATTTCCCACCACTCAGCGTTCCTCCAGGTCTCCCGGTAAAAATGGTGCCTCACTTGTGTAGGAGGCCCAAGTACCCATGACAGACAAGGGCCCAAAACCTAGTGAGGCGACATCAAAATTGCCTATCTCAAAACCACCTGGTTTTGCAAGGGGGGTCATCTGGGTTTTTGGCCCCGAGCTTGGTGGCCATCTAGGGAAACCTACCAAACCCACACATTTCTGAAAACTAGACTCCCAGGGGCTTCCAGGGAGGTATGGCTTGCGTGGATCCCCCAACATTTCCTTACCCAGAATCCCCTGCAAACCTCAATTTTAGCTGAAAAAAATCACATTTTTGTGTGGGAAAGTTGTGGCATCATCGGGCAAACACAAATTTATCACCACCCAGCGTTTCCCCAGGTCTCCTGGTAAAAATGGTGCCTCACTTGTGTGGGAGGCCCAAGTACCCGCGACAGGCAAGGGCCCAAAACATTTTTTGATAGGCAATGTTGATGTCGCCTCACTACATTTTGGGCCCTTGCCTGTCGCGGGTACTTGGGCCTCCCACACAAGTGAGGCACCATTTTTACCGGGAGACCTGGGGGAACGCTGGGTGGTGGGAAATTTGTGTCAGCCCAGTGATGCCACAACTTTCCGACACAAAAATGTGTGAAAAAAGTGATTTTTTTCAGCTAAAATCGAGGTTTGCAGGGGATTCTGGGTAAGAAAACTTTGGGGGATCCACTCAAGCCATACCTCCCTGGAAGCCCCCGGGTGTATAGTTTTCAGAAATGTATGGGTTTGGTAGGTTTCCCTAGATGGCCGCCGAGCACCGGGCCAAAAACCCAGGTGACCCCCCTTGCAAAACCAGGTGGTTTTGAGATAGCCAATTTTGATGTCGGCTCACAAAGTTTTGGGCCCTTGCCTGTCGCGAGTACTTGGGCCTCCCACACAAGTGAGGCACCATTTTTACCGGGAAACTTGAGGGAACACTGGGTGGTGGGAAATTTGTGTGTGCCCGATGATGCCACAACTTTCTCACACAAAAATGTGTGAAAAATGTGATTTTGCAGGGGATTCTGGGTAAGGAAACGTTGGGGGATCCACGCAATCTATACCTCCCTGGAAGCCCCCGGGTGTCTAGTTTCTAGAAATGTATGGGTTTGGTAGATTTCCCTAGATGGCCGCCGAGCACAGGGCCAAAAACCCAGGTGACCCCTCTTGCAAAACCAGGTGGTTTTGAGATAGCCAAATTTGATGTTGCCTCACTAAGTTTTGGGCCCTTGCCTGTCGCTTGTACTTGGGCCTCCCACATAAGTGAGGCACCATTTTTACCAGGAGACCAGGGGGAACGCTGGGTGTTGGTAAATTTGTGTGTGCCCAATGATGCCACAACTTTCCCACACAAAAATGTGTGAAAAATGTGATTTTTTCCAGCTAAAATTGAGGTTTGCAGGGGATTCTGGGTAAGGAAACGTTGGGGGATCCACACAAGCCATACCTCCCTGGAAGTCCCCGGGTGTCTAGTTTTCAGAAATGTGTGGGTTTGGCAGGTTTCCCTAGATGGCCGCCGAGCACGGTGCCAATAACCCAGGTGACCCCCCCTTGCAAAACCAGGTGGTTTTGAGATAGGCAATTTTGAAGTCGCCTCACTACGTTTTGGGCCCTTGCCTGTGGCGGGTACTTGGGCCTCCCACACAAGTGAGGCACCATTTTTACCGGGAGACCTGGGGGAAGGCTGGGTGGTGTGAAATGTGTGTGAGCCCGGTGATGCCACAACTTTCCCACACAAAAATGTGTGGAAAAAGTGATTATTTCAGCTAAAATTGAGGTTTGCAGGGGATTCTGGGTAAGGAAACGTTGGGCGATCCACGCAAGCCATACCTCCATGGAAGCCCCCGGGTGTCTAGTTTCTAGAAATGTATGGGTTTGGTAGGTTCCCCTAGATGGCCGCCGAGCACAGGGCCAAAAACCCAGGTGACACCCCTTGCAAAACCCGGTGGTTTTGAGATAGCCAATTTTGATGTCGCCTCACTAAGTTTTGGGCCCTTGCGTGCTGCGGGTACATGGGCCTCCCATACAAGGGAGGCACCATTTTTACCGGGAGACCTGGGGGAACGCTGGGTGGTCGTAAATTTGTGTGTGCCCGATGATTCCACAACTTTCCCACACAAAAATGTGTGAAAATCTTGATGTTTTCAGCTAAAATTGAGGTTTGCAGGGGATTCTGGGTAAGGAAACGTTGGGGGATCCACGCAAGCCATAACTCCCTGGAAGCCCCCGGGTGTCTAGTTTTCAGAAATGTGTGGGTTTGGTAGGTTTCCCTAGATGGCCGCCGAGAACGGTGCCAAAAACCCAGGTGACCCACTTGCAAAACCAGGTGGTTTTGTGATAGCCAATTTTGATGTCGCCTCACTACGTTTTGGGCCCTTGCCTGTCGCGGGTACTTGTGCCTCCCACACAAGTGAGGCACCATTTTTACCGGGAGACTTGAGGGAACGCTGGGTGGTGGGAAATTTGTGTGAGCCTGGTGATGCCACAACTTTCCTACACAAAAATGTGTGAAAAAAGTGATTTTTTCAGCTAAAATTGAGGTTTGCAGGGGATTCTGGGTAAGGAAACGTTGGGGGATCCATGCAAGCCATACCTCCCTGGAAGCCCCTGGGTGTCTAGTTTTCATAAATGTATGGGTTTGGTAGGTTTCCCTAGATGGCCATCGAGCACCAGGCCAAAAACCCAGGTGACCCCCCTTGCAAAACCAGGTGGTTTTGAGACAGGCAATTTTGATGTCGCCTCACTACGTTTTGGGCCCTTGCCTGTCACGGGTACTTGGGCCTCCCACACAAGTGAGGCACCATTTTTAGTGGGAGACCTGGGGGAATGCTGGGTGGTGGGAAATTTGTGTGAGCCCGGTGATGCCACAACTTTCCCACACAAAAATGTGTGAAAAAAGTGATTTTTTCCGCTAAAATTGAGGTTTGCAGGGGATTCTGGGTAAGGAAACATTGGGGGATCCACGCATGCCATACCTCCCAGTCAGCCCCCGGGTGTCTAGTTTTCAGAAATGTGTGAGTTTGGAAGGTTACCCTAGGTGCCGCAGAGCTAGGGTTTAAAAACTACAGCTAGGCACTTTGCCAAAAAAGGGTCATTTTTCACTGCGAAATTGAGGTGTGACCACGTTGCGTTATGAGCCGTTTCCTGTCGCAGGCACTAGGCCGACCCGCACAAGTCAGGTACCATTTTTCTCATAAGACTTTGGGGAACGCGGAGTGTGGGGAAATTTGTGGATCCACGCAGATTCCGGAACTTTCCACCATAGAAATGTGGGGAAAATGTGTTTTTTTTGACAATTTTTTAGGTTTGCAAGGGATTCTGGGTAACAGAACCTGGTGGAAGGCAGTCAACTCACCCCATCCTGGATTTCCCTGGGTGTCTAGTTTTCAGAAATGTATAGGTTTGCTAGGTTTCCCAAGGTGCCCTTAGAGCTAGGGTTCAAAAACTACAGCTAGGCACTTTGCCAAAAAAGGGTCATTTTTCACTGCGAAATTGAGGTGTCACCACGTTGCGTTTTGCGCTGTTTCCTGTCGCGGGCACTAGGCCGACCCACACAAGTGAGGTACCATTTTTCTCGTAAGACTTTGGGGAACGCGGGGTGGGTGGAAATTTGTGGATCCACGCAGATTCCGGAACCCTCCATCACAGAAATGTGGGGAAAATTTGTTTTTTTTGACAATTTTTTAGGTTTGCAAGGGATTCTGGGTAACAGACCCTGGTGGGAGGCAGTCAACTCACCCCATCCTGGATTTCCCTGGGTGTCTAGTTTTCAAAAATGTATAGGTTTGCTAGGTTTCCCTAGGTGCCTGCAGAGCTTGGGTTCATAAACTACAGCTAGGCACTTTGCCAAAAAAGGGTCATTTTTCACTGCGAAATTGAGGTGTGACCACGTTGCGTTTTGCGCCGTTTCCTGTCGCAGGCACTAGGCCGACCCGCACAACTCAGGTACCATTTTTCTCGTAAGACTTTGGGGAACGCGGGGTGTGTGGAAATTTGTAGATCCACGCAGATTCTGGAACTTTCCACCACAGAAATGTGGGGAAAATGTGTTTTTTTTTTACAATGTTTTAGGTTTGCAAGGGATTCTGGGTAACAGAACCTGGTGGGAGGCAGTCAAGTTACCCCATCCTGGATTTCCCTGGGTGTCTAGTTTTCAGAAATGTATAGGTTTGCTAGGTTTCCCAAGGTGCCCGCAGAGCTAGGGTTCAAAAACTACAGCTAGGCACTTTGCCAAAAAAGGGTCATTTTTCACTGTGAAATTGAGGTGTGACCACGTTGCGTTTTGCGCTGTTTCCTGTCGCGGGCACTAGGCCGACCCGCACAAGTGAGGTACCATTTTTATTGGGAGACTTAGGGTAATTCAGATTTGTAAAGCAACTGTTATTACCTATTGAATTTTGTGCATTTCTTCCTTTCAAATGAAAGACTTTATGTAAAAAAGAAGTCATTTTGAAACATGACCGATAATTCTCATGCTAGTATGAGTATTCCCAATTTCGAAAATGTGCAAATATGTACTGTTTCTAAACTCTATAATTTGTTCCCATTTCAGAAATACATAGGTGTCTCTCATACCAATTTTTCCATGTATACATTTCCCCACAATACATGCTATATACCCGGAACATAAGAAAAAACCATTGCAAATTGCTGCTGTGTTTGACTCTGGGTTCGTCGGGTTCTTGGTGAACCTACAAGTCTTATATATCCCCACAACCAGGAATGTCCAGCGGATGTAACGGTATATTGCTTTCAAAGAGCTGTCATAATTAGAAGAAGTTACAGGTAAAAACGTTGACACAAAAGGCTGTTTTTTTCAACTAATTTTCTATTTTTACCTATATTTACCTGTTAGTTTCTATAAAGAAACCTTGATGGATCTACAAAAATGACCCATTGCTGAATTCAGAATTGTATCTACTTTTCTAAAATGTATAGCTTTCCAGGATCCATTATTGCTTTTACACCCATTTCTACCATTAACTGGAAGGAGGTAGAAAGCACAAAAAATAGAAAAAATAGGCTATGTCCCAGAAAAATGCCAACACTGTGTAAAAAATGTTGGTTTTATGACAAAAGTCTGTCATTCCCTAAAATCTGGGAAAATGGTGATTTCAGCCCCACAAACCCTTTTCTGATACCATTTGTAGAGAAAAACCCAGACGCTTTCATTTGCAGCCCATTTCCCCCCCCAAAAAAATTGCTGTATTTTGGCTAATTTCTGGGACCCCTCCAGGGGAATCCACAAACCCTGGGTACCTTTAGAATCCCCATGATGTTGGAAGAAAAGGACGCAAATTTGGCTTGGATACCTTATGTGGTCAAAAAGTTACAGGGGCCTAAGCGCGAACTGCCCAAAAAAGGCTTAGCACAGGGGGGGAGGGAAAGGCCTAACAGCGAAGGGGTTAACAGTTGTTGCCAGTGCGAAACAAAACACCAGGCCTTCTTTGAAACATGTAGATAACAAGTTAAATGAAAGGTCAGCGTGAAGGGATGGAAATGTGACACGGCTGCAGCGCAGATCAGATAAGAAGTGAGAAAAACTAAACAAATGGCTCAAGTTGTTTTACGATGTGCACGTTGGTGCCTCTTATATGTGTTAATGTTGTTCAGTTTAGTTGCTTTTTGCATTTTGTTTTGCACTTTTGAAGTAGCTATGTATTTAGAGTCTTAGTAATATGTATCCTTGTGATCTGAACAGAGGCATAAATAAAGACAGAAACTTATAATGAGCAAAACGCACGTATAGAGTCAGCCACATACACACATATACAGTGTACACAGGTAGGCATGACACACATAGAGGAGCATATTCAGAGACAGAAACACACAGATACACAGGGAGAGAGAAACGCACATAGTAACAGAAAGATAAATACAATATGAGAGAAGAAACAGACTCTAAAACAGATACACATACAGCAAAAAAGAAAAGCATACACTAAAACACATGATATAGAATGACAGAGCTGTACACACAGAGTAAATACACAGAGGCAGAAATGCAAAGACTGAGCATACAATGATACAGTGGCACACAGAGCTAGTGAGTTGCACAAAATAAGCTATACATAAAGGAAGAGGCATATAATAAAATGCACAGAGAGACGCATAAACAGTAATGCACTGACAAAAATTGCGAGACAGAAAGGGACAAACCGAGATGCACAGATAGAGATTTGCAGACACAGACGACGAGAGAGAAACAAACACATAGATACAGAAGTAGTTAGAAAGCAAGTTATTGGGAGATT
The DNA here is from genome assembly GCF_964204655.1 of Triturus cristatus. Lineage (NCBI taxonomy): Eukaryota > Metazoa > Chordata > Amphibia > Caudata > Salamandridae > Triturus > Triturus cristatus. Next base: position 377,948,265 of record NC_140579.1, on the reverse strand, counting down.
GGTGGGGAAAAACGAGAGGACTGGTAAAAATTTAAAGTTTTCAGTCACTCTTCAACTGTGCAATTACTCATGTTACCGACAAACACATAAACTCACAAGAGTGCGCACAGACAAAGAGAAACAGATATATAGAGAGAAAGACACAGATAGAGACAAATGTAAATACACATAGGGCAATACATAAGGACAGAGAGACAAAACTACATACATAGATAGAGAGACACAGACATATACAGGGACATACATACATTGAGATACAGAATGACTGAAATAGATATAATTACACAAAGCTACACTTTTCATGAACACAGACCTACATACATACACAAAAGGACACTGACAAGCAAAGAGCAACACAGAAACAGAGGCACATACACAAAGACTGAAACTGAGACAGATAGACAAAGAGTAACAGAGGCAGAAATAAAGAAAGAAACTTATAAACACCAAAACGCACATATACAATGAGACACATACATGCAAATACAGTGTACACATAGATAGATGCATACAGGGGAGCATGATGCATCTAGAGGAGCATAGACAGAGACGTACTGATAGACAGAGAGAGAAAGAGAAACGCATTAAGAGGAGATAAATACACTATAAAAGAAGAAACAGACACGAACAAACACAAGCGTATACACATACACAAAAGGACACTGACAAGCAAAGAGATACACAGAATCAGAGGCACATATACAAACACTGAAACTGAGACAGATACACAAAAAGACACAGTGACAAAGATAAAGACAAAAACATATAAACACCAAAATGCACATATAGAGTGAGACATATACACGCATATACAGTTTACACATAGGTAGACGCACACAGGAGAGCATGACACACAGAGAGGAGCATATACAGAGATAGAGACACAGAGATACACATGAAGAGAGAAACGTACATACTAAGAGAAAGATGAATACACTGTGAGAGAAAAACAGACAGTAATCAACATAGACCTACACACATAGAGAAAGGGACAATGAAAAGCAAAGAGATACACAGAAACAGAGGCACATACACAAAGACTGAAACTGAGAACAATAGACAAAGAGGAACAGAGGCATAAATAAAGACAGAAACCTATAGATACGAACACACCTGTGTATGTGGGTCTGTGCATTAAAATGCAGAAATTGTGTAATAAAGTCTAAACACAAAAGTAGCCAGTACAAACTATAAATGTATGCGTTACCTATAGAGTCGCTAATTTATAACATACACTGCAGAGATTAAGGTACACTCTGTGTTTGTAAAGTACCCCTCACACACCAAATGCTTATTTGATGTCATGCTTCATCATTGGGGTCTTCCTGTTCATGCTACAGTACGGGGCATGCTGCAACTTACGGAGACGTAGGAACACTTTTTCTGTGTTATAGTATGTGTCTTGCAGTTTGGTAAATGTAGGCTGAAAAGTCATAGTGGTGTAATTTTAGGAAGCAAATATTGTAGTGATAAATATAATATTGTTAGTAATGTAGATGGTGTTTGTATGTTGGCTTTTGTGTATTTAATTGAATGTTTGAGTATGTGTGTTCGTTTTTATGTATCTCGGGCTGTGTGTTCCTTACAAATAGTCGCACAGAAATTGCACATACAGAAATACAGAGACAGAAATGAACACACAGGACAGAGACACATAAAAAGAAATGCATAGTTACAGATGTACAGATAGAGATGTACAAGAAGTAATGTATAATGTATGAAGGCAAAGGTACATTTAGGAACGTTTTAATAGAGATGCCTACAGAGAGATGCAGAGATAAAGAAGCACAAACAAATGCACTTATAAAGATGCACAAATAAAAACGCACTAACAGACATGCACATAAAGAGATGCACAGACAGAGCTGCACTAACCGATGCACAGAGTAATCTGGGTGTAAACAGACATAGTTACAAATATATAAATGCAAAGCCTAATATACACATCCAGAGAAAAAAACGCACATGTAAAGACAAGCATGTGTACACAAAGACAGTGATGTGCACACATACCTAGTGATGCATATTTATAGACCATAATGTACATACATAAATAGTAATGCATACACAGAAAAAGTGATGCACCTACAGCGACAATGAAGCACAAAACAGACCTTGATGTGCACACAAACACTAAGATGCATGCAGAGACAGTGGTGTACACAATTAGATAGTGATACACACATAAACTGATTCATATACAAAAAGGATGATGCACACATAAAGGCAATGTGTGCACATACATCCAGTTATAATGATGCATATACAGAGACAGTAATGTGCTAACAGAAATATGTGTACAAGAAAAATAATGCACACACAGCTACAGTGATGCACATACAGAGACTGTTATGTATACACAAATAAATAGAAATAGAGACTGTGTGAGAGACACATACAGAAATGCATATACAAGGCATAACATATATAGAAAAACGCAGTGTTAGACACACTCATGCATCTTTAGTTTAATATTCAGAAAGATAGAGAATAAAAAGTTCGAAAAAATGCAGATATTAAAAATACACATATACACATAGAGAAAGAGATACATATATGTACATACATAAACACTTATAGAAAAAAACAGACACACACAGAGATAGACCCACACAGAGAAACATAGCTAGAGATACATAAAGAGATACATACATATACAAACATACAATAATAAATACACAGAAGCAAATACACAGAGGCACACACCAAGACATACACGCAAATACATAGAAAAAGACGTACACACTAAAGAAATATAAAGAAATAAAATAGAACGAACACACACAGATAAACACATACTCCACTAAGTGTCATAACACGGAGCATTACCAAACTGTTTAAACGATATCGAAACTAGTGCAATTCACGCCCTGTTGTAAAACATTGCCCTGCACGCGCATTTGTGCCTCGTCTTGGCCCTTTGTTACTAATCAACTCAAATTACTAGGAATTTATTGCTTTTCAGCTTATTTAACCTCCCTGCAATACATCTGCTGCAAACACTATCTTGAGCTGATCCTACAGGCAATTGCTGCGATTTGGTTGTTCCTGGACGTACAATTTTGGTAAGTACATTTCTACTTTCGTAGCATAACTTCTAATAACTATTATCTACAACTGTTCTTAGTTTATAAATATGAACTAACAAAAAATGATATTCGATTACTTTTTGGATTCATCCATTTAAATTATGAGTAATACTTCTACATTAATGCAACAATAGAATCATTGTTAACATTGCTTTTACCTTTACCTATTTTAACACTGCCTTGTTTTATACTACAGCAGCAAAAAATTATCACCAGACAAGACTACAGAGTCCCTTTAAATAACATTTTGAAGCACCATATTACCAACAGCTGTGGTAAGTACATTATAAACGAAACGTATCTAATTCACGCAAAGAAATGGTGGAATAAAAGTCGGAAATAATAACAATGCTATGAATAGTTCTTAATTGTTTTCTGTCTTGCATTGTTATTACGACATAATGATATTTGACTTTACGTTCACCAAAAATTGGCAAATTATGTATTATAAACACCTTGTCACAACGTTCAAAAAAAGTTAATGCTATATATGCTAGTTTGTTGTATTGTATGCCACTGTAAAACATAAGCTTTCTAAATGCTACGACTATTAAGTGACATAGTACTATTAAAGTACAAGTACATAAATGTTTACTGAACACTGATGTTTAATCTCTCATGTAATGCAGAATACCTGTGTAGTAGTACTATTGAATAGTAAAGTGTCACTCTTAAAAGTCAGTTTGGACAAAGTAAGATATTACAGTTTGCATATAAAAAACAGAACATATATCATCTTCAGTGTATAAAATTAATTGCTATGCCGCAACTAGTTGCAATCAGTAATGAAAATAACTGCCTAGCGAAGATGTAGAAGAGCGGGAGGTTTAAGGTAGGGGGGAAGTAAAGAATAAATTACGTTTTTTTAGAATAAGAAAAGATAGAAATAAATAAAATGCATTTATTATGCGCGGTCTGCATTTCCACATAAAATGCAGTACTCGCATCTGAAAAAAATTATTTTATTTACATGTTTACTTAACAGCAGTTGAGGTCCATGCCCAGAGTTCTGTAGAACTAAAAGGCTGGGCAGGTAAGAGGCATGCTAGGTGGTAGAAAACACTGGAATATGGATATTTGCAAGTGAATAAACAATTAAATGAATAAAACAAATGTCGTAGCATGCTAAATCCTTTTTTGCACTGCAAGGCGCACAATGAAATTAGTTTCATTTATTTAATTGTTGACTTACCTACAATTATTCATATTTTAAAGTTTACTACCCCCCACCCTACCCCTTCTTCGTCCTGCTTTTTTGTCCTATGTAATTTCCTTCACAAGCTGCAACTGCAATACTTAACTTTTTACTCTAAAATTGTTATCTTCTATTCTACTCTTATGCCATCCTACGTTCCTGTGTAGCATTTTCTGACACTACGATCCGCAGCTAGCATTAGCTGCACCTAGAAATATACAGCAGCACGTATATACTAGGCATTTTTTGGGGAATTGTATTCTATTCTCCTTTAATTCTTTGAAGGTACATACTAGCAACACACTTTAACACACAAACAATACATAGAAACACGCATAAAGTTGCACACATAGGGTCGTACAAATAAAATCGCACAGGTAGAAATGCAATGACAACCACACAGTGAGAGAGATGCATTGCTAGAGATGCAACGCCTAAAATGCCCTAACAAGCACGCCCTCACACATACACATATACAGAGACACACATAAAGATGCACAAACAAAGACGCACATATAGAGACAGACAGACAAAGAATAAAACACAAACACAAAAACGCTTACACAGAGATAGTGAAGAGTACATAAGATCCATAATACACACACACAATTTTGACCTCTGGAGGGAGTTTCGTGCGGTGAAAGGCCTGGCGATGGAGGTACAAAGTGGGGGATAGTAAACAAGGAATTATAGATGATTGCAAGTAAATAAACAATAAAATGTATAAAATATATTTAGTGCGAGCTGCATGCAGTTTTGCAATGCCGAGTGCGCAACATAATCTGTTTTTATCATTTTATTGTTTACTTACCTGCAATCATTTGATACAGTGTTTACTACCCCCCACCCTGCCTCTCTCCTGCCCAGCATTTCTGGCCCACAGAACTCCCTTCACAGGCCACAACTGTGCATACATGTACAGTAAGACATACGGATATTTTAAACGTGCACCGGAAAAAATGCACAGAGTAGGACAACACACAAGGACGCACTTACAAACAGGCACATACCAACAAGCACAGACCGAGACACATACAGATATGCAGATAGAAATACGCACATATAGAGACAGACACACAAATACAAAGACGCAAAGATAAAGACGCATACAGAGAGACAGTGAGGTATACATAAAGACAATAATGCATATATAGACAATGATATACATACATAAACACTAAGGCAGATAGAACAAGAGAAGCACACAATAATAGTAACACATACACAAATACACACACAATGACAGAGACATATACACAAAGATGCATACCCAAACACAGAGACATACACTCGTCTAAGACACAAAGAAACATAAACACTAAGAGATAGACAGAAACAGGGACACATATACAAACATAATTCGCCACATATAAAAAGGAACAAACGCACACAGAAAGATACATAAAAGTGATCCAAATACAGTTACACACACACACGTACCTCAAATGAGAAACACACAGAACACAGATCCAAGAAAAGGCGGGGGCAGAAGTAGCACCCTTAAAGTATAGCTGGCGAGCTGGCCTCCTTAGACGACATAGGCAAGTTTGTCGTGCGCGTTAGTGACGCTACAGGCATGCCTCACACTCCTTTCGTCTGTGGTTCTGCCCGTGAGCTGGAACTGCTTGTAAGCACTTCTGGGTCATGCAATAGACGAACGCCAGGCCGGTAACAACTGACCTGGCATGTACGCAGTTAAAAGGTTGTAGAGCATCGGGGTTTTTCTGTTTACTCCTTGCTCTCTACCCTTCCGCACTAGCCTTATACGGAGACGCACAGACTGAGATACATACAGATACGCACATAAATATACGCACATATAGAAACAAGCACACAGAGACAACGACGCAAACATGAGGACATACACACAGAGCCAGCGAGGTATACATAAAGACAAGGATGCATCTATACACAGTTAGACACATACACAAACAATAATGCAGCTAGAAAACGAAAAGCATACAGTAACAGGAACACATATACAAATGCACTCACAGAGATTAACATATACACAGAGATGCACATCGAAACACAGAGATGTACACCCTTAAAAAACACAGAGAAACATAAACACAAAGAGATAGATAGAAAGAGAGACACATATACAAACAAAAATCGGTACATATAAATAGGAACAAACAGACACAGAAATAGAGACAAAAGAGATCCAAATATACTCGCACACAGACATACCTACAGTGGTAAACATACAAAACACAGATCCATATAGAGACAGACACACAAAGACAGACACTTAGAGCAAAGACAAATACCTACAAAAAAAGCGATACACATATAGATATAGAGAGAGCTAACTGCTGTTAATAGTAAAAGTAGCTACTAAGTGATGCCGTAAAAACATGAAAATACAAGGTACGACGTTATAAACATTAGATTATAGAGGTTTACAACAGACATATACAATTCTTAGAGAGAGAGACATAGAGACAAACTTAAATACACATAGAGATATACATAAGCATAGCGAGACAAAGCTACATACACTGAGATAGAGACATAGATAGATACAGAAACAAACAAACTGAAACACACAATGACAAACACATAGACAGAAATACACAAAGGTACACTTAGGTGCACGAAGACAGACCTATACACATATATAAAAGACACAACAAGCAAAAAGATACACAAAACAGAGACACATACAGAAAAACTGAGACTGAGACACATAGACAAAGAGAAACAAAGGCAGAGATAAAAACAGAAATAACTTAGCTATAAATGAAGACACAGAAAAATAGGCACTAAAAAAACACATTTATACATATATGCCCACATACAGAGACAGTGAGAGACATATATACAAAGGCACTTAAAACACATATACAGACAAAGATAGTTGCATAAAGAAGAAACACACACAAAAAGAGTCACAAAAAGAGATACTAAGACAGGCACACACATAGACATACCTGCAATGATAAACACACAAATACATACAGAAACAGACACACAGAGCTAGGCACGTACAGCAAAGACAAATACCAAGGAAAATTAAGATAGACATATAAATATACAGAAAGCTAGGTGCTGTTAATAGTTAAATAGCTGCTCAATAATAACGTAAGAAGAGAAAGGCACAAATTAAGAAGTAATAAACTATAAATTATAGAGGTTTATGGGTAAGCAAAGATATAAATACATAAATGCAATTTTATTGCGTGCACCGCATCACATTTGTGAATGCAGCACTGCAACAAATTCCCGTTTAGTTGTTTATATATTTACTTAAATGTAACACTTTATAATGCATTGTTTACTTGCCTACATCTTATTCCATACACTGCCCGTGTTACCACCCAGTAACTAATTTCATTACTGATTATTACTACATACACAGACAAACACCTACAAACGGACATACAAAGAGACATACATATAGATATACAGAGCAAACAAATAGACAAATATACACACAAAAATACATATATTTGGATAGAACCAACTAAAATACAGACCACACACAAACTCAACAAACAGACACAGAAAAAACCTGACTCTTATTAGAAGTAAAATAGCAAGCGCTAGAAAGGTCACAATACTTATAGCTACATTATTATAGTTCAAAACTGTTTACATTATTAACCTCCAAATATTGTACTACGAAAAGTGTTAATCAGCAACTTTTATCAATTGATATTTTGCACATATGTCCAAATAACCTTTATATTTCATTCAATATACAAAACTGCATCCCTTTGAGGTCACTGAAACATGAACACACACTGACACACTCCCGATGCTGAACATTTACACTATACGCACACAAACTCTGTTTAACTGTTAATTTTAAAAGACACAAAAGTAAACAACATTGTCTACTCAACTACAAAATAGCATAGCATACCATGTAAAAATACACATCACAACCTACACAATAAATCCTCACAAGTCATATATGCCACGCTTCTACTTAACAATTGTCTAACAAAAAGCCTCTAATTTCTTACTGATGCTACATTATACTTCCTTTGAGCCACTTATTTACTTTTTTATTCTTATGTAAAATACATACATGTTTCAATAAAAACCATATGCTTTAACTTCAGTTGCAGCATGTTAGAATCCGGGTTCTCTGGTTGGCACAGGTAGGTACTTGTGACAAGCAGGGAACCTTTCCTCTAGTCAGGGTAAGGGGTTACACTACTAAAACAACCCCTTGCTCACCCTCTAGGTAGCTTGGCGCGAGCAGACAAGGCTTATCTGAGAGCATTATAGGTTAAGCATTTGTGAACACATACAGTAACCAAGTGACAACACTACAAATGGACACCACACAGGTAGTTATATTAAAAATAAGGATTCTTTATATAGGATTATCACAAGACCATTAAACGATTAAAAATACACAATACGGTTGCTTAGTTGGTAGAAGATTGCTTAGTTTCTCTTAAGTTCTTAAATGCGACACTTTAAGTCAATGTACCTTAGATGCGACACGCAGGGCAACGAAAGTGTTGCAGCGATGCAGATGCATTGAAGTTCTTGGTGCAAAAGAAATAAAGACGGGATCTTCCAGATGCGTTCCGCTTCTCCGATGTTGCGAGAAGGCTCGACTCGATGCGTCAGCTACAGCGGCGTCACCCTTGACGAGATGCGACGACAGCGGCCTTGGCAGCGGCACTCTTCTCCGACGTTGCGAGACGCTTCCGCTCAATGCGATGCTGCAGCGGCGACACCCCTTCTGCGAGATGCGACGACAGCGGCTCCGACGGCGGCACGCTTCTCCGTGGATGCGAGGCGCTTTTCTGGTTGCGGTGCAATGCGACAACTACGATGGCTGCGATGGCGACACGCTTCCTCCTCGATGCGAGACTCTTCTCTCGATGCGGTGCAATGCGACAGCTACAATGGCTGCGATGGCGACACGCTTCTTCGGCATTGTGAGACACTTCTGGAATGATGTGAGACGCTTCCGCTCGATGCGATGCTGCAGCGGCGACACCCTTTGCGTGATGCGACGACAGCGGCTCCGAAGGCGGCACGCTTCTCTTCCTTGCGTCGCGCTTCCAGCTCCTTGCGACACGCAGTCCTTCAGAAGGCCCAACAACAGGAGCAGGCACTTCCAAAAGACTCTGGGGAGCTGGGGGTGAAGTCCACTGGTCCTGGGACTTCGTTCAGGGGGCAAGCTCAGTTTAAGCCCTTGGAGATCTTTTTAAAGCACAAGTTGAAGCAAAGTCTTTAGTAGTCTTTCTCCTCTCCTTCAGCAGCAAGGCAACCACTGCAGGCCAATCCCCCAGGTCAGGGACAGTTACTCCTTCTACAGCTTTCCCAGTTCCTTCTCCTCTGGCAGAGGTTCTTCCTAATTTCTTGGGAGCAGGGTCCCAATACTTATACCCCTAATTCCTTTGTTCCTCTGGGGTTGAGGGGCCTTTGCCCAGTCCAAACCAGTTCTTGAGTACTCTGTTGACATGACTCTGCCTTTCTATTCAGGGTGCAGGGCAGAGCCATCAGCCGCTCTGCAGGAGGTGGAGCCAGCATTGTGGTAGCAGAGCACAGCCCTATTCAGAGCCCAGGTGTACTCCTCCCACCCATCTGACTGCCAATGTTCCTATTCACCACCAGGCTACCTAGCCCTGCCCCTCTGGGTTTCCCCAGCCCTGTCACTCACACAACCAGACAGGCAGATACACATCATAGCAGAGGCGGGCTGAAATGGTCAGGCAAGCAAATACCAACTTTCTAAAAGTGGTATTTGCAAACACAGAATATTAAAATAAACTTTACTAAAAGATGTATTTTATTATTCTGAGTTCAGGCATACTAAACTCGAATTTCTACCATGTTCCCTGGGTCTGTTAGGATCATAGGATGTAACAATTCTAACAGCCCATTCTGGCCTATGGAGAACAGGTAGCCTTACAATAGTGAAAAAACGAAAATGGCTGTAATTCACTATTAGGACATGCCACACACATCAGGGCTTGTCCTACCTTATGCTTCCAATGCACCCTGCCCTTGGGCCTACCATAGGGGTGACTGATATGAAGTTAAGGGAAGGTTTAGGGACTGGTAAGTGTGTGCACTTACCCAGTCAGCATGACAGTACCAGACTTCACGCAGGTTCTGCAATGGCAGACCTTAGATACATTTTACCAGGCCGCTTCTGTGGGTGGCACAACCACTGCTGCAAGCCCACCAGCTTCATTTGTATTTACAAGCCCTGGCACTCCTGGTGCACTTTACTGGGGTCTGATAGTAAACCAAATAAGCCAATCATGGAATCCAACCAAAATACACATTTTAAATAGGGAGCACTTGCACTGTGGCACTGGTTGGCAGTGGCACAGTGCTCTTGAGCAGCTAACACCAGCAAAACACATGAGGCACAGCGACAAAAAAGTGGAAGGGAGACTCACGCCAAGGTGCCAGGTCTAACACGTGTCCCCTCCAGCTGAAAAGTGGGGAGAACTACCCTAACCCAGGGAGTTCCTCATCACTAAGGTGGAAAAATCTGGACAGACCGTCAGCATTGGCGTGATCTGTACCAGGGCGATGTTCCACCGTGAAATCCATACCCTGTAGGGAAATGGACCACCTCAACAGCTTTGGATTCTCACCCCTCATATGCATGAACCATCTGAGGGGCCTGTGGTCTGTCTGAACCCGGAAGTGAGACCCAAACAGGTATGGTCTTAGCTTCTTCAGCGCCCAGACCACAGCAAATGCCTCACGCTCAATAGCACTGTTCCCGTGGAAGTAACCTCCTGCTAATAAATGCTACAGGTTGATCTAGGCCCTCTTCATTAATCTGTGAAAGAACAGCCCCCACACCATGCTCTGAAGAGTCTGTCTGAACGATAAACTCTTTGGAGAAGTTGGGAGCCAAAAGCACGGGCGCCATGCACATAGCAGTTTTCAGGGCCTCAAAAGATTTCTGACAGGTGTCAGTCCAGATCACCTTCCTGGGCTGCTTCCTTGAAGTCAGCGCCGTCAAGGGGGCAACAATGTTGCCATACCCCTTGACAAACCTCCTGTAGTACCCGGTGAGACCTAGGAAGGCTCTCACCTCTGTCTGGGTTTTGGGCGACTCCCAATTCAGGATGGTTTCTATCTTGGGTTGAAGGGGTGCCACCTGGCCATTCCCAACTTGGTGCCCCAAGTACACCACTGAACCCTGCCCGATCTGGAACTTACTTGCCTTGATCTTGAGGCCTGCCCTCCGCAGCGCCATCAACACTTCCCAGAGGTGGCATAGGTGTTCCTCCCACGTGGAGCTGAACACTGCGATGTCATCCAGGTAGGCGGCACTGAACGAATCCAGCCCAACCAACACCTGGTTGACCAACCTCTGGAAGGTGGCAGGGGCATTTTTCATCCCAAAGGGCATAACCCGGAACGGGTAATGCCCATCAGGGGTGGAAAATGCTGACCTCTCTTTTGCCCCATCGGTCAAGGCGATCTGCCAATACCCAGACGTTAGATCAAACGTGCTGAGGTAGTGGGCAGCCCCTAGCCGATCTATGAGCTCATCAGCTCTGGGGATGGGGTGTGCGTCCGTCCTGGTGACCAAATTGAGTCCTCTGTAGTCCACACAGAACCGGAGTTCGGGTGAGGCTCCCGGCGCTGCAGCCTTTGGGACCAAGACCACTGGGCTGGCCCAAGGACTGCTTGAGGACTCAATTACCCCAAGGGCAAACATCTCGGAGACCTCCTCCTTGATGCAGGTCCTTACCCTGTCAGTCACCCTGTAGGCCTTGTGCCTCACAGGTGTACTATCCCCAGTGTCCACATCATGGACGCACCAATCAGTGACACCGGGAACCAGGGAAAACAGGTCAGAAAATTGTCCCTGCAGCTGGCGACAATCATTCTGTTGCTCCGGGGTCAGGGTGGAAGAGAGGATGACACCATCCACTGACCCATCTTGCTCCTTGCCTGACAGGAGGTCAGGAAGAGGCTCGGTCTCCTCCTCCATCCCAGCATCTGTCGCTAAGAGCATGCCCACTTGGGACCTCTCCAAGTGGGGCTTGAGGCGGTTGACATGTAGGACCCTTAAGGGGTTCCTAGGAGACTTCAGGTCCACCACGTAGGTAACAGGACTCTTGCGCTCCACAACCTCAAAGGGACCGGTCCACTTATCCTGGAGCGCACACGGCTCCACGGGGGCCAAGACCCACACCTTCTGTCCAGGCTGAAGCTCTACCAGAGTGGCATTCTGGTCGTACCACCGCTTCATCTCCTCCTGGCTGGCTTCCAGGTTTGCCTCAGCAAGTTCCCTGAAACGCCTAGTCGGGTTCCTGAAGGCCAGCATGTAACTATATACATTCTGGGGAGGTTTCCTGGGAGATTGCTCCCAGCCTTCCTTGACCAGACTTAGAGGTCCTCTCACTGGGTGTCCGTACAGAAGCTCAAAGGGACTGAACCCTAGAGACTTCTGTGGCACCTCTCTGTAAGCAAAGAGAAGGCATGGTAAGAGGACGTCCCACTTACGCCTCATGGGTCCTTCCAGGCCCATTATCATGCCTTTGAGGGTGCGGTTGAATCTCTCAACCAACCCGTTTCCTTGGGGGTGGTAAGGTGTGGTGAACTTGTAGGTTACACCACACTCTTGCCAAAGGGATTTCATATATTTAGATATGAAATTGGTTCCTCGGTCAGACACCACCTCTAGAGGGAATCCCACTCGGGAGAAAATTCCCATCAGCGCACGTCCCACCACGGGGGCCGTCACAGTCCTCAGAGGGATGGCTTCCGGGCACCGGGTGGCATGGTCCACCAGGACCAGGATGAACCTATTGCCCATCGCTGTCCTGGGGTCCAGTGGCCCTACAATGTCAATCACCACTCGCTGGAATGGGGTACCGACCACAGGGAATGGTTGGAGTGGAGCCTTCTGCTTCCTTCCACTCTTCCCACTTGCCTGGCAAGTTTGGCATGTTCTGCAGTGAGTATCTGAACTACTGCGTATTTGGGGCCAAAAGAAGTGGGTGACAAGCCTTTCAAAGGTCTTGTCCTGCCCCAAATGTCCTGCTAAGGGTACATCGTGAGCCAGCCCCAGTAGGAAGGCTCTGAAGCGCTGGGGTACCACCAGCACACGGGCTGACCCAGGCTCAGCAACCTTAGGCTCAGAATACAGGAGGTCGTTCTCCCAGTAAATGAAATGTGTTCTAGACTGATCACCGTTGGGCTGGTCTGCAGCCTGCTGCCGCATACCCACAAGAGAAGGGCATTCTTTCTGCTCCCTGCAGAACTCTTCCCTGGAGGGCCCTCCTTCTTGCTGCCAATGGGTCAGCTCAGGCAGGTCCCCCAGTTCAGCTATCTGTTCCCCTGTAGGTTCCAGGGCATCCCCCTCAAGGTCTGCTCCCTCCTGGACCGTGGGAACTTCAGGAGCCGGTTTCCCGCGCCCCCTGCTCCTTCTCTTTAAGGCCGGTCCCTGGGCCTCCCTCTCAGGCTCCAGGACCTCTTGAGTACCTCTACTGGCTGCCATGGACCGTGTGGTGACACACGCCCAATCCGGCATGCCCAACATCTCCAGGTGAACACTCCGCTCCACCCTAGCCCAAAGGTGAGCTCTCCAAGACGTTCCCTAACAGACAGTCTACAGGCATGGCGGGCCTCACAGCTACCTGAAGAGTACCAGAGACCCCCCCCACTGAAAGGGAACCTGAGCCACTGGGCAGTGACTCTCGGTGTTGTCGGCGGCAACAACCGGATAGAATGCTCCTGGGACAACCTGCTCCTGAGACACCAGGTGGCGCTTGACAGCCGTCACACTGGCTCCTGTGTCTCTGAGAGCTTCAACCCTATGGCCATTTATGGTCACCCACTGTCTGTATTTTTTAGTGTTCTCAGGCAGCTGGGTTTGGGGGACCACTTCACGGTCTCCTAATGAGACCAGGGACATCTCTGTGGGACCCCACCCACCTTGGACACCCATCTCCTCCCCCAGGGCTACACTAGTCACCTGCCGGGATGGAGCACCAGTGGGTGCTGGTTTACCAAACAATGGACACTTCACATCAGAGGCAAAATGCCCCAGGTTACCACACTTGTAACATCTGATGGGCCCCTTCTGAACAGGTGTACCTGTTGGGGCCCCTGTCGGTTTCTGTGGTGGGGGAGGCTGAGAACCTTTCCCTTGGTTCCCTTGGGGACTACTTTGGGGCCTCTTCTGGAACTCCCTCTGTTTACCCTTGTCACCCCTACTCTTCTGCTGGGGACCCTGCCCACCTTTGGCGGAATCTCCCACTTGACCCTTGTGGACCCTGGTACTGACCCAGCGGTCCGCCTCCTCAGCAAGCTTCCTAGGGTTAGTCAGCCTACTATCAATCAGGTGCTGGCGTAGCTCAGGAAAACAATTACTAGACAAGTGCTCCCATGCCATTAAATCAAGAAGCCCTTGAAAATCATTAACTTTGCTACCCTTCACCCAACCATCCAGTGCTCTGCAAAAAAAAGTCACATATTCAACATACGTACTGTTTGGAATCTTGGTGCAACCCCTGAACCTTTGCCTATACAACTCAGGGGTCAACCCATACCTAGACATAAAAGCAGCCTTCATATGGGGATAGGAATTATAAACATCTGAAGGCAAATCCAGCAGTGTATCCCGCCCCTCACTAAGGAACCGTCCCCACAACCCCGCTCCCCAATCTTTCTCAGGGACCCGGTTTGAAGACATGGCTACCTCATAGGCCTTAAACCACTGCCGTATGTCATCATTCTTGAAGGATTCCTTAACCACATCCTTGGGTATGTACACCCTTGATTCTGTCTGCACTGACGGTGTGCTGCCACCAGAGGGAGTAGACTCTAAACTCTTAGCTTTCAGATCTAATTCCCTCAACTTTGTTTCATGCTCCATTTGTATTCTTCTCTCTTCCAGAGCCAGCTTTTTGCTCTCTAGCTCCAGCTGCCCATTCAATTTGAGCTTTGCTATTTCCATTTCGTGCACCCTACTCTCTTCTTCTATCTGCCAGCTCTTCTGGAGATATACTCTTACTAGACACACTGCTACCAGCAGAGGAAGGGCTTCTCCTTCCTCTTGAGCCCACTGGCCCATCCAGTTGCTCATCTGCATTATCATCATCAGTGGCCTTCCTTGCTTCTACCCAGGCCCTCAGTGCCTTGTAGAACTGTGTCTTGCTTCTACATCCAGTTGTAGAAACATTAAACCTCTTGCAAAATAATTTCAGCTGTGATAACGTGTAACTGTCTAGTTTCTCTTCTTCCCATTCAAATTCTGTATTGACAGAGACTATGGATGCTGCTTTCTCCACCATGGTAAAGCTTGGCAGTGCTCAAAAATAGACAGTCAAAAAGAAATCTACCAACAAGTATTGGTTGCGTTTAAGGTCTGCACTCACTAAGTGGTGTTCACCAATCACTGTACATGAGTCACAAATGCAAGTCCAGAATCCTCACCGCTGACCACCAATGTTAGAATCCGGGTTCTCTGGTTGGCACAGGTAGGTACTTGTGACAAGCAGGGAACCTTTCCTCTAGTCAGGGTAAGGGGTTACACTACTAAAACAACCCCTTGCTCACCCTCTAAGTAGCTTGGCGCGAGCAGACAAGGTTTATCTCAGAGCGTTATAGGTTAAGCATTTGTGAACACATACAGTAACCAAGTGACAACACTACAAATGGACACCACAAAGGTAGTTATATTAAAAATAAGGATTCTTTATATAGGATTATCACAAGACCATTAAACGATTAAAAATACACAATACGGTTGCTTAGTTGGTAGAAGATTGCTTACTTTCTCTTAAGTTCTTAAATGCGACACTTTAAGTCAATGTACCTTAGATGCGACACGCGGGGCAACGAAAGTGTTGCAGCGATGCAGATGCGTTGAAGTTCTTGGTGCAAAAGAAATAAAGACGGGATCTTCCAGATGCGTTCCGCTTCTCCGATGTTGCGAGAAGGCTCGACTCGATGCGTCAGCTACAGCGGCGTCACCCTTGACGAGATGCGACGACAGCGGCCTTGGCAGCGGCACTCTTCTCCGACGTTGCGAGACGCTTCCGCTCGATGCGATGCTGCAGCGGCGACACCCCTTCTGCGAGATGCGACGACAGCGGCTCCGACGGCGGCACGCTTCTCCGTGGATGCGAGGCGCTTTTCTGGTTGCGGTGCAATGCGACAACTACGATGGCTGCGATGGCGACACGCTTCCTCCTCGATGCGAGACTCTTCTCTCGATGCGGTGCAATGCGACAGCTGCGATGGCGACACGCTTCTTCGGCGTTGTGAGACACTTCCGGAATGATGCGAGACGCTTCCGCTCGATGCGATGCTGCAGCGGCGACACCCTTTGCGAGATGCGACGACAGCGGCTCCGACGGCGGCACGCTTCTCTTCCTTGCGTTGCGCTTCCAGCTCCTTGCGACACGCAGTCCTTCAGAAGGTCCAACAACAGCAGCAGGCACTTCCAAAAGACTCTGGGGAGCTGGGGGTGAAGTCCACTGGTCCTGGGACTTTGTTCAGGGGGCAAGCTCAGTTCAAGCCCTTGGAGATCTTTTTAAAGCACAAGTTGAAGCAAAGTCTTTAGTAGTCTTTCTCCTCTCCTTCAGCAGCAAGGCAATCACTGCAGGCCAATCCCCCAGGTCAGGGACAGTTGCTCCTCCTACAGCTTTCCCAGTTCCTTCTCCTCTAGCAGAGGTTCTTCTTGTTTCAGCAGGATCTAATTTCTTGGGAGCAGGGTCCCAATACTTATACCCCTAATTCCTTTGTTCCTCTGGGGTTGAGGGGCCTTTGCCCAGTCCAAACCAGTTCTTGAGCACTCTGTTGACATGACTCTGCCTTTCTATTCAGGGTGCAGGGCAGAGCCATCAGCCGCTCCGCAGGAGGTGGAGCCAGCATTGTGGTAGCAGAGCACAACCCTTTTCAGAGCCCAGGTGTACTCCTCCCACCCATCTGACTGCCAACCTTCCTATTCACCACCAGGCTACCTAGCCCTGCCCCTCTGGGTTTCCCCAGCCCTGTCACTCACACAACCAGACAGGCAGATACACATCATAGCAGAGGCGGGCTGAAATGGCCAGGCAAGCAAATACCAACTTTCTAAAAGTGGTATTTGCAAACACAGAATAAACTTTACTAAAAGATGTTTTTTATTATTCTGAGTTAAGGCATACTAAACTCGAATTTCTACCATGTTCCCTGGGTCTGTTAGGATCGTAGGATGTAACAATTCTAACAGCCCATTCTGACCTATGGAGAACAGGTAGCCTTACAATAGTGAAAAATGAAAATGGCTGTAATTCACTATTAGGACATGCCACACACAACAGGGCTTGTCCTACCTTATGCTTACAATGCACCCTGCCCTTGGGCCTACCATTGGGGTGACTGATATGAAGTTAAGGGAAGGTTTAGGGACTGGTAAGTGTGTGCACTTACCCAGTCAGCATGACAGTACCAGACTGCACGCAGGTTCTGCAATGGCAGACCTTAGATACATTTTACCAGGCCGCCTCTGTGGGTGGCACAACCAGTGCTGCAAGCCCACCAGCAGCATTTGTATTTACAAGCCCTGGCACTCCTGGTGCACTTTACTGGGGTCTGACAGTAAACCAAATAAGCCAATCATGGAATCCAACCAACATACACATTTTAAATAGGGAGCACTTGCACTGTGGCACTGGTTGGCAGTGGCACAGTGCTCTTGAGCAGCTAACACCAGCAAAACACATGAGGCACAGCGACAAAAAAGTGGAAGGGAGACTCACGCCAAGGTGCCAGGTCTAACAAAGCACAATTAGTTATAAGTTTCTATGCCTTTTAAACTACATCTATTTTTGAATGCAGCCACTTTTACTCTCAAAGTGATACATTCACTTGTACATACATACACAACACAAGCCATAGAAATGCAATGAATCCACCTACTACTTAGAACAGCTTTACATCGCAAGCACACAAATTACACTGCGTTAGTTCTATTATTTCGCAATAATGCTCTGCACAATTACAATTTATGACTTACAGTGCGAGATAAATACATATAAGTATCCAATACATATAACAGTACTTCAACTGCAACGCATTACATATATTCTAATATTAGTAGCAACTATAGAGCAAACAGAAATTACATTGACCTTTTTCATGGAACGTTATAATGACACCATGCACAATAGTCATATTAAGCAACGTCACATAATATAAACTGTATTATAACAAAACAAGCCATTCAACACACATACTCATTAATACCATTAGATACATAGATTATTTTGGAAAAAACACTTATCTTCCTCTCCATTCGGTGTTCTACTCTATAGGCTCCAATATTTCAGTCAACAGGCATCCCAGTAATACTGTAAATAAATAAGCACATTAATAACTCCAATAAGACTAAACATAAAAAGGTATATGAAATAACGTAACATATGATAGGTTATACGCTTAAACATGCATATACAAACAATTACCAGCCGTACAGAAGTTTTGTAGGGCGGAAAGGCTGGGTTATAAAAAAGCAGGGTGGAGTTTAGTAAACACCTGATTATGGATAATTGCAAATAAGGAAACAATAAAATGAGTAAACCAAATTTCGTAGCGCACGCTGCGTTCGATTTCGCAATGTAAGTCGCGCAACAAATTTTGTTTAATTCTTTACATTGTTTCTTACCTGCAATCATCAGTATTACAGTATTTACTACCCCACTCTGCCTCACCCCCGCCTAGTCTTTTGACCCTACAGAACTCCCTCTACGGGCCGCAAATGTTAACAAATACCACATAGAATATGTGTTCCATAATAAAATGCACACAGATTTATTATTTAAGATTAAGGTGCCGATTACGATCCTGTAAAAACCGGGTACGAACCGTCGGACGGAGCATATTCCCCGTCCGACGCGTACCCGGTCGTAACAAGATACAAACATGGAAGTACGATTCGCACGGAAATACTATTTCCGTACGAATCGTACAAAACACCGACCGACAAAAATATACATACAAATGTGATCCGGGAAAGCGCCGACGTGACGTCGGGACGCACGCAGTCTGCCATTCACAAACCAGGAAGTACGATTCGCACCGACGTCATCCCGCACGGAGAATATTTTCCGGCAGCCAAAAACTGCCGGGAAATCAGGACGACGCGAACAAGGAGTACCTGCACGTGACGGACAGACATGGACCCGAACCTACGTGTCATCCTGGCCCTCATAGCAGTCGACTTCCTCTACAGGTTACGACGCAGACGCCGCAGAAGGTCAGAACAACAAAGGGAGGGGGGAAAGTGGGGGGGCAGGAGCAGGGGCAGGCCACAAAACCCCCACCAAAGTCACACAGCACACATGCCCTGGACATACCTGACCCCCAGGCCCTGGTCACTACGAGGGGGTGGGGGCGTGTCCAGCAAAGCCAGCGTCCGCCACAACGGAAGTGGTTGACGACGCGAACCGGTAACACAACAATACAGGTACGTCCCGTACCCACGCCTTAAGAGCGTGGGTACGAGTCGTACCACGCCCACACCTATATCACCCCAACAATGGCGGGACGGCTGTACCCACGTGGCAAAGGCCTGGGTACGGCCCGCACAAGCATTCCACAGCGTGGGTACGGATATGTACGGACCGTACCCCCAGCCCCGTATGCATGGAGCGTACCCCCATGCCAACAGTGTACGTACGGACCGTACCCCCACCCCGTATGCATGGAGCGAACCCCCACCCCATCAGTGTATGTACGACCCGTACCCTCACCCGCGTATGCATGGAGCATACCTCCCATGCCAACAGTGTACGTACGGACCGTACCCCCACCCCGTATGCATGGAGCGTACCCCCACCCCAACCGTGTATGTACGACCTGTACCCTCACCCGCGTATGCATGGAGCATACCCCCACCCCAACCGTGTATGTACGACCCGTACCCTGACCCGCGCATGCATGGAGCGTACCCCCCATGCCAACAGTGTACGTACGGACCGCACCCCCACCCCGTATGCATGGAGCGTACCCCCACCCCAACCGTGTATGTACGACCCGTACCCTCACCCACGTATGTATGGAGCGTACCCCCACCCCAACCGTGTATGTACGACCCGTACACTCACCCGTGTATGCATGGAGCGTACCCCCACCCCAACAGTGTATGTACGATCCGTACCCTCACCCGCGTATGCATGCATCGTACCCCCACCCCAACCGTGTATGTACGACCCGTACCCTCACCCGCATATGCATGGAGCGTACCCCCACCCCAACAGTGTATGTACGACCCGTACCCTCACCCGCGTATGCATGGAGCGTACCCCCACCCCAACCGTGTATGTACGACCCGTACCCTCACCCGCGTACGTATGGAGCGTACCCCCATACCAACAGTGTACGTACGGACCGTACCCCCACCCCGTATGCATGGAGCGTACCCCCACCCCAACCGTGTTTGTATGACCCGTACCCTCACCCGCGTATGTATGGAGCGTACCCCCACCCCAACCGTGTATGTACGGACCGTACCCCCACCCGCATATGCATGGAGCGAACCCACACCCGTGTATGTTCTAAGCGTACATATCCTGAAATAGGAGGGTTGGGTGCAGAGTCCTCCCAGCAGTGCCCAGTCATAAGAGGGGTGTGTGCAGAGTCCTCCCAGCAGTGCCCAGACACAGGAGGGGTGGGTGCCTAACACTCCCAGCAGTGCCCAGACACAGGAGGGGTGTGTGCAGAGTCCTCCCAGCAGTGCCCAGACACAGGAGGGGTGTGTGCAGAGTCCTCCCAGCAGTGCCCAGACACAGGAGGGGTGTGTGCAGAGGCCTCCCAGCAGTGCCCAGACACAGGAGGGGTGTGTGCAGAGGCCTCCCAGCAGTGCCCAGTCATAAGAGGGGTGTGTGCAGAGTCCTCCCAGCAGTGCCCAGACACAGGAGGGGTGTGTGCAGAGTCCTCCCAGCAGTGCCCAGACACAGGAGGGGTGTGTGCAGAGTCCTCCCAGCAGTGCCCAGACACAGGAGGGGTGTGTGCAGAGTCCTCCCAGCAGTGCCCAGACACAGGAGGGGTGGGTGCCTAACACTCCCAGCAGTGCCCAGACACAGGAGGGGTGTGTGCAGAGTCCTCCCAGCAGTGCCCAGACACAGGAGGGGTGTGTGCAGAGTCCTCCCAGCAGTGCCCAGACACAGGAGGGGTGTGTGCAGAGGCCTCCCAGCAGTGCCCAGTCATAAGAGGGGTGTGTGCAGAGTCCTCCCAGCAGTGCCCAGACACAGGAGGGGTGTGTGCAGAGTCCTCCCAGCAGTGCCCAGACACAGGAGGGGTGTGTGCAGAGTCCTCCCAGCAGTGCCCAGACATTGGAGGTGTGTGTGCAGAGTCCTCCCAGCAGTGGCCAGACACAGGAGGGGTGGGTGCCTAACACTCACAGCAGTGCCCCTGCAAAGAAAAGGGTGGAGTACTCACAGATCCAATGGCCACAAATGTCAGTCAGGTGCACAAAGATCCTGCAGTACATGTACTACATGTGTGCTAGGCTGGGAGTATACACATGCATAGCGCCGAAAAGAAAACATGTCCACATGAAGTCATGACAACAGTCTACATACACAAGTACAGTGACCACCAAGGACGCCACGAATGATGCAGGTGGAGACATCGCTCTGCATGCATGGCCCAAGTCTAACGAGTCCGTCACACACCCAGCCAATGTAGACACAGCTCAGCACCACATATTGGAATGACCCTGCAGGGAAGATGTCAGGTTACACAGAGGAAGGAACACACCTTGGGACGATGTCACCATGCAGTAACTGCTTACATGAACAAAGCGATGTAGCCAACAGCTTGTGATGGCACACAGATACCAGGATCCACCCTATGACCAGCACAAGACTACAATTCCCACACACCCAACACATTATCACCACCCAAAATAATGGAGCAGGTCCACCAACAGCAATACCAGACAGACAGTAGTGTACTAAGGAAAACGAAATTGCTTTATTCAGCATCCAAAAATCTGTTTGTCCCTTGAAAGTTCAAAATGTACAATGCCCATAGGGCAATCCAAAGTTCAAATCCAGGTGGGGGACACAGTGAGACGCGTGTCCCCTAGCTTGCCTGCACAGTCAGACTCCTTCGCCTTCCAGAGGGGGGGGGGGGCATCATGTGGGGGGAAGGACTGCAGGGACATGAGGGCGAAGGGTAGGCACTACCCATAGTGATACGGACCGTACACACGCCTGTACGCTCACTATCACTATGGGTGTGCTCGCGTATGCGTACCCATAGTGATACGGACCGTACACACGCCTGTATGCTCACTATCACTATGGGTACGCATACGTGAGCACACCCATAGTGATACGGACCGTACACATGCCTGTACGCTCACTATCACTATGGGTGTGCTCGCGTATGCGTACCCATTGTGATACGGACCGTACACACGCCTGTACGCTCACTATCACTATGGGTACGCATACGCAAGCACACCCATAGTGATAAGGACTGTACACTCCCTTGTACGCTCACTATCACTATGGGTGTGCTCGCGTATGCGTACCCATAGTGATACGGACCGTACACATGCCTGTACGCTCACTATCACTATGGGTGTGCTCGCGTATGCGTACCCATAGTGATACGGACCGTACACACGCCTGTACGCTCACTATCACTATGGGTACGCATACGCGAGCACACCCATAGTGATACGGACCGTACACACGCCTGTACGCTCACTATCACTATGGGTGTGCTCGCGTATGCGTACCCATAGTGATACGGACCGTGCACACGCCTGTACGCTCACTATCACTATGGGTGTGCTCGCGTATGCGTACCCATAGTGATACGGACCGTACACACGCCTGTACGCTCACTATCACTATGGGTACGCATACGCGAGCACACCCATAGTGATACGGACCGTACACACGCCTGTACGCTCACTATCACTATGGGTGTGCTCGCGTATGCGTACCCATAGTGATACGGACCGTACACACGCCTGTACGCTCACTATCACTATGGGTGTGCTCGCGTATGCGTACCCATAGTGATACGGACCGTACACGCGTGCGTACGCTCACTATCACTATGGGTACGCATACGGCAGCACTCCCATAGTGATAGGGAACGTACACAGGCCCTCTGAGCGAATGTACGGTGCCTTTCACACATCACAGTGGTGACAGGCAGCACACAGGAAGGAATAGAGCTGACATACTTGTCCATGGATGGACATCAAGGCATTGTCTGGGCAGTACTACATGTGTGGGGCACAGGTGTGAAAGGCTGTAATGTGGCACATTACTCCTGAGTCGAGAAGGCAATAGATGTATGATGAGATGTGTACAGATGTTATGTGTGACGGTGCAATATGTGCCAGGCATGCCCTTAACTCCTTTGACATGTGTGCCTGTCGTACTGCACACTTGGGATGAGCGTCACTGGCATGGCACAGTCAACAACACACGCAAGTGTCCCCTGATGCCCGCTACAGGGGTTACCACACCAGACATGTGACTACCCACGGTGCACGATGTGTCTATGTCATGTATGTGTGGTGTGTTCCCATTAGCTTGATGGTGTTCCCTCAAAAGCATCAGCTGTTGCAGCAACCAACATGTGTCTGTGTGTAGATGGACATGGCACACTGTTACGCACACCAGGCCACATGTGGTATCGGATGTGAGGTGCGTATGTATGCATGGGACACGGAGTAGCGTAACAAGGACATGTCTGCATCCTCTCAATGTATGTGTGGTGAGTCATTACATGTACACCTTATTGGCAAGGTGTGTGGGCTGTCCTAGTGTAATGTCATGTGACCTGTGGCTCTAGTGTTCCGCTACCTGTCTCTGAAATCGACATCCTACTTCTGCTGAAGTGTTGATGTATGTCACTCCTGTGTTGCGTCTGGCTGTTCACTTACACTGGGACACAGCTAATCCCATGCCATGGCATGTGGAGGTTCACAATCTCTGTGTGTAGCTGGGTCTTGGTAGGAGTGTCACCTGGCAGCCATACGCGTCCAGGGCATGTGGCACATACCTGACTCCGTATGTAGCATATGTGTATTGACAGATTAACATGTGCTCAGTACAAATAAATTGTTGTTGTAGTGCACTCACTCTTCCTTGTCACTTCCACATTACTGCAGAGCGCCGCCTCTTCCCCGACCAATTCCGGACTTGGCTGACATGCGGGAGAATGACTGTATACGCTGCTACCGCTTCCCCCAACCGTTGATTGAGGAGTTGACGGCAAGGCTGGCACCACACCTGCAACCACTGCACAGGTATCCTACGGCACTGACACCCAAGCTGAAGGTAATGGCAGCCCTACATTTTCTTGCCACGGGTACCTTTCAATACACCATAGCTCATGTTGGTGGCATGTCCCAGAGCATGTTCAGCCGCGTGCTGCATGATTTCTTAGAGGCCATGTTGCTTCACCTGGATGAGTTCATCCATTTCCCAACTCCTGAACTGTTGACTGGGGTCAAGCGTGGATTCTATGCCCTGGGAGGGATGCCCCATGTCATTGGGTCCATAGATGGGACACATGTGGCTTTGGTACCACCACAGGCACAGGAGGTAGCGTACAGGAATCGCAAACACTACCACTCCATCAATGCCCTTGTGGTGTGTCTGTCCAACATGGTGATTTCGCATGTCTGTGCTCGTTTTTCAGGATCAGCACATGATGCCTACATCATGAGGCGTAGCAGGGTGCCTGAAATGATGACGCAGGTGCGCAACAAATGAGCATGTGTTGTTGGTGGGTACACTCTGTCTGTCCTGTATTTTGCGTAGACTTCCAGCACGACCGCTTCTCCTGTCCTACTCATGTCCATGTGGTTTCCATGTAGAGGACGCTGGCTATCCCAACATGCCATGGCTGATCACACCTCTCCGCAACCCCAGCACGCCGGCCCAGCTCCGCTACAACACCGCCCATGGCCGGACAAGGCGAGTGATAGAGAGGACATGTGGCCTCCTGAAGAGCCGATTCAGATGCCTCCACAAGACCGGCGGCACCCTCCCATATGCCCCGGCGAAGGTCTGCAAAATCTTCATGGTCTGCTGCATGCTGCACAACATGGCAGTTGAGAAAGCTGTGCCACTCATCCTGGATCAAGATGATCAGGACCATCCACCCGTGGAGGACGAAGGGCTTGGCAATGGGGCTAGTGATGTGGAGGATGTGGTTCCACAAGAGGACATTCGGAGTCGGCTCATACGCGACTTCTTTGCTTAGTGGTGAGTACCAGTGTCTGAGTGTGCACGCATTTGTCCCCGTGTGGCATGTGTTGCGATGTGTCTGTCCATCTGCATGTATGCCACGTGAGTCAGAGGTGTGTGTGGATGTGTCACTGGAGTGATGGTGCCAGTGATGAGTGTATTTCCCCAGTCATAATTGTGACCTAGCATGTTGTCATCCTTACATGTGTCGAGTACATGCACATGCAAGTGGCTGTGCTTTTTGTTGCTGACTTCTTGTGTGTCTCTCATCCCCAGGTACTTGCGCATGCCGTCTGATAGTTGCATTGTTGTGGCTCTGCTATTCCTCATGGACACGTCATCGTGTGCTGACTCAGCGTTACACGCACGGACAAGTTTGGAAGTCTCCTTAGGGTAAGGGATGCATCAGGGGTGTATTGGGTGTGGCAGTTGTTTACGATGTGTGCACACTGCCCCTGTCGATGTTTGGTTCCTCTGCAGACATGTTGCATCACCATGGGACACATGACATGTAGCTGGGTACACCTGAATAGATGGTCAGACTTGTTGACAGTCATCTGTGATGGGATAGTGGATTGTGATGATGGCATCAATGTGTGTAACACTGCTCTCGGACACATACGGTTTGCATTGGCTTGACATGGTGTGAGACTTCCACATCAGAGGATAAATGGTGTATGGCAGCCTCTCCGTGAGCAGCAGGGGGTGTTTAACTGTTAGCCGACACTTGTGTGCCAGTTCCATGGATATCAAGCATTTGTGGTGCAGAAGGGGGGTGCCAGTGTTGGACCCACATGTCACTCCACATGACCTGTGTATGTGTACTCCGAGTTGCCTCTGCATTCCCGAATACATGAATAATAAAGGTGTCCCTATGCCTCCAAGGTGCCTATTCTCAGTCAATGCTGGTGTGTTGCCACGGTGCATACGGCATGTCTGGCATGGTTTTCCGTGATAGTGGCTATGTGTCTATGTGTCGAGTAGCAAGATGCAAGCTGTTTGTGTGGGATTAGACTGTGTATTGTGCATGATGTCCATGACTGTGTGGGTATTGTGACATGTGCCATCCCCATGCATCCAACGTTGGCCAGGCCACCATTCTCTGGATCCACCTGACTCAAGCTTGCAGGACATGGTTCTGCCACCTGTCCACACATAACTGGGTGCCCCCCAGGACACTCCACATGATCCCTGACCTCTGCGCATGGCTGTCGCTGTACTCAATATGTCTGTCGGCACGGTTGTGCGGCCACCCCCTCAGCTGGTTGGGCCCATCTGTGTTGCCTAATACATTGTGACCCATGTGTGTCCTGTGCCAGACTCAGGCCCCAGGGTGTGGATGGTTGAAGTCATATGAGAACTCAGGCATGGTTAGACTTTACAAGACACATGTAAGGTAATAATGCAAAATGTAGGCATCATCTCTTTATCGTGTAACTTTTTATTTTTGTTGGGGTACGTGGGGGGGAGGGGGTATGACATGAGGGGCTTTCCGGGTGTGTGGAATCCAAAGTTCATTAGGGGAGTTGGTGTCCTTGCCATTGGAAATCCTCAGAGTCCATGCCACAGTCTTTGTCAACATTGGTCAGACAGTGACCAGCAAGTCCATGTGGCAGAGAATGTCTTTTGCTGATGTGCTGCTGTTGGTCCAGTGGGCCAGGTGCCAGGCCAGGTGTCCTGGGAGATGGTGCTGTTGCGCCGACCCTCACAGTCTTTTCCGTGGACGACCCACCCTCCTGCGGGAACCCTCAGAAGCAGGCCGTGACGATGTTTGGGATGCTCCGTCGGATGTCTCCTCCTCCTCCTGATCCCTCCCTGTGGGTGGTGATGTTCTACGCCTGGTGGCACAGGGAGGTTGCCCATGTTGTTGGCTATCCAACGAAGTGTACGGTGAATTCTCGTGAACACCGTCACGAGCTCAGCCTGTCTGTCCTCCATCTGCCCTTGGTGTCGCAGTAGACAGGCATGTTGCTCCGCATGTTGCTGGGCCTGCTGGGTCTTGATCTCCTCGAGGGTGGACACAACCTGGGCCATGCCCGTGGTGTCCTGCCGGTATGTGTCCAGGATGTTTCTGACATGGGAATATACCGGTTCCGCAGCCAACTGGTCAGGCTCGCGCCTCCGCCGTCCTCCACTCCCACCACCCCTGCCCACTTGCACCTGGCCCGCCCTTGTGGGCACATCGGGTCTCCGGGACCCCTGAGGGGTGGCATTAGCGTTGTCGCCTGCCTCCTCCTGGGTGCCCGGTACACCGTGTCCCTCCTGGTGAGCCTGGCTGCATTGTGGTGGTGGGGCAGGGATCCTGGGTGTCTCCTGGGATGTGGCAGGAGTGGGGGTGGTGGTTGGCCCAGTTGTACCTGACGCAGGTGCTGCAGGTGGTTGGACACCAGAGGGGCCAGGTTGGTCGGGGTCGTCCACAGAGTGGTGAGAGTCGTCGCTGCCGGTGGGAGCGTCATCCCGCAGAGCCGGGTCCTGTGAGTCTTCCCCCCCAGTGTTGGGGGGTGATCCACGACGTTGACCTGTGTGTGAGAGAGACAATGTTATTTATGTTCCATGCAACATCCATGTTTCATTCGTTTCAAAGTTGGCACATTTCCTCTGGGTATTTGGATATGTCTTGCATTCCACTCACAGTGCACTTGTGCATGGGTATGTCCCTTGGCCACAGCTTTTTAGACTTTACCTATGTGTGACACAGTCTTACTTGATGCGTCAATTGTGACTGCAGTCAGCAGTGGAGTGAGCAGGTGTGGCGAGCCATGCATTGGCACCTTCCGTGTTGCACTGTACGTGGGCACATGGAGTTGTTCCACACACTTATATAATGCAGGTAGCTGGCGGTGTGCTGGTGCACAGGTTGAGACATGGCCCAGTGTTTTGCCATGGAGAAGAGAGGGGGATTCAGGCACTGACCACCCTTGTCTACATGCACGCAGTCCACCTGCTGACGAGCAGACATTCCCACACCACCCAAGGCTGAATTGGTCTCCCTGTGTCTCCCTTTCTCACTCCCTCTCTGTCCCCCTCTCCCTCCCTCCCTGTGTCAGCCTCCTCCCTCTGTCCGTCTCCCTGTGTCTCCCTCCCTCTCTCTCCCCCTCTCCCTCCCTCTGTGTGTCACCCTCTGTCACCTCAGCCCAGCTTCCTAGGCACACACTTTTTGCAGATCTTTCAATGGCCCTTGGCTTGTTCATGTGAGTTTGTTTCTGATCTCCAGGAACCCATTGGGTGTAGTGTCTGTGTCTGCGCTGCTGCTGTGGTGGTGTGTGCTGCCACTCTTTCACAGTGTTGGCTGTTCATTAGCTGCTGTCATGTGCAAAAAGTGCCTTCACCCCCATGTCTTAATGCAAGGCGTCCGCCATTTGCTGGCAAGTCTTTCCTGTGTGGGGACACACTGTTTGTCTGGCTGTGACCTAGGCCATATGGGCAGAGGGCATTGTTGTCTGTTTCTGAGTTGCACTATGTGATTTTTGGGGCCCACACTCCCGCCATCCGGCTTACCGTGTCTTGTGTTGGTGTTTTCTGTGGCCTGTGACTTGGCATTGTCCAGCTGGGTGCATGGGGCATGGTGGCGCTAGTGGCATGTGCATGTTCATGAAGTGTGGTTGAGTCATGCGATAGCTTGGGGTGGTTGCGTGCATGGTTGTGTGTTTGGTTGTGGATGACGTTCCCCCATGTGAGGTGAGTTGTTTGTGTACTCACCCGTCTCTCTGAGTCCTTCTACTCCGTCCACTGACACCACCGGCAGTATGGCCATCACCCTCTCCTCCCAGGGATGGTATTGTACGCGTCTGTGGGGCGGCCCTCCTCCAGTGATGTTGGCGTGGTTGTGGTCGTCGGTCATTTTGGCTCGGACCCTCCTCCGCAGATTGTACCACCTGGCTTGGCATTCATGCCTGGTCCTTCTGGTGGACGCAACAGCATTCACAGCATCGACAATCCTCTGCCACATGGCTGTTTTTTCAGAAATGCTGGTCTGTCTGACCAATGTTCCAAACAGGTGTGGCTCGACTCTGAGGAATTCGTCGACAAGGACCTCCAACACTTGGCTAGTGAACTTTGGATTCTTGTTAGTGGGCATGGTGAGGGGTGTGGGTGTGGATGGTTGTGGGGGTGTGGGTGTGGATGGTTGTGGGTGTGTGGGTGTGGTTGTGCAGGTGTGTGTGTGAATGTGATGAGCGGGTGTTTGTGAAGGTGGGTGTGTGAAGGTGTGCAAGTGTAAGTTGTAGTAAAGGTTCAAGTATGGTGCTGTAGGTTGTCTGTGGGGTCTGGCAGCAGTGAGTCTGTTGCAAAGGCTCATGGTTTGTGTCTGTGGGCCCTTTTTATTGGTCCATTGGTGGGTGTGGCTGTGTTTGAACTTTGGGTGGGTGTGTTATAAGGAGTGGTTGTGTTTTGGGCCTCTGTTTGGGAGTTTGGCAGTTGCAGGTCAGTGAATGTGTTGTATTTGTGCTTGTTGGACATGTTTTGGGGCTTTGTGCCATTCGAATAGTGTATTCCTGTGTTGTTTTGCTTTGTCCTGGTTGTGTACGTGTGTTTTTAGCGTGTGTACGGTGTGTACATCGGCAATTTTGTTGTACAGTGCTGTCCTTGTGTCTGGCTTGGTACGACTCGTACAGGCTCGATGTTGGGTGAAGGTGCTGGTGTTGGGGCCTGGGGTGCGCTCCGTACTTAGAATGTTGGGGTCGGGGTACGCTCCATACATACGCGGGTGAGGGTACGGGTCGTACATACACTGTTGGGGTGGGGGTACGCTCCATACATATGCGGGTGAGGGTACGGGCCGTACATACACGGTTGGGGTGGGGGTACGGTCCGTACATTCACTGTTGGGGTAGGGGTACGCTCCATACATACGCGGGTGTGGGTACGGTCCGTACATACACGGTTGGGGTGGGGGTACGCTCCATACATACGCGGGTGAGGGTACGGGTCGTACATACACGGTTGGGGTGGGGGTATGCTCTATGCATACGCGGGTGAGGGTACAGGTCGTAAATACACAGTTGGGGTGGGGGTACACTCCATACGTACGCGGGTGAGGGTACGGGTCGTACATACACGGTTGGAGTGGGGGTACGCTCCATGCATACGCGGGTGAGGGTACGGGTCGTACATACACGGTTGGGGTGGGGGTACAGTCCGTACATACACGGTTGCGGTGGGGGTACGCTCCATACATACGCGGGTGAGGGTACGGGCCGTACATACATGGTTGGGGTGGGGGTACGCTCCATACATACGCGGGTGAGTGTACGGGTCGTACATACAAGGTTGGGGTGGGGGTATGCTCCATCCATACGCGGGTGAGGGTACGGGCCGTACATACACGGTTGGGGTGGGGGTACGCTCCATACATACACTGTTGGGGTGGGGGTACGCTCCATACATACGCGGGTGAGGGTACGGGCTGTACATACATGGTTGGGGTGGGGGTACGCTCCATACATACGCGGGTGAGGGTACGGGTCGTACATACAAGTTTGGGGTGGGGGTACGCTCCATCCATACGCGGGTGTGGGTACGGGCCGTACATACACGGTTGGGGTGGGGGTACGGTCCGTACATAGACTGTTGGGGTGGGGGTACGCTCCATACGTACG
This sequence comes from Triturus cristatus, assembly GCF_964204655.1. Lineage (NCBI taxonomy): Eukaryota > Metazoa > Chordata > Amphibia > Caudata > Salamandridae > Triturus > Triturus cristatus. The sequence continues at coordinate 377,917,211 of NC_140579.1, read as the reverse complement.
CGGGTGAAGGTACGGGTCGTACATACACTGTTGGGGTGGGGGTACGCTCCATACATACGCGGGTGTGGGTACGGGCCGTACATACACGGTTGGGGTGGGGGTACGCTCCATACGTACGCGGGTGTGGGTACGGTCCGTACATACACGGTTGGGGTGGGGGTACGCTCCATACATACGCGGGTGAGGGTACGGGTCGTACATACACGGTTGGGGTGGGGGTATGCTCCATGCATACGCGGGTGAGGGTACGGGTCGTACATACACAGTTGGGGTGGGGGTACACTCCATACGTACGCGGGTGAGGGTACGGGTCGTACATACACGGTTGGAGTGGGGGTACGCTCCATGCATACGCGGGTGAGGGTACGGGTCGTACATACACGGTTGGGGTGGGGGTACGGTCTGTACATACACGGTTGGGGTGGGGGTACGCTCCATACATACGCGGGTGAGGGTACGGGCTGTACATACATGGTTGGGGTGAGGGTACGCTCCATACATAAGCGGGTGAGGGTACGGGTCGTACATACAAGGTTGGGGTGGGGGTACGCTCCATCCATACGCGGGTGTGGGTACGGTCCGTACATACACGGTTGGGGTGGGGGTACGCTCCATACATACGCGGGTGAGGGTACGGGTCGTACATACACGGTTGGGGTGGGGGTACGCTCCATGCATACGCGGGTGAGGGTACGGGTCGTAAATACACAGTTGGGGTGGGGGTACACTCCATACGTACGCGGGTGAGGGTACGGGTCATACATACACGGTTGGAGTGGGGGTACGCTCCATGCATACGCGGGTGAGGGTACGGGTCGTACATACACGGTTGGGGTGGGGGTACAGTCCGTACATACACGGTTGCGGTGGGGGTACGCTCCATACATACGCGGGTGAGGGTACGGGCCGTACATACATGGTGGGGGTACGCTCCATACATACGCGGGTGAGTGTACGGGTCGTACATACAAGGTTGGGGTGGGGGTATGCTCCATCCATACGCGGGTGAGGGTACGGGCCGTACATACACGGTTGGGGTGGGGGTACGCTCCATACATACACTGTTGGGGTGGGGGTACGCTCCATACATACGCGGGTGAGGGTACGGGCTGTACATACATGGTTGGGGTGGGGGTACGCTCCATACATACGCGGGTGAGGGTACGGGTCGTACATACAAGTTTGGGGTGGGGGTACGCTCCATCCATACGCGGGTGTGGGTACGGGCCGTACATACACGGTTGGGGTGGGGGTACGGTCCGTACATACACTGTTGGGGTGGGGGTACGCTCCATACGTACGCGGGTGAGGGTACGGGTCGTACATACACTGTTGGGGTGGGGGTACGCTCCATACATACGCGGGTGTGGGTACGGGCCGTACATACATGGTTGGGGTGGGGGTACGCTCCATACGTACGCGGGTGTGGGTACGGTCCGTACATACACGGTTGGGGTGGGGGTACGCTCCATACATACGCGGGTGAGGGTACGGGTCGTACATACACGGTTGGGGTGGGGGTATGCTCCATGCATACGCGGGTGAGGGTACGGGTCGTACATACACAGTTGGGGTGGGGGTACACTCCATACGTACGCGGGTGAGGGTACGGGTCGTACATACACGGTTGGGGTGGGGGTACGGTCCGTACATACACGGTTGGGGTGGGGGTACGCTCCATACATACGCGGGTGAGGGTACGGGCCGTACATACATGGTTGGGGTGAGGGTACGCTCCATACATACGCGGGTGAGGGTACGGGTCGTACATACAAGGTTGGGGTGGGGGTACGCTCCATCCATACGCGGGTGTGGGTACGGGCCGTACATACACGGTTGGGGTGGGGGTACGGTCCGTACATACACTGTTGGGGTGGGGGTACGCTCCATACGTACGCGGGTGAGGGTACGGGTCGTACATACACTGTTGGGGTGGGGGTACGCTCCATACATATGCAGGTGTGGGTACGGGCCGTACATACACGGTTGGGGTGGGGGTACGGTCCGTACATACACGGTTGGGGTGGGGGTACGCTCCATACGTACGCGGGTGAGGGTACGGGTCGTACATACACTGTTGGGGTGGGGGTACGCTCCATACGTACGCGGGTGAGGGTACGGGTCATACATACACGGTTGGGGTGGGGGTACGCTCCATACATACGCGGGTGGGGGTACGGGCCGTACGTACGGGGGTGTACATACACGGGTGGGGGTACGTCTCGTACATACACGGGTGTACATACACGGGTGTACATTCACGGGTGGGGGTACGTCTCGTACATACACGGGTGTACATACACGGGTGTACATACACGGGTGTACATACACGGGTGGGGATTCGACTCGTACATAGGAGGGCTGGGAGGAGTGTTGGGCACGTATGCGGGCACATATCTCCATGGTTGCTATGGGAGTTCGGTGCGGACGGTGTTTTTTCCATCCGGTTGTAACATCGGACGCACGGGATGGATCGTACTAGCGCGGTCGGACTTCACTTTTCACATTTGTACGGTAAATCGTCCGAGGATGTGTCGGACACATTTTCTGAGCCGAGGACGTGTGGGGAATAATTCCCAATGCGATTTGTATGGACTTTTTCCCATGCGAATCATACTTGGCAGTTTGTACGGCACTTGTACGATTCGTACGGTAAAAAGACCGGATACGAGTCGTACGGGTAATTTTTTTCCAGGATCGTAATCGGCACCAAAGTATTATTTGTAACAATGGACATTACAATACATATACAGTAGCCACATAAAATACAAGCAACTTATGAAAACACTCTTACCTTTGTCTCCATCTTTTCAGCTAGGCGCTTGAATGGGACATCACAAAATAGCATTACATTAGCATGTTATCAGTTTAAAAACACAAATTGACAAACAACACATAGACCTAGACTACATAATAAAATACACCACATAATAAAAAATGTAAAGTGCATTCATTTCTAAGACAATAACTTTCCCAATAATTATACATTAGACACCATTACAAAAAATCTTACCTTATTCTTTCCTTGCTGTTTCGCCTTCTCTACTCCAGACAATGAGATGGGTTGTCATTATAATGGCACCAATTTCACAATTACAGAAAACAGAACGTGCATATCAAAAAATTATTTCTTTGCCTTCACGCGCTATGCTGTCTTTTCACGTACAGTAGATGGAGTACGCATCTGAATAATTGTTATTATTGACAATTTGGGAAACATTGTACAGGCAATTATACTTTATACACAACACACTTGCTACTTTTTTTCTAGACAATTTTAATAAATATTTGTAATACATCATTTTTTAATTTACACGTTTACAAAAAATACACATTCAACACATAGACAAAAGTCAACATTAGAAAATGCACTTACTATTTTTTTGGCGTTCTGTACAATCTTCACATGCCCTCTAACAGAAGTAGCCATCACAGTAATACAAAAAACATTTACAATTACGATAACGTTAACATGCTAATTAATAAACATTGAACAACTCATATGCAAATTTGCAACTAATAATTTTTTAACAGTGATATCAAAAGTAAATCTAACTTAAACACATAGAAATAATCTGCCGTTAACAAACAGTCTTACTTTTTTGCTCGTAGCCTTTCTGTATTCTCAATTCCAGAGGGTGGAGCAAGCATCACAAAAAATAACACAACATCCATAGACACGTAAATTTCTATTGCCGCACCACATTTTTTAATGCGCAAAAAAAGACACGTACAAAACATATGTTACGTAGTATAATATACAATACTAAAAATTAATTGCTTATAATTGTTTTAACCCAGTACTATTCACAAGAATTAGTAATTATACTTAAAGAGTAGAGGTAACATAAAAAAACACTCTTACCTTTATGCTGACACCCTGAGCTGTCTTTTCAGCTCTGGTGAATGTTACGAGCATCACCAAAATGGCATCGTGATGTACAGATTCAATAAGTTAAACACGCAAATTTAAACAGTACGCAACATATTCATAATACCGTAAAATAGATAATAATAAAAACATATAAAAAACATTATACTTTGAAATAACCGCATAGAACATTTGTAGACATTACACATATAAAGTTAACACAACAGACTACTTACTCTTACTTTTCTGTTCGCACGTTGCGTAGTCTTCTCAGCTTCTGTAAATGGGTGGCCATTATAAGAAAACAATCATCATTAACAGTTTAAATAAACGTAAACACACACATTAATAAACGCTGGACAACACATACATTAAATAGTAAAATTCACTATACATAACTATTTGCGACTATATATTTTTTTACACTACCATTTACTATAAAGAGACATTATACACATAGAATAATGCTAATATTACCAAACAAACTCTTACGTTTCTAAATGCGCGCTACGCGTTTTTTTCAGCTTCGGTAGGTGGAGCCGTTATTATAACAAAAGCATTAGCATAAACAGATCCCGAAACTGAAATACGCAAATTTCAACAACACACAACATAGTCAAAAACCATTAAATACACTATATTAACAATTAGTTGGAATTAGTCGTTCTTCGATTTATGACATATAGCATGAACATTGTGCACATATAGTAAACGGAAGCTTTTTCCATATTCTAACCTTTTTCTTTACACAAAACACTCTCTTCGCAGCTCCGAAGGGTAAGGTACGCAACAGAAAATAGCCACATCATTGACGCTTTTGATAAAGTAACATACGTTATTAAAAACAGTGAACACACTCGCAACTCATTAAATACAAAATAAGCATTTACAATAAAACTTAGCTTTATTATTTAAATTGCTAATAAACATAATACACATCGAGTAAAAGCAACATTTTTAAAAACTGTTACCTTTTCTTTTGCATGCTGCGCTGTCTTCTCAGCTCCGGCCCATACTGGAGGCATCACAAGAAATAATATACACATTCAAAAATTACCTATTCTTTCTGTTAGCATGCTGCGCAGTCTTCTCACATTTTGTAATAGGTGTACCCATTACAAGGAAACAATAAACATTTACAATTGCGATAAAGTTAAATACACAAATTCATAAAAACTAGGCAACGCATATGTTAAATAACGAAATACACAAAAAACACTTATTGCGAATAATTTCTTTTTCTACATAGCCATTTACTGTAAAGATACATTATACACATAGAATAAAGCTACCATTAAAAAACAAACCTTTCTCCTCACGTACTAGGCTGTCTTCTCGATTCCAGTAGGTGTGAACGTTATTACAACAAAAACATCAGCATTAACATATTAGATAAATTAAAAACGCAAATTTAAACAGTACGTGCCATATTCAAAAAGCGTTTCAATACACAAGATAAATAATTAGTTAAGGCAAGTACTTCTTACATTCATAACATAAACCATAAATATTGCGCACATAAAGTAATCTTAAACTAATTATAACATCTAACCTTAAACATTACCTGCATCACTCACTTCGTATGTCCGGTGGGTGGGACCACCATTACAAAAATAGCATTAGCATTAGCAAATTTGACAAGTTGAATACACAAAGTATATGCATAGTTCTCTCTTCTCAGCTCTGGTGGGTGGGGCCGCAATTACAGAAATAACATTCATTAGAGATTCGAAACGTTAAATACACAAAGTATAACAATACACTGCAGATTACAAAACATATCAAATACACTATATTAATAATTACTAACATTCTACACAAAAAACACTCTTAAACTTCTTTTAAAATCTTACCTTTTCTTCACGCGCAGCATTTTCTTCTCTGCTTAGGTGGGTGGGGCGGCAATTACAGAAAAACATTAGCATTAGCAGATTCAAGAAGTTAGAAACACAAAGAATAACAGTACACGACATATTAGAAAAAGAATAAAACACACAATATTAATAATTAAAATATTTCACACATAAATTAATCTTAAACTTATTATAACATCTAACCTTCAACTTTATGCGCATCACAAATTTAGTATCTCCGGTGGGTGGGACCGCCATTACAAAAATAGCATTAGCATTAGCAAATTTGACAAGTTGAATACACAAAGTATACCAGTACACTACAGATTAGAAAAACAATAAAATACACGATATTAATAATTAATACCATTCTAAACATTACGTACTCTTAAACTTATTAAAAATTCTAACCTTCTTCATTACGCGCAGGACTGTTTTATCAACTCAGGAGGGTGGGGCCACCATTACAAAAATAAGATTTACATTAGCAGATTCAACAAGTTAAATACACAAAGTATAACAGTACACAGAAGATTAAAAAAACACTAAAATACACAATATTAATAATTAATAGCATCCTCCACATAAAATAATCTATAGCTCATTATGAAATCTTACCTTTTTTTTTAATGCGCGGTACACTCTTCTCAGCTCCGATGGGTGGGGCCGTTATTGCAGAGATAACATTCATTGGCAGATTCGACAAATAAATACACAAAGTATAACAGTATACTGCAGCTTAGAAAAACGATAAATTACACAATATTAATAAATAATAACATTCTACACATAAAATACTCTTAAGCTTATTATAAAATCTTACCTTTTTTTTAATGCATAGTTCTCTCTTCTCAGCTCCGGTGGGTGGGGCCGCAATTACGGAAATAACATTCATTAGAGATTCGAAACGTTAAATACACAAAGTATAACAATACACTGCAGATTACAAAACATATCAAATACACTATATTAATAATTACTAACATTCTACACAAAAAACACTCTTAAACTTCTTTTAAAATCTTACCTTTTCTTCACGCGCAGCATTTTCTTCTCTGCTTAGGTGGGTGGGGCGGCAATTACAGAAAAGCATTAGCAGATTCAAGAAGTTAAAAACACAAAGAATAACAGTACACGACATATTAGAAAAAGAATAAAACACACAATATTAATAATTAAAATATTTCACACATAAATTAATCTTAAACTTATTATAACATCTAACCTTCAACTTTATGCGCATCACACATTTCGTATCTCCGGTGGGTGGGACCGCCATTACAAAAATAGCATTAGCATTAGCAAATTCGACAAGTTGAATACACAAAGTATACCAGTACACGGCATATTAGAAAACAATAAATACACGAAATTAATAATTAATACCATTGTAAACATTAAGTACTCTGAAACTTATTAAACGATCTTACCTTCTTCTTTAGGCGCAGCACTTTCTTATCAGCTCAGGTGGGTGGGGCCGCAATTACAGAAATAACACTCATTAGCAGATTCGACAAGTTAAATACACAAAGTATAACATTACATGGCAGATTAGACAAAAGATAAATTACACAATATTAATAAATAATAACATTCTACACATAAAGTACTCTTAAGCTTATTATAAAATCTTACCTTTTTTTTAATGCGCAGCTCTCTCCTCTCAGCTCCGGTGGGTGGGGCCACCATTACAGAAATAACATTCATTGGCAGATTCGACAAGTTAAATACACAAAGTATAACAATACACAGCAGATTAGAAAAATTATAAATTACACAATATTAATAAGTCATAACATTCTACACATAAAATACTCTTAAACTTATTTTAAAATCTTACCTTTTCTTCACGCGCAGCATTCTCTTCTCTGCTTTGGTGGGTGGGGCGGCAATTACAGAAAAACATTAGCATTGGCAAATTCAAGGAGTTAGAAACACAAAGCATAACAGTACATGACATATTAGAAAAAGAATAAAAAACACAATATATAATTAAAATATTCCACACATAAAGTAATCTTAAACTTATTATAACATCTAACCTTAAACTTGACGCGCATCACTCATTTCGTATCTCCGGTGGGTGGGACCGTCATTACAAAAATAGCATTAGCATTGGCAAATTCGACAAGTTGAATACACAAAGTATAACAGTACATGGTATATTAGAAAAACAATACAATACACGAAATTAATAATTAATAATATTCTAACCATTAAATACTCTTAAACTTATTAAAAATTCCTACCTTCTTCTTTACGCGCAGCACTGTCTTATCAACTCAGGTGGGTGGGTCCGCTATAATAAAAATAACATTAGCATTAGCAGATTCAACAAGTTAAATACACAAAGTAGAACAGTACACTACAAATTAGGAAAACAATAAAATACACAAAATTAATAATTAATACCATTCTAAACATTAAGTACTTTTAAACTTATTAAACGATCTTACCTTCTTCTTTACGCACAGCACTCTCTTATCAGCTCAGGTGGGTGGGGCCGCCATTACAGAAATATCATTCATTGGCAGATTCGACAAGTTAAATACACAAAGTATAACAGTACACGGCAGATTGGAAAAATGATAATTTACACAATATTAATAAATAATAACATTCTACACATAAAGTACTCTTAAGCTTATTATAAAATCTTACCTTTTTTTATTGCTCAGCTCTCTCTTCTCAGCTCCGGTGAGTGGGACTGCCATTACAGAAATAACATTCATTAGCAGATACAAAATGTTAAATACATAAAGTATAACAATACACAGCAGATTAGAAAACATATAAAATACACACTATTAATAATTACTAACATTCTACACAAAAAATACTCTTAAACTTATTTTAAAATCTTACCTTTTCTTCACGCGCAGCATTCTTTTCTCTGCTTCTGTGGGTGGGGCGGCAATTACAGAAAAACATTAGCATTGGCAGATTCAAGGAGTTAGAAACACAAAGCATAACAGTACAGGACACAATAGAAAAAGAATAAAATACACAATATTAAAAATTACGATATCCCACTCATAAAGTAATCTTAAACTTATTATGACATCTAACCTTCAACTTTACGCGCATCACTCATTTCGTATCTCTGGTGGGTGGGACCGCCATTACAAAAATAGCATTAGCATTAGTAAATTCGACAAGTTGAATACACAAAGGTGCCGATTAGGATCCTGGAGAAACCGGGTACGAACCGTCGGTCGGAGCGTATTCTCCGTCCGACTCGTACCCGGTTGCAAAACTTTACAAACATGCAAGTACAATTTGCACAGAAACACTATTTCCGTACGAATCGTACAAAACACCAACAGAGGAAAATAAACATACAAATGACATCCGGAAAAGCGCCGACGTGATGTCGGGACGCATGCAGCCTGCGTTCCACGAACCAGGAAGTACGATTCGCACCGACGTCATCCCGCACGGAGAATATTTTCCAGCAGCCAAAAACTGCCGGGAAATCAGGACGACGCGCACAAGGAGCACCTGTACGCGACGGACAGACATGGACCCGAACCTACGTGTCATCCCGGCCCTCATAGCAGTCGACCTCCTCTACAGGTACCGACGCAGATGCCGCAGAAGGTCAGAACAACACCCAGGGGCAAAGGGGGGGGGGGCAGGACACAAAACCCCCACCCAAGTCACACAGCACACATGCCCTGGACATACCTGACCTCCAGGCCCTGGTCACTTCGAGGGGGTGGGGGCGTGTCCAGCAACGCCAGCATCCGCCACAACGGAAGTGGGCGACGACGCGAACCGGCAACACAACAACACAGGTACGTACCGTACCCATGCCTTAAGAGCGTGGGTACGAGTCATACCACGCCCACACCCACGTCACCCCAACAATGGCGGTACGGCCCGTACCCATGTGCCAAAGGCCTGGGTACGGGCCGCACAAGCACTCCACAGCGTGGGCACGAGTATGGAGCATACCCCCACCCCAACAGTGTATGTACGGACCGCACCCCCACCCCAACAGTGTATGTATGGACCGTACCCCCACCCGTGTATGTACGGACCGTACCCCCACCCACGTATGTATGGAGCGTACCCCCACACCAACAGTGTATGTACGGACCGTACCCCCACCCGTGTATGAATGGACCGTACCCACACCCGCGTATGTATGGAGCATACCCCCACCCCAACAGTGCATGTATTGACCGTACCCCCACCCGCGTATGGATGGAGCGTACCCCCACCCCAACAGTGTACATATGGAGCGTACCCCCACCCGTGTATGTACAGACCGTACCCCCACCCGCGCATGTATGGAGCATACCCCCACCCCAACAGTGAATGTACGGACCGTACCCCCACCCGTGTATGAATGGACCGTACCCACACCCGCGTATGTATGGAGCGTACCCCCACCCCAACAGTGTATGTATGGACCGTACCCCCACCCGCGTATGGATGGAGCGTACCCCCACCCCAACAGTGTACATATGGAGCGTACCCCCACCCGTGTATGTACAGACCGTACCCCCACCCGCGTATGTATAGAGCGTACCCCCACCCCAACAGTGAATGTACGGACTGTACCCCCACCCGTGTATGAATGGACCGTACCCACACCCGCGTATGTATGGAGCGTACCCCCACCCCAACAGTATGTACAGGCCGTACCCCCACCCCAACAGTGTATGTACGGACCGTACCCCCACCCCATCAGTATATGTACAGACCGTACCCCCACCCGTGTATGTACGGACCGTACCCCAACCCCAACAGTGCATGTATGGACCATACCCCCACCCCAACAGTGTATGTACGGACCGTACCCCCACCCGCGTATGTATGGAGCGTACCCCCACCCCAACAGTGTATGTACGGACCGTACCCCCACCCCATCAGTGTATGTACAGACCGTACCCCCACCCGTGTATGTACGGACCGTACCCCCACCCCAACAGTGCATGTATGGACCATACCCCCACCCCAACAGTGTATGTACGGACCGTACCCCCACCCGCGTATGTATGGAGCGTACCCCCACCCCAACAGTGTATGTACGGACCGTACCCCCACCCCAACAGTGAATGTACGGACTGTACCCCCACCCGTGTATAAATGAACCGTACCCACACCCGTGTATGTATGGAGCGTACCCCCACCCCAACAGTGTACATATGGAGCGTACCCCCACCCGTGTATGTACGGACCGTACCTCCACCCGCGTATGTATGGAGCGTACCCCCACCCCAACAGTGTATGTATGGAGCGTACATGCCCAGACGCAGGAGGGGTGGGTGCAGAGTCCTCCCAGCAGTGCCCAGACGCAGGAGGGGTGGGTGTAGAGTCCTCCCAGCAGTGCCCAGATGCAGGAGGGGTGGGTGTAGAGTCCTCCCAGCAGTGCCCAGACACAGGAGGGGTGGGGGCCTATCACTCCCAGCAGTGCCCAGACACAGGAGGGGTGGGTGTAGAGTCCTCCCAGCAGTGCCCAGATGCAGGAGGGGTGGGTGTAGAGTCCCCCCAGCAGTGCCGAGACACAGGAGGGGTGGGGGCCTATCACTCCCAGCAGTGCCCAGACGCAGGAGGGGTGGGTGCAGAGTCCCCCCAGCAGTGCCCAGACACAAGAGGGGTGGGTGCAGAGTCCTCCCAGCAGTGCCCAGACACAGGAGGGGTGGGGGCCTATCACTCCCTGCAGTGCCCAGACACAGGAGGGGTGGGTGTAGAGTCCTCTCAGCAGTGCCCAGACGCAGGTGGGGTGGGTGTAGAGTCCCCCCAGCAGTGCCCAGACACAGGAGGGGTGGGTGCAGAGTCCTCCCAGCAGTGCCCAGACACAGGAGGGGTGGGTGCAGAGTCCTCCCAGCAGTGCCCAGACACAGGAGGGGTGGGTGTAGAGTCCCCCCAGCAGTGCCCAGACACAGGAGGGGTGTGTGCAGAGTCCTCCCAGCAGTGCCCAGACACAGGAGGGGTGGGTGCAGAGTCCTCCCAGCAGTGCCCAGATGCAGGAGGGGTGGGTGCAGAGTCCCCCCAGCAGTGCCCAGACACAGGAGGGGTGGGGGCCTATCACTCCCAGCAGTGCCCAGACACAGGAGGGGTGGGTGCAGAGTCCTCCCAGCAGTGCCCAGACGCAGGAGGGGTGGGTGTAGAGTCCCCCCAGCAATGCCCAGACACAGGAGGGGTGGGTGCAGGGTCCTCCCAGCAGTGCCCAGACACAGGAGGGGTGGGGGCCTATCACTCCCAGCAGTGCCCAGACACAGGAGGGGTGGGGGCCTATCACTCCCAGCAGTGCCCAGACACAGGAGGGGTGGGTGTAGAGTCCTCCCAGCAGTGCCCAGATGCAGGAGGGGTGGGTGTAGAGTCCCCCCAGCAGTGCCGAGACACAGGAGGGGTGGGGGCCTATCACTCCCAGCAGTGCCCAGACGCAGGAGGGGTGGGTGCAGAGTCCCCCCAGCAGTGCCCAGACACAAGAGGGGTGGGTGCAGAGTCCTCCCAGCAGTGCCCAGACACAGGAGGGGTGGGGGCCTATCACTCCCTGCAGTGCCCAGACACAGGAGGGGTGGGTGTAGAGTCCTCTCAGCAGTGCCCAGACGCAGGTGGGGTGGGTGTAGAGTCCCCCCAGCAGTGCCCAGACACAGGAGGGGTGGGTGCAGAGTCCTCCCAGCAGTGCCCAGACACAGGAGGGGTGGGTGTAGAGTCCCCCCAGCAGTGCCCAGACACAGGAGGGGTGTGTGCAGAGTCCTCCCAGCAGTGCCCAGACACAGGAGGGGTGGGTGCAGAGTCCTCCCAGCAGTGCCCAGATGCAGGAGGGGTGGGTGCAGAGTCCCCCCAGCAGTGCCCAGACACAGGAGGGGTGGGGGCCTATCACTCCCAGCAGTGCCCAGACACAGGAGGGGTGGGTGCAGAGTCCTCCCAGCAGTGCCCAGACGCAGGAGGGGTGGGTGTAGAGTCCCCCCAGCAATGCCCAGACACAGGAGGGGTGGGTGCAGGGTCCTCCCAGCAGTGCCCAGACACAGGAGGGGTGGGGGCCTATCACTCCCAGCAGTGCCCAGACACAGGAGGGGTGGGTGTAGAGTCCTCCCAGCAGTGCCCAGACGCAGGAGGGGTGGGTGTAGAGTCCCCCCAGCAGTGCCCAGACACAGGAGGGGTGGGTGCAGAGTCCTCCCAGCAGTGCCCAGACACAGGAGGGGTGGGTGCAGAGTCCTCCCAGCAGTGCCCAGACGCAGGAGGGGTGGGTGCAGAGTCCCCCCAGCAGTGCCCAGACACAGGAGGGGTGGGTGCAGAGTCCTCCCAGCAGTGCCCAGACACAGGAGGGGTGGGTGCAGAGTCCTCCCAGCAGTGCCCAGACACAGGAGGGGTGGGTGCAGAGTCCTCCCAGCAGTGCCCAGATGCAGGAGGGGTGGGTGTAGAGTCCTCCCAGCAGTGCCCAGACACAGGAGGGGTGGGTGTAGAGTCCTCCCAGCAGTGCCCATGGAACGCAAAGGGTGGAGTACCCACAGATACAATGCCCACAAATGTCAGTCAGGTGCACAAAGACCCTGCAGTACATGTACCACATGTGTGCGAGGCTGGGAGTACACACATGCATAGCACCTAAAAGAGAACATGTCCACATAAAGTCTTGTCAACAGTCTACATACACAAGTACAGTGACCACCAAGGATGCCACGAATGATGCAGGTGGAGACATCGCTCAGCATGCATGTGCAAAGTTGAAGGAGTCCGTCACACCCCCAGCTGATGTAGACACAGCTCAGCACCACATAGTGGAAACACCCTGCAGGGAAGATGTCAGGTTACACAGAGGAAGGAACACACCTTGGGAAGATGTCACCATGCAGAAACTGTTCACATGAACAAAGTAATTTAGCCAACAGCTTGTGATGGCACACAGATACCAGGGTCCACCCTATGACCAGCACAAGACTACATTTCCCACACACCCAACACATTATCACCACCCAAAATCATGGAGCAGGTCCACAAACAGCAATACCAGATAAACAGTAGTGTTCAAAGGAAAAAACAATTTGCTTTATTCAGCAGGATGTAAGTAATAATCATCATAAATGTCAATATATACAAGGCCCATAGGGCAGTCCATGACTCCAATCCGGATGGGGGACACAGTGGTACGTGTGTCCCCTAGCTTGCCTGCACAGTCAGACTCCTTTGTCTTCCACAGGGGGGGGGGCATCATGTTGGGGGGAAGGACCAGGCACCGCAGGGACAGGAGGGGCAAGGGGAGGTGTTGTGGGTGCAGGGACGGATGACTCCAACACAGGGGGTGGGGCAGCGCCAAAGGTGGATTCGAGCATGGCGCTGCACACAACTGCCAGGTCGCTCAGCGTCTCCCCTGCACCCGAAGGAACCACAGGCCCCAAGGAGCGGGGGGTCACAGGGATGGGTCGCAGCGCTACCCGGGGAGGGTGTGGACAGGGGGGGGACTCAACCACCCTGACCGGGGACTCCTTTGACCGCTTGCGGGGTGGTGTCACTGTGGGGCTCAGGGACAGAGCGGCCATGAAGGAGTCCTTGCTGGATTTGTGGCCAGGAGAGCTGAGGGGAGTCGATTTGGAGGGAGTGGATTTTGCAGAATGCGGACTCCCACTCTGGCTGCGTGTCTTACGTTTGCCCCCCGACCCAGTGGGTGTGCCTACTTCACCCTGTGTGTGCGTGCCAGGAGGTGTGCGCTTGTCCTTCCCTGCTGGTGTGGTGCCTGTGTCTGGTGGGGTGTGTGCATGCTGACGTCTGGGTGTACGTGGGACAGGCATGGGAGTGGGAAGTGTGGATGGGGCATGGGTAGGGGGTGGGATGAAGTGCTGCAGGAGACCCACTGCTGCAGTCAGTGTCGAGTCAATAGACCACAGCAAGTTGCGTTGGTCAGACTGCGATGCTGAAATGCCCTCCAAGTATGCCTCCATGTTGGTGAGCACTTGGCTGTGGCCATGGAGGACATTAAGCATCGCAGCCTGACCAACCTGCAACTGCCGCAGGATGTCCACAGACTCGGCATTGGCGGCAGCAGTGGATACAGGGGCAGGGGGTGCGGTGCCTGGCAGGAAGGAGACACGTAGTGACCTAGCACGCCAGGAAGGGACACGAGCAAGTGGGAGGCCGGCGATGGCAATGGAGGGGGTGGGGAGAGATGTTGTGCTGCTGTCAGCTGTTGGAGCAGCCTCCGCCCCCTCGGAGTGCTCAGCCTCGGACCCGTCAGCTTCATAATCTGTGGTGGCAGTGGACAGGTCCTCCGGCTCACTCTCCTCGGCCTCAGTTCCACTCGATGTGCCAGCTAAGGTGTCACTGATGGCACAGGTGCCCGTTCCCTCCGCACGGTCCGAGCCGGTGTCTCCATCCGTGTCCCCCGACGATGCTGTGGGCAAGGTGAATAAACAGGAATTAATCAGACACCTGTATACATATGTCACATGAGTCAAATCTACATAGGTTACAGTGCATAGCCTGAAATGAAAGATGAGTAACATCTACAATACAAGGTACATATATAGGCCCTGCAACACACAGTTGGTTCACCCACCATGCCACTGAGAAACTATGGAGAGCATGACACATTTGCAAATGACATGATATGGATTTGGACAGAGGAGCCAGGCTCTGGGGACAATCCAGCACTGCATCTGCACCACACAGCGTTGCCGTAACTAGGGATGAGCAGGGACCATCTCCATGAACTTGAGGCACATGCTGCAAAGGTAATATTTAAAGACATGCCCAACATGAATGGGACACTGCACCTTGAGTGTATGTCCAGACAAACATCACACACTGGCCAGACCGAGCAATGAGATTTCAGGTGTCGACATGTAGGCCTTGCCCGCACCAACCACCCCCTACATGAGACAATTTGATGAGACACAGGAAGCACTTGCATCTCTTAGTCTGGGAGAAATACACATGGGCTGCCAGAAACCCATATTGGACCCAAAATACCCCATGTGCGCCTGTACAACGATCTCATTTACAAATGGCCATCATCAGTAATTGTAACAAGACACACAGGCACTGGCCACCGTGAGTATGAACGAGGAAAATTAGGTCAGGCTGTACAGTGGACACTTGTAGAACACGTTACGTAAATATACATGGTGCCAGGGGACAATGGCACAGAGCACCTCCTATGTTGTAGACACTGAGAGTGTCCACATATTGTGATGACACACATGATACCTAGCAAAATATGCCCCAGAGGACAGTGGTGGCCACAATATTCCATGGTCCTGAATGGTAATGACTGCAACACAGGCCACCATCCCTGCACTCTGCGTATCGCACACTCATGCACATCATGTCACAGGCCACAACATAGGACATGCTTGCTGTAAGGCATTACACTTCAGAGACATACTCCTATGTCTGGACTCAGCATCAGTGCCAATTGACATGGACCCCACAAGTACTGAACTGGACAGGGCACAGGCAAGGTCCCAAAACCTGTTACACAGCAACCCCACACATGATGCTGCAAGCAGTGGTCACGTGGATAAACTGCCAGCCCAGATGACCTTGTGAAAGAGTGACTACACACAGACCAGGGAACACATGGCAAGGAGGGGAAGGGAGGAAGGACAGCACCGCTATACTGTGGGTGACAGGACCTGCACCGCACATTTAAACACTGGCAGTGTATCCATGCAACTGCGCACTTACAAATGCTGGTGACACACAACAAACACACATGTACCTACCTCCTTCCTGCTGCTGCTTCTCCCGTAAGCGCCTGTCCATGTCTGGAAAGACCACCGCCAGCACACGCTTGTGGATGTGGGTCAGATGGCGACGACCATGGTTCTTAGGGCCCACAGGTGAGTCCCCCAGCAGGACCCGTGCGATCCTTCGCGTCCAGCACCGGATATCCTGGCAGCGTTTTCTCACCTGGGCCAGGCGCCGCTTGCGACCCTCCGTCCTCCTCACGGCACTGACGGCGTCCCTCCGGATCTGCTCCTTGGCAGCGGCGCCTACCTGTGGGTTTTAAAAAGTGAGACTACATCAATACACCTGCCACATGTCACAGAGACACACATTAGTACAATTTTGCTGGTTTCAACAAGGCATAGTATGCAGCCAAAGCATTGCACCTTTGTCATAGGGACATTTTTCTCTGTGTAATGGCAAATGCACCATGTGCCATTGAAAGTACACAGGTGGCATGAGGGGTACGACACAATAAATGATCCAGACTCACACTGTGCATCAGAAGGTACACCAGGATTATGTGCAGCACCTCAAAGCAGTCACATGTCACAGGCCACTGACGTTACCTCAGCAGAGTACACAGACACACACAGGCACAGGACATTCACCTGCCATTGCCAAATGCAGCTACAAACCTCACTCTGCACATGTGCCACTAGACTGGGGGGGGGCTCACAGGTGTGGGGCTGGCTCTGCACATCAGACACACAGCACTGCTCCCTGCTCGCATCAGATGGGCAGGGTATATCCATCCCTCATGCAGCTTGGGTGCTACACTCCACATATGCACCCACCCACATGACAGGGTACTTACACACACACCGATGTCCAGGGTACGAACACATCATGTGGACACTCTCAGCACAGGTACACTGAACTAACACACATCTGTGGGTACAGTCACCTGTCACACTGGGCTGACCACATAATCACATGAGGACTGTAGAAGCAACATTCCCAGGAGGATTAGACAGGCAGAATGTGGCATGCACCATGCAGTGATTGTCACAGTAAACACAATGCAAGTGAGGACGGCAGACATGCACCACAGCATGCTCTGACTGGGAGACATCAGGCATTCCCTCCCCTGGGACCCACTCTACAGTACAATGCATGTGTGTCACACCTGGGCACAATGCCAGAAGTCCCAGTCACAAAAAAGGGACACAGTCTGTGCTAGTGGACTCTGCATTCACCTGAAACCCTGGTCGCCCAAACAGCATGGGGTACTGTGGGAGGATCACATCCAGCAATGCCAGATTCTCCTCCAGGGTGAAAGGCTGGGCCCTCTCCACAGACCTTGACATGGTGCCAGGGAATCACGAGCAGCAGCAGTGTTGTAGAATCAAAAGATGTGCAGGCAAGTGCTCTCTCATGGGACCTGGCTGCCTTATATCTGCCTTGCTGGCCTGTTTCATGCACAGGAGTACAGAGTGATTGGTCATTCACATTTGCATCCTATGTTTCCTCCAATCCCTTTAAACCTAGCACAGTCAGTGGCTTTGCTCTTTTTTTTTCTTGAGCATGATGTAAACTCCACAACCACTTTGCAACAAAGTAGATTCATTCAAACCGACTTTTGCTGGGCACCTGATGAAAAAAATTCAAACTTTAAACTTGGTCTCCATGACAACCAGCATGCATGTAGGGCTTTATACTTGTCCCTCATGTGTCCCCTATGTAATTTGGAGATTCACACACAGGTACGGTGCGTTCCGGGGCCCTAGGGCACCCCAAATGCATGGCAACGGCCTGTACACGCGTGTGTATGGTCCGTATCACTATGGGTACGCATACGCGAGCACACCCATAGTGATAGTGAGCGTACAGGCGTGTGTACGGTCCGTATCACTATGGGTTTGCTCGCGTATGCGTACCCATAGTGATACAGACCGTACACACGTGTGTACGCTCACTAGCACTATGGGTGTGCTTGCGTATGCGTACCCATAGTGATACGGACCGTACACACGCCTGTACGCTCACTATCACTATGGGTGTGCTCGCGTATGCGTACCCATAGTGATACGGACCGTACACATGCCTGTACGCTCACTATCACTATGGGTGTGCTCGCGTATGCATACCCATAGTGATACGGACCGTACACACGCCTGTACGCTCACTATCACTATGGGTAGGCCTACGGCAGCACTCCCATAGTGATAGGGAACGTACACACGCCCTCAGAGCGAATGTACGGTGCCTTACACACATAACAGTGGTGACAGGCAGCACACAGAAAGGAATAGAGCTGACATACTTGTCCATGGATGGACATCAAGGCATTGTCTGTGCAGTACTACATGTGTGGGGCACAGGTGTGAAAAGCTGTGATGTGGCACATTACTCCTGAGTTGTGAAAGCAATAGATGTATGATGAGATGTGTACAGATGTTATATGTGACGGTGCACTATGTGCCAGACATGCCCTTCACTCCTTTCACATGTGTGCATGTCGTACAGCACACTTGAGATGAGCGTCACTGGCATGGCACAGTCAACAACACACGCAAGTGTCCCCTGATGCCCGCTACAGGGGTTGCCACACCTGACATGTGACTACCCACGTTGCACGATGTGACTATGTCATGTATGTGTGGTGTGTTCACATTAGCTTGATGTTGGTGTTCCCTCAAAAGCATCTGCTGTTGCTGCAACCAACATGTGTCTGTGTGTAGAGGGCCATGGCACACTGTTACGCACACCAGGCCACATGTGTTATCGGATGTAAGGTGTGTATGTATGCATGGGACACGGAGTAGCGTAACAAGGACCTGTCTGCATCCTCTCAATGCATGTGTGGTCAGTCATGACATGTGCACCTTCATGGCAAGGTGTGTGGGCTGTCCTAGTGTAATGTCATGTGAAATGTGGCTCTAGTGTTCCGCTACCTGTCTCTGCAATCAACATCCTACTTCAGCTGATATGTTGATGTATGTCACTCCTGTATTGCGTCTGGCTGTTCACTTACACTGGGACACAGCTAGTCCCATGCCATGGGATGTGGAGGTTCACAATCTCCGTGTGTAGCTGGGTCTTGGTAGGAGTGTCACCTGGCAGCCATACGTGTCCAGGGCATGTAGCACATACCTGACTCCGTATGTAGCATATGTGTATTGACAGATTAACATGTGCTCAGTACATATAAATTGTTGTTGTAGTGCACTCACTCTTCCTTGTCACTTCCAAATTACTGCAGAGCGCCACCTCTTCCCCAACCAATTCCGGACTTGGCTGACATGCGGGAGAATGACTGTATACGCTGCTACCGCTTCCCCCAACCGTTGATTGAGGAGTTGACGGCAAGGCTGGCACCACACCTGCAACCGCTGCACAGGTATCCTACGGCACTGACACCCAAGCTGAAGGTAATGGCAGCCCTACATTTTCTTGCCACGGGTACCTTTCAATACACCATAGCTCATGTTGGTGGCATGTCCCAGAGCATGTTCAGCCGTGTGCTGCATGATTTTTTAGAGGCCATGTTGCTTCACCTGGATGAGTTCATCAATTTCCCAACTCCTGAACAGTTGACTGGTGTCAAGCGTGGATTCTATGCCCTGGGAGGGATGCCCCATGTCATTGGGTCCATAGATGGGACACATGTGGCTTTGGTACCACCACAGGCACAGGAGGTAGCGTACAGGAATCGCAAGCACTACCACTCCATCAATGCCCTTGTGGTGTGTCTGTCCAACATGGTGATTTCACATGTCTGTGCTCGTTTTCCAGGATCAGCACACGATGCCTACATCATGAGGCGTAGCAGGGTGCCAGTGATGACGCAGCTGCGCAACGAACGAGCATGTGTTGTTGGTGGGTACACTCTGTCTGTCCTGTATTTTGCGTAGACTTCCAGCCCGACCGCTTCTCCTGTCCTACTTATGTCCATGTGGTTTCCATGTAGGGGATGCTGGCTATCCCAACATGCCATGGCTGATCACACCTCTCCGCAACCCCAGCACGCCGGCCCAGCTCCGCTACAACACCGCCCATGGCCGGACAAGGCGAGTGATAGAGAGGACATTTGGCCTCCTAAGAGCCGATTCAGGTGCCTACACAAGACCGGCAGCGCCCTCCCATATGCCCCGGCGAAGGTCTGCAAAATCTTCATGGTCTGCTGCATGCTGCACAACATGGCAGTTGAGAAAGCTGTGCCACTCATCCTGGATCAAGATGATCAGGACCATCCACCCGTGGAGGACGAAGGGCTTGGCAATGGGGCTAGTGATGTGGAGGATGTGGTTCCGCAAGAGGACATCTGGAGTCGGCTCATACGCGACTTCTTTGCTTAGTGGTGAGTACCAGTGTCTGAGTGTGCACGCATTGGTCCCCGTGTGGCATGTGTTGCGATGTGTGTGTCCATCTGCATGTATGCCACGTGAGTCAGAGGTGTGTGTGGATGTGTCACTCGAGTGATGGTGCCAGTGATGAATGTATTTCCACAGTCATAATTGTGACCTAGCATGTTGTCATCCTTACATGTGTCGAGTACATGCACATGCAAGTGGATGTGCTTTGACTTCTTGTGTGTCTCTCATCCCCAGGTACTTGCGCATGCCGTCTGCTGGTTGCATTGTTGTGGCACTGCTATTCCTCATGGACACGTCATCGTGTGCTGACTCAGCGTTACACGCACGAAAAGTTTGGAAGTCTCCTTAGGGTAAGGGATGCATCAGGGGTGTATTGGGTGTGGCAGTTGTTTACGATGTGTGCACACTGCCCCTGTCGATGTTTGGTTCCTCTGCAGACATGTCGCATCACCATGGGACACATGACATGTAGCTGGATACACCTGAATAGATGGTCAGACTTGTTGACAGTCATCTGTAATGGGATATTGGATTGTGATGATGGCCTCAATGTGTGTAACACTGCCCTCGGACACATACGGTTTGCATTGGCTTGACATGGTGTGGGACTTCCACATCAGAGGATCAATGGTGTATGGCAGGCTCTCCGTGAGCAGCAGGGGGTGTTTAGCTGTTACCCGACACTTGTGTGCCAGTTCCATGGATATCAAGCATTTGTGGTGCAGAAGGGGGGTGCCAGTGTTGGACCCACATGTCACTCCACATGACCTGTGTATGTGTACTCCGAGTTGCCTCTGCATTCCGGAATACATGACTAATAAAGGTGTCCCTATGCCTCCAAGGTGCCTCTTCTCAGTCAATGCTGGTGTGTTGCCACGGTGCATACGGCATGTCTGGCATGGTTTTCAGTGATAGTGGCTATGTGTCTATGTGTAGAGTAGCAAGATGCAAGCTGTTTGTCTGGGATTAGACTCTGTATTGTGCATGATGTCCATGACTGTGTGGGTATTGTGACATATGCCATCCCTATGCATCCAACGTTGACCAGGCCACCATTCTCTGCATCCACCTGACTCAAGCTTGCAGGACATGGTTCTGCCATCTGTCTACACATACCTGGGTGCCCACCAGGACACTCCACATGATCCCTGACCTCTGCGCATGACTGTTGCTGTACTCAATATGTCTGTCGGCACGGTAGTGCGGCCACCCCCTCAGCTGGTTGGGCCCATCACGGGTGTGTATGGTGCTCCATGTCTGTCTTGCCTAATACATTGTGACCCATGTGTGTCCTGTGCCAGACTCAGGCCCCAGGGCATGGATGGTTGAAGTCATATGAGAACTCAGGCATGGTTAGAATTTACAAGACACATGAAAGGTAATAATGCAAAATGTAGGCATCATCTCTTGATCGTGTAAGTTTTTATTTGTGTTGGGGTACGTGTTGGGGGGGGGGTATGACAAGAGGGGCTTTCCGGGTGTGTGGAATCCAAAGTTCACTGGGGGAGTTGGTGTCCTTGCCATTGGAAATCATCAGAGTCCATGCCACAGTCTTTGTCAACATTGGTCAGACAGTGACCAGCAAGTCCATGTGGCAGAGAATGTCATTTGCTGATGTGCTGCTGTTGGGCCAGTGGGCCAGGTGCCAGGCCAGGTGTCCTGGGAGATGGTGCTGTTGCGCCGACCCTCACGGTCTTTTCCGTGGACAACCCGCCCTCCTGCGGGAAACCTCAGAAGCAGGCCGTGACGATGTTTGGGATGCTCCGTCGGATGTATCCTCCTCCTCCTGATCCCTCCCTGTGGGTGGTGATGTTCTACGCCTGGTGGCACAGGGAGGGTTGCCCATGTTGTCGGCTATCCGACGGAGTGAACGGTTAATTCCCGTGAGCACCGTCACAAGCTCAGCCTGTCTGTCCTCCATCCGTCCTTGGTGTCGCAGTTGACAGGCATGTTGCTCCGCATGTTGCTGGGCCTGCTGGGTTTTGATCTCCTCGAGGGTCCCCTTCATCTCGTTGAGGGTGGACACAACCTGGCTCATGCCCGTGGTGTCCTGCCGGTATGTGTCCAGGATGTTTCTTACATGGGAATATACCGGTTCCGCAGCCAACTGGTCAGGCTCGTGCCTCCGCCGTCCTCCACTCCCACCACCCCTGCCCACTTGCACCTGGCCTGCCCTTGTGGGCACATCGGGTCTCCGAGACCCCTGAGGGGTGGCATTTGCGTTGTCGCCTGCCTCCTCCTGGGTGCCCAGTAAACCGTGTTCCTCCTGGTCAGCCTGGCTGCGTTGTGGTGGTGGGGCAGGGATCCTGGGTGTCTCCTGGGATGTGGCAGGAGTGGGGGTGGTGGTTGGCCCAGTTGTACCTGACACAGGTGCTGCAGGTGGTTGGACACCAGAGGGGCCAGGTTGGTCGGGGTCGTCCACAGAGTGGTGAGAGTAGTCGCTGCCGGTGGGATCGTCCTCCCGCAGAGCCAGGTCCTGTGAGTCTTTCCCCCCAGTGTTGGGGGGTGATCCACGACGTTGACCTGTGTGTGAGAGAGACAATGTTATTTTTGTTCCATGCAACATCCATGTTTCATTCGTTTCAAAGTTGGCACATTTCCTCAGGGTATTTGGATATGTCTTGCATTCCACTCACAGTGCACTTGTGCATGGGTATGTCCCTTGGCCACAGCTTTTGAGACTTTACCTATGTGTGACTCAGTCTTACTTGCTGCGTCAATTGTGACTGCAGTCAGCAGTGGAGTGAGCAGGTGTGGCGAGCCATGCATGGACGCCAGTCGTGTTGCACTGTACGTGGGCACATGGAGTTGTTCCACACACTTATATAATGCAGGTAGCTGGCGTTGTGCTCGTGCACAGGTTGAGACATGGCCCAGTGTTTTGCCATGGAGAAGAGAGGGGGATTAAGGCACTGGCCACCCTTGTCTACATGCACGCAGTCCACCTGCTGACGAGCAGACATTCCCACACCACCCAAGCCTGAATTGGTCTCCCTGTGTATCCCTTTCTCACTCCCTCTCTGTCCCCCTCTCCCTCCCTCCCTGTGTCAGCCTCCTCCCTCTGTCCGTCTCCCTGTGTCTCCCTCCCTCCCTCTCTCTCCCCCTCTCCCTCCCTCTGTGTGTCACCCTCTGTCACCTCAGCCCAGCTTCCTAGGCACACACTTTTTGCAGATCTTTGAATGGCCCTTGGCTTGTTCATGTGAGTTTGTTTCTGATCTCCAGGCACCCATTAAGTGTAGTGTCTGTGTCTGCGCTGCTGCTGTGGTGGTGTGTGCTGCCACTCTTTCACAGTGTTGGCTGTTCATTAGCTGCTGTCATGTGCAAAAAGTGCCTTCACCCCCATGTCTTCATGCAAGGCGTCCGCCATTTGCAGGCAAGTCTTTCTTGTGTGGGGACACACTGTTTGTCTGGCTGTGACCTAGGCCATATGGGCAGAGGGCATTGTTGTCTGCTTCTGAGTTGCACTATGTGATTTTTGAGGCCCACACTCCCGCCATCCGGGTTACCGTGTCTTGTGTTGGTGTTTTCTGTGGCCTGTGACTTGGCATTGTCCAGCTGGGTGCATGGGGCATGGTGGCGCTAGTGGCATGTGCGTGTTTATGGAGTGTGGTTGAGTCATGCAATAGCTTTGGGGTGGTTGCGTGCATGATTGTGAGTTTGGTTGTGGATGACGTTCCCCCCATGTGAGGTGAGTTGTTTGTGTACTCACCAGGCTCTCGGAGTCCTTCTACTCCCTCCACTGCCACCACCGGCAGTATGGCCATCACCTTCTCCTCCCAGGGATGGTATTGTACGCGTCTGCGGGCCGGCCCTCCTCCGGTGATGTTGGCCTGGTTGTGGTCGTCGGTCATTTTGCGGCGGACCGTCCTCCGCAGATCGTACCACCTGGCTTGGCATTCATGCCTGGTCCTTCTGGTGGACGCAACAGCATTCACAGCATCGACAGTCGTCTGCCACATGGCTGTTTTTTCGGAAATGCTGGTCTGTCTGCCCAATGTTCCAAAGAGGTGTGGCTCGACTGAGGATTTTGTCGACAAGGACCTCCAACTCTTGGCTAGTGAACTTTGGATTCTTGTTAGTGGGCATGGTGAGGGGTGTGGGTGTGGATGGTTGTGGGGGGTGTGGGTGTGGATGGTCTTGGGTGTGTGGGTGTGGTTGTGCAGGTGTGTGAATGTGATGAGGGGGTGTTTGTGAAGGTGGTTGTGTGAAGGTGTGCAGGTGTAAGGTGTAGTGGAGGTTGTAGTATGGTGCAGTTGTTTCTCTGTGTGGTCTGGCAGCAGTGGGTCTGTTGCAAAGGATCATGGTTTGTGTGTGTTGGGCCTTTTTATTGGTCCATTGTTGGGTGTGGCTGTGTTTGAACTTTGGGTGGGTGTGTTATAAGGA
Organism: Triturus cristatus; assembly: GCF_964204655.1. Lineage (NCBI taxonomy): Eukaryota > Metazoa > Chordata > Amphibia > Caudata > Salamandridae > Triturus > Triturus cristatus. The sequence goes on along the minus strand of NC_140579.1, from coordinate 377,892,102 downwards.
GTGGTTGTGTTTTGGGCCTCTGTTTGGGAGTTTGGCAGTTGCAGGTCAGTGAATAGGTTGTATTTGTGCTTGTTGGACATGTTTTGTGGCTTTGTGCGATTCGAATGGAGTCTTCTTGTGTTGTTTTGCTTTGTCCTGGTTGTGTACGTGTGTTTTTAGCGTCTGTACGGTGCGTACATTGGCCATTTTGTTGTACAGTGCTGTCCTTGTCTCTGGCTTTGTACGACTCGTACATGCGCGATTTTGGGTGAGGGTGCTGGTGTTGGGGCCTGGGGTGCGCTCCGTACTTAGACTGGTGGGGTGTGTGTTCGCTCCGTACATACACGGGTGGGGGTACGGTCTGTACATACACTGTTGGGGTGGGTGTACGCTCCATACATACGCGGGTGAAGGTATGGTCCGTACATACACTGTTGGGGTGGGGGTACGCTCCATACATACGCGGGTGTGGGTACGGTCCGTACATACACTGTTGGGGTGGGGGTACGCTCCATACATACGCGGGTGAGGGTGCGGGCCGTATATACACTGTTGGGGTGGGGGTACGCTCCATACATACGCGGGTGGGGGTACGGGCCGTACATACACTGTTGGGGTGGGGGTACGCTCCATACATACGCGGGTGGGGGTACGCTCCATACATACGCGGGTGAGGGTACGGGCCGTACATACACTGTTGGGGTGGGGGTACACTCCATACATACGCGGGTGGGGGTATGGGCCGTACATACACTGTTGGGGTGGGGGTACACTCCATACATACGCGGGTGGGGGTACGGGCCGTACATACACTGTTGGGGTGGGGGTATGCTCCATACATACGCGGGTGGGGGTACGGTCCATACATACACTGTTGGGGTGGGGGTACGCTCCATACATACACGGGTGAGGGTACAGGCCGTACATACACTGTTGGGGTTGGGGTACGCTCCATACATACGCGGGTGTGGGTACGGTCCGTACATACACGGTTGGGGTAGGGGTACGCTCCATACATACGCGGGTGGGGGTACGGGCCGTACGTACACGGGTGTATATACACGGGTGGGTGTACGGTCCATACGTACGGGGGTGTACATGCACGGGAGGGGGTTCGGCGCATACATACGAGGGCTGGGGGGGTGGTTGGGCGCGTACATACGGGGGCTGGGGGGGTGGTTGGGCGCATACATACGGAGGCTGGGGGGTGTTGGGCGCGTATGCGGGCACATGTCTCCATGGTTGCTATAGGAGCTCGGTGCGGGCGGTGTTTTTTCCATCCGGTTGTAACATCGGACGCACGGGATGGATCGTACTTGCGCGGTCGGACTTCACTTTTCACATTTGTACGGTAAATCGTCCGGGGACGTGTTGGACACATTTTCCGACCCGAGGACGTGTGGGGAATTATTCCCAATGCGATTCGTATGGACTTTTTCCCATGCGAATCGTACTTGGCAGTTTGTACGGCACTTGTACGATTCGTACGGTAAAAAGACCGGGTACGAGTCGTACGGGGAATTTTTTTCCAGGATCCTAATCGGCACCAAAGTATAACAGTACACGGCATATTAGAAAAACAATAACATACACAAAATTAATACCATTCTAAACATTAAGGGCCATATGTAGGTAGCCCAATATCGGTCGGTAACGGCCGATTTTCGGTAAAATTCACGTTACCGACCGGTATTCAGGCTTTCTGTATGTAGGGGGGACATTTCAGGATTCGGTAATTTACCGAATCGGTAAAATTACCGAATCTGTAATTTTACCAATTCGGTAAATACCGAATCCTGAAATGAGATGTAGGGGGAGTGTGTGGGTGTAGTGTGGATTCGTTATTTACCACCAACTGAAAGTTGGTGGTAAATGACGAATGTCTTAGTTAATGCATTCTTTGGCCCTTAGATGTGTGCAATGTGGCAGACACACATGCCCTTAGGGCATGTATGTGTGCCACATGTGCACACATGCAGGAATCAGGGATGCAACAGGGTGTCACAGTGACACCCTGCCACCCTTGATTGTGCTCCCCCCATTACCGAATTGGTATTTACCGATTCGGTAATGGTAACTGGTTTCCCATTGATTCCTATGGGCCTCCTGGCCCATAGGAATCAATGGGATACAAGTTACCATTACCGAATCGGTAAATACCGTTTCTAAAATACCGACACTTACCGAATCGGTATTTTTTTACCTACATTACATTTACCGATTCATAAATACCGAATCGGTAAAATTCGGTATTTAAGAATCGGTAAATGTAATTTACCTACATATGGCCCCATGTACTCTAAAACTTATTAAAAATTCTTACCTTCTTCTTTACGCGCAGCACTTTCTTATCAGCTCAGGTGGGTGTGGCCGCCATTACAAAAATAACATTGGCATTAGCAGATTCAACAAGTTAAAATGTACAAAGTCTAACAGTACATTGAATATAAAAAGAAAATAGCATACACGAAATTAATACTAAATAACATTCTAAACATTAAGTACTCTTAAACTTAATAAAAATTCTTACCTTCTTCTTTACGCGCAGCACTCTCTTATCAGCTCCGGTGGGTGGGCCGCTATTACTAAAATAACATTAGCATTAGCAGACTCAACAAGTTAAATATACACAGTATAACAGTACACGACAGATTAGAAAAAGAATAAAATACACATTATTAATAATAGCATTCTACACATAAAATTATCTTAAGCTTATTATAAAATCTTACCTTTTTTTAAATGCGCAGCTCTCTCTTCTCAGCTCCGGTGAATGGGGCCGCTATTACAGAAATAACATTCAGTGGCAGATTCGAAAAGTTAAATGCACAAAGTATAATAGTACACGGCAGATTAGAAACACAATAAATTACACAATATTGATAAATAATAACATTTTACACATAAACTAATCTTCAGCTTATTATAAAATCTTACCTTTTTTTAAATGTGCAGTTCTCTCTTCTCAGCTATGGTGAGTGGGGCCGCCATTACAGAAATAACATTAATTAACAATCCAAACGTTAAATACACGAAGTTTAACAGTAAACGACATATTAGAAAAGCAATAAAATAGACAATATAAATAATTAATAACATTCTACACATAAAATACTATTACACTTATTATAAAAACTTACCTTCTTCTTCATACACTGCACTCTCTTCTCAGATCCGGTGGGTGGGGCCGCTATTACAGAAATGACATAAACATTAGCAGATTCAACAAGTTAAATACATAAAGTATAACAGTGCACGGCTGTTAGAAATGGGATTTCTGGTTGGCTAGGGCTTGCGCCAAAGCCAGGCAGAAACCACCACTCTAGTCAGGGCTGGGGAGTTACACGCCAAAGATAACCCCTGCTCACCCCCTTGGTAGCTTGGCACGAGCAGTCAGGCTTATCCCGGAGGCAATGTGTAAAGCGTTTGCGCGCGCACCCAGCAACAACACCCAAGGCCCACCACAAAAGAAACTCCACACAAGGTATCATATAAAAATAGCCTTTGTATTACCAAAACACATTAGATAAAAACACACACTTTACAATGTGCCAACCGGCACGGGCAGAATTTACAAGGGATTATATGTACAGGGGACAGGGCCACATGGACCACTGTCAGGAATTAGCTCTCTGTAGAAATGAGCACTTAGAACATAGGAATAATACTTTAGAACATAGCACATACAATCACTGTAGCACTAAAATAGAACATGTAGCACACAACCAGTAACTACTGGTAACAGGTAAGTACCACCTATGCAACCCTAACCACCTTAGGAAAATGTCACGCAGGGAATCAGGACCTCACTAATACCACCTGTACTAGGAGAGAAACAACCACCTAAATATCACAATACCTGTAGGGGTAATAGCACGTTACACATGATGCATCACATTCAGAGGTGTAGGGAAGGAAAACACATGATGCATAAAAACACACATTCAGTGGTGCAGGAAAGGAACGATAGCGCAAAACTCACATAAGCCACCACCTGTGGCAGTCCCTAGGCCAACTGGCCTTGTAGGGGGCTAGGACGCCCTATGTCAGTGTCAGGGGCCTAAACGGAGCAGCTGCCCACGAAGTGCTGGGCAGCTGGAAAACAATGATGCTGGGACCAATGTTGGAGCCTCCCAGGCTCTGAAACTGATATGCCCCCTTGGAGCCCCGTGGGCTCGAGAACAAGGATGTCTCCCCAAACGTTGGAGCCTTGTGGGCTCTAGGACCATGCGTCTCTTTGGAGCCTCGTGGGCTCTGAAAAGAAATATGCCCCCGAGTTGCTGGAGCCTCACGGGGCTTCAAAGGAATAATGCCCCCGTGTGTTGGAGTCCCTTTGGACTCGAAGACGATGCCTTTTCTGACACGGTTGCCACTGCCCACTGTCAGGCGGGGCAGCGGGGAGGGGGAACGAGCACGGCGCTCGCCGGGCCCGGACTTTGCTAGGGGGGGGGCGGGCACCAAGGAGCGTGCCCCCGACACACCCCCGACGCACCCCCAACTACCCAGTGGCTGCGCTATGTTGGAGTCCCCCTCTGGGACTCAGGAACACCCCCAACACCACTCACCGGATTGCGCGGCTTCTTCCGGGTGGTTCCTTCAGCGCGGGGCTCTCCTCACTCAGGGGAGCTCCGCTGGACTTGGCTTGCTTCTTCTGGATCGCGGGAGCGTGGGGTAGGCTCCCGCCTGCTCCCGCTTGCAACTTCTCTCGGCAGCGTTCCTCTTCTCGGCGCGGCGCTTCCCTCGACCTCACGGGAGCCCCGTGTCAGTCAGCACGGATTTCCGACTTCAGTGCAGGAGTGCGGGGTAGGCTCCCGTCCGCTTCCTGCTTTGTCATGTCCCGCCCACGTCCCAACACGGGCCGCCTGACTTCCGGTTACGAACCGGGCCGCAGCGGTGATTCTCCTTCACGGCGGCAATGAGGGGTAGGCTCCCTCGTAATTCGAACAAATAAGCGGGGTGGGCACCCCCCGACTAAATAAATAAATAAGTGGGGTAGGCACCCGCCGACGACCACGGCAATGTCCCTGGCAGGGTGGGCACCTGCCAGGGGACTTCAGGATCCGTTTAGAACGGGGCAAATGCCGGGTGGGCACCGGCTTTCAGAAATAAAGCGCTCCTGAGCGCTAAAGGCCAATCCAAGCGCTCCCAGCGCTTTAGGGGAGAATAAACCCAAAGTCCAGCAAAGTTTTATGAAGGTAGACAGGGGAGGAAGGCTGGGCCAGGGGCCAGCTCACTGGGCCCTCCAGGGCAGGAAGGCAATCCTAAGTGGCGGTTCCTCCTGGCCTCCAGCAGCAGCAGCCCCCTCCTGTCAGGATCCCAAAGCAGAACAGTTTCTGTGGGGACACAGCCCCATTTTTATACAGTAAAACCCTTTGTCTCAAGGTGCAGGGAAGGGGCGAACCAGTTACAACTGGTTCCTGAGCACTTTGTTTTGCTCAGCCCCTCTCCCTATTCAGAGTGCAGGCCAGGGTCATCAGTCGCACCACAGGGGGCGGAGCCAGCATTGTGTGGGGAAACCCAGCCCTATTCAGGACCCAGGTGTACTCCTCCCCCCCATCTAGCTGCTGATCTCCCCATTCACCACTGGGTGACTCCTCCTGACTCTGGGGATTCCCTAGCCCGTCACATGACCTCACTCAGCCAATCACGCGACAGGCAGTCACTGCACATTTTACACTAATATGCCAACTCCTAGAAGTGGCACTTCCGCACATGACATAATCACGCATCATACATCATTGCGAAGCATTCAATCTCACGAGTCCGCACATACCAAACTCGAGCCTGCACTCCCCACGCATCAGGAACTACCAGGGACACATACATTCCCCATGCATTCCTATGGGAGGGCAGGCCTATCTCACCACATGCACTCAGAGTGCGCACGCACTTTACTCTGGGACACAGGGAAAGTGCGCAGAAACCAAAAATCACTACCACCATGTCATCAATAAAAGCAAAAAGTTCAGGGGTGAACCTGCCAGAAGGGCCAAGTCCAACACAACCCCCTTCCAGCCAAAACGCAGGGCAGACCAATCACCACCGTGATGGACTTCCCTGCTTGGGGCGATAGAACACGGACGCGGGCCCGCAACTGCAGGGACACCCTCCGGTTCTACGCCACGGTGAACCCATGGAATTCTTTCTAAAACCACTGTCTGGACCAACTGGGCTACCCCACTGGTACTCCCAAGCTGTCCGCGGCCAAGACCAGGCCCTAGGCCACCCAGGTGCCACCTGTCTTTGCCTAACCATAGAGTGGGGGGTAGGAACCCCTGGCACATAGCGTCCATTCTCCACTCTTCCTGTCTGCAAGACAGGACTAGACTGCCACTGGTTCTCCAGCCTAGGGTCTGCACCCTCAGGCGGACCAGGAGTCTCAGGGAAGGCTCTCCTCCCCCTACCTCTTCTCCTAGGGTTCCTCCTCCTCTGGCGAGGGGTACACCTAGAACGCCATTCCAACCCAGGGTTTAACCCCTCAGGTTGTACCGGGGCCAGAGGTGGGCTCTCCCACCCTCTGCACCCCCTTCCAGAGCCCTGCTCCCTACCAACTGGGGCGGTACCTCTGGAAGAAGAACCGGTCGGGACGCTGGTTACAGACGTCCCACCCTTCAGGTCAGGCTGATCCTGAACCTGGCCTTCCAACCTCCGGCCTAGAACCTTTGGTGGAATAATCGCCTGGCACTCCAGGACTTTGGGTGATTTACGCTCCATCCCCCTGAGGCTAACAAACGACACATACGCCATGTGACTGTCTGGCGCGGATCTCCCGTCCCCTGTCCATCTGACAGTGCGCAGAGATCCCCCAGAACAGAAGCGGTGTCACCCTGGTTACTACACGGGATCCTAGCCCAACTGGGTAGTCCCTGACCCACTGGCTCTTCCACTGGGCAACTCATCCCCCAATCACTCCTCACGCTGGACTCCTGTACCCTCCCTACCGGAGCTGTACTGCCAGCCTCTAGAACCACAGGAGCCCTGGTTACAGGTGCTCCAGGTCCCCTACTCACTAAGAGATCTTCCTCAAGTGGAGTAACAGGACAGCCTAGGTCCCCAACTTGGTGTTCCCTCATGAAACCATCCAAGTCCTGAGGCAGGGTTTCGTACGTCTGGGGACCCTCGGTCACTCACTTACTCCCGCTCCACTGAGCCAGGCCGTAAGCCCCTACACCCTCCTCGCTATCCTGGTACCTAGCTGGGCTACACTGAGCCTCTTCCACCACGCTGGGCTGGAAGATACCTGACCCACTACTTTTGGAGTCACTCCCTAATGACTCTAGAGAACCTCTCGCACTTTCCCAGCGCTCTGCTTCCTCTGCAAGCTCCCAAGGACAAAAAGAGTCGTACCTCTGCAGGTGTTGGCGCAACCCTGGAGAACAACTACTGAGCATCTGCTCTTTGATAATCATTTTGATCGCTGCCTTCAAATCCTCTTCCGGGTTAACCATCAGCCACTCCACCAGTGCATCCTGACAGTCATCCACAAACTCCTCCCAAGACTGGTGAGACAGTTTCCTACTGCCCCTGAATTTCAACCTATACTCCTCCTCTTGGGAAACAGGTACCATACCCGGGGAACTGGGAGTGGGACTTCTCGCACGGGACTCTATAGAACTGTCCCCACTGGACTCAACCCTCCCTGGGGAGCCCAGAAAATTAAAACTGCGCGCAGGGGATAGTCTACCCTCCAGAGCTACTTTGCCTCTGGTGGAGGCCCTCTCAGCCTCCTCTATCCTCTCCTGCGCCAAGACCCTCTCAGTCTCTAGCTGTTGCTTTTTGACCTCCAGCTGCGCCATAGCCTGGGCATGCTCTAACCTGAGCTTCTCTAGCGTCAGCTGGTGCTCCCTTTCTTTCCTCCTATCTTCCCACTCCTCTGGGGACAGGGAAAGGGATGAGGCGCTGCCTCCCACGCTGGACCGAGCAAGGGACTCCCTACCTATGGGTTCTTCACTCTCTACTGGCGTCCAGGTACTGTCATCTTCTTCCACTTCTGAATCCTCAGGGCTCCCCACAGACCCACCACCCTCCAGGTGTGAGGCCCGGGCCCTTTCTTCCTCACTGAGCTCAAGAACCCATTGACCCTCTGGCCCTAGGAACAGGTGGTCCCTAAGTTCGTACAGGGTTTCTGACTCTCTCACCCTAATACCTCTCTCTCTACAGGCCCTTTCCAACTCCCGCCTACTGTACCCAAACAGATCACAGGGCTCAAAAGCAGGCTCCATTCTGGCAGACGTTGTGGTGAAAAGATTACACAGGGAACCTAGGGGTCTGAGCTTAACAGGAGTACACAATTCATAAAAAGGGTTCAGCAAGCTCTCTATCCCAGAGAACTCACTTTCACTTGCCTAGTGCCACACACCATTCATCCACACACAACCCTCCCCTCGGACTGGTAAGGCAGTTTCTACCACCCCTGATTACTTAACCTGACCACGAGTGACACAGGTACCAAACTCTGGGCGCAGGGCGGGGGACAAATGTACAGGACACTATTACGCTGCCACCACTGGATCCCACCCTTACTGGTGAATCCAGAAACACATTTCCACAGAAATGACACTTAAGAACAATTTTGCACAATAATCCCTATACCATATGACTATCTAAATGCAGAGTTTTGTAAAGCATCCAGTTGCTGCTGCGGTACAGCGCAAACACAAGTCCAAATCCCACCGCTGATCACCAATGTTAGAAATGGGATTTCTGGTTGGCTAGGGCTTGCGCCAAAGCCAGGCAGAAACCACCACTCTAGTCAGGGCTGGGGAGTTACACGCCAAAGATAACCCCTGCTCACCCCCTTGGTAGCTTGGCACGAGCAGTCAGGCTTATCCCGGAGGCAATGTGTAAAGCGTTTGCGCGCGCACCCAGCAACAACACCCAAGGCCCACCACAAAAGAAACTCCACACAAGGTATCATATAAAAATAGCCTTTGTATTACCAAAACACATTAGATAAAAACACACACTTTACAATGTGCCAACCGGCACGGGCAGAATTTACAAGGCATTATATGTACAGGGGACAGGGCCACATGGACCACTGTCAGGAATTAGCTCTCTGTAGAAATTAGCACTCAGAACATAGGAATAATACTTTAGAACATAGCACATACAATCACTGTAGCACTAAAATAGAACATGTAGCACACAACCAGTAACTACTGGTAACAGGTAAGTACCACCTATGCAACCCTAACCACCTTAGGAAAATGTCACGCAGGGAATCAGGACCTCACTAGTACCACCTGTACTAGGAGAGAAACAACCACCTAAATATCACAATACCTGTAGGGGTAATAGCACGTTACACATGATGCATCACATTCAGAGGTGTAGGGAAGGAAAACACATGATGCATAAAAACACACATTCAGAGGTGCAGGAAAGGAACGATAGCGCAAAACTCACATAAGCCACCACCTGTGGCAGTCCCTAGGCCAACTGGCCTTGTAGGGGGCTAGGACGCCCTATGTCAGTGTCAGGTGCCTAAACGGAGCAGCTGCCCACAAAGTGCTGGGCAGCTGGAAAACAATGATGCTGGGACCAATGTTGGAGCCTCCCAGGCTCTGAAACTGATATGCCCCCTTGGAGCCCCGTGGGCTCGAGAACAAGGATGTCTCCCCAAACGTTGGAGCCTTGTGGGCTCTAGGACCATGCGTCTCTTTGGAGCCTCGTGGGCTCTGAAAAGAAATATGCCCCCGAGTTGCTGGAGCCTCACGGGGCTTCAAAGGAATAATGCCCCCGTGTGTTGGAGTCCCTTTGGACTCGAAGACGATGCCTTTTCTGACACGGTTGCCACTGCCCACTGTCAGGCGGGGCAGCGGGGAGGGGGAACGAGCACGGCGCTCGCCGGGCCCGGACTTTGCTAGGGGGGGGGCGGGCACCAAGGAGCGTGCCCCCGACACACCCCCGACACACCCCCAACTACCCAGTGGCTGCGCTATGTTGGAGTCCCCCTCTGGGACTCAGGAACACCCCCAACACCACTCACCGGATTGCGCGGCTTCTTCCGGGTGGTTCCTTCAGCGCGGGGCTCTCCTCACTCAGGGGAGCTCCGCTGGACTTGGCTTGCTTCTTCTGGATCGCGGGAGCGTGGGGTAGGCTCCCGCCTGCTCCCGCTTGCACCTTCTCTCGGCAGCGTTCCTCTTCTCGGCGCGGCGCTTCCCTCGACCTCACGGGAGCCCCGTGTCAGTCAGCACGGATTTCCGACTTCAGTGCAGGAGTGCGGGGTAGGCTCCCGTCCGCTTCCTGCTTTGTCACGTCCCGCCCACGTCCCAACACGGGCCGCCTGACTTCCGGTTACGAACCGGGCCGCAGCGGTGATTCTCCTTCACGGCGGCAATGAGGGGTAGGCTCCCTCGTAATTCGAACAAATAAGCGGGGTGGGCACCCCCCGACTAAATAATTAAATAAGTGGGGTAGGCACCCGCCGACGACCACGGCAATGTCCCTGGCAGGGTGGGCACCTGCCAGGGGACTTCAGGATCCGTTTAGAACGGGGCAAATGCCGGGTGGGCACCGGCTTTCAGAAATAAAGCGCTCCTGAGCGCTAAAGGCCAATCCAAGCGCTCCCAGCGCTTTAGGGGAGAATAAACCCAAAGTCCAGCAAAGTTTTATGAAGGTAGACAGGGGAGGAAGGCTGGGCCAGGGGCCAGCTCACTGGGCCCTCCAGGGCAGGAAGGCAATCCTAAGTGGCGGTTCCTCCTGGCCTCCAGCAGCAGCAGCCCCCTCCTGTCAGGATCCCAAAGCAGAACAGTTTCTGTGGGGACACAGCCCCATTTTTATACAGTAAAACCCTTTGTCTCAAGGTGCAGGGAAGGGGCGAACCAGTTACAACTGGTTCCTGAGCACTTTGTTTTGCTCAGCCCCTCTCCCTATTCAGAGTGCAGGCCAGGGTCATCAGTCGCACCACAGGGGGCGGAGCCAGCATTGTGTGGGGAAACCCAGCCCTATTCAGGACCCAGGTGTACTCCTCCCCCCCCATCTAGCTGCTGATCTCCCCATTCACCACTGGGTGACTCCTCCTGACTCTGGGGATTCCCTAGCCCGTCACATGACCTCACTCAGCCAATCACGCGACAGGCAGTCACTGCACATTTTACACTAATATGCCAACTCCTAGAAGTGGCACTTCCGCACATGACATAATCACGCATCATACATCATTGCGAAGCATTCAATCACACGAGTCCGCACATACCAAACTCGAGCCTGCACTCCCCACGCATCAGGAACTACCAGGGACACATACATTCCCCATGCATTCCTATGGGAGGGCAGGCCTATCTCACCACATGCACTCAGAGTGCGCACGCACTTTACTCTGGGACACAGGGAAAGTGCGCAGAAACCAAAAATCACTACCACCATGTCATCAATAAAAGCAAAAAGTTCAGGGGTGAACCTGCCAGAAGGGCCAAGTCCAACACAACCCCCTTCCAGCCAAAACGCAGGGCAGACCAATCACCACCGTGATGGACTTCCCTGCTTGGGGCGATAGAACACGGACGCGGGCCCGCAACTGCAGGGACACCCTCCGGTTCTACGCCACGGTGAACCCATGGAATTCTTTCTAAAACCACTGTCTGGACCAACTGGGCTACCCCACTGGTACTCCCAAGCTGTCCGCGGCCAAGACCAGGCCCTAGGCCACCCAGGTGCCACCTGTCTTTGCCTAACCATAGAGTGGGGGGTAGGAACCCCTGGCACATAGCGTCCATTCTCCACTCTTCCTGTCTGCAAGACAGGACTAGACTGCCACTGGTTCTCCAGCCTAGGGTCTGCACCCTCAGGCGGACCAGGAGTCTCAGGGAAGGTTCTCCTCCCCCTACCTCTTCTCCTAGGGTTCCTCCTCCTCTGGCGAGGGGTACACCTAGAACGCCATTCCAACCCAGGGTTTAACCCCTCAGGTTGTACCGGGGCCAGAGGTGGGCTCTCCCACCCTCTGCACCCCCTTCCAGAGCCCTGCTCCCTACCAACTGGGGCGGTACCTCTGGAAGAAGAACCGGTCGGGACGCTGGTTACAGACGTCCCACCCTTCAGGTCAGGCTGATCCTGAACCTGGCCTTCCAACCTCCGGCCTAGAACCTTTGGTGGAATAATCGCCTGGCACTCCAGGACTTTGGGTGATTTACGCTCCATCCCCCTGAGGCTAACAAACGACACATACGCCATGTGACTGTCTGTCTGGCGCGGATCTCCCCTCCCCTGTCCATCTGACAGTGCGCAGAGATCCCCCAGAACAGAAGCGGTGTCACCCTGGTTACTACACGGGATCCTAGCCCAACTGGGTAGTCCCTGACCCACTGGCTCTTCCACTGGGCAACTCATCCCCCAATCACTCCTCACGCTGGACTCCTGTACCCTCCCTACCGGAGCTGTACTGCCAGCCTCTAGAACCACAGGAGCCCTGGTTACAGGTGCTCCAGGTCCCCTACTCACTAAGAGATCTTCCTCAAGTGGAGTAACAGGACAGCCTAGGTCCCCAACTTGGTGTTCCCTCATGAAACCATCCAAGTCCTGAGGCAGGGTTTCATACGTCTGGGGACCCTCGGTCACTCACTTACTCCCGCTCCACTGAGCCAGGCCGTAAGCCCCTACACCCTCCTCGCTATCCTGGTACCTAGCTGGGCTACACTGAGCCTCTTCCACCACGCTGGGCTGGAAGATACCTGACCCACTACTTTTGGAGTCACTCCCTAATGACTCTAGAGAACCTCTCGCACTTTCCCAGCGCTCTGCTTCCTCTGCAAGCTCCCAAGGACAAAAAGAGTCGTACCTCTGCAGGTGTTGGCGCAACCCTGGAGAACAACTACTGAGCATCTGCTCTTTGATAATCATTTTGATCGCTGCCTTCAAATCCTCTTCCGGGTTAACCATCAGCCACTCCACCAGTGCATCCTGACAGTCATCCACAAACTCCTCCCAAGACTGGTGAGACAGTTTCCTACTGCCCCTGAATTTCAACCTATACTCCTCCTCTTGGGAAACAGGTACCATACCCGGGGAACTGGGAGTGGGACTTCTCGCACGGGACTCTATAGAACTGTCCCCACTGGACTCAACCCTCCCTGGGGAGCCCAGAAAATTAAAACTGCGCGCAGGGGATAGTCTACCCTCCAGAGCTACTTTGCCTCTGGTGGAGGCCCTCTCAGCCTCCTCTATCCTCTCCTGCGCCAAGACCCTCTCAGTCTCTAGCTGTTGCTTTTTGACCTCCAGCTGCGCCATAGCCTGGGCATGCTCTAACCTGAGCTTCTCTAGCGTCAGCTGGTGCTCCCTTTCTTTCCTCCTATCTTCCCACTCCTCTGGGGACAGGGAAAGGGATGAGGCGCTGCCTCCTACGCTGGACCGAGCAAGGGACTCCCTACCTATGGGTTCTTCACTCTCTACTGGCATCCAGGTACTGTCATCTTCTTCCACTTCTGAATCTTCAGGGCTCCCCACAGACCCACCACCCTCCAGGTGTGAGGCCCGGGCCCTTTCTTCCTCACTGAGCTCAAGAACCCATTGACCCTCTGGCCCTAGGAACAGGTGGTCCCTAAGTTCGTACAGGGTTTCTGACTCTCTCACCCTAATACCTCTCTCTCTACAGGCCCTTTCCAACTCCCGCCTACTGTACCCAAACAGATCACAGGGCTCAAAAGCAGGCTCCATTCTGGCAGACGTTGTGGTGAAAAGATTACACAGGGAACCTAGGGGTCTGAGCTTAACAGGAGTACACAATTCACAAAAAGGGTTCAGCAAGCTCTCTATCCCAGAGAACTCACTTTCACTTGCCTAGTGCCACACACCATTCATCCACACACAACCCTCCCCTCGGACTGGTAAGGCAGTTTCTACCACCCCTGATTACTTAACCTGACCACGAGTGACACAGGTACCAAACTCTGGGCGCAGGGCGGGGGACAAATGTACAGGACACTATTACGCTGCCACCACTGGATCCCACCCTTACTGGTGAATCCAGAAACACATTTCCACAGAAATGACACTTAAGAACAATTTTGCACAATAATCCCTATACCCTATGACTATCTAAATGCAGAGTTTTGTGGAGCATCCAGTTGCTGCTGCGGTACAGCGCAAACACAAGTCCAAATCCCACCGCTGATCACCAATGTTAGAAATGGGATTTCTGGTTGGCTAGGGCTTGCGCCAAAGCCAGGCAGAAACCACCACTCTAGTCAGGGCTGGGGAGTTACACGCCAAAGATAACCCCTGCTCACCCCCTTGGTAGCTTGGCACGAGCAGTCAGGCTTATCCCGGAGGCAATGTGTAAAGCGTTTGCGCGCGCACCCAGCAACAACACCCAAGGCCCACCACAAAAGAAACTCCACACAAGGTATCATATAAAAATAGCCTTTGTATTACCAAAACACATTAGATAAAAACACACACTTTACAATGTGCCAACCGGCACGGGCAGAATTTACAAGGGATTATATGTACAGGGGACAGGGCCACATGGACCACTGTCAGGAATTAGCTCTCTGTAGAAATTAGCACTCAGAACAGAGGAATAATACTTAAGAACACAGCACATACAATCACTGTAGCACTAAAATAGAACATGTAGCACACAACCAGTAACTACTGGTAACAGGTAAGTACCACCTATGCAACCCTAACCACCTTAGGAAAATGTCACGCAGGGAATCAGGACCTCACTAGTACCACCTGTACTAGGAGAGAAACAACCACTTAAATATCACAATACCTGTAGGGGTAATAGCACGTTCCACATGATGCATCACATTCAGAGGTGTAGGGAAGGAAAACACATGATGCATAAAAACACACATTCAGAGGTGCAGGAAAGGAACGATAGCGCAAAACTCACATAAGCCACCACCTGTGGCAGTCCCTAGGCCAACTGGCCTTGTAGGGGGCTAGGACGCCCTATGTCAGTGTCAGGGGCCTAAACGGAGCAGCTGCCCACAAAGTGCTGGGCAGCTGGAAAACAATGATGCTGGGACCAATGTTGGAGCCTCCCAGGCTCTGAAACTGATATGCCCCCTTGGAGCCCCGTGGGCTCGAGAACAAGGATGTCTCCCCAAACGTTGGAGCCTCATGGACACTGAAAACAAATATGCCCCCGAGTTGCTGGAGCCTCACGGGGCTTGAAAGTAATAATGCCCCCGTGTGTTGGAGTCCCTTTGGACTCGAAGACGATGCCTTTTCTGACACGGTTGCCACTGCCCACTGTCAGGCGGGGCAGCGGGGAGGGGGAACGAGCACGGCGCTCGCCGGGCCCGGACTTCGCTAGGGGGGGGGGGGCGGGCACCGAGGAGCATGCCCCCGACACACCCCCAACTACCCAGTGGCTGCGCTACGTTGGAGTCCCCCTCTGGGACTCAGGAACACCTCCAACACCACTCACCGGATTGCGCGGCTTCTTCCGGGTGGTTCCTTCAGCGCGGGGCTCTCCTCACTCAGGGGAGCTCCGCTGGACTTGGCTGGCTTCTTCTGGATCGCGGGAGCGCGGGGTAGGCTCCCGCCTGCTCCCGCTTGCACCTTCTCTCGGCGGCGTTCCTCTTCTCGGCGCGGGGCTTCCCTCGACCTCACAGGAGCCCCACGTCAGTCAGCACGGATTTCCGGCTTCAGTGCAGGAGCACGGGGTAGGCTCCCGTCTGCTTCCTGCTTTGTCACGTCCCGCCCACGTCCCAACACGGGCCGCCTGACTTCTGGTTACGAACCGGGCCGCAGCGGTGATTCTCCTTCACGGCGGCAATGAGGGGTAGGCTCCCTCGTAATTCGAACACATAAGCGGGGTGGGCACCCGCCGACTAAATAATTAAATAAGCGGGGTAGGCACCCGCCGACGACCACGGCAATGTCCCTGGCAGGGTGGGCACCTGCCAGGGGACTTCAGGATCCATTTAGAACGGGGCAAATGCCGGGTGGGCACCGGCTTTCAGAAATAAAGCGCTCCTGAGCGCTAAAGGCCAATCCAAGCGCTCCCAGCGCTTTAGGGGAGAATAAACCCAAAGTCCAGCAAAGTTTTATGAAGGTAGACAGGGGGGCAAGGCTGGGCCAGGCGCCAGCTCACTGGGCCCTCCAGGGCAGGAAGGCAATCCTAAGTGGCGGTTCCTCCTGGCCTCCAGCAGCAGCAGCCCCCTCCTGTCAGGATCCCAAAGCAGAACAGTTTCTGTGGGGACACAGCCCCATTTTTATACAGTAAAACCCTTTGTCTCAAGGTGCAGGGAAGGGGCGAACCAGTTACAACTGGTTCCTGAGCACTTTGTTTTGCTCAGCCCCTCTCCCTATTCAGAGTGCAGGCCAGGGTCATCAGTCGCACCACAGGGGGCGGAGCCAGCATTGTGTGAGGAAACCCAGCCCTATTCAGGACCCAGGTGTACACCTCCCCCCCATCTAGCTGCTGATCTCCCCATTCACCACTGGGTGACTCCTCCTGACTCTGGGGATTCCCTAGCCCATCACATGACCTCACTCAGCCAATCACGCGACAGGCAGTCACTGCACATTTTACACTAATATGCCAACTCCTAGAAGTGGCACTTCCGCACATGACATAATCACGCATCATACATCATTGCGAAGCATTCAATCACACGAGTCCGCACATACCAAACTCGAGCCTGCACTCCCCACGCATCAGGAACTACCAGGGACACATACATTCCCCATGCATTCCTATGGGAGGGCAGGCCTATCTCACCACATGCACTCAGAGTGCACACGCACTTTACTCTGGGACACAGGGAAAGTGCGCAGAAACCAAAAATCACTACCACCATGTCATCAATAAAAGCAAAAAGTTCAGGGGTGAACCTGCCAGAAGGGCCAAGTCCAACAACGGCATATCAGAAAAACAATAAAATACACAATATGGATAATAAATAACATTCTACACGTAAAAACTCTTAAACTAATAATAAAATCTTACCTTTTCTTTTACACGCACCACTCTCTTCTCAACTCCGATGGGTAGGATACACATGAGGAAAAAAAAACAGCATTAACACTTTCGATAAATTCACATACGGCATTCAAAACAGTCAACACATTCGGCAATTAATAAATACACAATCTTAATAAGTATTTAAATTCCCACTTTTTTACATTACTGATATTAACAACAAAAAAAATATTACACACATAGACTAAAGACAAGATTTTAATAAAATCTTATCTTTTCCTACGCACAGTACACTGTCTTCTCAACTTCTGGACGTACTGTAAACTTCACAATAATAGCAATACTATTCTTAATCACAGAAAGTATCAGTCAATATTAGCCCAGTAAACAATATATACTTTTAAAAATACTCTTACCTTTCGGTTCACACGCTGCGGAGTCTTCTTAGCTTCAGTGGGTACAGTAAACACAAGTATGGCAATCGCATTAACAGTTTTGAGACAGTCGCCCTCGCAATTATAAACAAATTAAACACATACCACACATAGTCCATAACACACCATTACTAAATATTTAAACTGGTCATTATTTTAATATAACATACAAAACACATTACTAACAATTGTGCAAACAAGCGATTTCTTAGTAAAAACATTACACATAAAAACATATTATTACTAATAGACTTCAACATTCAGTATAAATCACTCTTACTTATATCTTGAACAGCTGCACTATCTTGTCAACTATAATAAATGGGAAAAGAAAAACGAAACTTTCAAAAAAATGTTCACACGCAAATAAAACAGTGCCTCAACCTTAATCTAATTATCGGTAAATATAATGTAGCCAAAAAAGTCCCTATGTATCTGGCATTTATGGACCTTACCTCGGCCTTTGATTTTGTAAATAGATCACGATTGTGGCAAATCTTGTTGGATCTCGGGCTGGATGAATCTTTAGTTTCTTTTTTAGCTTACCTGCACAGAGACCTAAAAGCTAGGGTGCGCATTAGTATGGCTGGTGAGATCTCCAAAGCTATCGAAGTAGGTAGAGGGGTTAGACAAGGCTGTGTACTGGCCCCTCTCCTATTTATTTTATATATTAATGGCTTAACTAAATCTTTGTCGATCTCAACAAAAGACGTCCCAACAATTGGTGGCAACAAAATCCCTGCATTGTTATATGCTGACGATGCAGTTCTGATGGGGCGTACCCCTAAAGCCCTACGCAGCCTGGTTCAAGACTTTGTTAAGTTTATGGCATCCCTGGATCTGTGCACAAATTTAAAAAAATCCTTTTTAATGTCGTGTGGGTCTAAGAAATATTCCAACTTTACAATAGCTATAAACTCTAATCAATTATTGAGTACTTGCACCTTTCCATATCTTGGTCTGACTTTTGCATCAAATGGATTATGGAATGATCATATAGCGTATTGCAAACGAAAGTTTACTAACTCTATTAACACTATACTTAGGTTACCTAAGCCAAAGAATATAGAGGTCGTATCATCCATTATCAAAATGTATAGATTGCAATGCATACCAACAGTAACATATGGGGCGGAGGTATGGGGGAATACGGTTAGTATACCTATACAACGTGAAGAGAATAGATTCTGCCTTAAGATTCTAGGCGCACCTTTTTTCTCCTCAACATATGCTGTTCACAGAGAACTTAATTTACCATACGTTGAGGATTTCATCAAGGTTCGCCCTATTTTGTTTTGGTTAAGAATCTGGAAGAATCCGGCTGCGCAGTTGACTAGGGAAATAATCACTGACTGCCTAAAATGTGATAAAGGGATGGACATACCGTGGTTATCAGGGGTTTGGAAAAGTCTATGTAGCCTAAATATGGAACATCTCTTTTTAACTCCACTGGAACATAACTCTGTTAATATTAAAAAAGTGGAAAAGACTCTGTATGACTCCTATAAAGATGCACGAGTATCAACTGAGTGTAATAAAACCTCAGTTGCTAGATATATGCAGATAGATGTATCTCCTGCCATGCCTAGATATCTCCTTAAACCAAGTAGTTGCTGGGAAAGGGGCCTGTTCTTTAGGCTAAGGACAGACACCATGAAATATTTGCTGTCATTCCCCATTGGGTTTACACACAATTTTAACTTATTATTGTGTCCTTGTAATAATACCCATAAGCAGTCAATGCTTCATTTCCTGTTCTCTTGTAGTTACTATTCAGCCCCCACTAAAAAATTCTTGATCCCATATTTTAAAACTCGCCACATTACGGATTATAAAGTGGCTTACGAAAAGGTGCTAGCTATTACTGATGATGAATTATGCCTAAGAGTCGGATTATTTTTGAAAACAGTGATGCGTATACGTAACTCTATGCACCCTGATTAATTGACCTTCTTAAAATTTGTGTATATTGTGGCATTTTTAGCAATTTTTGTATATTATTTTATGCTGCACTTTTATGGATATGTTGTTTTTATCCGAATAAAGTTCATATTGATTGATTGGTTGAAATAAAAATACAATACAAACAGTCACCCCATACTTACATGCACAATATTACAAAACATACAAGTAGCCACTTTTACATTCATAATATTTACGGTATATATCTACAAGCATATACAATCAAAGGCAACATTTTCAAAAGAGTCTTACCTTGCTTTAAACGCGCTAGTCTGTCTTCGCAGCTCCAGTGGGCGGGAAGGGAAAGAGAAGATAACATCAACATTAACAGATTCCATAAGTAACAATCTCAAATAGAAACACCACTCAGCACATTCCCCGCATAGTTAAACCCACATTTTCATAAAACATTTCTACAAACTTTTTTTTATTGTTAACATATACTAAAAAAACAGACACACAGGGGCCGATTCACAGAACTAACTTAAGACAAAATCCTAAACTTACTACTTTTGGTATTCACATAAGTTAGAATTTTGTCTTAAGTTTGTCTTAAGACAGACTTAAGACAGACTTAGGACAAACTTAAGACAAAATCCTAACTTAAGTCTGTCTTAAGTCTGTCTTAAGTCTGTCTTAAGTCTGTCTTAAGTCTGTCTTAAGTCTGTCTTAAGTCTGTTTTAAGACAAACTTAAGACAAAATCCTAACTTCTGTGAATACCAAAAGTAGTAAGTTTAGGACTTTGTCTTAAGTTAGTTCTGTGAATCAGGCCCATAGAGTCTACACATTATTCAAAGCACACCTACCTTTTTCTTCACATGCAACCACACACACAACCACAACAACACATTCACACACACACACACACACAAGCACATACACATAAATACACACAACTACACACATAACCACACACACATACAGTTACACACACACACAAACACACTATTACACACACAACCACACTCAACCGCACACGCAACCGCATACACAACTACATGCACACATAACCACAATATCACACACAAGCACACACACACACATACACAATCACACACACAATCACACACACCCACACACATGAACACAAAACCACACACACAACCACAACTACATACAACCACACACACAACCACAACCTCACACCTACACAATGATATACACATTAACACACACAACCACACACACAACTAAACACACAACTACACACACACACAAAAACACACGTACTCACCCAAACACACACATACAAGACCACACACAACCACAAGCACGCAAGCATACATACACACAAAACCACACCAAACCACAGACACACAACCACACATAACTACACACACAACCGCAAACACACACATACACAACCACAAGCACACACACAGCCACACACAACCACAGACACACAACCACAAACACACACACACACCACACACAACCACACAATCATACAACCACACACATAACCATAAACACAACACCCACAAACACATACACACAATCACACACACAACTCCACACACAACTAAACACATGCACAATCACAACCACACACAACTACACACACACACAGCCACATACATGCAACAACACACACACAACCACAACCACACACACACAACCACACACACAACCACACACACAGCCACACACACACAACTACAACTACACACAACCAACATAAACACATACACAACCACACACACACAACACACAACTATACACACAACCACACACAACCATACACAGCCACAAAAACACACACACACACACATACACACACAAGCACATATACATAAATACACACAACTACACACATAACCACACACACATACAGTTACACACACACACACAAATAAACACACTATTACACACACAACCACACTCAACCGCACACCCAACCGCATACACAACTACATACACACATAACCACAACATCACACACAAGCACACACACACACATACACAATCACACACACAATCACACACACCCACACACACGACCACAAAACCACACACACAACCACAAATACATACAACAACACACAACCACAACCTCACACCTACACAATGACACACACATTAACACACACAACCACACACACAACTACACACACACACGCAAACACACGTACTCACCCAAACACACACATACAAGACCACACACAACCACAAGCACACAAGCATACATACACACAAAACCACACCAAACCACGCACACAACCACACATAACTACACACACAACCACAAACACACACACCCACAACCACAAACACACACACAACCACACACAACCACACAAACACAACCACAAACACACACACACACACACAACCACACACACACAATCATACAACCACACACATAACCACAAACACAACACCCACAAACACATACACACAATCACACACACAACTCCACACACAACTACACACATGCACAATCACAACCACACACACAACTACACACACACACATAGCCACACACACCCAACAACACACACACAACCACAACCACACATACACAACCACACACACAACCACACACACACAACCACAACTACACACAACCAACATAAACACATACACAACCACACACTCAAAACACACAACTACGCATACAACCACACAACCACACACAACCATACACAGCCACAAACAAACACACACACACACACACACAACCACACACACACACAACCACATATACATATTACACACACACATACAGGCATACACACTACTACATACACACACACAACCACACACAAACACAACCACACAACCACATATACATATATACAACCACATCCAACTTCACACACAATCACACACAACCACCCACACATACACAGACAACCACACCCAACCACAAACCCACAGCTACACACACACACACAACTACACCTAACCGCACACACACAACACAAGCACACACACAACCACAAACACATCATCCACAACTACACACACAGCCACACACAACCACACACACACATAACCACACACAATAACATCCACACACAACCACACACACAACCACAAACACGCACAAGTACCAACACATAAACACACACAACTACACACACAACCACACACACACCCACACACATATCACACACACGCATACAGCAACACACACAACCACATACACACAACTACAGACAACCACAAACACACAAACACACACACATACACACACACAATTATACCCAACTTCACACACAACCACACACACCCACACACAACCACATACACATATAACCACACCCAAACACACACTCACAGCCACACATACACAAAGAGCCACACCCAGCCACACTCAAACAACAAGGAGCACACACACAACCACCCACAACCACACAACCATACACAACCACACACATAACACCCACAAAAACACACAAAACCACACACAACCACAATCAAATACACAACTACACACACAACCACGCACATATAGACACACATAACCACAACAACACACACACATATACCACACACAACCACACACAGCCATAGACACAACCACACACACACACACATACACAACCACACACACACACACACAACCACACACAACTACAAACACAATTATATACACACACACATACACAACCACACACCCACAACTATACCAACACACACACACAACCACACACACACATACAACCGCACACACAACCATAAACACAACTACACACAACACACTCAACCACATACAAACACAACCACACATACAATCCCAACCACACGCCATCACACACACACAATCACACACCCATACACACAACCACACACCCACAACAACACACAACCACACACACAACTACAACCACACACAACCACACACACATAAACACACACATACAGCCACACACACACACACACAACCACACACACACACTCACAACCTCACACAACCACACACACACAACAATACACCTAATAACACACACAACCACACACACAAACACACACACACACAACCATAACCACACACACAACCACACACACTCAACCACAGCAACACACAACCACACACACACACCACAACACATCCACATCCACACACACACACATACACACCTACACACATACACAACCACAACAACACAAACACAACCACACACACAACTACAACAACACATACAACCACAACAACAACACATACAGTTACTTATACAACCACACACGCAACCACACACACAAGCATACATGCAGTTACACCGTCAGTGCACACTTTACCAGGCACAGACACCATCAGTCGTTATTGCACGCTTTCACAAGACACAAACACCACCAGCCATAAGTGCATGCTTTAACTAAGCACAAACACCACCAGCCATCAGTACACGCTTCCACCCAACACACACCACCAGCCGTTAATCACGCTTTCATCAAGCTCACACACACCACCAACTGTTAGTGCACACTTTCACCAGGCATATACACACCACCAGTTGTCAATGCACACTTTCAACAGGCACACACCACCAGTTAACAGTGCACACTTTTGCCAAGCATTCACACTGGCACACAACCCACAAGCTAGCACTACACACACCACCACCAGGCACACACACCATTGGGCATCAGTGCACATTTTTACAAGCACACACACCATTAGTCATCAATGCACACATCAATTGTTAACACATCCACAATTAATTATTGTAGCAATAACACTGTAGCACACTTTACTTTTAAACATATTCAGCTGCAGCAGGTTGAAACTAATAATACAACACAAAACTATTTTAAGTATTTTTGCTACCTGATGTATAATATAGAAGACATTATGTACAAGTGACTAACCCTATTAAATAAAGAAACAACTTTCAAAATATCTTCTACTATTTTTCTACTTGCAGTGTTAGTAACTTCTACTTGCATGTTCCAATGATTGTCACTTGATACTTTTTTGTACTAAAGTGGTAATAAACAGTAAGGACAAGCTTAAAAAAGTACCTGAATTACAACATAATCAACATACAGACACTAGAAGTGATTAATATGTTGCCAAATGATGCTAATGTCTACATGTGCTAATACAATGGTTATTCTCAAGTGATGCCAAGTTTCAAATTAGTGTGCACTAATGCAATAATAATTTACACGTCATGCTGAGTAATGCTGCAATAGTAGTTTCCTACTGCAATAGTAATTCCCATTTAATACTGAGTGATGCTAAGGTAGGACTCAATAAAGCTAAGGTAGTTCTAACATACTCATGTGCTGTTACAGTAATAATACTCAGATGATGCTAAGTAATGCTAAGGTAGTAATGTACTGCTGCGGTAATAATTAACAAGTAATACTGAGTGGGCCTACATTCAACAAAGATAATTTTAACAAAATGCTGGGCTCCTGTAAAGGTGATACTTAGATAATGCTGATAATATTGAGGTGGTACTAAGCACTGCTGCAATAATACTGACTCATGCTTAGGTGGTAGTGCTGTACAAATGCTCACATGATGCTTAGTAATGCTGACTTACTGCTGTTCTAATATATTGCTGTACTAGTAATGAAGTGCAGCACAAATGCAAAAGTAGTACTGAATTTGTACTGAAGCAAAGCCATGCTAATGCTGAAGTGAGACTGCATAATTGCTAAGATAGAACTGCACTAACAATAATGCACCAATACAGAAGTAGTGCTATGCTAGCTAATGCTAAAATAGTACTGCATTTATGTTTGTTGTACTAAACAATACTATCAATTATCAACATCACTCTAACACTGCTCTATAAACGTATCTTTTTAAAGCAGACAGATTTTTTGACTATCATGCGAAAATCACTTACAGCAACTCCTGAGTAGTATACTTAATAACTCACGCATATTACTACAACCCTGCAAGTGTACCAATTGCTATTAACCTACTATCTTGCATGCACACAGCCAGTACTGCCCTGCCTTATGCATTAACAAACAAGTAACAATTACAAGCTGTGTATTATACTACATATAACTACATTTCAACAGTTACACTGCCAACACTTTCCAAGCATCCAAAAACAAACACTAAAGTACACTTTTGTAGACACAAAATAACATAAATGTATACAAGCAACAACACACATATGTCAACAATTAGTATTCACCTTAACACAGCAACATGTGCAGAACGTATAGCACTTACTATTTATGAAAGTAATACAAATATTGAATTTAAACAAATAACAATTTGTGATGACAATAATGCTTACTACTGTACAATACAATGCAACCATAAATATAATTTTGCTAATAAAGTAGCTCCTTTTCATACCATTTTGTTTTACTTTCAGACAAATTGCTTGACTCAACAAAGCTACAAAATTGTCATAAGGTAAGAAATTTCTCATATTACAATTTCACACTACATCACCTGCATACACACCAAATACACACTATTCTCAAACAAATTATTATTAACACAAGTATCTAATATAATAGTTAGCACATATAAAAAACATTTCCAATATGAATAGAATACTACAAGCTAGCTATCACCAAGGCCATTCAAAATTTAATAGCATATCTCAAAGAAAGCAATGCTTACCAAACAGTACTTTTGCTATTATACATAATATATGTAAACCTGTAAACACATGGAGTTCGAATGAATTGCATTTTATTATGGAATTAGGAGATGCTTTATATACTGAAATGCATTATTTAAATAATGAACAAATTATGCCTCCAGATGACCTACCAAAATATATAGAGCACAATAATTACATATACTCTCTATCTCTAAAAGAACCTTATTATGGGGATGTACTACATTGTATGAGTTCTTCCTATCTAGATATCCAGAATGCACTGAATATATGTATACATCAGTATACTGGCATTGAATGCCTATGTAATTTCAATTTTTAAACATCTAGAAACATATTTTGTCTTTGATTCACATAGCAAAGATAACAAAGGAATGCCTCGCCCTAATGCAGAGGTCTTCAATCTGTGGGGCGCAATCCCCAGGGAGGGCGTGGAGTCACAGGAAGGGGGGCGCGTATTCCCCAGCCGAGCGCTGTGCCAGAGAGAGCCTCGCACTGGGAGCTGCTCTAAAGAGCAATCCGATTGTGAACACTTCTCACCAGCTGATGAAGGAGGATGGGTCTTGGCGACAACGACCATTAGGAGGCAGTCAGGCTCTGCAGGCGGCCAGTACCAGCTTAATTGACCTCGTGCTGGGCCTGTTCATGCACTGCATCTACAAAGGAAGGTGCGATGGGGGCTGGAGCAGGCCGTTCTCAGCGAGGGGAACATGGGATGGAAATCAGAGGCCAGAACCACCCAACTTCGAACTTTCCTTACCTTCTTTCTGCTATTTCGAAATTTGTCATTTTTCCTGGTTTTTTTACCTAGTCTACACAAATACTTTCTATTTTCGATTGTTTTATTATGGCGCATAAAAAACCTGTACTGGAAAGGCATTTTCAGAATATTTATATTTCAAATACAAGTTTGAAGATTATTTGTAAGATTTATTTCAATTAACTTAATTTTTTATTCTTTGCTCTCATTGGTGTATAATTCTGCCAAATGTTATATTTATACAGTGCAATCGCACGACCTTTCATGTATGAAGATGGTTTCCGCAGTGAAAGCACTCGCAAATATATTTAAATAGACATTCCCCTACTTTCTGGAAAAAAGACAACCCGTCTGGGACGGTTAAGTCTAATAGTTAATATGCTTCAGCTGGAGTGTCATTCAAGGAGTGTCATGTGCTGTGAAACGGAAGCAAGCAGATAGTTAACTCCCAGGGTGCAGAGGCTTGACTGAAAGAAATACAAACGTGTGCTAGGTGAAAAGGTAAATAAAGGGTGCTTGAAGGCAGGTACTGGTTTTAATTGATCGAATCATTCAAAGCTTTGTGATGACACAGATGCATTCTTCTTGAGTGGTAGTGCTAAGAGAAAAATTGAGCTGTGAAGTGTGTGCTTTCAATTGTAATTGAATTTGTATAACGCTTACTACCCCAGGAGATGTTGAAGGGACAGTTTTGTAAAAAATATATACAATCTGGGTATTACTAAAATGCAAGTTTTAAATAATGCCTTACATATTCACGGTGCTTTCTGTAACAAGCTGTAACCTTCTAGCACAGAAAATGCACACATCACTATTCTCCACTGCACCATTAAAGAATTCATTCTGTTGGTCCCTGGTTACACATAGACCTCTGAAGTGCATTACACCAATAAAGGTGTCATAATGTACTATTGTGCATTTCCCACTGAGTAACACCTTTTTAAATGTATTTTTCACTCAAACTACCAGTTATTTTATACATAGCTACCTGGCAGTGAAAAACCTAAACATTTTTACAGAATACATTGTTTAATAATATTTCCCCACCGTAAAAATGATTTGCCACAGGAATTAAGGGCGTTTATGGTTATTGATGGAGAGTAACAGGTTCTAGAAAATGTTGTCAGGAGGGGGTCCTTACACCTAAAAACGTTTGAGGAGGGGGTCTCGGCATCAAAAAGTTTGAATACCTCTGCCCTAATGGGACATGCATTGCTATGCAGAAAAATACTTTTAAAAGTCTACTAGAATATATTATTGAACTTGCAAACAATATAAAAGTACCACATGAACATCATGTAGCATTTGAGTTAACTCCAATACACATAAAAACAATAGCTAAAAAAACACTCCAAAATGCAGTTTGAGAAAACAGGAAAATGGTGCAAGTAAGAGCTATCAAAACACTATGGGGCCGATTCCGATCTGGGTCGGAAAGCACTCTGACCGAGTCGGATCCGGAGTGTTTTTCAACCGAGCCGGACCCCTACAGTCCGACCGAGCAAGTACGATGCGGCCGTATGCTGTCGGACTCTGTTCGGTCGGACTCCCATAGAAGTCAATGGGAGCCGGTCGTACGACGCGTACATGCGCTCCCATCGACTGAATGGGTATATCTCGAACAAGTGCACCCCCTACAGTGGGTACGCGTCGGTGCCATCCGCGTTGTACATGCCTGTGTTGGGGAGACCCATAGTCTCCCCCTGTGCCCGAGTCGTAGGGCTGCGGGTGTCAGGGGGTCTGACGTGGACCCCCGAAGTCTGACTCCGGGAGCTTTTGCGAGCCGGACACTCCGGCTCGCACAGGCTGTCCGTCGCGTGCATTGTACTGGCTTGGTTGTAAATCGCATCCATTGCATGCCACGGTTAGCTTCCGACCAAGACGTACGGAGCGGTTCGGACCCGGAAACGACTCAGTCGGTGAATCTCAAGTAGCTCGCATCGTACTTGCTTGCTTGTACAGCTGTATGAGTCGGCCGGATAACACGGCTCGTAGTTTTTCCAGCCGGATCGCGTTCGGTGCCCTTCCGACCCGGATCGGAATCGGCCCCTCTATGTGCATAAAACACACAAAAAAATAGATATAATAAGTGATATTGTTATGCCTTTAAGTAAGGATTGGGTCATAACAACTGCAAAATCTAGCAATAAAAGCACTGACAACCTAAGCAATTTAGCAACTAACATGTCTATACTACGAAAAAGTTTCCTTGACAGTACAATTAATAATATAAGTACTAAGAAATTAGCAATCAAACAAAAAAGACCATACAGTACTACTAGAACAACAGAAATACCATTAGTAAAAAGGCAATGTATACAATCTAACACGCACCAGGTAGAAAACAATAGTATAGATATAGAAACAGATACAATAACAACAATAATAATAACTGCTTTCCATAAGGAAATTTTATATGGCCCAGAGTACATTTGTACTATTTGCAACCAATTGTGGCATAAGCAATCACTAAAGACCACAACTGGTATTTTTACACATACAAGATTTATCCAATGTAACATCAGTCTACACAAAACTGATTATATATGTGGCACTTGCTATAAACATATTAAGAAAGATAAAGTACCACCATGCTCATTTAAATAAATGGGATGAAATTTGAAAAAATACCAATGCAATTACAATTGCATAATTTAGAGGAGAGATTAGTTTCACCACGAATTCCTTTTGTACAAATTATAACACTACCACGTGGATCACAAAAATCACTATCAGGGGCTGTCGTTAATGTACCAGCAGATGTTATGACAACAGTAACAGTTTTACCAAGGCAGGTTAATGACAACATGACTATAGCAATCAAATTAAAAAGAAAGTTAGCTTACAAATCATATACCCATTACAAGAATGTAAGACCAAACAGAGTCAAACAAGCAGCACTATGGCTAGCAAACAACAGTGACATGTTTAAAGAATATGGAGTAACAGTAAATACAGATTGGGAATATATGCCACCAGAAATTAACTATTGCAGTGTAACATCAGAAGAACTCAATTCAACAAGATCGTCAGACAACTTAGAGGCTGGGAATTTAGATACATTACTAATAACGAAACAATAACCACTGATAGTGGCAATGTCTTATGTTTAGCATCTGCTGAACATAACACACCAAGAGGTTTATATGAGGACAAAGATTCAAAATGTGTAGCATTCCCAAAAGTTTTTGGTGGCGCTCGAAGACCTAACAATAATGATAGACACATACCTGTACATTATAGTACAATATGCCAATGGGAATTAAGGAGCTATGATAGAAGAGTAGCTAAATCTATCACTAATATTTTCTTTAAGCTAAAAAAATTGCACATAAATCAAATACAAGGTAAAATTAATATTTCTTTACGAAAAGGGTTTACCAATGGTGAATGTATTACTGCAAAAGACATAAAACAAAACTTAGAAAAGATTTTACAATATAATGAAGGCTATAAAATACTAAAAACTATACGCAGTTCACCACCATATTGGGAGCACTGCAAAAAAGATCTCTTTGCTATGATAAGACAACGTGGCATACCAACATTTTTCCTCACTCTATCTGCAGCAGAAACTAAATGGCACCACTTAATTAATATATTACTACGAATGCAAAAACAAAATGAACGCACATAGGAAGAATTTAAACAAATGTCTTGGGAAACAAAATGTAAATTAATACAACAAGATCCAATTACCTGTGCAAGGCATTTCGATTTCCAAGTCAGAAATTTATTTAATATCATTATAATGGCTAAAACTAATCCTATTGGCAAATTAACTGACTTCTTCTACAGAGTAGAATTCCAGCAAAGAGGTTCACCACATATACACGCTTTATTATGGATTAAAAATGCCCCACAATATAGAATAGCTGAGTTACCAGAACTCATTGAATTTATAGACAAATACATAACTTGTAGTAAATCACTAGAATCGCAATTAGAGCCCTTAATACCTCTACAAAAGCATGCACACACAAAAAATTGCAGAAGAAAAAACTAAACATACATGCAAATATCAATATCCTAGATATCCAATGTCACAAACTATTATACTAGAGTTTTTACCACAAAATTCAGCAGACAAACAAATGCAAAAAAATATTCAAACTATTCATGACGCAATGAATACTCCAGATTTTCATACACTGTATTTTACTCAATTTTTAGAACCTATCCAAATGGATAATCTGCAATATATTACATGTATTCAATCAGTAATTGAGAAAACAACTACTTTTTTTTAAAGAGATAGAGCTTGGAGAGCAAATATAGATTTACAGTTTATATTAGATGCATATGCTTGTGCTGTCTACATCATTTCCTATATCAGTAAATCACAAAGGGGAGTGAGCAAAATTTTTGCACAAGCTGCAAAAGAGGTTGCTCATAATTCAAATGTCAAAGAGCAACTAAGTCACATAGGCAATACATTCCTAAACTGTACAGAAATAAGTGCTCAAGAAGCAGCTTATCTGATACTTCAAATACCATTACAAAAACGTTTGCACTCATTTGTATTTATAAATACAAGCCCCCCAGACAAAAGAACTTATTTACTAAAAGATGTAGATGCTATAAATTCATTGCCAGATTCATCAACTAATATCCAATGTGACAATATTATAGCTCAGTATTGCAAACGACCCAAAAAATTAGAACAGTGTACATTAGCTGACTTTGTAGCAACTTATAATTACAAACCCAGAAAATAAAATGCCAGGATAAAAATGACAGTGACAATTTACTCATTGAAACTAATTTGTATAGCTCAGACGAAGAGGAACTCGAAATTAAAAGCATAGACCAAGAGCATGAAAATAACGACATAGAAACAAACTATACTTTCGATAAACGTACATCTAGAAAAAGTATACGCTACTGCATGTTTAACAAAAACAATGACTCAGAAAACTATTACCGCAAATTATTAATGCTTTACTATCCATGGAGAGAAGAAAGCAAAATAATGTTAAATAGCCCCACATATTATGAAAGATATATGCAAGTAAAAAACAGTGTAGATAGTCAATATAATAACTATAATACAAACAACAAAGTCATTAATGCACTTACTAATAATAGAGAAAATGAAATGCAAAACAACAAGACAGATTCAACAATAATATTATCTTCAAATAATGCAGAAAGTCAGATCGAATATAATGAAGAGCTACTAACATATGACTTATCACTAGATCTAGGTATCAGAAGCATAGCTGAAATAGAAACAATAACTAATTGTATTTTACCAGATGAGAAATATTGTGATACAATGCATAATTTAACAGAACAACAACAACATTTTGTCTATCATCATTTACACTGGATAAAAACAAAAGAAACACCATGTTATACATTTTGCACTGGAGGTGCAGGAGTAGGTAAGAGCTTTGTTAATACTGCACTTTATCAAACATTGCTACGGTATTATAATACTAAAGCTGGAGAAAATCCCAACAATATTTATGTATTACTTACAGCTCCAACAGGAAAAGCAACTCACAATATAAATGGGAAAACACTCCATAGCACTTTTAAAATACCTGTGTCACAAAGTTTAACTTACAAACCGCTAACGCATGAACACAGAAGTACTCTACAAACTCAGTTCATGCATGTTAAAGTGCTAATAATAGATGAAATTTCTATGGCTGGAGGAAACATTTTTAACTTTATACATAATAGACTGCAAGAAATAAAATCATCTAACGAACCTTTTGGAGGCATTACATTATTATCTATTGGAGATTTTTAACAGTTAAAACCGGTTTTCGACACCTATATCTTTGAAAATAGTAAACACTCATATGGACCTTTAAGTACTAACTTATGGGTAACGCATTTCAAACTTTTCTAATTTACTAAAATAATGCGCCAACAAAATGATCTTCTATTTGCTCAATTATTAAACCGACTCAGGGAAGGAAAACATACAAGCAATGGCATTAGACACATAAAAGAACATGAAAAACAAGCTGATGATAGCATTGCTAAATATATACCATATATAATGTCCACTAACAAGGAAGTAAATGCCATTAATCAAAAAGTTTTACTGCAACATAGCCAGAATTATCCAGTTTATACTACAATAGAAAAAGATATTGTTAGTTCAGATGTGACTGAAAAAGTTAAAGAGACAGTATTGCAACAATTACCAAAAGATGCTACAAAAACAATGGGTCTTGCACACACATTACAAATAAGTTTAAAGCTACGCTATGATTTAACTTGTAATGTTGATGTTAATGATGGCCTAACTAATGGAGCTTCAGGGTTAGTAGAATTAGTAGAAATTATTAATAATGCACCATACATCGTTTGGATTGCATTTGATAATAAAACAAGAGGCAAAAATGCACGTCAGCAAAACAAACACTTATATCACTCACAGATTTCCACAGAATGGACACCAATACATCCCATTTCAAGAGAATTTCAATTCACGAAAAAATTCATCACAATTATACGAAAGCAATTCCCATTGCGACAAGCATCTGCACGAACTATACACAGAACACAAGGTGAAACTATAGAACCCCTTTATATACACTTTAATAACAGTAAAATACATCACTTGCATTATGTTGCTTTAAGCAGAGCTAAATCTATAACTAACATATATATTCAAAACTTTAACGAGCAGAAAATTATAGTGCATCCAAAAGTAACTGAGGAAATGCAAAGATTAAGAACACATATGCTATTACAAATATCTGTACCACAATTAGGAATATATAGCACACATTTTAATATCATTGTGCAGAATACACGCTCACTACAGAAACATTTCAAATCTCTAACATCAGATACAAACATTATAAAAGCTGACATTATTTGTTTAACTGAAATAAACACTCCTACAAAAGCAGTACATAATACCTTTCTTATTCAGCAATATAATTATATAATTTTTGATAAATACCATCATCAACAAACAACCCATGGCATTATGTTTTACAACAAAAAAGGAAATTTCATTATACCAATTTATGAAACACACCAAGGAATTGACATTGTACACTTCACAATATGCATTAATGCTAAAAACTCCTTAGTTATAATTTTATACAAACCACCAAAAATAATAGTACAAACTTTAATTCAAGCCATCAGAAAAATAACTAAATTCTACCCAAATGATATCTATATTATTATGGGAGACTTCAACATAGACTTAAACAGTAAATGCACAAAAAGTACAAAACTCCTTCAATTTATGGCAACACAATTGCAATGCAAACAACTTATAAACACGCACACAACAGACTACCAATCATTATTAGATCACACATACACTAACGAACAGCTACACGCCTTTGGAACTATAGAATCCTATTATAGTGATCACAAAGCATTATGGGTACCAATTTAAATGTTAATAAATTTGTATATCATTGCAGATGCTTACTATTGAAGACATCATTAAGGAGCCAACAGATACCAGCAAGCCTTACCAAAAGCCAATACAAGTCAATGTTGCTAAATGCTCAAAGAAGACATATTACTGAAATGCTAAAGAAGATAACAAAGTGTTATATCATTTGGCATTGGCAGATGCCACAGGAACAATTAAAGCAACATGCTATAATGAAGAGTATTACAACCAAACAAAAGAAAATAATGGATTGCTAATAAGAATTTTTTTGGTAAAAAACAACTCAATTCTAATTACAAAACAAACAAAAATTGCAAAAATATCTGCATTGCCATTAACAGAATGTATGACCAAAGAAGCTGAAAAAATCTTACAACCGCCCGCACCTCCAGCATTGCCAATAAAGGAGGTAAAAGGAGCACAGTTGAAGTCCATGATGACTGTTTGCAGGACAATTGCAGACGTAAGTCAATTAACATATGTATAATCAGATTACAACACTTTACAACTTGCATAACTCTAACATCACCACAAAATACTCACAAACAAAACAACTATTGCATGCAGTATGAAATTACAATATAAGTAATAATGTAGTAAATGAAAGAAAAGAAAAACAACAATGTTTAAGTAATAAGTGTACCTTGCTGCTCTTCTTTGATTTCATTCAGTACATCATAGCCTTTCATCCACTTTCTTACTTCATTCACAAAAAAATAACCAATAACACACTATTATAAACACTTCACTTTATCACTTACAGCTTTTCTATGCTATCTCAAACTCTCACTGATAATTCAACATTACTTTTTATTTAGCTCCTATTTTTACATTGGTATATTATTACAATAACAAGACAATGTTCGTTAACAAGCTACTCATGCCTCCATAAATAAGCATTGTCACCTCCTACAAAACACACATATACAACAAACTATACAACACAATACTTCAACTACTGCAGTTTTACTTTTAGACTTACAAACTGCTCATCTTTTAAACTAATTCATTACTTTACAAAAAAAACTACAAGCCTATTTTTGCATATTACATACACAATTTTCTACAACTAGAAACATTATACTGCTAGACCTATAATTAAGTGCCTTCACATCATACTTCATAATAGTGCTACAATGCAAAAATAACATTCTGCCTATACATTTAATTTTTTTTTTACAATATATCAAACAAGTACTCATTGTACTATAGCTCCACAACCACTACAATATACACATTTAAGAAACTACTACTACCCATTCTGATCACTTAGTTCTAACGTGCTATCATTTGCAACATCATACACAACAAATTTATACTTTCTTTTATTTAACTTTCACATTACTCTGTACACTTTTTTACCATGCATTTCAGTCTTTAGTTACAATTTCCAAAAGGATTCCACACAACATACATTTTTACCTTTAACTTACAACCAATATCTCAAAAAAACTCCACATGTTGTTCAGATAAGTACTGCAACAACTTTCTTTCCCTACTCAGCTTCTTCTACAGCATACAGTCCTACGCCCTTTTATATTCATGCACATATTACAATCCGTTTTTAGGCCGACATTTCACATATTCTGTTCTTATCATGCACTACTTTAACTCAGCCTCTCTAATACTAAACTACTATCTAACTCTTCTACTAAACTTAAACTTAACACTTCCCTTTATAAAAACATTGTTTAATTTATATTACTGCCAATGATCCCAACCAAAGCCTACACCACTTCAATACATCACTTTTTTAATATAAAACTAACAATACCTTCCTTCTTTTACTGAATACCTTCCTCTCAATAACAACCTCTATAACACTCCCAATTATTATATAACACCTCACACTAACAAACTAACAGCAAGCTAAAGTTTTGTATATTAATTATGTTTGTTTTTTTGCAGGAAAAAGAAATAAAAACACTATTTATTAATGGAAAGGAAACTCTGGTAAAGTCCATAACACTGAAGGACTCGACAGACTACGTCAAAATAACATTGTGGAGGGAAGCAACCAACTTTACAATACGCATTGGACAATATGTTAAAATTACTCATGTCACTGTACATGAGTACAACAATGAAAAAGTATTGAACACAACTAGACACAGTCAATTTAAAGTAAGTAATACTTTCTTTTCAAAGTTATTCTAAGCATAAAATAATACTAACAAGTATATCATGTAATATCTTATGCATCATACATTTTTTTTTTTGCTATTGCCATTGCAAACAAGAATGCAATACCAATAGTACAAACATTCAGTAATGCAAAACTAACACATAAATTCAAAAACCTTTTTAAGGATCAGATTGCTCTACTCTCCCCTGCATCACAAACATATTACTAATCACAGGAACGATCTGTGCCCCTGCCTCTTTTAAACATGAATTCACAACCGTCAGCAAAACCACATTGTAGCACGCAAATGAAACCCTATATGGAACCCACATCTCACTAACTGCATTAGAGTATCTTCCCACAAACTCTTCTAATAATCAATGCTTTGCCAAGAGCCACATGATGCAGCCATGCTAAAGACTTACTAGTGAGTATAACACATAAATAAACACAAATAAGATTTAAAAATGTTAATTGTGAAGCTGCATTACCCCAAAGCAGGTAAGAATCTGCAGAAGACTATGTTACAATACTTTTAACTGAGTAAGTAAATACATAAGATATTCAGAATGTCTACTGTAAATTTTATTAACACCAATCCCAGAGATAACATTAATAACTTCTCGTTATCTCAGTCTACAGTGGGAAAAGGGCACTTTGTAACAAACTATAGAATGTCTTTACATTTCAACAGCTAATAAAACGCAAAGCATCTCAATGCCTAATAAAAGCTACACATAAAAGAGCAAGAAAAGATTGCTTCAATGCAACACACTTAAGCATACACTAATAGCAACTTCTGGAGGTATAAAAAAGAAAAACCTTTTCATTCATTCAATTTTTTCTCTGCTATTTATAATTTGATCCAGTTCCAAAAACATAAACCAAGCAACTGTATAGGTAACATATACATTTATAGGTTGTACTAACTACTTGTGTTTATACTTTATGATACAATTTCTGCATTGTAATACACAGACCCACATACACAAGCGTTTTCATGTCTATAAGTTTCTGTTTTTATTTATGCCTCTGTTCCTCTTTCTCTATCGTTCTCAGTTTCAGCCATTGTATATGTGCCTCTGTTTCGGTGTATCTCTTTGCTTGTCAGTGTCCCTTTGTCTATGTCTGTTGGTCTATGTTCAATACTGTCTATTTGTTCTCTCACAGTGTATTCATCTTTCTCTCACTATATCGTTTCTCTATTCCTGTCTATCTCTGTATCTCTATCTCTGTATATGCTCCTCTGGCTGCATCATGCTCCTTTGTGTGCGTCTACCTATGTGTACACTGTAGATGCATTTATATATTTCACTCTATATGTACGTTTTACTGTTCATATGTTTCTGTCTTTATCTTTGCCTCTCTTTCATTTGTGTCTATTTGTCACACTTTCAGTCTTTCTATATGTGGCACTGTATCTGTCTATCTCCTTGCTTGTCAGTGTCTTTTTGTATATGTGTGTACATTAATGTTCGCTCGTGTCTGTTTCTGCTTTCATAGTGTATTCATCTTTCGCTTACTGTGCATTTCTCTTTCTCTCTCTGTCTGTATGTCTCTATCTCTATATATACTCCTCAACGTGCATCAAGCTCCCCTGTATGCATCTACCTATGTGTATACTGTATTTGCATATATGTGTTTACGTGTATATGTGCATTTGTATGTTTATAGATTTCTGTCTTTATCTACGCCTCACTTTCTCCTTGTCTATCTGTCTGAGTCAGTGTCCTTTAATATATGTGTGTAAGTCTGTGTTCGTGTTCTTAAGTGTAGCTCTGTGAATTTCTATATCTGTGTCTGTCATTCTGTATTTCAATCTATGTGTGTCCCAGTATATGTCTGTGTCTCTATGTCTATGTATGTAGCTTTGTATCTCAGTCCTTATGTATTCCTCTATTTAAATCTCCTCTGTGTATGATATGCTCCCTTGTGTGTATGTACCTATTGTCAAACCTTCACTCACCTGAAGTCCGGGGTGTCACCTTGAGAGACGTGAAGATTATTCTCAACTGCCCTCAAGAGTTAACCTCCAGCAAACCAACTGTAAATTGCGGCTTACTGAATGCAAACACTTAAGGGAAGGGGGAAGTGGATAAAATAAAAAAAAAGAGAGAGAAACACGGCACTCTTCTACTGCGCAGTGATTGATCAGTCACCTCTGGTTGAATCTTGTATCTTTCTCTGGGTAATCAAGACATAAAATAAAACATCATAAGTATTTGTTTCACCAATAAAGGTAATGCGTTTGTGTCTGGTAATCACCTTCTATACCAGTCATACCTCTTAATTCTGGTCTTACTTCTGCCAGAATGTCACTTGGTAAAAGCGCTGTATTTTCTACTGTGCTGATTTAACACTGTTCTCTGTAATATAAGCAAACAAACTTAAACTATATCCAAACACAACTGGACATTTACATATACTCCAATGTCTTTATAACTTACAAAATAACCAAGTTGGCTAATCTGTAGTAATATTGTCCTTTGTTTTCCAATTGTAAAGTACTTGTGTCCTCTTTCAGATGCCTTAAGCTTTAAGACAAGTTCGTGCCAGGCTGAGGAAGGAGTCTATAAGATAAGTTTTTATTCTTTCTCTCCGCGTTTTAAAACAGAATTAACGAGGACTTACTTGTTCTGTCTTCATGTATTGCGCGCAAAACACTTAACTCTGTATCTTTTCTTCTTTTCAGGACGTGGCTCCTTTAAGAACTGAGGATGCTTTGCTGGACCCTCGGATTCGTGTTTGCTGCCGGTGGGGAAGAAGAGTTGGTGAGAACCGGAACTCGATTCCTAGCTCCGGAAGCAGGAAGAAGCTGGACGGAAGAGATTCACGGACGGGAGCTCTGGAGGAAGACTGCAGACGAGATGACTTCGAACTCCAGGTAAGCGGGAAACATTGGACGAGCGCAAGCACTGTTTAATGCTTGTCGGGTGCTTAAATAGTTTTTAGGTGGGTGGGGTCTCTGAAGCACGTACCGAAGTCTACATGTGCCGTTTTAGGCTTCTGGGTGGGGTTGCTGGAGCATGCAGGCTTACACGTGCAGTAACGGCCGCACATGTATACAAACCCCGTGCCACTTGCCATGAGCTAAAACGTGATGTTTGGAATACAAGTCAACTATATGCAAACACGTTTATGTCAAACACGTGCATAATCCACTAACGGGGCAGAACATCGTTTACAAACATGACTGCAGAATGCAAAGGTATACTAAAGATTTGAACAAGGTCTTTTAGGATGGCGATTCCAAGCCTCCATTTGTTATAATAAAGAAAGGCAACAAAAGCAGAAACAGTAAGGAAACAAATATTACAGTTACACCTTTAAACAGTTATATGAGGTTTCGCATGTTCCTGAAGGCAGACCCTAACAGTCGCTCCCCTCAAAGGCCTCCCTACGGGACGTGGTTTATGTGGGAATCTTAGATAGAATTGTCGTAACAATTTTGGAGCATGAACAAATGATGCCGGTTCCCAAGAGTTCTCAGAAGCATCATAACCTTTCCAGGCAATTAAATAATACAATTTTCTTTGTATTCGTTTAGCATCCAGTATCTGACGAACCTCATACTCCAAATGACCATCAATAGGGAGTGGTGGGGGTGGGGGTTCCAATCTCGTGTCTGGATTATATGGTTTTAACAAGGAGACATGAAAGGTAGGGTGGATTGTATATTCTGGAGGTAAATCTAGTTGCACAGTTACAGGATTCAATACCTTGATTATTGGAAACGGCCCTATGTATTTAGGCAATAGTTTTCTAACACCCAGTAATTTTAAATTTCCGGTTGAGAGCCATACTTTCTGTCCAATTTGATACTCCTGAATGTCACTTTTATGTTTGTCTGCCTGTTGTTTCATTACCTCCTTGTACTTATTCAAATGTTTTGTTGCTTTTTCTTGAATACCTATCAAGGAAGTAAGTCTTTCTGTCACTCCTGGGGGTGAAGAAGGGCTCATTGTTATTGGAAGAATTCTTGGATGGTAACCATTTAAAAAATAAAATGGGGTACACTGTGTTGCTGAATGTACATTATTATTGTAAATGAATTCAGCGATAGGTAGGGCTTTATCCCATTCTGACGTAAAGTCTGCCATTAGACATCGTATTGTTTGCAACAAAGTCTGATTCACCCTTTCAGTTTGGCCATCAGTTTCTGTTTGGAAGGCCGTAGAAAGAGCAATTTCCATTTGTAATGCTTTACATACATGTGTCCAAAATTTAGAAGTAAATTGTCCCCCTCTGTCTGAAATAGTTTTCGTGGGCAGGCCATGCAATTTTACTATTTCTCTGAGAAAGTTGGAAGTTTTTTCAATGGTACAAAATGTGCCAATTTCGATAAATAATCCACCACTACTAGAATAGTTGTATATCCATTAGTTTTAGGTAAACTGGTTATAAAATCCAAACTGATAGTGTGCCAAGGATAAGGCGGAGTAGATAAGGGTTGTAATAAACCCATAGGGGCTTTATGCACAGATTTATTTCTTGTGCAGATAGCACAAGCACTTACATACTCCTTAATATCTGCAATCATGGAAGACCACCAGAAATGTTTCCTACAACTATCTAGCGTCTTTTGATAACCTGGGTGACCAGCCAGTGAAGAATCATGATGCCATGCCACAACCACATCTTGTAATTCTTTAGTAGGAACCAGCAACATAGTTTTATGATAAAGTAAACCATCCTGTATTGAATGGTGAGAATCTTTCAGCCACTTTTGTGCATTTATTTGCAAATGTTCAGCCCGTAACTTTGTCAAAAACTCTTGTTGAACCAATGGCGCTACTATCTTTTGTGGAGGGATTATGGGAGGTCCTGTTACATCTTTTTTCGAATCCTGTGTATATCCATACCGGGATAAAACATCTGATTGTACCTGTTGAGTACCTGGTCTATAAGTGATGACAAAATCAAAAGCACTAAAAAAATTCAACCATCGCATCTGCCGTGGTGTTAATGCTTTTACAGAACTAAAAAACTGTAAATTTTTGTGATCACTAAAGATAGTGACTGGGAATTTTGTCCCCATCAAATGATGTCTCCATTCTGTGAATGCCAACTTTATAGCCAATAGCTCCCTTTCAGCTACTGTATAATTCTGCTCAGCAGGAAGTAATTTTTTAGAGTAAAAGGCTACAGGATGCAGCTGCCCATCCTGAGCATCTCTTTGAGAAAGCACCCCTCCAACAGCCATCTATGAAGCATCCGCCTCAACAAAAAACGGAAAATCAGGATCTGGATGCTTGAGCAGAGGAGCAGTGGTAAACTTTTGTTTAAGGGACTCAAATGCTAAGCTGCTTGGTTAGTCCAAGAGAATACCTGACCTTTATGAAAAAGCTTAGTGAGAAGTACAACTGTTTCAGCAAACTGAGGAATAAAATGTCTATAAATATTAGCAAACCCCAAAACTTTCTGTACTTCTTTTACAGTCGTGGGTTCAGGCCACTCTCTAATTGCGCTCACCTTTTTTGGATCCATCATTATCCCATCAGGTGACAAGCAATATTCAAGAAAGTCAACTGTATCAACATTAAAAATGCATTTTTCCAATTTTGCAAACAAGTGATTCTCCAATAGTTTGTTTAACACTGCTCTGACTTGGTGGATATGTTGTTCTTTATCTTTTGAGTAAATCAATATATCGTCAATATATACGATTACACACACATCAAGGAATTCATGCAACACTTCATTTATAAAATACTGGAATGCTGCAGGCGCATTACACAAACCAAAAGGCATCACAGTGTATTCAAACAAACCAAATTTAGTTTTAAACGCTGTTTTCCATTCATCATTTTCTTTCACTCGCACAAGATGATATGCCCCTCTTAGATCTAACTTTGTGTAAATGGTTGAATGATGCAGCTGATCTAACAGGACAGGTATTAGAGGCAATGGATACTTGTTTTTTACGGTAGCTTTGTTTAATCCGCGGTAGTCTATGCAAGCGCGAAGACTGCCGTAAGGTTTTGGGATGAAAAATAGTGGCGAAGACACAGGTGATGTTGAATGTCTAATGAATCCTGACGCTAAAAGCTCGTCTAAATATGTTCTCAAATATTTAGTTTTTTCCTCAGTAAGGGCATATACTCTACTACTAGGCAGAGGTGCTCCAGGTATTAAATCTATGCGACAGTCATATGATCTATGTGGCATTAAAAAGGCTGCTTTTACAGGATAAAAAACATCCTTAAAATCCTGATATTCAAATGGAATGGTAGGATCAGAAATGACTGTGTTTGCACAGTGTAACATAGTCATGAAGTCATTTGATGCTTCCTGATAACATAACTCCCTACAATGAGAGGAATCTAAAGTCACTGTTCTTGAGGACCAATTTATTTTAGGGTTATGCAAAGACAACCAAGGTACTCCTAAAATAAGGCCAAAAGTAGGAGTATCAATTAAATCAAAAGATATTTTCTCAGTATGGCCATTTTGACAAACCATGATAAGAGGATTTGTCTTCTTAGTTATCATACTTGAGGAGAGTGCAGAACCATCCACTGCACACACTGGTTCAGGATGGGTTTTCCACTCCGTAGGTATTTGTAAGGTTTTAGCCAACTTAATATGCATGAAATTTCCGGTGGCTCCACAATCCAACAAAACTGGAAGTAAATGACGCATGTGAGTGCTAATTATTAACACTACTTAAATGACAAAATGTCGTGGTATCTTGGGTACCATATTGGTTATTTTGGAGATCTGTAAACCTTTCCTACTCGTGCAAGTGACCTCCCTTCTTGACGAGTTGCCTAGTTTTCCTGTTCTGATGTACTTTGTGTGAGGACGCTCACCTTTTTAGGACCCTTTGGTTTATTTGGACATTCTTTTGCAAAATGCCCAGACCGGGCACAATACAGACACAAATTGAATTTCCTTCTTCTATCCTTTTCCTCTATAGATAGCGGTCCTTTGATTGTTCCTATTTGCATAGGTTCGACCTCCGCTGACTTAGATTCAGATTCTTTCCTTTCCTGTTTAAACACTGCAAACCGTGGCTCATAACGTGTCTTATCGCCTTTTCGTTCCCCCAAACGATGATCTAATTTTACCACCAAATCCAAGAACTCGGAATAATAATCAGGGAGCTCTACAAAGTGCTCCAAGGCATCTTTTAATTCGTCACGCAAACCCCTATAAAATAATGAGGTGCACTTTTCTTCTGGCCACTGTGTTTCTGTCAACAGTCTATTAAAGGCCGTGACATAGGTTAACAAATCTTGTTTACCTTGTTTCAAATTTAGGAGTTCATTATCACTAGCCTGAATGTAAGTATGCCGTGCAAACAATTGGGTCATAGTCCTTTTGAACTGAGGCCAGTTATGCAAAATTGGATCATTCCTATCGATATAGGGTATAGACCAATTGGCTGCGGTACCCCCTAAATAAGACAGTACAAAAGCCA
This sequence comes from Triturus cristatus, assembly GCF_964204655.1. Lineage (NCBI taxonomy): Eukaryota > Metazoa > Chordata > Amphibia > Caudata > Salamandridae > Triturus > Triturus cristatus. Next base: position 377,848,607 of record NC_140579.1, on the reverse strand, counting down.
CCTTTGTTGCGTCAGTAGGAAACAACTATGGTTTGCAGATAAAATGTAATTGGCATTGACTGATAAATACACTAAACTTATTACTATCTCCAAAGAAGCGCTCCGGAGCAGATAGTGGAACTACATTAGGAACTGACACTGTGACCTGCACTGGAGGTGTATTAGTATCTAAATCTACACCACCCCTAGAAGATGTAGTCTTCTTTTCAGATTCAAAAGGCCCTGATACGGAAGAGGAAAAAGGAGCATCCCATAAAGACTCTCTAGGTCTATAACGAACGACTTCCTGTCGCAACAGCACGTTTTTTTGCTTTAACTTATTTATTTCCAATTGCATCTTATGCATCGTATTTGTGATCATCTGACCCCTTTCTACATCTTCATCCAAGGCCTGAGCCATTGCACTACTATCGATTCCTTCGTCTTCCAAATCCATGTCTCTCAAGACAGACCCCTTGGTTTTTGTAAAGGCTTGTGCTTCTGTCAAACCTTCACTCACCTGAAGTCCGGGGTGTCACCTTGAGAGACGTGAAGATTATTCTCAACTGCCCTCAAGAGTTAACCTCCAGCAAACCAACTGTAAATTGCGGCTTACTGAATGAAAACACTTAAGTGAAGGGGGAAGTGGATAAAATAAAAAAAAAAGAGAGAGAAACACGCCACTCTTCTACTGCGCAGTGATTGATCAGTCACCTCTGGTTGTATCTTGTATCTTTCTCTGGGTAATCAAGACATAAAATAAAACATCATAAGTATTTGTTTCACCAATAAAGGTAATGCGTTTGTGTCTGGTAATCACCTTCTATACCAGTCATACCTCTTAATTCTGGTCTTACTTCTGCCAGAATGTCACTTGGTAAAAGCGCTGTATTTTCTACTGTGCTGATTTAACACTGTTCTCTGTAATATAAGCAAACAAACTTAAACTATATCCAAACACAACTGGACATTTACATATACTCCAATGTCTTTATAACTTACAAAATAACCAAGTTGGCTAATCTGTAGTAATATTGTCCTTTGTTTTCCAATTGTAAAGTACTTGTGTCCTCTTTCAGATGCCTTAAGCTTTAAGACAAGTTTGTGCCAGGCTGAGGAAGGAGTCTATAAGATAAGTTTTTATTCTTTCTCTCCACGTTTTAAAATAGAATTAACAAGGACTTACTTGTTCTGTCTTCATGTATTGCGCGCAAAACACTTAACTCTGTATCTTTTCTTCTTTTCAGGACGTGGCTCCTTTAAGAACTGAGGATGCTTTGCTGGACCCTCGGATTCGTGTTTGCTGCCGGTGGGGAAGAAGAGTTGGTGAGAACCGGAACTCGATTCCTAGCTCCGGAAGCAGGAAGAAGCTGGACGGAAGAGATTCATGGACGGGAGCTCCGGAGGAAGACTGCAGACGCGATGACTTCGAACTCCAGGTAAGCGGGAAACATTGGACGAGCGCAAGCACTGTTTAATGCTTGTTGGGTGCTTAAATAGGTTTAGGTGGGTGGGGTCTCTGAAGCACGTACCGAAGTCTACACGTGCCGTTTTAGGCTTCTGGGTGGGGTTGCTGGAGCATGCAGGCTTACACGTGCAGTAACGGCCGCACATGTATACAAACCCCGTGCCACTTGCCATGAACTAAAACGTGACGTTTGGAATACAAGTCAACTATATGCAAGCACGTTTATGTCAAACACGTGCATAATCCACTAACGGGGCAGAACATCGTTTACAAACATGACTGCAGAATGCAAAGGTATACTAAAGATTCGAACAAGGTCTTTTAGGATGGCGATTCCAAGCCTCCATTTGTTATAATAAAGAAAGGCAACAAAAGCAGAAACAGTAAGGAAACAAATAATACAGTTATACCTTTAAACAGTTATATGAGGTTTTGCATGTTCCTGAAGGCAGACCCTAACACCTATGTGTACACTGTATATACCTGTATGTGGCTCACTCTATATTTCGACTTTGGTGTTTATAGCTTTCTCTCTTTATCTTTGCTTCTGTTTCTTTTTGTCTATCTGTCTCACTCCCAGTCTTTGTATATGTGCCTCTATTTCTATGTATGTGTGCCTCTGTCTCGGTATATTTACAGTTAAGTACATAGAGTTAAGGACACAAGAATACAAATAATAATATGAATAATCAAATTACAACACTTTACAACTTGCATAACTCTAACAACACCATAAAACACTTACAAACACAACAACTCAACATGCAGTATGAGAATACATTATAAGCAATGATGTACTAAATGAAACCAAAGAACAACAACGTTTCAATAATAAGAATACCTTGCTGTTCTTCTTTGCCTTCATCCACTACACCTTAGCCCTTCATCCACTTTCATACTGCATTCAATACTGCATCCAATAGACCATAACCAATAACAAGCCATTAAACACTTCACTTTATCACATACAGCTTTTCGATGCTATCTCAAACTCTCACTAATATTCAACACAACATCTCAATGCTGAAAAAAAGCCACACATGAAAGAGCAGGAAAATATTGCTTTAATGCAACACACTAAAGCATACACTAATAACAACTTCTGCAGGTATGAAAGAGAAGAACATTTTCATTCTAGTCAATTTGCCTCTGCTATTTATAATTTGATTCAATTCCAAAAACATAAACCAATTCAAATGTACATTGCTAGATACTTTGTATTCTCGTCTCCTTAACTCTATTTAGTGCTCTGCTTTCACATGTAGCCCCCTCCACACCCTCAACATTACTCAATTAATATAAAGAATATAAAACAAGTTACATGTTCTGCGCAAACACAAAAGTCTATTTTCACAGTGCCTACACTGAACACACAATCTCTCAAGCGGCTACAGCATGCATTGCAATCTCACTTATAAACAAATATCATCAATTCAGTTCACTGCCTATTAAAAGAATAATAGACCAACAATATTCAGAAAAATAGTCTCACTGATCAACTATACCTCTAATACGTAACAAAATTTCATTGTAAGCTCTCTCTCTGCAAGCATAGCTTAGTGATTTATACAGTAGGTAAAAAAATCAAATACTTACAGAAGAAAAGTCCATTTCGATAATATTTTCTCACTTAGCCAAGTACTTTTTTGACAAACTTCCACAGTCTTGTACAAATAAAAAACATGTTTTCAAAAAAGACCTACTTTTAGACTCAATAATAACACCTTTAATATCTATTCACAGGTCACAGAAGCTCCATCTGAAACTATTCAACTTGAAATATATGGCATTGAAAGAACGGATGAAGAAATCTGCACATTAACTACAAAAGTACTCAATACCGATACATATCAGTCAATGAAGATCAACAATGACATTTTAATTGACTATTTTGACATTTCGGAATATGTTGGAGATTTATCCGATGAACTATTACCATTTCTGCCAAGAACATTCAAAGTCATTTTTTGCAATGACTATATCACAGAAATCATAGAAGATATCACACCTGAATAAGAATTATTTGTACAAACCTATAACCTCATATTTAATAATGTGTGCAATTTACCTATAACAGTGTGATAATACAAAGTTTAAGCTTTTTCTATAATAATAAATATATTTTACACTACAATTGTTTATTTTTTTTTAAAACGTGTCATTCATATAAGACATATAACGTAAAGACAAACTAACGAACACATATTTTACATACATACTAATATTGCATACATAAGATTCTTACAAACATTTACAAACCTAATACATTTTTCACATTTACAATACTACTTTTTCTAACAACATTATCTCATATCTAACATGTAATACATCTACACATTATACATGCATAGCTGTAATTATCATTGCACATCTATAACAAAAACTAATAACATTATTATTTTCAAAGCAAATAGCTCAAACTTAAATAATGCGAGACCTATTGCAGTGAAAATGCTTTTTATGCAATGTATTAGAGTGCTATATACCGGAACAGGTTGCCCGTGTGTGTGTTAATGGATGGGTGTCTTCGGCGTTTCCCATAGAAAGGGGCACGCGGCAGGGATGCCCCCTGTCGCCGATGCTCTTTTCGCTCACATTGGAGCCACTGGCATGCAAGCTCCGATAGAAGCATGCAGCAGCTGCACTACGCTTTTAGCAGAAACCACTAGTGGTCTCCCTGTATGCCAACGACATGTTACTATATGTTTGTGAACCCGCCACTTTTTTGCCTGAATTGCTCTGGGAGTATGTTAAATTTGAGCTGTATTCGAGTCTCGGGATCAACTGGGCGAAGGCAGTGGTGTTCCCGCTGACAGCTGGCACGAGAGAAGTGGAGCAGGATTTTCTGCTGACCTGGACGCATGATCCAGTGCGATATCTGGGGGTATGGCTGCATAGAGATCCGGATAAGGTGATATCTGAGAACTATGGATGAGCCATTACACGTATCACTGAGCTGGCTGAGCGGTGGGCGCGCTTGCCTCTCTCCCTCGCAGATCGGATTGCAGTTATATAAATGGCCTTCCTGCCCAAGCTGTTTTATTTTTTTGTCAATATTCCAATCACGTTAAATATTGTGCTGTTTAAGACGCTCCAATCGGCATTGCTTACATTTGTATGGGGCGAAAAGAAGCCCAGCTGCAGTTGGGATGTTCTTGTTCTGCCCTTTGACCGGGGCAGGTTTGAGGCTCCTGACCTCAGATTATATTGTCTATGCGCGCAGGTGCAATTTGCGCACTATTGGCACTTCCTGCAACGGTTTTAACCTCACACTGCTATTGAATCAGACACTGCTCTTCCAATGCCCCTGCAGGCAGCGACTCTTTCTGGAGGCTCGGGTGGCCCTCAGACTGAAATTATCCACGTGCAATGCACGGCATGGGCTTGGAGGATGCTAACAAAAAGGGCACAGCTCCGTACCTATATGCTCCACTGCTGCCATTGGCCTCGCACCCTGACATCTCTGCGACAAGGGAGAAGCCCGCTCTATGTGAGTTGGCGAATGTTGGTATCTCCCGGATGGGTGACCTGTATAAGCAGGGTCGGTTCAGGTAATTGCAAGATGTACAGGGGGGTACCGATCGTGGATTCATGTTGGGTTTTACTTATGTCCGAGTCCGGCAAGCTGTTAGAACTATCTACCCATATTAACCAGAGGAGCCTATGACTCTGCGGGCATTGCAGGCGATGCTGGCGGGAGAGGGGTGAAAGGGCTTAATCACCAAACTTTACAATGCTTCCTTGCGAGAGCGAGAATCTAGGGATCGCCCCTCTTATCTTAGATGGCAGGCAGCGCTGGGGTCCGCACTCACGCCAGATGTTTGGAAGGCGTGCTGCGAGCTCACGGGTCACCTCACAGCAAATTGTAACCGCCGCATAATTCACTTTAAATACCTAAATCAGTTATATTATACCCCTCTGCAACTCTGTAGGTATGGTTTGTGAGAGTCTGCTGGCTTTGTGAGGTGTGGAACCAGTGAATTGCACTCCTGAGATCTGCCTTCTTGGGTATTTAAAACGCCTTCAGCCCTGTAATAGACGCATAGTTGCAGTATCCACTCTGTTTGCCAAAAGAGCTGTTGCGCAGTGTTAGGGAGCGAAGACCACTTCAACGGTGAAAAAGTGGATCCGTGATCTACTTTACGTAGGGATCAGCAGGGGGTCTATGCAGAAGAATTGCCCGAGGCTTCGCACCCCAAGGATTTCTGGGCCCCGCTTACTGCATACTTGTTGTCCCACCCAGATTTGATGTAATCTGTGGAGTGTATGCCTTGTAATATCTTGTAATAGATGCTTCATTATGAGAGTTCCACCACTGAATATGTTTCTGCTACACCACTCATGTCTGTCCATGATGTTCAGGATTTCTCAAAGTGTACAATGTCTTGTAATCTGCTCTGCCGGGAGGTTGGAGGGGGGGTTGTTCTTTATTGGCACTCACTACTTGACTCACATCTATCTGTCACCATGCCTGTTGAAACTAATAAACATTCCCCCCCCCCCAAAAAAAGACCAATATGTCATCTTGGAAGAACTTGATACCGGCCTCCTTCCCAAACAGGATGAACACAAGCCTTTGAAAAACTGCGGCCACAGATGTTAGTCCAAAGGGCATCCTTTTAAACTGATAGCATCCAAATGGGGTGATGAATGCCGTGTACTTTTTCGATTCAGATCTGAAGGAGATTTGGTGGTGTGCGGCCGATAAGTCAATCGTGGAGAATATTTTGGCACACTTGAGGCAACTAACCATTTCATTGATTTTTGGAAGTGGGAAACAGTTGATCACGGAGTTGTCATTCAAATGGCGCAGATCGTCACATAAACGGATCTTTCCGTTATGGCGTCTGGCAACAAACAATGGAGAAATCCACTCCGCAGACTCAATCGGTTCAATTATTCCTGTTTCAAATAACTTCTCCAGTTCCTTTGATACATCTTCTCTTATAGTGATAGGAATGTTTCTGACCTAGTGTACCTTAGGGATGGCATTGGTTTTAGGTCTCGCCTGGCGTTAGCAGCGCGCATGCGCTGTACTCGCCATGCGAGGGCCTTTTGGAATCAATACACTTTCACTGGCGCGTGATTGATAACCGGGCTTTGGGGTTACCGCCTTGTCCACTTTTAGGACGGCCCATCTGGACAGGCCGACACCATCTTTGTTCCCGTGACGTAGGAGGGTCACGCGCACTTGTTTTTCGCTAGCATCGCAGCGCATGCGCCGCTCGCTTGCGAGATCTATTGTCGTCGGTTTTCTTTTGGAAGTGGGGTGGAAGCTCCGCCACTGCTTTTCATTTGTGCGCATCACACTTTATGTTAAACGCGCGCCTTTGATTTGCAGTGAGGTTTTTTGCTCCCCTCCCTGTCTTGTTTTCTGGCTCGCCCACCCGAACTGGATATTCTACACGCGCACGGCACCAGTCAGTGCAGGCATGAGCAGTAGTTCTCTCTCTTGGCTTTCAGTCCCCGGACTGGATATTGTGCTCGCGCACAGCACCAGTCAGTGCAGGCAGGAGCAGTGGCTCTCACTCTTGGCTTTTTTTGGACTCGTCTGCCTCTTCGCGTGTGGACCCAGGGAGGCGGTGCAAGGAGGTAAGAGCCTAAAACTTATGTCCCAGACCTGCGTGGACTCTGTGCCACGATCCGTTTAGTATCGATGCGCTTTTGTCTTTGGAAGCAGAGGTGGTCTCTGGGCTGCGCTCGCCCGTCGCCTCTGGACTCATTCAAAGCTTTAAAAATACTACAAAGCCAATGCCGGACATCTTTTTTTCCACTGATTGTCTTAATGTGTCTACCATCTGTTCTCAGCACTCCGAAGTAACTGAATGGCCTGCATAGCGCTTTACAAAAACTATAAACAACTTATCTTCTACCCGAACGAGGCAATCCCCAAAAAAGCCCCAAGAGCTGTTTTCGAATAGGACGTTTATTATGAATATTTTTTTGTCTATACCATAGTTAACTTTTCCCGCAATAGGATGCGGCTAAACTATATTTTTCGTTCTTAAAAATATATAGATGTCCAAAGCAAGTTTTATTAAAAACGGCGACTCCTTTAAACATTTAGCTGGCTGCTCGCTTGCTTGGCTTGTTTTTTTGTATTAAGTCCCATAATTGATCCAGCTTCATCCATGATCCCAGTCATTAAAATACAGAAAATCCTGCATTATTACCGCTCATTGTGAAGTTTGTGGGCACATTTCCAAGAGATTGCGGTTTATAGTCGTGTAAAAACAGGTTGCGTTTTTATACCACCACTTTCCTCACAGGTTTTAAAATAACGTATCTATCTAGCGCTTCACACCACACAAGTGCCGTGTCAAAGCCCTATGTTCTTTTTAGCACTGCAAGGCCATATCACTGGCAGAATGTACGCTATAGAAGCACATGTATTCTAAAACTACCAACTATAATAAAACTTCAAATTGACCCCTCGTTTCATTTTATGAATCAATGCGTTCAAGGAGGTATTTTTTAAACTGCCAGATACCCTAGTGTCACTAGCAGACGAGTTGTAAGTTTATTTAGAATCCCTGTGTAGGTTCCACCGGTGAAAACACAGGCTTGGCAGCCGCTGACAATTGCACCCCATGTTTCACTTCACATAGCACCAAGATAACGGCCTAGGTGAGGATGGCGCTCTGTAGTAAGTAACTAACATAACTCGTGACTTGTTTCATCATCCCGGATTCCTCCCTACACTTATCTCCTGTGCCTTAATGTTCATAAAACCATGAGTGGCAAGATGTTATTCAGTTCGCGGTTGGCGCTGTGATCTCAAAAATATATATGTGATTAATTGTGGAAAATAAGCTTCAGCCCAGCTGCACCGACAGACACCTTTCTTATTACAAACCAGCTGCAAATACTCACCCTGGTCCTTCCCCGTTGTGGGATCCGTGCGCGTTTGCAGGAAGAGTCACTTCACATTCTTTTTCCTTTCTACAACCCCACCCCCACCCCTCTTGAAGGGACATCTTTCAGGAGTCTGGAGGCCCGGTGACAAATGTATTTTGGGGGCCCCTGTTCAGAACAGCTTTGAATTTATGATCCAATTTCAGCCCTTTCATGCCCTATTTGGCCAAGTCACTTTGGGTCACTTTGGGTGCGCAATGCAATAGGTCTCGCATTTGCAACAATTTGAGCTCTTGGCATTGTAAATGACAATACCTTTTATTTATGTGTTCACTTTTAAAACATAAATAAAAGGCTTTATTATTTACAATGCCAATAGCTTAAACTTTCGTAAATGGAAGACCTATTGCATTGCAAATGCTGGTTCTTTCTCTCATTCTCCTGCAAGCTCGGGTCGTTGTCCTAGATTTGGCTTTCCGTAGACACTGTTTATATTTAAGTAAACATTACCAACTCAGCACCAAACCGATGGCTCGATCTGCGTGGCATTTGCATATTTTCGTCCTTTTTACATCAAATAAAAAAAATTTGCTTAAAAATGGTACAGTGCTATTTTTTCATCTACTATTACTGAAAAACGAAAGCTGGTCTCGTCTGGAGTGGCAGCGCTCCATGTGCGCTGCTTCCGGCGATTGGGCGCAAGTCTGCAACTATAAGGTGTTACAATGTAACAGAATTTACCCACACGCGCTGCAGCATGATTAATGACTATACATTCATGAGTCAAGACCACTCCTTAGGACGGCCGCGTCTCCGATGGGGCCCCACATTGGGCGCAACTGTGGAAATGTGCCTAAAAGTAGGCACACTGGTGCAGGGTCACCCTCTCTTCCACGGGTCCAGAGACCAACAAAATAGAGATCAGCACTGGAGTTGGAATAAATAAGAAGTTTATTAATCACTCATGAGTGAGACCACATCCACACAACACTCTCAAGTGCTGCAAGGAGGTAGTACACTGAAGTCACAGAACACAGGTCTTTTATACAGGTTTTCAATGTAAGCATGTGAACAGAAATAGGAAGAACAGGTTTTAGGAACAGCTATCAGCAAACAAGGGCAGATGAATAACCATGTGGTCAGCAAAGTGGGAGGGGGAGCAGGAATACTTATTGCAGCAGTAAATGGTCGACTGTTAACATCTTAGACCAGGTGCACTGACAACCATAAACCCTCAGCAGGCACATTGCTTTAGCTAAGTCAGGAAGGCAACAAAAATAGATAACACAAGCAGAGTGGAAAGACGAAAGAATTACGAACGAAACTTGAATGGACACCATAGCCAAAATGGCTGTTGCTTCTGCTAAGTAAAATATTACACGTTTTCCACAGACGGCCCTTTTAGCATAAGCCAAGACATCTTCTTATGCTTTAAAAGGGGTACGATAAATATCATGTATATCAATCAGCATCATATCGCTGACTTCTCGGTATATTGCTAAACGGGCATTTACATTTTGGACATTCATTTTAGATGGTAGACAAGTAGTACACGTGAAAATACATAGGGAACAAAGCATCGGCCCTCATTGGATACATAAACAACAAGAGAAGAGAATTGCAATAATTATGAACAAGGCCGATAATATTTTCAATCCCCATACCTCAGTAATTCTTTATTCGATAAAAAATGTATCATAAAAGAAGACAATAAACAGAACAATGCAATAAAAACATACAAAACAAAGAGACATCAGTATAAAATACATCCATCAACTCCCATTACCCCATGGATAAATATAGTATGAAGACAATAAGAACAATATCGGGCAGGAAAGAAGTCCTAACCATTATCTTTACACTATTGGATGGAGGTGGAGGGGGCTTTACAACGCCTCATGCGTGACCGCCAAGCACCACCCAAAAATTTTGCAACTCCGCAAACCATAGCAATAGAAGAAGTATCAGTGCTAAGTATCCGCAGAGCCATTCTGTGGCATCTAAGGCCCATCCCCTTGCATAGTGGTTTTAACCAGGTCCTGCTGGCTACCCTATATGCTGGGCAGGCAAAAAAAAAGTGCGCCACAGACTCTGTAGGTGCTGCGCAGCTAGGACATGAGATCGATCGACCGCACTGCTTTTTCCATCCCGAAGTGAAATCATTGACTGGGAGTATCCCAAACCTAACCTTCAGATAGAGAGCTCTATCCAGGGGTAACTCAATATAGTCCAGGAACGGTTCAAAACTCCTACCCCATTTGAATGACAAGAATCGCTCTGTTAGAGAACCCCCTAGACTACTGGAGAGGGTCTCGTTCTGAACTAGATCCCAGTACAGCTGTTTAATCACAAACTTGGGTGGTGGTGTTTGCCTTTCCCAAGAATCACTCAAACCCAAAAGGACTACCATCCGCTTCAGATTGCTCAGCCACTTAATCCTGTTGTTGGAATTGAGCAGGATTAGTTCGTCTAGGGCGGCGGCATATGTCTGTAGCTCCCTAGACCTTCGCAAGCGAACCCAAAAGAGTAACGGGTGCAAGCGCACTAGGGCCTTAAGAGGACGCCTGCCCATATCTGCCCATAGAGGAATTAACGGGGTGGAGGCCGGGAGGGCGACCGCGTCTCTCAGGAACTTGTTTTCAGACTTATCTAGCTCTATGGTGTTTTCAAACCCCCATAATTCGGAGCCATATAAAGCAGATGGAAGAACTTGGCCCTCGTAAATAGCAAGGAGCGGTGCTAAGGGCTTACTCTTGGATTTCCGATGTTCTCTCAAAACCACCCCTGAGACTCTTTTGTGGTTTAGCAGCATTTTGGCCAGATGGTCTTTCCAACTCATGCGATTATTAACCCTGATGCCCAAATAATCGAAGGAATCAACCAACTCCAAGGGCTCCCCGTTGAGCAGGAAATTATTTCTGAATCTAGTAGAAGGTGATAAGGCCATGAGCTTTGTTTTTAAAGTGTTAATAAAAAGGCCTCTATCACTACAAAATGAACTAAAACGATTCAGAAGCTTTTGAAGACCTGCCGGGGACTTGGAGATCAAGATGGTGTCGTCCGCGAAGAGGAGTGTGGGGATTTTTTCGCCTGCCAGGGATGGGGCATCAGCCGGATCGCCTCTCAGGTGGTCCACCACTCCATTCACAAAAAGAGAGAACAGCGTTGGGGCCATAACACATCCCTGGCGCACACCCCTCTTCACGGGTATCTTCTCGGTCAATTGACCTTGGGTGCCCCACATAATCCTGGCAAAGTTTCCCTCGTGGAGTTGCACAATGAGACTCAGAAGGGAACCTGGGAAACCCATTTGCTCCAAAACTACCCACAGCCTATCGCGAGGGACCAGGTCGAAGGCCATCCTGAGATCTATGAATGCCAGGTATAAACTACCTTTATTGATGCTAACTATCTTCCAATAGATCGCAAAGAAGCGAAAGACCTGGTCCGTCGTGCCCACCTATTGGCAGAACCCAGCTTGGAGATGGGACAAAACCTGCTTCTCTTCCATCCAGGTGCCTACCCTCATAATGATGACCCTGCCGACCACCTTCTGTAACACATCAATCAAACTGATTGGTCTGTAGTTGGCAGGGTCATCTCTGGCACCCTTCTTAAAGATCGTGATTACCTCCGCTCCCTTCCATGAGTCTGGGACGGGGAATCCCCTGGAGATCAGATTCATTATTTTTGCAATGAGTTTGGCCCATAACTCCGGATCTTCCAGAAGGAGGTCTCCTGGTAACCCATCTGGGCCAGCAGCTTTTTTCGGAGTCAGATGTCTAATAGCCAGCACCACCTCAGATGGCAAAAAGGGGTCCTTAACCGGTTGTAATCCCCATACAGAAAATACATTCCAGAACCATCCAGCCCAAGTCCATGTTCCTGAATCTTGATGTATCTCAGTGGCTATTTTATGCATTTTGGAATTGGCATCATAAAGAGAAGGGGCATGATAAGAGATAAAAACACAGCAGCTACTCCCGATAATGCGACATGCTCCACCACGATCAGCTAGAACCACGTCTAGCACCATTCGTTTTGCAAAGTCACAATTCTCATAATTTGGGGTTCTTCTGTAATATTCCCAAGCGCCATTGCTGTCTAATTAGTCACAGCTTCTACTACACTGGTTAAGTGTCTAATCTTCCTACTATTTAAAGCAGCACCAACAAAGAAAAAGAGTCCCAAATTAAAGTCAACATATTACTGTAATGCAGTATCAGTTTGATCCACTTCATCATTATTTAAAGTTATTTTGAATCGGTTCAAACAAATGTCATTAAACAGTTTTTGATCTTTATGATAAGATGCAGGTGCTAGGAACACAGGAGGAAGCAAAAAGGACACATAACTGGTTCCAGACCATCCAATTGGTAGAAAATAGTAGCCTTTACTCCCACAAATGAAATAAGTGTTGTGTGAGACAGGAAACTGCTATTGTTCGTTCCAGTAATGTTCAATACTGTGGTACAGTCACTTTCTCGCACTTGAATACTAACAAAACTGCTCACACAAAGATTTGCTCGGGCTCTAGTAATAGCGATAACAAAAGGCCTGTTACCCTTGGCCGTTCCAGTGTTGGGGAAAACATAATGTGTGGAGGAATTTCCTTTGTGATACTCCTCTATTTCCCATACAGTTCCTTTGGCTTGTGGGAACCCTTCCTCATCGGGGTAACAAACTTTATTAAGTTTTGCATTAAGTCCTCCTATGTCAGCTAGAGTAATATTAGCAATTTCAGAGGCCCACAACAATGCGAACCAGGCTCTTCAGGAGCCATTATGTGAGAATGGCAAGGGAATGAAAGGCGTTCCTCTCTTCTTCTGATGAGCTGGCATCATTCCACATACCCAGCAGTTGGTAGTGTTCGTAGCATTATGAGTATGATGCAACATTTGTATGAAAGTGTTATTGAGGTACGACATCCGGTGTTTCTTCTCATGATAGGGAAGAGTAAAATAATAATGTTCGGTGGGGACAGGAGTGTAAGCAGTCAGTAAGTTTTGAGCCGGAGCTACTTCCTCCACAACCCACATAATAACAGCAATGATGACAACAGTCAAAGTTAGTCTAATAACGAGTATCATATTTTTACTACAGACTTTTGCAGCATTTGATTTCTTCTCCTCCGGCATGTTAATTTCGTAAGTGAACAACAAAACAGTTGGTGCCTTGAGGCCCTGGGCAGGCGTTGGTTTCTTCACTAACGTTGAGCCGAGTAGTCACTAAAAGGCTACCCCCCTTTATAGTCAGTCTTTACCCACCCAGGACAGTGCCTCAAACAGTCTCTTTCTGCGATGAAATGTCTTTCTTCCTAGATCGAAGCAGATATCTAGATGTACCAGGGATCATGTGGTCCGGGAAGTCTTCCTCAGGTCTTTCAGGTGACACAGCTCGTCCTTTCTCAGTGACCAGGATGTTGCGGTGATCTGTCAAAGGAGATGGGCTCACGAGGGCATGCAGAACTTTACGACAGTGGGTGGCATACACTGAATGTAGTCCATTTGCAGGACCTCAAAAGGTGCAGTTGGTGTCGCAAACCCTCCTCCCATGGGGCACAGGGTCAAGACTGATTTGCATATGGCTGGGTCGAAACTGGGGTGGCGTAGTGGGCAAAAGATCAATGGATTTAACCCAGATCTTTTGACTGGGGGAGAATGTTTGCATTATCAGCAATCCGTCCATCATATGTTTGCTGTAACACTAAATAGGTAACCTGCTGTCTACAAAATTGCAATTTCTTTCGCAAGACTTTGTGATTGTGAGAGGCACAAAATGATAACAATAACAGTGTTCCTTCTTCACACTGCTCAGGGGTATCTGCAGCCAAAAAGATGTCATCAACGTATTGGATAAGGGCCACCGCTTTGGGTACAAGAAAGGAATCAAGCTGCCTTTTTAATGCCTGACTGTAAATGCTGGGACTCTCTGTTTAGCCCTATGGAGCTCTACAGAACCGATATGATCTATTTTTCAGGGTGAACCCGAAGAAATAATGGCTGTCAGGGTGAATTGGTATTGAGAAGAAAGCATTCTTCAAATCGATCACCGAAAATGTAGTGGCAGTGGGAGGGACCATAGTGAGAAGTGTAATGATGTCAGAAACCACCGGATATTGGGGAACTACAATTTTATCAACCTCTCGAAAATCAATAATGAATCTGTCGATTTTAGTGTCAGTATCTTTTTTCAAAATAGGAAGGATAGGGCTATTGCAAGTGTTATTGGGGACCTCTTCCACTACCCCCACTTTAATCAAATCTTGAACAATTGTGTGCCAATGCTTCTTCACCTTCGAGATATTTTGTATTGGGGAAGTCGAGGCAATGAAACACCCTCCTTTACTTGAATATGTACAGGTGGAATAACCATTTGACCCACATCAGTATCTGATTTGGCCCACAAAGTACTAGGTAAGGATGCCAAGGCGACGTACTCATTGATAAGACAAGATCTTTCAACCATTGGATAATTATCATTCAAAATAACACTCACACGTTCCGGAGAACAACGTATTGTGGCATGAAAATATTTAAGCATATAGATGCCCACAATATTGTTAGGTGTGGTAGAGGAAAGCAAAAATGGACATGCTGCAGTGAATTTATCAAGTCTGAATTCAAGTGGCTTTGAAAGTGGGCTAGGTGTAGGTATCTCATCGAATCCTATCGACGTTATCATTGTGCCAGACAGGGGAGCCCTAGGAACCAGTTTTTTAGACAGAGCACTACGAGTAGCCCCTGTATAAACCAGAAACCGATCAGTAGATCCCAAGACGTTTGCATCAACATAAGGACCCATTTGATCTATTGGCACCTCAACCGGTTCCTTACCCCGTCCTAGGCATCCCTATGCGTAATCAGAATCTGCAAGGACCTCATCAGAATAATCAGACATTTGATATTGATTTTGTCTATCAAAAGTATTAGAGTCATTTGGTCCTTTTTCAACTGCCTTAAACCTGGGACGAGCTCCTGTACCTCCCCTGTTTCCTGAATTCCCTGGGCGTCCTCTTATACTGCCCCTTCCCCGCTGATGCGGCTGACCGCACAAAAGGGGGCACTCAGAAAGCCAATGCCCAGTCTCTTTAAAATAAGCACACTGATTAGGAGACAAATTTTCTCGAGGGAGAGGGGGTGCTACAGGTGTATACATTGCACGTCCGCCTCTTCCACTTCCCCTAAATGGTGGACCATATATTTGAGCCAACATAACTTTTGTCTTTAAGGCTTTATCCTTCTTATCCTCCCTGCCTTTTGCTTCCTGTTCCTGTCGCTCATAATATTGGGACATAGTCAAAAGAGAAACTGGGGAAGACGTAGTACCAAGAACTCTCACTAGCCTTTAAACGACTAGCTTATTCCGGTAACATATTAGCGACAAATTTATCGACAAACAAATGCTTACCCGTATCATCAGCCAATGAGTGACCACTAAAATCATGGAATGTTTCCTCAAACCTTGAAAAGAAATCAGAAACTGACTCATCTGTTTTCTGTTTACAGGACGCTAATGTAGTCCAATCTATTTTCTAGCAGGTATGAGAGTCTTTAACTTAGTCACAATAGCTTTAGGAAGATCTAATATCTCCTGCTGAGGTTTCTGCGCAGGCGCCCTTTCCGCATATATTTGTTCTAAATGTTCCCAAGTATCACCATATGCTACATTGTCATCTATTTTACATATCATTCTCCACATATCAGAGGGCAAAATAACCCAAAGAACATATACATATCTGGAAAGGTCATAGTGCAGGAGCAAATGGCTCCTTCCACCTCCTCATAGAAGGCGGCAGGATATTTCCGGGGACGGGCAAAGCAGCTTTAAGAGCCATCACATCAGCTCTACTCCAAGGAGTGTAAACCCAATTATATATAAAATATCCCTTTGCAACATCCGAAGTTTTGTCATCATTTGTTCCCGCACCCTTCGGAGGAACATACAGGGGTGCAGCTTCACGCATAGGTTTTACAGTAACTGTAGTACTACTAGGTGCAGCCTCTTCCACCGGAGCATCTACATTCTGTACTTGAGATTGAACTGCTTCTATACCTCTCTGTTTTCTAGCTAATTCTTGCTCCTTTCGTAAACGCAATGTTGCGTCTCGTATTTTAACCACTCGTCTACACATATCAGATAGGTTTGAAAAAGGAAAAGTCCCCTCTGTTAATTGTTTGTAATCAGTATTTATATCAGCTGGCTCTAGTTCCTGAGAAATTTGTCTATAATCAAATATTACCTCCCAAACGAATTTTTCTACAAAATAAAATTGCTCTGCACTGTTCCACTGTTGAATCATAGTTACAATGAGCGATGCCGCGTGAGACCGACGAGCCTCCTCACTAGCAGCAATTTTTAATTTATCTTTTTCTGCTTTAGTCAAAGTAAAGTGAGTCTGTCGCACATCTTGTTTATCTTGTTCTTTGTCGTCTGAAGACAAATGCTCATCGTCAGAAGCCTCATAAGGGGCACTTAGAGTGTGACGTTTATATGGGGGGGGGTGGACGTTCCAATAGGATGCAATCTTCCTTAGTTGTATCAAGTAGGGAATAGAGAAGGCGCCTAATAGGATACTGGCCATTTATCGCTAATCGACGTTCTGTATCTTCTTTTTCTGTTTTTTTCATTCTTTTCTCAATTTTTTTAATTCTAGCGCTTTTTGATATATAGTTTTATGTTGTACTTTTTCTGCTATAGCTTCTGCTCTCTTCGCTCTCTCTCGCACTTCTTTCTCCCACATACGCACACAATCAAACATATCCTGTTGACTTCTTTTTTTAAACAAACACTGCTGTATATATTGAACCTTTTTAAGGTCAAATTACCCATTCACTGGCCATTGCAGATCGGAATATATCTTTGTGTATTTGTTCCACAGTGGACCGTACATTATGGAAGAAATGCCATATTTGACATACATATCTCTATTAGGCGTCCCTTCTGGGGGAGCCGGCTGACTATTTTCTAACTCTACTTTGGTACCACCAGAGCAGCAACATTACCTACGGAGCGTGCTGAGAACAGGCATGTTTTACCAAAATATGTGTAAAATATTACTACTCAGAACAAATATTCTGAAAGGAGAAAAATATCCACATTACCTGCCTTCAAACTTTGCAAAGATTTAATAACAAATTCAAACAAAAAGCCCAGGCTTAACAAATCAAGAGTGCCACTTTAGCAACCTTACCAAACAGAAGACTCCAACTCCCACCTGCCGATCTCTGGTCGACCTAATGGTCTTTATAGATTTGCGCCAAAGAAAACCCCAGAAGAGACCGGTCACCACCTGGAGGGTCAATTCGGGAAAACCGGAAAAGTCACGTCGCACTGCAAAGACAAAGGTATCCTTGTGCAGTGCACTTCCTCTGCAATATTTCGATCCTCCGTCAAGACCACTCCTTCGGACGGCCGCGTCTCCGATGGGGCCCCACAATGGGTGCCAACTGTGGAAATGCACCTAAAAGTAGGCACACTGGTGCAGGGTCACCCTCTCATCCATGGGTCCAGAGACCAACAAAAGAGAGATCAGCACTGGAGTTGGAATAAATAACACATTTAATAATCACTCATGAATGGGACCACATCCAAACAACACTCTCAAGTGCTGCAAGGAGGAAGTACACTGAAGTTACAGAACACAGGTCTTTTATACAGGTTTTCTGCTATGTAAGCATGTGAACAGAAATAGGAAGAACAAGTTTTAGGAATAGCTATTAGCAAACAAGGGCAGATGAATTACCATGTGATCAGCAAATTGGGAGGGGCAGCAGGAATGCTTATGGCAGCAGTAAATGGTTGACAGTTAACATCTGAGACCAGGTGCACTGATAACCATAAACCCTCAGTACGCACATTGCTTTAGCTGAGTCAGGAAGTCAACAAAAATAGATAACACAAGCAGAGTGGAAAGACGAAAGAATTACGAACGAAACTTGAATGGACACCATAGCCAAAATGGCTGTTGCTTCTGCTAAGTAAAATATTAAAATTTTTCCGCAATGATGCTGCGGCGCAGATGGTGAGCGGGCGGCTGCAGTTTAAACAAACTAGTGGCAGGCTGCAGGCAGTGGCAATGGCAGCATGACCAAGTTGTTCCGTGGTAATATTATCAAACACAGACCCGATTGGCAGAGCTCAGCTGACCTCTGCACGGACCGGGGCGGCCACCTGAGTTGTTCCTCAGCAGCCCTTCTAGCTGCTGTCGAGCCACATAGTCATGCCAGAGCCGGTGTTTGCTGCATCGTTGCAGCAATGTGCGTTGCAAAGTTAGTGATGTGTCTTTCTTTCTCTGATTAACATGTGTTTTTAAAAAATGTATTATTAGCGCTAGCGCACCGTGGGTCTGACTACCTGCTTTTTAGTACTTTTCATCTTGGATAATTGAAGCCATGATAGAGCAGGTCTAGGAAAACTAGGCCGGTGGTGTAGGTGAGCTATAATCACTTGGCGTAATGGGGCTGTGCAAGAGGGGCAGAGTAGCCCCTGTATAAACCAGAAACCGATCAGTAGATCCCAAGACGTTTGCATCAACATAAGGACCCATTTGATCTATTGGCACCTCAACCGGTTCATTACCCCGTCCTAGGCATCCCTATGCGTAATCAGAATCTGCAAGGACCTCATCAGAATAATCAGACATTTGATATTGATTTTGTCTATCAAAAGTATTAGAGTCATTTGGTCCTTTTTCAACTGCCTTAAACCTGGGACGAGCTCCTGTACCTCCCCTGGTTCCTGAATTCCCTGGGCGTCCTCTTATACTGCCCCTTCCCCGCTGATGCGGCTGACCGCACAAAAGGGGGCACTCAGAAAGCCAATGCCCAGTCTCTTTACAATAAGCACACTGATTAGGAGACAAATTTGCTCGAGGGAGAGGGGGTGCTACAGGTGTATACATTGCACGTCCGCCTCTTCCACTTCCCCTAAATGGTGGACCATATATTTGAGCCAACATAACTTTTGTCTTTAAGGCTTTATCCTTCTTATCCTCCCTGCCTTTTGCTTCCTGTTCCTGTCGCTCATAATATTGGGACATAGTCAAAAGAGAAACTGGGGAAGACGTAGTACCAAGAACTCTCACTAGCCTTTAAACGACTAGCTTATTCCGGTAACATATTAGCGACAAATTTATCGACAAACAAATGCTTACCCGTATCATCAGCCAATGAGTGACCACTAAAATCATGGAATGTTTCCTCAAACCTTGAAAAGAAATCAGAAACTGACTTATCTGTTTTCTGTTTACAGGACGCTAACGTAGTCCAATCTTTTTTCTAGCAGGTATGAGAGTCTTTAACTTAGTCACAATAGCTTTAGGAAGATCTAATATCTCCTTCTGAGGTTTCTGCGCAGGCGCCCTTTCCGCATATATTTGATCTAAATGTTCCCAAGTATCACCATATGCTACATTGTCATCTATTTTACATATCATTCTCCACATATCAGAGGGCAAAATAACCCAAAGAACATATACATATCTGGCAAGGTCATAGTGCAGGAGCTAATGGCTCCTTCCACCTCCTCATAGAAGGCGGCAGGATATTTCCGGGGACGGGCAAAGCAGCTTTAAGAGCCATCACATCAGCTCTACTCCAAGGAGTGTAAAACCAATTATATATAAAATATCCCTTTGCAACATCCGAAGTTTTGTCATCATTTGTTCCCGCACCCTTCGGAGGAACATACAGGGGTGCAGCTTCACGCATAGGTTTTACAGTAACTGTAGTACTACTAGGTGCAGCCTCTTCCACCGGAGCATCTACATTCTGTACTTGAGATTGAACTGCTTCTATACCTCTCTGTTTTCTAGCTAATTCTTGCTCCTTTCGTAAACGCAATGTTGCGTCTCGTATTTTAACCACTCGTCTACACATATCAGATAGGTTTGAAAAAGGAAAAGACCCCTCTGTTAATTGTTTGTAATCAGTATTTATATCAGCTGGCTCTAGTTCCTGAGAAATTTGTCTATAATCAAATATTACCTCCCAAACGAATTTTTCTACAAAATAAAATTGCTCTGCACTGTTCCACTGTTGAATCATAGTTACAATGAGCGATGCCGCGTGAGACCGACGAGCCTCCTCACTAGCAGCAATTTTTAATTTATCTTTTTCTGCTTTAGTCAAAGTAAAGTGAGTCTGTCGCACATCTTGTTTATCTTGTTCTTTGTCGTCTGAAGACAAATGCTCATCGTCAGAAGCCTCATAAGGGGCACTTAGAGTGTGACGTTTATATGGGGGGGGGTGGACGTTCCAATAGGATGCAATCTTCCTTAGTTGTATCAAGTAGGGAATAGAGAAGGCGCCTAATAGGATACTGGCCATTTATCGCTAATCGACGTTCTGTATCTTCTTTTTCTGTTTTTTTCATTCTTTTCTCAATTTTTTTAATTCTAGCGCTTTTTGATATATAGTTTTATGTTGTACTTTTTCTGCTATAGCTTCTGCTCTCTTCGCTCTCTCTCGCACTTCTTTCTCCCACAAACGCACACAATCAAACATATCCTGTTGACTTCTTTTTTTAAACAAACACTGCTGTATATATTGAACCTTTTTAAGGTCAAATGACCCATTCACTGGCCATTGCAGATTGGAATATATCTTTGTGTATTTGTTCCACAGTGGACCGTACATTATGGAAGAAATGCCATATTTGACATACATATCTCTATTAGGCGTCCCTTCTGGGGGAGCCGGCTGACTATTTTCTAACTCTACTTTGGTACCACCAGAGCAGCAACATTACCTACGGAGTGTGCTGAGAACAGGCATGTTTTACCAAAATATGTGTAAAATATTACTACTCAGAACAAATATTCTGAAAGGAGAAAAATATCCACATTACCTGCCTTCAAACTTTGCAAAGATTTAATAACAAATTCAAACAAAAAGCCCAGGCTTAACAAATCAAGAGTGCCACTTTAGCAACCTTACCAAACAGAAGACTCCAACTCCCACCTGCCGATCTCTGGTCGACCTAATGGTCTTTATAGATTTGCGCCAAAGAAAACCCCAGAAGAGACCGGTCACCACCTGGAGGGTCAATTCGGGAAAACCGGAAAAGTCACGTCGCACTGCAAAGACAAAGGTATCCTTGTGCAGTGCACTTCCTCTGCAATATTTCGATCCTCCATCAAGACCACTCCTTCGGACGGCCGCGTCTCCGATGGGGCCCCACAATGGGTGCCAACTGTGGAAATGCACCTAAAAGTAGGCACACTGGTGCAGGGTCACCCTCTCGTCCACGGGTCCAGAGACCAACAAAAGAGAGATCAGCACTGGAGTTGGAATAAATAACACATTTAATAATCACTCATGAATGGGACCACATCCAAACAACACTCTCAAGTGCTGCAAGGAGGAAGTACACTGAAGTTACAGAACACAGGTCTTTTATACAGGTTTTCTGCTATGTAAGCATGTGAACAGAAATAGGAAGAACAAGTTTTAGGAATAGCTATTAGCAAACAAGGGCAGATGAATTACCATGTGATCAGCAAATTGGGAGGGGCAGCAGGAATGCTTATGGCAGCAGTAAATGGTTGACAGTTAACATCTGAGACCAGGTGCACTGATAACCATAAACCCTCAGTACGCACATTGCTTTAGCTGAGTTAGGAAGTCAACAAAAATAGATAACACAAGCAGAGTGGAAAGACGAAAGAATTACGAACGAAACTTGAATGGACACCATAGCCAAAATGGCTGTTGCTTCTGCTAAGTAAAATATTAACATTTTTCCGCAATGATGCTGCGGCGCAGATGGTGAGCGGGCGGCTGCAGTTTAAACAAACTAGTGGCAGGCTGCAGGCAGTGGCAATGGCAGCATGACCAAGTTGTTCCGTGGTAATATTATCAAACACAGAGCCGATTGGCAGAGCTCAGCTGACCTCTGCACGGACCGGGGCGGCCACCTGAGTTGTTCCTCAGCAGCCCTTCTAGCTGCTGTCGAGCCACATAGTCATGCCAGAGCCGGTGTTTGCTGCATCGTTGCAGCAATGTGCGTTGCAAAGTTAGTGATGTGTCTTTCTTTCTCTGATTAACATGTGTTTTTAAAAAATGTATTATTAGCGCTAGCGCACCGTGGGTCTGACTACCTGCTTTTTAGTACTTTTCATCTTGGATAATTGAAGCCATGATAGAGCAGGTCTAGGAAAACTAGGCCGGTGGTGTAGGTGAGCTATAATCACTTGGCGTAATGGGGCTGTGCAAGAGGGGCTGTCTGTTCACCCTTTGCCTCCAGAATACAGCAGAAGTGGGAGCAAGAAGGTCTGCCTTGAGCAAGGGCCGCGGAAGTCGGTCAGCAGAGAAGTCATTGAACATCCTGATCGTTTGGCTGGCAGCTGAAGAGATCCGTGCTGGCGTCTCTCACATCCTGTTTGGGAGACTCGGCCCGGGTCCACATGGGACAGAGAGGCCCTTGAATCCAGAGGGCACAGCTGGATATGTTTGTCCGTGGTGCCGCCACTTACATGCAACCACATGAGTAAGTCCTCCATCTGTCTGATCTGAACAACACGGAGGGGCAGAGACGCGCATAGGACTCCCACAGCCTAAAGGCAGGCCATCAGCTGCTGGTCACTATCCGGCACAGTGGCAGGTGAATGCACAAAAATGAATTTAATTCCTCAAATGGTAATTATGATAATTGTGTAAAAAGGAATTTGCAAGTCGGCAAATATTAAAGTGGTTTACTGTTATCAAACTGTATTGGTACTAATGTGCTTCGTAATTGACACCTGTGAGACGGCTTGCACATTGAATGAAACATTATCTGGGCCCAGGTCATAGGGTGGTAACGAATTGCTGTAGAAACCAGCCTGGGCCCAGCGAAGTTGTTTTGTGTGCTTCAGGTTTCAAGAATAAAACAAACTTCCCTTTTCCTTTAACTCTAGAGGGAAAAGATCAGTATCTTCAACCCCAATTATCTGTCCAGTTATATCTGGATCACCCTGGAACCTTTAAGAACAAGCTTTTATAAGGTCTAATCTTACCAAGTTACCAGATTTACATTTTGATTTGTACACGATGCCCCATAGTTAAAAACAAAACTAGTTCAAAGGGAATGTTCTATGTATCTATTTTATTAATCAGCATAATATTTCATCAAAATATTTTAGCACAAGTTATTAAAAACATTATTCATCGCTTTTTATTAAAAACATACATTGTACATAATAAAATTAAGAAAATTAAGAAAAAACTGTCAAGACGCTAATCTGCGAGCCCTGGACACGCGACATCATATATATGAGCAGGGGGAGCGCATCGGTAAGCTTCTTGCGTGGCTGGAGTGCAAGGAACAGGCGGCTAGGTGGGTTAAGGTGATAACGGGCCAGGGAGGCAAGCTCGTCATGGAACCCCAGGGAATTGCTGACGTGTTTGCAGCGCATTTTGAAGAAGTCTACCGGGTCCCACAGAACTCTCAGGCCCGATGGGCCACAGACCTCCTTGCCACTATAAATGTGACGTGTTTGATTGCAAGTCACTCGAAGCTGACCTTTTAGCGGCAGAAGTCCAAAAAGCTATAGTAGACATCAGGTCGGGCAAAGCGATGGGCCCCAATGGCCTGCCCATTGAGCTCCTCAAACTCATGGCTGTGAAGTTGGCACCCCACTTGTTGAACCTATATAACGAATGCTACGAACTCAGCCGTTAGCCTCCTGAAATCCGCGATGCGGCGATTGTGGTGATCCATAAGCCTGGCAAGCTGTCGGAAGACTGCAAATCGTACCACCCCATTTCGCTGTTGCCGGTAGAAGCGAAAATTCTGGCTAAACTGGTGGCCAATCGCCTACTCCCCTATCTTCCCGACCTGATCCATCCAGATCAGTCAGGCTTCATGCCGGGTAGGAATACCGCCATGAATCTCCGTCGTGCTAATGGGGTGTTGGGACGGGTTGATAGCCTTGAAGAAGAAGTGATCTTGTTGTCACTTGATGCCACTATGGCGTTTGATACGGTAGAATGGGAATATATAACAGCCCAAGGGGTTACAGCATCCCAGTAGCGGATCAGGGCTTGGTATACCTGGGCTTATTCCTCACACCTGATGAGAATCTTTTCTTTGAACGTACCCTCAAGAAGCCCCTGGAATGTCTGAGATCGGATGTCATGCATTGGAGGTCACTGCCCCTGACGTTGTTGGGACGCGCCTCCCTGTTTAAGATGCTTGCGCTTCCTCGCTTTTTATATGCCCTGGAGAATGCCCCATACCGGATCTCTGACTCCTACTTTTCCCAAATCAATGGGGTGGTACGGGAGTTGCTCTGGGACGGTTGGGCCCCTAGAATTTCTATAACTAAACTCACCATGGGGTGTTATGACAGGGGTATAGGGCTGCCAGATGTGCGCCTTTACTATCGGGCGTCGCAACTGGTACCCATCAATAGATGGGCATTTGGCTCTCACGAAGACCCCAATTTCCGCACGGACCACTGGCTGATGGGAAGGGGGGGTTACAATAAAGCTCTCTACACCAATCCCATAAATTGCGTCTGACTGGCCCCACGGCCCGTACGGTCGAAGCGTGGCACACGGTACAACGTAAGTTGGTGTGGCACAACCGTCTCACGAAGGCTACTCCGCTATGGGAGCCGGATCTCTTAGGATGGATGTATGACATTACAACGCGTGTCATTACAACGCGTGCAGTTACATCGCATGCGTTACAACGCATGCCATGTTACAACGCTATGCCATTACAACGCAAGTCTTTACATCGACTTGCACTAGATGGCGTGCTAACATTAGAAAAGTGTAATTTACTATTCCAACTCCAGTCCACGTAACAGTAGGGAAGGTGTTGGGATAGTAAACTACACTATTTGTAATGTTAGCACGCCATCTAGCGCAAGTCGATGTAAAGACTTGCGTTGTAATGGCATTGCGTTGTAACATCGCATGCGTTGTAACGCATGCGATGTAAAAGCTGCGCGTGGTAAAAACCGCGTTGTAATGGCTGTTCCTCCTTAGGACACCTTAGTGCATGCCCGGGATTCGACAAGTGGGACATGATTGGAATTTCCAGGGTTGGGGACTTTGGGTTCAGGGTAGGAAAGCCACGTTCACAGATCTACAAGCAAAATACTAACTCGCCCCTACGGAGACCTTTAGATATCTACAAATCAGCCATGCGATTGACTTGGCCCTCCCCGAGATTGCCCCCTTCCAGACTCCTCCCCCCTGGAGGATCGACTCTTATTAGTCCCGATGGACCGCAAGGCAATATCCCTAACCTATAAAAAATTAGTAAATAACCGGATTGACCCGATGCTGAAACTAAGAGTGGGCTGGGAGCGGGACCTTGGTGAGATGGAGGATGATGATTGGAGGGATGCGCTCGCCTCCCCTCGGGAGGTGGCAATTCCACAGAGGCTGCGACTTGTCCAGTTAAAGGTACTCCACAGGGTTTACTTTGATGCCTCATTATTGTTTAGGTTGGGTAGGAGGACGGACGCTCTCTGCCTTAGACACTGCAACCAGACTGGCACGTTCACACACATACTCTGGGGCTGCCCCCACATACAAAAGTATTGGATAGCCCTTACCCGACAAATATCCAGGGCTTGCGGCAAACCCGTTCATCCCTCCCCCAAGTCTTGCCTCCTTACCATCTGGGACGCAACAGACCTCACCCAGATGGAACAATCCTGGGTAACAATGGGTTGGAGTATAGCCAAACGTCATATCACCCAAAAATGGGGTTCAGGGGTGCTGCCACAGGTGAGAGACTGGGCCTCTGATATGGACTACGCTATGGTGGCTGAAAAGACGCTGGTTAAGGGGCGTGGGTGCCCCAAAAAATGGGATATTAAATGGGCGAAGTGGAATAAGTATAGGGGCGATATATGCAACTCTCCTACGGTGGAGTTGAGGAGGGTGAGGCGGACACTACTGGCTCTACAGGATGGGATAGAAACACCTGTCCCACCAGGTGTACACCGTTAGAGCTCTGCGACATGGAGGGTTCACACATATTTCCAGGGGTTTTTGTCAACTTTCAGATGTTATCCACCACCAAAGAAGACTCAATACAGCACTAAGTAGGGTGTTAAGTATCCTCTCACTCTGTATAATTGATGTACTGCCAATTGAAACTGATTCTTGCTTTGCCACTGCTGATTCTGTAATGCCTGGAAGGTTGTTGTTCATCAATAAAATTGTTTATTAAAAAAAAAAAGAAAGAAAAAACTGTCGACGCTGCGTTTCAGTGTTAGAAAAGATCATCACCTTCTTCAGGACAATAATTTTTCAATATTAAAAAACTGTCTAAATAAAAATATAAACATTTTATTAATAACCAATCTATAGGTACATTCTTTTATTTTCTTACATTTTCTTTTAATTTAACAATTTAAGCATTATTCTCAGGACAGTGTGCTCTATCTGATGTAATTGCTTACACCTTTCTTATTCAGCGTCTATTTCTATGCATTTATACATTTATAAAATCTTTCCAATTGTTCTAATAAAAATAGTCTTGTTGTATTTATGACATCTTAGGCTGTATAATTGCAAGAGAAAAAGGGACATTTCTACATGTCACTAGTCCTGGGATCCTGTCATGCATTCGTCACTTCATTCATCAAACACATATACATAAGGCCTAATTTCTTTTTAGGCTGAAAGCCTCTACATTATTCAATAAAAATAACATTAGCAATGCGTTATTTGCATTACATTTATCCTTATTGTATTTGGTAACTTGCAAATAAATCATTAGTCTGGAATATAGTAATCTATTCCCTTCTTTTAACTATAGTGTGAGAACACAACGAATATCAGTAAATATCATGACACACCTTAATGAATTCTATATAGGCCTTTCTTAATTGGCTTCAATAGAAGAATGAATTCTTCAGAATCACTCATTAGAAAGATACAGGTCAATACTGCAATAAAGAGGAAATTTCTTTTATTTTTCTTGAATATTCCTATTTACGTTCTTGGCCTCTGATGTATAAATTTTTTTTTATTTTAAATAAAAAATGGGGGGGAACCATACCCCTCCTTTATATCTAATTCCAGCTTATGGCTCGTAAATTTATTCATAACCCTTTATAGAAAGTCTTTTTCCAAGGGTATTTATAATTTATTTACTCATTCTCAACACTGAATTGATATTTTTAGTGGAATGTACCTTAGTGATAAGTATGTCTTTCTCATCCGATTCCATTTACTTCTCACTGTCTTGCTTACATCATCAATCCCTTCAAATATACTGTGAGAAAGTTAAATCAGTATTAATGTAGAGCTTGACAATTGTGTTTCTTTATCAAAACCCCTTTTTTGTGGATATTCTTAATGATTTCCACCCTTACATGTGCAAAAAATGTTTTGGGGGAAAGGGTTTCTTGATTCGTTGTTATTTCTGGACACTTTTTCTGTTCCTCTTGCACCAGTATTTAATTATGATGCCTTAAAGAATTTTTAAAAAGAAATACATTCTTAATATGGGGCCGATTCCAATCCTGGGAAAAGGCTGTACGAATCGTTGTACGGAGCGTTTTCTCTGTACGACTCGTACCCGGTAAACTGTCCGTACAACCTAGGAAGTACGATTCGTACAGAAAGCCTATTTCTGTACGTTTCGTACAAAAGACCGTACGGGTAAAAAAAAACAACGATTCTGACCCGGAACAGCTTGTACGCGACGTCCGGACGCATTCAAGCAGCGGTTTCCGGCCCAGCAAGTACGATTCGTCCCTACGTCACTCCGTACGGCTCTTTTTTTACGGGAGCCAAACACAGCCGGAAAAGCAGAGTCCGACGCGAACCGCTACTCAACGGAGCCCCGGTACGCGACGTACACGCCATGAACCCCATTGTACGTGTAATCCCGGTCCTCCTAGCCTACAACCTGGTGCACCGGACCCGACGCACACGCCGCAGAAGGTGAGAACAACACCCAGGGGCCGGGGGGAGTGAGGGGCAGAAAACATACCCCAAACCCAAAGCAAAACCTATAATATGGAGCCCATACATTACCACCAGGGTCTGGTCACTTGGGGGGGCGTGGCCAGCAAACCCTGCGTACCGCAACAACAGAAGTGGATGTGTACGGTGCGTTGCACACCCCTAGCACCAGTAGAACAGTGATACCGACAGTACACACGCAATGAATGCGTGGCTACAGTACGGTCCACACGTACCCCTACGGCACCAGTAGAACAGTCATACGGACCGTACACACGCAATGAATGCGTGGGTACGGTGCGTTCCACACGTACCCCTACGGCACCAGTAGAACAGTGATACGGACCGTACACACACAATGAATGCGTGGGTATGGTGCGTGCCACACGTACCCCTACGGCACCAGTAGAACAGTGATACAGACCGTACACACGCAATGAATGCGTGGGTACGGTGCGTTCCACACGTACCCCTACGGCACCAGTAGAACAGTCATACGGACCGTACACACGCAATGAATGCGTGGGTGAAATGAAATGAAATGAAATGAAATGAAATGAAAATGTGATTTATAAAGCGCTGCAGTTGCCCTGAGGCGTCCAGGCGCTAGAAACAGAGAAAACCCTTGTGAGGTTATTGTTTTAAGCGTTAAACAGATGAGTTTTTAGCTGTTTGCGGAAGCTGGTCAGGTAAGGGTTGTTTCTCAGCTGCAGAGGGAGGGTGTTCCAGAGTTTGGAGACATTGTACGAAAAAGAGCGTCCTCCTGCTCTGGCTCTAAAGATTCTGGGAATTTTGGCTAGAAATGCCGTTGAGGAGCGAAGGGTCTTGTTAGGCCTGTATGGAGAAATCAGGGAGCAGTTGATGTCTGGGCCCGTTTCCCAGAATGTCTGGTGGGCAATACAGAGTGCTTTAAACTTTATTCGGTCCCTGACAGGTAACCAGTGTAAGGTCTTCAGGCCGATTTTTATTGGGGTCCTCCGAGGAATTCCCAGCAGCGCCCTGGCGGCGCAGTTCTGTGCGCGTTGAAGTTTTTGTAGGGTGTAGTCTGGTGCTCCCAAATAGAGGGCGTTGTTAAAGTCCAGACGAGATTGGATGAGGCCCTGTATGATTATTTGTTTGGCCTCGAACGGGAGGAGGGGAAGGACTTTTTTGATCACTCTAAGGAGGCCAAAGCAGGTGGCTGATATCTTGGTGGCCTGAGTATTGAGGCTCAGAGATTTATCAAGCCACACACCTAGGCTTTTGATGTTGTCTCTGGGGGGTGGGGCCATTCCCATGCTTGGTGGCCAGATCGACTCTATAGTGGCAGAGGAGGCCGGGCCCAGGCGCATGAGCTCAGTTTTATCATCATTGAGCTTTAGGCATGAGCTCATCATCCAGCTCTTTACGTCTTCCAGGCAGGCCGCTAGGTCTGGTGGTGACTGGAGGTCGCTCTTCTGTGTAAGGGAGACCACCAGCTGGGTGTCGTCCGCATAGGAGACGATTTTAACACCATGCGGACGAACAATCCCAGCCAGTGGCTTCATATATGCATTAAAGAGCGTAGGGCTTAGAGAAGAGCCCTGCGGGACTCCACATCCCAGAGGGCGAGTGGAAGAGCGGGATGTGCCGTTGAAGACCTGAAAGGTTCTGTCTGATAGAAAAGATTCAAACCATGCCAGCGCGTCTCCGGTCACTCCTAAGTCGGAAAGGCGGGTTAACAGGATTTTGTGATGTACCGTGTCAAATGCGGCGCTTAGATCGAGGAGGATCACTGCCACTGACCCTCCTCGATCCAGGATCCGTCTTGCCTCCTCTGTTACTGCCAGTAGGGCGGTCTCTGTCCCATGTTTGGCTCGAAAGCCCGTTTGGGAGGAGTCAAGGAGATGGTTTTCCTCCAGGAATGATGTCAGGATGGTATTGACATGTTTCTCCAGAATTTTTGATGCCCATGGGAGTAGTGAGATCGGGCGATAGTTACTGGGGTTGGCCGGGTCAAGGGAGGGTTTTTTCAATAGAGCCCGTACCATAGCGTGTTTCCAAGTCGTGGGAACTGTCCTGCTTATTATGGAAGAGTTCAGTAGATCCACGAGAGTGGGGAAGATAGTTTTGCTTGCCAGGCACAATGAGCCTGGAGGACCAGGGTCGCATGGAGATCCGGTTTTTATTTGTTGTGCCAGTTTCTCCAAGGTTTCCAATGCTATCAGGGGAAAGGACTCCAGCCGCTTGGTCGGGTTTGAAGCTGAGTGCGAGCCTTGGACAGGCGGATCAGTGGGCGGGTTGGGAAAGGAAAGATAAATTTTATTAACTTTTTGAAAGAAGAATTCCACCAAATCGTTGCATTTGGACGGTGAGTTGTTATTATCTGTCACAGGGGGTGGAGACTTGATCAAGGTATTAACTATACGGTAGATTTCTTTCGATTTGGATTTCGCCGCGGTTATTTTAAGGTTGTAATGGGCAGCTTGCCAGGCTTTTATGGCCAGTTTATAATTCCTGATCATTTCCCTATAGGTCGCTTTTTCTTCGGGGTTATACAACGTGCGCCACTTTCTCTCCTGTCTTTTGCAGAGACGTTTGTGGTTTCTAAGGTCTTCTGTGTACCAAGGAGCAGTTTTACTATGTCTCCTGGAGTTTGGTGAGTATTCTGGGAGGACCGAGTCAAGGGAGGTGGTTATCCATTCGTTGTATTTTGTATTATTAGAGGTAGGGTCGTGAGAAAGAGAGGGTCTAGTGGTGCAAAGAACTTGCGTCCAACTGTCAATGGAAAGTTTAGACCAATTACAGGTTTTCCTTGTATTAAATAAGGAGGGGGGTGGTTTGCTCGTGGTCCAGTTGAAAGCAATCAGGAAGTGGTCTGTCCAAGGAAGTCTGGTGATACTACCCACTTTGAGTTGGTCGGAGTTACTGAAGATCGGATCTAACAGATGCCCCTTTTCATGAGTAGCGGAGGGGACCAATTGTTCAAGTTGAATTGCGGCCAGGCTTGACTGTATCTCTTGTGCTAAGGAGTCCAGCAGATTGTCAAAATGGATGTTAAAATCTCCAAGTAGGGTGAAATTGGAGGGAGAGACGACCGACTGGGAGGTCACCGAAAGAAGGGAGGTGTTGAATTGTCCTATAGGGCCGGGAGTGCGGTATATAAGAATACCGGAGAAGCAGGTATTAGGAGTGAACTCGATGGAGAAGGAGAGGTTTTCACAATCCTCAAGGTCTTCCGCTAAATGGCGGCAGGTATAGCTTTCTTTGTAGATAATCGCAAGGCCGCCACCTCTACCCAGTGGTCGGTCAGCCCGCACTATCTGATATCCCGGGATGATGGCTTGTGCCAGGTCTGGCTGAGAGTCTAGGTTCAGCCATGTCTCGGTCAGAAAAAGTGCATCTGGGGAATATTCCTCCAGTAGTAAGGAGATTTCTAAGCAATGTTTTACAAGGGACCTACAGTTAAGAAGGAGCATGGAGTAGTTCTTTACCTCGGCTCTGAATTCGGGGAATGTAGTGAGTAGGTCTGATTTGCAGTTCCTACAGCGTCGAGGGATCTCCAGGGGGTGTAACGGGGTACCACACTTGGGAGAGACAGGTGGCCGTAGCTGATGTAGGGAGCTCGGGCTATATACCTGTCTGTCGTCTCTGAGGGCAGGGGACATGGCCCTTGGGCACGGCCGGGCGCGGACGAGCGCAGACGAGCTTGCCTTAAGCGCGCCTTCGGCGCGCAGTCGGCGCGCCCGCTGCGCTCGTCCGCTGCGCGTCCTACGAGTGGGCATGTTTTTGAGGGTGGGAGAGGGAGGGAACAAACGACGGGGCATGGCCTGTCGAGTGGGCGTGTCTCAGCGACAGCTTGCAATCAGCTGTGCGAGGTGCTGGCTAATCGCATGGCGAGCAGCGAGTGGTGAGTGAGTTTTTTAAAACAAAGTCAAACACACAAGCGAGCACAGTTTACCCTATTTACAATTTACAGTTGTTTAAGAACAGGGACAGGGCGTCTCCCGGCTTTTCGCCTCAGGAGCGGTTTTGTCTGAGTAAGCGCCGCTTCGGTCAGCGCGCGCTTTTGTATCCACGGGGGGCGTGGCCTGTCGAGTGGGCGTGTCTCAGCGACAGCTTGCAATCAGCTGTGCGAGGTGCTGGCTAATCGCGTGGCGAGCAGCGAGTGCTGAGTGAGTTTTTTAAAACAAAGTCAAACACACAAGCGAGCACAGTTTACCCTATTTACAATTTACAGTTGTTTAAAACAGGGACAGGGCAATTGCGTAGAACAGTGATACGGACCGTACACACACAATGAATGCGTGGGTATGGTGCGTGCCAGCGGTTTCCGGCCCAGCAAGTACGATTCGTCCCTACGTCACTCCGTACGGCTCTTTTTTTACGGGAGACAAACACAGCCGGAAAAGCAGAGTCCGACGCGAACCGCTACTCAACGGAGCCCCGGTACGCGACGTACACGCCATGAACCCCATTGTACGTGTAATCCCGGTCCTCCTAGCCTACAACCTGGTGCACCGGACCCGACGCACACGCCGCAGAAGGTGAGAACAACACCCAGGGCCCGGGGGGGTGAGGGGCAGAAAACATACCCCAAACCCAAAGCAAAACCTATAATATGGAGCCCATACATTACCACCAGGGTCTGGTCACTTGGGGGGGTGTGGCCAGCAAACCCTGCGTACCGCAACAACAGAAGTGGATGTGTACGGTGCGTTGCACACCCCTAGCACCAGTAGAACAGTGATACCGACAGTACACACGCAATGAATGCGTGGCTACAGTACGGTCCACACGTACCCCTACGGCACCAGTAGAACAGTCATACGGACCGTACACACGCAATGAATGCGTGGGTACGGTGCGTTCCACACGTACCCCTACGGCACCAGTAGAACAGTGATACGGACCGTACACACACAATGAATGCGTGGGTATGGTGCGTGCCACACGTACCCCTACGGCACCAGTAGAACAGTGATACAGACCATACACACGCAATGAATGCGTGGGTATGGTGCGTTCCACACGTACCCCTACGGCACCAGTAGAACAGTCATACGGACCATACATACGCAATGAATGCGTGGGTACGGTGCGTTCCACACGTACCCCTACGGCACCAGTAGAACAGTGATATGGACCATACACACGCAATGAATGCGTGGGTACGGTGCGTTTCACACGTACCCCTACAGCACCAGTACATTTGGGTTACGAGGCGTACACACGCCAGGAATGTGGGCTTACGGACTGGCCCTGCATGTTACCTTCATATTGGTGTGTGTGTAGGTCCAGGCCAGCAGTGTACTGGTCCAAGGGGGTGGTTGGGAGGGTGGGTGGGTGCAGAGGATTCCCATCAGTGGCCACACATATAGGGGTGGGTGCAGATTAATACCAGCAGTGGACAGAGACATGGGGGTGGGTGCACAGGACTCCCAGCAGTGGCCTGCAATATGAGGGGTGTGTGCAGATGAATACCAGCAGTGTCCAGACATATGGGGTGGGTGCACAGGACTCCCAGCAGTGGACAGAGACATGGGGTGGGCGCAGAGGACTCCCAGCAGTGGACAGAGACATGGGGGTGGGTGCAGATGAATACCAGCAGTGTCCAGACATATGGGGGTGGGTGCACAGGACTCCCAGCAGTGGCCTGCAATATGAGGGGTGTGTGCAGATGAATACCAGCAGTGTCCAGACATATGGGGGTGGGTGCACAGGACTCCCAGCAGTGGGCTGCAATATGAGCGGTGTGTGCAGGTGAATACCAGCAGTGTCCAGACATATAGGGGTGGGTGCACAGGACTCCCAGCAGTGGCCTGCAATATGAGGGGTGTGTGCAGATGAATACCAGCAGTGTCCAGACATATGGGGGTGGGTGCAGACGACTCCCAGCAGTGGACAGAGACATGGGGGTGGGTGCACAGGACTCCCAGCAGTGGACAGAGACATGGGGGTGGGAGCAGAGGACTCCCAGCAGTGGACAGAGACATGGGGTGGGCGCAGAGGACTCCCAGCAGTGGACAGAGACATGGGGGTGGGTGCAGACGACTCCCAGCAGTGGACAGAGACATGGGGGTGGGTGCACAGGACTCCCAGCAGTGGACAGAGACATGGGGGTGGGAGCAGAGGACTCCCAGCAGTGGACAGAGACATGGGGGTGGGTGCAGATGAATACCAGCAGTGTCCACACATATGGGGGTGGGTGCACAGGACTCCCAGCAGTGGCCTGCAATATGAGGGGTGTGTGCATATGAATACCAGCAGTGTCCAGACATATGGGGGTGGGTGCAGAGGACTCCCAGCAGTGGACAGAGACATGGGGGTGGGTGCAGAGGACTCCCAGCAGTGGACAGAGACATGGGGGTGGGCGCAGAGGACTCCCAGCAGTGGACAGAGACATGGGGGTGGGTGCAGAAGACTCCCAGCAGTGGACAGAGACATGGGGGTGGGTGCACAGGACTCCCAGCAGTGGACAGAGACATGGGGGTGGGAGCAGAGGACTCCCAGCAGTGGACAGAGACATGGGGGTGGGTGCAGATGAATACCAGCAGTGTCCACACATATGGGGGTGGGTGCACAGGACTCCCAGCAGTGGCCTGCAATATGAGGGGTGTGTGCAGATGAATACCAGCAGTGTCCAGACATATGGGGGTGGGTGCAGAGGACTCCCAGCAGTGGACAGAGACATGGGGGTGGGTGCAGAGGACTCCCAGCAGTGGACAGAGACACGGGGGTGGGTGTAGAGGACTCCCAGCAGTGGACAGAGACATGGGGGTGGGTGCAGAGGACTCCCAGCAGTAGACAGAGACATGGGGTGGGGGGCAGAGGACTCCCAGCAGTGGACAGAGACATGGGGGTGGGTGCAGAGGACTCCCAGCAGTTGCCTGCAATATGAGGGGTGTGTGCAGATGAATACCAGCAGTGTCCAGACATATGGGGGTGGGTGCACAGGACTCCCAGCAGTGGGCAGAGACATGGGGGTGGGTGCAGAGGACTCCCAGCAGTGTACAGAGACATGGGGGTTGGTGCAGAGGACACCCAGCAGTGGACAGAGACATGGGGGTGGGTACAGAGGACTCCCAGCAGTTGCCTGCAATATGAGGTGTGTGTGCAGATGAATACCAGCAGTGTCCAGACATATGGGGGTGGGTGCACAGGACTCCCAGCAGTGGACAGAAACATGGGGGTGGGCGCAGAGGACTCCCAGCAGTGGACAGAGACAAGGGGGTGGGTGCAGAGGACTCCCAGCAGTGGACAGAGACATGGGGGTGGGTGCAAAGGACTCCCAGCAGTGGACAGAGACATGGGGGTGGGTGCAGAGGACTCCCAGCAGTGGACAGAGACACGGGGGTGGGTGCAGAGGACTCCCAGCAGTTGCCTGCAATATGAGGTCTGTGTGCAGACGAATACCAGCAGTGTCCAAACATATGGGGGTGGGTGCACAGGACTCCCAGCAGTGGCCTGCAATATGATGGGTGTGTGCAGATGAATACCAGCAGTGTCCAGACATATGGGGGTGGGTGCACAAGACTCCCAGCAGTGGACAGAGACATGGGGGTGGGCGCAGAGGACTCTCAGCAGTGGACAGAGGCATGGGGGTGGGTGCAGATGAATACCAGCAGTGTCCAGACATATGGGGGTGGGTGCACAGGACTCCCGGCAGTGGCCTGCAATATGAGGGGTGTGTGCAGATGAATACCAGCAGTGTCCAGACATATGGGGGTGGGTGCACAGGACTCCCAGCAGTGGACAGAGACATGGGGGTGGGCGCAGAGGACTCCCAGCAGTGGACAAAGACATGGGGATGGGGGTGGGTGCAGATGAATACCAGCAGTGTCCAGACATATGGGGGTGGGTGCACAGGACTCCCAGCAGTGGCCTGCAATATGAGGTGTGTGTGCAGATGAATACCAGCAGTGTCCAGACATATGGGGGTGGGTGCACAGGACTCTCAGCAGTGACCTGTAATATGAGGGGTGTGTGCAGATGAATACCAGCAGTGTCCAAACATATGGGGGTGGGTGCACAGGACTCCCATCAGTGGACAGAGACATGGGGTTGGGCGCAGAGGACTCCCAGCAGTGGACACAGACATGGGGGTGGGTGCAGATGAATACCAGCAGTGTCCAGACATATGGGGGTGGGTGCACAGGACTCCCAGCAGTGGTCTGCAATATGAGGGGTGTGTGCAGATGAATACCAGCAGTGTCCAGACATATGGGGGTGGGTGCACAGGACTCCCAGCAGTGGACAGAGACATGGGGGTGGGTGCAGATGACTCCCAGCAGTGGACAAAGACATGGGGATGGGGGTGGGTGCAGATGAATACCAGCAGTGTCCAGACATATGGGGGTGGGTGCACAGGACTCCCAGCAGTGGCCTGCAATATGAGGTGTGTGTGCAGATGAATACCAGCAGTGTCCAGACATATGGGGGTGGGTGCACAGGACTCTCAGCAGTGACCTGTAATATGAGGGGTGTGTGCAGATGAATACCAGCAGTGTCCAAACATATGGGGGTGGGTGCACAGGACTCCCATCAGTGGACAGAGACATGGGGTTGGGCGCAGAGGACTCCCAGCAGTGGACACAGACATGGGGGTGGGTGCAGATGAATACCAGCAGTGTCCAGACATATGGGGGTGGGTGCACAGGACTCCCAGCAGTGGACAGAGACATGGGGGTGGGTGCAGATGACTCCCAGCAGTGGACAAAGACATGGGGATGGGGGTGGGTGCAGATGAATACCAGCAGTGTCCAGACATATGGGGGTGGGTGCACAGGACTCCCAGCAGTGGCCTGCAATATGAGGTGTGTGTGCAGATGAATACCAGCAGTGTCCAGACATATGGGGGTGGGTGCACAGGACTCTCAGCAGTGACCTGTAATATGAGGGGTGTGTGCAGATGAATACCAGCAGTGTCCAAACATATGGGGGTGGGTGCACAGGACTCCCATCAGTGGACAGAGACATGGGGTTGGGCGCAGAGGACTCCCAGCAGTGGACACAGACATGGGGGTGGGTGCAGATGAATACCAGCAGTGTCCAGACATATGGGGGTGGGTGCACAGGACTCCCAGCAGTGGTCTGCAATATTGCAATATGAGGGGTGTGTGCAGATGAATACCAGCAGTGTCCAGACATATGGGGGTGGGTGCACAGGACTCCCAGCAGTGGACAGAGACATGGGGGTGGGTGCAGATGACTCCCAGCAGTGGACAGAGATATGGGGGGTGTACATCATTATCAGATGACCACGCCTACATAGTGGTATGGACGCATCCCTAACTTTGGACTATGATGATAGTGCTATGGCAACACATCACTGACAGCAGTGTCCCACTCCTAGGAGGATGGATGTATTTCACACACTGCATGACACACCACATGTGGGTGTGAGGACATATAACACATGCATACCCACCCATGGCGGATGCAGCACAATACACACCCTGATATCTTGCCACAAGACTGTATTGTCATGTAACTGCCTACAAAACTAAGATAGCCAAAGGGAACACACACGGTCACGCACATCCCAGGACTGATAGGAATGTCCAGGTGCTGGTCCAGCCACCAAGATGTTGTCTCTCATGGAAGGAATAGAGTGGAAGTCCCCTAGATACAATGCCCACAATTGGCAGTCTGGTGCCCAAATACCCTGCATAACAAGTACCATTTGTGTGGTAGGCCGTGATTACACACATGCATAGTGCTGAAAAGGGGGAATTTGTCCATGAAGGCATTTCGACATACTCAAAACACAAGTACAGTGACTAGCAAGGATGGCACAGACGATTCAGCAGGAGACATCGGTGAGCAGGCATGGCCATTGTTGAAGGGATCCGTCACCAGCAAAGGAAATGTTGACACAGGTCAGCACAATTGTGCAACTGTTTGCAGGGAAGATGTCATGTGCAACAGAGGAAGGAACACTCCTTGGGACAATGTCTCTAAACAAAATTAACACACACTACCAATGATTCTTTGCAGAGACATTGTGATGGCACACAGATACCATGGTCCACCTCATGACCATCATACAAAAACATTTCTCTGAACCCTAACACATTACCAGAACACCAACTCCAGAAGCCTCAGCACCAACATCAAGTACCTGAAATGCAATAGTGTTGAAAGTAAAAATAAAGGCTTTATTTAGCACTAAAAAAAAAGAACAAAAAATAGACTATGTACAGAGGCCAATGGCCAGTCCATTTTTCAAGTCCAAGGGGGGACTTAGGGGACCGCGTCTACCCCTAGCTTGCCTGCACAAAGGAACCTAAAGGTTTGTCGACCGCGGGGGGGCATCATCTGTGGCAGTACCAGGCACCGCAGGGACAGGAGGGGGAAGGGTAGGTGTTGCGGGTGCATGGGGGGATGTCTCCACCACAGAGGGTGGGGCAGCACCGAAGGTGGAGGTGAGCTCGGCGCTGCACACCGCTGCCAGTGCCTCCATCCGAACCCCTGCACCTGAGGATTCCCCAGGGTCAACAGAGGGTGTGGTGGGTGAGGGATGGGGTGAAGCGCTCTTGGGGGAGGGGGTCGACCTGGTGGGGGACTCAACTTCCGTGCCCGGGGACTTCCTCACCCGCTTGTGGGGTGGTCGCTCAGTGGGGGCGAGGTCCAGCTCACCTATAAAGATCTCCTTGGGTGAGAGTTTGGCAGGGGAGCCAAGGGGAGTGGTTTTGGAGGAACAGGGTTGTGATGACTGCGGACTGCGACTGTGGCTGCGTGCATGTCGTCTGTCCCCAGACCCTGTGGGTGTGCCTACATCCCCCTGAGTGTGCATGCCAGGAGGTGTGCGCTTTGCCTTACTTGGGGGTGTGCTGGCTGTGTCTGGTGGGGTGCGTGCCCGTGACTGTCTGTGTGTGCGTTGGACAGGCATGGGAGAGGGAAGTGTGGATGCGTCTGGGGTGGGGGGGACGGAGCGCTGCAGGAGACTAACTGCTGCCGTCAGGGAAGAGTCCATGGACCGCAGAATTCTGCGTTGGTCAGACATCGTTGCTGACATGCCCTCCATGAACGACACCATCTGTGTGAGCAGTTTAGTGTGTCCATGGAGGACATTCAGCACCGATGCTTGCCTGTTAGATCTGGGGGTCTCTAGTTGGCAGGGTAGGTACCACTGTCCAAGTAGGGACCCTTGCTTCTAGTCTGGGAAAGGGGGATACACTGTTAAGATAACCCCTGCTCACCCTCTAGGTAGCTTGGCCTGAGCAGTCTAGGCTATCAAAGGCAATGTGTAAAGTATTTGTACCAACACTCACAGTAACACAGTGAAAACACCACAGATTTACTCCACACCAGTTTTAGAAAAAATAAGGTATCTTTACTAAAAACTTCACAAGACCAAATACTACAGAAAAACCAACATACAATTAAAAAAGGTTACTTAAAGATAGTTCAAGAGTCTGCAGAAAGTACTCCAGGATGTAAAAGTCAATGTCCTGCACAATGCGACTCTCAATGCACAAAATACGACACTCTCGTGCCCAACAGTACCTGTAGTTGCGATAAGGTTTTCAAAAGCTATAACAAGGAAGATGGCAAAGGCGATGCGATACTCCTGAGATCTTGGGGAGGCTTTGCAGCAGCCCTGCTTCACGCAGCAGAGGTGGATGCGCCGGCTCCGATCTGTAGGATGAGGATGCGATGACTTTGGCTTTCGTTGCGTAGGGTTCTTAGGGGGAAGCTTCACCCACAGGTACGATGCGACGATCTTCGGTGCGGCGCGATGCGCGGCGTTGACTTCGGGCGCCGCAACCCTCGATGCGTCACGGGACGGGACTCTGCGTCGACACACGCAGCGACTGGATACTTTCACGCACCGGCAGTGGTGCGGCCCGCAAACTGGTTCTGCGACGACCCTCGCAGCGTCAGGAATCTTCTCGCACCGTAACGATGCTCGACGCACTCGGCGATGCGGGGACTCCAGGTGCTGCGATGACGCCGCAATGAAATTTTCCTCGCACTCTCGTTCTTGCGACACGCAATCGGATGATGCGTTGGGATACCAGTTACTCTTTTTCACGCTTCTGCTTTCCAGCTCCCAAACACAGCAAAACAACCTCCTGAGGCCCCAAGACTGGGCAAGCACTCCAAGGCAGGTCAGAACTCCTTCAGCAGAGTTCCAGGGGAGCTGGTGGTGAAGTCCTTTTGTTCCTGGGACTTCTTAACAGGTAGCCAGCTCTTCTCAGGCCCTTGGAGATCAGAATCAAAAGAAGGGGACACAGCAAAGTCCTTCCCCTCTCCTTGGCAGCAAAGCAAAACAGCAAGCAGGCAGTCTTCTCCTCTTCAGTTCTTTTCAGCTTTCTCCTTGGCAGAGGTTTCTTCTTAGTTCCAAAGTGATCTAAAGTTTAGGTGTCTGGGGTCCTCTTCTTATACCCCTCCAAGTCTTTGTCTCTCTTTGTTCCAGTGGGGGGATTCCCCTGCTCAAACCGGTTCCTGGGTGTGCTCTGCTCTGGAGCACCTGGTTCCTTTCAGAGTGAGGGGCAGGGTCGTTAGACGCTCAGCAGGAGGTGGAGCCTTCTTTGTGCCAGCAGAGGCAGAGTCCTCAGCCTGGCCAGCAGGGGGTGGAGCCAGCATTTTACTGGCAGGGGCAGCCCTATTCAAACCCAGGGACTACTCCTCCCACCCATCTAAAGCAGATCTCCCTATTCACCCTGCTGCTGACTCATCCAGGCTCCTGGAGCCACCTAGCCCATCACATGACACCAGTCAGCCAACCAGCACACAGGCACACAGGAAGGTTAAACAGGAGAAGAGCTACTTTCTAAAAAGTGCTATTCTTACACAGTGAATTTAAAAACCATCTTGCTAAAAAGATGTATAATTAAATTCTGAACACAAAGATACCAAACTTGGATTTTCTATCTTGCCCTTATGGGAAGATAGGCATGTAAACAGCCTCCCCCATTCTATCCTATGGGCAAGATAGCCTCTCAGCAGTGAAAAACGAAAATGGATGTAATTCACTACCAGGGCATGTTACACACCTCAGTACATGCCCTACCTTTCAGATACACTGCGCCCAGCCCAGGGGGGTACCTAGGGCCACCATAGGGATGCCTGACATGTACAGAAAGGGAAGGATAAGGCCTGGTCAGTGGGTGCACTGGCCAGGTCGACATGGCAGTCCTGGACTGCACATAGGCACTGCAAGCAGGCCTAAGACATCATTTTAGGGCTACTCCTGTGGGTGGCACAATCAGTGCTGCAGCCCACTAGTAGCATTTGAATCACCAGCCCTGGCACACGCAGTGCACTTTACTAGGGGCTGACAGGTGAAACAAATATACCAATCATGGATAACCAATCAATATAACAATTTATACAGAGAGCATATGCACTTTAGCACTGATCAGCAGTGGTAAAGTGCCCAGAGTCTTATTGCCAACAACCACGGGTCAGAAAAAATAAAGGAAGAAGAAGCAAAAAGTTTGGGGATAACCCTGCAAAAAGGGCCGTTTCCAACACAACCCCCTTCCAGCCTAAAGCCAGGGTAGACCAAGCGATACCTCGATGGGATTCCCTGCTTAGGGCGACAGAACACGGAAACTGGCCAAAACAGCAGGGCACTATTCCTGTTCTACGCCTTCCTGAACCCGGTTGGATCCCTCCATCCATACTCTCAGGGTCCACCAAGCCAACCCATGTGGAACCCTTCTCCTCACCTGTGGACACCACCTGTGCAGCCCCTAGCCTTAACGTGCTCACTGGTGTGTCCCAACAGACAGACAGCAAGCCGCAGTGACCAGTGACAGTGGTCAGGGATGAGACCCAGGCCTTATGCCTCTCAGGGCTCTCAAGCCCCTGTGGCGTCAGAAGGTGGGGGGCAGTAGCCCCAGGTGCTTGGCACCCTTTGTCCACTTCCTTTCCTGTCAGGTCGGGTCTGACAACCTGGCACTGACCCACCAGCCCCGGGCCTGTATCCGGAGGCTGGACAGGAGGCTGGGGTGGGCTGTTCCATACCCGGTCCTCCTCTTCCTGGAGCTCTGTACCCTCCTGGAGCGGTACCCCCTTCTAGAATAGTCAGGGCACCTGTGGCAGGTGTCCTGCGCCATTCACCCACCAGTTCAGGGGTTCTATCCTGCAACTGGGATTCCAGGTCAGGGGGGACACCCCGGACCTGGCCCTCCAACCTAGGGTCTAAACCCTCCAGGTAAACCGGGTTCAGAGGCGAGGACTCCCTCCCTCTGCACCCCCTTCCAGAATTCTGCACCCTCCTACTCGGAGCGGTACACCTCAAAGACAAACTGGTAGAGACACTGCTTACAGATGTCCCTCCCTCCAGTTCAGGACCTCTCTCCAGCAACTGGTCTCCCAACCTACGGTCTAAACCCTCAGGTTGCACCCCTGCCTGGCATGCCAGGACTTCTGGGGACTCACACAGTATCTCCCCGAGGGTGACACATGACTCGTGTCTCGTGACAGTCTGCCTGGCGCAGATCTCCCGGCCCCTGTCCACCTGACAGTGTGCGAAGATCCCCCAGGACAGAAGTGGTATCACCATGGTCACTCCTAGGGGACTCAGCCCTTCTGGCTGGTCCCTGACCCACTGGTTCTCCCACTGGGGAACACATCCCCCTCTCACCCCTCAGTCTGGACTTCTGCACCCTCCCAACTGGAGCGGTACCGCCAGACACCAGAACCACTGGAGCTCTGTTTACAGAGGCTCCAGGTTCTCCTGACACTAGGAGATCCTCTTCAAATGGCCTACTAGCACTGTCTAGGCCCCCAACCTGGTGTTCCCTTAAGGAACCCTCCAGGCCCTGAGACTGGGTTTCGGGCACCTTGGGACCCACAGTCCCACACTCACCCCTTCTCCACTGAGACAGGACGTGAGCCCCTACACCCCTCCCACTACACTGGGCCCTTACCGGGCTACACTGAACCTCTTCCACCTCACAGGTCTGGAAGATATCTGGGCCACTCCTTTTGGGATCACTCCCAATGCCTCTCCAGACCTTTTGGCATCCAACCAAAGGTCTGCCTCCAACGTAAGCTCTCTGGAACCAGAGAACTCACACTCCACCGGGTGTTGGCATAGCTCTGGAAAACAGGGACTTAAAATATGCTCTCCAACAAATGAATCACACAGCCCCCACAGTTGTTAACCAAGCTACCGTTTGCCTCACCCTCCAGTGCCTCACACAAGTACCCCACACCACTCTCCTGAGATTGGCAAGACAGTACCTGACTGTCTCTGTCACACAACTCACACTCTTCTGGGCGGTCTTCACACTCACACACCAAGGTTTCTACCATGGGGGAAACCCTCTCCCTGTACCTCTCATCTAGGGTCAGTAGAGTGTCCCTCCCACCACTAGGAATATGGTCCCCTGTGCCAGTTCCCCAATCCACTTCAGGGACACTGCACTCCACTGGAACTACATCATAAATCTGAACCCCCTGGTGTATGTCAACCCCCTCCTTTAAGTCAGGTGCCACATCTCTGGGTGTTTGTACCTTTCTCTCAGCACTAGAAACTACAATCTTGCTGCCACCATCTGAGCTGGACTCCACCTCCAACTCAGCAAACCTCACTTCTTGAGCTACCCATTTTTCTTCTTCAGCTGAGACACTCATGGCCTCAAGCCTCTCGAGCTCCAAATCAAGCTCCCTCATCCTCAACTCATGAGCCAGTAGCAATTTCTTCTCCTCCAACGCCTTTTCTACTTCCAATTGCTTCACTTTCATTTTCATTATTTCTAATTCATGGTTTCTCACCCTTTGATTCTCCTCCAACTCCTCTGGAGTGAGCCCTCTACTGGAATGGGAGCTGCCAGCCCTTGAGACTGGTCTGCCCATGGGCAGATCTTGGGGAACAAAACCATTCTCTTCATTTGCATCATCTTCCTCTTGGGCCTCCCACCAGGCCTTCAAGACTCTTTGTAGCACATCCTTTCTAGATCCGCTTTTCACAGGGCAACCAAGGTCTTTGCAGAATTGCTTGAGCTCCTCAACTCTGTATGAATACAGATCCTCAATGGAAAACTCCAATTCTGCCCTCTCACTTGTTGTCACCTGAGATATGATGCTCTTGAAGAGTTACTCAAAAATAGAAAAATACAGTATGTGGTTGTCTATTGGTCTGCACTCCTAGTGATGTACACCAATTACTGTGGGTCAAGTACAAATACAAGTTCAATCCTCACCGCTGACCACCAATGTTAGATCTGGGGGTCTCTAGTTGGCAGGGTAGGTACCACTGTCCAAGTAGGGACCCTTGCTTCT
The DNA here is from genome assembly GCF_964204655.1 of Triturus cristatus. Classification (NCBI taxonomy): domain Eukaryota; kingdom Metazoa; phylum Chordata; class Amphibia; order Caudata; family Salamandridae; genus Triturus; species Triturus cristatus. The sequence goes on along the minus strand of NC_140579.1, from coordinate 377,804,180 downwards.
AGTCAGGGAAAGGGGGATACACTGTTAAGATAACCCCTGCTCACCCTCTAGGTAGCTTGGCCTGAGCAGTCTAGGCTATCAAAGGCAATGTGTAAAGTATTTGTACCAACACTCACAGTAACACAGTGAAAACACCACAGATTTACTCCACACCAGTTTTAGAAAAAATAAGGTATCTTTACCAAAAACTTCACAAGACCAAATACTACAGAAAAACCAACATACAATTAAAAAAGGTTACTTAAAGATAGTTCAAGAGTTTGCAGAAAGTACTCCAGGATGTAAAAGTCAATGTCCTGCACAGTGCGACTCTCAATGCACAAAATGCGACACTCTCGTGCCCAACAGTACCTGTAGTTGCGATAAGGTTCCCAAAAGCTATAACAAGGAAGATGGCAAAGGCGATGCGATACTCCTGAGATCTTGGGGAGGCTTTGCAGCAGCCCTGCTTCATGCAGCAGAGGTGGATGCGCCGGCTCCGATCTGTAGGGGGAGGATGCGATGACTTTGGCTTTCGTTGCGTAGGTTTCTTAGGGGGAAGCTTCACGCACAGGTACGATGCGACGATCTTCGGTGCGGCGCGATGCGTGGCGCGGCGTTGACTTCTGGCGCCGCAACCCTCGGTGCATCGCGGTGCGCGGCGCAGCGTTGACTTCGGGCGCCGCAACCCTCGATGCGTCACGGGACGGGACTCTGCGTCGACACACGCAGCGACTGGATACTTTCACGCACCGGCAGTGGTGCGGCCCGCAAACTGGTTCTGCGACGACCCTCGCAGCGTCAGGAATCTTCTCGCACCGGAACGATGCTCGACGCACTCGGCGATGCGGGGACTCCGGGTGCTGCGATGACGCCGCGATGAAATTTTCCTCGCACTCTCGTTCTTGCGACACGCAATCGGATGATGCGTTGGGTACCAGTTACTCTTTTTCACGCTTCTGCTTCCCAGCTCCCAAACACAGCAAAACGACCTCCTGAGGCCCCAAGACTGGGCAAGCACTCCAAGGCAGGTCAGAACTCCTTCAGCAGAGTTCCAGGGGAGCTGGTGGTGAAGTCCTTTTGTTCCTGGGACTTCTTAACAGGGAGCCAGCTCTTCTCAGGCCCTTGGAGATCAGAATCAAAAGAAGGGGACACAGCAAAGTCCTTCCCCTCTCCTTGGCAGCAAAGCAAAACAGCAAGCAGGCAGTCTTCTCCTCTTCAGTTCTTTTCAGCTTTCTCCTTGGCAGAGGTTTCTTCTTAGTTCCAAAGTGATCTAAAGTTTAGGTGTCTGGGGTCCTCTTCTTAAACCCCTCCAAGTCTTTGTCTCTCTTTGTTCCAGTGGGGGGATTCCCCTGCTCAAACCGGTTCCTGGGTGTGCTCTGCTCTGGAGCACCTGGTTCCTTTCAGAGTGAGGGGCAGGGTCGTTAGACGCTCAGCAGGAGGTGGAGCCTTCTTTGTGCCAGCAGTGGCAGAGTCCTCAGCCTGGCCAGCAGGGGGTGGAGCCAGCATTGTGCTGGCAGGGGCAGCCCTATTCAAACCCAGGGACTACTCCTCCCACCCATCTAAAGCAGATCTCCCTATTCACCCTGCTGCTGACTCATCCAGGTTCCTGGAGCCACCTAGCCCATCACATGACACCAGTCAGCCAACCAGCACACAGGCACACAGGAAGGTTAAACAGGAGAATATCTACTTTCTAAAAAGTGCTATTCTCACACAGTGAATTTAAAAACCATCTTGCTAAAAAGATGTATAATTAAATTCTGAACACAAAGATACCAAACTTGGATTTTCCATCTTGCCCTTCTGGGAAGATAGGCATGTAAACAGCCTCCCCCATTCTATCCTATGGGCAAGATAGCCTCTCAGCAGTGAAAAACGAAAATGGCTGTAATTCACTACCAGGGCATGTTACACACCTCAGTACATGCCCAACCTTTCAGATACACTGCACCCAGCCCAGGGGGGTACCTAGGGCCACCATAGGGATGCCTGACATGTACAGAAAGGGAAGGATAAGGCCTGGTCAGTGGGTACACTGGCCAGGTCGACATGGCAGTCCTGGACTGCACATAGGCACTGCAAGCAGGCCTAAGACATCATTTTAGGGCTACTCCTGTGGGTGGCACAATCAGTGCTGCAGCCCACAAGTAGCATTTGAATCACCAGCCCTGGCACACGCAGTGCACTTTACTAGGGGCTGACAGGTGAAACAAATATACCAATCATGGATAACCAATCAATATAACAATTTATACAGAGAGCATATGCACTTTAGCACTGATCAGCAGTGGTAAAGTGCCCAGAGTCTTATTGCCAACAACCACGGGTCAGAAAAAATAAAGGAGGAAGAAGCAAAAAGTTTGGGGATAACCCTGCAAAAAGGGCCGTTTCCAACACTGCCCAACCTGCAACTGCCGCAGTATGTCCACAGACTCTTCACTGAGGGCAGCAGGGGTGACAGGGGCAGGGGGTGCGGTGCCTGGGCCGAAGGAGACATGGTGGGCCTCTGCACGGACAGAAGGGACGGGAGCAACTGGGAGGGCAGAGATGGTAACGGAGGAGGCGGGGACAGATGTGGGGATGCTGCCAGGTGGTGTTGCAGCCTCCGCCTCCCCCAGGAGGTTAGCGTAGGACCCGTCGGCATCGTAGCTGGTATCGTGTCCAGACAGCTCCTCTGACTGACTCCCCTCGCCCTCCGTGCCACTGGCTCCTCCTGACTCTATAGCACTGGTGGCACTGTCGCTGGGTCCCTCCTCCAGGTCTGTGCAGGTGTCTCCCTCCGTTGCGGATGATGATGCTGTGGGCAAGGAGAAGAAACCGAAATGCATCAGTCACCTGTATACATCTGACACATGAGCACAAAAACAATTGGTCACAGTGCATATCAGGCAATGCATCATGAGTAACAGCTAGATTACTCCGCACATATGTAAGCCCCGTACTGCCCAGTTGGTAGAACCACTATGCCACTTGGACACAAGGAAAAAAAGAACACACCAGGCCACTACTTGAATGAGAAATACACTGAGAAGCTAGTGTCTGTGAACCGGTGAGCACAGAAATACAATGAAGTCATACCACCTCTTGTTTACCCTGAAAGAAACAGTAGTGGTGCACCCAGCGTAAATTGACACACCTCAATACTCAAGGTGTCACCACACTCAGAGACCTGTAAGTACTTTGGAACACAAAACGAAAAAATGTTGGTACCTTGGGATTCACAATACTGTTTGGAATGTACCAATTCGCCATTTTGCAAAAAGAACACTCATGTGCCTGCATGAAATATGTCTCACAAGGCAGTGCACACAAAACTACATTTACACTGTCATTGAAGAAGCTGGCACCTTTTCTAAGAAGCCACTGTTAGAAATGAATAGTGTTGCAGAAAGTACATATACATGGGCCCACAGAGGTCTGGATGTCTTGAGACTTGCTAGTTTGTATCACCAACAACAAAGGAGTCTCACAAAATCCAGACCACTGTGGGAACATGTCTATGGAGAATCTGCAACACCATTTAATTCTAACAGTGGCTTCTTTGCAAAGGTACCAGCGTGTTCCATGAAAGTGGAAATGTCGTTTTGTGTGCACTTCCTTGGGAGACATCTTTCATGCAGGCACATTAGTGCTCTCAACACAAATCATCAAATTATCACATTTAAAACATGAAGAACTGTTGACAAGTGCTGTGAGTGCCAAGGTACAATTTATTTAGAGTAACAACTTGAATTATGTCAGTTGTCACATGGCCATCTGTCACCTGATTACTCAGTTGGCTACACATATGACCTACTGCCTGTCATCTGGAGTGGCACCAATGTCCACACCCAGGACAATGCATAAGCTACTGGGCCTGCAATTGGGTTGTTAAAAAGCATAGCTGTACTGTGGAGACACCCTCATGGCAAGCCAGAATGTCCACACAGATGTCAGCACACAAAGTCCAAACTGCGTTGCATCTGAACCACACACAGGTGCCAAAATTGTATGAGCAGCAATCATGTTTTAGAGAAAATGACAAAGGCTGCAAAGCACGAACATTAAGCACTGGGCAGCATCACAGGGGCACTGCACAGTGATTCTGTGTACAGCCAATTCTCACACACCTGGCAAGGAAAAATCAAGGGTGCCCATGTAGGCCTCTCCCGCACAAGCACCCATACCTGAGTCAATGTGATTGATACAGAGCAAGAAGTGACACCTCTTATTCAGGGTAACAAAAACTGTGCAGCAAAAATTGCTAGATTTACACAACATCACCTCCTGGGGCTGGCAACACATATTTGTGACAAACAACCAGCAACAGATTTTTGTGAATAGCCACACAGGCACTGCCCAGTGTGAGTATGCACAAGCAAAATAGTGTATCCTTGTCCAGTGGACACATGTAGCACACATTAGAAAAATAGTAACTAGGCCAGGGATCAATGCTACAGAGGCAGACCTATGCTGAACCCACAGAGAATGTACACAGTGTTGGATGACACACATGATTAGGAGGCCAGGGTGTCTCAGGGGACTGTAGTGGGCACACTGCTCCGTGTTCCTGGAATGAGCTGACTGTACCATGAGCAACCGTCATGGCACTATGCATATCTCCCACTCATGCACATCATGTCAGAGGCCACAACATTGGTCATGCATGCTTCAAGGGTGTTCATTTGAAACCTCACACTCCTATGTTGAGAATCATCATCAGTGACAACAAATATGGACCCCCAACATAGTGAACAGGTCATGGCACAGGCAAGGTACCAACACACGTTACAGACCACCCTCCCACATGATGCAGAAAGCAATATGCACTTAGATTTACTGGAACCTTAGATGACCATGTGCAAATGTGATTACACACAGACCAGGGGACACATGTCAAGGAGGGGGAAGGGATGAAAAAGAGCACCAGGTGACATTGGGGAACAGAAAATGCACTGCACATATAAACTCTGGGAGTGTATCCAGGCTACAGAGCACTTCCAAAAGCTGGTGACACAACACAACAAACAGCCATGTACTTACCCCCTCGTTGCTGCAGTCTCTCCTGTAACTGCCTATCGAGGTCAGGGAATACCACCGCCAGGACACGGCTCATGTGAGGGGGTCAGGCGTCGGCGCCCGCCATGGGGGCGAGGAGAGTCGATCCCCAGCTGGACCCGGGCGATCCGCCGGGTCCAGCACCGGATGTCCTGCCACCTTTAGCGGACCTGGGACAGGCCCCGACTATGCTCCCCCGCAGATCTCACGGCCCTGACGACGTCCCTCCAGATCTCCCCCTTCTCGCAGGCAGTTACCTGTCAGGATGACAAAGTGACACAACATCAATACACCTGCTCCATGTCCCAGAGACACACATTTGAACATCTTTAAAATGTTGAACAGGGCATAAGATGCTGACAGGAATTGCATCATTCACAATAAGAAATTGGCCTGTGTGCAAGCCCCAATGCACTTCATGGCATTGAAAGTCAACAGGTGGCATGAGGGGTGTGACACACTCACTGATCATGGCACACACTGTGCAGCACATGCAACAGCAGGCTGATGGCCAGCACGTGTCAAGCAGTCACGTGTCCCACTCCACTGACGCACCCTCAGCAGACTAGACAGACACACCCAGGCAAAGATCACTCGCCTGTCAGTCACAACAGCAGGTACAACCCTCACTCTGCACATGTGCCACTTGCCAGTGGGGTGTCACAGGTGTCGTGCCAGCTCTGCAAGTCAGACACACAGCACGGCTTACTTGTCACATCAGATGGGTAGATCTGTTGCCTCCTCCACGCAGCTGTTGTGCAACACTTCACATAGACACTCACCCACATGACAAGGAACATTCACACACATCAATGTCCATGAGGTTGTACACATCATTTGGACACTCTCACCACAGGTCCACTCAACTCATACACATCTGTGGGTACAGTCACCTGTTACACCGGGGGGACCACTGAATCACCTCAGGACAATAGGAAAAAAAGCCACCAAGGATTTCCCAGGCTGAATGTGTCATGCACTATGCAGTGAATGTCACAGTAAGCACAATGCAAGTGAGGAGTGCACACAGGAACTACCTCATGCTCTGCATGAGAGACATAAGCATGTCCCCCCCCTGGGACCCACTCTAAACAACATTGCATGTCTGTCACACCTGGACACAACGCCAGAAGTGACAGTCACACAACAGGTACATAGGGAAAGGTAGTGGAGTCAGCACTCACCTGCTCCCCTGGTCTCCCATACAGCTTGGGTACTGTGGGAGGAGGATGTCCAGTAACACCCCATTCTCCTCCAGGGTGAATGGCTGGGCCCTCTCCACAGTATGTGACATGGTCCAGAGGAAGCAGAGACAGCAGCAGTGTGGTCGACTGGAAAGTTGTGCCCTCTCATGGGTTCTGGCTGCCTTATATCTGTCTTGCTGAGGGGCATTCATTTTGAGGAGTACATAGTGATTGGTCAGACACATTTGCATCGTACGTTTACTCCAATCCCTTTAAACATACACCTAGGCTATGACACGCATTTGCATCGTTCAAATTTTGAGCATCATGTCAAGTCAACAACCACTTTGCAACATTGTATTTTGTGGCCAACTGACTGTTCCAGGACACCTGATGGACACATTTCAACTGAAAACTCTGTATCCATGACAACCAGCATGCATTTAGGGCCTAATACTTGTCCCTTATGTGTCCCCTATGTAACTTTGAAATCCACACACAGGTACAGTGCGTTTCACACGTACCCCTACGGCACAAGTACAATGGTGAAACGAAGCATACACACGCGATGATTGCGGGTGTACGGTGCGTTTCACACGTACCCCTATGGCACAAGTACAATGGTGAAACGAAGCGTACACACGCGATGATTGCGGGTGTACGGTGCATTTCACACGTACCCATACAGCACAAGTACAATGGTGAAACGAAGCGTACACACGCGATGATTGCGAGTGTACGGTGCATTTCACACGTACCCCTATGGCTCAAGTACAATAGTGAAACGAAGTGAACACACGCGATGATTCCGGGTGTACGGTGCGTTTCACACGCTTACAATGGTAATACAGGCATACACATGCCAGGAATGGAGGGCTATGAGTCGCACAAGGATGTCCATCAAGTACTTGTCATTGCATAATTTCATGTGCAGGCCCTAGGTGTGTCAGCCAGTGATATTGCACATGTCATCTCATCTAGTTGCACAATTGATGTGTGATGACCTGTGTACACATGTCATGTGTGATGGGGCACTATGTGGCACACATCACCTTGCCACTTGCCACATGTGTGTCTGTACTCCGTCCATCATTTCCTTTGGTTTTGCTTTGTTCGCCATAAGTTGGCAGGGTATGCTCAGACGTGAGTCCCTTGCTCACTTTGCCACTGGATTCAACCAAGACTGGCTGAAGACGGCTGAAATGCCAGAAACCGGTCCTAGGAAGCTTGTTTCCGGTCCAGGGAAGACATGGTTTTGCAGTTCGGGCTGGACTGTTCCCATGAGGCACAGGGTCAGACTGATTTGCATATGGCCATGTCTGAACTGGGGTGGCAGAGTGGGCTAAAGAACGGTGGTGGATTAAACCCAGATCAGTTGACTGGGGGTGAGTGCTTGCAATGTTCAACACTCCGTCCATCATTTCCTTTGGTTTTGCTTTGTTCGCCATAAGTTGGCAGGGTATGCTCAGACGTGAGTCCCTTGCTCACTTTGCCACTGGATTCAACCAAGCCTGGCTGAAGACGGCTGAAATGCCAGAAACCGGTCCTAGGAAGCTTGTTTCCGGTCCAGGGAAGACATGGTTTGGCAGTTCGGGCTGGACTGTTCCCATGAGGCACAGGGTCAGACTGATTTGCATATGGCCATGTCTGAACTGGGGTGGCAGAGTGGGCTAAAGAACGGTGGTGGATTAAACCCAGATCAGTTGACTGGGGGTGAATGCTTGCAATGTTCAACACTCCGTCCATCACTTCCTTTGGTTTTGCGCTGTAGTCCAACTGTGTCATGCACAGCAGCAGTGGGATGGCACAGTCATCACCACCCGCACCTGTCTCCTGATGCCAGGGACAGGGACACTCTATCAACTGACATGTCACGATAAGCGTGCCCCTATGTGACTATGTCAGGTATGTGTCATGTGCTCCCATGAGCTTGCTGTTAGTGTTCCGTCAACTGCATCTGCTGTTGCTGCATCCAACATGGGTCTGTGTGGAGATGGGCATGGCACACATCTATGCACACCATGCCACATGTGGATTCTCACGGCTGTAGGGTCTGTGTGCATCGGACATCATATTTTCCCAGGCATACATGTCTGCGTCGTCTTAATGGATGTGTTTAATTGTTGTCACGTGTACCCCTTCATCGCAATGTGTGTCATATGTACATTTGACATTCCATGTGACCTTTGCGTGTGCCTTGCAGTCAACTGTCTGGATGAGATGACATCCTTCCAATGCAGCTATGTGGATGTGTGTCACTCCGGTGATATCTCTGGCTGTTCACTCAGACTTGCCCCCAGCTCATTTCAGGGCCTGTCATGTAGACTTGACAATCAACAGGTGTATCTGGCTTTTCGTAGGAGTGCCAGCAAGGTGGCATATGTGGCCTGGATGTATTGCACACACCAGACTCCATAGTTACCTGATGTGTAGTAGCAGTTTAGCATGTGCTATGTTCATTGACATTGATGTTGGCAGACTCTCAATCTTCATGATTCCTAACAATGTCTTGCAGGGCACCGCATGTCCCAAGAACAATGCCAGACTTGGCTGCCATGAGGGAACGTGCCTGCATCCGACGTTACAGATTCACTCAACAGTTGATTGAGGACTTGACTGACAGGCTGGCACCACACCTCCAACCGCGACACAGGTATCCTACTGCGCTGACCCCAAAGATGAAGGTGATGGCAGCCCTACATTTTTTGCCACAGGTACATTTCAATTGACCATAGCTGATGTTGGTGGGATGTCACAGACAATGTTCAGCCGTGTCCTGCGTGATGTTTTGGCAGCCATGTTGGAGCACCTTGATGAATTCATCAAATTTCCTACTCCTGAGGAGTTGACAGATGTCAAGGGTGATTTCTATGCCCTGGGGGGGATGCCCCATGTCATTGGGTCCATTGATGGGACACACGTGACTTAACCGTAAACATTACCACTCAATAAATGCCCTTGTGGTGTGTCTTGCTAACATGCTGATTTCCCATGTCTGTGCACGTTTTCCAGGATCAGCACACGATGCCTACATCATGAGGCGTAGCAGGGTGCCACAAATGATGCTGCGGATGCACAACGAACGAGCATGTTTTGTTGGTGGGTATACTCTGTTGGTCCTGTGTGTTGCGGTATCTTTGGCTCTTACGGCATCTCCTGACCCACTTATTTACATGATGTTTCGATGCAGGGGACTCTGGATATCCCCACATTCCATGGCTAATGACACCTCTCCGCAACCCAAGAACAGCTGCAGATCACAGGTACAACAATGCACACGGGCAGACCAGGCGAGTGATTGAGAGGACGTTTGGCCTCCTGAAGAGCCGATTCCGGTGCCTTGACAAGACAGGCGGGTCCCTCCAATATGCACCGGAGAAGGTGTGCAAAACTTAATTGTGTGCTGCATGCTGCACAACATGGCCGTTGATAAGGCAGTGCCACTCATCCTTGATCCTGATGAGGAGCAACACCCACCTGTGGAGGATCCAGGGCTTGGTCACGAGGCAAGTGATGAGGAGGAGTATGATATCCGGAGTCAGCTCATACGCAACTTCTTCTCATAATGGTGAGTCACTGGGTATGAGTGTGCAAGCTTGTAGCATTGAGTGGCATGTGTTGCAATGTGTGTGTCCAGCTGACTGAATGTAAAGTGACTTTGATGTGTGTACTGATGTGTCACTCGAGTGATGATGTCATGCCACACAGTTTTGCGGAGAGACTTTCTTTGAAATTTGCATGTGTCCAACATTATTCATGTTTCATAACTGACCATGTGTGCGGCGAGATTTGTTTTAGGTGACTTCTTGTGTCTGTCATTCCCAGGTTTTTGCGCCTGTTGTCTGCTCGTGTCATCGTTGTCCTCCTGCTATTCCTCATGAGGATTGCAACATGTGCTGAATCAGCGTTCCCTGCACGGACATGTAGAAATGTCAGTTTGGGTAAGGATTGCAGCAAGGCTTTTTGGTGGTGGTATGGGTTGGGAATGTGTGGGGACTGCTTCTGTGCATGTTATGGTACCATGCATACATGTCTTCTCACCATGGAGCATATGACATGTAGCATCACTCCCATGACATGATAGTCACCCTTCTTGACAGTCATCTGTAGTGAAGTGTGGAGTCTGATGAAGGCATCAATGTGCGTAAACCTTGCCTCTGAAACATTGCTGATGCTACGGGTGGACATAGTGTGGGACATCACAACAACTGGCTCTATGGTGATTTGCAGCATCTCCGTGTGCAGCAGGATGTGTTTGGCTCATCCCCTTGACTTCTGTGCCAGTTCATTGGGATTTACAACATCTGTGTTGTGAAGGGGGGGTCCAGCATATGTCCCACATGTTCTGTCAACTGACCTGTGAGTCTGTTCGTATGGATGCATTTCCCTTTGTGTGAGTTTGTGCAATAAAGGTGTTCTGCACAATCCAAAGTGTCTCATCTCTGTCACTGCATATCTCTTATAATTCACACTAGAGGGTTCATGAACAAGGAGTGAGCAAATGCATCTACATCACCACTCCAAACTGAGTATCTCACAAAGAGTAAAGAGATGCTAGTAACCAGAAATAGGCCACTACTGTGTCACTTAGCAGAGAGCAATAAAGCGAAAGACAAGAAGGAAAAAAGTCTTTATTTATAAAGACGAGAGCCCTTACTCACCCAAAGGTGGCATGCTTCATCATTGGGTCCCCTCTTACACACTGCAACCGCAAGGTATGCAGTGTGGGCTACAACTCTCCAAAAGGATGTAAGAGAGGAGCGTGAGGTGTTTTAAAAGGTTACCAATTTAGGCAATGGAAGTGAGGGGTAGAGTGCACAATACAAAACAAAAAAAGTGCATTAAAAATAGCTCCTGGTTGACATAAGAAGTTTAATGATTATCCCCATGGGCTAAGAGTAAAAGCAAGTGATACAGGACTGAAATAATGTCCTGTTAGTTAATGGTCGACATGTTTCTGCCAATTGATAATAAATTCACGGCATTCATCAGGACCTCTAACGTTGTCACTCCGCTAAAAAATCAGTGAAATATATAGAAAAATAAGAAGACCATACTTAATTTGATATGGTAATTCTAGGACAGTGGCACCAGCTGCAGTCCGGTCCAGTGTCTACAAAAAACATATATAAACAGCATAATTATTGTGAATTTCAACCATAGTGTACTCCCTGCACAAACACCACACACGTGAGAGTAAAACTTCACACGTGATAACTTCATAAAAAAGTGAACACGTACGTGACATCACTCACCTCGGGGGTAATATTAATTTACCTCCACCTTTAAGGGAGTATTGCCTCAGATCACAGTTTTCTGAGGGTGAAACAAACACACATAAGCACAAAATAAATAATAGAGAAAACATTAGAAAAAACAGGTCAAGCTCCTTCCATAGACTGAATAAAACAATAATTAGATTAAATTGTATAGTCCAATATATGGATCATCTTCTCATTAACAGACAAAAATAATGTCATTTCAACCAAACTAGGATCACACCACATAATACTCTTACACAGTCTGTCTCATAAACTAAGGATCTGTACAGAATCCTCATATAGAGACCCAAAGCAAAGTACCTGAGAACGTAATATCCCTTCAGAATTCATATCAAAAGGTCTCAATGCCAACAAAATTGCTAAAAGATGACCAGTTCAAGGAAGGCACTACACAAAAGTCCAATGCCCCAAGTGGTAGCGTTAGCATCTATAGCGTGTCAGAGTTCGTCCTTACGTGTGTTGCAGGACTTAATCAGTTTAAATTATGAAAAGCCCGAAGCATGGACATCGTCCCCCCGTTACCTGGAGATAAACTGTGTCATGTCCTGGCGTGGCAACAAACCCAAGGGGAAGCCCGATTGCTTACGAAGTCTTTTTATCGCACCACTGAACCTCCGTGGTGTTAAGACGGCCCGGAAGTGTAAACAATCACTTCCGGGTCATGGGACCCGTGGGAGATGTAGTTCAAAACGATCAATAGGACTACACCATGACGGGAAAGATCTGCGGTGCCGGCCAACACATGCACGAGCACCCCATGTAGAAGGCACAGTCTGTCAGAAAAAATAATAGTAATAACGTACGTTACAAAAAAATCCGTTACAAAAAATGGTCACACCCATACAGCTCACCTCAGAAACGATCACTCAAATGTATAGTTTCATCAAAAAGAAAGAAAGGGCAATCATGTATATTTATGTATATATAATTATATATATACACGCGCACAGAGGGAGGCGCCAGTCTATGTATCCATACCACGATCACATGGCCCCGTCCTTACATATAGTGGGTGCACTATTCAATAAGATGTTAAATATTGTGTAGATCAGGAGAAATACAATAATGTGTTTGTCTCTACATATAGATAAAAGACAGGTATAGCGGACATGGTCCCAAGGTAATAGTGACGAACAATGTGTTAAGAAAACAGTGTAATAAATACGAACCCTGTCTTTAAATATCCACAATATCCAGACAGACCTCTCTGGGATAGGTTATAATGACCCCCAAGGGATGTCCTCATTTAGGCCCACCGCTGTTCGCGGCAAAATAGTACAGTTTCTAGAGGACCCATGTTGATATCATAATGGGGTTTGTCGATGATCACCCATTGTAGAACGTTCTCGGTGTGTCCCTTCTCTAGATAGTGTTTGGTCATGCGTGTATTGGTTTTTCTACATCGAAAAGTACTACGATGTTCTGTAATCCTCTGACGGACTTTCCGTGAAGTCATACCAATGTAAATCAATGAACAAGGATACTTAATCATATAGATCACTCCACTTGAGTTACAATTGGTATGTTTATTCAGTTTCCAGGGTTTGTCTGACAGAATATCCACCTCTGTAACATGCTTAGTGAACGGACACACCGAACAAGATCCACATGGGAAATGTCCAATCACTGGCTCCGAATTCCACAATGTAATTTGTCTATTCTGACAGGTCTCAGTTCTGGGTCTAGTATGCACCATCAAATCCTGCAGATTGCTACTGCGTTTTAATGCAAAGAGTGGGCGATCAAGTGTCAAATTGCCAGTACTGAGAATGTGCCAATTTGCATTTATAGCTTTTTTGATATTTACTGTCAAATTGCTAAATGTCGTAACACAGACCATTCTCTCCATTTGTGGTTTCGTATAGGTTTCTAGGAGGGCCCCTCTATCATTATTACGGGCTCTTTTAGAGGCTCTTTTAATCAACGGTACTGGGTAATGTCGTACGGTCAATTCTTCACTCAGTTTGGTGGCATGCTTTTTATAGTTGGCCAGATCGGTGCAATTACGTCTCAATCTAAGGAACTGGCCAACAGGCAGATTCGTAAGAAGTGCCCGGGGATGGAAACTGTGATAACTTAGCAGTGAATTCCTGGCCATAGGCTTTTGATATAGTTCTGTGTGTATCCTACCATTATATGGGTATAGTCTAAGGTCTAAAAAGGCATATCTCTTGCCAGTTTGCATGCGTCATCTATGGCATAATTGTCAAAGATTGAGCATATGAGTGTATGTGTACTTCGGCAACATGCATGCATTTCTTCATGGCTAATAATCTCTATTGTGCATGAAGTACCTGGTTGTGTATGTATTTGTGCAGGTTTCTTCCCACGACGGGACGTCAGCGCCTGCTGACGGTATGTCTCCTGTGCGCAGCTCCACATTTTGTTGCCTGATCCTGTGGTCATCATTTTTGTTGATTCTTGTGTGCTACTTTTTGCCTAGTTTCTCACCCCTTCCGCCTGCTGCTGCCTCACCTGCGGCACCGCCCCACCGAGTGCCCTGATTCGGCAACCCACACGCCTACAAAATGCTCCTCCCTTCCCCCTCCACCCATTCTAAATGCAGCCAGCAGCTTGTCTGTGCCACTGTTGCACCCACGCCGTGCCAAAGGCAGGACCGTCTGCGCCTGCAACGTGCACAGTGCATGACCCTCTGGTCCTTGCATGACCCACGTCACACAACAGGCTCTTGCTGCAGCCACCCTCCAAGCAATGTCCTCCAGACAATCAACCGCCTGCTATCAGGCAACCCCTAAGCGCACACACAACACCTTTGCATGCTGAGTGTGCAACTCCAACTGCCTACACAGCGCTGCCCCACCTACCAGACCCTGTCAGAACAACCAGGTCATGTGCCTCCTACTCCACACCCGCTCCGTCCACAAGCGCGCCATTGGATTCTGTTACCTCCTCAACACAACGGCCCCACACATCACCTTCATGACAGTAACCTGGTCAAAAGCATCCTCAGCACACAACTTCTTCATTGCCATCTCAGACGGATACAAGATCACCCTCAGGGACGGCAACAACAATCCCGGAGGATGAATTGCAATTTATTCCCAAGTACACCCTCAGAGACACAAATCCGGTTTTGCTCCAACCACCTGGCAACCCTCAGAGTAACACTCATCTACAGATCTCCAGGCCTACATCCACAATTCCGCAAAGCCATCAACATGTACATCTGCACGCACGCCCTCACCTCCACAGGCTACATGTGGCTGGGGCCCAGTAACTTCTTGCTGGAGGAGAACCACACCACCATCCAACATTGGTCCATCAACATTTGCATCCACATCTCCGACAAGTAACACACTGCCCCACACCCCGCTACCGATCCCCCAAAGATGATTGATGTAAGACACCACAGACAAGCTGTGTGGAACACTCGAACCAACACCAACGCCACACCCTGCAACCTCACACACTGGATCAGCTACTGATCCAACAATCTTGCCACACTGACGGACTTTCCTGCGAAGCACAACAACAGTTAAGCTACCTGGGACAAGGCAGACCTACTGGACTCATACAGATCGAGCCGGACTCTTGTGCAAACCTTGCAACACAAAGTACCTTCATTTACCTTACAGCCCTGGAAAACACCACACACAGCCATCACCATATCATCAGCAAGGACAAGTGGAGATCCTTCAGATAGGGCCGAGGCACCAAAACACACAACATCAAGGAGCTCATCAGCATTGTGAGTGAACTGACAGCAGATCTCCATCCAAAAGACACCCTACCCTTGCAAGGCAGATCACATCCCTTGCAACTTTCTACCACTGCAAGCTCATGGACATACACGACAGCCTTGGCACACAGAGGCAGACAGCACTATTATCTGCGTGACAAACGCCCATCAGGTTCTGGACTCCCGTCAGCAACAAATACACCACCTGGCTCATGTGCACCATCCACTCTGGCTCTCCATCAGGCCCCTTCCCACACAACATCTCAACCACATCATTCCCCATCCTTGAAGCCCACGTCCAGGGCATCCTGAATGTCTCATTTGAGTTTGCCACATTCCATGGGAGCTGGAGGCATACAGAGACCCAGGCCCTTCTTCAACAACGGATGGCAGTACCGCAGGATCTCCTGGAACATCACCCTGCTTCCCTACCCAGCAAATGTCATCAGGAAGACACTCAACGAGCGACTGACAAACTTCCTCCGTGCAAACAGCTCCAGGCAACCGGCACCAGAACATCTTCCACAGTAATCACACCACTGCAACCGTCATCATTGCCACCACCAACGACAACTTAGCCCTACTCAACAATGGTGAGACCACCCCCCTTGACCTCTCAACGGCATTGTACACTATGTGCTACCACACTGTCAGCTCACATATCTCCAACACTGATATCCAGAGGAAGGCCCAGGATTAAATCACCAAGTAGCTCACCAGCAAGGCCCAGGGAGTCGGCCTCCACCCTGCAGCATGTAGTACACTGGGGTCATGTGGCCCATGCCCTAGGGCTAATCTCTCAGCGTGACGATCTTCAATGTCTCCATGACCCCCCTCGCCACCATCACATGTGCACACAACCTCATCATCATTGTGTATGCCATTGATACCCAGCTGCTCCTCAAACTCACCAAAGACCCAGCCATTGCCAGATCCAACCTTCAAGAAGGCATGAGATCCATTGCCGAATGGCTGACCATCAGCCACCTGAGGCTGGACTTGGACAGGACTGAGGTCATCATCTGAGGATTGTCCCCTTACGGCTGGGTCAACTCCTTGTGTCCCACCGGCCTGGGCACCGCACCAGCACCCAGTGGCTACACATGCAAGCTGGTGTTCATCATGGACTCATCGCTCACAATTACCATGCAACTCAACACCATCTGTACCTCATGCTGCAACACCCTCCGCATGATGCAAATGATCGACAGATAGATCCACTCCAAGGCAAGACAGACCGTCCCCCAGGTCCACAACACCAGCCGGCTCAACTACAGCAATGCCCTCTACGGAGGAACAACAGCAAAACTGCAGGAGAAGTTGTCCACATCCAGGGTGCATCCGCACACCTCATCTTCAACATCCCCCACCCCAGCCACATCACCGTCCACCTGAGATAGCTACAATGGCTCACTGTCTGCTGCAGGATCACCTTCAGACTCCTGAACCACACTCAGGAGGCAGTCCACAACCCCAGACCCAAAACCGACCTTGGACGTCTGTCATCCAACACACCGTTGGCCCAACTTCATGCAGCCCACCTTGCCCTGGCCACCATTCATCACATCCACAGAACAACTGCATGCAGGAGATAGTTCTCCCACCTCGCAAAACAGACCTGGGACTCCCTCCCCGGGCACCTCAACATGACCCATGACCTCTACACCTTCATGATATTCTGGCAAATTGGTCTGTCTGAGCAGTATTGCATGCCCCCCCTCAGCAGCTTGAGGCCATCACGGGTGAGGATTGGGCTCCATGTCTGTATTTGGTGATACATTGTGACCCATGTGTGTCCTCGACCGGACTCAGATCCAAGTGTATGGATGGCAGGAGTTAGTTCCACACTCAGGCATACTTTGACATATCCCCACACGTATGTTGTGGACTCATGCTAAATGACTGCAACATAAAATTACAATTGTAATTTTTTTTATTATAGGTCTGGGGCGTGATTTGTGCACAGAAAAATGTGCAATACTGGGACCATAGAATCCAAAGTTCACAGGGTGAGATGGGATCCTTGGCATTTGAAGTCATCAGAGTCCAGGCCACAGTGTTTGGCATCATTGGTCAGACTGTGACCAGCAAGTCCATGTGGCAGATGATGTCAGTCAATGAGGTGATGCTGTTGCACATGGAGGCCAGCTGCCACGCCAGGTGACCTGGGAGATGTGGATGGTCCGCTGCCTCTGACGGTCTTTTCCATGGACGACCCACCTTCCTCTGGGGACCCTTAGATGCAGGCCTTGACGATGCTTGGGACGCTCCGTCGGACGAATCCTCCTCCTCCTCCCTTCCTGTGGCTGGTGGTGGTCTTCGCCTGGTGGCACAGAGAGGGTTACCCATGTTGTCGGCGATCTGACGGAGTGAATGGCTTATGTCCCTTTGCACTGCCAGGAGCTCAGCCAGTCTTGCCTCCATCCGTCCTTGGTGTTCTTGTTGACTGGCGTGTTGCTCGGCCTGCTGGTTCTTCATCTCTGTGAGGGTCACCACTACCTGGCTGAACTCCCTGGTGTTACGCCGGTATGCGTCCATGATGTTGTCTATGTGTGACATACCGGTCCCTTCAGCTGGCTGGTCAGGTTCTCGCCTCCGCCTGCCTCCACTCCCACCACCCCTGCCCACATGAGCCTGGGTGGCTGTTGTGGGCACATCAGGTCTACGGGACCCCTGAGGGATGGCAGTGGCGGTGTTGTCTGCCTCCTCCTGGTTGCCCGGCGCACCTTGTCCCTCCTGGTCAGACTGGCTCAGGTGTTCACTGAGGGCAGGGCCCCTCGGTATCTCCTGGGATGTGGCAGGAATGGGGGTGGTGGTTGGCACAGATGTTCCTGAACCAGCTGCTGCAGGGGCTTGGACACCAGAGGGTCCAGGTCGGTCGGTGCCATCTGCGGAGTGTTGAGAGGCGCCGCTGCCGGTGGGATCAGGTTCCTCCCGAGCCTGGGACTGTGATTGTTCACCCCCATTGTTGGGGGGAGAATCATCACGTTGCCCTGTGTGTGAGAGACAGACAATGTTAATGCTGTTTCATGCAACATCCATGTTTCATACACATTCAAGTTGGCACTGTTCCTCCAGGTAGTTGTATGTGCCTAGCATTCTCCTCAATGTTCACTTGTGGATGGGTATGTTGCGGGGTACAGATTGATATGTTCTCTTGAGTCTTTGACATGTAGATTTTTGGCTTGGATGCTTCTTCGGCTATGTATTGGTGTTGTTGTGTTACATGTCCATTGTGACAGTGGGTAAATCCATTGCCTGTCCTGGGGGTGTCTGCTTGTGCAAGGGGTGTGTGTGACAGGGCCTGCTGGTGGGTGTAGTGTGATTTGGCAGTGTAGCTGTCCCCCCATGGAGCATGCTGCCATGACAGTGAGTATGAGTTCCTGTCCTAGATATCTGACCTTGTTGTCTTGGTGTCTGTGTTTGCACTGGTCACAGGAGGGCCTTTTGCTGCCTACACCCGGGCCAAGTGTCAGCTATCTTGTCAGTACTTTCCCAATCCCTGTGCATTGCCATGGTGCATGGATATGTACCTGGGCCATATGGGATGAGGGCAATTGTGTCTGATTTGGAGTTCAACAATGCGTTTTGTGACACCCACCCTCCCAGCATACGGGACATCCATTCTTGGGTTGGTGCTTCGTGTAGCATGGGACATAGCATGGCCTTGCTTTCTCAATGGGGCATAAACATGTTATTGGCATTAGAGTTGTTTTTGACCGTGGTTGTGCCGGTGAGGGCTTGGGGGTAGTTTTGTGCATTTTGTGTAGTTGGGGTGTGGATGTCATTAACCCCATGTTACGTAAGTTGTTTGTGTACTCACCAGGCTCTGGAAGTCGTTGAAGTCCATGTACTCCCACCGGCAGAAGCAGGGCCATCACCTTCTCCTCTCAGGGATGGAAATGTACTAGTCTGCGGGGCCCACCCCCTCCAGTGATGTTGCTCTGGGCGTAGTCGTCATTCATTTTTTGCTTGACCGCCCTCCGCAGATCGTACCACCTGGCTTGGCATTCAGTCCTGGTCCTTCTGATGGGTGCAACAGCATTCACCCTATCGATGATCCTCTGCCACAGGCGTGATTTTTCGGCTATGCCGGTCTGTCTGACCAGTGTTCCAAACAGCTGTGGCTCGACTCTGATGACTTCATTGACAAGGATCTCCAGCTCCTCCCTTGTGAACTTTGGATTCTTGTCTGTGGGCATGGTGTGGGGTGAGGGTGTGGATGGTTGTGGGTGTGAATGTGAAGTTGTGTGTCTGAGTGTGAAGAGGGGGTATGTGTGAAGGAGGTTGTGTGAAGGTGTATATGTTAAGGTGGATGGGTGCAGCTGTTGGTGTGTGCTCTCTAGCTGCAGTGAGTCTGTTGCAAAGTCTCATGGTTTGTGTGTGTGGGCCCTTTTTATTGGTCCATTTGTGGGTGGGCCTCAGTTAGAATTTTTGGTGGGTGTGTTATAAGGGGTGGTTGTGAGTTTGCCCCTTTGTTTGCCTGTTTGGATGTGGCCAGGTCAGTCATTTCCATGTTTTGTGCACTGTAGACGTGTTTTGTGGTGTTGTGCGAGTCAAATATACCCTCCTTGTGCTGTTTTACATTGCCTATGTATGGTGCGTACATACGCGATGTTGTTGTGAGGTGCGTACATACGCATTGTTGGGGTACGCACCATACATACCCGATGATGTTGTTGTGAGGTGCGTACATACGTGAGGATGTTGTTGTGGGGTGCGTACATACGCGATGTTGGGGTTCGCACCATACATACGTGATGATGTTGTTGTGAGGTGCGTACATACGTGAGGATGTTGTTGTGGGGCCCATACACACGCGATGTTGGGGTACGCACCGTACATACGCGATGATGTTGTTGTGAGGTGCGTACATACGTGATGATGCTGTTGTGGGGTGCGTACATACGGGATGTTGGGGTACACACCGTACATACGCGATGATGTTGTTGTGAGGTGCGTACATACGTGAGTATGTTGTTGTGGGGTGCGTACATTTGCGATGTTGGGGTATGCACCGTACATACGCGATGATGTTGTTGTGGGGTGCGTACATACGCGATGTTGGGGTACACACCGTACATATGCGATGATGTTGTGAGTTGCGTACATACGCGATGTTGGTGTACGTACCGTACATACGCGATGATGTTGTTGTGGGGTGCGTACATACGCGATGTTGGGGTACGCACGGTACATACGCGATGATGTTGTGATGTTGGGGTACGCACCGTACATATGCGATGATGTTGTTGTAAGGTGTGTACATACACAATGTTGTTGTGAGGTGCGTACATATGCATGGGGGGGCCTGTATGACTCGCACCCCGGGAACTACTTTTCCCGGGATACGAGTCGTACAAAGTTTGCTTTGTAGCGGGTAAAGTCATTCCCCGTGTACGGGACGTTTTCCATACGAATCCTAAATCGGAAAGCCGGTCCGGATTGTACTTGTACGGTCGGACTGTATTTTTAGGTTTCGTACGGAAAAGTGTCCGGGTCCGTCTTGTACAACTTTTCCCGATTGAATTTGTACAGATCGGGCCGTTCCGTATGTATTTTTCTCGTAAGAACCGTACTTCACGGGTGGGACGGGACTTGTACGATTCGTACGGGAAAAATTACGGATGCGAGTCGTACAGAAAAAAAAAATACAGGATCGGAATCTGCCCCCATATGTTCAATTGCTACTTTTGTTCATCATCCTATTGTAGCCAGATCTTAGCAAACATTAAATAAAGTACCTTTCTCTTGTCACTGCTTTTAAGTTGTGCTGTTTTGTTCTTATTTAATGTTACTCCGGACCATTAACTACAAGTTAAGACATCATTTAGTTAAGATTTTGCTAAAGAGAGACCACCCCCTATTGTTCCTAAACTGCAGTCCCTCACCTTTGGACAAGAGGTGGTTCGAGCATGCATCCGTCTTGCTCCCTTTCCAGACTGGATCTGAATTTTAGCTTCCTTACTGTTCTCTTTTATCCCCAGTGTAATTGGTTTCTAATTGCCTAATTGGAATCACATGTTCCTGAGCCACCAAGCAGGCCTCTATGATCTTGCTGTCAATTTGGCAGCCATCTTGTAGTGCCCTTTAGTTCAAAGCAGTACTCTAATTCGCTTATTACATTTAGTTTCTTGATTCATGCGCTTTCATTTATAAACTCAACATTCTTTTAATTTTGATCTTCTCGATATTGATTATTTATTTAAATACAAATCGAGAGTTTCATCCCTATTTTTACCGCTTTGGTTTCCGTTGTCTCTCGTGTCTTGTTACTCATTATAAGATGTCTAACCGGGGATTAGTCTTTTTTCAGTAAGTGACTTCCAATTTTCTGTTTTTATTGTGAGCAATTCCAGTTTTTTTCTTTAAACAAACTTTTCATGTTGCGCTTTACCTTTCTACGTGGCTGACATCTTGGAACGGGTCTAATTTCATAAATTTGAAGAACTCAGGGCGCATGTCTGTACTTTTATGGACCGCTATTTTACCACATTTACGTGTTCTTTACATCAGCGGCCATCTTTTAATGTGTATGTCAGAATCTAGTCCTCCCTATATGATATGACAAGTAAAAAATATCGTTCAGCAATAATTCGTCTCTGATTACCCGTTATTGTTGATTTCACTTATTTAGTTATAGTTCTCAAAACTTTGAGACTACATAATTGTTGTCCAAAGTAACCATTTTACCAAATTAACTGCTGAGCAGAGAATCTTATAGATGTTTAAAGGATTCTCTCCCATTCTTCCCTACTGTTCAACCCACATTTGTATGTATCAAATTTCGACATATAAAACTGCTCTCTCTTTTTACGTTTTGCTGTTAAGTCACCTTCTCTGATGTTTAATGTTACTGCCTCAATGATACACCATTTTAGATCATCTATATGATAGCATGAATCAAGAAACTAAGGGGCCGATTCCGATCCAGTAGTTTTTTTTTCCCGTACGACCCGTATCCGTATTTATTTCCGTACGAATCGTACAAGTCACGTCCGACCCGTGAAGTACGATTCATACGGGAAAAAGTACATACGGATCGGCCCGATCCGTACGAATCGTAGCGGGAAAAGTTGTACGAGACGGACCCGGACACTTTTCCGTACGAGTCGTAAAAAGACAGTCCGAGCGTACAAGTATGATTCGGACCGGCTTTCCGATTTATGATTCGTACGGAAAACGTCCCGTACACGGGGAATGACTTGTACAAATGCAATGTCTGTGTACGCACTGTACATACGCAATGTCAGTGTACGCACCGTACATAGCAATGGCGGTGTACGCACCGTACATATGCAATATCGGTGTACGCACCGTACATAGCAATTGGGGCGTACACACCATACATAGCGATGGGGGTGTTCGCACCGTACATAGCGGTGGGGGTGTTCGCACCGTACATAAGCGATGGCGGTGTACGCACCGTACATAGCAATGGGGATGTACGCACCGTACATAGCAAAGGGGGTGTTCGCACCATACATAAGCGATGACGGAGTACGCACCGTACATAGCAATGGGGGTGTACGCACCGTACAAAAGCTATGGAGGTGTACGCACCATACATAGCAATGGGGGTGTACGCACCGTACATAGCGATGGAGGGGTACGCACCGTACATAGCAATGGCGGTGTATGCACCGTACATAAGCGATGGCGGTGTATGCACCGTACATAGCAATGGCGGTGTACGTACAGTACATAAGCGATGGCGGTGTACGCACCGTACATAGCAATGGGGGTGTACACACCGTACATAGCGATGGGGGTGTTCGCACCGTACATAAGCGATGGCGGTGTATGCACCGTACATAGCGATGGCGGTGTACGCACCGTACATAAGCGATGGCGGTGTACGCACCATACATAGCAATGGGGGTGTTCGCACCGTACATAGCAATGGCGGTATACGCACCGTACATAGCAATGGCAGTGTACGCACCGTACTTACACAACGCATGGGGGTGTGTGTCTGTACGACTCGTACCCCTGTACCGTACTGAACCACGGACACTGTAAAACAGCACAAGGAGAGTCTATTTGACTCGCACAACACCACAAAACGGATGTATGACATTACAACGCATGTCATTACAACGTGTGCAGTTACATCGCTATGCCATTACAACGCAAGTCTTTACATCAACTTGCACTAGATGGCGTGCTAACATTAGAAAAGTGTAATTTACTATTCCAACTCCAGTCCACGTAACAGTAGGGAAGGTGTTGGGATAGTAAACTACACTATTTGTAATGTTAGCACGCCATCTAGCGCAAGTCGATGTAAAGACTTGCGTTGTAATGGCATTGCGTTGTAACATCGCATGCGTTGTAACGCATGCGATGTAAAAGCTGCGTGTGGTAAAAACCGCGTTGTAATGGCTGTTCTCCCCACAAAACACGTCTACACTGCACAAAAAATGGAAAGAACTGACCTGGACACATCCAAACTGGCAAACAGAGGGGCAAACTCACAACCACCCCTTATAACACACCCACCAAAAATTCTAACTGAGCCACACCCACAAATGGACCAATAAAAAGGGCCCACACACACAAACCATGAGCCTTTGCAACAGACTCACTGCAGTTACAGAGCACAACAACAACAGCACCCATCCACCTTAACATATACACCTTCACACAACCTCCTTCACGCATAACCCATCTACACATTCACACCCACACCGTCACATTCAGACCCACACACCCACAACCATCCACACCCTCACCCTACACAATGCCCACAGACAAGAACCCAAAGTTCACAAGGGAGGAGCTGGAGATCCTTGTCAATGAAGTCATCAGAGTCGAGCCACAGCTGTTTGGAACATTGGTCAGACAGACCAGTATAGCCGAAAAATCACGCCTGTGGCAGAGGATTGTCGAAAGGGTGAATGCTGTTGCACCCATCAGAAGAACCAGGAATGAATGCCAAGCCAGGTGGTACGATCTGCGGAGGGCGGTCAAGCGCAAAATGAATGAGGACTACGCCCAGAGCAACATCACTGGAGGTGGTGCGCCCCACAGACCAGTACATTACCATCCCTGGGAGGAGAAGGTGATGGCTATGCTTCTGCCGGTGGAGGTACATGGACTCCAAGGAGTTACAGAGCCTGGTGAGTACACAAACAACTCACGTAACATGGAGGTAATGGCATCCACACCCCAACTACACCGAATGCACGCAACTACCTCCAAGCCATCACTGGCCAGAACCACAGTCAAAAACTACGCTAATGCAAATGACATGCGTATGCCCCATTGAGAAAGCAAGGCCATGCTATGTTCCATGCTACATGAAGCACCAACCCAGTATGCTGGGAGGGTGGGTGGCACAAAACGCATGTTTGAATCATAAATCAGACACAATTGTCCTCATCCCATATGGCCCAGCTACATACACATGCGCCATGCGCAATGCACAGGGATTGGGAAAGTACTGACAAGATAGCTCACACTTGGCCCTGGTGTAGGCAGCACAAGGCCCTCCTGTAACCAGTGCAGACACAAACACCAAGACAACAAGGTCAGATATCTAGGACAGGAACTCACACTCACTGTCATGGCAGCATGCTCCATGGGGGGACAGCTGTATCACCTGGGAGCCCCAGGGCCAAATCATACTACACCCACCAGCAGGCCCTGTCACACACACACACCCCTTACACAAGCAGACACCACCAGGACAGGCAATGGATTTACCCACTGTCACAATGGACATGCAACACAACAAGACCAATACATAGCCGAAGAAGCATCCAAGCCACAAATCGACATGTCAAAGACTCAAGAGAAAATATCAAACTGTCCCCTGCAACATACCCATCTACAAGTGAACATTGAGGAGAATACTAGGCACATACAACTACCTGGAGGAACAGTGCCAACTTGAATGTGTATGAAACATGCATGTTGCATGAAACAGCATTAACATCGTCTGTCTCTCACACACAGGGCAACGTGATGAATATCCCCCCAACAATGGGGGGGAAGAATCACAGTCACAGGCTCTGGAGGAACCTGATCCCACCGGCAGCGACGCCTCTCAACACTCCACGGATGACCCCGACCGACCTGGACCCTTTGGTGTCCAAGCCCCTGCAGAACCTGGTTCAGGAACATCTGTGCCAACCCCCGCCCCCATTCCTGCCACATCCCAGGAGACACCGAGGAGCCCTGCCCGCAGTGAACAACTGAGCCAGTCTGACCAGGATGGACAAGGTGCGGTGGGCACCCAGGAGGAGGCAGACAACACTGCCACTGCCATCCCTCAGGGGTCCCGTAGACCCGATGTGCCCACAACGGCAGGCCAGGCTCGTGTGGGCAGGGGTGGTGGGAGTGGAGGACGGCGGAGGCGAGAACCTGACCAGCCAGCTGAAGGGACCGGTATGTCACACATACACAACATCATGGAGGCATACTGGCGTGACACCAGGGAGTTCAGCCAGGTAGTGGTGACCCTCACAGAGAACAAGAACCAGCAGGCCGAGCAACACGCCAGTCAACAAGAACACCAAGGACGGATGGAGGCAAGACTGGCTGAGCTCCTGGCGGTGCAAAGGGACATAAGCCATTCACTCCGTCGGATCGCCGACAACATGGCCAACCCTCTCCGTGCCACCAGGCAAAGACCACCACCAGCCACAGGGAGGGAGGAGGAGGAGGATTCATCCTACGGAGCGACCCAAGCATCGTCAAGGCCTGCATCTGAGGGTCCCCCGAGGAAGGTGGGTCATCCACGGAAAAGACCATGAGAGGCAGTGGCCCATCCACATCTCCCAAGTCATCTGGCCTGGCACCTGGCCTTCATGTACGACAGCATCACCTCATTGACTGACATCATCTGCCACATGGACTTGCTGGTCACAGTCTGACCAATGATGCCAAACACTGTGGTCTGGACTCTGATGACTTCAAATGCCAAAGATCCCATCTCCCCCTGTGAACTTTGGATTCTATGGTCCCTGCATAGCACCTTTTTCTGTGCACAAATCACGCCCCAGAGCTATAAATAAAAAATGAAGACATGAAATTTTATGTTGCAGTCATTTAGCATGAGTCCACAACATACGTGTGGGGATGTGTCGAAGTATGCCTGAGTGTGGAACAAACTCCAGCCATCCATACACTTGGATCGGAGTCCGGTCGAGGACACACATGGGTCACAATGTTTCACAAAATACAGACATGGAGCCCAATACTCACCCGTGATGGCCTCAAGCTGCTGAAGGGGTGCTTGCAATACTGCTCAGACAGACCAATTTTGAAGAGTATCATGAAGGTGTAGAGGTCATGGGTCATGTTGATGTGCCTGGGGAGGGAGTCCCAGGTCTGTTTGGCGAGGTGGGAGAACTATCTCCTGCATGCAGTTTTTATGTGGATGTGATGAATGGTGACCAGGGCAAGGTGGGCTGCATGGAGTTGGGCCAACGGGGTGTTGGATGACAGACATCCAAGGTCGGTGTTGGGTCTGGGGTTGTGGACTGCCTCCTGAGTGTGGTTGAGGAGTCTGAAGGTGATCCTGCAGCACACAGTGAGCCATTGTACCTATCTCAGTTGGGCGGTGATGTGGCTGGGGCGGGGAATGTTGCAGATGAGGTGTGCAGATGCACCCTGGATGTGGACAACTTCTCCTGCAGTTTTGCTGTTGTGCTCCGTAGAGGCCGGTGCTGTAGTTGAGCCGGCTGGTGTCGTGGACCAGGGGGACGGTCTGTCTTGCCTTGGAGTGGATCCATCTGTGGGTCATTTGCAGCATGTAGAGGGTGTTGCAGCATGAGGTACAGATGGTGGTGAGTTGCACGGTAATTGTGAGCGATGGGTCCATGATGAACACCAGCTAGTGTTCGTGGCCACTGGGTGCTGGTGCGGTGCACAGACCAGTGGGACACAACAAGTTGACCCAGCTGTAAGGGGACAATCCTCAGATGATGACCTCTGTCCTGTCCAAGTCCAGCCTCAGGTGGCTGATGTTCAGCCGTTCCTCAATGGATCTTATGCTTCCTTGAAGTTTGGATCTGGCAATGGCTGGCTCTTTGGTGAGTTTGAGGAGCAGCTGGGTGTCAATGGCATACGAGATGATGATGAGGTCGTGTGCGCATGTGATGGTGGAGAGGGGGGTCATGGAGACATTGAAGATCGTCACACTGAGAGAAGAGCTCTGTGGCATGGGCCACATGACCCCAGTGTACTACATGTTGCAGGGTGGAGGCAGACTCCCTGGGCCTTGCTGGCGAGAGACTTTCTGATTTAACCCTGGGCCCTCCTCTGGATACCAGTGTTGGAGATGTGTGAGCTGACAGTGTGGTAGCACATGGTGTCGAATGCCATTGAGAGGTCAAGGGTGGTGGCCTCACCATTGTCGAGCATGGCAAAGTTGTCGTTGGTGGTGGCAATGCTGACGGTTGCAGTGGTGTGATTACTGTGGAAGATGGTCTGGTGCCAGCTGCCTGGAGATGGTTGCATGGAGGAAAATTGTCTTTTGCTTGATGAGTGTCTTCCTGATGACATTTGCTGGGTAGGGAAGCAAGGTGATGTACCAGGAGATCCTGCGGTACTGCCGTCCGTAGTTTAAGAAGGGCCTGGGTCTCTGCATGCCTCCTGCACCCATGGAATGTGGCAAACTCAAAGGAGACATTCAGGACGCACTGGACGTGGGCTTCAAGGATGTGGAATGATGTGGTTTAGATGTTGTGTCGGAAGGGGCCTGATGGAGAGCCAGAGAGAATGTTGCACATGAGCCAGGTTGTGTCATTGCTGCTGATGGGAGTCCATAACATGATGGGGGTTTGTCCTGCGGATAATAGTGCTGTCTGCCTCTGGGTGCCAAGGCTGTCGTGTATGCCCATGATCTTGCAGTGGTACAAATTTGAAAGGGATGTGATCTGCCTTGCAAGGGTGGGGTGTCTTGGATGGAGATCTGCTGTCAGTTCACTCACAATGCTGATGAGCTCCTTGATATCGTTTGTTTGGGTGTCTCGGCACTATCTGAAGGATCTCCACTTGTCCTTGCTGATGATATGGTGATGGCTGTGTGTGGTGTTTCCCAGGGCTGTAAGGCAAACGATGGCTCTTTGTGTTGCAAGGTTTGCACAAGAGTCCGGCTAAGTCTGTAGGAGTCCAGTAGGTCTGCCTTGTCCCAGGTGCCTTAACTGTTGTTCTGCTTCACAGGAAAGTCAGTCAATGTGGCAAGATTGTTGGATCAGTTGCGGATCCTGGGCGTGAGGTTGCAGTGTATGGCGAGGGTGTTGTTTTGAGTGTCCCATACAGCTTGTCTGTGGTGACTTACATCAAGCATCTTACAAGAGAAAGGGTAGAGCAGCTCCACATGGATATATCCTCAGATGAAATAGAAAAGGCTAAAGGATCAATTCCAGGGGCAAAAGCCTGTGGAGCGGATGCGCTCCCGATCGAGCTTTATAAAACTTTTATGAAGAAGCTAACCCCCTTTCTAAGAAGAATATTTACTTATATTAAGCAGGATGGCAAGGTTCCCACAACTTTTAAGGAGTCTATCTTGATTAGTTTTGTTAAAAAGGGGAAGAGTGAAAAAGATGTTAACTCGTATAGACCGATTAGCCTTCTGAATGCAAATTTTAAAATATTAATGAAAATTTGGGCACAGCGTTTTACTCCTATAGCACAAGTTTTAATTCATCCGGACCAGACTGGGTCTATTTTAGGTAGATCTATGTCAACTAATACCCGGTTTTTAACCCAGACTATTGATTATGTCACTGTAAATAAACTTATAGTTATCAAAAAAATGGGGGGGAAGTAGAGGTTCAAGGCTAGGTTCACCCTCCAACAGTACATATATCATAAACAACCTGAATTTATCAGGTAAAAGAACCTAACCTAAGAGAGAGAGAGGTGTCAGAAATCTATTGGATTCTGAAGTCCACCAAAAAGAGAGAAAGAAAAAGATTTTTTCTTTCTTGAGTCCCCTCACTCACCAGGGTTTCCCCACGGTGACATGCTTCATCATTGGGGTCCTCTCAGTCCTCTACGGGCTGAGGCGTGCTGCGACTTGCGGATTACGTAGGAGCACTAAAAAGTACAAATTATGTGTAGTGCAAGTGAAAGTGTAGTGGAGTGGGATAAAGTGAATTAAAATAATTAGCTAGTGGGCCAAATCCATTTTATTCTTGCTCCTAGATAATAGGATTAAAAACGAGGGTGATATGCTAAAGGCCCTAACTATAATGGATAGGTGTACCTAGCATATAGTCAACTAGTTTCGAGCTTCCCCCAGCTCTTCCTCAGGACTACACCGGGACCAGCCCAGTGTAAAAACCACTCCTAGTCGACCTGATTAAGGTGCAAAAGTGAGACGCTGCAACTAATAGGCATGCGTTTTAAGTAATACATACGTAAATAAACGTCAGGCAATATCTGTAGGGTACATAAAACACATATATTAAAGGAACAAAAGATCATTGGCATAGTTGTCAATTCAATTGTGATCACACTACACACTAGTGTTGGTACAGTCTTCACTCTTTTGTGCCGCTATGTGGTTCAAAAGAAGACGTTAAGTAAAGAACATTCTCCATGCAGGCGCTGTGCTGAGAAGTGAATTAAAATGCAAAAAATGCAAAAAACCTCATGCGTCTGACACAACATAAAACACATACAAGACTGACTGTTGCACGACATTACATACATTTTAAGAAGCAACAATGTGCCTCATGGTCAACGGAGGGGGTGTGGAGATCTCGTACACCTAGAAGAATGGTAAATTAGGTCGTTAATGGCGTCGGGCTCCGAGTCTATCTTTCAAACTTCTGGGATGGAAACTGTTGTACACTAGTAGGCAGTTCCTTGCTGTGGGCTTAAAATGTGTGGTGGTGATCAAGCGACCTTCGTGCGCTGTTATGTTGAGGTCAAGAAAAACCAGATTGGACCTACTCATAGTACAGGTGAATTTCAGAAAAGGATCTTGTTGATTGAGCCAAACAAGGAAAACCTCTGCCTCTGCTTCGCTACCTTCCCAAATCAAAAACACATCATCTATGTATCTTTTCCATAGTTTGATATGGTCGGTATGCGGATTGTTTTGGTGGAGAATCTTTTGTTTCTCCAGGTGATGTACATAGAGCCCTGCTACGCTCGGCGCACAGGTGCTTCCCATGCTGGTACCGTGCTTTTGTTGGTACAGAGAGTCGTTAAATTGGAAGAAATTCTCTGTCAGAGCTAGACAACAGCATTCAAGAACCACATGTCTTGGTGTGTGGTATCCCCAATTATTCTGAAAAAGTACTTCCTCCAGGATGTCCAAAGTGTCCTTGTGTGGTAAACTGGTATACAGGCTCTCCACATCCAAACCGATCAGTATATTGGTTGTGGGGTTGAATTCAAGATTCTGAATCAAACAAAGGACTGCTTTAGTGTCCTGTAAATACGTTCCAGTGGCTTGGACCAAGGGTCGTAAGAATGCGTCCGCAAACTTAGACAATGGTTCCAGAATTGAACCTATCCCTGATACTATTGGTCTACCAGGGGGCGTCACCATTGATTTGTGTATTTTAGGAATAGTATAAAAATAAGGGATTATGGGTTTTTTGTTCTCCAAAAAATACGGTTCTTTTTTGCTTATCCAATCATTTGTCAAAGATTCTTCAACCAAGCTCGCGATCTCTATCCGCAGGCGTTCTGTGGGGTCATTCCGTATTGCTAAATAATTTCTTTCATCTGCCAGCAGGCTTAGGCATTCTTTTTGGTAATCAAGTGTATTTTGTAAAACTATTGCTCCACCTTTATCTGCTGGTTTTATTATGAGATGTTTTTCATTTGATAGTTGGTGGATGGCCTCTTGTTCAATTTTGCTGGTGTTGTGAAATACCCGTATTGATCTAGGGTCTACTTCTTTCAATACTGCTTTCTCAAAAGCTAGTAGTTCAATGGGAAGATTGTTAGATGGAGGAGTAAAGTTAGATTTTTTATGGAGTCCAGTATCCGTAATGGTGTTAGTATTTGGTTCCCTATCTTTGAAGAAAATTTCCAATTTCATCCTGCGAATAAACTCTTTCAATTCGCAGACCAACTTAAATTTATCCAAAGTGGCTGTTGGAACAAAACCTAATCCTTTTTCCAACACAGTTTTTTGGATAGGTGTGAGAGTGAGATTGGACAGGTTGACCACTAGGCTTGGTTGCTGCTCGTTGAAGGCATGTTCGGTAGACCCATGCTCCGTGTGTGGCTCCTTGCCATTTCCAAGGGCTGAGCCCATTGTACCTGTTGGCCTTGTCTGTTTTTTCCTCTTAAAGGAGTCTTTCCTCTCCCTAAAAAAGACTGACTCTGTTCTTGGTTCTGTGATTCTTCCCAGTATGGGTAGGGTTGTGGTGGGTATGATTGAGGAAACGGAGGTGGTCCATAGAAAAACTGTGATGGAGGGGCGTATGGTGGGATGTTTTGATATGGAGACCAACCAAATCTTGGTCCGCCCCTGTTTCTTGGACGTCCTCCTCTTGTTCGTCTGTTCTTGTTCATAGAGTTGTAATTTCTACTTGAATCAGAAAAATCTGAGCCTGTGTCAGAACCATCGCTATCCGTATTGTAGCCTGGATTGCGATTTGTCGGGATATAATCATCTCTAGTGTAAGGATACACTTTCTCTTGTGAGAAATGTTTCTGATCTTTTTGTAGTTTAACATATTTCGTATCTTTTAAACCAATTTCAAATTCAGTCATGGTTTTGTTGAGTTCTTCAAGTCGTTTTTTTAACTCAGCAGTACTCTGATAGGATTTTAAACGGATCTCTAGGTCATGAATGCCAATTTTCATTTCTTCTGATAGGCGTGCTGTGGATTTTATAATTAGCACTAGCCAATCTCTGGTACAATGCCAGGATATTAATGACCAATCCTTCTTGAAAAGTTTATCATGTTGAAAGATAAAGGGTTCCTTTTTGACTATCAAGCCACGTGGGGCAATGTTGGCTCTTACATACTCAGTCATCATGATCCCGTGTACCAACGTTTTTATTTGGTCACGTTTCTGTTCTGTCAACTCATCCCAGCATTGACTGGCTTCGTTGGTGTCCCTGGTACTGGTCCCAGCCAGGGGAAGCATGGATGCTATGATTCTATCTACCTCATCTTGTGAGTAGGTAAGACCTGTTACTTCGGTCATTTTTGTCAGGGATATCTTGTGGGATATGTAGGGTGAAGTGTCAGACAGAGGTTAATAGCAAATGGGTTTCCCACAGCTGCACGCTGTAAATAATAGTTATCAAAAAAATGGGGGGAAGTAGAGGTTCAAGGCTAGGTTCACCCTCCAACAGTACATATATCATAAACAACCTGAATTTATCAGGTAAAAGAACCTAACCTAAGAGATAGAGAGGTGTCAGAACTCTATTGGATTCTGAAGTCCACCAAAAAGAGAGAAAGAAAAAGATTTTTTCTTTCTTGAGTCCCCTCACTCACCAGGGTTTCCCCACGATGACATGCTTCATCATTGGGGTCCTCTCAGTCCTCTACGGGCTGCGGCGTGCTGCGACTTGCCGATTACGTAGGAGCACTAAAAAGTACAAATTATGTGTAGTGCAAGTGAAAGTGTAGTGGAGTGGGATAAAGTGAATTAAAATAATTAGCTAGTGGGCCAAATCCATTTTATTCTTGCTCCTAGATAATAGGATTAAAAACGAGGGTGATATGCTAAAGGCCCTAACTATAATGGATAGGTGTACCTAGCATATAGTCAACTAGTTTCGAGCTTCCCCCAGCTCTTCCTCAGGACTACACCGGGACCAGCCCAGTGTAAAAACCACTCCTAGTCGACCTGAGTAAGGTGCAAAAGTGAGACGCTGCAACTAATAGGCATGCGTTATAAGTAATACATACGTAAATAAACATCAGGCAATATCTGTAGGGTACATAAAACACATATATTAAAGGAACAAAAGATCATTGGCATAGTTGTCAATTCAATTGTGATCACACTACACACTAGTGTTGGTACAGTCTTCACTCTTTTGTGCCGCTATGTGGTTCAAAAGAAGACGTTAAATAAAGAACATTCTCCATGCAGGCGCTGTGCTGAGAAGTGAATTAAAATGCAAAAAATGCAAAAACCTCATGCGTCTGACACAACATAAAACACATACAAGACTGACTGTTGCATGACATTACATACATTTTAAGAAGCAACAATGTGCCTCATGGTCAACGGAGGGGGTGTGGAGATCTCGTACACCTAGAAGAATGGTAAATTAGGTTGTTAATGGCGTCGGGCTCTGAGTCTATAGCAGGCCCTTTTATGGAAAAAAACGGGAAAAAGGAATCGAACTCCGGGATTTTAATGGGCCGGGCTGATCTTCCAAAGCTTCCCCACTTACTTGTACGTGGACACCCACACTCTTGTACACCTATTGGAGCCAAACCTCACGGACCACATACTGCAGTGTCCCGGGCGAGGGGCCGGTTATCAATGGGTGTTTCCGCATTGAAAACGAGGAAGGACTCGCAATAGGAAGTCCTTTCCGTTGTGGCCATTTTGGATTGGGGGTTCTACGTGTTAGTGTACTGGCGTTCGATTGGCCCGAACTTTAAATACAAGGATCATACACTAAAAATTGTAAAGAAAATGTATATAGATGAGGAAATATTAATCAGAAAAGCACTATAATATGCCTCATACGATGTATCCTGTAGAGGCTCACAGGGCATATTGTCAATGGTGCGGCCATGATGGATTGGGCCACATCCGGAATTTATTAATGAAACGGGTGGATGATCACCTCAATATTGTATTAAGGCCCACAAAAAACACCTAATAGTATATCGATCTTATACCAGTAAGAGAAAAAAATGTATTCCTGAAAAAATTGTCATGGTGTGTTGAACTATCCAGGTGGAAGCCAAAAGGTATGAATTTACACAATACTTTAAATAAAGTTGATTGAAAAAACAGGTAATTAAAAGACAGGAGGCCCGATGAGATTCAGGAAAACCTCAGAATAACTCTAGATTGTATAAGATTATTTGGCTATGGCCGGTGCATCTACCTTTGTTTTATGCAAATTGTCCCCATGGTATATCATCATTTAGGCCATTGGTGTCAGACCGCAACTTAAACACCCAACGTTGTTCCTTTTCATGCAGTTTTCTTTCGATGTTAGGGTGGTTTTTTACATGTTCAAGAATGACCCAGCTAAGGTCATTAGGTGTGTGTTGTTGTTCTAGAAAATGAGTGGTCATTTTTGTGTTGTTACGTTTACACCTAAAATTGCTCCGGTGTTCGATTATTCTTGTGTTCACTTTTCTTGTAGTCATCCCCACATAATGGAGGTTGCAAATGCAGGTGATAAGGTATACCACACCTGTCGTATTGCAATTGGTAAAAGATCGAAGGTCCCATGTCATACCATTGTTGTAGGTTACTTTTTTGGTAGCTCTGGTTAAGTGACAAACACTGCAGTTGCTGCGTGGGTAATGGCCCTCATGATGAATTCAGGCCCCAGCTAGGCCCGCAAGACACAAGGGTTCGCTCTCCTGTAACGGAATCTATAAGGAAGTTGGCACGGAAACTGCAAAGTACAAAAACAGCATTTATTAACCCTTAAGGGTGGTCCTACAATCCACACAACACTCTTCAGTATTGCATAGAGTAGCACAAAGAACTTGCGTACATGGTCCCCTTTTATACACATTAGAGGGGCTCATAAGTGGGTGGATACAACATGAGGCCGAAGAACATTACCATTTATGGTCATTCTCGATACTGAATCAATACATGGGCGGAGCCAACACACTCCTTGAGCCCGCGAACACATGGTCAAGCAAGGCTAACTAGTAACAGATGTGGTCAAGTCTGGGCATGCGCCAGATGGACAGAAGGGCTATTTATAGACTGTTACTGGGCAGATTACAAGAGCAACTAACACAGAGGTCGGACTCTCCTCGTGGCGAACACGTGGCAGCATGACAACACAAAATGGAATCCAAACTTCGGTCAACATAACGGAGAAAACATGATCGTAAGGGAAAGCATTAATGTCTTTGGTAAATGCTTAATCACATTGCTGTTTCAAGTTACAACAGACGACCCTTTCAGCATTTACTGAAGACATCCGGTTTACCAGAATAATCATCATATATGTCAATGGTCATCATTCCTTCAACCTCTTTAGCCAGACGCTTCTGATGAGCAACATCGGCAATAGCTTTCTTATCTGGGATGCAGAATGAAATGCATACAGAACAGAACAATGGTCCACATTGAACACACATACAAAAAAGGAACAGAACTACTATAATAATACAGAGACCAGTTAAGACCTTCCATCCCCAGGCAGTAACCAATGCCCAAAACCATCCAGAAAAGGACCAAGTGCCGTTTTCTGCGTGGATTTCAGCTGCTATTTTATGCAGCTTATTAATGGCGTTATAAACTGATGGCGTATGATCAGGGATGAACACACAGCAGCTACTTCCAATAATTTTACAAGCTCCACCTCGATCAGCTAACATTACATCTAATACCATACGATTCTGTAATGCAACAATCCTAGTGATTTGTAACTCTTCCGTAAGATTCCCAAGAGCAGCAGCAGTCTGATTTGTTACAGCTTCTACCACTCTTGTTAATCTTCGGATCTTCCTACTATTCAAAGCAGCTCCAACAAAGAAAAACAGTCCTAAGTTAAAATCAATATACTGCTGCAAGCTGGTATCAGTCTGATCCACATCATCAATCGATAGAGTACGTTTATACCTATTTACAGTCACATTATTCAACAATTTCAAATCTTTATGATAAGATGCGGGTGCTAGGAATACAGGAGGTAATAGGAATGATACATAGCATACCCCAGACCACCCCGCCGGCAAACGGTAATAACCTTTATTTCCACACACAAAGTAGGTATTATGGGACGCTAGGAAGGTACTATTATTCAACCCATCAATGTTCAAGACAGTGATACAATCACTGACACCAACAGGGATAAAACCCACACTCTGGACACACAGGTCCGCTTGAGCTTGTGCCACTTGGATCACAAATTTGTCCTTCCCCACAGTGTCTCTGGTGTTCGTGAAGATATAGGGAATGGATTCATTGTCTGGTCGGTACTCTTCCCATTCCCAAATTGTCCCATTCGCTTGCGGATATCCACTTTTATCCTGATGATATTCTTTATTAAGTCTGAAAAGCAATCGTCCCACTGTCGGTTTCCGAGTGGCAAACAGCAAAGTGTACCATGCTCTACAAGAGCCATTATGAGAGAAAGGAAGTGGTATGAATGGCGTACCTCCTTTCTTCTGATGGGCTGGCATCATCCCACATATCCAACAGTTCGTAGCGTTCGTAGCAACGTGGGTATGATGCAGCATCTGAATGAAAGTGTTATTCAAATAGGACTGTCGATGCTTCAACTCTTGATATGGTAATGTATAAAAGTAGTGCTCCGCAGGCACTGGAGTCGTCAACACAAGTGTTTTCCGAGCAGGAGTTACCTCCTCCACAAACCATGTGGCTATCCCAACAATAGCTACTGTCAGCATGAACCCCGATGCACAAAGGACTTTCTTCTTCTCCATGTCAAAAAGAACAATACCCTGATATCTTCCTGAAACTAATAGGTCTGTCAGAACTCTTCCCCTTGGGCAGCGGTTGATTTCTTCACCAGCGGGCCAAGACGGGTGTCACTACACTAATGCAGGGCTGATCCCCCCCCTTGCCTCATCGGCTCTCCGTTTCACTAACCCAAGGGCCGTTCTGACAGTATGTCCCGGTACTGGAAACTCACTTCCTTGGTCGAAGATGATATCGCCTTCCTCCAGGAGTCGCGTGGTCCGGAAAGAGCTCCTCAGTGACGTTCGGCTCCCCAGCACGGCCTGTCTCTGCTGCCAGGATTTCTCGTTGATCGGTCAGCACGGCAGGCTCCACCAATCCGGGCGGTACCTTTCGACAGTGCAAGGAATGGATCCAATTCTTCCTGTTCGAGACTCGCACAGCCGTCCTCGTCGCGAGGAGGACCTGCTCAGGGCCCACCCATCTCGGTTCCAAGCTGTTTGTCCTGTCGAAGACTTTCACCATGACATGGTCCCCAGGCCGGAGACCATGTCCTTCGCCGGTAGACCGATCAGGGAGCGCCTCTCGGACCTGTTGATGAATAGAAACCAAGTTATCCGTTAACTGTGCCAGATAATCGCTCATCATTACACAAGGTACATCATACACAGCCTTAGGCCTTGGTGGACCCCAAATGTTCATTGGGCGTCCGAATACGATTTCGTATGGCGTAAGGCCAGTTCGGGAGTGCGGTACTGATCTAATTGACAGTAACGCCAGCGGCAGGGCGTCTGGCCAAGTCAAAGACGTCGAAGCTTGAATTTTAGCGATCTTAAGCTTCAGTGTACCATTATACTTCTCGACTAGTCCTGCAGACTGAGGGTGAAACACGGCGTGGAACTTCTGAGTGATGCCTAGGCCCTTCAAGACATACTTTATAACATCCGCTACAAAGTGAGGCCCATTATCACTCCACAGAAGTCTACAGACGCCGTATCGAGGGAAAAACTCTTTCAGCAGCAGCTTCGCTGTAGTCATTGCAGTATTGTCTTTCGTAGGGTACGCCTCAACCCATTTACTGAAGGCGCAAACCACTACTAGGACATACTTCAAATTGTTACAGCGCTCAAGCTGGATGTAATCCATCTGCAGAACCTCGAAGGGTGCAGTGGGTGTCGCAAATCCTCCTGCTGGAGTTCGAGTACCCTTTCCTGGGTTATACCTCAGGCAGATTGTAGGAGAGTAGGGTCTGCTATCCTATGGTCACCCCAAATTTTTGCTTTTTGCTTCACTGGTTTTTGACATATTGAGGCTGTGGGCCTGCCAATCAGACCCCCAGCCTGCTGTTCTCTCTACTAAATTAAAACTATGCACCCTAGGTGCATAACCAATTGGAAGTGGATCACCCTGTCAGCCCCTGTACCAGTGTACACTAGGTACCCAGGGCATTGGTGTACCCAAGGCCTGCCAGGGGCTGCAGCATGTATTATGCCACCCCAGGCTTGGCCTAACAATCTGACACAACTGGCTGATCACTCAGCTGGGGTAAGTTGGTGTAATCACCTCTTACTTAGGTGTAGTATACCTATACCTAACCTTAAATGGGACACCTGGTAACCTATAAGTCACTCCTATGGCAGGCCTTAACAATCCTGAAGGCAGAGTGCTTGGTTCCATGTGAGATGGTGCTCTGGCATGAGCTGAGCCTGTCTGCAGTGGTCGGAACAACTTCCTTCTACTGTTTCCAGATATCGTCATACCATATACTCTTAAGTGCATTATGAACCTCGCGGTTAAATGCTATCTTTGGTTTGGCTTTATCAAAACATGTCGAGTAAGGTGTCATACGAATTGGAATACTAACCCCTCGCCAATTCTGGCGACGGGGTTAGCATTCCACCCTTCTAGAGGGACACGACATGTACAGTACCTGAAACCCGGGTAAAATCAGACATAGCCTCAGCTCCACAAAATGGATGCTGCCACCACAGACACAAGTCTGCCCTCCTGCTGCTGGGAGTCCTTCCAGCTTGGGAGGTGTGGACAAAGGGTTTCCTGCCAGGGGAGGTGCATGCACCACCCCAGACAGGATTTTGTGTATTGGTCAGGTAGGGCTTGAAAGAAACCAGACATGCCTGTGGCTCACAAGGAGCCTCGGTGCATATGCCAGTTCAAACCGGTCCTGGGGCACACCAGTCCCGGGCCTGGGGCGAGCTGGACAAAGGATTGGGGGTGTAACCACCCCCCTTCCTGGTCCCACCCATAGGGAGGGACCTAGCAGGTAGTCCGGCCCCTAGAATCCGAATAAAGGTAGGAGCTGTGTCCTAAGACTTCAGACATCCTGGAATCAACTTGAAACTAAGAAGAAGACGGGAACTTCGACATTCTGCTGCACAGAAGACTGAAGAAAATCTCCCCTGTGGTCAGGGAGTGACCACCTTGCTAACGCAAGCACCATCCAGCGAATCACCGTCTGCTTTGCCGCCGCCTCCCGCCGGAGCCCGAGCCCAGAGACTGACAAGACCTGGACCTCCAGACCTCTCACCGCCCGATCCACAGTCCCTGAAAAGAGGAGACCCGTGGAGGCACCGAGACACGTGGAGCCAGCCATCTTGGAACGACTACGACAAGCTGACCAGTGCAACAACCGAGGCTCCCTCCAAGTTGTGCTTTGGGTCCTGAGAAGCCCAACCCTCGAGCAGCATCTGCACCAAAGGTGAGCCCTCCAGCATCTCCACGATCTGCGTGGGGCCCTTCTGCATTTTGCCACTCGACGCGCCTAACCGGTTGCTGGCCCGCTGGCTAGTGGCCATCTTGGCGACGAAATCTACGACAAACACCGCTGGTCTGGTTTCTCCAGACTGGCCCTTGCTCCCCTCCAAAGGAGCAATCCCTCTGACCTTGCTGGTCAGAACCAACAGCTGATTTCCGAATCCTCCTGCAATTGCTTTTGCCAAGGCTTGTTTGCTTCGATCAAGTCGCCGACACCGCCGACAGCGAGAGCCTGCGTGGGACAGCTCGTGAGCCGACTCCTGGACGTCGTCGACCTTCAGGGACCACGTGGCTGCGGAGACAAGCTACCCCTCATCACCTGTTTGCACCCGACATCGCCTGGTACCCACCTGGTGCCACGCTGGTCACTGGCTAGTGACTGTGAACACTGTCCCCTCTGCTTACAGGTCTTCAACATCTCCGATCCACTCTTGGATCCACTGCATCTCTTCCCGACCGACCGCCTGCAGCATCTTTGTCCCAGGCTCAACGGAACAGATAGAAGAAACCCGACGCACTTTGAGGCCTATGCACCCGCTTCCTGTGGGTGAGGTAAAGCTGGTACTCCGGTGCCCATGTGTAGTAATACATCTCTAGTGCCTGTGTTCCAAATCTTAAGTTCCTAGGTCATCCGGAAGATTCCTTTTGCAGTAACTTTGTACTTTTTACGCACCCATTGAAACCTATGGGAGCACGCGTGTGACTATTTGCTCTGCACACGCCACCCGTGGACCTCCTGGTCACTAACTGACGTTAGCTCCTCGTAGGCCCAGCGATTCTAGAGGCCCTAGGCCTTTTCCCTTTTCTGTTCGTGGTACTTATACCACTATTTTAGTATATGGTTCGAGTGGCCACCAGGGCCTATCCATATAAAGTGCAACTTCTGTGTATTCTGTGATAATCTTGTTTGACGATTTGTGCTCCTGTGCTCATAAAGAGACTAGGGGTTACTTTGAGAAATAAATACATATATATTTTGAATATATATCTGTGTGGTGTCCTTTCATTGGTATAAAAGGGGGTTACTATTGGTAAAACAGCTTGCTTAACACGCATCACGAGTTTAGCCTCAAAGACTGCTTAGCCTACGCTACCACTAGGGCAGCTAGTCCAAAAAGGTTGACTTACAACCACACCATAAGGGTTGCTTGGCATGGTACAAGGTGGTCACTAGAACTAGTGAACAGCATATACCAGGCCAACTTCTCACATTGGTGAGCAGCGGTTGGATTTGAGCTTGCTGTGTTTTACCATTGTAATCTCTTGGTTACCAATTGAAAGATCACATAGGTACCTGTAGGTACATATAAAACAAGATTAGATATACATAAGTTCTACTGAACTTAGTTGTTGTAGAGCAAAGGGAGTAGCACACCCTGACTACAACTACTAGATAGGTTTAGTAGGTAAACCCAAGTGTAGGTAGATTGCAACACATCCACCCACACTTAAGAGCAATGGCCGGGGCAGAGGGGTCCACTGTACCCATCTCTGTTGAGAGTGACCCCCAGAGGGCACCATCCAGCTTTGCTACCCTTAATCAGAATGAGCTCAGGCATTTGGCAACTCTTAGAGGCCTTAAACAGCCCAAGAACCCAAACTCTGCTGAGCTCAGAGAGCTCTTACAGAATGATGAGAATCAGAGAGCACTCAAGAAAGCTTCCCAGTTAGCCCCCTTAGGGTCAGGAACAGGAGGCCCCCCTTCTGAAGATACTACAGAGGTACCCAGTTCCAATAGTCACCCCTTAGATGGGATGCCTACCACAGAGGATGAGAGTGAAAAGGATACTGACAGTAGTGAGGATGAAGGGAGAACTAGCCCAGTGCCAAGTATTATACTTGGCCCAGCTAAACCAAGGCTATTGGGGACTGACAGTGGGTTCAACCCACTGGATCTCCCCAGTGGACTTAACACAGGGCTTGGAAGGCAAAGGAATCGCTCAGGTGACTCCAATGCTTCCCATGGCTCTAGAGGCTCTCAAGGTCACTCCAGGAGAAGGATGACCACCCCTCAGAGGAGGGAACATGAGGCCAAGATGCAAGAGGCCCAGCTGAGGATCAGGAAGCAGGAGCTAGAAGTAGCCCTGATGGAAGAGAAACTTAGCAAGGCTAGACAGCATAAAGAGAGTGGGTCTATACCCACTGGTGGCAGCATTGTCCCTAAGGACAAAGATAGGGTTTTCGATAATAGAAACCTGTCTAAGGTTGTGCCCCCCTACAAAAGTGGGGATGACATCCACAAGTGGATAACTGCTCTTGAGAGAGCCTGCAAAGTACAGCAGGTTCCTGAAGATCAGTGGGCAGCAATCCTCTGGCTCTCCTTTGAAGGAAGAGGCAGAGACAGACTCCTCACTGTTAGAGAAGAGGATGTCAGAAACTACAGAGTCCTGAAGAGTGTTCTAGTTGATGGGTTAGGCTTAACCACTGAGCAGTACAGGTTAATGTTCAGAGACACCCAAAAGACACAGACTCAGGACTGGTCTGAATACATTGAATGTGCCACTAAGGCTTTGGAGGGTTGGTTGCTGGGAAGTAAGG
Source organism: Triturus cristatus (assembly GCF_964204655.1). NCBI lineage: Eukaryota > Metazoa > Chordata > Amphibia > Caudata > Salamandridae > Triturus > Triturus cristatus. The sequence continues at coordinate 377,762,163 of NC_140579.1, read as the reverse complement.
TATCTGATTTTACAGGATTGTATAATTTGATGATGAGAGAACAGATTTTAAATAACTGTCAAAACCAGCAACTGCATCAACACTTGGTTGACTCTGATCTGACCTCTCCCCAAGAATTGGGAAAGAAGGCAGACAAATGGGTCAGAACCAGGGTTAAGCAAAAGAACCAGAACCAGGGCCAAGGGGGTGATCAGAAGAAAACAGACCAAAAGGGTGGAGATCAGAAACCTAAAGACCAGAAGTCTTCAACAGGGCCCCAAACTACTGCTAAGGAGGGTGGGTCCCAACAGTCCAAGAAGAAGAAAGAAGGTCAGAAGAAACCCTGGTGCAATCATTGTAAAAATACAACTCACTGGACTAGTGATTGCAAAAAGGGTGGAGCCCCCAACACTGTTGCCCCTAAGGCACCTGCTCCCAGTACTACTGTTAGCAGTGTTGGTCCCCAGACAAAGGGTGTAGTGGGAATCACTATGGGAACTGAAGGAGATTCTGACTTAGACAGAACCCTTACACAGGCAGTCTTGATCTGTGATGGGGACATTGATTTGTCCCTGACTGTGAGCCCCAGTAACCTGGGCAAGTACAGACAGACTCCTTTAATTAATGACAAAGTGGCTCAAGCCTACAGGGACACATGTGCCAGTGTCACTATGGTGACACCAGGCTTTGTGGACCCTGGACAGTACATACCAGGTGAGAACTACCTGGTGACCAATGCCAGCAATGCCACTACTTCACACAGTGTGGCAGTTGTTAACTTCTCATGGGGAGGGGTAACTGGCCTCAAAAGGGTTGTGGTTAGTGCAGACCTCCCAGTAGAATGTTTGTTGGGCAATGACCTAGAGAGTTCTCTATGGTCAGAAGTGGAGTACAGGACTCATGCAGAGATGTTAGGTATATCATCACATGTCCTTGCTGTGACCAGGTCACAGGCCAAAAAGTGCCTCACTGAACCACAGGTCTTGGATCCTGGAACAATGGACCAAGCACCTACCAAGAAGAAGAACAGGAGGGTCAAGGCTGTGCCTTCCCCCCTGCCTCAGAGTGATGATCAGCCTTCCCAGGAAGCTGATCTAGAGGACCCTGAAGGAACTGTCCCTGAAGAGCTTGAACCTGATCAGGTTGAGTTTCTGGGGACAGGGGGACCTTCAAGGGCTGACTTGAGGCAGGCTCAGTTATCCTGTCCCTCTCTTGAACCCCTCAGACAGCTGGCTGCTGCTGAGGCTGCTGGGAATGCTCAAGGTACCCATAAAGTGTATTGGGATGAAGGGCTCCTTTATTCAGAGGCTAGAGACCCCAAGCCTGGTGCAACCAGGAGGTTGGTCATACCTCTGCAATTTAGGGGCTTCCTTCTTACCTTGGCCCATGATATTCCTTTAGCAGGACACCTAGGCCAGAACAAGACCTGGGACAGACTTGTCCCTCACTTTCACTGGCCTCATATGAATGAAGATACAAAGGAGTTTTGTCGCTCCTGTGTTACCTGCCAAGCCAGTGGCAAATCAGGTGGCACAACAAAGGCCCCCCTAATACCACTACCTGTGGTGGGGGTCCCCTTTGAAAGAGTGGGAATAGACATAGTGGGTCCCATGGATCCTCCCACTGCATCTGGGCACAGATTTATACTGGTGGTAGTGGATCATGCCACCAGGTATCCAGAGGCAATTCCCCTTAGGACCACTACAGCTCCTGTTGTGGCCAGGGCCCTGCTGGGAGTATTCTCCAGAGTGGGGTTTCCTAAGGAGGTAGTATCTGACAGAGGTACCAACTTTATGTCAGGATACTTGACAGCTATGTGGAAGGAATGTGGTGTCAACTACAAGTTCACCACCCCTTATCACCCACAATGCAATGGGCTTGTTGAGAGATTCAACAAGACCCTAAAGGGTATGATCAAAGGATTACCTGAAAAGCTCAGGCGAAGATGGGATATCCTTCTACCCTGCCTTCTGTTTGCTTACAGAGAGGTCCCACAAAAAGGAGTTGGCTACAGCCCCTTTGAATTGTTGTTTGGGCACCCTGTGAGAGGCCCACTGTGTTTGGTGAAGGAAGGATGGGAGTTACCTCTCAAAAAGCCTAAGCTAGACATAGTGGACTATGTACTTGGTCTCCGCTCCAGGATGGCTGAGTATATGGAGAAGGCATCTAAAAACCTTGAGGCAAGCCAGGCCTTACAGAAAGCTTGGCATGACCAAAAGGCTGTCTTGGTTGAGTATCAGCCAGGACAGAAGGTATGGGTGTTGGAGCCAGTGGCCCCAGCAGCACTCCAAGACAAATGGTCTGGACCCCATACAATCCTGGAAAAGAAGGGAGAGGTCACCTACTTGGTCGACCTAGGAACTCCCAGGAGTCCCCACAGGGTACTCCATGTTAACAGGCTTAAAGCATATGTTGACAGGGCAGACATGGGCTTGCTCATGGCTACAGATGAGGGACAGGAGGAAGAGAGTGACCCTCTCCCAGACCTGTTGTCTCAGAACCCTGAAGATGGCTCAGTTGAAGGAGTGACCCTTGGAGGCAACCTCACTGCCCATCAGCAGACTGAATGTAGACAGGTTCTACAATCATTTTCACATATGTTTTCCTTGATACCTAGTCAAACTGACTGGTGTACCCATGTTGTGGACACTGGTGACAGTCTGCCTGTAAAGAACAAACTTTACAGACAACCTGACCACGTCAGGGACTGTATAAAGGCTGAGGTACATAAAATGCTGGAATTAGGTGTCATTGAACCCTCAGAGAGCCCCTGGGCTAGCCCAGTGGTTCTGGTCCCCAAACCTCACACCAAAGATGGCAAGAGAGAGATGAGGTTCTGTGTGGACTACAGAGGACTCAATGCTGTCACCAGGACAGATGCACACCCTATTCCAAGGGCAGATGAGCTCATAGACAAACTAGCTTCTGCAAAGTTTTTGAGCACATTTGACTTGACAGCTGGCTATTGGCAAATCAGGTTAGCTGAGGAGTCTAAGGCCAAAACAGCATTCTCAACCCCAGGTGGGCATTATCAGTTTGTGGTGATGCCCTTTGGTCTGAAGAATGCACCTGCCACCTTCCAAAGGCTGGTGAACCAAGTCCTTACTGGGTTGGATGACTTTTGCGCAGCATATCTTGATGACATTGCTGTCTTTAGTTCCACCTGGGAGGATCACCTGATCCACCTGAAGAAGGCTCTTGAGGCTCTGCAAAGGGCAGGCCTCACTATCAAGGCTACTAAGTGCCAGATAGGGCAGAGTAAGGTTGTATATTTGGGCCACCTTGTAGGTGGAGGCCAAGTTCAACCACTGGAGAGTAAGATACAATCCATCAAGGACTGGTCCCCTCCAACCACCCAGACTCAAGTTCGAGCTTTCTTGGGCTTGACTGGGTATTACAGGAAGTTTGTTAAGAACTATGGGTCCATTGTGACTCCTCTTAATGATCTGACATCCAAGAAGATGCCCAAAAAGGTTCAGTGGACAGTAAGCTGTCAAAAGGCATTTGATGACCTGAAGGAGGCCATGTGCTCTGCACCTATCCTGAAAAGTCCTGACTACTCCAAAGAGTTTATTGTCCAAACAGATGCTTCTGAGTTGGGTGTGGGAGCTGTGCTGTCACAACTTAATGTAGATGGTCAAGACCAACCCATTGCTTTTATTAGCAGAAGGTTGACCCCCAGAGAGAAGAATTGGTCAGCTATTGAGAGGGAGGCCTTTGCTGTGGTGTGGGCCCTGAAGACGCTGAGGCCATACTTGTTTGGCACTCACTTCAAGATTCAGACCGACCATAAGCCCCTCTTGTGGCTAAATCAGATGAAGGGTGAAAACCCCAAACTGCTTAGGTGGTCCATTTCCCTACAGGGGATGGACTTTACAGTGGAGCACCGGCCAGGTACTGACCATGGGAATGCAGATGGTCTCTCCAGGTACTTCCACTTAGGACATGAAGACGAGACTGGTCAAGGCTAGTTTAATGTCCCAGCGTTTGGGGGGGGGTTGTGTAGGAGAGTAGGGTCTGCTATCCTATGGTCACCCCAAATTTTTGCTTTTTGCTTCACTGGTTTTTGACATATTGAGGCTGTGGGCCTGCCAATCAGACCCCCAGCCTGCTGTTCTCTCTACTAAATTAAAACTATGCACCCTAGGTGCATAACCAATTGGAAGTGGATCACCCTGTCAGCCCCTGTACCAGTGTACACTAGGTACCCAGGGCATTGGTGTACCCAAGGCCTGCCAGGGGCTGCAGCATGTATTATGCCACCCCAGGCTTGGCCTAACAATCTGACACAACTGGCTGATCACTCAGCTGGGGTAAGTTGGTGTAATCACCTCTTACTTAGGTGTAGTATACCTATACCTAACCTTAAATGGGACACCTGGTAACCTATAAGTCACTCCTATGGCAGGCCTTAACAATCCTGAAGGCAGAGTGCTTGGTTCCATGTGAGATGGTGCTCTGGCATGAGCTGAGCCTGTCTGCAGTGGTCGGAACAACTTCCTTCTACTGTTTCCAGATATCGTCATACCATATACTCTTAAGTGCATTATGAACCTCGCGGTTAAATGCTATCTTTGGTTTGGCTTTATCAAAACATGTCGAGTAAGGTGTCATACGAATTGGAATACTAACCCCTCGCCAATTCTGGCGACGGGGTTAGCATTCCACCCTTCTAGAGGGACACGACATGTACAGTACCTGAAACCCGGGTAAAATCAGACATAGCCTCAGCTCCACAAAATGGATGCTGCCACCACAGACACAAGTCTGCCCTCCTGCTGCTGGGAGTCCTTCCAGCTTGGGAGGTGTGGACAAAGGGTTTCCTGCCAGGGGAGGTGCATGCACCACCCCAGACAGGATTTTGTGTATTGGTCAGGTAGGGCTTGAAAGAAACCAGACATGCCTGTGGCTCACAAGGAGCCTCGGTGCATATGCCAGTTCAAACCGGTCCTGGGGCACACCAGTCCCGGGCCTGGGGCGAGCTGGACAAAGGATTGGGGGTGTAACCACCCCCCTTCCTGGTCCCACCCATAGGGAGGGACCTAGCAGGTAGTCCGGCCCCTAGAATCCGAATAAAGGTAGGAGCTGTGTCCTAAGACTTCAGACATCCTGGAATCAACTTGAAACTAAGAAGAAGACGGGAACTTCGACATTCTGCTGCACAGAAGACTGAAGAAAATCTCCCCTGTGGTCAGGGAGTGACCACCTTGCTAACGCAAGCACCATCCAGCGAATCACCGTCTGCTTTGCCGCCGCCTCCCGCCGGAGCCCGAGCCCAGAGACTGACAAGACCTGGACCTCCAGACCTCTCACCGCCCGATCCACAGTCCCTGAAAAGAGGAGACCCATGGAGGCACCGAGACACGTGGAGCCAGCCATCTTGGAACGACTACGACAAGCTGACCAGTGCAACAACCGAGGCTCCCTCCAAGTTGTGCTTTGGGTCCTGAGAAGCCCAACCCTCGAGCAGCATCTGCACCAAAGGTGAGCCCTCCAGCATCTCCACGATCTGCGTGGGGCCCTTCTGCATTTTGCCACTCGACGCGCCTAACCGGTTGCTGGCCCGCTGGCTAGTGGCCATCTTGGCGACGAAATCTACGACAAACACCGCTGGTCTGGTTGCTCCAGACTGGCCCTTGCTCCCCTCCAAAGGAGCAATCCCTCTGACCTTGCTGGTCAGAACCAACAGCTGATTTCCGAATCCTCCTGCAATTGCTTTTGCCAAGGCTTGTTTGCTTCGATCAAGTCGCCGACACCGCCGACAGCGAGAGCCTGCGTGGGACAGCTCGTGAGCCGACTCCTGGACGTCGTCGACCTTCAGGGACCACGTGGCTGCGGAGACAAGCTACCCCTCATCACCTGTTTGCACCCGACATCGCCTGGTACCCACCTGGTGCCACGCTGGTCACTGGCTAGTGACTGTGAACACTGTCCCCTCTGCTTACAGGTCTTCAACATCTCCGATCCACTCTTGGATCCACTGCATCTCTTCCCGACCGACCGCCTGCAGCATCTTTGTCCCAGGCTCAACGGAACAGATAGAAGAAACCCGACGCACTTTGAGGCCTATGCACCCGCTTCCTGTGGGTGAGGTAAAGCTGGTACTCCGGTGCCCATGTGTAGTAATACATCTCTAGTGCCTGTGTTCCAAATCTTAAGTTCCTAGGTCATCCGGAAGATTCCTTTTGCAGTAACTTTGTACTTTTTACGCACCCATTGAAACCTATGGGAGCACGCGTGTGACTATTTGCTCTGCACACGCCACCCGTGGACCTCCTGGTCACTAACTGACGTTAGCTCCTCGTAGGCCCAGCGATTCTAGAGGCCCTAGGCCTTTTCCCTTTTCTGTTCGTGGTACTTATACCACTATTTTAGTATATGGTTCGAGTGGCCACCAGGGCCTATCCATATAAAGTGCAACTTCTGTGTATTCTGTGATAATCTTGTTTGACGATTTGTGCTCCTGTGCTCATAAAGAGACTAGGGGTTACTTTGAGAAATAAATACATATATATTTTGAATATATATCTGTGTGGTGTCCTTTCATTGGTATAAAAGGGGGTTACTATTGGTAAAACAGCTTGCTTAACACGCATCACGAGTTTAGCCTCAAAGACTGCTTAGCCTACGCTACCACTAGGGCAGCTAGTCCAAAAAGGTTGACTTACAACCACACCATAAGGGTTGCTTGGCATGGTACAAGGTGGTCACTAGAACTAGTGAACAGCATATACCAGGCCAACTTCTCACACAGATCATACAGGTCTGCACCACCCTCTTTGCCGTGCTAGCAATCTCTGGATGCTCCCAGACTTGGGTAAGCAATTTCACAATTGCGGAAGCTCCAACATGTGCTAGCCCATGTGCCATCTGAACCATAGGTTGTACAAAGGCCGTGGGTAATTTCCATCTATCCATCTGCTTATTTCTCCAGCAACCCTCGTCATCCAGTTCTCCCTCGCTAGCCCATTGTTCCCGCTCTTTGTCAGAAGCGGTCCTCTGCATTTCTCGCACTTCCTCCTTCGCATCATGCCATCTCTCCACCTGTGACTTCACTACATACATGGCAGTAGTACCGGGCTGCATCGCAGTCTCCCGTGCTACTCGATCCGCTAACGCATTCCCTTCTCCAACTTTATCAACCACTTTCCTATGGGCGCTACACTTAACAATGGCAATTTTCTTTGGGTACGTCAATGCAGTTAAAAGATTATGAACTAACTCTCCATGCATTATCTGTACTCCATGTGACGTTAAAAACCCTCTCTCCTTCCAGAGTAGGCCGAAGTCGTGCGCTACTCCGAAGGCATAGCGGCTATCTGTGTAAACATTCACACACAATCCTGTACTGAGCTCACATGCTCGTGTTAATGCTATCAGTTCCGCTGCTTGAGCTGACTTCTGTGGTATGCGTGCTGTCTCCACTATCGTTTGCAACGTGGTTATTGCATACGCCGCTGAAGTCGTACCATCTGGTAGCTTCAGGCATGATCCGTCTACCCACAGTTCTCCATCTACATCTGGAAAGGGCGTATCCTGGAGATCAATACGACCCTTTGTTTGTTCCTCAGTCACAAGAATACAATCATGCGCTTTCCGCGCCTCAGGCTGGGTCTCGGGGTATGGCAATAATGTGGCCGGGTTTAACGTTACGCACCTTTTCAACGTAATATGAGGAGCCAAGAGCGTCAACTCATATCCCGTTAAACGGGCACTGGTCAAATGCTGTGTCTTTGTTTGATTAAGCAGGGCATCAACAGCATGGGGAACTAACACCAACAGCTTATGGGATAACACAATTCCTTCACTTTGGCGTATTGACACAGCTGTCGCCGCAACCGAGCGAAAACACCCTGGTAATGCTCGGGCGACAGGATCAAGTACAGCCGAAAAATATGCACAAGGGCGCTGCTTATCGCCGTGCATCTGCACTAAAACTGACAATGCACATCCATCTTTCTCATGCACATACAGCGAAAAGGGTTTTGCATAATCAGGGGTCCCTAACACTGGTGCTGAACAAAGGGCCTGTTGCAGTTGCTGAAAAGCAGCATCACACTCATCTGACCAAGGGATTGGGATAGGCGTGTCTTTTGTCAAGAGAGCTAGCAATGGCTTAGCTATGTGTGAAAACCCCAATATCCACTGTCTACAAAAAGAAACAAGGCCCAAAAATGCACGCACATCCTTCTGTGTGGATGGTCTCGGTGTGTCCAAAATTACTTGTATACGATCCGGTGTGAGTGCACGCCCCTCCTTAGACAAAAGGTGACCCAAATACGTCACCTTTGGTCTACAGAATTGCAATTTCTTCCGAGATACTTTATGATTGTGGGATGCTAAAAAGGAAAGTAAGGATAACGTGCTTTTCTCACACAACTCCAGGGTGTCAGCCGCCAGCAAGATGTCATCGACATATTGAATGAGGGCGACCCCCTCGAGCAGAACAAAGGAATCCAACTGTCGTTTCAAAGCCTGACTGTAAATACTAGGGCTTTCTGTGTAGCCCTGGGGGATCCTACAAAAACGATAAGATCTATTATTTAAAGTGAACCCAAAAAGATATCGACTATCGGGGTGAATGGGAATGGAAAAGAAGGCATTTTTCAAATCAATCACTGAGAACATGGTCGCCGTAGGTGGGACCAAGGTAAGCAACGTCGTGATATCGGAAACCACTGGGTACTGAGGCATCACGATCTTGTTTACCTCTCTCAAATCAATTATGAACCGATAGACCTTAGCATCCGTGTCCTTTTTCAGAATGGGGAGAATCGGGCTGTTACAGATATTATAGGGAACTTCTTCCACTACTCCCACTGCGATCAAATCTTGCACAATCTGTATGAGAGCCTCCTCGCCCTCCTGGGAAATACGATACTGCGGGAGGCGTGGTAACACCGCCCCCTCCTGGACACTAATGTGGACCGGAGGAATCACCATTTGTCCCACAACTGTGTCCGAAGTCGCCCATAAAGCGCGAGGGAGGGTAGCTAGCAACGCATCCTCTGATATCGCACACATCCGCTCAGACCGGGGGTAGTTGTCATTTAAGATCACCCTCACACCCTCAGGGGAGCAGCGGATCGTAGCCCTAAAATGCTTTAACATATCAAGGCCCATAATGTTATCCGGTGTGTATGGAGCAAGCAAAAACGGACAGGGCGCAGAAAAAGAATCAACCTTAAATGTAAGGGGCTGTGAAAGAGGGCTGCGGGAGAGTGTACCGTCAAACCCTACCGATGTAACCATTAAGCCGGATGGGGGAGCCCCCGGAACCAAGTGCCTAGACAATGCACTACGTGTCGCTCCTGTGTCCACTAGGAACTGATCAGTAGAGCCTAAAACCTCAGCCGATACATAAGGACCCGTCTGATCGACTGGCACCTCAACTGATTCGTACCCCCATCCAACGCATTCCTATGCATGCTGAGAATCACGATATCCCGATCGGTCAATCTCCGACACGTGATACTGATGCTGGCGATCGAAAACATTTGATCTATCTCGGTGCTGCCCAGCAGTGTCAAAACGGACATTATCGTTAGAATTCCCTCTAGAACTCGAGAAACCCCCTCTACCTCTCGGGCCACCCGAAGTATGCCCCTGACGCGAAGCACGCAACACTGGGCAATCCCTGGCCCAATGGCCCGATTGCTTACAATACGCACACTGGTTCCTATTCAAATCAGATCGGCCCGAGGGGGGACCATAAGATCCTCCCCTTCCTCTATTATTACCCCGTCGGGGCGGGCCATATACTTGCGCCAACATCACCTTTGTTTTTAAATCCTTTGACTTCTTCTCCTCCTGGCCCTTCGCTTCGTGCTCCTGACGCTCATAATACTGAGCGATAGTCAGGAGGGCCGTCGGTGTAGCGGAGGACCAAGAACTCTCGCTCGCTTTTAGACGGGCCGCAACCGCCGGTAGCAGATTGGCCACATATTTGTCCGCGAAAAGGTGGCGGCCCGTTTCGTCAGTAAGCGACTGGCCACTAAAGTCATGAAACGTTTCTTCGAAGCGCGTGAAAAAATCTGCAACTGACTCGTCAGCTGTCTGTTTGCATGCAGTTAACATATTCCAGTCAATCTTTTTAGGGGGGATAATTGTTTTCAACTTAGCCACAATAGCAGCAGGGAGGTCTAAAATATTCTGGGGTGGTTTCTGTGCGGGCTTCCTCTCCCTGTCCTCATCCTCAAGCTCAGACCACCGGGCTTTGAAGGCAACTGTATCATCTACCCTTCGGACAGATCGCCACGTATCCGGCGGTAGGATAAGGCCAAAGAACAGGTCTATATCCGCTAAGGTCATGATGCAAGAATTCAGGGCCCCCTCGACTTCTTCGTAGAAGGCCGCTGGATTCTTGCGGGGGTCAGGCAATGCATTCTTTAATGCCATAACATCAGCCCTATGCCACGGAGTATAAACCCAATTATACACGAAATATCCCTTAGCATCGGCGGAGTTAATGTCCGAGCTAGTCCCCGCTCCTTTAGGAGGAACGTACAAAGGCGCCGCCTCTCGCATTGGTTTAACATGCACTACGTCATCCTTATCTGACAGGGAGGTGGATGGGTGGCCCCCTGCTGCAAACGAATCCGACTGCTTCTCCTCCTCTGTTTGTTGGCGCGCTTTTTCTCTGAGGGCCAGCACCTCGTCCCGCAAGGCGAACAGCCGCCGAGCCGCATCAGGAGCCTTAGGGGGAGAAAAAACACCGTTACGCAATGCTTTGGCATCCGAAGACACTTCGTCAGGCTCAAAGACACCGGAATGTTTCCGGAAAGCATCAATCACTTCATCCGCGAAATGACCCAGAAAATACACTTTATCTCTCTCCTGCCACGACCCCCAAGTTTGGAATAATTCCTCCATGGATACCTTGCCCTTAAGTGCACGGAAGGAAATTTGCCGAAGCTCAGCCATCTGCTCGGCCGACAGCATGGACCGTGTGTCTACCTTACCCGAAGCCGGGTCAGAATCTTGCGGCCGCGGAGCGGATGCGCCAACATAAGGGGGCGGAGAGCGATCTAGCAAATAAAAATCATCATAAGCATTATTAAGGACAGGATAAAGTGGCTGCCGAACAACATATTGACCCGAAACTTGTAGCCTACGCTCTTTCTCTTGTCTGTCCGTCTGCTCTCTGTCCTCCCGACGCTTCGCTTCCTGTGCTCGCACATGATCATTCTTCCTCTGTTCTTTATCAAACAGCGCTTTCTCACGCTTCTCTCGCTCACGCACTTCCTTCACCCATAATCGCACACACTCAAACATATCCTGACGAGCACGTCGCTTACACATACACTGTTCCACATACTCAATCTTACGTATATCAAACGATCCATACAAAGGCCATCGCAACTCAGGATCCTTCTTTGTGTATTTCCTCCATACTGTGCTGTACATTATGGAAGAAAGACCATGCTTCACATACATATCCCTATTAGGAGTCCCCTCTGGGGGAGCTGGAGCAGATTCCTCGAGGTTCAACCGGTTTCCAAAACAGCAGCACCACTTACGAAGTGCGCTGAAAGCAGGCATGCTCAGAAATAATGCAAAATATGCAATATTATAAAAATGGCACTTAATCGTTGCGCCGTTCAAAGTTTACACAGTTCCGGAGAAATCTCTCCACATTACCTGCCTATATGTGTTGCAACGCATATATTTTCACAAAGACAAACCCAAAATATGACTAGTCATCACAAATCAAACTCAAATAGCCAGATCAGGCTTCAAAAACTCGGAGCAAGTACCGTACAACGGTTCTTACCAATCAAGAGTCCAGATTCCAACTGCCAAGCTCCACAATCGCCCAAACGGCTCTCACGGCAGGACCGACAGAAGAGGTCTCAGTCGATGACCGGCGCCACCCAGACGGTCAGCTCGGAAGGGAAGGAAGAAAAACCTCGGGATGCCAGGGCTAAGACGCCGCTGGCAGTGATCACGTCCCCGGCCAAACTCCTCACCTTCGTCGCGACCAGTCCTTCGAGCATCCGAGTCGCCGATGAGCCCCACGTGACGGGCGCCAATTGATGAATTCAGGCCCCAGCTAGGCCCGCAAGACACAAGGGTTCGCTCTCCTGTAACGGAATCTATAAGGAAGTTGGCACGGAAACTGCAAAGTACAAAAACAGCATTTATTAACCCTTAAGGGTGGTCCTACAATCCACACAACACTCTTCAGTATTGCATAGAGTAGCACAAAGAACTTGCGTACATGGTCCCCTTTTATACACATTAGAGGGGCTCATAAGTGGGTGGATACAACATGAGGCCGAAGAACATTACCATTTATGGTCATTCTCGATACTGAATCAATACATGGGCGGAGCCAACACACTCCTTGAGCCCGCGAACACATGGTCAAGCAAGGCTAACTAGTAACAGATGTGGTCAAGTCTGGGCATGCGCCAGATGGACAGAAGGGCTATTTATAGACTGTTACTGGGCAGATTACAAGAGCAACTAACACAGAGGTCGGACTCTCCTCGTGGCGAACACGTGGCAGCATGACAACACAAAATGGAATCCAAACTTCGGTCAACATAACGGAGAAAACATGATCGTAAGGGAAAGCATTAATGTCTTTGGTAAATGCTTAATCACATTGCTGTTTCAAGTTACAACACTCACGTAATGGATGGAGCAAACGTAAAGGGCCGTCAGTCTTGGTAGGGTTGGGACGGGTGTGTACCAGATAGTTTCTCAAATTTTTGGCTTTCCTATGACTGAACATAGGTTTTTGTAAATTCAGACCTCCACTATTCAGGATTCGCCAATGTTTTTTTATTATTTTTGTGACTTGGTCTGATGCGATATTGAAGGTGGTGATACAGATTTGTCTTCTGTGGTCTTTATCAGTGTCCTCAGGTTTGTGTTCAAGTAGTGCTTCTCTGTTATTATTGGAAGCTCTTTTTTGTGCTTTGGACACTAGATGTTGTGGGTATTGTCATCGTATAAGTTTCTGTGATAGATCCTTAGCTTGGATGTTATAATCTTGTCTTGTGGTGCAATTACGTCTCAGGCGCAAAAATTGCCCAAAGGGAAGATTATCTTTCAAACTTCTGGGATGGAAACTGTCGTACACTAGTAGGCAGTTCCTTGCTGTGGGCTTGAAATGTGTGGTGGTGATCAAGCGACCTTCGTGCGCTGTTATGTTGAGGTCAAGAAAAACCAGATTGGACCTACTCATAGTACAGGTGAATTTCAGAAAAGGATCTTGTTGATTGAGCCAAACAAGGAAAACCTCTGCCTCTGCTTCGCTACCTTCCCAAATCAAAAACACATCATCTATGTATCTTTTCCATAGTTTGATATGGTCGGTATGCGGATTGTTTTGGTGGAGAATCTTTTGTTTCTCCAGGTGATGTACATAGAGCCCTGCTACGCTCGGCGCAAAGGTGCTTCCCATGCTGGTACCGTGCTTTTGTTGGTACAGAGAGTCGTTAAATTGGAAGAAATTCTCTGTCAGAGCTAGACAACAGCCTTCAAGAACCACGTGTCTTGGTGTGTGGTATCCCCAATTATTCTGAAAAAGTACTTCCTCCAGGATGTCCAAAGTGTCCTTGTGTGGTAAACTGGTATACAGGCTCTCCACATCCAAACCGATCAGAATATTGGTTGGGGGGTTGAATTCAAGATTCTGAATCAAACAAAGGACTGCTTTAGTGTCCTGTAAATACGTTCCAGTGGCTTGGACCAAGGGTCGTAAGAATGCGTCCGCAAACTTAGACAATGGTTCCAGAATTGAACCTATCCCTGATACTATTGGTCTACCAGGGGGCGCCACCATTGATTTGTGTATTTTAGGAATAGTATAAAAATAAGGGATTATGGGTTTTTTGTTCTCCAAAAAATACGGTTCTTTTTTGCTTATCCAATCATTTGTCAAAGATTCTTCAACCAAGCTCGCGATCTCTATCCGCAGGCGTTCTGTGGGGTCATTCCGTATTGCTAAATAATTTCTTTCATCTGCCAGCAGGCGTAGGCATTCTTTTTGGTAATCAAGTGTATTTTGTAAAACTATTGCTCCACCTTTATCTGCTGGTTTTATTATGAGATGTTTTTCATTTGATAGTTGGTGGATGGCCTCTTGTTCAATTTTGCTGGTGTTGTGAAATACCCGTATTGATCTAGGGTCTATTTTTGTGACTTCTTTCAATACTGCTTTCTCAAAAGCTAGTAGTTCAATGGGAAGATTGTTAGATGGAGGAGTAAAGTTAGATTTTTTATGGAGTCCAGTATCCGTAATGGTGTTAGTATTTGGTTCCTTATCTTTGAAGAAAATTTCCAATTTCATCCTCCAAATAAACTCTTTCAATTCGCAGACCAACTTAAATTTATCCAAAGTGGCTGTTGGAACAAAACCTAATCCTTTTTCCAACACAGTTTTTTGGATAGGTGTGAGAGTGAGATTGGACAGGTTGACCGCTAGGCTTGGTTGCTGCTCGTTGAAGGCATGTTCGGTGGACCCATGCTCCGTGTGTGGCTCCTTGCCGTTTCCAAGGGCTGAGCCCATTGTACCTGTTGGCCTTGTCTGTTTTTTCCTCTTAAAGGAGTCTTTCCTCTCCCTAAAAAAGACTGACTCTGTTCTTGGTTCTGTGATTCTTCCCAGTATGGGTAGGGTTGTGGTGGGTATGATTGATGAAACGGAGGTGGTCCATAGAAAAACTGTGGTGGAGGGGCGTATGGTGGGATGTTTTGATATGGAGACCAACCAAATCTTGGTCCGCCCCTGTTTCTTGGACGTCCTCCTCTTGTTCGTCTGTTCTTGATCATAGAGTTGTAATTTCTACTTGAATCAGAAAAATCTGAGCCTGTGTCAGAACCATCGCTATCCGTATTGTAGCCTGGATTGCAATTTGTCGGGATATAATCATCTCTAGTGTAAGGATACACTTTCTCTTGTGAGAAATGTTTCTGATCTTTTTGTAGTTTAACATATTTCGTATCTTTTAAACCAATTTCAAATTCAGTCATGGTTTTGTTGAGTTCTTCAAGTCGTTTTTTTAACTCAGCAGTACTCTGATAGGATTTTAAACGGATCTCTAGGTCATGAATGCCAATTTTCATTTCTTCTGATAGGCGTGCTGCGGATTTTATAATTAGCACTAGCCAATCTCTGGTACAATGCCAGGATATTAATGACCAATCCTTCTTGAAAAGTTTATCATGTTGAAAGATAAAGGGTTCCTTTTTGACTATCAAGCCACGTGGGGCAATGTTGGCTCTTACATACTCAATCATCATGATCCCGTGTACCAACGTTTTTATTTGGTCACGTTTCAGTTCTGTCAACTCATCCCAGCATTGACTGGCTTCGTTGGTGTCCCTGGTACTGGTCCCAGCCAGGGGAAGCATGGATGCTATGATTCTATCTACCTCATCTTGTGAGTAGGTAAGACCTGTTACTTCGGTCATTTTTGTCAGGGATATCTTGTGGGATATGTAGGGTGAAGTGTCAGACAGAGGTTAATAGCAAATGGGTTTCCCACAGCTGCACGCTGTAAATAATAGTTATCAAAAAAATGGGGGGAAGTAGAGGTTCAAGGCTAGGTTCACCCTCCAACAGTACATATATCATAAACAACCTGAATTTATCAGGTAAAAGAACCTAACCTAAGAGATAGAGAGGTGTCAGAAATCTATTGGATTCTGAAGTCCACCAAAAAGAGAGAAAGAAAAAGATTTTTTCTTTCTTGAGTCCCCTCACTCACCAGGGTTTCCCCACAGTGACATGCTTCATCATTGGGGTCCTCTCAGTCCTCTACGGGCTGAGGCGTGCTGCGACTTGCCGATTACGTAGGAGCACTAAAAAGTACAAATTATGTGTAGTGCAAGTGAAAGTTTAGTGGAGTGGGATAAAGTGAATTAAAATAATTAGCTAGTGGGCCAAATCCATTTTATTATTGCTCCTAGCTAATAGGATTAAAAACGGGGTGATATGCTAAAGGCCCTAACTATAATGGATAGGTGTACCTAGCATATAGTCAACTAGTTTTGAGCTTCCCCCAGCTCTTCCTCAGGACTACACCGGGACCAGCCCAGTGTAAAAACCACTCCTAGTTGACATGATTAAGGTGCAAAAGTGAGACGCTGCAACTAATAGGCATGCGTTATAAGTAATACATACGTAAATAAACGTCAGGCAATATCTGTAGGGTACATAAAACACATATATTAAAGGAACAAAAGATCATTGGCATAGTTGTCAATTCAATTATGATCACACTACACACTAGTGTTGGTACAGTCTTCACTCTTTTGTGCCGCTATGTGGTTCAAAAGAAGACGTTAAATAAAGAACATTCTCCATGCAGGCGCTGTGCTCAGAAGTGAATTAAAATGCAAAAAATGCAAAAAACCTCATGCATCTGACACAACATAAAACACATACAAGACTGACTGTTGCACGGCATTACATACATTTTAAGAAGCAACAATGTGCCTCATGGTCAACGGAGGGGATGTGGAGATCTCGTACACCTAGAAGAATGGTAAATTAGGTCGTTAATGGCGTCGGGCTCCGAGTCTATAGCAGGCCCTTTTAAGGAAAAAAACGGGAAAAAGGAATCGAACTACCTACTTTTATCACTATGGTCGATGCCGAAAAAGCATTCGACTTAGTGAATTGGGAAGTTTTTTTTACTGGTTTATCAAAGTTTGGGTTCCCTAGCCAAATTATCTAAATGCTTAAGAATATATATCAAGGAGCTCATGCCAGGCTGATTATAAATGGTGAATCAATTGGGGAAGTAGAAATAAAACGAGGGACAAGGCAGGGGTGTCCCCTGTCGCCCATCTTGTTTACGTTTTTTATAGAGCCACTGGCATGTAGAATAAGGGATAATCTTTTAATTAGAGCTCCCATTGATGGGATGCCAAAAATGAAATTATTTGCAGATGACATAGTCTTGTATTTAAATCCGGATGAAATGAACTGGAGTGAGGTACTAGCGGAGTTTAGAAGATTTGAACAAATAGGGGGTTTTAAAATAAATCAAAACAAAACAGAAATGTTAATATTGAATAATAACCATCATTTTTTACCCCCGAATTTAAAACTCCAGGCGTTGAAAGCAGACCCAATAAGGTATTTAGGCATTTATGTTTCTAGCCAAGTTGATCAACTTTTTACCCTGAATTATATGACAATGAAATGTAAGATCAAAAGTTTATTGGATAAGTGGTCTATTTTACCATTGACTTTGATAGGCCGTGTTGGGCTTTTAAAAATGTCTATTTTACCCTTATTAATATTCTTATTTATCAATGTTCCTCTCAAGATAAATGTCAAGTTTTTTTAAGAAATTGATTCAATGTTCAGAGAGTTTACATGGAATAATAAGATGTCCAGAGTCAAGCTCCCCATATTACAACTAGAAATAGATCAGGGGGGATTGGCTCTACCTAATATCCAAATCTATTATGAGGCTGCCCTACTGGACATAACTGCCCGTCTACTAGATTGTAATGATTTGACAGAAATCTTTATCTATGAAAAAATGCTTAGTGAGTCTGGAACACAATTATCAGTTTTTCTTAAAACAACCAAACTACCCAAGAAATCCAGGTAGAAGACATTACGGGACCTCTCCAAATGCCTTTTATGCTTTTTAAAACAAATTGACTCTTCTGGCTACATTTTTTTAAGTCTCGAAGAAAGTAGATCTCCAGGGCTGCAGATGCATTCTCGCCTCTTAACAAGATGGAGGGACAATGGCTTTGTCGAACTGGGTAGCTTTTTTATAGCCCAAACCTTTATGTCCTGGGAACAGGTGGTAGCCAGATGTGGGAACCTGGAGAAGCTCGGATTCTTGGAATATTTACAGATTTTGCATCTGATTAAAAAATATAATATTTTCCCAGGTTCGGTACCTGGGGGACTTACTAATGCTCTCTATAAGACGAGATTAAAAGGCGTAGGAAACTGGTACTCTCTACTTTTAAAACAAAGGTTAGCTCCAATAGTAGAAACTTTCTTGGGAAAAATCATACAAGAAACTAATTGTAAGTTCTCCCATCAAGAGTGGCAGCTGATTGCACAATTGGGTAGTAAAGCTTTAAGAGCTGCCAATTTTAAAAGGATGGCCTTTCTTTCAAGATGGATGGCATATTATACTCCG
Organism: Triturus cristatus; assembly: GCF_964204655.1. NCBI lineage: Eukaryota > Metazoa > Chordata > Amphibia > Caudata > Salamandridae > Triturus > Triturus cristatus. The sequence continues at coordinate 377,744,056 of NC_140579.1, read as the reverse complement.
GCAGTATTAAACAAGCGCCATGCCGGGGTCGAAAATAACTGCTTTCGGTGCCAGGCCTTGGGAGAGGGAGACTGGTTACATATTTGTTTTACATGCCCAAAACTCCAAATTTTCTGGAATAAATTTTTTTCAGCTATAAGCTATGCAATCGATAAAAATATTGGCCCAGAGACAGAGGTGGCGTTGTTTGGGATCTCTAGAGTAAGAACTGACCTAAATAAAGCAGAAGCGACATTCGTGGCTATTGGCGCTATAATAGCTCGGTCATTGATTCTACAAAAATAGAGAACAGAAGAGATCCTTTCCTATTCGGAATGGTTAATTAAAATGTGGTGGACAAGGAGATATGAAGAAGCATATGCCAAGCGGGTAGGGGCAATAAAAAAATTCTCTCTGGTTTGGAGGTTTTTGGATAAGTATCAAGCCATATAGAATTTTAGTATGGTAGTGGTTTAGCTCTTTAACACCTAGCACTTTAGCACACTGCACTTTAAGGGGGGAAAAAAAATAAAAAAGGAATTTTTGTATTTTTGCACAATTTATTGCTGATTCGATGAAACAGATTAAGATGTGGTGGGATAGAAGGGTGGGGAAAACCAGATGCTTTTCTTACTGTGTTGGATAAGTATCAAGCCATATAGAATCTTAGTATGGTAGTGGGTCAGCACTTTAGCACTTAGCACTTTAGCATATTCCACTTTAAGAAAAAAAAAAAAGAATTTTTGTACTTTTGCACAATTTATTGTTGATTTGATGAAACTGATTAAAATGTGGTGGAATAGAAGGGTGGGGAAAAGCAGATGCTTTTCTCACTGTCGATTGGAGGCCTTTAGATAAATTATTATCGATATAAAATTGAAGTTTTGTAGAAAGACCAATAGTCCTGCACACTGCACTTTACTAGTTTTACACTTTGTTTTAGGGTATTTTTATGGCTTGTACTATAAGAAAGCACTATGCTATTTTATGTGGGGTTGTTTTATAAGTCTATATCCTTGATTTAAGATTGGTATGTTAGGATGTGTTGTTTCAGACTAATGCATGTATCAGAAAGAAATTGGAATAGTGTTTAAAGATTGTTTCTTATCCTGCTCTTCTCTGCTCAATAAAAAAAGAAAAAAAAAAAAGAAAGCATCTTTGGGGGATCGGTAGCGGGGTGTGGGGCAGTGTGTTGCTTGTCGGAGACGTGGATTCAAATGTTGATGGACCAATGATGGATGGTGGTGTGGTTCTCCTCCAGCAAGAAGTTACTGGCCCCCAGCCACATGTAGCCCGTGGAGGTGAGGGCGTGCGTGCAGATGTACGTGTTGATGGCTTAGCGGAATAGTGGATGTAGGCCTGCAGATCTGTAGAGGAGTGTTACACTGAGGTTTGCCATGGAGTTGCAGCAAACCTGGATTTGTGACTCTGAGGGTGTACTTGTGAATAAATAGCAATTCATCCCCCGGGATTGGTGTTGCCGTCCCTGCGAGTGATCTTGTATCCGTCTGAGATGGCAATGAAGACGTCATGTGCTGAGGATGCTTTTGGCCAGGTTACTGTCATGAAGGTGATGTGTGGGGCTGTTGTGTTGAGGAGGTAACAGAGTCCAATGGCGTGCTGGTGAACGGAGCGGGTGTGGGGTAGGAGGCACATTACCTGGTTGTTCTGACAGGGTCTTGTAGGCTGGGCAGCGCTGTGTAGGCAGTTGGAGTAGCACACTCAGCATGCAAAGGTGTCGTGTGTGTGCTTAGGGGTTGCCTGATAGCAGGAGAATGATTGTCACGATGACATTGCTTGGAGAGTGGCTGCAGCGTGAGCCTGTTGTGTGACGTGGGTCATGCATAGACTAGAGGGTCGTGCACTGTGCATGTTGCAGGCGCAGACGTTCCTGCCTTTGGCACGGCGCTGGGGCTACAGTGGCACAGAAAAGCTGCTGCCTGCATTTTGAATGGGTGGAGGGGGAAGGGCAGAGCATTTGTGAGGTGTGCGGGTTGCAGAATCAGGGCACTCGGTGGGGCGGTGCCGCAGGTGAGGCAGCAGCAGGCGGAAGGGGTTAGAAATTAGGCAAAAAGTAGCACACAAAGACAAGGTCTGAAAGGCACAGTGCAACAGGTGTATGTAAAGGAAGGAGTGTCAGGTTACTCATGGGTCACTACGAGAAAATGTATGAACAATCACCATAAATTACAGCCACTGGATCAGGCAACAAAATGCGGAGATGTGCCAAGGAGACACACCATCAGCAGGCGTTCACGTCCTGTTGTGGGGAGCAACCTGCACAAATACATACCCAACCAGGTACTCCATGCACAATAGAGATCATTAGCCATAAAGCACTGCATGCATGTTGCCAAAGTACACATACACACAGATGCTCAATCTTTGACTATTATGCCATAGATGACGCATGCAAACTGTCAAGAGAGCTGCAGTGACAGAGATGAGGCACTTTGGATTGTGCTGAACACCTTTATTCCACATACACACACAAAGGGATATGCATCCATCTTAACAGACTCACAGGTCAGTTGACGGAACATGTGGGACATACGCTGGACACCCCCTTCACAACACGGATGATGTAAATCCCAATGAACTGGCACACAAGTTAAGGGGATGAGCCAAACACATACTGCTGCACACGGAGAGGCTGCAATTCCCCATGGAGCCTGTTGTTGTGATGTCCCACACTATGTCCACCCGTAGCATCTGCAATTTTTCAGAAGCAAGGTTTACACACATTGATGCCTTCATCAGACGCCACACTCCACTACAGATGACTGTCAAGAAGGGTGACTATCATGTCATGGGAGTGATGCAACATGTTATATGCTCCATGGTGAGAAGACATGTATGCATGGTACCACAACATGCACAGAAGCAGTCCCCACACATTCCAAACCCGTACCACCACAAAAAAGCCTTGCTGCAAACCTTACAAAGACTGATCTTTCCACATGTCCGTGCATGGAACGCTGATTCAGCACACGTTGCAATCCTCATGAGGAATAGCAGGACGACAACGAGCAGACAACAGGCGCAAAATACCTGGGAATGACAGACACACAAGAAGTAACCTAAAACAATTATCACCGCACACATGGACATTTACCAAACATTAAACTACGTTTGACACATGTAAACTGCAAAGAAAGTCTCTCCGCAAAATTGTGTGGCATGACATCATCACTCGAGTGACACATCAGAACACACTTCCAAGTCACTTTGCATTCAGTCAGCTGGACACACACATTGCAACACATGCCACTCAATGCTACAAGCTTGCACACTCATATCCAATGACTCACCATTATGAGAAGAAGTTGCGCATGAGCTGACTCCGGATATCATCCTCCTCCTTCTCCTCCTCCTCATCACTAGCCTCGTGAGCAAGCCCTTGATCCTCCACGGGTGGATGTTCCTGCTCATCCGGATCCAGGATGAGTGGCACTGCCTTCTCAACTGCCATGTTGTGCAGCATGCAGCACATGAGGAAGATTCGGCAGACCTTCTCCGGGGCATAAAGGAGGGACCCGCCTGTCTTGTCCAGGCACTGGAATAGGCTCTTCAGGAGGCCAAACGTCCTCTCAATCACTTGCCTGTTCTGCCCGTGTGCATTGTTGTACCTGTGATCTGAAGCTGTTCTTGGGTTGCGGAGAGGTGTCATTAGCCATGCCATGTTTGGATATCCAGAGTCCCCTACATGGAAACATCATGTAAAAAAGTGGGTCAGGAGATGCCGTAAGAGCCAAAGATACTGCAACACACAGGACAAACAGAGTATGCCCACCAACAAGACATGCTCGTTTGTTGTGCAGCCGCAGCATCATTTGTGGCACCCTGCTACGCCTCATGATGTAGGAATCGTGTGCTGATCCTGGAAAACGTGCACAGACATGGGGAATCAGCATGTTAGCAAGACACACCACAAGGGCATTTATCGAGTGGTAATGTTTTCTATTGCGATAGACTTGTTTCTGTGCCTGTGGTGGTACCAAAGCAACATGTGTACCATCAATGGACCCAATGACATGGGGCATCCCTCCCAGGGCATAGAAATCACCCTTGACATCTGTCAACTTCTCAGGAGTAGGAAATGTGATGAATTCATCAAGGTGCTCCAACATGGCTGCTAAAACATCACGCAGGACATGGCTGAACATCGTCTGTGACATGCCACCAACATCAGCTATGGTGAATTGAAACGTACCTGTGGCAAAAAAATGTAGGGCTGCCATCACCTTCATCTTTGGGGTCAGCGCAGTAGGATACCTGTGTCGCGGTTGGAGGTGTGGTGCCAACCTGTCGGTCAAGTCCTCAATCAACTGTTGAGTGAATCTGTAACGTCGGATGCAGGCACATTCCCTCATGGCACCCAAGTCTGGCATTGGTCTTGGGACAGGCGGTGCCCTGCAAGACATTGTTTGTAAGAATGAAGATTGAGAGTCTGCCAATATCAATGTCAATGAACATAGCACATGCTACACTGCTAATACACATCAGGTAACTATGGAGTCGGGTGTGTGCAATACATACAGGACACATATGCCAGCTTGCTGGCACTCCTACAAAAAGCCAGATACACCTGTTGATTGTCAAGTCAACATGACATGCCCTGAAATGATTCGGGGGCCAGTCTGAGTGAAGAGCCACAGATATCACCGGAGTGACACACAACCACGTAGCTGCATTGAAGGATGTCATCTCATCCAGACAGCTGACTGAAAGGCACACGCACAGGTCACATGGAATGTCAAATGTACATATCAAACACAGTGCGATGAAGGGGTACACGTGACAACACAAAGACACAGCCATTGAGACAACGCAGACATGTATGACTGGGAAAATATGATGTCCGATGCACACAGACCCCACAGCCATGTGAATACACATGTGGCATGGTGTGCGTCGATGTGTTCCATGCCCATCTCCACACAGACCCCTGTTGGATGCACCAACAGCAGATGCAGTTGACGGGACATTGACATCAAGCTCATGGGAACACATGACACACACCTGACATAGTCCCAAAGGGGCACGCTGATCGTGACAGGTCAGTTGATAGAGTGTCCCTGTCCCTGGCATCAGGAGACAGGTGCAGGTGTTGATGACTGTGCCATCCCACTTCTGCTGTGCATGACACAGTTGGACTACAGACACACATGTGGCAAGTGGCAAGGTGATGTGTGCCACATAGTGCCCCATCACACATGACATGTGTCCACAGGTCATCACACATCAAGTGTGCAACTAGATGAGATGACCTGGGCAATATCACTGGCTAACACACCTAGGGCCTGCACATGAAAGTATGCAATGACAAGTACTTGATGGACATCCTTGTGCGACTGGTTGTCCTCCATTCCTGGCATGTGTACGCCTGTATTACCATTGTAAGCGTGTGAAATGCGTACCCGTACGTGTACGCACTAGTAGTACACATACGTGTACAACTAGTGCTTACCCGTAAGGGGATCGCACTAGTAGTACACGTACCTGTACGCACTAGTAGTTAGGCCTGGGCTAAATTTCTGTTCCGCTCGCGGAAATTGCGATAATTTGACATTTTTTCGCGTTCCGCGGAGAACGCGAAAATTTGTCATCCTGACAGGTAACTGTCTATGAGAAGGGGGTGATCTGGAACAACGTCATCAGGGCCGTGAGAACTGCGGGGGAGCGTAGCCGGCAGCTGCCACAGGTCCGCAAGAGGTGGCAGGACATCCGGTGCTGGACCCGGCGGATCGCCCGGGTCCAGCTGGGGCTGGATCCTCCTCGCCCCCACGGCAGCCGCCGACACCTGACCCCCCACATGAGACGTGTCCTGGCGGTGGTCTTCCCTGACCTCGATAGGCAGTTACAGGAGAGACTGCAGAAAGGAGGGGGTAGATACATGGCTTTTGGTCGTGTTATGTGTCGCCTGCTTTTGAAAGTGCTCTTTCGCATGAATACACTCCCAGAGTTGATATGTGCAGTGCATTTTCTGTTCCCCATTGTCACCTGGGGCTCTTTTTCATCCCTTCCCCTCCTTGACATGTGTCCCCTGGTCTGTGTGTAATCACATTTGCACATGGTCATCTAGGGTGCCAGTGAATCTAAGTGCACATAGCTTTCTGCATCATGTTGGAGGGTGGTCTGTGACTTGTGTTGGTACCTTGCCTGTGCCATGACCTGTTCACTATGTTGGGGGTCCATATGTGTTGTCACTGATGATGATTCTCAACATAGGAGTGTGAGATTTCAACTGAACCCCCTTGCAGCATGCATGACCAATGTTGTGGCCTCAGACATGAGGTGCATGAGTGGGAGATGTGCATAGTGCCATGACGGTTGAACATGGTACAGTCAGCTCTTTCCAGGACCACGGAGCAGTGTGCCCACTACAGTCCCCTGAGACACCCTGGCCTCCTAATCATGTATGGCATCCAACAATGTGCACATTCACTGTGGGTTCAGCATAGGTCTGCCTCTGTGGCATTGTTACCTGGACTAGTTTGTATTTTTCAAATGTGTGCTACATGTGTCCACTAGACAGGGATACACCATTTTGCTTGTGCATACTCACACTGGGCAGTGCCTGTGTGGCTATTCACAACAATCTGTTGATGGTTGTTTGTCACAAATATGTGTTGCCAGCCCCATGAGGTGATGTTGTGTCAATGAAGCAAGTTTTCAAGCACAGTTATTGTATCCCTGAATAAGAGGTGTCACTTCTTGATCTGTATCAGTCACATTGACTCAGGTATGGGGGGGTGTGCGGGAGCGGAATACATGTGCAACCCTGATTTTTCATTGCCAGGTCTGACTTGTGTGTGAGAATTGGCTGTACTGAAAATCAACATGCAGTGCCCCTGTGATGGTGGCCAGTGCTTAATGTTCGTGCTTTGCAGCCTGTGTCAGTTTTTTACAAACATGTATTGTGCTCATACATTTTTTGGCACCTGTATGTGGTTCAGATGCAACACAGTTTTGACTTTGTGTGCTGACATCTGTGTGTACATTCTGGCTTGCCATGAGGGTGTCCCCACAGTACAGCTAGGCTTTTTTTTAAACCAATTGCAGGCCCATTAGCTCATGCATTGTCCTGGGTGTGGACATGTGTGCCACTCCAGATGACAGGCAGTAGGTCATATGTGTAGCCAACTGTGTAATCAGGTGACGGATAGCCATGTGACAAATGACATAATTCAAGTTGTTACTCTAAATAAATTGTACCTTGGCACTCACAGCACTTGTCAACAGTTCTTCATGTTTTAAATGTGGTAATTTGATGATTTGTGTTAAGAACAATGATGTGCCTGCATGAACGATATCTCCCGAGGAAGTGCACACCAAACGGCATTTCCACTTTCATTGAACACACTGGCACCTTTTCAAAGAAGCCACTTTTAGAATTAATTGGTGTTGCAGATTCTCCATATACATGTTCCCACTGAGGTCTGGATTTTGTGAGACTCCTTTGTTGTTGGTGATACGAACTAACGAGTGTCAAGACATCAAGACCTCCGTGGGCACATGAATATGTACTTTCTGCAACACCATTTATTTCTAACTGTGGCTTCTTAGAAAAGGTGTCAGCTTCTTCAATGACAGGGTAAATGTACTTTTGTGTGCACTGCCTTGTGCAACATATTTCATCCAGGCACATGAGTGTTCTTTTCACGAGATGGCGAATTTCCACATTCAAAACATGTCGATTGTGTAAAGTATTGTGAGTCCCAAGGTAACCACATTTTTTTGTTTTGTGTTCCAAAGTACTTACAGGTCTCTGAGTGTGGTGACACCTTGAGTATTGAGGTGTGTTAGTTTACCTTGGGTGCACCACTACTTTTTCTTTCAGGGTGAACAAGAGGTGGCATGACTTCATTGTATTGCTGTGCTCACAGGTTCACAGACACTAGCTTCTCAGTGTATTTCTCATTCAAGTTGTGGCCTGGTGTGTTCTATTTTTTCATGGTGTCCAAGTGGCATGGTGGGTCTACCAACTGGGCAGTACAGGTCATACATATGTGCGGAGTAATGTAGCTGTTACTCATGATGCATTGCCGGATATGCACTGTGACCAATTGTTTTGTGCTCATGTGTCAGTTGTATACAGGTGACCGATGCATTTTGGTTTCTTATCCTTGCCCACAGCATCATCAACTGAAAACGAGGGAGACACCTGCATGGACCTGGAGGAGGGACCCAGCGACAGTGCCGCCAGTGCTGTGGAGTCAGCAGGAGCCAGTGGCACGGAGGGCGAGGGGAGTCAGTTGGAGGACCTATCTGGAGGTGAGAGCAGCTACGATGCCGACGGGTCCGAGGCTGAACTCCCTGAGGAGGCGGAGGCTGCAACACCAACTGGCAGCATACCCACATCTGTCCCCGCCTCCTCCATTCCCATCTCCGCCCTCCCAGTTGCTCCCCTCCCTCCTGTCCGTGCAGCGTCCCACCGTGTCTCCTTCGTGCCAGGCACTGCACCCCTGCCCCTGTCACCCCTGCCGCCCTCAGTGAAGAGTCTGTGGACATACTGCGGGAGTTGCAGGTTGGGCAGGCATCGATGCTGAATGTCCTCCATGACCACACTAGACTGCTCACACAGGTGGTGTCATTCATGGAGGGCATGTCAGCAACGATGTCTGACCAACGCAGGATTCTGCGGTCCATGGACTCTTCACTGACGGCAGCAGTTACTGTCCTGTAGCGCTCCGTCCCCCCCCACCCCGGACTCATCCACACTGCTCTCTCCCATGCCTGCCCAAAGCACACCCAGACAGTCACGGGCGCGCACCCCAACAGACACATCCAGCACACCCACAAGTAAGGCACAGCGCACACATCCTGGCACACCCACAGGGTCTGGGGGAAGATGACAGACATGCAGCCACAGTCATAGTCCGCAGTCCTCACAACCCAGTTCCTCCAAAACCACTCCCCTTAGCTCCCCTGCCAAACTGTCACCCAAGGACAGCTACATGGCTGGTCTGGCCCTCAGCCCCACTGTGACACCACCCCACAAGCGTGCGAGGAAGTCCCCGGGCAGGGGAGTTGAGTCCCCCCATGTCCACCCCCTCCCCGAAGAGCGCTGCACCCCATCCCTCGGCCACCACACCCTCCGTTGGCCCGGGGGTATCTTCAGGTGCAGGGGTTAGGATGGAGGCCCTAGCCTAAGTGTGCAGCGCCGTGTTCACCTCCACCTTTGGCGCTGCCCCACCCCCTGTGATGGAGATGTCCACCCCTGCACCCACCACACCTACCCAACCCCCTCCTGTCCCTGCGGTGCCTGGTCCTGCCACAGATGATGTCCCCCCCCGGTCGACAAACCTTGAGGTTAGTTTGTGCAGGCAAGGTAGGGGTGGACGCGGTCCCCTACGTCCACCCTTGGACTCGAGAAATGGACTGGCCGTTGGCCTTTGTACATAGTCTTATTAATTTATTATTTTTCTGTGCTGAATAAAGCCTTTTCTTTTACTTTCAACACTATTGCATTTCAGGTACTTGATGTTGGTGATGAGGCTCATGAAGTTGGTGTTCTGGTAATGTGTTAGGGTTCTGAGATATGTGTTTGTATGATGGTCATGAGGTGGACCATGGTATCTGTGTGCCATCACAATGTCTGTGCAAATAATCATTGGTAGTGTGTGTTAATTTCCTTTGGAGACATTGTCCCAAGGAGTGTTCCTTCCTCTGTGGCACCTGACATCGTCCCTGCAAACAGTTGCACAATTGTTGTGCTGACCTGTGTCCACATTTCCTTTGTTGGTGACGGATCCCTTCAACAATGGCCATGCCTGCTCACCGATGTCTCCTGCTGAATCGTCTGTGCCATCCTTGCTAGTCACTGTACTTATGTGTTGGGTATGTAGGAATGGCATCAGGGACAAATTGTCCCTTTTCAGCACTATGCATGTGTGTAATCACGGCCTAACACACATATGGTACATGTTATGCAGGGTATTTGGGCACCTGACTCACAATTGTAGGCATTGTATCTAGTGGCATTGAACCCTATTCCTTACATGAGAGACAACATCTTGATGGCTGGATCAGCACCTGAACATTCCTATCAGTTCTGGGATATGCGTGACAGTGTGTGTTCCATTTGGCTATCTTAGTTTTGTAGGCAGTTACATGACTATACAGTCTGTTTGCATGAAATCAGGGTGTGTATTGGGCTGCATCTGCCATGGGTGGGTATGTATGTGTTATATGTCCTCACACCCATATGTGGTGTGTCATGCAGCGTGTGAGAGACATCCATCCTCCTGGGAGTGTGACATTGCTGGGAGTCCTCTGCACCCACCCCTCATATGTCTGTCCACTGCTGGGAGTCATATGCACCCACCCCATATGTCTGGGCACTGCTGGTAGTGATATGCACCCACCCCTCATATCTCTGTCCACTGCTGGGAGTCATATGCACCCACCCCCATATGTCTGGACACTGCTGGTAGTGATATGCACCCACCCCCATATGTCTGGACACTGCTGGGAGTCATATGCACCCACCCCCATATGTCTGGACACTGCTGGTAGTGATATGCACCCACCCCTCATATCTCTGTCCACTGCTGGGAGTCATATGCACCAACCCCCATATGTCTGGACACTGCTGGTAGTGATATGCACCCACCCCTCATATCTCTGTCCACTGCTGGTAGTGATATGCACCCACCCCCATATGTCTGGACACTACTGGGAGTCATATGCACCCACCCACGTACCCCCTTGGAGCTGTACACTGCTGGCCTGGACCTACACATAGACCAATATGATGATGACATGCTGGGCCAGTCCTCTAAGCCCACATTCATTGCGTGTGTACGCCTCGTATCCAAAAAGTACTGATGCCGTAGGGGTACATGTGGTAGGCACCGTACCCACGCATGAATGCGTGGGTACGGTCCGTACCACTGTTGTAATGGTGCCATAGGGGTACGTGTGGTACGCACCATTCCCACGCATGAATGCGTGGGTACGGTCCGTACCCGAGTTGTAATGGTGCTGTAGGGGTACATGTGGTACGCACCGTACCCACGCATTCATGGTTTGTGTTTGTGTATGGGGTATGTTTCCTGCCCCTCACCCCCCCGGCCCCTGGGTGTTGTTCTCACCGTCTGCGGCGTGTGCGTCGGGTGCGGTGCACCAGGTCGTAGGCCAAGAGGACCGGGATGACACGTAAGATGGGGTTCATGGCGTGTACGTCGCGTACCGGGGCTCCGTTGCATAGAGGTTCACGTCGAACTCTGCTTTTCCGGCTGTGTTTGACTCCCGTAAAAAAAGGCCCGTACGGAGTGACGTAGGGACGATTCGTACTTGCTGGGCCGGAAACCGCTGCCTGATACGTCCGGACGTCGCGTACAAGCTGTTCCGGATCAGAATCGTAAGTAATGGAAATAGGCTTTCTGTACGAATCGTACTTCGTAGGTTGTAGGGACAGTTTACCGGGTGTGAATCGTACGGAGAAAACGCTCCGTACGACGAATCGTAGGTCCTTTTTACAGGATCGGAATCGACCCCTAAATGTAATAAGCGAATCAGAGTACTGCTTTGAACTAAAGGGCACTACAAGATGGCTGCCAAATTGACAGCAAGATCATAGAGATCTTCTTGAGTGGCTCAGGAACATGTGATTCCAATTAGGCAATTAGGAACCAATTACACTGGGGATAAAAGAGAACAGCAAGGAAGCTAACATTCAGATCCAGTCTGGGAAGGGAGCAAGACGGATGCATGCTCGACCCACCTCTTGTCCAAAGGTAAGGGACTGCAGTTTAGCAACAATAAGGGGTGGTCTCTCTTTAGCAAATTCTTAACTAAATCATGTCTTAACTTGTAGCTAATGGTCCAGAGTAACATTAAATAAGGACAAAACAGCACAACTTAGAAGCAGTGACTAGAGAAAGGTACTTTTTTAAATTTTTGCTAAGATCTGGCTACAATAGGATGATGAACAAAAGTAGCAATTGAACATATATTAGGAATGTATTTCTTTAAAAAAATTCTTTAAGGCATCATAATTAAATACTGGTGCAAGAGGAACAGAAAAAGTGTCCAGAAATAACATCGAATCAAGAAACCCTTTCCCCAAAAAGTTTTTTTGCAAAGGTAAGGGTGGAAATCATTAGGAATATACATTAAGAAAGGGGTTTTGATAAAGAAACACAATTGTCAAGCTCTACATTGATACTGATTTAACTTTCTCACAGTGTATTTGAAGGGATTGATGACGTAAGCAAGACAGTGAGAAGTAAATCAAATCGGATGAGAAAGACATACTTATCACTAAGGTACGTTCCACTAAAAATATCAAATCAGTGTTGAGAATGAGTAAATACATTATAAATACCCTTGGAAAAAGACTTTCTATAAAAGGGTTATCAATAAATTGACGAGCCATAAGCTGGAATTAGATATAAAGGAGGGGTATGGTTCCCCCCCATTTTTTATTTAAAATAAAAAAAAATGTATACATCAGAGGCCAAGAACGCAAATAGGAATATTCAAGTAAAATAAAAGAAATTTCCTCTTTATTGCAGTAGTGACCTGTATCTTTCTATCGAGTGATTCTGAAGAATTCATTCATCTATTGAAGCCAATTAAGATAGGCCTATATAGAATTCATTAAGGTATGTCATGATATTTACTGATATTCGTTGTGTTCTCACACTATAGTTAAAAAAAGGGAATAGATTACTATATTCCAGTATAAGGACTTATTTGCAAGTTACCAAATACAATAAGGATAAATGTAATGCAAATAACGCATTGCTAATGTTATTTTTGTTGAATAATGTAGAGGCTTATTACAATGCCTTTTATTTATGTTTTGGTTTTCAAAATGCATTGTCATTTACAATGTCAATAGCTTAAACTCGCGTAAATGCAAGACCTATTGCATTGGAAATGCTTGTTTTTTCTTCTTACGCTTCATAGTCTGCAGTCTGATGGTGTCCTGGCTGCAGGTGTGCCCAGAGGAAGTACGCTTGTCAGCAAGATAAGCAAGGGTGCTGGTCTCCATGATAGGTGATAATAGATAACTCCGTACTGTTCTGTTGAACTGGAGGAAAACAAGTTCAGGAGACTGATTGGCCAGTTAACAACTCCTTTCCTGTATGCCAATCTCACTTAGGTGGGGCATCAACGTCATAACACCGTGATGCCTCACCTTAGTGAGATGGGCAACAATATCAAATGCTGCCAACTTGCCAAGTAGTACCAACGCTGCTCATCCACGATTTGCCTAATGGCTTCCACTTCAGGCAACAGCACTGTTTCAGTCCCGCACCAGGAGAAAGCCCAATGTGTGTGTGTTTGTGGTTGTGTGTGTGGTTGTGTGTGTGTGCGTTTGTGTGTGTGGTTGTGTGTGTGTGGTTGTGTGTGTGTGGTTGTGTGTGTGTGGTTGTGTGTGTGTGGTTGTGTGTGGTTGTGCATGTGTGTGGTTGTGTGTAGTTGTGTTTGTGGTTGTGTGTGTGGTTGTGTGGATGGTTGTCTGTGTGGTTGTGGGTGGTTGTATGTGTGGTTGTCTGTGTGGTTGTGTGTGGGGTTGTATGTGTATGATTGTATGAGTGGTTGTGGTTGTGTGTGTGTGGTTGTGTGTCTGGTTTTGTGTGTAGTTGTGATTGTGTGTGGTTGCGGTTGTGTGTGTGTGGTTGTGTATGGTTGTTTGTGTGGTTGTGTATGGTTGTGTGTGTGGTTGTGATTGTGTGCAGTTGTGTGTGGTTGTGTGTGGTTGTGTGTGTGTGGTTGTGTGTGGTTGTGTGTGTGGTTGTGGTTGTGTGTGTGGTTATGTGTGTGTGGTTGTGTGTGTGCTTGTGTGTGGTTGTAGTTGTGTGTGGGTGCGGTTGTGGGTATGTGTATGGATGTGTGGTTGGGTGTGGTTGGGTGTGGTTGTGTGTGTGGTTGTGGTTGTGTGTGTGGCTATGTGTGTGTGGTTGTGTGTGTGTGGTTGTGTGTGTGGTAGTGTGTGTGGTTGTGTGTGTGTGTTTGTGTGTGTAGTTGTGTGTGTGGTTGTGTGTGTGTGGTTGTGTGTTTTGTGTGTGGTTGTGTGTGTGTGGTTGTGTGTAGTTGTGTGAGGTTGTGTGTATGGTTGTGAATGTGGTTGTGTGTGTGGTTGTGTGTGGTTGTGTGTGTGGTTGTGTGTGTGGTTGTGTGTGTGGTTGTGGGTGGTTGTATGTGTGATTGTGTGTGTGGTTGTGTGTGGTTGTGTGTGTGGTTGTATGTGTGGTTCTGTGTGGTTCTGTGTGTGTTGTGTGTGTGTGTGGTTGTGTGAGTGGTTGTGGTTGTATGTGTGTGTGGTTGTCGTTGTGTGTGTGTGGTTGTGGTTATGTGTGTGTGTGTTTGTGTGTGGTTGTGGTTGTGTGTGTGTGGTTGTGGGTATGGTTGTGTGTGGTTTTATGTGTATGGTTGTGTGTGTGGTTTTGTGTGTATGGTTGTGTGTGTGGTTGTGGTTGTGTGTGTGGTTGTGTGTGTGTGGTTGTGTGTGTGTGGTTGTGTGTGTGTGTGTGGTAGTGTGTGTGTATGTGGTTGTGTGTGTGTGTTTGTGTGTGTGGTTGTGTGTGTGTGGTTGTGTATGTGTGTGGTTGTGTGTAGTTGTGTGTGTGGTTGTGTGGATGGTTGTGTGGATGGTTGTGTGTGTGGTTGTGTGTGGTTGTGTGTGGATGTGTTTGTGGTTGTGTGTAGTTGTGTGTGGATGTGGGTGGTTGTATGTGTGATTGTGTGTGTGGTTGTGTGTGTGGTTGTGTGTGTGGTTGTGTGTGGTTATGTGTGTGGTTGTGTGTGTGTGTGGTTGTGTGTGTGGTTATGGTTGTGTGTGTGGCTGTGTGGTTGTGTGTAGTTGTGTGTGTGGTTGTGTGTGTGCTTGTGTGTATGGTTGTGTGTGGTTGTGGTTGTGTGTGTATGTGGTTGTGGTTGTGTGAGGGTGCGGTTGTGGGTGCGAGTGTGGTTGTGTGTGTGTGGATGTGTGGTTGGGTGTGGTTGGGTGTGGTTGGTTGTGTGGTTGTATGTGTGGTTGTGGTTGTGTGTGTGGTTGTGTGTGTGTGTGATTGTGTGTATGTGTTTGTGGTTGTGTGCATGGTTGTGTGTGTGTGGTTGTGTGTGTGGTTGTGTGTGTGTGGTTGTCGTGTGTGGTTGTGGGTATGGTTGTGTATGTGGTTTTGTGTGTGTGTGGTTGTATGTGTGGTTGTGTGGTTGTATGTGTGGTTGTGTGTGTGGTTGGTTGTGTGTGTGGTTGTGTGTGTGTGTGGTTGTGTGTGTGGTTGTGTGTTGTGTGTGTGGTTGTGTGTGTGGTTGTGTGTGTGGTTGTGTGTGTGGTTGTGGTTGTGTGTGTGGTTGTGTGTTTGTGGTTGGGGTTGTGTGTGTGTGGTTGTGGGTGTGTGTGTGTGGTTGTGGTTGTGTGTGGTTGTGGTTGTGTGTGTGTGGGTATGGGTATGGTTGGGTGTGGTTGTGGTTGTGTGTGTGTGTGGTTGTGGGAATGGTTGTGTGTGTGGTTTTGTATGTGTGTGGTTGTTAGAATTGGGAATCTCTGGTTGGTACAGGTATGCACTTTTGACAAGCAGGGACTCTTACTTCTAAGTCAGAGTAAGGGGATCACTCTTTCAAATAACCCCTGCTCACCCGTTAGGTAGTGTGGCACAAGCAGTCAAGACTATTCTCAGGGCGTCATAGGTTAAGCATTTGTGAACACATACAGTAATACAATGACACACCACAAATGGACACCAGTCTTGGTTGTATCAAAAATAGTTCTCTTTATATAAGGCTTAGCACAAGACCAGAATAACGAATACAATGACCACAGTATTATTTTAAAGTTCAATGTTCTTGTAAAAAGGCTTAAAATGCAAAAATAGGCTTCTTTCAGTTAATTGCGCTTCGTTCAGGGTTCTGTACGGTTCGTACCTGGATGTGCGACTCGTTGGCATTCAAAAACAAGGAAAGTACGAGTCAAACAATCGTTGCGGACTCCAGGGTCCGTGACGTGCATGCTGCGGTGCGAACAGAACAAAGTACCTTGGTGTTGTAGGGTCCGCGACGGACAGTGCGGGACAAGTTGATGGGTCCGGATCATAGTTCGGCAGCGTATTCGGATGCTCGTCGGGTCGCGGCGTCGGGACGCGGTGTTGGTACGGGACCTTCAGGGATACGTGCGGATGGCCCGGATCAGCTTGCAGAGTCCGTGGCGTTCGGCGTTCGAGCCGTACCTTTGGTGCGGATGGGCGGCGACACTTCTCGGCGAGCCTTACAGCGTACGGGGAGGATCAGCGTGATGCGGCTTCTCGGCTCTGAGTACGGCACGGTGCAGTACATCTAGCAGCGTACGGACCGTACATGTGGGACAGCGAAGCTTGGGTCCGGCGTACAGGGTTCGGCAGCCAGGGCTGTACGACTCGAATCGGCGGGGGAAGGTTAGGTGCGATGCGGCCGGGAGGGATACGGTGCGTACTAACGCTTTTGGATCAGCGTAGACACACGGTGCCGGGCGGCAAAGGCACGGCTTCGCGGCGGATGGAGTACGAGTCGTACTGGGGCCAAATCCAGCGGGAAACAAGCAAGAATTGTCCAGGGAACTCGGTTTTGGAAGGCAGATGAGTCCAATGGTCCTGGGACTCAGTTCAGGGGGCCAGCTCTTCTTCCCAGCCCTTGGAGATTTGTTGAAAACAAAGTGCAAAGTCTCTCTTAGTCTTTTCCTCTCCTTTCTCAGCAAGGCACCAACTGCAGGCCAATCCCCCAGGTTAGGGAAAGTTACTCCTCCTTCAGCTTCTTCCAGGTCCTTCTGGTCAGGCAGAGTTTCTTCGTGGTTCAATCAGGATCTGATTTCTTAGGAGCAGGGCTCCTACATTTATACCAAGTTTTTTTTGTCTTTACAGGCCAGGGGGGGCTTTGCATAATCCCAGTCCAGTTCTTTTCAGTGAGGAGCACTTTGTTGTTGGGACTTTGGCTTCTTCTTTCAGCAGGCAGGGCAGAGACATCAGACGCTCCCCAGGGGGTGGAGCCAGCATTGTGGTGGCAGAGCACTGCCCTATTCAGAGTCAAGGTGCACTCCTCCCACCCATCCTGGTGTAATCTCTCTATTCACCACCTGGCAGCCCCAGCCTGTCTCCTGGAACTTCCCAGCCATGTCACTCAAGCTACACACAAGAAGATAGCCCTCCCCTCCAGAGGCGGACTGAAATGGTTAGGCACGCAAAGGCTAACTTTCTAAAAGTAGCATTTGCAAACCCAGGATATTAAAATAACCTTTGCTAAAAGATGTATTTTATTATTCTGAGTTCAGGCATACTAAACATGAATTTCTACCATGCTTCCTGAGCCTGCTAAGATTATAGAGTGTTATAATCTAGCAGCCCATTCTGGCCTATGGAGAGCAGGTAGCCTTACAATAGTGAAAAATGAAAATGGCTTTAATTCACTATTAAGACATGCCACACACTTCAGGGCATGTCCTACCTTATCCTTACAATGCACCCTGCCCTAGGGCCTACCTTAGGGGTGACTAACATGAAGGTAAGGGAAGGTTTAGGGACTGGCAAGTGGGGACACTTGCCCAGTCAGCATGACAGTACCAGACTGCATGCAGGTTCTGCAATGGCAGACCTTAGATACATTTTACCAGGCCGCTTCTGTGGGTGGCACAACCAGTGCTGCAAGCCCACTAGCAGCATTTGGATATACAAGCCCTTGGCACCCCTGGTGCACTCTACTAGGGACTGATAGTAAACCAAATAAGCCAAACATGGAAGTCAATTCACAAAATACATTTTCCCATAGGGAGCACTTGCCCTGTGACACTGGATGGCAGTGGCACAGGGCCCTGAGCAGCTAACACCAGCACAAAAATACATTGAGGCACAGACAAAAATGGAAGGGTGACCCACGCCAATGGTGCCAGGTCTAACACGTGTCCCCTCCAGCTGAAATGTGGGGAGAACTACCCTACCCCAGGGAGTTCTCATCACTTAGGCGGAAAAATCTGGAAAGACCATCAGCGTTGGCGTGGTCTGTATCGGGGCGATGTTCCACCGTGAAATCCATCCCCTGTAGGGAAATGGACCACCTCAACAACTTAGGATTCTCACCCCTCATCTGCATCAACCATCTGAGGGGCCTGTGGTCTGTTTGAACCCGGAAGTGAGACCCAAACAAGTAGGGTCTTAGCTTCTTCAATGCCCAGACCACAGCAAATGCTTCTCGCTCAATCGCACTCCACTTTTGTACCCGGGGAAGTAACCTCCTACTGATGAAGGCTACAGGTTGGTCCCAGCCCTCCTCAGTCATCTGTGAGAGAACAGCCCCTACACCATGCTCTGATGCATCTGTCTGCACAAGGAATTCTTTGGAGAAGTCAGGAGCCAAGAGCACGGGCGCCGTGCACATGGCAGTTTTCAGGGTGTCAAAAGCCTTCTGACAGGTGTCAGTCCATATCACTTTTCTGGGCTGCTTCTTCGAAGTCAGCTCTGTCAAGGGGGCAACAATGCTGCCATACCCCTTGACAAACCTCCTGTAGTACCCTGTGAGTCCTAAAAAGGCCCTCACCTCTGTCTGGGTCTTTGGGGGCTCCCAAGCCAGGATGGTTTCAATCTTGGGTTGGAGGGGCGCCACCTGGCCGCTCCCCACTTGGTGTCCCAAGCACACCACTGATCCCTGCCCGATCTGACACTTGCTTGCCTTGATCGTGAGGCCTGCCTTGCGCAGTGCCATCAACACTTCCCAGAGGTGTTGCAGGTGTTCTTTCCATGTGCCACTGAACACTGCGATGTCATCCAGGTATGCGGCGCTGAACTCGGTCAGCCCAGCCAACACCTGGTTGACCAACCTCTGGAAGGTGGCAGGGGCATTCTTCATCCCAAATGGCATAACCCGGAACTGGAAATGCCCATCTGGTGTGGAGAATGCGGACCTCTCTTTGGCCCCATCAGTCAAGGCAATCTGCCAGTACCCAGACGTTAAATCAAACGTGCTGAGGTACTGCGCAGCCCCTAACCGATCGATGAGCTCATCAGCTCTGGGGATGGGGTGCGCGTCAGTCTTCGTGACTGAGTTGAGTCCTCTGTAGTCCACACAGAACCGGAGTTCGGGTGTGGCACCCGGCGCGGCAGCCTTTGGGACCAAGACCACTGGGCTGGCCCAAGGACTGCTGGAGGACTCAACCACCCTCAGAGCAAGCATCTTTGAGACCTCCTCTTTGATGCAGGCTCTGACCCTGTCAGTTACCCTGTAAGCTTTGTGCTTCACAGGTAAGCTGTCTCCTTGAGACCGCAGAGACGAGATGACGGGCTACCACGCCGTTGAGATACTGCACATTATGGAGCGGAAGATTCAAAGAAGCTATTTCTTAAGTATTTGACTTATCCACGACTGCGACCCGGAAATATAAACTAGAGATTTGGGTATTGAACATTGTCGAATGAAGTTTTACATTTGCCTTCATCCAGATAAAGGCTTTTATTCCTGACCTGAGGAAACCCTATCAATTATTTGTTTGCCCTGAAGAAGTCTCCCTGTAGGAGACGAAACACGTTGGCTATGGCTTTCTCATGTTATCAAGGCTGTGATATTCTATGCCTGTGAAAAAACCAAATAAAGAAAGGAATTCGTTTGAAAATCAGTTTTACGTCTTGGACATTCCTTTAATTACAACGGACTCTTTATTAATAGTGCTGAACCCTGTTGCATGTAAGCTGTCTCCTGTATCCACATCATGGACGCACCAATCTGTGATACCAGGAACCAGGGAGAACAGGTCAGGAAACTGCCCCAGCAGCTGGCGGCAGTCATCCTGTTGCTCAGGGGTCAGGGTGGGTGAGAGGTTAACTCCATCCACTGACCCGTCTCGCTCTGAGGCTACCAGGAGGTCAGGAAGAGGCTCAGACTCCTCCTCCGTCCCATCATCTGTGGCCAAGAGCATGCCCACTTCGGACGTCTCCAAGTGGGGCTTTAGTCGATTAACATGTAAGACCCTTAAGGGGTTCCTAGGAGACTGCAAGTCCACCAAGTAGGTGACAGAACTCTTGCGCTCCACAATCTCAAAGGGTCCTGTCCACTTGTCCTGGAGTGCACAGGGCTCCACAGGGGCCAGGACCCATACCTTTTGACCAGGTTGAAGCTCAACCAGAGTGGCATTCTGATCGTACCACCGCTTCATTTCCTCCTGGCTGGCTTCCAGATTTGCCTCAGCAAGTTGCCTGAAATGCCTAGTCTGGTTCCGAAAGGCCAGCATGTAACTATATACATTCTGGGGAGGTTTCCTGGGAGATTGCTCCTAGCCTTCCTTGACCACACTAAGAGGTCCTCGTACTGGGTGGCCATACAGAAGCTCAAAGGGACTGAACCCCAGAGACTTCTCCGGCACCTCATGGTACGCGAAGAGAAGGCATGGTAAGAGGACGTCCCACTTACGCCTCATGGGCTTCTCAAGGCCCATAATCATGCCCTTTAGGGTTCGGTTGAATCTCTCAACCAACCCGTTTCCTTGGGGATGGTAAGGGGTGGTGAACTTGTAGGTCACACCACACTCTTGCCAAAGGGATTTTATATATTTTGATATGAAATTGGTCGCCCTGTCAGACACCACCTCTAGAGGGAATCCTACTCGTGAAAAAATTCCCATCAGTGCCCGTCCCACCACGGGGGCCGTCACTGTCCTTAGAGGGATGGCTTCAGGGTACCGGGTGGCATGGTCCACCAAGACCAGGATAAACCTGTTGCTCATGGCTGTCTTGGGGTCCAGTGGCCCCACAATGTCAATCCCCACTCGCTGGAATGGGGTACTGACCACAGGGAAAGGTTGGAGTGGAGCCCTCAGCTTCCTTCCACTCTTACCACTTGCCTGGCAAGTCTGGCATGTCCTGCAGTGAGTGTCAGAACTCCTGCGCATTTGAGGCCAATAAAAGTGGGTGACAAGCCTTTCGAAGGTCTTGTCCTGCCCCAAATGCCCTGCTAACGGAACGTCGTGAGCCAGCCCCAGTAGGAAGGCTCTGAACTTCTGGGGTACCACCAGCGCACGGGCTGACCCAGGTTCAGCAACCTTAAGCTCTGAGTACAGGAGGTCGTTCTCCCAGTAGATTAAGTGAGTACCGGACTGATCACCATTGGCCTGGGCTGCAGCCTGCTGCCGCATACCCACTAGAGAGGGGCACTCTTTCTGCTCCCTGCAGAATTCCTCCCTGGTGGGGCCTCCTTTTTGCTGCCAATGGGTCAGCTCAGGCAGGTCCCCCAGTTCGGCTATCTGTTCCCCGGTAGGCTCCAGGGCATCCCCCTCAAGGTCTGCTTCCTCCTGGGCCGTAGGAACATTAGGAGCCGGTTTCCCGTGCCTCCTGCGCCCTCTCCCTAAGGCCGGTTCCTGGGCCTCTCCTTCAGGCTCCAGGGTCCCTTCAACACCCCTACTGGCTGCCATTGACCGGGTGGTCACGCACGCCCAATCAGGTAAACCCACCATCCGCAGGTAAGTTGTCTTCTCCACCTTTTCCCAAGGGGAGCTCTCCAAATCATTCCCTAGGAGACAATCAACAGGCATGGCAGTCCTCACAGCGACTTGCAGAGTACCAGAGACCCCCCCACTCAAAGGGAACTTGAGCCATTGGACAATGACTCTCTGTGTTGTCAGCGTTGACAACATGACAGAATGCGTGTGGGACCACCTGCTCTTGAGACACCAGGTGTTGCTTGACAGCAGTCACACTGGCTCCTGTATCTCTAAGAGCCCCCACCCTTTTGCCATTTATGGTCACCCACTGCCCATACTTTTGAGTATTGGGGGGCAGTTGGGCCTCCGCGACCATCTCACTGTCTCCTAATGAGACTAGGGTCATCTGTACGGGAACCCCCTCCCCTTGGACATCTACCTCCCTCCCAAAGGCTACACTAGCCACCTGCTTGGGGGGGGGAGCACCAGGGGGTGCTGGTTTACCAAACATGGGGCACTTGGGATCCATGGAATAGTGCCCCAGGTTGTTACACTTGTAACTTCTGGGGGGCCCTCTTTGAACAGGGTTACCTGTCGGGGCCCCGGTCTGCTTCGGGGGTGGGGGTGGCTGAGAACCTTTCCCTTGGCTCCCCTGGGAATTACTTTGGGGCCCTCTGTAGAATCCCTCTGTTTACCCTTGTCCCCCCCACTCTTCTGCTGGGGACCCTGACCACCTTTGGCGGGGCCTCCCACAGGACCCTTGTGGACCCTGGTGCTGATCCAGCGGTCCGCCTCCTCAGCAAGCTTCCTAGGGTTATTCAGCTTGCTATTGATCAGGTGCTGGCGTAGCTCAGGAAAACAATTATCAGACAAGTGCTCCCATGCAATTAGATCAAACAGCCCTTGGTAATCATTCACTTTGCTACCCTTCACCCAACCATCTAGCACTCTGGAAAAAAAGCCACATATTCTACATAAGTGGTACTAGGTTTCTTGGTGCAATCCCTAAACCTCTGCCTGTACAATTCAGGAGTTAACCCATACCTTGTCATCAGAGCTTCCTTCATGTGTGGATAGGATGTGGTGACATCAGAGGGAAGATCCAGCAGTGTGTCCCGCCCCTCACTCAGGAACCTTCCCCACAACCCCGCTCCCCAATCTCTCTCAGGAACCCGGTGGGAGGACATGGCTACTTCATAGGCCCTGAACCACTGCCCAATATCATCCTGCTTGTAATATTCTTTCACTACATCTTTAGGAATGGGCACCCTTGACTCTGTTAAATTGCTGCCACCAGAGGGAGAGCGGTCTAAACTCTTGGCCTTGAGATCCAACTCCCTCATTTTTACCTCATGCTCCATGGCCAGCCTTTGTCTTTCCATTTCCATTTGAAGTTTTGCCATCTCCACTTCATGTGCTCTTGCAGCACTCCTGTCGGCCATCTCCTCTGGCGACAGGCCTCTGCCACGCTCAGAAGCACCATCTGGGGGTATCACCTCCAGCACATTCTCTGGGAACTTGGATTCATACCAGGCCCTCAGCACCTTGGTATACTGCTCCTTGTTTTTCAATCCAGTTTGGTTAATTCTGTACTTGGAGAGGTATCCTTTCAAGACTTCACTTGTGCACCTCAGCAGTGCCCTCTCCTCCCAATCTATGTCATCAACCCCAGAGAATATAGTGGACGCTCTGCCTCCATTGACTGAGCTAGGCATGGTTTCTTAAAGTGGAGATTCTTCAGCAAAAACCAAAATCAATACTGTGTGGCTATGTTATCGGTCTGAACTCACTACGTGGTGTTCACTCAATCACTGTACATGAATCACAAATGCAAATTCAAATCCCACCGCTGACCACCAATGTTAAAATTGGGAATCTCTGGTTGGCACAGGTATGCACTTGTGACAAGCAGGGACTCTTACTTCTAAGTCAGAGTAAGGGGATCACCCTTTCAAATAACCCCTGCTCACCCATTAGGTAGTGTGGCGCAAGCAGTCAAGACTATTCTCAGGGCGTCATAGGTTAAGCATTTGTGAACACATACAGTAATACAATGACACACCACAAATGGACACCAGTCAAGGTTGTATCAAAAATAGTTCTCTTTATATAAGGCTTAGCACAAGACCAGAATAATGAATAAAATGACCACAGTATTATTTTAAAGTTCAATGTTCTTGTAAAAAGGCTTAAAATGCAAAAATAGGCTTCTTTCAGTTAATTACGCTTCGTTCAGGGTTCTGTACGGTTCGTACCTGGATGTGCGACTCGTTGGCATTCAAAAACAAGGAAAGTACGAGTCAAACAAACGTTGCGGACTCCGGGGTCCGTGACATGCACGCTGCGGTGCGAACAGAACAAAGTACCTTGGTGTTGTAGGGTCTGCGACGGACAGTGCGGGACAAGTTGATGGGTCCGGGTCGTAGTTCGGCAGCGTATTCGGATGCTGGTCGGGTTGCGGCATCGGGACGCAGCATTAGTACGGGACCTTCAGGGATACGTGCGGACGGCCCGGATCAGCTTGCAGAGTCCGTGGCGTTCGGCGTTCGAGCCGTACCTTCGGTGCGGATAGGCGGCGACACTTCTCGGTGAGCCGTACAGCGTACGGGGAGGATCAGCGTGATGCGGCTTCTCGGCTCTGAGTACGGCACGGTGCAGTACGTCTAGCAGCATACGGACCGTACCTGCGGGACAGCGAAGCTTGGGTCCGGCGTACAGGGTTCGGCAGCCAGGGCTGTACGACTCGAATCGGCGGGGAAGGTTAGGTGCGATGCGGCCGGGAGAGATACGGTGCGTACTAATGCTTTTGGATCAGCGTAGACACACGGTGCCGGGCGGCAAAGACACGGCTTCACGGCGGATGGAGTACGAGTCGTACTGGGGCCAAATCCAGCGGGAAACAAGCAAGAATTGTCCAGGCAACTCGGTTTTGGAAGGCAGATGAGTCCAATGGTCCTGGGACTCAGTTCAGGGGGCCAGCTCTTCTTCCCAGCCCTTGGAGATTTGTTGAAAACAAAGTGCAAAGTCTCTCTTAGTCTTTTCCTCTCCTTTCTCAGCAAGGCACCAACTGCAGGCCAATCCCCCAGGTTAGGGAAAGCTACTCCTCCTTCAGCTTCTTCCAGGTCCTTCTGGTCAGATAGAGTTTCTTCGTGGTTCAATCAGGATCTGATTTCTTAGGAGCACGGCTCCTACGTTTATACCAAGTTTCTTTTGTCTTTACAGGTCAGGGGGGGCCTTTGCATAATCCCAGTCCAGTTATTTTCAGTGAGGAGTACTTTGTTGTTGGGACTTTGGCTTCTTCTTTCAGCAGGCAGAGCAGAGACATCAGACGCTCCCCAGGGGGTGGAGCCAGCATTGTGGTGGCAGAGCACTGCCCTATTCAGAGTCAAGGTGCACTCCTCCCACTCATCCTGGTGTAATCTTTCTATTCACCACCTGGCAGCCCCAGCCTGTCTCCTGGAACTTCCCAGCCCTGTCACTCAAGCTACACACAAAGAAGATAGCCCTCTCCTCCAGAGGCGGACTGAAATGGTTAGGCACGCAAAGGCTAACTTTCTAAAAGTAGCATTTGCAAACCCAGGATATTAAAATAACCTTTGCTAAAAGATGTATTTGATTATTCTGAGTTCAGGCATACTAATCATGAATTTCTACCATGCTTCCTGAGCCTGCTAGGATTATAGAGTGTTATAATCTAGAAGCCCATTCTGGCTTATGGAGAGCAGGTAGCCTTACAATAGTGAAAAACGAAAATGGCTGTAATTCACTATTATGACATGCCACACACTTCAGGGCATGTCCTACCTTATCCTTACAATGCACCCTGCCCTAGGGCCTACCTTAGGGGTGACTAACATGAAGGTAAGGGAATGTTTAAGGACTGGCAAGTGGGGACACTTGCCCAGTCAGCATGACAGTACCAGACTGCATGCATGTTCTGCAATGGCAGACCTTAGATACATTTTACCAGGCCGCTTCTGTGGGTGGCACAACCAGTGCTGCAAGCCCACTAGCAGCATTTGGATATACAAGCCCTTGGCACCCCTGGTGCACTCTACTAGGGACTGATAGTAAACGAAATAGGCCAAACATGGAAGTCAATTCACATAATACATTTTCCCATAGGGAGCACTTGCCCTGTGGCACTGGATGGCAGTGGCACAGGGCCCTGAGCAGCTAACACCAGCACAAAGATACATTGAGGCACAGACAAAAATGGAAGGGTGACCCACGCCAATGGTGCCAGGTCTAACAGTGGTTGTGTGTGTGGTTATGTGTGGTTGTATGTGTGGTTGTGTGTGGTTGTGTGTGTGTGGTTGTGTGTGTTGAGTGTGTGGTTGTGTGTGTAGTTGTGTGCTTGGTTGTGGTTGTGTGTGTGGTTGTGTGTTTGTGGTTGTGTTTGTGTGGTTCTGTGTGTGTGGTTGTGTGTGTTTGTGGTTGTGGTTGTGTGTGTGGTTGTGTGTGTGGTTGGGTGTGGTTGGGTGTGGTTGGGTGTGTGGTTGTGGGTGTGGTTGTGTGTGGGTGTGGTTGTGTGTGGTTGTGTGTGTGGTTTTGTGTGTGTGGTTGTGGTTGTGTGTGTGGTTGTGTGTGTGGTTGTGTGTGTGGTTGTGTGTGTGGTTGTGTGTGTGTTAGTGTCGTTGTGGTTGTGTGTGTGTGGTTGTGGTTGTGTGTGTGTGGTTGTGTGTGGTTGTGGTTGTGTGTGTGTGTGGGTGTGGATGTGTGTGTGGTTGTGTGTGTGGTTGTGTGTATGGTTGTGTGTGTGTGCCTGTGTGTGTGTGGTTGTGTGTCTGGTTGTGTGTCTGGTTGCATGTCTGGTTGTGGTTGTGTGTATGGTTGTGGTTGGGTACGGTTGTGGGTGCAGGTGTGGTTGTGGGTGTGTGTGTGGATGTGTGGTTGGGTTTGGTTGTGTGTGTGGTTGTGTGTGTTTGTGGTTGTGTGTGCGGTTGGGTGTGTGTGGTTGGGTGTGTGGTTGTGTGTGTGGTTGTGTGTGTGTATGGTTGTGTATGGTTGTGGTTGTGTGTGTGGTTGTGTGTGTGTGGTTGTGTGTGTGTGTGGTTGTGGTTGTGGCTGTGTGTGTTGTTGTGTGTGTGTGTGGTTGTTGGTGTGGTTGTGGGTGTGGTTGGGTGTGGTTTTCTGTGTGGTTGTGGCTGTGTGGGTGTGGTTGTGTGTGTTGTTGTGTGTGTGGTTGTGTGTGTGGTTGTGGGTGTGGTTGTGTGTGTGGTTGTGTGTGTGGTTGTGTGTGTGGTTGTGTGTGGTTGTGTGTGTGTGGTTGTGTGTGGTTGTGTGTGGTTTGGTGTGGTTGTGTGTGTGGTTTGGTGTGGTTGTGTGTGTGGTTGTGTGTGTGGTTGTGTGTGTGGTTTGGTGTGGTTGTATGTGTGGTTGTGTGGATGGTTGTGTGTGTGGTTGTGTGTGTGGTTATGTGTGGTTGTGTGTGTGGTTGTGTGTGTGGTTGTGTGTGTGTGGTTGTGTGTGGTTGTGTGTGTATGATTGTGTGTGTGGTTGTGGTTTTGTGTGGGTGCAGTTGTGGGTGCGGGTGTGGTTGTGGGTATGTATGTGGATGTGTGGTTGGGTTTGGTTGTGTGTGTGGTTGTGTGGTTGTATGTCATTGTGTGTGTTTGTGGTTGTGTGTGGTTGTGTGGTTGTGTGTGTGGTTGTGTGTGGTTGTGTGTGTGGTTGTGTGTGTGGTTGTGTGTATGTGTGTTTGTGTGTGGTTGTGTGTAGTTGTGTGTGTGTGGTTGTGGGTGTGGTTGGGTGTGGTTGTGCTTGTGTATGTGGTTATGGTTGTGGTTGTGTGTGTGTAGTTGTGTGTGTGGTTGTGTGTCTGCTTGTGGGTGTGGTTGTGTGTGGTTGTGGTTGTGTGTGGTTGTGTGTGGGTGTGGTTGTGTGTGTGGTTGTGTGTGGGTGCAGTTGTGGGTGAAGGTGTGGTTGTGAGTGTGTGTGGTTGTGTGTGTGTGTGGTAGTGTGATTGGTTGTGTGTGTGGTTGTGTGTGTGTGGTTATGTGTGTGGTTGTGTGTATGTGTGTGTGTTTGTGTGTGTGGTTGTGTGTGGTTGTGTGTGTGTGTGGTTGTGTGTGGTTGTGTGTGTGGTTGTGGTTGTGTGTGTGGCTGTGTGGTTGTGTGTAGTTGTGTGTATGGTTGTGTGTGGTTGTGTGTGTGGTTGTGTGTGTGATTGTGTGTGTGGTTGTGGTTGTGTGGGTGTGGTTGGGTATAGTTGTGGATGTGTGTGTGTGGAGGTGTGGTTGGGTGTGGTTGGGTGTGTGGTTGTGTGTGTGGTTGTGGTTGTGTGTGGTTGTGTGTGTGGTTGTGGTTGTGTGTGGTTGTGTGTGTGGTTGTGGTTGTGTGTGGTTGTGTGTGTGGTTGTGGTTGTTTTTGTGTGGTTGTGTGTGTGGTTTTGTGTGTGTGTTTGTGGTTGTGTGTGGTTGTGTGTGTGGTTGTGTGTGGTTGTGTGTGTGGCTGTGTGAGTGATTGTGGTTGTGTGTGTGTGTGGTTGTGGTTGTGTGTGTGTGGTTGTGGTTATGGTTGTGTGTGTGGTTGTGTGTGTGGTTGTGTGTGGTTGTATGTGTGGTTGTGTGTGGTTGTGGTTGTATGTGTGATTGTTTGTGGTTGTGTGTGTGGTTGTGTGTGTGGTTGTATGTGTGGTTGTGTGGTTGTGGTTATGTGTGTGGTTGTGTGTGTGGTTGTGTGTG
Organism: Triturus cristatus; assembly: GCF_964204655.1. Classification (NCBI taxonomy): domain Eukaryota; kingdom Metazoa; phylum Chordata; class Amphibia; order Caudata; family Salamandridae; genus Triturus; species Triturus cristatus. The sequence goes on along the minus strand of NC_140579.1, from coordinate 377,716,003 downwards.
TGTGTGTGGTTGTGTATGTGTGTGGTTGTGGTTGTGTGTGCTGTGTGGGTATGGTTGGGTGTGGTTGTGGTTGTCTGTGTGTGTGTGGTTGTGGGTGTGGTTGTATGTGTGTGGTTGTGTGTATGGTTGTGTGTGGTTGTGTGTGTGTGTGGTTGTGGTTGTGTGTGTGGTTGTGTGTCTGGTTGTGGTTGTGTGTGTGGTTGTGGTTGTGTGTGGGTACGGTTGTGGGTACGGGTGTGGTTGTGGGTGTGTGTGTGGATGTGTGGTTGTGTTTGGTTGTGTGTGGTTGTGTGTGTTTGTGGTTGTGTGTGAGGTTGTGTGTGTGTGGTTGCGTGTGTGGTTATGTGTGTGTGTGGTTGTGTGGGTCGTTGTGGTTGTGTATGTGGTTGTGTGCGTGGTTGTGGTTGTGTACGTGTGGTTGTGTGTGTGTGGTTGTGGCTGTGTGTGTGGTTGTGTGTGTGGTTGGGTGTGGTTGTGTGTGTGGTTGTGGTTGTGTGTGTGGTTGTGTGTGGTTGTATGTGGTTTGGTGTGGTTGTGTGTGGTTGTGTGTGTGGTTTTGTGTGTGTGGTTGTGGTTGTGTGTGTGGTTGTGTGTGTGTGGTTGTGTGTGGTTATATGTGTGTGGTTGTGTGTGTGGTTGTATGTGTGTGTGTGATTGTGTGTGGTTGTGTGTGGTTGTGTGTGAGGTTGTGTGTGTGTGGTTGTGTGTGTGGTTGTGTATGTGGTTGTGTATGTGTGGTTGTGTGTGTGGTTGTGTGTATGTGTGTGTGTGTGCGGTTGTGTGTTTGGTTGTGTGTGTGTGGTTGTGGGTGTGGTTGGATGTGGTTGTGCTTGTGTGTGTGGTTATGGTTGTGGTTGTGTGTCTGTGTAGTTTTGTGTGTGGTTGTGTGTCTGCTTGTGGGTATGGTTGTGTGTGGTTGTGTGTGTGTGTGGTAGTGTGTGTGGTTGTGTGTATGGTTGTGTGTGTGTGTGGTTGTGTGTGGTTGTGTGTGTGTGGGTTTGTGTTACTATCCTTGTGGGGACTTGGGTGTGATAACACACTCACGCTGTGGGGACTTGATTGCACTGTGGGGACCTGAACCCAGGTCCCCACAAGGCAATGTCTTCTAAATTATAAATAATGACTCCAGGAACATCTATGTCAATTTTTACAACTTTTGAAAAAATTGCCTTGTGGGGACCTGTGTTTCATCAAGTGTGTTTAGATTTTTGCTCAGCTCTGCCCCTGTAGACAGGAGGCGGTACTGCAGTCTTAAACACAATTTGCATTTAAACACACTTTGCTCACCAGAAACACATACTAACAGCAGAAAGGACTGCATTTAAACACACTTTGCCAAAGTAAAAGTTGCATAACCCTGTGTTTATCCAAATATTTTCCATTCAAATTACCTTTTGCTCTATTGTTTAAAATAAACTTATTGTGCTGGATTTACTCTAAAATAATAAGAGAATACCTAATGGCTAAACGCTTTTTCAGAAAACAGTCAGGGTTTGATTTTATTTTGCTGTACAAATACAAATGATGTGTAAGCGCCCTCTGTGACACTTTTCATTTCCAGAAAAGAGTTTATTCACCAGTGCAGTATTAGGCAGGACTGCTGGCTGAATTAATGACCACTGTAAAAAGAGCATACACTCAGGGCCACTGCAGTGACAGCGTGGTGCAGGAAAACATTGTTAGCGTCCAACAAATGATGTGCCATGAAAAGGCAAAGAAAACAAAAAATAAGCGGCATATTATGAAATTAAGTCAAACACACAGAGGCAGATTGACAAGCCCCTTGCGCTGCCAGTGCGTCACTTTTTGTGACACACCGGCAGCGCATTCTTCTGCCCCATATTTACAAGGACAGGAAAAGCCACCCTGCATGGCTTTTTCTGTCCTTGAAAATACAGCCCCTTCATACACAGCATTTTGCGTGAAAGGGGCGTTCCCTGGGTGTTGCTGTGGGCGTTCCCACGCAACACCCATGGAACCAGACACATTTCCAGATTTACAAGAAATCGTAAATCTGGAAATGCGTGTGAATGCTACGCTTCCCTAGGGGAAGAAATGTATTTATTTCTCCTTGGTTTTTTTTCCTCTTTCTAGGCATGCTGCATTCTGCAGCACACATAGAACGAGGAAATAACTGCTAATGATTGTTTATGCAGAGGAAGGTGACCCTTCCTGCACTTACAATCCTTTAAAGAATGACGTTTTGTAAGTCCTATGGGACATATCAGCAATAAAAAATTATCGCCGCTTTTGCGTCCGTTTTTGGACGAAAAGCGGCGATAATTTTATCACCTGATCAGCAAGGTCACACTATCGCGTGAAACCTTGCCTGATCGCCATTTCCCTTAACGCCCATCTTTGCATCTCTAATGAGATGCAAAGTGGGCGCTCCTCCCCAGAATAACTGGAGAAATGTCGTTAAGCGACATTTCTCCTATTATCAAGCCTCACGCAAAGCAGCATAGCGACAAGAAAAGTAGCGATAACCTCTGTTATCGCTACTTTCCTTACGCCTGTTTTGAAACTGACTTAGCCATGATATCCTATGTAAGGTGGATATCATGGCTAAGTATGTGAGGCCCTATCAGCAAGCTATCGCCAAAAGTTATGTGATTATCGCTGGATTTCCAGAGATAATCGAACATGTGGCAGCTTGCGCTCTGAATTTTATCACTTTGGAGATCAGCGTTGCTAATAGCACGCTATCTCCGCAATAAAATTCAGAGTTGGCCGGCGATAATTATCCTCACGCTAAGAGCGCTGAGCGATAATTATCGCCGGCCCTTGCTGATATGCCCCTATGTATGCCAATGCAGAACACATAGAAGTTGTAAAACACCATTTCTGATTTTTTATGTGCAGGAAGGGTTCCCTTCCTGCACATAAACAATCATCCCCGTGACGCAGGCATCCTTGCACCATGGTGCAAGGGTGCCTGCATCAGCGAATGGCAGCAGTTTTTGCACCAACACAGGGTGAAGCACAGAGATGCGACATATTGTTGTAAAAATGTCACATCCAGTGCTCCAAACTAGTGCAGCGCAGCAAAATGACTTACTACTCCGCGCTGCGTTTATTTATTGTAAATCTGCCACACAATATTTACTAGCAATTTTGTCTTTATGACACGTTACAATTTTGATAGATAATGCACGTTTTTTAAGAAATAATCAGCAAATTCTGTTCGAAATATTGTACACCAGCAACATAATGGGGTTTCTGCTTTGAGGAAAAAGAAGAACATATTTTTAAAACGGTTTGCGTATGACAAATACATTGCACTCTATAGAAAACATAAATATACTTGTAATAAAATGTTCGCTTTTGTCATTCTACACATCCCGTTTATGTTTTAAAACTTGTCCTCAGTGTTGGGCATAAGCTGCATTCACACTGCAGAGCCTCTGGGCGCGCCTGTTTTCATTAAGACACATTTCCTATTTAACACAAATGTTTAACTAGGAAGAATCTTTACATGGAAGCCCTGAATCTTTTAAAAAGAGATGCGATATATTAGATATTATTTAAAATGCGAGTGCCCTCTTTGACCAATTACCAATTGCGGAAAAGTCTGTAACATAAATCACTGCATTTAGAATAGTTCCTGTAATTTACACGTGAACACACATCAAATGAAAGGAAGAATTTCCTGTCTAAGAAGAAATTCTTCTTCACATTGCTTTTAAGCGCTAGTTACAGCATGCAAGCCGTTTTTTGCTCCACCAACTACACAAAGTCCTTCCCCCGGTCTGCCATTGGAGATGCTTTTATCAGCCTTGAGAGGAAGTTCAAGGCAGGACTTCAGGATGGGCAGCTGCCCCCATGCAAGCAGTCACCTGCGCATAACAAAAGGCTCATTAGCATGTGAAGAGGCCAATGCGCCGCCGGAATCCTTCACACTGCAGACTGGGGGATGGGCCCTGTGCATAGAAACACCTTTTCAGAGTCAAGGAGCGTCAGGTGCCTGTGATCTGAGACCCTGGCTGCAGCAAGGATGGGGCGAAGGCCTTCAAAAAGGGTCTGACTCGTAACCTCCAGTTCGCAGCGAATTTCTTTAAAAGGAATAAAGCAACATGCAAACGTTTTAGGTGCATAGTACATTTAAATGGATCTGTTCTTCAAATATATGTACATTTGCAAATAATTCCTTCTGTCCATGCCAACAGCTGGTTCAGGCGCTTGCATTAAGTAAAAGGAACATGCGTCTGTAATCCCTTCAAAAGCTGAACACCGACATATTTTGTAGCGTTGTCATAAGATTCTCACACTGAGCACAATGTGCACTACAAATGGACAGATGAAGAGAAGGGCAGATTGGAAGGGATGGAGACTGAGATATGCAAAGGCATTTAAGGGTGAGAAGGGGAGAAGGGAGGGACTGCAGACAGAGCATGAAAGGTTTGTAGAGTGTAATATGAGGAAGGTAAAACATAGGAAACCTGTCAAATGAAGGAACACGAAGGAGAAAGTGGAAAGAGCTGAGGTTAAAACCGGAGAAAGGAGGGAATTTGAAGTCTGGTACGTGGAATATACGAAGAAGTAGAAATGGTGCTATCTAGTGTGCTATGGAACATTTGTAAACACAGAAAAACATATTTGAGATTTAAGAGGGTGAAGAGTCTATTGTAGCCACGGATGCAAAGACAAAGGGTAGTAATAAAAAAGACTGATTTCAATCTGCAAAGCAAGCTGCAAAAAATAACTTGCAGAGTACCAAACCATTTGTAATTTGTCCAACATTATAAGAAAGGCCGAGGAAAGGAAGAGACAGGGAGAGAGAGAAACAAAGAGAAAGAAGACAAAGATAAAGTCGGAGAAGAAGAAGGAGGGTGGGGAGAGAGAAAGCAAGAGAGACAAATCAGGGGGAGTGAGAGAGAGAAGGATAAAAAGACAGGGAGAGATAGAGAAAGACAAAAGGAGAGAGGCACATAAGAGAGAGACGTGGAAAGATATAAAGAGAAAGATATGGGCAGACATGGAAAGACAGAGAATGCCAGGAATGGAGGCAGGAAGGCAAGGATAGATAGACTGGGAGAGTCAGGGTAGAAAAGAAAGACAGACGTAAAGCCATGGAGAGCCCGGAATAAACGAGAGAGAGAGAGAGAGAGAGAGAGAGAGAGAGAGAGAGAGACACACAAATATGTACAGAAAGACCACGAGACAGAAAAAGACAGCAAGAGACGCTAAGAAAAAGATTGAAAAAGACTGGCAGAGAGACACAGAGATAGTGGAAGAGAAAGCTAGGGAGAACACTGGACAAGAGAGACCAGTAGGGTGAGAAAAAGTGAAGGAAAGTCTGAGAAAGCAGGTTTTACAGAATGATAACCACAGAGCGATATATATGGAGGTAGTAAGAAAAGAGAAAAACAGCTAGACAAAGGCAGGGAAAGGGGGAAAGCACGAGGGGGGCAGAGACATAGAAGGATGATAGAGAAACACCCAAAAAATAGGCTGCAAGTGAAAAAAAGGCGAGACAGGCATCCCCTGAATTCACTATGTCCACCATTCATTCTATTTGTCTCTGTTCATGGTTATCTGTCTATTCATTGCTCCCCCTCTATCTGGTTTCACCTCTATCTGTCTCTTCATCGCAAGCTGTCTCTCTGCCTCTCTCTCTGTTTGTGTCTTTATCTCTCTTTATCTTTGTCTCTGCTCTCCTCATGCTGCCCATGCTCTGTATCTCTAAATCTTAGGAGCTGATTTAGAGTTTGGTGAAGAGGATACTCTGAGTCAATGGAGAGAGAGTGCCCTCTCTTCCAAACTGAAGGTTCACCCACCTCATTTAGAGTTAGGTGAACCTTCGGCATGCCAGCAACTGAGACCACTTCACCTCCATCACTGACAAACTCTTCTGATGGCCTGACGGGACCAGTTGCCTATGGTCCCTATGGCATTATGTGGCCAGAGGAGTATAAAAGAAAGGCACTGACACATGTTTGTGGTTGTTTTGAATATAAAAACTTTGTTGGCAATATTGCTGATGAATGTTGCAATGCTTATGATGATTACCTTTGAATGTCTTTATTGTCCCTATTGATTTTAATAGTGACATGTGGCTTAATTTATTAACGTGGAGACGCAATGACAAAGCCAGTAGGTCTGCCTTATTTAAAATGACATCCCCTTATATTGAGCTATTGCAGCTGGCAAAGTTGGGGTATTGCAATTAATGGGTTCAGAACCCGTCGGGAGTGTTTTAAAATTTGAGGATGTCAACAATGGGATTTCCATTTATCTTAGGCATATTTTTGTAATTTGATGCATAGTATTTAGTAGTGTGTGTGTGTAATAAATGTTATTTTCCTTTTTAAAAGAATAGGAACTGACAGGAAAATATTTTGAGTGCTGTTATTGTTACTAGTCTGCACCACCTTCCCAAATATGCCTTTGACTGCTCTGCTTAATTACCCTGTTAGGACCTAGTGCTACAATGGGGTACCTGGCTCCCAGTTAACAGGTAATTGCGAAATTATTACTTGTGCAGGACCCACGTACTTCACAACTAATAACCTAATTACTTATATTGGATGGGATCCAACACCCAGATATCACTATAGTTTTGGCCCCTTCACGACCTCGCTGATCACCTCTTTCAACGAGAGTTTTTCCAAAATGGCTGACCTGATTTATATTAAATAAAGAAAAGCAAACTTTCATTGTAAAGTTCTAACGTTTTGCCAAATTTGGTGTAATTCAATTCAGCTGTTTTTTCTGTATCACTTCCTAAAAGATCCTACAGGAATTTACATGTTTTAGGACACCCCGTTTCTTGGCCATATTTTGGTGACGATTTATCAGCAAACGCCAAAGTTAATTTCAAAACAAACAAGCATTAGCAAAGACAATAGTCTGCTAGCCTTTTGCAGTTCTTTCTTTGTTCTATTATGGTTTGTGCTAAACTTTATTATTAGGAAAGCAGCAGGACTGTCATCAAAAAATATCATTTGATTAATGCAACAATATTTGGGGGTTTAAACCCCCCTCCCCCCACAAATTACTGTAGTAGCCCCTGACACAGAAGGGGACTGCTTTGTGTGTTCATGTGTTTCTTGTGAAAGGGCAGCATATCATACCTACCAGTAAAGTCAGCCCAGCCAGAGGCTTAAGTGTGTTGGCCAATTGCAGCTAGATGAAAATTGTAAATGACACAACAACAGTCTAATGGATGAAGTCTGGTTGAAACCTCCTATAAGTAACTATTTTATACATAAACTTTTAGAAAAATCAAAAGGTTTTGTAAAACGCTCTTCAAATAGAGATGCTTATTAAGACAGACAGATAAGGAAGCTTGCAAAGACAGATAGACAGACTTGCAAAGACAGACACATAGGGTGTGATAGATAGATATATAGAGTTGTATAGATAGATTTGTACAGATAGAGTTCTATCACTGTGTATAGATAGATTGAGTTGTGATCGAGTTGTATAGATAGAGTGTGTATATACAGATAGAGTTGTATGGATAGAGTTGTTTAGATAGAATTGTATGACTAGAGGTGTACAGATAGAGCTATATAGAAAGATAGAGTTGTATTATTATTATTATTATTATTATTCAGCATTTGTAGAGCGCATAGCTACCCTCGGTCATCCCAGCGCTGGCGACTGAACAGAGAAATGGGTGGAATTATAGGACCGACTGTTGAAATAACCAGGTTTTTAGAAGTTTACGAAACGGAAAGAGATGGGGTTCTAAGCGGAGGTGTGGGGGAAGTGTGTTCCAGAGTTTTGCCACATTGAATGAAAAGGATCTTCCTCCGCTTCTTGTCCTCCTGAATTTGGGAACCACTGCAAGATTGAGATTAGCTGATCGCAGGTCCTTCTTAGGGCGATAGGGGGTGATGAGGGATCTGTTGATGGCCGGGCCAGTTCCCCACATAGTCTTATGAGCAATGCAAAGAGCCTTGCATTTTACTCTTTCGGGAATTGGCAGCCAGTGTAGTGCATTTAGGGATGGTTTGGCTGACTGGATTTTTGGAATCCCGAGCAGCATCCTGGCGTCACAATTCTGAGCAACTTGGAGCTTCCTTAATGTTGCTTTGGGAGCCCCTAGGTAGAGGGAGTTGCCATAGTCTAGTCGCGACAGGACCAAGGCCTGAATCATGATTCTTTTTACAGCCGTTGGAAGGAGAGGGAGGATCTTTGGAAGTGGTCTGAGTGTACCAAAGCAAGCCCCTGTCACCCTCACTTCTTGGTGGTCAAATTTGAGAGAATTGTCTAGCCGAACACCCAGACATTTTATCCTAGTTTTGGGAGTTGGGGGGGGGGGGCCTAGGCACTTGGTCCATATCTGTTTAAAATCCATGCTGGAGTGGTTACCTAGGAGCATGAGTTCTGTCTTTCCTCCGTTAAGTTTGAGATAGGATTGCTCCATCCAAGATGCCACTTTCTCCAGACATGTTTCAAAGTGGGAGGGGAAATTATGGGGGCCATTAAAAGTGATGACCAGCTATGTGTCATCCGCGTAGGTGACGATTTTAATCCTGTGAGGCAGGATGATCTCAGAGAGTGGCCTCATATATACATTAAATAATTTGGGGCTCAATGAGGATACCTAAGGGACTCCGAAGCTGAGCATTGCGTCCCTTTAAAAAGTTCAAAGGTTCTGTTGTCTAGGTATGATTGTTTCTAGGTGATCGCCTCATCTTGAATCCGTAACCTCCTGATTATCTCTATAAAGATGGTAAAATTGACTGTGTCGAAGGCTGGACTTAAATCCAGGAGGATGATGGCAACTGCTCCTCCTTGGTCCAGGATTTGTTCAGAGTCTTTGACCACGGCCAGAAGGGCCGTTTCAGTTCCGTGTTTAGGACGGAACCGATCTGGGTGGAATGCAGGAGGTCATAAGTCTCTAGAAAGTCAGAAAGAGTAGCGTTCACATGTTTTTCTAAAAATTTAACGATCGCCGGCAGCAGCGAAATTGGGTGATAATTTTAAGTCATCTGGATCTATGCTGGGTTTTTTCAGTAAGGCCTTGACCATGGCATGCTTCCATGGACTGGGGTCTAATCCCGTGGAAATGGACCGATTTACAATTTCCAAAATAGTAGGGAGGATCACATTTCCTGCTTTATGTAGGATGTGTGGTGGGCTGGATCTAGAGGGGAACCTGATTTTATTTGGGAGAACATTTCTGACAACTTATCCAGATTCAGAATTGAGAATTCCTTAAGCACATATTCTGGATGGAGCATGGGCTTGTCCATTAATAGGAGATCACTAGGGCTAGGGAATGTAGTATAAAGCTTTTAGATTTTTCCCTGAATGAAATCTGCCACTGCATTACAATGATCTGGGGAGTCCACGAGAGCTAGTTCAGATTTTGGGAGCTCTAGGAGATCTTTCGCAGCGCAAAAAATTTCCCTAGGAGTATTAGCGGCAGCGGTAATGATGCCTTTGTAGTAGCTGGACTGCGCTGCTTTTATTTCCTTTTGATAGCCTTTTATGGCTTCTCTATATTTTAGTTTATTCAGGTCCTGATAGACTTTCCTCTATTCCCTCTCCAGTCTTTTGCATGTCTGTTTAAGTACTCGCAGCTTTGGGGAGTACCAAGTAGTCTTTTTCTCCATAGTTTTGTGGCTGGGGTTAGCTGGGGCGACCATATCAAGTGAGGCCTCAATCCAGCGAGTAAAATTGTCCGAGGCTATGGTGAGATTTAAGTTGGCTTTAGGTTTGAGATTGCCAAGAGCTATTATCCATGAGTCTACAGAAAGTTTAGCCCAAGGGCGTACTTTCCTATTAATGACTTTGATGCCCAGTGGTCGCAATAAAGGGCTGATGCAGAGGGGAACCAGGAAATGATCCGACCAGGGAATGCAGACGGGATCGCCCACCAACAGTTCGGTGCTGTTACTAAAGATAGCGTCTAGTGTATGGCCTTTCTTGTGTGTAGGGCCTATGACCTTCTGTGCAAATTGAATAGCTAGAAGGTCCTGGGTGAGGTCCGATGCATCCGCCTTATTGGGGTCATCAAAATGTAGTTTGAAGTCCCCCATGAGGGTGCTATTGGGGGACATGCCCACTAACGTAGCTGCCACCTCAGGAAGGGATTTAAGAAATTGGCCGTACCCTCCTGGGCTGCAGTAGATGAGAACTCCAGCAAAGGAGTGGGAGGGAGATAGTGAGATCTGAAAGAAAAGGCTTTCACAGTCCAGAATGATTGTATAGACAGAGTGGTATAGATAAAGTTATAGAAAGATAGATAGATAGGTAGATAGAGTTGTATAGATAGACAGATAGATAGACAGATAGACAGATAGATAGACAGATGGACAATGATGTATACATAGAGTTTTATAGATAGAGTTATAAAGATAGAGTTGTTAAGGTAGATATAGTTGTATAGATAGAAAGAGTTGTATAGATAGAGTTGTATAGATAAATATATAGACAGAAAGAGTTGCATAGATAGATTGATCAATATATAGATATAGTTGCAAAAGTAGATAGTGTTATAAATAAATAAAAAATCATTTACAAAGCGCCTGGTTACACCAGCTGGCCTGTCCCCGCGCTAGGAACTACTACGTAATGATGGCTGAGAGGACCCAAAAGCAGTGAAACCGGGGCAATACCAACATAAGACCTCAGAGCTGGATAGCCAAGTTTTCAATCTTTTTCGGAAAATGTTCTCTCTACTCAAAGAAAAAGAGGTAATGCATTCCAGTTTTTGTCTGCCAAATAACAAAATGAACGTGCACCAATTCTTGCTCTTTGGATTTAGAGACTTTAACCAAGTGAGCCCACATTGACCTAAGGTGACGCCTCGGATTATGGGGGGACAAGAAGATCATGGAGATAGCTGGGTCCTTTGCCCAGCAGAATCCTGTAGCAAAAGCACACGGTTTTAAAAATAATTATTTTATTGACAGGCAGCCAGTGCAGGGAGTCAAGGGCTTTCACAGAGGAAGCTCTCCTAGGTAAGTTGAGAAGTAGGCATGCTGCCGCATTCTGAATGGGTTGTAGCCTATGGAGACATTTTTTTGTTGCTCCAAGATAGAGAACATATCCATAGTCCAACTGGGACATTACAAGAGTGTGGACCAGGGTTTTCCTGGCTGAGATGGGGAGGATGTCCAGAGTTTCTCAACATTTTGATTTTTAACTTCCTCCTTAGGGATGGGTGTGGGACCCAGTGTCTGGGGCCACCACGCTGAGGACCATATGGAAGGGAACTTCCCTACGACCAAGACCTCAGTTTTAATGCGGTTCATCTTAAGGAAATTACTTGACATCCAGGAAGCAAGGTCCCTCAGACAGGAAGAGAACTGGATGGCTGCATCTTCTGAGTTGTGGGATAAAGTGACAACAACTTCGTTGAGTCTGGCTCAAAATTGAGTACTGTGGGACCCCTTGTGAGAGTGGAATGCTTTTGGACGTATGCGGACGCTGTGCAACTTGAAAACTATGATCCTGAAGGAAGGAAATCATCGACTTTAGAGTTGCTCCCTCCAGCCCACCTGGCCAAAGTCGCTACAGGAGCAGTTTCTGGGATACCGTGTCAAAGGCTGCGCTGAGGTCCAGCAGGACCAAAGCTACAGTTTGGCCATCATCCGCATGACTGCATAGTGTCTCCATAGCGAGGAGTAACCCCGACTCTGTAGAGTACGTGGCTCTAAAGCCTGATTGCGTGGGGTGGAATAGGTAAGCTGGTTAATATGCGCAACCAATTGCGTGTTCACCACCTTCTCTGCTATTTTAGAGAAGTAAGGCATTAGTAAAATAGGACGCAAGTTATCCAACAAACTCGGATCTGCAGATGATTTTTTTTTTTAAGGGGAGGACAATTGCTTGCTTCCACTTGCTCAGGACCTCACCACAATGGAGGGATAGCTCCAGAAGTTGCTGTACATAAGGTAGAATTATGTCTAGCCCTTCCCTAATGGTTTTAGGGGAAGCTGGGTCCATTGTAGAACCAGATTTGATACTTAGATCTATACCTTTTTAAATCTTCAAGCGAGGGGCCGAAACTCTGAGGTAGTTGGCCCCAAGTACAGAAGTTCTCTCTGATTGGGAAAAATTGCCATTATGGGCCTCATCAGGAAACTACTCTGGAGAACTAATGGCAGAAGCTAAGGATAGCAAATAATTCTCTAGAGGAGTTTTCCGCCGGCTGTATTCTAGCATTATAATAAGCAGCGCAGGGTTTCCTAATAAGAGACTGGTTGTTTTTTTTTGCTACCTTATAAGCAGCCTTATTGCTGTCAGATTAGTCTTCCCTCCATAGCCACTCTAAGCGTTTGCAAGATTTTTTGACCATCCTTAGATCTTTATTGAACCATGGTACTGATTTGGTTAGTCTCTGAAGGGTATTGGAAGTCCATGGAGCAATTACATCCAATGTGTCAGCGATCCAATTGTCCACTGCTGAGTTAGCAGCATTAATATCTTCTCCCAATTGAGGCCTTCTCTGCTGAAGGGCTTGAATAAAGCTCTTAGCGTTGAATCTGGCCCATTTTCTGCTGTGAACAATTGAGCCTATTCTAACTTTGAGTGGAGGTTTGACTAAAAAAATAGAATGCCACAAAATGGTTATCGGACCAGGGAACTACAATCGAGGCATCAGCCACTAACTCTAAGCAGTTTGAGAAAATAGGACGTAGTACGGGACCCAATTGATGTGTCGAATAAGTGGATAAGCCTTATTTAGCCAAGTTTCCGTAAGAAACATGGCATCAGGTTGATTGTCTCCAATATAATTGTGAATTTCAATCTTATGTTTACTAAGTGACCTACACTTAGTAAACCTACACTTGGGACCTACCCTTAATGCAGTTGATTTAAATGGGCAGTGAGTACAACATAACTAGATAGGGTTCTACAGGTAGATCAATAGGGTTATACAGGTAGATTGATAGGGTTCTACAGGTAGATCAATAGGGTTATACAGGTAGATTGATAGGGTTCTACAGGTAGATTGATAGGGTTCTACAGGTAGATCAATAGGGTTATACAGGTAGATTGATAGGGTTCTACAGGTAGATCAATAGGGTTATACAGGTAGATTGATAGGGTTCTACAGGTAGATCAATAGGGTTATACAGGTAGATTGATAGGGTTCTATAGATAGATAGATAGATAGATAGATAGATAGATAGATAGATAGATAGATAGATAGATAGATAGATAGATAGATAGATAGATAGATAGATAGATAGATAGATAGATAGATAGATAGATAGATAGATAGATAGATAGATAGATAGATAGATAGATAGATAGATAGATAGATAGATAGATAGATAGATAGATAGATTTGTACAGAGTTACATAGGCTTTCTTCAGTGCCCGCCTCATTTCAGCTCTGGTATTCCACTTAGGGGCAGGTCTTTAATACCAAATAGATGTTATTTCATTGGATTGCAGTGCTGGCCCGTCTCCACGACTTCTGGCTGCGCCCATCCTGCAATAATCTATGTTGGGTTTTGTGCTTCCTGTAGCGAGAGCAAATACAGTGATTTGCATATATGTACACCAGGTGGTGTCCCAAACAATGCTGGCTACGGATGAACACACCAATCCAGCAGGTAGAACAGGAGACAGTAAAGGTATGTCTGACCCAAATCACCTTCACGCAGTGGTAGACTGCTTCCTTTCTCCCAATGTGTCTGTAAAATGCAGTGAGTTTCTTATGCCTTCTGAGGGGGGGGGGGGGGACACACACTCTTGTTTCAAACAAAGACTACACTTTGCAAGCTTTACTATATATATATATATATAGATATAGATATATATATATAGATATATATAGATATATATAGATATCTATATATCAGCGCGCACGGGGCGCTTCGAGCACCGTGCGCGCTCTGTGTGCTCTCGGTGCGCTTCGCGCACCGAGCGCCCACGGTTCGCAGTTCGTGCCGTGCGCGCAGGGTGCGCGCACCTTGCGATTTAAAAACATTTTTTTTTGTTTTTTTCTCCCTTGGGGGTCCTTCTGTGACCCCCTGACCAAGGCTAGGGGGTCAGGAACTGTCCACTCTGCCCCCTTTTCACGTTCTCCACCTTTGTTTTTCACCCCCTCAGACTGCGAGAGACAAAATGGCGGCCGACACTTCCTGGTTTCGACCGATTCGAATGTTTACCGACATCTAACTACCAATCAGAATTACGCTCGCGCACGGCAGGGTGCGCGCACAGTGCGCGCACGGTGCGCGCGTATAGATATTGATATGCTTTTAAATGCTATTTTCTCAGGAAACACTAAACAGATTTACACCAAACCTGCAAAAGGCACTTCCTTGACCTTATACCCTTCCTATACAACCTACCAGGCTAGACATTTCTCTTGTTAGCACCTCTCTTGGAGTGGTGTTAACTTTTGGCGCAAAACCCTGTCTACAATTCTTTGTGGATAGGGTTTTGCGTCAAAAGACAGGGATGGTTGCACAGGAATGCCCATGTACGACCCATGTAACGCCCCCTTGGCGCTAAGTAACGCAAAACAGTGTTTCGTGCTCCTTTGTGCTACTTTTAGGGTATTTTCCAGTGCAAAACTACTTTTACGCTTTCAAGTACATTTGGAAAAAAACATTTTGTGCTGGTTAGCGTCACTTTTGTGATGCTAACCCACAACAAAATGTTTGAAAATCTATTCCTAAGTGTCCTTGCAACACAAAAGAAGAGCAAACCACTTGTTAAAAGTGCAGACAAAAACCAAATGTAGTGATGGTGACGATACACTGGCCTCTAACAGAGAAAAATCACTATTTAAACAGAGTTTTCGTTTATTTGGATTTCTATCGTGCAATGTAATTGTAGCAGTTTAAGAAACAACCTGTACAAAACCATAGTTAAAGATAAAAAGCTATTGGAAAAATAACCAACATGTCAAATAACTGAAAATTTACAATCTGAGAAGGGCTTAAAAATATCAGACCCTTCCTGTGCAGCGTTTTTATTATTCTCTGCAAATGATTGAAATGTGCTTCTTAAATATATCCAGATATTCGGGTGTTTTGCAGACATTTAGTTTAAAATTACATGGTTCTTTCAATTCCTGTTAAAAGAATTCCAAAGGCTCTGCCCAGCCTTCCTGTGCAAAGAAAAAAGAAAGGGCTCAGGACGGTTCCATGGTCAGCCAAAGATGTGCAGATTCACACATCTACATAACAAAGGGCCAAGTAATCAACTTTGCTGATACCTGCTGGCCGTGACTGTCAGAGATTGGGGAATGGGCGCTCCTGCAGCCTAATACACACACCTTAGCTGTGTGAGCAGACAGAGCAGGAGGCCAAGAGCAAGTAGCAGTGGGTGCGCCTTGCTGAAAGGCTGAAGATCTTGTCAAAGCTTTTTTCTCTCTGCTAACAGCAAAGATGCGTGTCTGTGATTACAGCAAACACGTTTGTCCAAGCTCACGAAAAACGCGTAAAAAGTATTGTTTTCAAGTGCAGTAAATGATGAGCAGTAGCATTCCTATAAAGGCTACAGCAGCCTACTTTGGACATTAGAATCCTGGTTCGAGTCCCAGGGTTTGCTAAACCTCCCATGATTATGGGAAATGTATTTATTTTCTTGGTAGTGGAAAAAAAACCACAGCCCAGCCATGTAATGTCCTTGAGTCAAGTTGGCGCTAGAAAATAAAAATGCCAATAGCTGAGCACCCTCGTGATTTAATAAGGGATAAGCACCTTGTACAACTGCATTTATTGAACGGAACAGCACAGTGATTTCACATGCACAGGCATGCAGAAAGTTTAACACCAATCCTTGTTTTGTTTTATTAGAAAGCACCAATGCTTTATTTCGTTTTAAATTCATGTTTCAGCTTCTAGCCATTATTTTTCCTTGAGCATTTCAAATCCTCACCATCTTCTTTTTTGGGTCTTTTTGAAGGGGGATGCATTTTTTAAAATTAATCAAACTCCTACTTGCAAAAATTCGCTGCTATTTCAAACAAGCATTGGCATAGCCAATAGGCCTCACCTTTGGGACCTTACGTTTAGCCAGAGCTTTTGTATTTCCCAATGACTTTAAGCTATGTTTGAGCAGCATAGCTGCTGTGCAGCATGTTGAAAAGTTATCATAAAGTGTTATAAGTATTTAAAAGTTATTATAAACAGTGTTATAAGCATTTTTGTTACCTTATATATAACCAAGAAGACATTATGTACAACTGAACACCATATTAAAAAAGGAACTAACATAAAAAAGGCTTCTATTTTGTTTGTCTTTGGAATGCTGCCAAATGTTTCCTGCCTGCTCTAAAGTTGGTTTGTTATAGCTTTTTTTGTTGTGTGGGGGGGGGGGGGAGGGGGGCATAAACACAAAAAGGCTTAATGAGGATAGAGAATGCTGCTGCACCAGCGAATGTCATGAAGCCCTGTGCGCCGAGAGCCGGAGCACAATACTGAGCAGGCACTCTAAGGTAGTCAGTCGAGCCCCGCCAGGGAGATTTATCTCAGGGGTACACATTTTTCATATATACACCCGCCACGGTGTGAGGGCTTGCGTTTCACTCTTGCACAGATTAATACCTTTATAGCTGTGAGGTGGAGTTGCCACACGTGATGCTTTCACCCAGTGCTTTTAAGATACAAACAGAATATTTTGATTACTAATACTTGTAGACCTATTGGAAGTATACTAATACTTGTAGACCTATTGGAAGTAATGTAACATTTCCAGTAATTATTGTGTAGTTGTCTGAAAACAGCATAGCAAAGGTGTTGTTAAACATGACATTGAACCTTGTAGGGACCTATATTTTGGTGATGGAGGCTTGCCATTGAAGGCCCCAGCTCAGGGTACCGCACCTATCATACACGCGAGGGCACCACTGAAAGAGCAGCATTAACATATAATTGTGCCAGGACACCACCACACACAGTAACACCCAGGAAACACTATAACACCACCGACCCCGTACTAATGGGCACGGTTAAACCAGTGTCACACCAGTGTTTTACCAAAAGCAGAGAAGTTCAAATACAGAATAGTACAAGCCACTACCAGACACAGCAACACCCATACAAACCTACCATAACACTATAGCACCATGACACAAGTAGACCCTGTGGATTGCCAGACCCAGTGCAATAACTGGGCACCACCAGAAACACTGAAGCAGAAACACAGTAGCGCCAGTTCACATACAGACCGAGCAGCAGGCTAATTCTGCAGGGCATTGACAGACCAAAAGTATCAACAAGGCACGGCCTGAGCACAGTGGGACCCTGAGTAGCATCAAACCATAACCAAAACAAGGCAGTGCTTGGCTTTAACCCAGAACGATACGATGAAGCTGACAGAATTGGCAAAAAGGTAAACCAATAACAGCACAAAGGCCGAACGTGACCCAAAACTCCACCAGGGCATGGCCAGAGCTTTACCAGGCCATGGCAGAGCTCCACTGGGCACGGCGAGGTGCAGTGTGCACCAGGCATACTGCCATACTACCCTGTGATCCAGACCTGCACCAGTGTAGGGCCAGCACAGCAATATGACACAGCGGAAAGTAAAGTTGCAAGGCACAAGCCAGTAGTGCCAAGGTAAGGCAAACCCAGTACTTGTGAGAACCTCACGTGATAGCAGGGCAAAGCAAGACCTAGCGCAGGGCAAATCAAGACCTATCGCAGCACCAGAGCAGCCAGATCTGTCAACAAACAGATCAAGGGAAGGGCAAAACACTAGCAGGACAGGACCTCCTGGGTAACAGCAGCTGGGTGCTGAGACCATTGGCAGTCCGAGGCTGTGTATGGGGCTGGGGAAGGCTGCCTGCCATTCATTCTCAAGAGTGTCCTTGTGTAGGGGTTGGGGGTCGTGGTCAGTTTCTACTGCTCTTCTCCATCCCTTCTAGCTGTGCTCCCTCCAGAGCTCTGAAGCATGCCCAACTCCATGCTTGGCACCTGCATCAATGCACCTTCAAGTGTCACATTTTATCCATCTGTACAGCCCCTGAAGTCTGCCATCCAGACCGACCCCGTGGCTCCATCATGCACAGCTCACTATCTGCCATGTGGTCTCGGTGGCCGCCATAATGTTCAGGCTCTGAGGCCAGCAGCAGCCACAAAAAGAAATTGTCCCAGGGGGGTTGACGCCAAGTCAGTAGCTGGGAGGGGCCAAGCAGGGGTTGGGCTGTGTGCAGTGAAGAGCAGCCTCACAGGCCTCAGTGCACAGCTGGTCTGCACGCATTCAGCCTGTTTTAAAGTCAAAGGAAGCTGCTGTTTGTCTTTCTTTGATCTCCCTAATGATAAAAGAAAGGCACCTGTCCACCTTGCTTAAATATAAAGCAGGTGCCATCTGATTAAGGTGTTCATTACCATGTCATGAATGATGTAATATGTGCCGTCATAAGCAGTGCATTGCGGGGGCGCAAGTTATAGTTATCTCAGCTAACTATAACTGATGAATGTCTCCGGTTTTGTACGAGTGAAATGTCAGCCTAACTATAATGTCCCTGTAACCTTTGTTTGTTTCAGTGAATATATATCCAACAATATGTCAATTAATATTGTGTTATATGTTTACATTTGAGATTTCAGGAAATTGCGGCTTATGGTGTCTGTTTTCACTGTCTTTTCACCGATATAAAAGCTCTAATTGGCCGCATGCATGTCATGTGATCAAGACAGTAGTTTACTGTTGAAACGCGTAATGCTGCTACTATGCCAAAACTGCTGACAACTTGAGCAATAAACTGGACTGAAATCTTCAACACGCTGTGGTCTGTACCTGTTTTTTCAGGGACTCCGAGAACAGACGGGACGGTGATACATATACATATACATATATATATATATATATATATATATATATATATATATATATATATATATATGTGTGTGTGTGTGTAAATAAATATTTACATATTACATATATATATAATATAAAATGTACTAATGACATCATCCACAGAAACACTCACACAACCATGCACACCCCCATAGAAAGACTCATACACCCACTCCCACATACCGTTCACATACCAGTTTACAGACCCATACAAGCCCTCACACATCCACTCACTGATCAATAGAGCCACTCACACATCCACTCACCCATACATCCATTCACACAACCATTATCTCACCCATACAGCAATTCATGCACCCACTCAGTCATCCATACAGCCACAGCCACACATACAAGCGCTGGGACATCCCATTGCCGGGACAGCCATGTGTTTACAAATTATATAACATAACATAACTCACACACTGAGCCAGCCGCACATACAGCTACTCATACACCTATTCGCTCACCCATACAGTCACTCACACAGCAACCCACTCACCCATACAGTTACTCACACACCCATTCACTTACTCATACATATACTAGCACAAGTACTCACTAAGCTATACAGTCACTAACACTATCACACACTCACCCATACAGCCACTTACACACTGCATCACTTGCCTATATAGCCTCTCACATACCCACTCACTCACTCATACACCACTGACAGATCCACAGACGGTCATTCAATCACCCATACAGCAATCCACATACCCACTCACACACCAGTACAACCACTCACGCACCCATACAAACCACGGGCATCGCAGACCTCCTCTGCTTCAGCTTCTTGACGTGCTCCATCGCCGCCTTGGGAAACGTGAATTTTGCAATCCCCATCTGGGCCCACCCGTAAGCGGGCTGGATACAGCATGGCATACGTAATGCCTTCAGACTGCGAGAATTTTTTTAACTGCGCCAAACTCGCTGCACAGTCACCGTAAAGTCAGGGAATAAGGACAGAGTATTCCCTTGGTGATTAATCGTGGCCTTTTCTCTCGCGAGCCTCAAGATGGCATCGCGGTCCTGATAGTTCAGTAGGCAGGCGATTATAGGGCGAGGCGGGGCACCAGGAACAGGTCTTGCAGCCAACGAGTGATGGACACGCTCCACTATAAATATCGGAGAGAGATTTTCAGGGCCAAATATGTCCTTGACCAGGGATTCGAAAAAGGTCTCCATCCTGCCAGTGTTAGTAGATTCAGGAAGGCCTGCGACGCGGATGTTGTTGCGGCGCGACCTCGCCTCCAAATCTTCATTTTTTGCTTGGATGAGCGCTAAGACTTTTTCCATGTGGAGTGCCTTGTCCGTCACTTTTCCGAGGCCATCTTCGGTTGTGGAGACGCATTGCTCAAGTTCCCCCATCCTTGCATTCTGCTTCTCGAGCTGGGATGACATATGGTCCAACCTGTGGTTCAATCAGTCCCTTCAATAGATTGGAGACTCTTCTGCATGGTGAGCAGAGTTGCTTCCAGCGCGAGGGGCCCTCACCCTGGGTGTCCGCCTCGGAGTCAGGGGGCGCCCTTTGCTGAGATTTAGTGGATTTGCGTGCCTGCAACATGAGGCGAGGCTGCGTCTTGTCAGTTCTGCCCATGTCTGCTGCTGACAAAATGAAGGGGAGTCCCACTTCTCCGCTGCCGGGTCCCTAAGGCTCGAGCCCCCAGCCAGCAGTTATAGTCATGGCACACCGCAGGCACAATAAAACACTCTCTGGGGCACAACCACTCTCTGGTCAACTCAGATTTATCAGGCTCAACAGCGAATCAGTCCCAGGTGATATACAACATGCACCAGGCATGGGAATTATCAGCCCTGAGAGGCGATCTAACGCAGAGCAGCCAGTCCACAATGCCGCCTACAGGGTACAGCTACTGTGTGTATCAGAACTGCTACACCTCCAGAGTCAATGCGCAACTAAACGCGCCTTCAGCCACACAGAAGGCCCAGGGGGTGCCGGGCCTGGATGGTATGGGGAGTCCGAAGAGAAATCAGCTAGAGTACACCATGAGGGGGAGGCCTCCCAGATCTATCCAGAATATGGATGCCATCGCCAGTCGCGCAGGGAGACACGAGCGCCACCCCGCCTCAGCCACACTCACAGGCTGCAGCATGCAGCTATACGCTCCATCCCTCACCCACCGCCGCAGCAGAGGACTAGGAGCCCAGCCGCTCCCCACTCACCACCGCCTGCAGTTGGCTCCACCAGCCTTCCAGTCCTCAGGTGCAAACACAGCGGGGGTCTGACGCACCCCCAGGCAAGTTCCTGGCTCAGTCTGCATCAGTCTATGTAGTGAGGTAGGCCACAGATCTTCAGGTGCCTTAGAGGATAGCACTAATCGTCACTGTCCTGGGCTCCGTGAATGCGCACCGCAGCAGTGGCAGCAGCCCCAGGACTCGGCTGGCCGGCGCGCTCCGCTGAATGCCCCTGGTCAGTCCCAAAGGGTGCAAAAGTGAGTAGTCCACACCTCGGTCCTCGGGCCACACTGCCGATCGGTCCAGCACCCTCCGATCGGCAGGATCGTTACCAGCAGATTAACCCCTCGCCGGCCGCGCGTAGAGTTGCTGTGGTGGGGAGAATCTTTGTCAGGCTGCGGCGGCTGCCATCTTGTCGCTCGTCAGGCAGAACGCGAAAATTGAATTTTCAGTCGTCACGATGCCAATAGATAGCCAGGATTCCTCCGCTGGTTGCAGGGTGCTAGTGCGATGTGGGACAGCCGTTTACAGGCTTCAATGCTGCAATATTAGGCGGATTTTAGGCGGATGAGAGATCAGTCGGGCCGAGCTGCACTATAGTGCGGCCATCTTGCCTGCCACCCTCTAGTGCCCCCCTGCTGACGAAATCTCACTAATGAGGGAATTCTCGCTACAAGGAATGGACTTTACTGTGGAACACTGACCTGGGGAGACCATGCCAATAATTATGGTCTCTCAGGAATATTCCATCTTAGTCCAGGAATTTAGGTAACTCTCTCCACTTTCAACTGGGAGGGGCACGTGTTAGACCTGAAAGCCTTAGGGCGGTCTTCCCCCAAGGATTTTGCCTGCTTACCTCCAATTTTGCTGAATTGGTTTTTGTTGGACTTAGGACTCTGTGCTCTTTAGCACTGCTAACCAGTGCAAAAGTGCTTGTGCTCACCCCCCTAAACATAGTTTATTTGATATATACCTAATTGGCATATTTGATATACTTGTAAATTCCTGGTAAAGTGGAATACCAAATACACAGGGCCTGGAATAAATTAAATGGTACAATTGGGCTTGCAGCACTGATTGTGCCACCCACCTAGTAGCCCTTTAAACCTAGTCCCAGGCCTGTTATTGCAGCCTGTAGGCAGTGTTACATAGCCATGTTGGCTTGGCATTTAAAACCCCTTGCCAAGCCTTACTCACCCCATGTATTACATATGTCACCACTAAGGTAGGCCCTAGGTAGCCTATAGGGCAGGGTGCTATGTAATTAAAAGGTAGGACATATGATTTTAAGTGTTATATGTCCTGGTTGTGAAAAACCTCCAAACTCATTTTTCACTACTGTGAGGCCTACCTCTCTCATAGGATAACATTGAGCATTCCTTATTACATTTAATAAGCTATAATTCCTAATAGAGAGAAGGTTGATTTGCCAATCAATCATGGATTTGTAGAGCACGCTAATCACCTGTGAGGGTTCCAAGCATTAGATCCAGTCTGCTTGGGATTTCAGTTGAAGAGCGAGGTCTGGAATCCCCTACTGAATTCCTGGAGGGAGGGAGGGAGTGATATGTACTCAGGTAAATGGGGAGTCTGTTCTAGGATTTTGTGGTGAGGTAGGAGAAGGAACGACTTCCACTGTTGCTGCGGCTGATGCAGGGGTGTGGTGGCGGAGAGAGAGGCAGAGTACAGTGGTCTTGAGGGATGGTTGAAGCTCAGGTGGTGTTTGATGTATGCTGGTCCGTGATTGTAAAGGGCTTTGTTGGTGTACGTCAGGATCTTGAATTGGCATCTCTTGTGTACAGGGAGCCAGTAGAGTTTCTTCAGGTGGGGGTGATGTGAGTCTGTCTGGGGAGGTCGAGGATGAGTCTGGCTGCCGAGTTCTGGATAGTATAAAGTCTCTTAAGGAGGTGTGATGTGATTCCTGCATAAAGAGTGTTGCCATAGTCCAGGCGACTGGTGATGAGGACTTGAGTGATGGTACATCTGGTGGGTACAGGGAGCCATTCGGAGATCTTACAAAGCAGGTGGAGGTGAGGAAGTAGACAGAGGAGACTGTTTATATGGCTCTGTTTAGTACCGATGGAATGGTAATGATAAATCCTCTTTAAAGTTGGATTTATTGTTAGTATTTTAAAAATGCCACTTTTAGAGAGGCATTTTTCTGCTCTTAGCCATTTGGTGTCTGCTGCCTGTCTCTGATCAGAGTATGGGTTGCATGACTGCTGGGCTTTGTGTACTCCATCTAGAGACCTACACACAAAGGGAGCTTAGGTATGACTGAATGGGTCTTCCTGGGAGGATGGAAGGGAGGAGCTGGGCACAGCCTCACACTTACACCTGAATAGGCTGTGTCCTGTCCACACACAAAGGGCTGCATATCCTCGTACTGAGCCTGGAGCCATGGCAGGAAGGGAAGACCTCTGTGCACTTCAAAGACCCTTCTTTGAAGTCTACCCCACTTCAAAGGCACAACTGGGTATAAGTACTGGACCTCCGACACCACCAACTCATTACACTTCTGGACCTGTAACCACTCTGTTAAGAAGATGAACTGGTGTGCTGAAGGACTGCTACTCTGCTGGGCTGCTACTCTGAAAGAACTGCTGCCTTGCTGTGTGCCCTGCTACTCTCTGTTGCCTAGGTGCTAAAGATCGGACCAACACAACTTCAATCCAGAGTGACTCCAAGGGGTAGCTGACTAGCCCCCTCAACTGAACGTTCAGGGACATAAAAGAATTCCAACTACCCTGCTCCATTTGAATCATTGGAAGTGGGCATAAGGGATTGCTCCAGGGCAACCGAAGCATCCTTTGCTGAGAGAACAGAATCCGGACATCGCCACTGTTGTGGGAACATGACCAGTGCATTGCACTCGGAACCAGCGCTTCGCTGTCAGATCCACTGCATTGCTGCCACTGCATAGAAAGGATCGTAGCAGCGTGGAGAAACCCAGTGCATCGCCTATGGAACATCACACTTCCGAAACGGTGCATTGTTTACAGAACTGATGCATCGCCACTGTTGGGTGGAGAAAATTGATGCATCACCTCGACTGCAGGATCAACACAGATGCATTGCTTGGCTGCACCCCTCATCTTCGTTGTCGCAACTGGGATCAAAGTACTTTTGTTCAGTGGGCCTCAGGGGGTCCCTGTATCCGGCCTATGCTCCATCGCGGTCAGCCTGAACTTTTGACTTTGTCTGGTGCGACCAGATATGCCAAATAGGTGCTTATTACTTCTAAGCGATATTTTGCAGTTCATTATTTTAAAATTCATATCTCATGTTCTATTTATTGGATTTTTGTCATTTTGGTCTTGTTTTATTACTTTGTGGTGTTTACACTATGTTACTGTTTGAAGTGTTGCACAAATGGTTTACACATTGCCTCTTAAGTTACGCCTGACCGTTCTCTGCTAAGCTACCAGACGATGAGTAAAGACTACTTTAAAGGTACGTTGATGGCTTACCCTGACTAGGACAGTGGCGTAACACAGGCGCCCGCAGCCCCGGTGGTGCAGTGGGCCCTGAGCTGCAGGGGCGCCCTGAGCTGCAGGGAACCCCCTCAGCATGGTACTCTGGCCTGGGAGCGCTGGAGTAAATCCGGAGCGGGGCCCCTCCATGTACCTTGCAGGGGGGCCCCCTCAAGTTTCATTACGTACGTGGACTAGGATTGATTGCTGCTTGACCCAGTCAACCAGGAACCCAATTTCTAACACACACACATAAATATATATATAACAAGTATTGGTATAGCCAATAGGTCTCGCCTTTGAGACCTTATAAGTGTTTAGCCATGCAACAGCAGAGGGGTAGAAGGGTGCAAGGCAGAGCATGAGGAGCGTCTAGCAGCACCGGGCATGTCAGCATTTTTTACGGACCCCTATACAAACAACTATGCTGGGCCCCAAGTCACAAGTGCCTGTTCCGAAGTTTTAAAATAAAGTGTTATGGGAAAGAAAAAACACAGTAGCTCCAGTCTCCGCCACCAACTAATGATTTGAAATGCATCAGCTGAGATGAAAAAACACAAAATGCTAGCTTCGAAACCTATGCATAGATTTTATAGCACAAGCACCGGTGCTGTCAAAGCGCAGGGTCTGAGGAAAAGAGTCCCTTTGGCAGTCCTAAGCATTAGTGCTTGCAGTGTGATGAGAATGGTAAGGGTTATCTTTAAAAGGGGCATGGTTAATGAAGCTTTATCTCGAAATCCTTTACAAGAGACGTGGTCTTAGATGAACAGAACAAATCAAATAAAAATTGGAAATATCTATGTACGTGAGTGTCACAGAGCACCAACAGAAGTGTCAAAGGAACTTCCAAAATGTCACAAAGTACCAATTATCAGAGTTCCCTAGCTCAGAATCCTCTCCTAACTTGGTAGGTCTGGTCTAGAAAAATTCAAAGCAGCTCATATTGCAGTGGGCTGGATTTTTCCTCTTCTCAGGATGAGGTCAGCTGCCTATGAAAAGAGAGCTCGGTGAAAGACTACACCACAGCCGGGCCAACTGGGACTTATAGTCTTTCCAATGTCCTCCATTTTGTGAATGAAATTCCTCCAAGCTCATTCAAAGAAAAAAAAAAAAAGCTCCCTGCGCAGATTCGCAGGGCGGAAAGCTCCATGCAAGGGCATGAAATGTAATCTCGGTCCCTGCCATGCAATGCAGCCCTGGTTACACTGCCTGAAGGTCACCAACCAAGTGGAGAAGTCAGATAAGCTTGGTGAACTTGCAAGGCAGACGAGTCCGATACTGTGAGTGCAGAGCACGCGAGAGTTCTCGAGCCCACAGAGAGGGGGGTGGCGTTAGCTGTTTATAGCGCAGGTGGAAATGCAACGAGGTACAGTCGAGTTATTGTGATCTGCGCACAAGCTGTAGATACTGCCTGTTCTCACTTTAAATTAAAAAGAAAAAGGCTGGTAAAATGTCATCAGGTAAATGTCAACTACGGGATACATAATTGAATATTTCCAATGGTGCATTAAAAAAAACATGTTTTGCCTCATTGCATATTAATTATATATTTTATTATTATATAAACTGAAGCAGTTTGTGCTTTGCCCAGGAGTGAATATCATTTGCTAAATTCCTGTTACACAAGCAGAAAAACCAGGAAACAAATGCACACACACAAACAGCATATTTAATAAGTGATATTTTAAAAGATAGCCGTGACCTGATTTCCTGCACTTACACCGATGCATAACACGCTAGGTTGGGTCAAAACAGTCTTGGACTTTTTCACCGTTATAGGTGTGGAATTAAAAAACAAAGCATGCAATGGTGGAGTCAAAGAAAAATAAAACAGGGCTAAGCAAAAGTGTTGAAAGACACCACTGATTTGAAGGCATGAATAGGAGGCATTGCAGCAGAAGTACCTTCTTTCTTTAAAAAATAAAACCTCTTAATATATAGGAAAAAAAACACGAATTCAATATGGGACTGGTGTATTAATGGAGAGACAAAAAGAGAGCGAGTGAGTGGGCGATGAGAGAGGCGCGTGAAAGTGAACGCGATCGCGTGCTGTAAGGGTGCCCAGGAGCGATGCCCCTAATGAGCCATGACGAGAGGAAAGCCAGATGGCGCCTGTGCGCGTAACTGTGCACGTAACTGCATGCTCTAGGCCACACAAAAAGCGTGTGGTGAGCTTTTTGAAGCCCACTTACTAAAAGTCTCGCCAGCGCAGCGCATGCGCTGGCTCAGGCGAGACCTAAAAACAAGGTTAAAGGGACATTAGGAATTGTAATTATATCTTACTTTACATAAAAAAACGAAAACCTTAGAAATTCACTGAATAAACCAAAGGCTACAGCTACATTACACTTAGGTGAAAAAGACAGTTAACATGCCATTTTAAACTAAAAACAACAGTTATTCACCAGTTATAGTTACCTCAAGTAATTATAAGTTGAGCTGAGTGGAAACACCAGGATTCAAACTGTGAGTGGGAGGTCAAACACTGATCCTTCAAGTGAATACATGAGTGTACAGATCCATCAGACTAATATAATTTGTTTGGTATCTTCAACATAGCATCATTGCACACATTATTGTGGAGACTTCAATTTGACTATGGTCACACACTATCAGGGTGGGGACCATGACATCCCTATAATCACACACCATCTCTGTGGGGACCTTGACATCCCTATAATCACACACTAGCTCTGTGGGGACCTGAGCATACCTATAATCACCCATTATCTCTGTGGGGACCTGGGCATAATTATAATCACACACTATCTTTGTTTGGACCTGGGCATCAATATAAACAATCACGTGCTATCTTTGCAGTAGGACACTGCACCTGCCTTCTCTATGGGCAACCTGGTAACACCATTCTCACACACCATCTCAGTGAGGACCTAGACATCCTAAAAATCGCACACTATCTCTGTGGGGAGCTGGGCATTCCTACAATCACACACTATCTCTGTGGGGATATGGACATCAATATAATTCATCACACACTATCTTCTTGAGGAATTGATCATGGCTATCATCACACACTATCTCACTGGTGACCTTGCCATGTGTATAATCACACAGTGTGTCTGTTGGGACCTGGGCTTCAATGTAATTACACTACTGCTTTGTGGGAATTTGAACATTATTATCATCACACACTATCTCTGCAGGGACATGTGTGTCTCTCATATAATTTTTCCATAGAGAGACTTGTACTTGAAAGTTGTCATACACTTTCGCTGCAGGTCTACAGTCACTATTGTGGGGATGTGGGCAACCCTATTATCACACATTATCTCTATGGGGGCCTAGGCTTCACTATAATCATACAACACAACAATCCCTGCAGGACTTGAGCAAGACTATAATCTGTGCACGCAACTGGGTATGACTATAATAACCTACTATCACTACAGGGACCTGAGCATTACTATTATAACATTCTCTATGTGGGGACTTGAACATAACTATGATCACTCACTATCTCTGTGGGGTTTTGAACATACCTATAATCACACAATATATTTGAGGGACCTTCAACATGAATATAACCACACACTATCTCAATATGGTCTTCAAGGTGAGTATAATTAAACGCTTTATTTGTGGAGACCTGAGCATTAATGTAATGACACACTATTTCTACATGAACATCAGTATGACTATTATCGTATCCTATCTCTACAAGGACTTGAATATGACTATTATAACATTTTCTATGTGGCACACTCTCTCTGCACGAACCTGACAATCTCACACTATCTCTGGGGGAGCTTGAACATGCCAATAATCACGCACTATCTCTGGGGGAACTTCAGCATGACAATCACACACTATCTCTGAGGGGACTTGAACATGACAATAATCACACACTATCTTTGCGGGGACTTGAACGTGACAATAATCACACACTATCTTTGCGGGGACTAGAACATGCCAATAATCACACACTATCTCTGCGGGGACTTGAACACACCAATAATCACACACTATCTTTGTGGGGACTTGAACACACCAATAATCACACACTATCTTTACGGGGACTTGAATACACCAATAATCACACACTATCTTTGTGGGGACTTGAACATGCCAATATTCACACACTCTCTCTATGGGGACCTGGGCACTTCTTGAATAACACTCTATATTTGCATGAATTGCAGCATGACTGTCATTGTACACTATCTGTAGAGGGACCTGAACCTGACTATAATCAAACATGATTATAATCGGAAACTGTTTTGGAGGATTTCAACATGTCTATAATCACACACTATCTGTGTGAGAACCTGGCATCCCTATAATGACAAACTATCTCATGTGACTAAAACGTAACTAGCATCAAATACCACTTCATTGGGGACTTAAGCATTAGTAAAACCACACATAATCTAGGCAGGACTTGAACATAAATATAAACACACACTATGCCTATAGGAACTTGGGAGTGACTACATTGAAACACAATTTTAAAAAAATCACGCCGTATCTCTGCAGTGGCTTAAAATGATTATCATCAATTACTCTCTCTGTCCGCTGTAGAACATTACTATAATAACATACAAAATCTTTGGGGCTTATCATCGCATAACATGCAAAGAAAATGATGCCTAGTGGTGAGGTTGATGAAAATGAACTAGGTAATCTCAACTTGACTTTCCTATCCGACCACATTGCAGGATGTTTGGCCTCTAAATAATCTTAACATTGTGTTGTTTCCTTATTCTTGAAAGTTTGTGAGCACTCAGTAACAGGCTAAATATCTGTAAATCTCTTTCCAGGGACTTCATATGCTATAGGCCTTCGCTGAGAAATTCATTATCATCACAGTCCATGTTCTGTGTGCTCGCAGGACACAATGAGCTATTTATATATGACTAAACTATCATGTAATTTAAGTACAGCACTGAAAAATTACATTTAGCTATTTGTTTATGAAGGCATTCAATCACAAATGATAATTATTGAGTAAGTCCCCACAAGGATGGTAACACATGTTCAAGACCCCACAAGGATGGTTCTGTGCGCACGATTAAAAAACAATATTTTTGCACATTTGAAGCAGGATCCTGTTTTATGAATTTTTTCTTAACATATTTCTGTTATTTGCATATTTTTAAACCATTGGGAAAGGTTAGTCCCCACAAGGCAGGTGTTCACACATAGTCCCCACAAGGATGGTAACACATGTATGTGTGTTTGTGTGTGGTTGTGTGTTTGGTTGTGTGTGTGGTTGTGTGTGTGGTTGTGTGTGTGGTTGTGGTTGTGTGTAGCTTTGTGTGTGGTTGTGTGTGTGCTTGTGTGTATGGTTGTGTGTGGTTGTGGGTGTGGTTGTATGTGTGGTTGTGGGTGTGGTTGTGGTTGTGTGTGGGTGCAGTTGGGTATAGTTGTGGGTGTGTGTGTGGAGGTGTGGTTGGGTGTGGTTGGGTGTGGTTGGGTGTGTGGTTGTATGTGTGGTTGTGGTTGTGTGTGTGGTTGTGGTTGTTTTTGTGTGGTTGTGTGTGTGGTTTTGTGTGTGTGTGATTGTGTGTGTGGGTTTGTGGTTGTGTGTGTGGTTGTGTGTGGTTTAGTGTATGGCTGTGTGTGTGGTTGTGGTTGTGTGTGTGTGGTTGTGGTTGTATGTGTGGTTGTTGGTATGGTTGTGTGTGTGGTTGTGTGTGTGGTTGTGTGTATGTGTGTGGTTGTATGTGTGGTTGTGTGTGTGGTTGTGGTTGTATGTGTGGTTGTTTGTGGTTGTGTGTGTGGTTGTGTGTGTGGTTGTGTGTGGTTGTGTGTGGTTGTGTGTGTGTGGTTTTGTGTGTGGTTATGTGTTTGTGGTTGTGGTTGTGTGTGTGTGGTTGTGTGTGTGGTTGTGTGTGTGGTTGTGTGTGTGGTTGTGTGTGGTTGTGGTTGTGTGTGTATGGTTGTGGTTGTGTGTGTGGTTGTGTGTGTGGTTGTGTGTATGGTTGTGTGTGGTTGTGTGTGTGTGTGGTTGTGTGTGTGGTTGTCTGTGTGGTTGTGTCTGGTTGTGGTTGTGTGTGTGTGGTTGTGGTTGTGTGTGGGTGCGGTTGTGGGTATGGGTGTGGTTGTGGGTGTGTGTGTGGATGTGTGGTTGGGTTTGGTTGTGTGTGTGGTTGTGTGTGTGTGGTTGTGTGTGTTTGTGGTTGTGTGTGAGGTTGTGTGTGTGTGGTTGTGTGTGTGGTTGTGTGTGTGGTTATGTGTGTGTATGGTTGTGTGTGTGTGGTTGTGTGGGTGGTTGTGGTTGTGTGTGTGGTTGTGGTTGTGTGTGTGGATGTGTTTGTGTGTTTGTGTGTGTGGTTGTGGTTGTGTGTGTGGTTGTGGGTGTGGTTGGGTGGGGTTGTGTATGTGGTTGTGCTTGTGTGGGTGTGGTTATGTGTGTGGTTGTGGTTGTGTGTGGGTGCAGTTGGGTATAGTTGTGGGTGTGTGTGTGGAGGTGTGGTTGGGTGTGGTTGGGTGTGTGGTTGTATATGTGGTTGTGGTTGTGTGTGGTTGTGGTTGTTTTTGTGTGGTTGTGTGTGTGGTTTTGTGTGTGTGATTGTGTGTGGGTTTGTGGTTGTGTGTGTGGTTGTGTGTGGTTTTGTGTGTGGCTGTGTGTGTGGTTGTGGTTGTGTGTGTGTGGTTGTGGTTGTATGTGTGGTTGTTGGTATGGTTGTGTGTGTGGTTGTGTGTGTGGTTGTGTGTATGTGTGTGGTTGTGTGTGTGGTTGTGTGTGTGTGGTTGTGTGTGTGTGGTTGTGTGTGTGTGGTTTTGTGTGTGGTTATGTGTTTGTGGTTGTGTGTGTGTGTGGTTGTGTGTGGTTGTGTGTGTGTGTGGTTGTGTGTGGTTGTGGTTGTGTGTGTGTGTGTATGGTTGGGTGTGGTTGTGTGTGTGGTTGTGTGTGTGGTTGTGGGTGTGGTTGTGGTTGTGTGTGTGGTTGTGTGTGGTTGTGTGTGGTTGTGTGTGGTTGTGTGTGGTTGTGTGTGGTTGTGTGTATGTGGTTGTGGTTGTGTGTGTGGTTGTGTGTGTGGTTGTGTGTGTGGTTGTGTGTCTGGTTGTGGTTGTGTGTGTGGTTGTGGTTGTGTGTGGGTGCGGTTGTGGGTGTGGGTGTGGTTGTGGGTGTGGGTGTGGTTGTGGGTGTGGTTGTGTGGTTGTGTGTGTTTGTGGTTGTGTGTGAGGTTGTGTGTGTGTGGTTGTGTGTGTGGTTGTGTGTGTGGTTATGTGTGTGTATGGTTGTGTATGGTTGTGTGTGTGGTTGTGGTTGTGTGTGTGTGGATGTGTTTGTGTGTTTGTGGCTGTGTGTGTGGTTGTGTGTGTGTGGTTGTGGTTGTGTGTGGTTGTGGGTGTGGTTAGGTGGTTAGGTGTGGTTGTGCTTGTGTGGGTGTGGTTGTGTGTGTGGTTGTGGGTGTGGTTGTGTGTGGTTGTGTGTGGTTGTGTGTGGTTGTGTGTGGTTGTGTGTGGTTGTGTGTGGTTGTGTGTGGTTGTGTGTGGTTGTGTGTGGTTGTGTGTGTGTGGTGGTGTGTGTGTGGTGGTGTGTGTGTGGTGGTGTGTTTGGTTGTGGGTGTGTTTGGTTGTGGGTGTGGGTGTGGTTGGGTGGTTGGGTGTGGTTGTGGCTGTGTGGGTGTGGTTATGTGTGTGGTTGTATGTGTGGTTGGGTGTAGTTGTGTGTGTGGTTGTGGGTGTGATTGTGGTTGTGTGTGTGGTTGTGTGTGCTTGTGTATGTGGTTGTGTGTGGTTGTATGTGTGTGTGGTTGTGTGTGGTTGTATGTGGTTGTATGTGATTTGGTGTCGTTGTGTGTGGTTGTGTGTGTGGTTGTGTGTGTGTGGTTGTGGTTGTGTGGTTTGTTACTATCCTTGTGGGGACTTGGGTGTGATAACACACTCACGCTGTGGGGACTTGATTGCACTGTGGGGACTTGAACCCAAGTCCCCACAAGGCAATGTCTTCTAAATGACAAAAAATGACTTAAGGAACATCTGTGTCAATTTTGACAACTTTTTTAAAAAGTGTCTTGTGGGGACCTGTGTTTCATCAAGTGTGTTTATATTTTTGCTCAGGCCTGCCCCTGTAGACAGGAGGCGGTACTGCAGCCTTAAACACACTTTGCATTCAAACACACTTTGCTTACTGGAAACACATACTGGCAGCAGGAAGGACAGACTCTCAAAGGAAAAGCTGCATACTCCAGTAATTATCCAAATATTATTCATGCAAATTAACCATTGCTTTATTTATTAAAATAAAATGTTATTTTACATGAGGCTATTGAATTTAGATTTTTTGTGTCTGAAAATTGTTTGTGGTTATATAAACATTGCTAAAAGCTATTTTTGCCAGTTTTGAATCCCAGAATACTTAACTATTGCCGTTTGATCCTTATCTGCAATTAAAGAATGATGATGCACTACACTACAATATAATATAAACTGATTTGACAGTATTTAGCAAATAATCTAAAGGTTTTACGTTGCTTTGCCTTTTTTTTACCTATCACTATGCACTATGGAATATGTTCTTTTATAGGATGGCTAGATGAGTGAGGGACTAGTGTTTCAGTGCGCTTATGCCCATTTCATGTCCGAGTTTATTTTTAACAGAAAAGTTATGCTTTTATAGAATTAATGAACTTGTTAGAAGATAAGTTTAAATACAGCCATACTATGTCATTACATTTAAATCATTTGAATTGCTTAATTTAAAAACTGTTTATAAAGCTTTCCTAATGAAACCAGTTTATTGATATTCCTAAGGGTGGGTGAAAAACAATCATATAAAAATAAGGTGATGTTTTTGATTAGTCAGCATTTTGGTTTATTTTATTTTTTATTTTTTTGCAATTTTATATAGTGCACACTCGACCAAAAGGTATTGGAGCGCTTTAAATGAGCACCAGATACATTACAAAAGGACATATTTATTTCTGTTTTTGGCATGGGAGATTAGATGATTAAACTCATCAGACCTTAAAAGAGAGAAGTGCAAGTTTGGCTTGATTCTAAAATCTACGAGCCCTTTCGAAAAAAAGTATTGAATTCTCAACAGCGTCTGTAAATACTCCCTGCTTTGATAGGAAACTCAAGGAAGGACTTCAGGATGCCTGATCAGAGATGCAAATACGCCTCTACCCATAACAAAGGGGCCAAAAGCACAGCAAGAGACCCGTGCTCTCTTAAGCCTGACTGGGGGAAGGTCCTGCTTCGAACACACCTTTCTACAGAGAGGCAACACAAAAGGGCTGAGGGTTGCAAACCCAGGCTGTCTCTGCACAGCCACAATCTATGAGCAGTTAAACAATTGCAAGCATTACACAATGTTTGTTTTTAAAGGCGCAGCAAAAGTGAATGTGTACACATTGTTTCATTTGTACTTAAATGACCACAGCTCCGTTGTGAGCTTGCACAGACTGAAAGCTTTACATGTCTCTCAAATCCCTTCATAAACTGAACGTTTGGAGTTACCATTCTGCATTTTTTAAGCTGTTTGCATCTTCAGTAGTGTGCACTAGAAATGGGAATATGGAAGGAAAAACAATTTAAATGGCTGGGAACTGGACCCCATAAGGGGGCAAGCAAGGAGAAATCGGAGAAAGGAGAACGTGGGAAGTCGGGAGCATGTGAAGTGAGGAGAGAGGAGGGAGAGCACATGGGAAATCAACAGCACTAGACGAGAGGAGAAAGGAAATGCAAAGATCAGAGGAAGGAAAGGAATGGAAGGGCTAAGGTGGAATATATGAGAAGAGAGAAAATAAACGCAGCTCATATATCTATTGCACCAGTCTGTACACTATTAGAATGAACAGTAATGCTGACTACCACTACACAGTGTATCATTAGGGTTACTTTAGAATTCCACATTACATAGACGCCAATGAATTTTCTGTACCTACCAAGTCTTACTATGCTGTTTACACGAAAGAAATACACACAGGACCAAAAATGGTTTTCATAAGGATGGGTGTAAAAAGTGCAACTAACAAATGCACAATAGTCATTTGGACATGCACAACGTATGTGCACATTTCCCACCTACAGCCACAAAGTTAAAAATACAAATGTATTCTGACAAAAATCGATAAAACAAAGGGTTATGTTGGAGGATGTGGTTAGGCCTGCAGGAAGTTAGAAGGCTGGTACGAAAACACAATTTGGTGTGGTATGATATGAGTATTTATATAACAGTTATTACCGTAATGAGGGGCTAACAGGTAGAATGCTACTCAGAATGGTCAAACATTAGAAATGTTGTCATGCGTGAGTATTTACAGATTGCCAGGAATAGGGATTGCAGGTTGTCATTCTGTTTGTGACAATATATCATGCAGTTTTTCTTGTGTCACTTCTTAAATATATAGATGTTAGATTTATATCAAACTGATCTAAAGATTTGTTCAAAACATTAGTAACTCTGTCACACACACAGAAAATGTTCAATTGCCATGCTTTTGTCACACAGTTGTCAAGCCATTTCTGAAACATTTAAATTAGAGATGTAGGTCTCAAATTAAAGAGCCCCCAGATAATTCATATATGAGTGGTATCTTCTTTTTCTAGAAAAATAGGAATTATGAGGTTTATCGTAAATACAGCACCCCTGCAATGTCCCCACATACATTTTGGGAGGTCAAATGTCCTATACATACTGGGGCAAAAATGGCCAGTAAGTACGGAGCCATGTTAATGTTTGGGCATTTAAGACTTGCTTTGTCATTATTCAGCATTTCTTTTTAATTGCCAGTCAACCGGGGAAGGTTTTTTTTCCCTCTATTATCTATGACACACTATTAACGTCACTGCTACACATTACACTGTAACCAGGGCCACTGGAATTATGTGGCATAAGGGCATCAAATTATGTGTCAGGTTAACTTAATTATGTAGCAAGAAAAGGCATATTATGTAGCATAATGCTGCACGTTTTATGATGGTATTACTTGATTATTTTGTCATTTTTGGCCATGTTAACACTGCCTTAGCAAAGGTTTCACCTCATTACTACCACTTTAACCTCAAATACAGTAAACCCTACTGAAAGATAACCAGTCCACCTCTGCAAACGACCTTTCATTGTGTAGCAACACGTCTCTGCTTATTTATCAGTTTGAACTAGAATTTTTTTTTTGTTAAAATCTATCTGTAAATTATGCAGCAAATAATGGATTATGTGGCAAATACAGCAATTCTACAATTATGTGGGAATCGCTGCAGCTACAGAATCACAGAATTTCGGAGGTGTAAAGTGCAGTACTAATCGTTTGCACTGGATACCTATCAGAGTATAAAGCACAAGGGATTAATGAAATATATGAGCTTGTTCCAAAACCAGCACTAAGTACATTATTGCACGGGCAGCTGGGGACTACATCCCCCATCATCCTTAGTGCCAGGAGGCGCCCGCACCATCCCCTACACGCCGAGGCGCATAATGGCATACTCTGGCTCCCGCGGTGGGGGACGCGCGCAGGTGTGCCCGGACCAAGGGCTGGCCTGTCTGCGCCCGTCAGCGCCAGGAAGAGGCAGGGCTGGGCCCCCCTCTTTCACCTAACAACTAAGCGACTAAGGGGCATTTTATCAAGGACGGCGTTAAAAATTATCGCCGGTTTTGCATCAGAAAACTGCCGCTAAAGCGGTGATAATGGGCTTGATAATATGCCCTTCAGAATTCCAATAGAAGTCCATGTTCTGGTGTGAACAGTTTGAAAAAAGTTCCAGGATGGATATTGAAAACTTGCAAGAATTCAACTTTATTTAGCATCTTCTTGTATTAGATGGGTTTTCTTTTCTTGTCAAACCTTTACCGAATGTCAGGTTAAAGTTTTTGGTATGGAATTGCATTCAACTGTTTGCTAGGGAACGTTTTTGGTGCATCTGCAGGGAAGATGCACCTTCGTGACGTATGCCTCTATCCCTTTAATGTAGCACAGACTGAGACACATCTTATTATAGACATGTGCTCTAAGGTTGGGCTTACATATTTGTTGTTTTACCTAGGTATTTTAGCAGTGCTGAAGACCATGTGCCACCCACAGGCTAGCCCCTGGGGATAGTCGTTCAAAGCAACTCAAAGCACTGTTTGTGTTACTTTAATAGTTACTCTCCAGCACAATAAAGGTTTGCACTGGAAAGTAAATACTTTATCAACTCTTTATGCAATTTTGCAGCAGCACAAAGTGTTACCAAATCTTCCATACAGAGTCACAACACCATTGAAGAAATAGGCTCACTGGTATCTATCAACAATGACTCATGAAGGTGGCCTTAGTCTGGAACTATAGCACTCCCTAAAATTGCAGCTCCATCACCATGATAACCAGCACTTTCTAGGGCTCACCACTATAAAATACATACTGCAATTCAATTAAATAGCTAATGTAAAAACTCTATTGCCAAGGCCAACTCTTTCCAACACATTCTGAACAGTATGAAGCTTGAAGCCTTCAGCAATTGCTTCTCGAAGTGATGGAAACCATGCAGAAGTACTTTTGCTGACATTTTTTTTTAGCCCACTTTGAATGAAAACATGCCCTGTCACTGAACACTTTGCCTCCACCAAAATGTGGGTTCCTCTGAAGACAAGCAACTGGTGCAATGAAAATCAGAAAAGTCGAGGCAGGGCACTTAAAAACTCTGTATCAAATCAGCCAACTATCAGAATACAGGGCTTGACATTTTTACTCCAGAGGCTATAAAGCAGTGTGTGCCAGAAAAAAGAAAACTCACTTCCAGGCCAGCACCACTGATCCCAATAACTCTACCATCAGGGGCTTTAAACATGCCATTATGAAGGTATGGTACAGGAATATTATTGGCAGAAAATCTAGTCATAAAAACTTTGGCCTCGATATTGTTCATAAAAGTATTGTCATATTGGAGTTAATACAAGAACATCTACACACAGTGAGGTAATATGTTTTAAGCAATATGTATAACATAATAATGCTGTCAGACTTATGTTTATAACAATATTCTGATATGCAACCCATTATTACTTCCATCTTAAAGAAACTCACTGCTGATCAGGAGGATGGTGCAAACTACCAAGCCATCTACAGCCTTGTCTGTGTTTCAAAGGCAATCACACCTACTGTTACCCACCAAATATGATAATTGATTGACTCATTTATTATTTACAGAGCACATTTTACCAATCCAGGCAGAGTAGTCTGGGGCACTGCTTCCTGAATTGACACCCAGGGTGATAAGATAGATGACTCGCTCGCTGTTGCAGTTAGTGTGATGTTTTAACTCCCAAGGTCTTGCTGTGCCATTATCGATAGTTCTTGTAACTTTGATCTGGGCACTGGGCGATGGTAGCCCGGTGACACGTCTCTTCGTGATCACTGTATCTTTTACAACATTCATTCACACCAGTGTGCTATGTTCCCTCTTAGGTGCGCTTGTGCACCCGCGCACATAATAATAGTGAACTTCTATGAATATATGTTTAAATATCACTATAATATATAAGTACATTTAAAATATTTGAACTGCTAAAACTGTTCCTGAAGATTTCCGAATTAAAACAGTTTGTTGCCATTCTCAAGGGTGGGTGACGAACAATCATAACAGCATTGGCAAGCCAATAGGTCTTGCCTATGCAAGAGCTATTGACTTTGCCAATGTGTTTCAGCCATTTTGTACA
This sequence comes from Triturus cristatus, assembly GCF_964204655.1. Classification (NCBI taxonomy): domain Eukaryota; kingdom Metazoa; phylum Chordata; class Amphibia; order Caudata; family Salamandridae; genus Triturus; species Triturus cristatus. The sequence continues at coordinate 377,677,984 of NC_140579.1, read as the reverse complement.
CGAGCACGACTGCTGTTAAACATGGCTAAAGGTTAGTGGCATAGAGGAGAGTGGCATGGAGTGGAGTGTCATAGAGTGGAGTGCCATACAGTTGAATAGAGTGTGGTAGAGTAGAGTGGTGTAGAGTGGGGTGGAGCAGTGTACAGTAGAGTGGAGGGCTGTGGAGTGTGGTGAAGTAGAGTGGAGAGCCGTGGGGTAGAGTGGAGAGTTGTGGAGTGTCATGGAGAGGTATGGAGTAGAGTGGAGTAGAGTGGAGTAGAGTGGAGTGGAGTAGAGTAGAGTGGAGTGGTGTGGAGTGGAGTAGAGTGGAGTAGAGTGGAGTAGAGTGGAGTAGAGTGGAGTAGAGTGGAGTAGAGTGGAGTGGAGTAGAGTGGAGTAGAGTGGAGTAGAGTGGAGTAGAGTGGAGTAGAGTGGAGTAGAGTGGAGTAGAGTGGAGTAGAGTGGAGTAGAGTGGAGTGGTGTGGAGTGGAGTAGAGTGGAGTGGTGTGGAGTGGAGTAGAGTGGAGTAGAGTGGAGTAGAGTGGAGTAGAGTGGAGTAGAGTGGAGTAGAGTGGAGTAGAGTGGAGTAGAGTGGAGTAGAGTGGAGTAGAGTGGAGTGGTGTGGAGTGGAGTAGAGTGGAGTAGAGTGGAGTAGAGTGGAGTAGAGTGGAGTGGTGTGGAGTGGAGTAGAGTGGAGTAGAGTGGAGTAGAGTGGAGTAGAGTGGAGTAGAGTGGAGTAGAGTGGAGTAGAGTGGAGTAGAGTGGAGTAGAGTGGAGTGGTGTGGAGTGGAGTAGAGTGGAGTAGAGTGGAGTAGAGTAGAGTGGAGTAGAGTGGAGTAGAGTGGAGTAGAGTGGAGTAGAGTGGAGTAGAGTGGAGTAGAGTGGTGTAGAGTGGTGTAGAGTGGTGTAGAGTGGTGTAGAGTGGTGTAGAGTGGTGTAGAGTGGTGGTTTGTGGAGTGGCATGGAGTGTTGTGGAGTAGGGTGGACTGATGTAAAATGAAGGGGCATATGGTGAAGTGGAGAGTTCTGGAGGGGCATAGAGTGGAGGGGAGTGTTGTGGAGTGTCATGGAGTAGAGTGGCGTGTCATGGAGTAGAGTGGTGTGGACTGGAGGGTCATGGAGTAGAGTGAAGTGTGGTTGAATAGAGTGGATTAGGGTGTAGTGGAGTAGAGTAGAGTGGAGTAGGGTGTAGTGGAGTAGAGTAGAGCAGTGTTGTAGAGGCGAGTGGCACTGAGTGTCCTAGAGTAGAGTGGAGTGACAGAGTAAAGTGGCATGGAGTACATAGAGCGAGTTGCTTAGAGTGTAGAAGAGTTTCCTACGGTGTTCTGGAGGGGCATAGAGTGGAGTGGAATAGAGTAGAGTTTCATGCAGAGGGATGGATTGGAGTGTCAGAGTGCAGTGTCGTAGAGTGGCATGTCATAGAGCAGAGTAGCCATAAAGAGTAGTGGTGTAACATAGAAGGGAGTAAAGTGTTATAGGGCAGCATACAGTGCTGGGATGTAGAGTGGAGGGGCTTAGAGTGGAGTGAGGTAAAATCAAATAGATTGGAGGGGAGTAGAGTGTCATAGAGTGCCATACAGTGGAGTCTCATAGAGGGGCACTGAGTGAAAGGGTGTTGAGTGGAGGGCCATAGAGTGAATGGGTGTAGAGTGAAGGGACGTAGAGTGGCATGGAGAGTTATAGAGTGGAGCGTCATAGAGCAGAGTGTTGTAGAGTGGAGGGACATATAGTGGGGGCATGGAGTGGAGGGTCATACAGTGTAGGGTTCCGAGAGTGGTGTAAAGCACCTTAGACTCAAATCGATTGGAGTGAATTGGCATAGTGTCGAGTCACATAGAGTTACATAAAGTGCTATAGAGTGGAGTGTCTTAGAATGGGGTGGGTAGAGTGGAGTTGAGTGACCTAGAGTTAAGTGGCTTAGATTAGTGTAGAGGGGTGTTGAGTGTCTAGAGTGGAGTGGCATAGAGTATAATGTCATAGAGTGATGTAGAGTAGGGGTTGTAGAGTGGAGGGGCTAGGAGTGTCGTCGAGTGGAGTGGCATAGACTGAATTATCATGGAGTGGAATGTCATGAAGTGGAGTGGTATAGAGTAGAGTGAAACAGAGTGGTGTATCGTAGACTAGAGTGGCATATTATTAAGTTGATTAAAGTGTCATGCAGTGAGTAAAATGTTGTGGAGTAGAGTAGAGTAAACTGAAGTATATTAGCATGGAGTACAGAGTGGAATGGAATTGAATAGCATGGAATGGCATTGAGTGGAGTGCCGCTGAGCAGAGGGGCAGTGTGGAGGGACGTAGCATGGAGGGGCATAGAGTAGAGGAGCGTAGAGTGGAGGGGCATAGAGTGGATTACACTGGAGTGGAATAGAGTAGAGTGACACATGGAGTGGTGTGGAGTAGAGTGTCATGTAGTATAGTAGTGTGGAGTGTCATGGACTGAAGGGTTGTAGAATGGAGGGTCAAAGAGCAGAAGGGTGCAGAGTGGAGGAGAGTGGATGGGCAAAGAGTGAGGTAGAGTGGAGTGTTGCAGAGTGGAGAGGCGCAGGGAGGAGGGGCATACAGTGGAGGGGCATAGAGTTGTATAGTGGCTAAGAGTGGAGTGGTATAGAGTGGCCTAGAGTGAAGTGTCAGAGTGGTTTAGCATAGAGTGGAGTAGAGTGTTGTAGAGTGGAGTGGCGTAGAGTGGAGTAGAGTGTCATAGAGTGGAATAATATAGAGTGGAGTAGCATAGAGTGGTGTAGCATAGAGTGTTGTAAAGTGTTGTAGAATTGAGTAAAGTGTTATTGAGTGGAGTAGAGTGTAGTGCCATAAAGTGGAGTGGAGTAGAGTTGAGTGGAGGGGAGTGGCATAGCAAAGAGTGGAGTAAAGTGTCATAGAAAGGAGTGGTGTAGCGTGGAGTGTCACAGAGTGGAGTAAAGTGGCATGGAGTGTAGTAGAGTGGAGTGGCATTGAGTGGTGTACAGAGGCATAGAGTGTTTTAGAGTGAAGTGTCATAGAGTGACATAGAGTGGAATGGTGTAGAGTGTTTTAGAGTGAAGTGTCACATAGTGGAGGGGCATAGAGTAGAGTGGAGTGAGAGTGGAGGGTTATAGAGTGTCATAGAGGAGTGGCATAAAGTGGAGTGGTGTGGAGTAGTATACATTGGAGTGGTGTAGAGTGAAGTGTAGTAGAGTAGAGGGCAGAGAGTGTAGCAGAATGGCATAGAGTTTTGTAGAGAGGAGTATCGTAGAGTGGCATAGTGTGGCGTAGAGTGGAGTGTCTTAGAGTGGCCTTGAGTGTTGTAGATTGGAGTGTTGTAACGTAGACTGGAGTAATGTGTCAGAGTAGAGTGGTTCAGCAAGGGTGGAGTGGCATAGAGTGTCAAAGTAGCATCAAGTGGCATAGATTGGAGGGTCTTAGAATGGTATGGAGTGTTGTGCAGTGTTATAGAGTGGAGTGTCATAGAGTGGAGTGGTGGAGCATAGAGGGGAGTAAAGTGTCAGAGTGGAGTGGTCTAGAGTGGCGTAGAGTTGTATAGTGGCTCAGAGTGGAGTGCTGTAGAGTGGAGTAGAGTGGCCTAGAATTAAGTGGCATGGAGTGTACTAGTGGGTCATAGACTGGAGTGATGTAGAGTAGAGGGGCAAAGAGCAGTGTCAAAGAGCGGTGTAGCGTAGAGTGTTGCAAAGTAATGTAGAGTGGAGTAAAGTGTTGGGGAGTGGAGTAATGTGCCGTACCGTGGAAGACGACACAAACCCAATCATGGATCTCCTTAATCTCAAGCTCCACACTGATAGCAAATCCACCATCAGAGGCATCCTCACCTACAGACCTCCAGGACCACGCCCCAGCTTCTGCAACGCCATTACCAACTTCATCTCCCTGCTCGCTATAGACTCTAGGGACTACATCTTCCTCCGAGACCTACATTTCCATCTCGATTACCTCAACACCCCCAACATGGCCATCCTCCTCGAAAGCATGAACAACATCTGCTTCACCCAACTAGTTTCCAGCCCCACTCACAACGCAGGACACATGCTTGACCCCATCTTCAAGGCCAGTGACAGAGTCAAGTACAGTCATGTCACCGAGCTCACCTAGACAGATCACACCATTGTCCACTTCATCACCACATGACCCTCCCGGCACTTCCACCAAGCCTTCCAGTCCCCCCCTACCCTAGCTGGATCAAAGTGTCAGACAGCCAGTGGACCGATGCCCTCAACACTTCCCACCCTGATACCACAGCAAACATAGAACAGGCTGTCAAGAACGTCTTGGTCTGGATCACTGACTGCACCAGCAGAGTCGTCCCCACTAATCCCAGCATACACAAAAGATCCACCAAACAGGCCATTTGGTACACCATGGAACTAAGAACCATGAAACACAACTGCAAGTGACTAGAAAGAAGATGGTACACTAGCAAGGATTTCCACAGACACAGCCACCTTCCAGTCAGCCCTCAACCACTACCACCAGCACCTGAAGGAGACAAAAAAGAACGCCCTGGAGGACTGCAGCAAAGCCAGCCCAAACCACAGCAAAGAACTCTTAAAAATCATCAATCAGCCACCGAAATCATCATCATCACCACTTGCCAGGAACTTTGCAACACCCTGCAAACTTCTTCCATGACAGTATCTCCACCATCTACAAAAACTTCGGACTCCAACCCGCCCCCTCTGACCTCCTCTGCCACATCGCTCCTACAAATGAGAGCCCTGACCACCTACTCACCTCCTGGGACCAGCTTACCACAGAGAACACCACTGCTTCCATAAACCCCTAACTTACCACATCTTCAATCTTAGGAGCAAGAAAATCAGCAGCAAGCTTACTGCCATTTTGAATGCATCCATCACCTTGGCCACCTTCCCCGAATAATGCAGAAGTCAAACCCCTTCTCAAGAATCCATCCATTGACCTCACCGAACTCAAGAACTACCATCCCATCTCTCTGCTACCCTTTCCCACCAGAGTCCACGAAAAAAGCCATCAACTGCCAACTTGCAGAACACCTAGAGAACAACAATCTTCGGGACACCTCCCAATCTGGATACCGCACCAACCACAGGACCGAAACTGCCCTGATCACTGCCTCCAATGACTTCAAAACTCTCCTTGACCAGGGAGAAATGATGGCCCTGATCTTCCTCGACCTCTCTGCAGCATTCAACACTATATTCCTCCACACCCTAATCAAAAGCCATCATCCCATCAGAATCCAAGGAGATGCCCTCAAATGGATTGCCTCCTTCCTCACTGGAAGAATCTAGAGAATCTGTGTGAGAAGTTGGCCTGGTATATGATGCTCACTAGTTAAAGTGATCACCTTGTACCATGCCAAGCAACCCTTATGGTGTGGTTGTAAGTCAACCTTTTCGGACTAGCTGCCCTAGTGGTAGCGTAGGCTAAGCAGTCTTTGAGGCTAAACTCGTGAAGCGTGTTAAGCAAGCTGTTTTACCAATAGTAACCCCCTTTTATACCAATGAAAGGACACCACACAGATATATATTCAAAATATATATGTATTTATTTCTCAAAGTAACCCCTAGTCTCTTTATGAGCACAGGAGCACAAATCGTCAAACAAGATTATCACAGAATACACAGAAGTTGCACGTTATATGGATAGGCCCTGGTGGCCACTCAAACCATATACTAAAATAGTGGTATAAGTACCACGAACAGAAAAGGGAAAAGGCCTAGGGCCTCTAGAATCGCTGGGCCTACAAGGAGCTAACGTCAGTTAGTGACCAGGAGGTCCACGGGTGGCGTGTGCAGAGCAAATAGTCACACGCGTGCTCCCATAGGTTTCAATGGGTGCGTAAAAAGTACAAAGTTACTGCAAAAGGAATCTTCCGGATGACCTAGGAACTTAAGATTTGGAACACAGGCACTAGAGATGTATTACTACACATGGGCACCGGAGTACCAGCTTTACCTCACCCACAGGAAGCGGGTGCATAGGCCTCGAAGTGCGTCGGGTTTCTTCTATCTGTTCCGTGGGGCCTGTAGACAAAAGTGCTGCAGGCGGTCGGTCGGGAAGAGATGCAGTGGATCCAAGAGTGGATCGGAGATGTTGAAGACCTGTAAGCAGAGGGGACAGTGTTCACAGTCACTAGCCAGTGACCAGCGTGGCACCAGGTGGGTACCAGGCGATGTCGGGTGCAAACAGGAAGGAAGGTGTAGCTTGACTCTGCAGCCACGTGGTCCCTGAAGGTCGACGACGTCCAGGAGTCGAGTCACGAGCTGTCCCACGCAGGCTCTCGCTGTCGGCGGTGTCGGCGACTTGATCGAAGCAAACAAGCCTTGGCAAAAGCAATTGTTGTAGGCAAGGAGTTTAAGCTGATGGTTCTGACCAGCAAGGTCAGAGGAACTGCTCCTTTGGAGGGGAGCAAGGGCCAGTCTGGAGCAACCAGACCAGTGGTGTTTGTCGTAGATTTCGTCGCCAAGATGGCCACTAGCCAGCGGGCCAGCAACCGGTTAGGCGCGTCGAGTGGCAAAATGCAGAAGGGCCCCACGCAGATCGTGGAGATGCTGGAGGGCTCACCTTTGGTGCAGATGCTGCTCGAGGGTTGGGCTTCTCAGGACCCAAAGCACAACTTGGAGGGAGCCTCGGTTGTTGCACTTGTCAGCTTGTCGTAGTCGTTCCAAGATGGCTGGCTCCACGTGTCTCGGTGCCTCCACGGGTCTCCTCTTTGCAGGGACTGTGGATCGGGCGGTGAGAGGTCTGGAGGTCCAGGTCTTGTCAGTCTCTGGGCTCGGGCTCCGGCGGGAGGCGGCGGCAAAGCAGATGGTGATTCGCTGGATGGTGCTTGCGTTAGCAAGGTGGTCACTCCCTGACCACAGGGGAGATTTTCTTCAGTCTTCTGTGCAGCAGAATGTCGAAGTTCCCGTCTTCTTCTTAGTTTCAAGTTGATTCCAGGATGTCTGAAGTCTTAGGACACAGCTCCTACCTTTATTCGGATTCTAGGGGCCGGACTACCTGCTAGGTCCCTCCCTATGGGTGGGACCAGGAAGGGGGGTGGTTACACCCCCAATCCTTTGTCCAGCTCGCCCCAGGCCCGGGACTGGTGTGCCCCAGGACCGGTTTGAACTGGCATATGCACCGAGGCTCCTTGTGAGCCACAGGCATGTCTGGTTTCTTTCAAGCCCTACCTGACCAATACACAAAATCCTGTCTGGGGTGGTGCACGCACCTCCCCTGGCAGGAAACCCTTTGTCCACACCTCCCAAGCTGGAAGGACTCCCAGCAGCAGGAGGGCAGACTTGTGTCTGTGGTGGCAGCATCCATTTTGTGGAGCTGAGGCTATGTCTGATTTTACCCGGGTTTCAGGTACTGTACATGTCGTGTCCCTCTAGAAGGGTGGAATGCTAACCCCGTCGCCAGAATTGGCGAGGGGTTAGTATTCCAATTCGTATGACACCTTACTCGACATGTTTTGATAAAGCCAAACCAAAGATAGCATTTAACCGCGAGGTTCATAATGCACTTAAGAGTATATGGTATGACGATATCTGGAAACAGTAGAAGGAAGTTGTTCCGACCACTGCAGACAGGCTCAGCTCATGCCAGAGCACCATCTCACATGGAACCAAGCACTCTGCCTTCAGGATTGTTAAGGCCTGCTATAGGAGTGACTTATAGGTTACCAGGTGTCCCATTTAAGGTTAGGTATAGGTATACTACACCTAAGTAAGAGGTGATTACACCAACTTACCCCAGCTGAGTGATCAGCCAGTTGTGTCAAATCGTTAGGCCAAGCCTGGGGTGGCATAATACATGCTGCAGCCCTTGGCAGGCCTTGGGTACACCAATGCCCTGGGTACCTAGTGTACACTGGTACAGGGGCTGACAGGGTGATCCACTTCCAATTGGTTATGCACCTAGGGTGCATAGTTTTAATTTAGTAGAGAGAACAGCAGGCTGGGGGTCTGATTGGCAGGCCCACAGCCTCAATATGTCAAAAACCAGTGAAGCAAAAAGCAAAAATTTGGGGTGACCATAGGATAGCAGACCCTACTCTCCTACACAACCCCCCCCCAAACGCTGGGACATTAAACTAGCCTTGACCAGTCTCGTCTTCATGTCCTAAGTGGAAGTACCTGGAGAGACCATCTGCATTCCCATGGTCAGTACCTGGCCGGTGCTCCACTGTAAAGTCCATCCCCTGTAGGGAAATGGACCACCTAAGCAGTTTGGGGTTTTCACCCTCCATCTGATTTAGCCACAAGAGGGGCTTATGGTCGGTCTGAATCTTGAAGTGAGTGCCAAACAAGTATGGCCTCAGCTTCTTCAGGGCCCACACCACAGCAAAGGCCTCCCTCTCAATAGCTGACCAATTCTTCTCTCTGGGGGTCAACCTTCTGCTAATAAAAGCAATGGGTTGGTCTTGACCATCTACATTAAGTTGTGACAGCACAGCTCCCACACCCAACTCAGAAGCATCTGTTTGGACAATAAACTCTTTGGAGTAGTCAGGACTTTTCAGGATAGGTGCAGAGCACATGGCCTCCTTCAGGTCATCAAATGCCTTTTGACAGCTTACTGTCCACTGAACCTTTTTGGGCATCTTCTTGGATGTCAGATCATTAAGAGGAGTCACAATGGATCCATAGTTCTTAACAAACTTCCTGTAATACCCAGTCAAGCCCAAGAAAGCTCGAACTTGAGTCTGGGTGGTTGGAGGGGACCAATCCTTGATGGACTGTATCTTACTCTCCAGTGGTTGAACTTGGCCCCCACCTACAAGGTGGCCCAAATACACAACCTTACTCTGCCCTATCTGGCACTTAGTAGCCTTGATAGTGAGGCCTGCCCTTTGCAGAGCCTCAAGAGCCTTCTTCAGGTGGATCAGGTGATCCTCCCAGGTGGAACTAAAGACAGCAATGTCATCAAGATATGCTGCGCAAAAGTCATCCAACCCAGTAAGGACTTGGTTCACCAGCCTTTGGAAGGTGGCAGGTGCATTCTTCAGACCAAAGGGCATCACCACAAACTGATAATGCCCACCTGGGGTTGAGAATGCTGTTTTGGCCTTAGACTACTCAGCTAACCTGATTTGCCAATAGCCAGCTGTCAAGTCAAATGTGCTCAAAAACTTTGCAGAAGCTAGTTTGTCTATGAGCTCATCTGCCCTTGGAATAGGGTGTGCATCTGTCCTGGTGACAGCATTGAGTCCTCTGTAGTCCACACAGAACCTCATCTCTCTCTTGCCATCTTTGGTGTGAGGTTTGGGGACCAGAACCACTGGGCTAGCCCAGGGGCTCTCTGAGGGTTCAATGACACCTAATTCCAGCATTTTATGTACCTCAGCCTTTATACAGTCCCTGACGTGGTCAGGTTGTCTGTAAAGTTTGTTCTTTACAGGCAGACTGTCACCAGTGTCCACAACATGGGTACACCAGTCAGTTTGACTAGGTATCAAGGAAAACATATGTGAAAATGATTGTAGAACCTGTCTACATTCAGTCTGCTGATGGGCAGTGAGGTTGCCTCCAAGGGTCACTCCTTCAACTGAGCCATCTTCAGGGTTCTGAGACAACAGGTCTGGGAGAGGGTCACTCTCTTCCTCCTGTCCCTCATCTGTAGCCATGAGCAAGCCCATGTCTGCCCTGTCAACATATGCTTTAAGCCTGTTAACATGGAGTACCCTGTGGGGACTCCTGGGAGTTCCTAGGTCCACCAAGTAGGTGACCTCTCCCTTCTTTTCCAGGATTGTATGGGGTCCAGACCATTTGTCTTGGAGTGCTGCTGGGGCCACTGGCTCCAACACCCATACCTTCTGTCCTGGCTGATACTCAACCAAGACAGCCTTTTGGTCATGCCAAGCTTTCTGTAAGGCCTGGCTTGCCTCAAGGTTTTTAGATGCCTTCTCCATATACTCAGCCATCCTGGAGCGGAGACCAAGTACATAGTCCACTATGTCTAGCTTAGGCTTTTTGAGAGGTAACTCCCATCCTTCCTTCACCAAACACAGTGGGCCTCTCACAGGGTGCCCAAACAACAATTCAAAGGGGCTGTAGCCAACTCCTTTTTGTGGGACCTCTCTGTAAGCAAACAGAAGGCAGGGTAGAAGGATGTCCCATCTTCGCCTGAGCTTTTCAGGTAATCCTTTGATCATACCCTTTAGGGTCTTGTTGAATCTCTCAACAAGCCCATTGCATTGTGGGTGATAAGGGGTGGTGAACTTGTAGTTGACACCACATTCCTTCCACATAGCTGTTAAGTATCCTGACATAAAGTTGGTACCTCTGTCAGATACTACCTCCTTAGGAAACCCCACTCTGGAGAATACTCCCAGCAGGGCCCTGGCCACAACAGGAGCTGTAGTGGTCCTAAGGGGAATTGCCTCTGGATACCTGGTGGCATGATCCACTACCACCAGTATAAATCTGTGCCCAGATGCAGTGGGAGGATCCATGGGACCCACTATGTCTATTCCCACTCTTTCAAAGGGAACCCCCACCACAGGTAGTGGTATCAGGGGGGCCTTTGTTGTGCCACCTGATTTGCCACTGGCTTGGCAGGTAACACAGGAGCGACAAAACTCCTTTGTATCTTCATTCATATGAGGCCAGTGAAAGTGAGGGACAAGTCTGTCCCAGGTCTTGTTCTGGCCTAGGTGTCCTGCTAAAGGAATATCATGGGCCAAGGTAAGAAGGAAGCCCCTAAATTGCAGAGGTATAACCAACCTCCTGGTTGCACCAGGCTTGGGGTCTCTAGCCTCTGAATAAAGGAGCCCTTCATCCCAATACACTTTATGGGTACCTTGAGCATTCCCAGCAGCCTCAGCAGCAGCCAGCTGTCTGAGGGGTTCAAGAGAGGGACAGGATAACTGAGCCTGCCTCAAGTCAGCCCTTGAAGGTCCCCCTGTCCCCAGAAACTCAACCTGATCAGGTTCAAGCTCTTCAGGGACAGTTCCTTCAGGGTCCTCTAGGTCAGCTTCCTGGGAAGGCTGATCATCACTCTGAGGCAGGGGGGAAGGCACAGCCTTGACCCTCCTGTTCTTCTTCTTGGTAGGTACTTGGTCCATTGTTCCAGGATCCAAGACCTGAGGTTCAGTGAGGCACTTTTTGGCCTGTGACCTGGTCACAGCAAGGACATGTGATGATATACCTAACATCTCTGCATGAGTCCTGTACTCCACTTCTGACCATAGAGAACTCTCTAGGTCATTGCCCAACAAACATTCTACTGGGAGGTCTGCACTAACCACAACCCTTTTGAGGCCAGTTACCCCTCCCCATGAGAAGTTAACAACTGCCACACTATGTGAAGTAGTGGCATTGCTGGCATTGGTCACCAGGTAGTTCTCACCTGGTATGTACTGTCCAGGATCCACAAAGCCTGGTGTCACCATAGTGACACTGGCACATGTGTCCCTGTAGGCTTGAGCCACTTTGTCATTAATTAAAGGAGTCTGTCTGTACTTGCCCAGGTTACTGGGGCTCACAGTCAGGGACAAATCAATGTCCCCATCACAGATCAAGACTGCCTGTGTAAGGGTTCTGTCTAAGTCAGAATCTCCTTCAGTTCCCATAGTGATTCCCACTACACCCTTTGTCTGGGGACCAACACTGCTAACAGTAGTACTGGGAGCAGGTGCCTTAGGGGCAACAGTGTTGGGGGCTCCACCCTTTTTGCAATCACTAGTCCAGTGAGTTGTATTTTTACAATGATTGCACCAGGGTTTCTTCTGACCTTCTTTCTTCTTCTTGGACTGTTGGGACCCACCCTCCTTAGCAGTAGTTTGGGGCCCTGTTGAAGACTTCTGGTCTTTAGGTTTCTGATCTCCACCCTTTTGGTCTGTTTTCTTCTGATCACCCCCTTGGCCCTGGTTCTGGTTCTTTTGCTTAACCCTGGTTCTGACCCATTTGTCTGCCTTCTTTCCCAATTCTTGGGGAGAGGTCAGATCAGAGTCAACCAAGTGTTGATGCAGTTGCTGGTTTTGACAGTTATTTAAAATCTGTTCTCTCATCATCAAATTATACAATCCTGTAAAATCAGATACCTTACTTCCCAGCAACCAACCCTCCAAAGCCTTAGTGGCACATTCAATGTATTCAGACCAGTCCTGAGTCTGTGTCTTTTGGGTGTCTCTGAACATTAACCTGTACTGCTCAGTGGTTAAGCCTAACCCATCAACTAGAACACTCTTCAGGACTCTGTAGTTTCTGACATCCTCTTCTCTAACAGTGAGGAGTCTGTCTCTGCCTCTTCCTTCAAAGGAGAGCCAGAGGATTGCTGCCCACTGATCTTCAGGAACCTGCTGTACTTTGCAGGCTCTCTCAAGAGCAGTTATCCACTTGTGGATGTCATCCCCACTTTTGTAGGGGGGCACAACCTTAGACAGGTTTCTATTGTCGAAAACCCTATCTTTGTCCTTAGGGACAATGCTGCCACCAGTGGGTATAGACCCACTCTCTTTATGCTGTCTAGCCTTGCTAAGTTTCTCTTCCATCAGGGCTACTTCTAGCTCCTGCTTCCTGATCCTCAGCTGGGCCTCTTGCATCTTGGCCTCATGTTCCCTCCTCTGAGGGGTGGTCATCCTTCTCCTGGAGTGACCTTGAGAGCCTCTAGAGCCATGGGAAGCATTGGAGTCACCTGAGCGATTCCTTTGCCTTCCCAGCCCTGTGTTAAGTCCACTGGGGAGATCCAGTGGGTTGAACCCACTGTCAGTCCCCAATAGCCTTGGTTTAGCTGGGCCAAGTATAACACTTGGCACTGGGCTAGTTCTCCCTTCATCCTCACTACTGTCAGTATCCTTTTCACTCTCATCCTCTGTGGTAGGCATCCCATCTAAGGGGTGACTATTGGGAAGGGGTACTTTAGTGGCATCTTTAGAAGGGGGGCCTCCTGTTCCTGTCCCTAAGGGGGCTAACTGGGAAGCTTTCTTGAGTGCTCTCTGATTCTCATCATTCTGTAAGAGCTCTCTGAGCTCAGCAGAGTTTGGGTTCTTGGGCTGTTTAAGGCCTCTAAGAGTTGCCAAATGCCTGAGCTCATTCTGATTAAGGGTAGCAAAGCTGGATGGTGCCCTCTGGGGGTCACTCTCAACAGAGATGGGTACAGTGGACCCCTCTGCCCCGGCCATTGCTCTTAAGTGTGGGTGGATGTGTTGCAATCTACCTACACTTGGGTTTACCTACTAAACCTATCTAGTAGTTGTAGTCAGGGTGTGCTACTCCCTTTGCTCTACAACAACTAAGTTCAGTAGAACTTATGTATATCTAATCTTGTTTTATATGTACCTACAGGTACCTATGTGATCTTTCAATTGGTAACCAAGAGATTACAATGGTAAAACACAGCAAGCTCAAATCCAACCGCTGCTCACCAATGTGAGAAGTTGGCCTGGTATATGATGCTCACTAGTTAAAGTGATCACCTTGTACCATGCCAAGCAACCCTTATGGTGTGGTTGTAAGTCAACCTTTTCGGACTAGCTGCCCTAGTGGTAGCGTAGGCTAAGCAGTCTTTGAGGCTAAACTCGTGAAGCGTGTTAAGCAAGCTGTTTTACCAATAGTAACCCCCTTTTATACCAATGAAAGGACACCACACAGATATATATTCAAAATATATATGTATTTATTTCTCAAAGTAACCCCTAGTCTCTTTATGAGCACAGGAGCACAAATCGTCAAACAAGATTATCACAGAATACACAGAAGTTGCACGTTATATGGATAGGCCCTGGTGGCCACTCAAACCATATACTAAAATAGTGGTATAAGTACCACGAACAGAAAAGGGAAAAGGCCTAGGGCCTCTAGAATCGCTGGGCCTACAAGGAGCTAACGTCAGTTAGTGACCAGGAGGTCCACGGGTGGCGTGTGCAGAGCAAATAGTCACACGCGTGCTCCCATAGGTTTCAATGGGTGCGTAAAAAGTACAAAGTTACTGCAAAAGGAATCTTCCGGATGACCTAGGAACTTAAGATTTGGAACACAGGCACTAGAGATGTATTACTACACATGGGCACCGGAGTACCAGCTTTACCTCACCCACAGGAAGCGGGTGCATAGGCCTCGAAGTGCGTCGGGTTTCTTCTATCTGTTCCGTGGGGCCTGTAGACAAAAGTGCTGCAGGCGGTCGGTCGGGAAGAGATGCAGTGGATCCAAGAGTGGATCGGAGATGTTGAAGACCTGTAAGCAGAGGGGACAGTGTTCACAGTCACTAGCCAGTGACCAGCGTGGCACCAGGTGGGTACCAGGCGATGTCGGGTGCAAACAGGAAGGAAGGTGTAGCTTGACTCTGCAGCCACGTGGTCCCTGAAGGTCGACGACGTCCAGGAGTCGAGTCACGAGCTGTCCCACGCAGGCTCTCGCTGTCGGCGGTGTCGGCGACTTGATCGAAGCAAACAAGCCTTGGCAAAAGCAATTGTTGTAGGCAAGGAGTTTAAGCTGATGGTTCTGACCAGCAAGGTCAGAGGAACTGCTCCTTTGGAGGGGAGCAAGGGCCAGTCTGGAGCAACCAGACCAGCGGTGTTTGTCGTAGATTTCGTCGCCAAGATGGCCACTAGCCAGCGGGCCAGCAACCGGTTAGGCGCGTTGAGTGGCAAAATGCAGAAGGGCCCCACGCAGATCGTGGAGATGCTGGAGGGCTCACCTTTGGTGCAGATGCTGCTCGAGGGTTGGGCTTCTCAGGACCCAAAGCACAACTTGGAGGAAGCCTCGGTTGTTGCACTTGTCAGCTTGTCGTAGTCGTTCCAAGATGGCTGGCTCCACGTGTCTCGGTGCCTCCACGGGTCTCCTCTTTGCAGGGACTGTGGATCGGGCGGTGAGAGGTCTGGAGGTCCAGGTCTTGTCAGTCTCTGGGCTCGGGCTCCGGCGGGAGGCGGCGGCAAAGCAGACGGTGATTCGCTGGATGGTGCTTGCGTTAGCAAGGTGGTCACTCCCTGACCACAGGGGAGATTTTCTTCAGTCTTCTGTGCAGCAGAATGTCGAAGTTCCCGTCTTCTTCTTAGTTTCAAGTTGATTCCAGGATGTCTGAAGTCTTAGGACACAGCTCCTACCTTTATTCGGATTCTAGGGGCCGGACTACCTGCTAGGTCCCTCCCTATGGGTGGGACCAGGAAGGGGGGTGGTTACACCCCCAATCCTTTGTCCAGCTCGCCCCAGGCCCGGGACTGGTGTGCCCCAGGACCGGTTTGAACTGGCATATGCACCGAGGCTCCTTGTGAGCCACAGGCATGTCTGGTTTCTTTCAAGCCCTACCTGACCAATACACAAAATCCTGTCTGGGGTGGTGCACGCACCTCCCCTGGCAGGAAACCCTTTGTCCACACCTCCCAAGCTGGAAGGACTCCCAGCAGCAGGAGGGCAGACTTGTGTCTGTGGTGGCAGCATCCATTTTGTGGAGCTGAGGCTATGTCTGATTTTACCCGGGTTTCAGGTACTGTACATGTCGTGTCCCTCTAGAAGGGTGGAATGCTAACCCCGTCGCCAGAATTGGCGAGGGGTTAGTATTCCAATTCGTATGACACCTTACTCGACATGTTTTGATAAAGCCAAACCAAAGATAGCATTTAACCGCGAGGTTCATAATGCACTTAAGAGTATATGGTATGACGATATCTGGAAACAGTAGAAGGAAGTTGTTCCGACCACTGCAGACAGGCTCAGCTCATGCCAGAGCACCATCTCACATGGAACCAAGCACTCTGCCTTCAGGATTGTTAAGGCCTGCTATAGGAGTGACTTATAGGTTACCAGGTGTCCCATTTAAGGTTAGGTATAGGTATACTACACCTAAGTAAGAGGTGATTACACCAACTTACCCCAGCTGAGTGATCAGCCAGTTGTGTCAAATCGTTAGGCCAAGCCTGGGGTGGCATAATACATGCTGCAGCCCTTGGCAGGCCTTGGGTACACCAATGCCCTGGGTACCTAGTGTACACTGGTACAGGGGCTGACAGGGTGATCCACTTCCAATTGGTTATGCACCTAGGGTGCATAGTTTTAATTTAGTGGAGAGAACAGCAGGCTGGGGGTCTGATTGGCAGGCCCACAGCCTCAATATGTCAAAAACCAGTGAAGCAAAAAGCAAAAATTTGGGGTGACCATAGGATAGCAGACCCTACTCTCCTACAATCTGCCTGCCTCCTTTCACTTTGGAACCCAAGAACATCATCTGCGGCATCTCTCGAGGCTTGTTCCTCATCCCCACACAGTTCAACACTTACATGACCCCTTTGGCCAACATCATCAGAGCTAATGAACTAAACATCATATCCTATGCAGCCGACACCCAGCTCATCCTCTCACTCTCAGAAGGCCTCACCACCACGAGGGCCAACTTCCGCAGGTGTATGATGAGTGTCACCGTCTGGATGAAAAACAACTGCCAGAAATTCAGCACAGACTAAACAGAAGTGCTGATCTTCAGCAACAGCACCTCCCCATGGAACGACTCCTCATGACCCCCCAAATTAGGACCCTCACCCACTCCGACAGACCATGCTTGCAACCTCGGCATCACCCTGGACAGCAAACTCACCATGAAAAGCCAGATCAACGCAGTTTCATCAACCTGCTTCCTCACTCTTTTCATGCTTCAGAAAATCTTCAAATGGCTCCCCGTCAATACAAGATGAACCATCACTTAGGCCCTAGTCATCGACCACCTTGACTACAGCAACACACTCTATGCAGAAATCACCACTAACCTCCTGAAGAGACTGCAAATCATAGAGAACTCAGTGGCCAGACTCATCCTCGACCTCCCCAAACAGACGCACATCACCTCTCACCTCAAGAAACTCCACTGGCTCCATACAGAAGAGAAGTCAATTCAAGATGCTGATCCACACCTACAAAGCCCTACACAGCCAAGGACCAGCATACATCTCCCACCGACTGAATGTACACCAACTCTCCAGACACCTAAGCTCCTCCTCCCTCTCCCTAACACACAACCCCTGCATCCACCGAAGCAACAGTGAAGGGTGCACCTGCTCCTACCTTGCTCCTAAATCCTGAAAGACCTCTCCCTTCACCTCCGGACCTCGATCTCTCTCCTAGAATTCCGTAAAGCACTTAAGACCTGGCTGTTCAACCGAACCCACCCGAAGCAGCAAGTCCCTTAGCACCCTCACAGATGATTAGCCACGCTTTCTAAATCTTGCTTGATTGAGTGATTAATTGGCAGTGATAACCTAGAGATGTTATCAGTAACCTTAAACACCTCAGAAAAGTGTGTAGGAAATGGGAGCCACTTTAAAGTATTGACTAATTCACCTCCGTATCAAAAGAGAAAACCTGATTCTGAAAAATATGATTATTCACAAGAAACGAAATACAGTTGTAAGGAACTGGGACACTATAGCGAAAAATGTTCTAGACTATAGGGGCACTAAAAGAAAATAGGGATTAATCTGAAAAGACATATTTGTGGACCGATCTACTCTATTAAAGTAAGAGATCCCTCAAGCCTTTTGGGTAGGATATATAAATAAACTATTTGGTGTTCATAACAGCATAGCTCCTGTGCTCATTTTTGACTCTTCAGTTCTTATTGCAATTGAGGTGAGAAATTAAAAAGTGGGGGTGACTACGCTAATTGATTAATGGAATGTTTCTATAGCCGTAGGACCAGATGGCCTAATTAAAAAACAATATGAAGCAAGCTCATATTTGGTGCACTATGGTCTTAGTCTCACTTTTTCATGTCCTCTTCGGAGGGCTTCCATACACTTCAAGAGTGGAAGGGAGCACTATTGGTGCCTATATGTAAGAGGCTCAATAGGTTAATGCTTTGTATCACAGACTGCTTGTCCTGCTATGTCCACCTACCAAACTATTCTCCAAGATACTCCATTATGAATTACATACTTGGATAGCCATGAAGAAAATATTATCTAATAAACAGAAGAGCATGTTCACAATGTACAGTGAAGTTGCAATAGTCATTATCCAGAGCTTTATAAGAATGTTTTTCCGTTGCATAGTGTGTTTGTCAACTTTTTTAGTGCTTTTGAGTGTGATGCCCAAAATAATTCTCTACTTGTGACGTGTCCGCAAGAACTAAAAGGTTCCCTACTCGGTCTTAAATATTACAAGGATGTGTGACTTCGATATGGTCGCACATAGCCCATGTCCTGAAAGGTGCCAAGGGTTGTTTGCATTCGGAGGCTTGTAGTCCTGCATTTGCAATCAGAAAAGTTAAGCACTACTAATTCTTTAATCTAAAGAATAAAGCCATGATTTCATAGTCTGCTCTTAATGAGCCCAGCGTTTTTGCACTAAGCTTCGGTTTTAAGGAGAAGCTTGCGACGATCCAGTGCTGAAAAATCGTAGCACTTAATGGAACGTCTTTAAAGCAAGGTCAGACATTTTGCACATAAAATTCACAATAGGGTACAAGTGCAAGCACATTTTAGACAGTTCCAGGTGTGCATGTTGCAGAAAATCTTTCGCAGTAATGCATGAGTACAGTTTGTTTTTTGAATATTAACAGATTTAATGTAGCTTGTCTTTTGTTGTCACCATTTTAATTATTCTCCGTTTCTTCCACAAATTGACTTGCAGACTATGTTTAACAAGCATTGGCATAGCCAATAGGTCTCGCCTTTGGGACCTTGTAAGTGTTTAGCCATGTAACAGTTAATGTTGTTGCAGTAAGGATATTGTTCTGCATTATTAAATACTTATAAGGTCCCAAAGGCGAGGCCTATTGGCTATGCCAATGCTTGTTTTTCAAGAAGGCTCCCTGACGAATCTCAACATCATCTATTGCCTCTGGTGGTAGGTGTGTCGACCCGAATGATTAGAGGATCTCCTCAGGACAATGACCTGGACTAGCATTAATGTGTATTAAAGCATATAATTTGTCAATGAATGAAAATACGTTACGGGGACGGCCCTCGATGAGCGAGCGGGTGTGAGAGCATCCGGGAGTGTGTAATGCCTGAGGGCTTGCGCGCTGCGGTCTTGGCTGTAGTTCACTTTAAACCGTCGAGTTCAGGAGTGACTTCGAAAGCACTTCGTTCGGAGATTCCTTGTTATTGTATAGGTGAATTTTGTGTTATTTGTTTTTAAACTATACGTGTATGCTGCTGCGTACTAAACGCACGCATAATTACTTAAATGACATGTTTTTTTAATGCAACACACGAATATCATTTTTTCCCTTACTGTAATCAATAATTTAATCAAAGAAAATGCCAATAAAAATGATTGTTGAAAAAAAAATCTCAGTAAGGTTGACATGTAAACGCTAAGATGTCTTGTACATAAAATACATGTTCGGTATCACACACACACTGTTTGAAGGTGTGGGCTCTTCACTCACACACAATGGCAAAGCAAGAGTTCAAACAGAATGCACGCAAGAAATGGCGCCCACCTCCTGGTTGGAATAAACATCTATAATTGGAGTGTAATGTGCCCCTCGGCCAACTGGGTCCCGGTGACACCCCTGCTGCATCATGGACGGCCCACACCTCCTTTCTATTCATTGATAGCATGGGTTCTAATCAAATTGGTTTTAGAAGTCAACGAAGACTATGATTCCCAGAGTGCATTTTGTTGTCACGTGAATGCCCGGGAGTGGAGAACAGTGTCTGTGATGGCTTGGAGTGAGGTGGTCAACCTTCAACCGACACAGCAGGCGCATTACTCCTGTACCAGTACAAACACATCTTCACAAGGGTTTATTTAAGGGAGTACGAGTGTATTTCAGCAAGACCGTAGAAAGCAAGGACAGTAACAAACAGGCACCACTGCAGCAAAGAGCCAGATATAGCGGAAGTGACGCATTCGCCACCTCAAAGCCATATAGTTGACCCCCTCACTCATCCCTTTTCAGCCTCCCATGTACAGGTCAAACAAGGCATCTGGAGCCATGTTTACTTTCTGTTCCTGTGAGTGGTTTCAAGACCCGTGAGTCTAGTGCAAGGTTAGGAAAACGCAGACCAGCAACTGCTAACCCTCTCTATCCCTATTTGACACACAGACTAATCATTTCAAAGAGATTCAGGGTGCTGCAAGAAAATTGTGATGTGAACAACTGGAAGTTAAAATATTGTTTCTATGTACATCGTTTTTTCCTTCGGTATGTAATATTGTGGGGCATAGTCTATTGTAATATAGTGAGGTTTAATATCGTTGCTGTGTGATTATGTAGTTGTGTTTAGCATTGCGGGATTCCTTGTGGCAGAGTGAAACGTCTTACAACAAATAAACTTGTGGAGTACGGAAACTATCAAAGACACTGACGGAAAGCAGCTGATAACCCTGTAGCTGCAGGGAGGAGGAGGAGGTAACACTAGGACTAGAAACATCCAAGAAGCCGACAATCCTAGTCAGAAACAGAACAAGAGAGATTATAAAAGCGCGATGCTGAAAGCCAAACTGTAGTGCATTTTATCCTAGTCAGAAACAGAACAAGAGAGATTATAAAAGCGCGATGCTGAAAGCCAAACTGTAGTGCATTTTTGTGGATGCATATAGACGGAGGTTCAGATATTAGCATGTTTGCTCGTGTGTATACTGCGTTCGTGTGGTGTAACTGTGCGCTACTATGTGTGACCACCCACATGCGTTTGGTACGATGCCATAATAACATTTAAAACAAGCTTTCGCCACGCGGCCGCGGCCACGAAAGTGAAAGTGATTGCGATTGCGATCGCGTGCTGCCGAGGAAAGACACATGGCGCTGCGCGCGTGCACGTTCACGTGCACTGAAGCTTTAGGCCACGGCAGCACTTTGAAAATCCCAACTATAAAATGTCTCTCCGAGCCAGCGCAAGCGCTGGAGCTCAGCGAGACCTAAAAACAAGGGTCAAGTTGGTAGAAGCAGTGTCTGGGTGCCGGTGCCAGTGCCCAAAACTAAACTTTGCTCATTCTGGGGCCTTGCGGAGTATTACCAAGGTTTGTAGGAATTCTGCACGTGTTAACCAGTTATATCCTGAAAAGGAAAGGGATTGGGTTTGACTGGACAAAAGATTCAGAAAGGCTTTGAGATTCATGAATATTGTTACTGCCTCAACCTTTAGTACGTTAGTTAATAAGCTATAGGCCCGAAAATCGTCAGGACCACAAAGAACAAGAGGGTTGGGCGGGAGAGTGATACCAAAGCCATTTAATAAAACAACCGACTCCAAGTCCAAATATCAGGACTACACCTCCCAGAATGCATTAACTCATCGAGGACCCTGTGGTGGATAAACATCCATGTCACAGTAAGGGAGGGGGGGCACGGTAATGCAGGAGGTGCACCGGCACCGGTCCTCTGCAGCCCAGTACTAATTGCTGGATTTTAGTACCCAGACTTTGGTGTAGGACGAAAGAGGTGGCCGGCACTTTTGCTTGTTTACCTTGGGGCCCATGACAGCCCTGCAACGGTACTGCGTTTATCTACGAGCCAGTACTGTGGGGCAGATGGAGCATCGGTAGTGGTGTGTTTCGCATCCCTCACAAACAGAAGCCACACCCCACACAACAACAAACCAACAAATGCCAACCTGTTCACAGGCGAACCCATCTATGGTGCAGCAGATCCTTATTCACCGCCGTAACTAGGTACGAGCAAGCTAAACCAGAAACTATGTGCCATGGCACAAAAGAGAGAACAGAGTTAAACAAACTGGAAGCACAAAGCAACACCACAAAATCAAGCAAGCAGATAAAGTGCACACATGCTCTCACGATGTTAAAGAAAGAATAAATCATCCGCAGCACTGAGAATCAAAACTAGTTATTTTGCCGGCAAACAAAACTCACCAAACAAATTAACTGACGAGTCCACATCCACTTCCTTTCAAACGAATAACCAGTCCCGCCTGATCATCACCCGTTCCACAGAACGAACCCCAATTCGTCGCAGGTGAGACCTACTCATTGTTCCTTAATGGAGACAGACGTGTAACATCGAGTTTTAAAGAGATAGCGTCATATCCAGGCGCTGCAGGTAAAATATGGGGTGGAGCAGGTGGTCACAGCAGGGACTGCCTAGACTAGGTGATAGCGTGGGTATCCTTTCACCGTGTTTGTGTATGGCTTGGAGGAAGGATTGCATGGATGACTTTCTTGGCGTCCAGAGCTGAGAAACTGTCAGTCTCAGAAGAACTCATTCCACCTTGTCCTATGTATGTGGTGTTTAACCGTACCGAGAGTTCTTTAAACCGCATGATGCATTTTGGGAGTTGTAGTCTCGGGTCGCTTCGGTTGAGCCAATAGTGCTTCCTTTCACAACTTTGTTGCAAAAGCAAATGACAGGGCAGGCAGGATTCACAGTGGATTTGGAATCGTCCCGTCGCCAGTCCCGTTTCTTTTAAATCATGTTTGCTCATAACCGCATTCTAGACAACAGACTAATTCGGCCTCCTTGGATAATTCACTGGGCACTGCAGCAGTTCCGCTACTGGTGGAGGGTAATCTTGCCTAGCGCCTCAAAAATTGAGGGCCCCTACTGTCTCGTGTAGAGCAGCGGTATGCGTAACCACGCCCACTGCGGCCAGGTGGCCCTCGAGGTGCCAGGCGTCGCTCCTCCACCTCAATCAATCTGATGGAGTTGTCTCTTTAATCTGATGGTTTCCTCTCTGTGCTCGAGCACCTTGGGAAGACCTACGAGAACCAGCAAGATAGCGCGACGAACAAGGACTGCTGCACGCCATCTCTACATGCTGAGGTCCTTCGAAATGCGTGGGGACAGAGGACCGGGTCCAGTGCTTATCTCCTGTGGGGGCTTTGTAAACTAGAGGATTTTTTGGGTTAGTGCCATGCATGAGCAGTGGACGTATATCCCGTATTGCTACATTGTCATGGGCAGGGAAGTGGGTAACATACCCAAGAAAGAAGTGCTTAATTTGTGCCGGTGGTTTCCGGTGCTAAGCACCAGCACTCATTTTAAGGCCACGGTACTACAGCTGAGCTTTCTCTTCATGTCGTGTCACGATCGTCTGGCCATTTCCAGATAGATCGTCCTAAAACCAATGTGCGTTGTAATATACCATGACAATATATGCGCTGTACTTATGCCTTGTCTGACTATTTTTTTTTTTTTTATTAATTATGTGAGGCACTAAGAGTGAGAGCTAAGGAACCGACATGCTTGCACTCTGGCAGGACGCTACTCTGCACCACACGTTTGAATAATGATGTCGGGGATGCTAATCCCAGTAATGCACAGGGACACTATTATGATATTAATAAATAGCAATGGCAAATGCTCGTATGAGCCTTAAAGTACCTAGGTTCGTATGAGCCTTAATATACAGTACGTGCCGGACACTAATGCACTCCAATGCAGGGAGCCATTAACATCATTGTTTCCAAGTTGCAGGTCACGCCCCGCACCATCTCGTGAGACTTCAGGTGTGGAGATCATGCCCCGAGTAATGCGCCTGTGATTAGCACAATTCTGGCTCTCAAGCAGTGCGGAGACTCCCGGCTGAACCAAGGTAGGAAGTGTGCTTCGGTTCTCATCTTGTTTTCGGTAGACATGATTAGAACTGCATGACTACCAGTGTGCATGTCCAGCAAGAGTTGGTTGTATTAACGAGGAGCGCCATTGAGCAGCGCGAGCTAAAATACTCCTCGATTGTTGTTAAGAGCATTAGTGGTGAAAGAACTCTTTTGATTATCGCGTTGGTAAAACCTTCAGTGAATGCACGAGCATTGGACACTGAGATGTAAACCTGGGGCTATAGTGAGTGCGTATTATACCTTAGACAATCCCCACTTCACTGAATCAGAAAGTGCCATAGCTGTGCTTCTAACTGTATTGTTGCTTGCCAAAAGAGTGGATAGAAGTCGGGTAAATGTCTCTTCAAGGCACGTGATACATAACGGGTCTGAGTACAAGAGACATGCTTGTTTGTTACTTTCCCTTTTAATCCCTACAGGTAAGGTTCATTCTCGGGTGATAAATATATTATGCCTGCTGCGAAGAAAGTGTACCGTGCAGGTGACTTAACAGTATTTCATGTGCAGTGCTCAGTGGTGCACTTTCGCCACGCGGCCACGAAAGTGAAAGTGATCGCGATCGCGTGCTGCCGAGGAAAGACACATGGCGCTGCGCGCGTGCACGTTCACGTGCACTGAAGCTTTAGGCCACGGCAGCACTTTGAAAATCCCAACTATAAAATGTCTCTCTGAGCCAGCGCAAGCGCTGGAGCTCAGCGAGACCTAAAAACAATTTCCAGGTCAGTCTTTCATGTGCTTAAATGCACCTTCTCCCAGGTCTAAGACAGAAGCTCCCAGGGCCGTCACTGCAAACCCTTTAACATTACACTTTGAAAGAGTACAGCTCTATCCGTCTGATCCCTGCTCCATCCTCTGTGGCAACCCCTCCCCCTCCTTTCAATGTGTAAGGTGAGAGCTTCCTTTGTCATTCTTGAGGCCCGGAAGAGGTGCGAAGGAGCGCTGTCCCGCGCAGCTCTTGAATGACATAGAGCCTAGACCTTGACACTGCCAGCTCCAGCCGAGTAGCTTTGACTTCTGACCCCAGTGTCTGTACATTTCTACCGACAGCAGTAATATCCCAAACCGGAGTCCACTAACATTAGTGCATAACACAATTTTAAAAGCAAAGCATACTTTAGTGTGGAGAAAGAAATAACCAAGTAACATTCTTTACCTTTAGTGATGAGGTTGGGCCCCACATCTGCAAATCCTCCCGAAAAACAAATGCATATTGCAATTCGATGTGATCAGTTTTTTTCC
This sequence comes from Triturus cristatus, assembly GCF_964204655.1. NCBI lineage: Eukaryota > Metazoa > Chordata > Amphibia > Caudata > Salamandridae > Triturus > Triturus cristatus. Next base: position 377,653,355 of record NC_140579.1, on the reverse strand, counting down.
TCAAGCAAAACAGAGATAGCTCGGATTTTAACATTCATTTACGACAAATGTTGCCAATGTGCCAATGTTTGTGTGTGCTTTTTTAATGGTCTTTTTTCCATATAATATACCTTTCACAAGAACACCATATGATTAGCAATTAAAAATCTTTCATATTGCGTGGTGTTATACTCCAAGGTCAATGACATAATTGTACATTAGTAGGTAGTATCTCTGCCTCTAATAAAAAGTTGCATGATTTGCTCATATCACTAACTTCTATAATTGCCCACCTGGCATATTTTTTGGCCTGGGCAAAACTGAAATCACACCATAGTAATTTGCGTAATTTTGGGAATTTCTTGTTAAGCGAAAGTCCTGAAATGATGCTATTTCCTTCCGTTGCGTAGATATGTGCTGTTGACAGCAAAACGTTACCGCAAACACATGGGGAGAAAGCATTTGGCCAGAACGAAAGCTGCTGTTGCTCACTCCACCTGTGGTTTTTTGTGATATTTTTTACCTCGAAATGTGTCCTCACATCAAAATTGACACGAGGACACATTTCACGCTCAAATATAGCATTAAATGATGGATTCGCATTTTGCATCTGTTGGACAGGCCACATGAAGGGCTTGCTCCCTCCCCGCATGACAGGGCCCGAGCCCCGGCCCTCCAGGTGTTACCCACAGAAACAACCCACACCCCGTCTCCAGACGGGACTCCTGCCCCCGGACATCTCTGTATCATGGGGCCGAACCACTACCGGCTCCATCGCCCGGCCCGGCCGCCATCTTGGACACTGCACCACGAGGCCGCGTGGCCTCAGCTCGACCCTAACCCTGGGCCTGGCCAGGCCCCGACATCCCGGCACCACCATCCACCCAGGAGGTGAACAGACCACTTGGCAGGTCGATGGGAGAAAGAAGTGGCGATGGCTCTCCCCCGCCAGGTGCCGATCGCCCCCCAGCTCCCCCGGGCAGTGGCTCCACCCCCCTGCTGGGTGTCTGGACTCCCTCATCCCGGACCTCCCGACCTCCAAGTGCGAGGGTCCGGACATCAAAGGGCGCCAGACCTATAACTGGGGCAGCTCCAGAGCAGGAAGGCAGTTGTATCCTGGAGTCGAGAGACACCGAGAAGAACTCATCCTTGACGGACTACCGGCGCTGCCGTAGCCCTGCCTTGTGAACTATCATCCTGCCTGCTGGCGCTGCCGCGGCCTTCTGCATCCTCCATCCTCGTTGGGACCTGCTGGCGCTGCCGCGGACCGTTGTAACTACCACCTTCATTGGGACCTGCTGGCGCTGCCGCGGACCGTTGTAACTACCACCTTCGTTGGGACCTGCTGGCGCTGCCGCGGACCGTTGTAACCACCACCTTCATCGGGACCTGCTGGCGCTGCCGCGGACCGTGTAACGACCACCTTCACCGGGACCTGCTGGCGCTGCCGCGGCCCGTCCAGCTAGAACACCGAGCTCGAGGATTTTGAGCTATCCATCATATCATCGCATCTACCAGATTGGTAACAAGACTGTCCCGCTACCCCCTTTCCCAACCAAGAGACTAGAATCGAGGGGACCCCTGAGTCCTGACCTCCTTGTACCATTCTATCGTACCTAAAGATTGCTTATAAAGAACGTTAAACCTTATCTTTGTGTGGTGTACATCTGTGGGGGGGAAGTTACTCGTCTGTACGATCGCTGGAGACGGCTCTCCCCGGAGACCTCTCCCCTTGTCCTCGGCCGACCCTCCCGGTCCGTCTAACATTGGTGGCCAGCGGCGCGATCCGAATCAACGCGTAATCGTACAGAGAGTAGCTCACCCCACGACGAAACCACAATGTCAACCAAAGAGAGCGGATCCACCGAGAAATTCCAGATGGAGAAATTGGAAGAGTACAGCCATCGTGAATTGAAACAATTCTGCATTGAACTAGGCATTGCTACCACCGGCCTGAGTACCAAAGACGATTTCAAGCACGCCATTGAGTCGTGGGCAGAAACCGGGGCCGCGAGATCCCCGGACCAAAACATTGCAGCATCACAGAGGAACACCACGGCTCCCGAGGAGCAAAGAACGGGTCTCTCGCAGGAAGAGATCCAAGAGAGAGAAAAAAGCAGACTACATGAGCTAGAAATGGCACGGCTCAAAATGGACGATGAACTAAAATTAGCCGAACAAAAACTGAACCTAGAACATCTGCGGCTCCGAGAAGAACGGGAAGAAAAACAGAAGCAGAGAGAGCTCAAAGAAAAGAGATTAGCGTACGAACACGAGCGCAAACTGGCAGAAATAGACCTACGGAAGCATAACAAAGAACTGGAGGTGCCCGAGCGACCGCGCACCCCGGGAGCGACAGAAAAGAAAGTCCACATCCCCAAGGATGTCGTTCGAGAGTATGTCCGAGAGGACGACATACAACAGTGGTTCAAGGCCTGCGAGATCGCCATGACCTCCCACCGGATCGATCGAAGTGACTGGGGAGCCGGTCTATGGGGGAGGTTCGTCAATGAAGGCCGCAATGCCCTGTTACAGCTCCCAGACCATCTGATGTCATCCTATGACCACATTAAGGCTGCCCTCCTCACCCGATATGGGCTCACACCCGAAATGTACCGCCAGAGGTTCCAAGACTGCACCCGGATCCCGGGTACAACTTGGGTGGAATATGTCAACTATTTCAGCCGAGCCTTCGAGGGTTGGATCAAGGGAAGCCACGTAACGACCTACGAGCAACTTTTTAATCTCATAGTGTGGGAGCACCTCTCTAACAACTGCTTCGTCGAGCTCAGGCAGCACCTCCTCGACAGTAAATTGACTGACCCACGGCAACTCGCCGCCGAAGCTGACCGGTGGGAAAGCACCCGAGTGGGCCGGAGAGGGCCGCACGAACAGAACCGGAACAACCAAGGTCAGCACCGTCCCCGAGGAGGAGGGGGAGGCCAGGGACGAGGAAGAGACACCGTCCCGGCCGCTCCCGCAGCCAGCACCCCGCCCCCGGCCAGCCGGGGCAACCCCCCGATGCGGCCGGGGTTCCGAGCCAATGTCACGTGTCACCGATGCCAGCGAGTCGGCCACTACGCCAATGACCCGAACTGTCCACAGAACCAAACTCCGAGACCTCGCCAGGTAGCTGCCGCCGCCCTGGGGGGAGAACAAATCTCCGAAGAACAGGAAGACTACGAGCAAGAACAACAAGAGTGGGAACCGGCCGCCATGGTTCTAGCGTGCCTAGGGGGAAGAGACATGGTCCCGCGGGCTCCCCTACCCACCAACACCAGAAAATATAGTCAGTGGGTGAACATTAATGGACGCCGGGCCGAAGCACTACGTGACACGGGGGCCAGTGTGACGGCCGTCCGCTGTCACCTGGTAAAACCAGAGCAGATCCTGCCGAACATTCTCTGCCCCGTCCGTTCAGCCGACAATTCGGAGAGTCTATGTCGGATGGCCTGCGTCCCCTTCGAATGGGGAGGAGTCTCCGGCATGTTGAAGGTGACGGTCCGAGATGATGCCCCCGTGGACTGTCTCCTGGGGAATGATCTTGAGAGTTCCCCGTGGGCCGCCGTAGAAAGAAAAGAGCACCTGGGGATGTTGGGCCTCCCGGACTGGGCGTGCGTAACCA